>NC_052047.1:150518653-151871153 GCF_903992535.2 Arvicola amphibius | reverse complement strand
GTCTTTTACAAATTGTTGTCCACTTTAACTTTTTTTTTTTTTTTTTTTTTTGGTTTTTCGAGACAGGGTTTCTCTGTGGCTTTGGAGCCTGTACTTTAACTTTTTTAATGAGATGCAGGACGGTTTCTGTTATTGAAGCTGGAGCTCACCAACTTATTAGACAAGATGCCAGCAAGCCACAGAGCTAGAATTATAAATGTGCATGGCTGAGCCTAGTTTCTTTTTACATGGATGCTGTGAATCTGAACTCAGATCCTCATGCCGCCGTGGTAAACTTTTTACCAACTGAGCTATCTCCCCAGATCCATAGCCAGGAACTTTATTCCTCCCACCCCAAACTCCCCAAGTGCTAACATTAACAAGTGTGAACCAACATGCCCAACCTAGATTTTTATTAGTAAGATATCTTTACATTCATAGGATAAACTCAGTTTAGTCGTAATTTAAGAAGCAGAAGTTTTGCCAGGCAGTGGTGGTGCACTCCTTTAATCCCAACATTAGGAAGGCAGAGGCAGAGGCCTCAGAGTTCGAGGCCAGCCTGGTCTACAAAGTGAGTTGCAGGACAGCCAGGGCTACACAGAGAAACCCTTGTCTTGAAAAACCAAAGAAATAAAAGAGAAAGAAACAAAAGTTTCTATTGGTTTAAACTGAATTTTTATTTGCTGATTTATCCCAGGTTGGCCTTAGATTTGTTTTGTAGCTGAAGATAATCTTGAACCTTCTAAATGCTCCCATTTTAGGATTATAGGCATTTACCATCACACCTAGTTTATGGAGTGCTGGGATCAAACTTAGGGCTTAGAACATGTTAGTCAAGCACTCAACTAACGGAGCTACATTTTAGCTCCTTTTTTTTTTTTAATATTTATTTATTTATTATGTATACAATATTCTGTGGAGGGCACCAGACCCTATTACAGATGGTTGTGAGCCACCATGTGGTTGCTGGGAATTGAACTCAGGACCTTTGGAAGAGCAGGCAATGCTCTTAACCTCTGAGCCATCTCTCCAGTCTCCAGCCCATTTTTTTTTGTTTGTTTGTTTTTTTTTTGTTTTTGTTTTTTTTTTCCGAGACAGGGTTTCTCTGTATAATAGCCATAGCTGTCCTAGAACTAGCATTGTAGACCAGGCTGGCTTCAATCTCACAGAAATCGGCCTGCCTCTGCCTCCCAAGTGCTGGGACTAAAGGTATGTGCCACCACCCGGCCATTTTAGTTCCTTTTGAAAAAACTCTTAAGCCGGGCGGTGGTGGCACATGCTGTTAATCCCAGTACTCGGGAGGCAGAGGCAGGCGGATCTCTGAGTTCGAGGCTAGCCTGGTCTACAAGAGCTAGTTCCAGGACAGGCTCTAGAAACTACAGGGAAACCCTGTCTCAAAAAAAAAAAAAAAAAAAAACCTCTTTATTATTATGATTGCATAAGCGTATGATGTGTGTGTGTGGACATGTTTGCCATGTGTGGAAGTCAGAGGAGACCATGACTCTGTAGAGTCAGGTCCCTCTTTCAACTTTACCTGGTTTCAGGGTATTGAACTCAGGTCACTAGGTTTGTCCAGCAAATGCCTCGATGCGATGAAACATCCTGGTTGGCCCTTGATGCTTTTTTTTTTTAAACTATTATTGGCCTTTTTACAAAATTATTTTTTAAAAATATTTATGTGCATTGGTGTTTTGCCTGCATGTCTGTGTGAAGGCATTGCCCCTTGGAACTGGAATTGCAGTTGTGAGCTGCCATGTGGGTGCTGGGAATTGAACCCAGGTCCTCTGGAAGAGCAGCCAGTGCTCTTAATTGCTGAGTCATCTCTCCAGTCCCTTATTACTGGTTTTTCTAAATAGGATTTCCTAGCCTCATGAACTCAGAGACCTAATTGCTTCTTTTGCTCCTCCCAGCCCACCCCCTTGCAATTAAAGGCGTGAGCCACCATGCCTGCCTGTTTTTTATACAAAACGGATTTAAAGTGAAGCCCAGGCTGACCTCAAATTTGGAATCAGACTTATGAATGATAGGGTTACATACTTGCACCTCAAAATCTTGCTTTTTTTTTAATATGTGATTGAGATCACTTTTCTGAGTGTATATTTATGTCCGTAAATTTTGGCAAGATATTTCAGTGTCTTTCATAGTTATTTAAAATGTAATTCCAGCTGGGTGGTAGTGACACATACTTTTAGTCCCAGCATTTGGGAGGCAGAGGCCGGTGGATCTCTGTGAGTTCAAGGCCAGCCTGGTCTACAGAGTGAGTTTCAGGACTGGCTCCAAAGCTACAGAAACCCTGTCTCGAAGAAAAAAAAATTCTTGCTATTTGTGTCAATAACTTTTCCTACAAATTTAACAGGTAGGTGATCGGGATTTTCAAATGTTCATGCTCTGTGCATGAGTGATCGATGTCTACCTTACATGTCAAAGCCCATCTCAAATATCAATATTTTGTTTAGTCTTTGTTGCTTTCCCCCAGATAACTATTGTATTTAAAAGTGTATAATCAAAGCCATGTGTGGTAGTACACTGTATTAATCCCAGAGTTTGGGAAACTAAAGGGAATTCTCAGGAATTCAAGGCCCAGTCTGGGCTCCCAGCAAGGTCATTTCAACAAGGTCTCTTGATTGTTTTTGTGTGTGGCCTGAACTCCACTCCTGTTTCTCTAATAAGAACAGCACTTTCCTGCTGATTGTATTCACTAAGAATCACAATTTCTATGTTGTAATGATTTAATTATGTCTTACTATCCTACTGTAAATGCCAGTAATGAGTCTTTTTACATTGCCTGTGTTTTTATGTCTTTATCCTCATGCCTACCAAAAGCTTTTACATATCCCAGAGAAACGTTGGATATCCCAATGGGGAAATTGAGGACTGAGATAACAATCTGAGAGCATCTTTTGTGGGGAAGGACACTCAAGAGGGCATATGGAACGAGGTTGCTTACTGCGTTCCCTTTTCCCTTCTAGGCAGTAGAACGAGTCCTCTACCCACATCTACCCACTTACTGGACAAACTTGCAGGCCGTGCTGGATGACTATTCGGTATCTAATGCCCAGGTCAAAGCAGATGGGCACAAAGTCTATGGAGCTATTCTGGTGAGTGGTCAGCCCCAGCTACCCCTTACTACAGCTCAGCAGGTTTACTGGGATGCCTGCTGGCCCAGGTACCTTCTAGCTTTTTTTTTTTTTTTTTTTTTTTGACAGGTGGCCGTAGAGCGACTACTGAAGATGAAAGCCCAGGCAGCAGAGCCCATTCGCGGTGGCCTTGGCCGGAGAGGGTGCCATCGTGCCGAGGACCTGCCTTGGGACAGCCTTCTCCTAGAGTCTTCCCCGGGAGGCGGTGCCGAACCAGGCTTTGGGTCTGGTCTTCCCTTGCCGCCAGGAGGCGCCCGGTTAGAGGACCCTTCTTCCTTGACCCTGGCAGAAATCTACCGAGAGTTGTACGCTTTCTTCGGTGACAGCTTGGCCACACGCTTCGGCACTGGCCAGCCCGCGCCCACGGTCCCGCGCCCACCCGGAGACAAGAAGGAGCCAGTGGCCGCCCCGGACTCGGTGCGGAAAATGCCGCAGCTGACCGCTAGCGCGGTGGTCAGCCCGCAGGGAGACGAGAGCCCGCTCGGCGGGGGCCCCGCGACCGCCTCTGCCGCCTCGGAGAGCAGGCCGCTGCCGCGCGTGCACCGGGCGCGGGGCGCTCCTCGTCAGCAGGGTCCTGGCACCGGGACGCGCGACGTCTTCCAGAAGAGCCGCTTTGCGCCCCGCGGTGCCCCTCACTTCCGTTTTATCATCGCTGGGCGTCAGGCCGGGCGGCGCTGCCGCGGGCGTCTCTTCCAGACTGCTTTCCCCGCGCCCTACGGGCCCAGCCCGGCGTCCCGCTACGTGCAGAAGTTGCCCATGATCGGCCGCACCGGCCGCCCGGCCCGCCGCTGGGCGCTCTCGGACTATTCGCTGTACCTGCCCCTGTAAGGCTGCCGCCCCTTCAAGAATAAATCCTCCCCAGGAAGTGACGCGTTCGGGCTCGTGGGCGGGTCTTGGGCGGTTGGCTTCCTGGTGGCCCAGGCGCCATGGCGCTGCGCTGGTTGCAGCGCGTTGAGCTCGCGCTATTCGCTGCCGCCTTCCTGTGCGGGGCTGTGGCGGCTGCGGCACTGACCAGAACCCAGGTGCGGCAGCGGGGCGGGCTAGCCTTGGGTTGGAGCAGGCCGACGTCCGGGACTGGCCGCGGTAGCTCCACCGGTCTTAGGGGCTGAGAAGTCCCAAAGTTGTTTTCTTGCCAAAGGAGCTGGACATGGAGAGCGTCTTCCCGCCCAAGATGAGCCGTTTGTTAACTGCTGCATAAGCTTGCTTGGGTACTGAGACTGAGGCCGTCTTTGCATTTACCCAATGGAAACATTTTGCACCTCCCTCACTCCCCCCTTCCCAAAAAACGTAGTGTAGAGGCGTTCGAGGTCCCACATGATTCTAACGCGGTGTGTGAAATGAGGAAACGTAAATACCTACGTACATTTAAGGTCTACTACTGCTGGGCGGTCTTGGTAATAGAATACTTTGAGTCTCTGCAGGAGTCTAGGACACTACAGACTAGGAGAGCTGCTTGTTTAAGGGCACACAAGGTCAGGGTTTACTCCAGAATTTCTGCTCACAGGGAAGGCTGAAACTTGTGATTTCCCTTGGGTTTTTGTTTTTTGAGACAGGGTTTCTCTAGCTAGCCCTGGCCATCCTGGCACTCCCTCTAGACCAGCCTAGCCTTGAACTCAGATATCTACCTGCCTCGGCCTCCCTGTGCTGGGATTAAAGGCAGTGTGTCGCCACTGCCGGGATTCTCTTGGGTTCATTAGAACCCACTGAATTTTCTGATCCCTTCGGGGCCCTGCAGCCAGCAGATCTACATCAGTCTCTCCGTTTCTCCTAATTTGTGAACTAGCCCAGACATCTGGCAGTAACCTGCATCTCGGGGCACTAAACTGGAACGAAGGACTAAACAGCTTTCTCTCCACAGGGCTCCTTCGGTGGTAGCTGTCCCCTGTATGGTGTGGTTGCCCTCAATGGCTCCTCTCTGGCCTTGTCAAGTCCCTCAGCCCCCTCCCTCTGCTCCTTTGTAGCTGGGGCTTCAGGCCTTTTGGCCCTCTACTGCCTTCTGCTTCTCCTCTTCTGGGTGTACAGCAGCTGCATCGAGGATTCCCACAGGTGATTGCCCTACTGAGGACAAGGGGCTGAGGTGAGATGAGTTCCATCTAAGCCACACAGCTTGTTTTCTCTCCCTTAGAGGTTCTATAGGGCTCCGAATTGCTTTGGGCATCTCAGCTGTAGCCATCTTCCTCATCTTAGTGTCTGCCTGTATACTTCGATTTGGCACCCGTTCTCTCTGCAATTCCATCATCTCCTTGAACCATACAATTAGGTAATGGGAGAGGGAGGGAAACCTGGCAGGGACTATCTTCCCTCTGTATTTACGTTCCCATTTTATCCCCATCCTTTGGCCTTTACTCTAAGAACACAAATGTGTTTAGAGCGTTTTCCCTCTCTCTATCCTCACAGCTGCTCTGACGCCCAGAAAATCTCATGGATACCCCCTGGAACTGCTGTGCAGTTTTACGCCAACCTACGAAATGCTGAAGTGAGACAAAGAGATACTAAGATTAAATACCTAGCTCAATTATGGAGTGTTCCATGTAATATGTGCTTGGCTGTAATTGAGTCAAAAGCTCCAAGTATCCGCGGGCGTGTCACCTGATTCTCAATAGAGGATATTGAGTACTGGAGATGGCTTCCTCCTCATATTCCTCTTTTCTCTCACAGACCTCTTCTTGGGTGAATCTGGTGCTGTGGTGTCTGGTTTGGATGCTCCAGGTCGTGCAGTGCAAGTCTGAAGCCCCCCAGGCTCCAGAGAGGGGTGACCCAGAGTGGAGCTCCGAGACGGCCGCTCTTGTTGGGCACCGCCCATCTCACTCCTGAAGGATGTCCAGCGTGCTCTCTGCAGCCAGAACCTCCATGCCCAAGAGCTTTTAATCTTGTCTCAAATACAGCCCTGTTTATACTGAGAGCCTCCGTTTTCCCTCCAGGAGGGAAACATTAGAATAGATTCCCCCACACACACACCTTAACAATTTTTTTTGTACCAAAATAATATATATTACTTTTCTTCATCATGGTATAGAGTTCTTGATGTGAAAGAAAATAGATGGGAGAGAAGACAGAACGATGGTTTATCAGGCCCTTTAGAAGACAGATTTATTGGCTAGCAGTGAATCCTGGGTGCCTTTTCATTGTCCTGGGTTGGTTGTCTCCTCATCTCAAGGGTTTGCATCCTCATCTGAGAAGGGTAAGCCACTTTTCACAGGCTCCGATAGGCACCCACAGTGTTGTCAAAAAGTTGAGTGTTGGGGAAGTGTCCAGTTTTGTCCAAAAGGAAGTAGAAGCGTCGGCCTTTAATTTTCAGAGGCAACATGGCAGGAACTTCACCTCTATGGGCCATGCAGGAAACCTGGTTCAAGGGAACTGTGAAACGGGTCCCCAAGCCAAAGGGGGCATAAGTGGTGAGTGTCACCTGCTGCCCTCCTGCAAGGAGCATGACTGAACGCACAGATCGGAGAGAGTAGAGAAGACCAGCACCCAGGACCAAGGTTCCTGCAGGAGAAGCAAAGTAGGGTAAAGGATTATGCAGACCCCTATTAGAGCAACACATTGCTATAATGGCTCTAACAGAATTTTGTGTTTCTAACTCTAAACCTATCACTTAGACAAGCTAAGCAGTGGTAGTGCACAACTTTAATCTGAGCACTCAGAAGGCAGAGGCAGGAGGATCTGAGTTCGAGGCCAGCCTGTTCTACAGAGTGAGTTCCAGGACAGCCAGAGTTATACAGAAAAACCTTGTCTCAGGGAAAAAAGAAAATGGTCTTTCAACCCAACCCATGCTGGCTGCAAGCTTGCTATAATCCTAAGTTTGTGAACTTCCTGCCTCCACTGTCAAAATGCTAATATTACATCTGGGTGTACAGCTTATGCAGTGCTGGGTATTGAATCCAAGGCTCATGCCTTAGGCGAGCACTCTACAAATTGGGCCATACTGACGTTTTTATAGATGGCCAGCTCCGTCGTTAAAGGGAGAAAATGGGCCCATGACTTCAGTAGCCTGCTCACCCACCGCCAGGGGGAAGGACAGACCTTGGCTTATGGTGTGCAGGGCGGAGGTAGGGAGTTGGCAAGCAAAGCATTCACGGACTTTCATCACAACTACACTGGATATCCCGCTTACATTTTCGCTCATCCAGGATTGGGAACCCTTCATTGAGTTTTGTGCTCACAGCCCCACGACAACCTGAAGCCCATGCCCTTACCCATCGTGCCGCAACCAACAGCTAGCCCGTAGCGCCAGAGTGCGGAGCGCAGGTCGGTGTTGCCCTGGTTGGGGGCCTCCGCAGGACCTCGGATAAGAGGTCGGGACAAGGCTGTAACAGCCAGAGAGGTCCAGAAGATGCCCTGGCCGGCGCAGAATAGTCCAAGGGTGGCAAAGAAGCGACCCCGTTCATTTTGGAAGAGCAGCACATCTCGTGGGACCTCATTTTGCAAAGGCCGGTACACAGGCTGGGACCGCAGCAAGGAAAACAGCCCGCGGACACCCCGCCACCAAGGTGCCGCCATGGCGCGGCACTTCCATCCCCGGGGCGGGACTTCCTGTTACGACACATTCTCCCACCCCTTCCTGCAGTGAGGGAAAACAAGCCAGTAATAGGACACAGACTACAATATCACTCTTTATCTTAAAAAGTAAAGGGAATCTGGGGTTAAGTACACAGAGCACCTAAGTCCTTCGGGTAGTTTAGTGTCAGCTCTACAAAGTAAGCTTTGGCTTCCTGGCACCATGAGGCTCAATCTTCCGGAAGTCTTCTGTAAATCTTCCAGAAGGTAGGTGAGGAGGATGAGGCAGCCCTCCCTCAGTCACAGTTACAGGCTGGCCTCGGTGCTGCACAGGAGACGGCAGATGACAGCCAGACAATATTATCCATGGGCTATTTACAAGGGGGCTTTTCCTGTGATCATTTCATAAACGCTACTTCTGGAATCTCTCCCTTGGCCTGCAGAAAGAGAACAGGTTAAGTAGAGCCAGATAATCCCTTTCTCACCAGCTCATTTGACACTCCCCATTCCACACCCTGCTGTCCTGGAACTCTATATAGACCAGGTTGGCCCAATCGGCTACCTCTACCTCCCAAGTGCTGGGACTAATGACAAGCCCACCACACCCAGCCTTCATTTGACCCTTTTGAAAAGCTCAGAGATCCCTGGTTCTAGACACAAAATTCCCATACCCTACCTTGAGATGAGTGAAGGCCTGAGCAGATCTGGTGTAGTCCCAGTTATTGTCTTGAAGGCACCTGAAGTGAGATTAAAATAGGAAGCCACGTGAGATTCTGACTACTAAAGGGGGAAAAAGCCACTCTATACTATAATCTATGCCATGAAGAACTTCACCCAAGTTTTTCACTAAGTTTATACATTATTGCACCACTCATACAAATGAAGCATTAAAATGTCTAACAACAATGACCAAAATTTTATACTGGAATGGAAGGATTTACATAATTTAAAAACTAAGCTGCAGGATGGCAAGATGGTGCAGGCCTTTAATCCCACCATTCAGGAGGCAGAAGTAGGTGGGAATCACTGAGTTGGAGGCAATCCTGAGCTATACAATGACTTTTAGGCAGTCAAGGCACATAGCAAGACCCTGTCTCAAAACAAAACTGTTGCAGAACCATACATAAGAGGACTCTTGCTCCAGGTATGCACCTATAGTCGTAGCTCCCTTGGAATGATGAGGATCACTGCAGTCCATGACTTGGTAGAGTTAAAGCACAGCTTTGGTAACTTAATGAGACCTTGTCGCAAAATGAATGACAAGTAAAAAGAGGACTGGGTAGCAACAGCTCATGCCTTTAGCTACACCATTCTGGAGGAAGACGCAGGCAAGTATCTATGAGTTCAAGGCCAGACAAGTACATAGTGTAACCCTGTCTCAACAAAAAAGGCGGCCAGGAAAATTAGCTTGGTGGTAGAACGTCTAGCATTTATGAAGTCTGAAGTCTAGGTTTAATCCCTAATTTTGCTGTGGGGAGAAGGGAGCAATATGTAAGCGAGAGGGCAACAATTCATTCTTAATTTGTGCTTTGGATTTTTTTGTTTTTTGTTTTTTTTCGAGACAGGGTTTCTCTGTAGCTTTGGAGGCTGTCCTGGAACTAGCTCTTGTAGACCAGGCTGGCCTCAAACTCACAGAGATCCACCTGCCTCTGCCTCCCAAAAGTGCTGGGGCCCAGCTGCTTTGGAATTTTATAAATAATTTATGCAGAAGTTTTGGTGGAAATCTTTTTTGGCTGTTTCCTCTTGGTCCTTTCCATGTTCGGCACTCACTTCTGGGACCACTCGAGGTTCATGCCAGACTGGGTAGAGAATGCTTGCAACATTTCCTGTTGTTCTGGAGAGAGCGTGGGTACTGGACTGGAGGAAGGTGTGGGTGCAGGCATGGCGAAGGCTCTTTGGATTTCGTCAGGGCTGGCATTCCGCACAAATAATTCATCATTTATAATACATAACCTTGGGGACAAAGAACATCTTAAATAAATAAGACAAATAACCTCTCCCTTCTACACTGTCTCTGTTCTCAGATCTGGTTAATCCACATGGTGCCCATCTAATGTTACCTTTCATCATTTATGACTACAGACTAGGTATTTAGGAGGATTATTTCCCAAACACATTAGAATTATTATGATAGTTGTTACTCAAGCTTCATGAACTTCTTCATATTTATTGCTTTTCTACAATTCTGCTAACTCCCTGAGGAATAATTCTTTCCAATTATCTGAGACTGAGACTGATGCCCAACGTGATAAGCTGAGCACTTACCCTGAATTGCTGGCAGGAACAGCAATGAATGTTCTCGTGAAAGCACGTAGAGAATCTCGAGACTTCCCATCCACTGCAACGAGAACAGCAGCAATGGCTCCTTAGAATCATTCAAGCTTGATGTGTACAAAAGGTTCTCACATCATGGTCAGGTAAGGATGGTTATTGGGACACAGAAGAACAGAGGTGGATCAGGGACAGATCAGGGAGGACAGGAACAGGAAGTAAGTGAAACAACTTAGAAAGTCTTGACCCTGTGGCTTGGCAAAGGTATCTGAAGTCATTTCAGTTCCTAAAGCACCACTGTGCAAGAGTATTATGAACCTCGTCTGACAAAACAGAAGCAAAGAATGTTTCTGAGGTACTGTAACTTTGGTAGACCCACAGAATAAACACAGGGATGGAAATGGAGACCTGTCTGACTCTTCCATCTACATGGTCCTGGTCCCTAGGTTTTTGTCACACTGCATCTAAGACAGTAGGAGATAAGATCAAACCAAGATGGTCTGGTAAAACAGGAAGGTCAGAGAAGGAAAGGGATAAGAAGATAGCTGGGGAACTAAGGATCAGAAAAAGGTTCAGGACTCAAGATTTTTACCTTCTTTGAAGACTCCATTGACAGAGAAACACAGCAATGTGCTCTGAAAGAGAAAAAAGCACCTGAAGCAACGGAGGTTCCCAACCAGAGCTTGAGCCTCCTCACCCAAGGAGTGCTGAACCCATTCCCCACCCCAATTCCAGGCTTCTGTCAGGAGAATATGTGCTTACTGTTTGGGCACTTATGTCTACCACAAAGGAATTGGTATCATGTTGAGTTTTGGGTAACTCATTGAGGAAGGCAACAACGTTGAGACGTGTATGCTTTAATAGCCGGAACCGCAGGGCTGCAAGTAGAAGGAAGAGAAACCAAAGTTAGGGAACACCTGCCCTGGCTAGCTCTGTTGATTGTTTCTCATTTTGACTGCTCACACAATATACTTACTGGGATCTTTAAGCTTCTTCACATTTCTGCTGTCTTTGAAGTATTCAGATAAGTTGCTTCTGGAAAATAGGATTGGTCAGAACAGTACCTATATCTACCAAAAAACTCTGTGGTTCTAGGTTCTGACATGTGACACTCACCGGACAGAGTTCGGTGGAATGCTTAGTGAGCAACAGGCGCCATCATGGTAGGCATCTAGGAGACCCTGGCGGTCTCCTGAATCATAAATTGCATAGTACCTGTAAGGAAAGTGAAAGGAAGAGTCTGAGTTGTGTCTAAAACCAAAGCAACAAAGCAGTGAGCTATGCACAGGCCAGTCACTATCCCCAGCCCTAAGGGCCTCTGGGATACTCACTGCTGCAAGAAGTGCAGGACCAAACTCTTTAAATTTTCTGTTCCAAAATAGCTTCCCTGAAATCAAACAAGACATTAGGATCACAGAACCAGTATGCTTCCCACTCACGAGTTTATAATTCTATCCCCAATTCTGACCTTGCAGGGTGGTAGCATTGTGGGGGCTTCAACATCAAAGGCAATTGGAGGGGGTAACTCGTGGCCATCCTATGGAAACAGTGAATGTAACATGTGAAGCAGAAAAAAGAATTTGTTAGCACACAAAAGAGCTAAGAACAGAGTCAAAAGTCAATCATAAAACGGGATAAAGAGTGTGCAGGAATCTCATGTGAACTTTTCTAGGATGATGGCTATCACTGTCAGCATATTCTCAAAAGGGATCTACTCATTCACACTGGGAGTCAAAAAACAGAGTTTTTTGTTGTGCTTGTTAGAAGAGAACAAATTTTTTTGTTTTGTTTTTCTGTAGCTTTGGAGCCTGTCCTGGAACTAGCACTTGTAGATCAGGCTAGCCTTGAATTCACAGAGATCTGCCTACCTCTGACTCCCAGGTGCTGGGATTAAAGGCGTGCACCATCACCACCCGGCCCTTGTTAGCATTGTTAAACTTACCAGGCGTAATAACTTGGGAAATCGTTCGCGAATGGCGCTGTCAAGAACGGGACAGAAGTAAGTGACGCTTCAGAGCCATCATGCCTCCTGGGCTGCTCTAGGAGCAAATACACCAAAAACCCGAGGAACAGCCCATCCCACCCTTCTCATCGCCCACTCCTTCCCAGTCTGCACTTGGAGATAAGAACCCCCAATTCCCCTCCTCACAAGGGGTACCCCTCTGGATTGCCTTGAAGGCTGGCTGTCTCTTCTCACTACCTGATCCCGAGTGCCACGGGAAGAACACTCAGCCCAAGCTTTAAGCCTAGGGCTGCCTTCCCCACTTTGCCCCCCTTACCTTCCACCTACTCACCTGTGCAGCCCCGGGAGGAGGGAATAGGGTGGGAGCCCAGGGGCTCCGCTGCCTCAACAGGTATCCACCAGTTCTGCCAGGTCTGGCCTTGGCCAAGACCAGAACACACCACAAGTATGGCACAGGATGTTGGGGCAGGGAGATGAGCAAGACAGGGCTCAAGAGAAAAGAAGGCAAGAGAAGAGACCAAGGGAAAGGAGAAGAGAAAAGAGAAAGTAGGCAGGACAGGGCAAGGACAAGGGAGACATGGGGAGATAAGGAGAAAAAGCAAAGCAACAGAGATAGAACTGAAGGCAAAGGCACTTAGAAAAGAAAGGGGAAGGGAGAAAGACCTTCTGATACAGCCCTTTCCTTCAGCTGCCCCTTTCCTGTGGTTCCAAGGTAGAAATGAAGAACAAATCCTACTATAGTGGCTTGTAGTTGCTTGCTGTTGGCCAGGTCTCTGTCTGCTCCCTGGGTCCAGGTCTGAGCTAGGCGTGGGAAGTAAAGCAGCCACGGGGCCAGAAGACCTCCCTCAGAAGACATGAGGGTTTAGGCTCCTGCCGAGTTGAGGGGGGGTGAGGGTCTATGCCCCACCTCAGTTGGCCCCCAAGTTCTCTCCTGATGGCCCCTCTGCGACTGTGCCTGTCTTAGGTTGTTCCTTCCCTGAGGAATCTTACCCGTCTCTGGCTAACCAGCCATCCTCTGGGGCCAAGCAGGCTGATGTGAGGTATGCAAGTGAGGGAGGGGCAATGCCCCTGACAGGGTCATTTCTTTGTCTCCTTGGTAGCAGATGCCCCTGTGGCCTCCACGCCCAGCACCTGCCTTGGGATGCCCACACCTCCTGGCGGGGCCCCGGCTTAGGTCACATCTTAGGGAGCCCAGGTTCCTTCTCCAGAAGAGCCCAGCTCACAGCACTGGGCAAGAGAGACCAATAGCATGGTAGCAGCCTCCAAGAGGCATCAACCTCAGCACGAACAGGAAAGACCAGGCCACAGCCTTGAATAAGTCAATCTTGGAAAGAGTCCCTCTTGGCACAATGGCAAGAGGGAACATCAAAGGACAAACAAGGAAAGGTCCATCTCAGTAGGTAGTCCCAGTTAGAGAGGACTTTCTCACCCTGAGTATACTAGGCTTTTGGGTAAAGACAATCATATGGGTGGGATATAGATATGACACCCCCACATCAGAACAGAAAAGGGAGATGTCCTTCCTGGAACAACAGATAGGGAGAATCTAGAAAAGGCTGTGTTCAAGAAGGAAGAAAAAAGGCCAGAGAACAGTAGTTAGGTAAGAAGGAAAGAAAGGATATCTGGGACAAAGGTGGGAGACACAGAGAGGCAGAAAGGAGCACGTGATCCTCCTCCCAAAGGACAGGTGGTTCCAGCTCAAGGCTGCATGTTCTCCTGTAGACGGGCACTGGTCAGGGTGCATTAGCTCAGCCTCCAAGGGGGTGAAGGTCCCCAGGAGGGGAGACAGAGGCTACAACTGACCTGATATAGGTAGACTGGTCTCGGAAGTTATCACACATGGGGTTTCTGTCAAGCCACAGCTCTTCCAACTTCAGCCCTTTTATTTTGTCTAATTCCCGCTCAGACTTCAACTATGAAGGATAAGGGGAGGCAAAAGGGAAAAAAGAGACACTAGTAAGGATAGCAGCTGGATCTCCACACTCCCAACCTACCTAAGTTGTCTTTCTTGCCTTCCACCATGGCCAGCCAAACTCTTCTCACCCTCCACCATTGTAGCAATGAAGCCAGGGTCAGTGTGATGGCTCAGTGGGCACAAGTTCTTGCTGCACAAGCCTCACAACCCAAGTTCCAACCCAAGAACCCACAGTGGAAGAAGAGAACCAACTCCCAAAAGCTGTTCTCCGACTTCCACTCACTTATAATAACTAAGAATTAAAAATAAAAGCAACATGATGTTTTTGGTCCTCACTTGGTTTCCAGAGAGATTTAAGGTCTTTAGATTTGGCGCTTTCTGTACAATGCTGGACATATCATCCAGCTTGTATAGTTTGTTGTTGCTCAAGTTCAAAGACAATAGCTGTGAACAGAACAAAGTTTAGAAGTATTACCACACAGAGAGCAAGCACAACTCTGGTCCCTCACCCTACCCTATTTATCCCACTTTGCTTTACCTCAGGAATGTTTTCTTCAATGATCCGCAGGGTGACCATCATACAGTTTCTGCGGTTTAGGACAGCATCAACATTGTTGGCAACCAAATCTTCAATAAACACAAAGAAAAGTCTGAGAGGGCTTGCCAACCTCAGTGTTATAAAGACCGATTGTTCCCCCTCTCCATCTAGTCAGGACCACTACTGTCAGCCATACCTGGGTCTGAGCGGAGGCCCTTGAGGTCAAGTGCTTGCTGTGAGCCATCATATCGTTTGCTCATGACCAGCTAGAGGAAAGAAAATAGAGAAAGGGTTTAGTGCTCACTGAGGGAGATTTAAGGACTGCTGTACCACTTACGTTGGACTCACCTTGAGCTGCTCTATTTGTTCAGGCTTCAGTTCAAGCTGTACAGTGCGGGGTGGAGCAGAGGCGTTGATGATGATGGATATCTGAAGAGAACACAGACAGGCAAGAATATACTTGAAATAAGTCTATCCCCAGAAGAGTAATACTTACTCCTTTTTACCCAGTATATCAGCATC
The DNA here is from genome assembly GCF_903992535.2 of Arvicola amphibius. Lineage (NCBI taxonomy): Eukaryota > Metazoa > Chordata > Mammalia > Rodentia > Cricetidae > Arvicola > Arvicola amphibius. The sequence goes on along the minus strand of NC_052047.1, from coordinate 151,856,331 downwards.
AACCTATCCCACACCCTCGGCCCTTTATCTAACACACCTTTCTGTTTTCTCGATCGTGAATCTTACAGTTGACAGCCTTTAATGCAGAAGCAGTACTGGCATCTTCCACAAAAAACTGGGCCCGTGTGTGTTCATAGTGAAACTAGAAGAAAGAAAAACAAGAACATTAGATTTGGAGTCCACAGGCCTTTGGCCAGCCTCCCAAGCCTGACCTTGCCTTACTTACCTCAACAGGGTTGAAAGGGACACTGCACTTGCTCTGAATCATGCTTAGGAGCCAAGCTTTGTCATACTTTTTGCCATAAGGAATCTGGAAGTGAGAGAGAATGACAGTACATTTCAGTTATCCTTCTCTATTTTCTGCCAAGACTGAAAAGATTTCTAGAGCTTTGGGAGCTCTAGAGACAGAAGTCATACTTAACATGGCATGCATGAGGCTCAGTGATAGAAGGCATGACACATGCTTATCTGCAGGAGGCTGGTAGAGCCCTTCTATCACAAAGTAATTGTTTTTGCTCTTAAAGAAAGGATCAGATGTGCTGGGCGTGCTGTCACACGCCTTCGATCCCAGCACTAAAAAGGCAGAGGCAGGTGGATCTGTGTGTTCGAGACCTGCCTGGTCTACAAAGTGACTTCCAGGACAGCCAGGACTGTTACAGAGAAACGCTATCTTGATTAATTCCGGAAAAAAAAAAAAAAAGTAAAAAAAGAAGAACCAGATTTTATGTAGGTTTCCATTTGAGATACAAAAAGTTCCTTAAAAAGTTCCATAGCCGGGCAGTGGTGGCACATGCCTTTAATCCCAGCACTCGGGAGGCAGAGGCAGGCGGATCTCTGTGAGTTCTAGACCAGCCTAGTCTACAAGAGCTAGATCCAGGACAGGCACCAAAGCCACAGAGAAACCCTGTCTAGAAAAACAAAAAATAAAAAACAAAACAAAAAAAAAATCCTTTCCATATACTTATTATTCCGGCAAGATACCTCAGACCCATGGCCACACATCAAATGTATTAATTGCCTTATCTGCCCCACAGAAACTCCAGTCACACAAGGCACTCTTAGCTTAAGTGTCTCTCTACCTCCTGACCCTCCTGAGCACTTAGCAGATTCCCCTCCCACTTGTCATTGTACCTATCCTCAACTCCCTTTTAGCCATCTTCTTTTTTTAAAAGACAAAGTATGCAGGCAAGTTTTTTTTAAAAAAGATTCATTCATTCATTCATTCATTCATTCATTCATTCATTCATTCAAGTGAGCACTGTTCTGCCTGCATTCCAGAAGAGGGCATCGGATCTCATTACACATGGTTGTGAGCCACAATGTGGTTGCTGGGAATTGAATTCAGGTTCTCTAGGAAGAGCAGCCAGTGCTCTTAACCTCTGAGCCATCTCTCCAGCCCCGTCCCTGTTCTTAAATATTCTTAAGAAACTCATTCCAAGAGGAAAGGGTGGATAAATGTGACACTTGATTGTGGAGTACACACTGGACTACATGGCTTTGAGGAGCTGGGGGCAAGTGTCAAACACCTTTACAAAGTCCAGTCCCATTTCCCAAATCATCTACTCTCCCAAGGTACTCACTGTAATCTTGAACCAGTTCTTGGTGGTCCCATCTTGGCTGGTCCCAGCCCCTCCTCTCTCTGGAGGAACTTTGTCTCTCCTTACAGTAATATGAATTCGATCTCGGTCATGCCAAGTATCCCCCTGACGGTTAGGCCGATTGGGATAGGGGTTGCTGTTGGGAAGCAGAATTAAATTAAATTAAATTCCATAAACACTAGGAAAGATGAACCTGACCTACTAATGAAAGACTACAGCTACTAAATTGGTTTAGTCAAGTATCACTTTACAAAGTGAGACAAGAAACAATAGGACTATATATTTCAGTGGGCCACTATTTAAAGCAGAACAATTAGTCACTTACTATCTTACTCGGGGGCCATCTTGGGGATCATTCATTGCCACATCTCCATCATCTTCCTCAAACCGGGAGGATCGTATACCAGAACCACCTCTTCCAGGCCGACGATTTCCCTCACACTTCCATCGGAAAGGGCCCCTGCCTTTCTTTCTTCTTTGAGGGAAACTAACACGGTCATCATGCTCTGGAATGGGAAACAGATACAGAAATTGGTAATACATCAGTGGTCTGCAGCCACTGTCTATACTCCTGAGAAAGACATACTGACTACAAAGACTACCTCCATACCTATGCGCTAGACAAGGTAAAAAACTTTCTGTAGGACGTCAACATAAAGAACAAGTTATTGGGGGGCTGGAGAGATGGCTCAGTGGTTAAGAGCGCTGCCTGCTCTTCCAAAGGTCCTGAGTTCAATTCCCAGCAACCACATGGTGGCTCACAACCATCTGTAATGGGGTCTGGTACCCTCTTCTGGCCTGCAGGCATACACACAGATAGAATATTGTATACATAATAAATAAATAAATAAAGAACAAGTTATTGGAAAATTGCAGGGCTAATGAAAAATAAAAGGGTCAGTAATGTACCTCAAGGGGCTAGAAAGATGACTCATACTTTGTTTTGCCCCCCCCCCCCCTTTTAAGACTTATTTATTATGTATATAGTGTTCTGCCTGCATGTATACCTGCAGGACAGAAGAGGGCACAAGATCTCATTACGGATGGTTGTGAGCCACCATGTGGATGCTAGGAATTGAACTCAGGACCTCTGGAGAAGCAGTCAGTGCTCTTAACCTCTGAGCCAGCTCTCTAGCCCCTGGTTTAGTTTCTTGATACAGGGCTTCTCTATGTAGCCCTGGCTATCCTTGAACTCAGAAATCCACCTCCCTCTGTTTCCCTGAGTGCACCCCCACCACCTGTCAAGATGACTTTTTTAAAAAATTTATTCTTTTCTCATTCAGTACATACCAACCATAGCTTTCCCTCCCTCCACTCTTCCCAGTTTCCTCCTCCCCAGCTCCTATATCTATATCAGAAGTGAGCAGGTCTTCCAGTGATGTTAAACAAACAGTATAAAAAGATACAGTAAGACAAGATACAAACTCTTATATTAAAATTTGACAAGTGCCGGGCAGTGGTGGCACACTCCTTTAATCCCAGCACTAGGGAGACAGAGGCAGGTGGATCTCTGAGTTTGAGGCCAACCTGGTCTTTAAGAGCTAGTTCCAGAACGGGCTCCAAAGCTACAGAGAAACCCTGTCTTGAAAAACAAAACAAACAAACAGACTTGACAAGGCAACCCAGGAGGAGGAAAAGGGTCCTAGAGCAGGCAAGACAGTCAGAAATACCCCATATCCCACTGTTAGGAGTCCCACAAAAACTCCAATCTAAACAACCACAACATGCACGTAGAGGACCTAGCACAGACCCATGCGGGCTTCATGATCACTGCTTCAGTCTCCATGAGCCCCTATGAGCCCTGCTTAGTTGATTCTATGGGCCGTGTTCTGGTGGTATCCTCATATCCTCTGGCTCCTACAATCCTTCCTCGTCCATGGGGTTCCTTGAGCTCTGCCTAATATTTGGGTGTGGGTCTCTACATCTGCTCCCACCAGCTGCTGGAGGAGTAATCTCTGATGACTACTGGGCTAGGCACCACATTTAAGAGCACTGCCCACTCTTCTAGAGGACCAGCTTTTTTTTTTTTTAAATATTTATTTATTTATTATGTATACAATATTCTTTCTGCGTGTATGCCTGAAGGGCAGAAAAGGGCACCAGACCCCATTACCGATGGTTGTGAGCCACATGTGGTTGCTGGGAATTGAACTCAGGACCTTTGGAAGAGCAGGCAATGCTCTTAACCACTGAGCCATCTCTCCAGCCCCCTAGAGGACCAGCTTTGATTCCCAGCACCCACACTACCATGCTCAGTTGTCCATAATGTCATTCCAGAGGCTGCCATAGGCACCCCACGCCAGGCCCTCACGTGGTATACAGATATACAAGCAGGCAAAACACTCATATACATTAAAAAAAAAAGTCAAAAAGGAAATAAATGTGGCTCAGTGGTAGAGTGCTTGCCTAGCACACTCAAGAACCTGGGTTTAATCCCTAGCATCGCTTCAAGACAGACAAACAACAACAAAAGAATTTTCCATTTGGGTATGGTAGAACATGTTTATTATACCAATAGCTGGGAGGAAGAAGCAGGAAATCAGGAATTCAAGATCATTTGCTCCTACATACCAAATTTAAGAGCAACCTAGGCTACATGAGATCCTGTCTTAAAACAAATTAAAGTTTAAAAAGGCATGGTGGATGGGAAATTCTCTCTACAAGTTCATATGAACAGCCTTCGAAATCAGTGGGTTAAAGGCTGAAGAGATGGCTCAATAATTAGAGTATCTGCTGTTGTTTTAGAGGAACCAAAACTGGTTCCTAGTACCCACATAGCTGCTCACAGCTGTGCTCTGTAACGTGGATACTGGGTATCAAAGTTGTTCCTCTGGAAGAGTAGCTCTAAAGTCATCTCTCCAGCCCAAGGTACATTCTTGACTCTTCAATATTCAATATCCCTACAGTTTTTCAGTAACTTGGTCCTGATGTTGATGTCCTATAAAAAGTTCTTTCCTCTGGCCAGGGCACAGGTGTCTGTATGGAGGTAACCTTTGTAGTTAGTTCCAGGAAATCCAATACCCTTTTCTGGGCTCTCCATGCACTAGACACATACATGCAGGCAAAATATGGAGATACAGAAAAATAAATCCTTAAAATAGTAACAAAAGGTGAATATATCACACATTATGTATATATACATCACATTATGTATATGGATAAAATTGTCAAAAAAAGCCATAAAGAAAAAAGTGAAGCAGAAACAAGTTCCTTTATGCAAACAAAAACAAAAAACATGGAAATGTAACCTGACACCTGGAAATGTAGCACAATTCATAAAAATCAGAGACAGAAGTTGGGGTTCCACTTGAAGGTCAGAAAAACAAAATACCCAGCCACTGGCTTTTACCTTTACCCCAGTCTGAAATTGTGATCTTGCCTCCAGGAATCTCAGAATGAGACTGCGTCTGAGAGCTGTCTCCTTTTGTCTTATATTCCACTCTGGTGCTGGGATTAAAGGTGTGCACCACTACCAACTGGTTTCTATGGCAAACTAGTGTGACTACTGAGATTAAAGGTGTGTGTCACCACTACCTGGTCTGGAAGGCTGACCATTATGGCTGCTTTACTCTCTGAATTTCAGGCAAGCTTTATTTATTAAAATAAAAGTCAAATAAAATATCAATACATGGATCTTTTGTCCAAACATAAAAATGGAAAAAATAAAAAAAAATGTACAAATATGACCTATTTAAAACCTCTTAATAATAACCACTACCTCCTTGCTCTTAAACTGTTACTCTGAATTTGGAAAATGCTAGTTTCTTTGAGCAGAAATGCCCTGCACCTCAAGGGACTTATAGATTTGGGGTCTGGTGATATTTCCATATCAGGGTCCTGGAATGTTCTCTAATACAAACCGTGTTTGAAGCAGAAGGATTTCAAGTTCCATATCAGTTAAGCTCCTGCTTTAAAAAGGAAAATAAGCTGGACATAGGGACATACAACTTTAATCCCAAGAGTTACAGAGGCAGGCAGATCTCTGAGTTTTCAAGGCCAGCCTGGTCTACACAGTTAGTTCCAGAACAACAGTCAGCTACACATTGAAACTGTCTCAAAATTTAAAAAAGAAAACAGGGAAAGGGAAGGTAAGTAAATAAAACCAAGTGTAGTAGTACACTGTTTTTAATGCAAGATGATCAGAGAGGTTCAAGTTCATTCTCTCAGATGTAGAGTTCAAGGCCAGACTGGGACTGAGACCCTGTCTGTCTGTCTCTCTCTCTCTCTGTCTACATGTATGTATTTATGTGTACACATACACAAAAGGAGGGCTGAGGGTACAGCTCAGAAGATAAAGTGCTTTACCTATCCTTCACACACAAAAAAAGATCACCAGACTGAGGCCTCAGCAGGAGAATTTGAAACTTCAAGTCAGTCTTGGCAACTTAGTGAAACCATCTCAAAAAAGATAACATCAAAAAAGGATGGGATGGGACTATAGCTCTGTGGAAGGGGATTGCCAGGCACAGTGCAAGGCCTTGTGTTCAACTCCTAGCACAAAATAAGTCTGTGAGGCAGGCATGGTGGCACATGGTTGCAATACCAAACTTGGGAAGTAGGCTCAGAAAGACTATGAGGCCAGCCTGGGATACTAAGGCTGACCCTATTAGGGATAATTAGCCTTTCCCAGGAATGACTCCCTAAATGGTTATTCAATCCCAAATGGTTAGCCTTAAAAATAAGTACATACATGTAACACAAAATGGACTCAGCAGGTTGTATGAATTTGGGGGAGGGGAGAGACATGGAAGTGATTGGAGGGAGATACACACACACACACTGATTTTTTGAGACAGGGTTTTTCTGTGTAGCTGTCATGGAATTCAGTCTGTAGACCAGGCTGGCCTCGAATTTACAGAGATTTGGCCAGTTGGTGGTGGCACTCACCTATAATCCCAGCACTCGGGAGGCAAAGGCAGGAGGATCTCTCTGAGTTCGAGGCCAGCCTATTCTACAAGAGGCAGTTTCAGGTCAAGATCCAAAGCTACATTGAAACACTGTCTCAGGAAAAACAAAAAAACAAAACAAAACACCCTTAGAGATCCACCTGCCTCTGCCTCCCAAGTGATGGAATCAAAGGCGTGCGCCACCACTATCCAGCATATAATTACATTTTAATTAAAATAAAGGTTCACTGGGCTAAGGATTTTTCAGGCCCTGGATAAATCAGCACCACACAAACACAAAAAGGCTCATAACTTCCAGAGAAATCTACCTAATGTCTAGCGTCCTGTAAACAAAGCCCCTCACCAAGTGACCCTAGTGAAAAGGAGTAAGATAAAGAAACAGTACAACTAAGGTTCATTGAATAATCTCCACTTCGGGCTGGAGAGATGGCTCAGAGGTTAAGAGCACTGACTGCTCTTCCAGAGGTCCTGAGTTCAATTCCCAGCAACCACATTGTGGCTCACAACCATCTATAATGAAATCTGGTGCCCTCTTCTCGCATGCAAGCATACGGGGAAGGAATGTTGTATACATAATAAATAAATAAATCTTTAAAAAAAAAAAAAAGAATAATCTCCACTTCGAGTCACTGTGTTCCAGGTCCTTGATAGAAAAGATCTCATTGGCACACACCACAAACTTGGGAAGACAGGTACACACATGAAAGAGGTAGAAAACAAAACCTTAGAGCTTAACTCACTGGGGTTAGCACAGCCAACTCGAGAGTCAAACCTCAGCTGTCATACTGTCCTCACCACCACGATGAATTAACAAGTCAGGGTAGTTGTTAGGACTAGAAAACTGGTAAACATTAAGGAGCAAGCTGCAAAACCGCCAGCCGGTGCACCAGAGCAGCCAGCCCACGAACAAGGCACTACTGACTCACATTTAAAAGAGTCGGGCCGCCAAACTGAATTGACAGGCATCAACTACCTTCGAAGTTCAAAGGAATCTTGTCACCCCACCCCTGAGCCACAGGTCCTCCAACGCCAGAATCTGGGCGAGTCTGGAGCCCCGGGCCCCCGGCGCCCCGTGCCCCCTGCCCGCGCGGCCACCAATGCCCGTGAACGCAGAGCTCCTCGCGGCCTCCCGCCCCCGGGCTTGCGGCCTAGGCCGGGGCCGCCCACTCCGGCCCACCGCGCCGCCTCCCGGCCCGAGGCCCCGCACTAACCGTTGTATGGCTTCCCTTCGTCCGCCATGGCACAGGCAGGTACAGAGGCGGACTCTGGCTCAGTACCTGACGCCACCAAACGCCCGGACGCCCTGGCGCTCAAGACAGAAGCTCTCCTACGACCGGCGCCACCGCATTTATCCGGCGAAGCACGTCGCGCGCCGCCGACGTCCCCAGGATGTGGGCGGTGCCGCGGGGCGGGAACGCGCTCTCCGCGCCTGCGCAGAAGCAGGGCGGCCTCGCGGGGGTGGGGCCAGGCCTTTCGAGGCCCGCCCACAGTCGGAGCTCCGGGCTCGTTGGTTTGCTGGCCGGCCCCGCCTTCCTGCTTCTCCACCGTGCCCGCTGCTATGTGGGTCTCCTTAGAGCCAAGCGGGTGGCTGTAGCCCTGAACTCAGAGCAGGGACGAGGGCCACACAGAATGGAGACCTGGCCTCAGTGGGAATAACGGCTCACAGTCCCTGCCGGTGAGATCCCGGCAGCTTGTAAATCGCAGCTGAACTTCTTGCCAGCCCAGGCCTAAGCCCTCCCAGCTTTCCTCGCCTCTACGATGGATTATGACGAAATAGAAAATGGAATGTAAGCTCCACCGAAGCAGGAACCTTAAGTAATGCACAGCTTTTCTTCCTGCAGCACTCCTAGCTCAGTATCTTGCCAAGCATAAAAACCCGTGTGAATTAAAATCTAGTTTCTTGTAGGTCCTTCACAAATTACCCGATCAAAAAGGACAGAATCAGGCCGCGAAGGATGGGCGCACAACTTAATCCTAATATTTGGGTGGCAGAGTTGAAGCCAGCCTGGTCTACATAGAACTTTCGGGAACAGCCAGAGCTATGTAGAGAGATCCTGCTTTTTTTTTAAAAAAAAAAAAAAAACAACTGGGCACGGTGGTGTAGGTCTTCAGTATTTGGGAGCTCAAGGCCAACATTGTCCACATAGCGAATATATGAACAGCCAAAGCTACATAGCAAGACCCTGTCTCAAAAAAAAAAAAAAAAAAAAAAAACCTGTCAGGGATATAGTGAGCATTGGACCTGTCATCATCCCTACTGGGTAGACCCCTCAGCTAGGTAGGCAGGGAAAGTCTCTAACAGTGACACCCCCCCCCCACCCCATCCTCCCTTGAGACAGGGTTTCTCCGGATATTCAGGGGATCCACCCGCCTGTCTCCAGAGCACTAGGATTAAAAGTGTGCCACCACTGGCTAGTGTGATTACAATTTTTAAATAGCAAACCCAAGAACTCTTATAGGAAATAACCTTTAGGCTGGGAGGTGGTGGCTTTATGCCTTTAATGCCTCTGAGGGAGGCAGAGGCAGGTGGACCTCTGTGAGTTCAAGGCCTTCATTGTGGCTAGGACACACTCTATGTTGGCCTGAAGTTCCTGGATCCAGATGCTGCTGAGGGGAGGTGGTTAAGCAGATGGGACAGTAGTAGGCATGGAACAATGACTTCAATACTAATCAGTTCGGACAAAACAGCTCATTAGCCTCCCTTGAGGGTCTGTGTTAGGTGGGTCGCCTCCATTTTCCAGTGACTGGTTTGTATTTGCTGAGGGTCTTAGAAGGTGCCAAAAGCTGGGGACAAGTTCTCTTCTGCTTCCAGCATCAGAGGTCCTGCTTCACTTAGTTCAAGTGATTTGAGAATACAGATGAAAACCGGCCCCAACACTGCTTGAGATGGTCCTGGAAGTTGCCACCCAATGATGAATCCATTTGGCTCCAGTTCAAAGGAAAATTCTTCTAATGAAGTGTTGTTGTATTTGCTCCCTTTCTAGGAGGAAGTTGTGGGTAAAGAGCCCCAAAAGTACCTTGCTTATCCATGGGGCCCTTCAGAGCCACCAACTCTACCCTACTGGTTCTGGTATCGGGCACGACCCCACCCAGAAATGACAACGTCACTAGTGAGGCTGACAGTCTTGTAATTGGGAGGAAACAGGCTGCAGCACATTTGGCAGATTGAGAGTCACCAGTAGCCAAAGTCAGGTTTGTGCAGGCAACTGAAGGGCTCAGAGCCCCCTCACTTCACATGGTGAATAGAGGGAGGCAGTCAAGTTCTAACCTGATGGTAAAATTGGTCCCTGGGATAGTTTTGTCTCCTTGCCTCATTCTCAAGGAGGCAAGGAGGGGCATCATCTCCCCTTGCTGCCAAAGTTATCTTTGGGGGAGGCTGGTAAGGTTTTATAAAAATCTCCTTGTGGAGACAACCTCCTCCACTGGCCCCTAGCTGGCTTCTGCTTCCAGCCACTTCACAGCAGAGTCCAAATCCAGAACCAGTGTGTTTCAAGGGCCTGAGGGTAGGACAGAGTGGCCAGAGACAAGGGCGGGAAACAGGGACACTGGCCATTCTTAGCAGTTCCAAGGAAATGGCCTTTCTCCCAACCACCCTACACAGGCTCAATGGCAACAGTGGCCACCTGCCCTCCCAGGAGGGTCCCAAACCCTCCATGGAGTGCCTCAGAGTGAGTGAGGGTTCAGGCAAGGAAGACCACAAAGATGATGAAGAAGACAATGAGGATGAGGAAGATTTTGACCATGAGCCACCGATTGGAGGTAACTGACTGGAAGTACTTGAGGATCTCTGAATGGGCGGCCTCAACATCCAACTGGGCTCCAAGCACGTTCTCATCGATCCTGGAAACAGCCAGGAGAGAAAACAACATTGGATTAAAAAGAAAGCTGAGGTCATCTATTTACTGCTATGGAAAGGTGATCACAATGCATAGAAATAAAGTGTTTCATGTCATGTGATCTTTTGTGTACAAGTATGAGTATATACAAGATTTTTAGGGTAGTAGACCATGCTTGGCTCTAGTCTGAAACCTTTCTGTCAGTTATTATCTTAAGATTGAGTTATTTAACCAAAGTCTTATTTTCCACATCTGAAAAATGAGATTGCCATAAACAACCCTACCTCCTTTCATGAGGTTTCAATTTTCAGTGAGTTAAATATGAGATGCACCCTAATCTATATGAGTACCTAAAATATCTTTTGTGTGTGTGTGTGTGTATGTGTGTGGTTTTTCAAGATAGGGTTTCTCTGTGTAGCTTTGGAGCCTGTCTTGGAACTTGCTCTGTAGACCAGGCCGGCCTCAAACTCAAAGATCCACCTGAGTGCTGGGATTAAAGGCATGTGCCATCACCACCCGACATAAAATACGTAATTTTTAATCTAGCATTTGCTGATTTTTTTCCAGGTAATGAAAATTTATTACATTTTTTTGTTTTGTTTAGTTTTTTAGCATTTTCAGGACAGGGTTTCTCTGTGTAGCCCTGGCTGTCCTGGAACTCATCATGTAGACCAGACCTGCCTCTGTGTTCCAAGTGCTGGGATTAAATATGTGTGCCACCACACCAGTGAACACTGTTATAAAAGGGGGTAAAGTTCAGACCACTACAGTAAGAAAATTCTGGTTGGGGGATGGGAACAACTTAATATAGACAGCAACTCAAAGAATAATACAAACCTTACATCCAGAGAGCAGTGTCTCTAGGGAACAAGTCCTCAGGGGAAGGATGATTTTGAAAACTTACTGAAGAAAACAAAACCTTCCCCGGACAATCTATGTGAACAATCCTAAAACCCAAATATTGTGGCTGGGCAGATAGCTCAGTAGGAAAAGTGCTTGCTTGGCAACCAAGAGGACCTGAATTTGGATCCCAGTATCCATATAACAAGCTGGCTTTACCTTGTCTATACCCACAATACAGTGGGTGGGTGGAGAAAATAGGAAAAAGTTGGGTTTCGTTGACTACTTGAAAAAACCCAAGTTTCAGGCTAAGGGAGAGAGCCCCTACCTCGAAGAACAGAGTAATAGGGGACATCTGACGCTTTCCTTTAGCCTACAGCACACATGCAAGTTCTAGGGCAGGCTCCAAAGCTACACAGAGAAACCCTGTCTGTTTCAGATGTTTCAGACACCCTGCCTACCTAGAAAGCATGGTGATCTACTAGGACTGCACTGCCTGCTGACATAAAACCTATTTTAACTCATGCAACTACATTCTGTCATGTGTAAAATAATCTCATGGCAAATTATTCAAAACATAACCCCATCAGTAAGCAACGTATGATGAAACACACCCTAGATTTTGCAGAGGGAAGTCCTTGACCTAGAACCCTCTAGGAGCTGAGTATGGCCCAGCTGGGTCCTAGCAATCTGGCTAGAAATGGAAAAGAGCTGGACAGAGGGCTGCAAGCTTAAAGTCCTGAAAAGACAAGCAAAAGGATTAAGCTCACCTCAGCATCTCAATTCAGAAACCTGAATTGTGGTTCTTTTTTATGTTGGAGAGGCTAAAATATCAGGTTCACGGCTGTTGGCAATAGTTACTTTATTTTGCTTTTTGAGATAGGTTCTGAATAGCCTTGGGTCCTAGACCTTATTACATAAACCAGGCTAGCCTCAAACTCAAGAGAGATCCACCTCTGAGTACTTGAGAGAATAAAGGCATATGCCACCATGCATAGCCTTACTCTCCTTTTTTTTCTTTTTACCAGTAATGCATCTCTTTTTTAATTGATATTTATTGAGTTCTACATTTTTCTCTGCTCCCCTCCCTGCCTCTCCCCTCCCCGCTTCAATTCTTCCACAAGGTCCCCATGCTCCCAATTTACTCAGGAGATCTTGTCTTTTTCTACTTTCTACTTCCCATGTAGATTATATCTATGTAAATCTTTCTTAGTGTCTGCTCTTTCTCTCCTTCCTTCCTTCCTTCCTCTCTCCCTCCCTCCCTCCTTCCTTTTTTTGGTTTTTTAAAACAGGGTTTCTCTGTGTAACAGCCCTGGCTACCCTGGAACTCATTTTGTATACCAGGCTGGCCTCATTCTCACAGAGATCTGCCTGCCCCTGCCTCTCAGAATGCTGGAACTAAAGGAGTGCACCACCACCCTAACTACATTTTTTAATGTAGCTTATTTGTTATCTCACAATGAATAAAGCTCATAATGGCTTTAAAGTTCTGAATGGCTTTGCTTAACAAAAATGGATCAACCTTATACATGCAATCTTGTATATAAAAGATTATAGAGGCTGGAAAGATGGCTCAGTGGGTAGAGTACCTGTCTGAGGACCTGACTTCCTTGGGAAGTCCACATGATAGGAGAAACAACTCCACAGTCGCTGTGCTACTTATGCACCTAAACACACCTGCACACACAATCATGCTGGGTTTTTGTTATTTTTGAGAAAAGGTCTCACTGTATAGCCCTGGCTGACCTGGAACTCACTATATACACACACAAAGATCTACCTTCTCCAGAATGCTGGAATAAAGGCATGTGACCATACCTGGTGGGAAAAAAATGTTGTTTTTTATTTTGTTTTTCAGTTAAAAAGGTGTCACAAATAAGGCCAGGAAGGGGTGGTAGGACATGACTTTTAACCTCAGCATTTGGGAGGCAGAGGCAGTTACTCAGTTCCATGCCAGTCAGGGCTACATAATGAGACTATGTCTCATCAAAAAAAAAAAAAAAAAAAAAAAAAAAAAAAAAAAAAAAAAAAAAAAAAAAGACTAAACAAAAAGCAATGGGAAGCAGAGAGCAGGTTGTTGAAAAACCTTCACAATCAAGTACACGTGATCTGTCTCCAGGTAGAGGGTGTTTTGGTTTGTTGTTGTTGTTGTTGTTGCTGTGAGGCAGGGTTTCTCTGTAACAGTCCTGGCTGTCCTGGAATTCGCTCTGTAGACCAGGCTGGCCTTGAACTCATAGAGATCCACCTGCCTCTGCCTCTGGAGTGCTAGGATTAAAGGCGTGTGCTGCCATCACCCAGTTTTGATTGATCTTTAAAACTTATTCCTTTTCATGTGCATTGGTATTGCCAGCATGTAAGCCTGTGTGACAGTGTCTGATTCCCTGAAACTGGAGTTATAGACAGCTGTGAGCTGTCATGTGGGTGCTGGAGATTGAACCAAGGTCCTCTAGTGCTTTTAACCTCTGAGCCATTTCTACAGTCTGGTGCTCCTTCCTGACTATACTGCCTTGTGAAGAAAAAAGGCTGCATTCCTTGTGGTGTCCTATAGCCTGGTTGTCTGTTGGCCTTGTTACTGTTCTTACAAAAAAGAAAAACTTTTGGTTCTCCAATGTTAACTTAGAAAATCAAATACAGGTTCCAGTGACCCCTGCTTAAATTATTTTGTATGGGATACATGAAAGGAGGTGCTATGTATCTTCTGTTGTATTAGAAAATATTTAATGTCAGACTGCCTTTATATCAGGGAACACAGATATCGGATATAGTACCCCACCTCCTTTGGGTTATAAGATCAAACCCAGGACATGTACATGCTAGTCAGTGCTCTACCACTGAATTACATACTCAGTCACTGTTCGTAGCTTTTTTTCCTCTTGAATTAAAAATTCCAGGCAAGAGCCTATGAGATGGCTCAGCAGGTAAGGATGCTTGCCATAAAGCCTGATGGCCTAAGTTTGATCCCTGAAACCCACACCGTAAAAGGAGAGAACCGGTTCCCATATCATGTTGGTCTTAGACCTCCACATGAGGGCTATGACACATGCACACCAACATATATACATACACACAAAATAAATGTAAAAGAGCCAGGTGGTTGTGGCGCATGCCTTTAATCCCAGCATTCGGGAGGCAAAGGCTCTGTGAGTTTGAGGCCAGCCTGGTCTACAGAGTGAGCTCCAGGACTAAATCCATAGCTACTGAGAAACACTGTCTCAAAAAAACAAAAGCACAGGAAACCCTCTTGCACCCTGTTCTGATGTCCATCTCTAGCTGGGTGACACCTTGAGACTTTTCAACATAATGACCAAACCAACTTTGTGACTGTAATTTCCCCTTCCTGAGAAACTTAACCAGATTCTTTTTAAAAATTTTTTTCTAAGATTTATTTACTATGTATACAGTGTTCTGTCTGCATACTAGAAGAGGGCACCAATCTCATTATAGTGACTGTGAGTCACCATGTGGTTGCTGGGAACTGAACTCAGGACCTCTGGAAGAACAGCCAGCGCTCTTAACCTCTGAGTCATCTCTTCAGTCCCCACACCAGATTCCTTTAAGTTCACTATCCTTATGACTGGTGGGTTGTTTTTTGCAAAGGCGGCTGGTCCAGAAGTACACAGCTGAGGCTAACTGATGGTTGTGTCTTTGTCTCCTAGGATTACAATCCATATAGGTTCTCTTTATTGTTGTTTTTAATTTCTACAATGACTTTGATATTTATATTTATTTATTTATTTATTATGTATACAATATTCTGTCTGTGTGTATGCCTTCAGGCCAGAAGAGGGCACCAGACCTCATTACAGATGGTTGTGAGCCACCATGTGGTTGCTGGGAATTGAACGCAGGACCTTTGGAAGAGCAGGCAGTGCTCTTAACCTCTGAGCCATCTCTCCAGCCCCCGATATTTATATTTCTTAAACATTTGCTTTCATTCTCTCTCTCTCTCTCTCTCTCTCTCTCTCTCTCCCTCCCTCTTTGGGTTTTTTTTTTTTTTTTTTGGTTTTCAAGACAGGGTTTCTTTGTGTAGCTTTGGAGCCTTTCCTGGAACTTGTTCTGTAGACCAGGCTGGCCTTGAACTCACAGAGATCTGCCTGCTCCAGCCTGAGTGCTGGGACTAAAGACGTGGGCCACTACTTTTTCAAAGAGGTATGTGGATAAGAAGAACATGTTTGATTTTGGCTTCTTTCCTCCACTCCTCCCTTCCTTCCCTTCCAGTTCCTTATAGCACAAGGGCTGGATGTAGTGCTTTATCATTCATCCATTTGTCAGCTCTTGTTTCTGACATGTGCATGGGTGTGTGTGTGTGTGTGTGTGTAAAATCTGTGTAGCACATGCACGCCTGGTACCTGTAGAGGCAAAAAGAGGGTGTGCTAGGTCCTCTGGAACTGGTATCACAAGTGGTTGTAAGATACCATGTGGGAATTTAGACTCAAACCCAGGTCCTCTGGAGGAGCAGTCAGTGCTGTTTACCACTGAGCCATCTCTCCAGTCACCAGCTTTTAATTCTTTTTGAGACTGAGTTTTATGAAGTTGTCAAAGCAGGCTGGCCTCAAACTCACAATCTTTCCAACCTTAGCCCTCCTGAGTACCAGAATTATAAGTACAAGCAACGAAACCTGACTTTCTTGCTGCATTCTGGAACAAAACTCCTAAAAAAAGTTGTTTATCCTTTTTGCTTACCCCTTTCTTCTGTGGTACCAAGAACTGAATCCACAAGCCTACTAAACCACAGGCAAGTAAGCACTCTGTTATTGTGGACATCCTTAGTTTGTTCTTTGGAACTGGGTCTTAAAATATAGCCCAGACCATGGCCTTGAACTTCCTATGGAACTAATGACCTTTAAACAACTGTCCTCTGCCTCCACCTCCCATGCGCACCACACCAGTCTCCTCACATTTTATTTAACATTTTTTACTTTATTACTTTTTAATATTTATTTTATTTTTACTCCTTTAATCTATGACTGTCTGTACTCTATCTCTTTAAAGACTTTACCTTTTTAAAGCATTGACTTTATGACTCTCTATACTTTTTTCTTCTCTCTTCCAAGCCTACGTACATTTATCCAACACTGACCCATTTATAGGTCTTTTATGTCTGAATCTGTCCTACTGTGTATCTGTAATTCTTTACTGTCCAGGAGCACTTCTTAAAATGCTAAGTGCTTCTTAAAAACTTAAGCTGCTGCGTCATTAATCAGTGTAACATGTTAGTGCCTGCTTACCCGCCCAGTCCAACATGGCGGAGCTGCTTGCGCCTCTGAGCCATGTGCACTGCCCCACTTGTAGGCACACAGCCAGTCCAAGCCACCATTAAGCAAGCTGCAGCAGTCTGCTCACAAACCACACTCAAATGCTCTGTGGCTGGACCTCCAGCCTCAATGAGCCAGAGGTCACGCTGGCAGCACAACCCAGAAAGTGGGCATTTTAGAACTGCGTGGCTTTTTGCTATGGCTGAGTCAGGAAAACCTCTCTTAAAGAAGCTGTGGCACGCTGCCAGCAAACAGCAAAGAGCTATGTTAAACTCTGTATTTTTATGTCTAGAATTTCTTTTCAAACTCTCTCAGTTTTTACATCAATACAACCACGTTGGAGTACCAATTGTTGCAAGGAGGGCTGCTTATTTGTCCTGGCCGCTCAGCCCTGAAATAATCACACAGAAATTGTATAATTAAAACATTGCTTATCCCATTAGCTCTAGTTTCTTATTGGCTAATTCTTACATCTTAATTTAACACATTTCTATTAATCTGTGTATTGCTACGTGGCAGTGGCTTACCAGGTAAAATTCCCAGAGTCTGTCTCCGGTGGATCCATGGTGTCTCTAACGTTTTATTCCTTTTTTTCTTTTTTTAAATATTTATTATGTATACAATATTCTGTCTGTGTGTATGTCTGCAGGCCAGAAAAGGGCACCAGACCTCATTACAGATGGTTGTGAGCCACCATGTGGTTGCCGGGAATTGAACTCAGGACCTTTGGAAGAGCAGGCAATGCTCTTAACCTCTGAGCCATCTCTCCAGCCCCCCGTTTTATTCTTAATTATATGTATTTGTCTGTGGAGGTATTAGATCACCTACAGCTAGAGTTATAGGTGGTTGTAAGTCACTTGATATGAAGGCTACAACCAAACTTGGGTTCTCTGGAAGGGCAGTGAGTGCTCTTAAAGCACTGAGTAATCTCTTCTGCCTCAGATTTGTTGTGTATATGCATGTGAATGGATATGTGTGCATGTGTGTGCACCCAGATGCCAGAACAGTCAGGTATCCTGTTCTGTCAGGCTCTAATTTTCCTGCGAAGAACCTGAGCCTTGCTGCTTTAGCTAGGCTGACTAACCAGTGAGCCCCTTCCATCTGTCTCAGCTCTCCACCTTGCCAATGCTGGAATTTCATGAAATTAAGTCAGGAAGGTGGCACTTGTCTATTATCCTAACATTGAAGAGATGGAGTCAAGGCCAGTCTCAGTTACATAGGAACTACTATACAGTGAATTTAAAGCTAGCCTGAGATAAGATATGAGAGCCTGTCTCAAACAAACAGGCATAAAAATTCACTATTTGAAATTTGAAATTTCTTGGCTTAACAATAGAATGAAGATAACATTGAAAACATGTTTTTTTTTTTGTTTGTTTTTTTGAGACAAGATTTCACCATTAGATCTCACTGGCCTGGAACTTGCTATGTAAACCAGGCCAGCCTCAAATGCAGATATCTAGGAA
Organism: Arvicola amphibius; assembly: GCF_903992535.2. Lineage (NCBI taxonomy): Eukaryota > Metazoa > Chordata > Mammalia > Rodentia > Cricetidae > Arvicola > Arvicola amphibius. The sequence goes on along the minus strand of NC_052047.1, from coordinate 151,838,429 downwards.
TTGGAGAGATAGCTTAACAATTAAGAGCACTTGCTACTTTTGCAGAGGACCTAAGTTCAATTACCAGTACCCACATGGTGTTTTACAATCAGAAAACTCCAGTTTCCAAGGTTCTGATGGCTTCTTCTGACCTCTGTGGGCACCAGGCACACACATGGCACATATACAAATGCAAGTAAAACACTCATATACATAAAATAAAAAAATAAATCTAAAACCACCAAACCAAAATGACAACAAAACTCAAGAGATCTGCCCGCCTCTACATCTAAAGTACTGAGATTAAAGGCATATGCTACAATACCCGTTCTCATATAATTAAGTTTTTCTAAAGTTAGACTTCTTCACTTGTTTAATGTGTGCTTTCCATGTTTGTATATCACTTGTATGCCTGATGCCTGCGGAGGCCAGGGGAGGGCACTGAATCCCCTTGAACTAGAGTTAAATATGGTTGTGTAACACCATGTGGGTACTAGAAATTGAACCCAAGTCCTCTGGAGAAGGAACAAGTGTTCTTAACTGCTGAGCCATCTCTTGTAATTTTTGAAATAGAGCTTGACTACACTTGTAGAGCTGGCCTTGCACTCCTGAGCTCAAACAATGCTCAAGAATAAAGACTGCATACTGTGCTCCCTTCTTAGCTGGTTTTTTTTTATTACCATGGGGGGGGGGGCACAGAAACAGAAGCAGAAGACAACTCTGTGGTGCTGGTCTCTCGTTTCTCCTTTACCTGACTGCAGTGATCAAACTGATGTCACTAGGCTTGTGTAGAAAGTTCCTATACCCGCTGGGCCAGCTAGTTGGCTCCACCAGTTGCTTTCTTTCCTTCTGTCTACGATTCTGAAGACCGATCCTAAGCCTTCATGTACGGTAGGCAAACACTTTATAACCAGGCTGTACTTCCAGGCCCTCAGTAATTTTTTTTAAAGATTTACTTATTAAGTATACACTGTTCTGCCTGCATTTCAGAAGCAGGCACCAGATCTCATAGATGGTTGTGAGCCACCATGTGGTTGCTGGGAATTGAACTCAGGTCCTCTAGGAAGAGCAGCCAGTGCTCTTAACCTCTGAGCCATCTCTCCAGCCCCTCTTTTTTCTTTTTTAAAAAGGGTCTCTTGCTGGGTGATGGTGGCTCATACCTTTGATTCCATCTCTTGGGAAACAGAGGCAGGCAGATAGAACTCTGTGAGTTGAAGGCCAGCCTGGTCTACAAAGTGAGTTCCAGGACAGCTAGGATTGTTACACAAAGAAACTCTGTCTTCAAAAAAAAAAAAAAAAATTGTTGGGCAGTGGTGGTGCATGCCTTCCATCCCAGCACTCGGGAGGCAGAAGCAGGTTGATCTCTGTGAGTTCGAGGCCAGCCTGGTCTACAGGTTTTTCCAAGATTGGCTTTAAAGCTACGCAGAGAAAAACTGTCTTAGAAAATAAAAGACAAAATTTAAAAAGGGTCTCTCTATGTAGCCCTCCCAGACTGTCTTGGAATTCACTATGTAAACCAGGCTGGCCTCAAACTCATAGGGATCTGCCTGCTTCTGTTTCCAGGACGCTGGGATTAAAAGTGTGCATCACCACATCAGGACCTCTTATTAAGTGATTAGAAGCTGGTGAATTAGGACTCATGGGGGTTAAGGATTCACTCACTCTTCCAAAGACCCCCAAGCTGTACCTGGGAATTTCAAGATGCTAATCCCTGGAGAAGAGAAAGCTCCACTATATGGGGTGAGAGTGGCTCACCTCTGAATAGTTTCCTCCTGTTCTTTAACCATGTGTGCCAACTGCTGAAAAATGGAACCCAGCTCAACGATTGTAGACTCAATGTTCTGCATGGTGTCTGCCCGACTCTGGATGTAGGAATCCTTCAGAAGAAAAAAGCACCATGAACTAGGGCCTGAGTTTTTAAGACCTTTCCACCATGTTACATTCCAAACACTCCAGAACAGAAGACAACAGAGGAGCTGATCCTCTAGATTTCAGAGCCTGGGTACCTGCTCGTCAATGAGTTGAAGTTGCTGGCTTGTTCTAGAGTCCAACATGTCGATGGCCACGTCCCTGGAGGCTTGAGACTCTGCTCCCAAAACTATGGGACCACCCCCTGGAGAAGAAACAGGACACGGCACATTTTAATGATTAAAGGCAGGTTCAGGGTCTGCCATGGTAACACATGACTTTAATCTCTGCACTCCTGAGGCTAAGGCAAAAGGATCTGAGTTTGAGTCTGATCTACATAGCGAGTTCCAGGACAGCCAAGACTACACAGAAAGACCCTACCTCACAACAACAACAAAAAACAATTCAAGGGGCTGGAGAAACGGCTCAGCAGTTAAGAGCCCTGGCTGTTCTTTAAGAGGTCCTGAGGAACCAGATGGTGGCTCACAGCCATCTGTAATAGATCTGGCTCCCTCTTCTGGCCTGCAGGCATATATGCAGGCAGAACACTGTATGCATAATAAATAAATCTTACCAAAAAAAAGCAAGCAATTCAAGTGGAGAATAGTGGCATATGCCTGTTATACTAGCAATAGGGATGCTACCACAGCCAGGACTTAGCTAATAGGCTTCCCATATTGCTTCTGACTTACCAAGGTGGTTGGGGGCAAGAGGCAGGGCCGACACTGGTGCCCGGGAGAACTGTTCCCGACGGTTCCTCTGTTGTTTTAGGTTCTGATGTTGGGGGGAAATGCAAAGGTCCTGAGTCTCTCTGGAAAGTGGGTATGTTGACCCCATGACTCGGGGTAACTTGTCCCTTCCCCTTTTCCACTTGGGTCCATATCACAGATTCCTCCCACCTATAGATCCCACTTACCTCAGTCCTCACTTCTAAAACTGATTTGAAGTCATTGGACATGGAAGCCAGTTTTGACTATAAAAAGCAAGAACAAATGGGTCATTCAAAGAAGGTACTTTGTTATCCCCTTCCTCACTTCTTCCATCCCCAGGGTCTCACCTGCAATGAAACTACAATGGTGTTGGAATGCGTCTGCAGATGCCGGCCACTCTGGCTACCCTTGGCCCTCACAAAATCTTGAAGTTGAGCAATTTGTTTGTTGAGGCTATTGATATCCTGGTAAGAAACCAGAAGAAGAGTATTAAGCAAGAAGTCTTCAGTCATTGACCCCATCTGTGTTACCCCTGGCAGAAAGGACAAGATAAAACCTACTAGTGAAGTGTCTAGTCAGATCAGAAGGTGGCACTAGGACTGTTCAAAGACTGTTCATTCCTTGCAGAAAAAGGAAGTTGATGGTCTCACCATTTGTAAGTGAATGATTTATCTGCCCTCCACCTTTCTGCTATACTTTACGTTGTGAGGGCATAGAACCCTTACAAAGGCCAAAATCTTGTACCTATAGTATGCTGACAGAGTACTTGAATAAAACCCAAGAAAAGGCAAGAATCACCCTACTTTCCTAGAAGTATCAAAGAAGCAAATTTTTACAGAGAATGTCTAATACTGCAAAAGACTTGCTGTGATTTATTCAAAATCACATACAGTGAGTTCATATCACAGCCAATGTGTCACCCACATTCCATTCTCCACAGTGAGGGCAGAGAAAACCCACCCCAACATACTATTACCCAGGGAGGTATCAGAAAGGCGGAGGTGGAAGGCATCAGGAATAGAGTATGAGAGTCAGCAAGACGGCTCAATAGACAAAAGAGCTTGCTGCTATGCCTGGCAACCTGAAGTCAACCCCAGGGACCCATACAAGGGAAAGAGATAACCAACTCTACATGCAGGCCATGACACTCAGATACCACCCCCCCAAAACCACAAACAAATATAATTTTAGAATTTTTAAAGTGAGTATGAGAAATTTAAAGACAAAATTCAGGCATTTCTAGAGGCTTTCTAAGTAGGCCCAACCACACACCTCTCTATAACCCTGGACTCACATTCACTGATGACAGGTCTACCTTTCTAGAGTTTCTGACCAAATGTACTTTTTGTTTGCCATAACAGCTCCTTCCTTTGGCTTCTAGCTTGGGTGAAGTACTATTTCCCAAGCAGAAACTCAAACTGAAAGCTTCTGATCACCCAGATTTCCTTAGTCTACCTACATACCATCAAAAAATATAAGCTAAAATACACTCGACAAATGAGATCACCTGACCAGAACCATAATCTACTAAGTGCTTATTGTGTACTCAGTACTGTGTCAACTATAACGAGAGGCTGGGGGCTGTAGGGCAGCAAACACAGACCCTGGATTTCTTCCCTGCACCCAAACAAAAAAATAAAAAAGCAACAACAAAAAGTCCATTAACTGCTTTTTATTTATTTACTGTTAAGCATCTTACAACGTTCTCTCTTAAATCAGCATAGAAAACTTTTCTACTCCTGGGTGGTGATGGCACACGCCCTTAATCCCAGCACTAGGGAGGCAGAAGCAGGCGGATCTCTGTGAGTTTGAGTCCAGCCTGAAACAAGCAAAAACAAAAACAAAAACAAAAACAAAAAAAAAAGAAAGAAAGAAAAAAAGAAAAAGAAAAGTTTTCTACTTAATACTCAATCAATCCCCTCAAAGTCACATCCCCTCCCTGTCCTTTTCCATTTTAGTAAATGGCACCACCATTCATCAGATGCTCAGCCGGTCACTGTGTTTTTATTTAAAATTCCACCAGAGGTAGGTGAATTGCAATGAATTTAAGGTCAGCCTAAGTAATAGAACGAGACTCTATCTTAAACTACAAATGGGTTCTAGAGTTGGCTCAGTGGTTAAGAGCACTTGTTACTCTTATACAGGACAGGCTCAACTTCCAACACCCATGTTAGCTCAAAACCATCTGTAACTGCAGTTCTAGGCTATTCAATGTCCTCTTCTGGCCTCCAAAGGCATCAAGCACACACATGGTACAAACAGATACATGTACACAAAACACTTATAAACATTATTTAAAATGTTTTTAAGCAGGCTAGAGGTACATGCCTTCAATCATGACACTTGGGAGGCAGAAGTAGTTCTATGAGTTCAAAGCCAGCCTGGTCTACACAGTGAGACCCTGCCTCAATAAATATAATAATAATAATAATAATAATAATAATAATAATAATAATAGTAACAACCCGAGTAACACCTCTATCCTCTTTTTCTTCAAATCCACATGGAACCATCAATTGCTTACAATGAACCCAAATGATTCCAATTTAAACTGTTTTATTTTCCAGTATATATTCTACATCTATCCACATTATCTTCTTTTCTACCTCATATATCCTAACAATCTTCTCTACTCGAAAAACCTCCAATAGCCTTTTTAATGACTGCCTTCTTTCTAGTCTGCCTTCCTATAATCTACTGCCTAAATAGTGGCTCGTATGATCTTCAAAACCAAATCCAAATAAATACATAAAAATAAAGAATATAAAAAAAAAAAAACAGGGCTGGAGAGATGGCTCAGCGGTTAAGAGCATTGCCTGTTCTTCCAAAGGTCCTGAGTTCAATTCCCAGCAACCACATGGTGGCTCACAACCATCTGTAATGAGGTCTGGTGCCCTCTTCTGGCCTGTACGCACACATGGGGACAGAATATTGTATACATAATAAATAAATAAATAAATAAATAAATAAATAAATAAAAAACACAGAACACAAAAAAGCAAATCCAGGGTATTGTCATCCCTCTGCTTGAAAATCTCCCAAGAGCTCATCACTCAACTTAGAATACAACCTTCATGTTTTATGCAGGCCCTCTGTCTGGCCACTGTCTACTTCTCTAGCTGTATTCTGCCCCTGAGGTATGCGGCCCACACTTGAGACCTTTCCTTCTGCTATGCCCATTTTCTGCACTGCATTCCCACTTTCTGGAATGCACTCTCACCAGATCATCAGATGAGCTCCTTTTCCTCACTATTCAGACACAGCTCAAATACTACTTCTTCAGCCAACCAACCCGAAATATTCTGTTTTGAAAATCCATTGTCAGCAACTGACAAAAGCAAACAAATGGGCAGTCGGTGGGGTGTACACCTTTAATTTCAGCAATCGGGAGGCAGAGGCAGATGATCTCTGCGTTTAATTAAGACCAACCTGGTCTACAAAGCAGGCAGATCTTTGAATTTGAGGCCAGCCTGTACTACAGATCGAATTCCAGGACAGTCAGGGCTACACAGAGAAACCCTGTCTTGAACCTCTCTCCCTCAAAAAAGAAAACAAGCAAACAAAATTATCCTCATAAAATCTGTGGGGCAGATATTACTTTTTTCTTTCTTTCCTTTTTTTTTTTTTGGAGCCTGTCCTGGAACTTGCTCTGCAGACCAGGCTAGCCTCGAACTAACCGAGATCCGCCTGCTTCTGCTCCCAAGTGCTGGGATTAAAGGCATGTGCCACCACTGCCCAGGTTTGGGGCAGGTACTTTTATTATCTCTAACTTACTGATAAGACAGTGGCAACTCAGAATTTAGGAGCTCACATATGGTCACAACCTAAGTGGGTGACAAAGCAACTTCAGGTTTTTCAGAAACCAGTGAGATAGTTCTTAAGCGGTTAATAACCCCAACAGCAACCCAAGACTCTTTCACCAGCATAGCACCTCTTAAATGCATTTGCTCTCTGACCTCTGCCACCATATTTGTACTATATAGTCATACCAACTGCCTCCTTAGCCTCTACCCCACCCCATCCATGTTTCAGATCAGACTCTATATGTTGCCCCGACACATGATTCTACACTTGGTTATCGAGGTCCATAACGCTCTTACAAATAGCCACTCAAACAACCAATTTCTTGCTGGCTACTCATTTAGGCAACCAACAGTCAGGGCTGATACTATTATATAAGCACTTGTAATATACCTGTGAACAAGCAGAAAGAAAAATCCTGGACAGGCAGGTGATACATGGTAAAATCCCTGTGCTTGGGAGGCTAAGACAGGAGAATCACAAATTAAACAGCAGCATGTAGTAGCCAGGCATGGTATATGCCTTTAATTGCAGCACTTAAGAGGCAAAGACAGGTGGATCTCTAAGTTCGAGGCTAACCTAGTCTAAAGAGAAAGTTCCAAGACAGCCAGGGATATATAGAGAAATCCTATCTTCAAACAAACAAACAAAAATACACGCCTGGAAGTCTTGAAAACAAAGAACCTGTTCCTGGGGTATCTGAAAATCTTTTGTCTCCCCTCCCACTCTTTTTCTTCTATTGGAAAAGTTGAAAGGATGGAGGGAATGAAGACAAATAAACATAAGGAAATTATAGACAATGGACTTGCTGCTTCTTCTTTAAAATGTTTTATTTGTTTGTTTGTTTGTTTATTTATTTATTTATTTATTTATTTATCATGTATACAATATTCTGTCTGTGTGTATGCCTGCAGGCCAGAAGAGGGCACCAGACCCCATTACAGATGGTTGTGAGCCACCATGTGGTTGCTGGGAATTGAACTCAGGACCTTTGGAAGAGCTGGCAATGCTCTTAACCTCTGAGCCATCTCTCCAGCCCCCTTCTTCTTCTTCTTTTTTTTTTTTTTTTTTTTTTTGAGACAAGATCTTTCTGTATAACTCTGTCTGTCCTAGTCCTGGAGCTCACTATGTAGATCAGGCTGGCCTTGAACTCAGAGATTCCCTACCTCTGCCTCCTGAGTGTTGCGATTAAAGGTACGTGCCACCACCATCCTCTGGCTGACCTCTCCCTTTTCTAATCAACACCTCTACATACAGACCCCTCAGACTGTTTGTTAGGTCCTTCTACTACCTCTACCTAGCTCTGAATCCAGCTCACATTTCATATCCTCTGTCAATCTTTCCCAGCATCCTGGTTCATTCGTCTTTTTGTAGAATCTTTTCTGTACTATCACCTACCCATTTTAAGTGCAGGCCCTTATGCTGTGTAACTCTTAAGAACAGTGAGCCTTTGAAGAAAAGCATCTTGCTTCCCATCTGTTCCATCAGCATCTAGAACAGTGCTTTATAAATGCTAGATGAAGTGTCTACTGACTCAATGGAGGAGCAGGGTGTTTAGACACAGGTCTAGATACTTACCCTAGGGATTCATGGCGATGGAAAATGATGGAAGTAATCTAATTAGAATGCTGGGCTCTCCTGACGGCTAGCAGCTCACCTGTTTGATGATGTATGTTAGCTCCTCAATTTCTACTGCTTTATCATCAAAGAGGGACTTGCGCTTTGCCACTGCAGAGACAGACGAGGTGTTACAACAGGTAAGGGTAATAACAAGGCTCAGAGGGCTAGGAATACAGTTCAGTGGTAGAGGCCTTGCTTTAAGGCCTGGTTTAAAATCCCCAGCACCACAGGAAAAACAAAACCTCCATGAGCCTCACTTCCTAGTACGGTTTCACTGTCCCACTCCCACCTAGGAAAGATCTACCAAACACTCACAGATTGTTAGCTTCTCCAGCTTGGCAAATGTATTGCTGAGATCTTTCCCAATGCGCCTGTAAAGGATCATCAGGGAAAAAGCTGTGGTGAAGGGCAGGAGGTAGGCTCTTTCCATAAGCCCCAACACAACCAACCCCACTCAGCCAAATCAACACAGGCAAATTGACTTCTCAGCCACTGTATCACCCTACCACAAAGCCTCTCTTAACTCACTTGGCCATAAGGGTAAATTCACTGCGTTGTCTGGCAGCACGGAGAGCTGGTTTATTTGTTTGGATTCCATTCTGAAAGGTAATGTCAAAAAGTGACTGCTGTAGTTCCCTTCACGATTCACCACTCCCTCACAATCCCACTAAACACTCTAGTGCTGTTGGCATCAGACAATCTATAAATTTATGAAGGGGTTATAGCCAAGAAAAAAAGTTTTTTCATGAATGAGAAGGCTTAGAGTTTAAAATTAATGAACTGTTGCTAGCTACAGAAGAACAGGGCTATGTAGTAGAAAAATTCAAATATGAGCAAGGAGATTTAAATAAACAGTTTCGCTGTGCTGTGGAACAACGTAACATAGAAGTAGATGCAGGTTTAAATCTTGACTCATCGTTTGTGGTATTCAGAACAAGTTAAACTACTCTTAATCTCTACTGAAGACAATTCTTCCACTCTTACTGGTAATATTCGACAATCTAAGATCTGTAAAGTAAATTTAGATAACTAGCAGATAAAACGTAAGCATTAGTTGGGCTCACACCTGTCTTTCCACTCCGGGTCCTTACCTGACGGCTCTGCAGCGACTTACAGGCGGACAGGAACTCCTGGGTCCGATCCCGGCAGGACATGGTGTCGGGAGGGGAAGGGACCAGGGCCACCGGGGTGGACAAAGGAGCGATGTCGCTGCTGCTACTGATAGCAGTTGCAGGGGACAGAACCTGTGTCTTTGAGAGACCCAGGTAGACACCCTGATCCGTGTTCTTAGATCCGTAGCGTTTCCGCGGGATCATTGAGTCGCATAACCTCGGACTGTTGTGGAGAGGAGAACGTCATTCTCCAGACAGCCTCTTTCCCCAAACTCTTCCCTAAACTAGCAAATCCTCAGGCCCTTTCCCGTATTTGACAGACTTTCGAGCCCAAGGCCACCCGTAGATCCTGCAGCCCGGCCACGGCGAGAAGGGTCAGCTTCCTCCAGGCCCAAGGCTAGCTCCTCAGATTCTCCTTCCAACTTGGCTCTGACGGCCAAAGCACCGGCCGGTGGCCCTAAAGTCGAGAAAATAGCCAGAGCCTGGTCCTGCGGCCCTGAGCCTATAGCCAGACCTTTGCAGTTGGCCCAGATCCTAATCGTGCCCTCTGGTTTACGTGTTTTCCTTCACCCCCTCACGGGAAACCGGCAACCGACCTCCAGAGGTGGACACACTAGGGTGGGCGGAGGGGGGGGGGAACCTCTTAAGTGTTTATTTAAAACAGGAAGTCCCACCTCCATCAAAGTTCCGCCTGTTGGAAGACTGCAGCCACTGATTGGACAGGGCCAACGTCTTTCTCAACAAGGCCTTTTCTGATTGGATAGCGAGGTATGCGCTTTCGCGGAGCCGCCAGCAGGACTTGCCCCTGGCTCCCTTCTTTGCCCCCTCCCCCACCGTCAAGCCGCTGCCCCTGAGCTGAGACGACCGACAAAGACTGGACTCACATTTGAGCGAAGCCCTACCTCCTTTGCTGCCTACCGCCGCCGCCACTGCCACTCTACCCAGGCCGTCGCCGCCTCCTCGCCGGACTTGCAATCCGCCGAAATCGGACCCAAGAGCAGGAGCCGCCACGTCACCCACGCGTAACCCCACCCCCGTGACGTGCCACCGCGCCACGCCCATTTTTCTAAGCCCGGAAACAGGAAGAACACACCCCTGCCCCTGCGAGCTCACCTCCGCTTTCTCATTGGCTAGGTTGCCGCCGAGGCCCCGCCCCTGAGGCGCAGAAACAGATCCCAAGGGGCTGAGCCAGAGGCGCCTTAAAGAACCCACGGTTCCTGCACCTACAAAGCTGGAAGCTGAGGCTTAAGTGCTTTCGGCAGATCCACAATATTAGTTTTATTCTCTGGATGTTGAGGAGGACGAGAACAGGGTTGGAGTCAGCCCTTTTCTGGTTCCTTGTGGCTTCCCTCACGTTTGCGCTCCTGGATCTGACTGTCCTGCTTTTGAGTCTGTTCTGAGGGCCTCTTGCTTGACCCCCGACGGCTGAACATGGATAGCCTGCGCCACAGCACGGTGATCAGAAGACTTTCGTTAGATCTTTGTTTGCGGCGGCCTGTGTTGTCCAAATCGCCTCCGATGCCTGCAAAGGCCACGAAGCCACTTTGCTCAAGTTCTGCTCTTATATTTTTGATTGTGAGCATCGCCTTTAACGGCTGAGCCATCTCTCCAACCCCCAGTTCTGATCTCTCTACTCCAGCCTCTTGGGGCAGCCCTTTCTTAGTTACTTCCCATTCCCATTCCCCCTCCCGCGATCCATTTGTGAGTCTGGTCCTACCTTCCCTGCCTTCCTCGTTCCCGTCCTCTCTTGCTTGGTCATCAGAGGTCTGACGGTCCTTGTCTTGACAGCAGCCCATGGCCCCGAGAGGCGCAGGACTCTGCCACCCTCCCCAACCTGCTTAACTCTGGGCCTAGCTTTTGTGACGTCAGGTCTCCCACAGCCCGGGTAAGGGAGCCCCTCCCACGCAGAAGCCACCTCTCCTTTCTCCCATCACAAAAGGTTCAGGATCTGTGTGTGTTGGACTGTTTATTAACAAAATGAGCAAGGGCCTTCAAGGACTGGTGGATCCAGGCCGCTTCTTTTTCTTTCTTCTTGTTTGGAGCATCCCTTGTGTCTGATCCAAATCGGGGAGCTTCCGCTTGGCAGCTGCCTCCAAAGATGCCCAAAGTTCATCTGTCTCTGTGTCTTCTGGGGGCACCATGTTGGGCTCTTGAGGTTCTTGGGGCTCATCCTGATGAGCGAGAAGGAAACTCAAGAATCAGTGTCAAGGGAGTAGACTGGCAGAAAGATAATGCCTCTGGACACCAATACTTTGATCCAGAAGCCAAAGCTATTGTGTTCTGGAGTACCCCACCCTGGCGATAAGCCTATAAAGGCTTGAACATCCCTCAGGGAAATTAAGTTACAGTAAAGAGACAGCCGTGGTCTATGTTTAAGCTGCCTCCCATTCTCTCCACCGAGAATCCCTTGCCATCATGCCTTTGGCTCCCACATTCCTACACCTAAGTAGTTGCTCACCTCCCAGTTATCCCTGCCTGACAGGAGGAGGCAGTTCAGTTGAGACTTGAGATAAACCTGTAAAATAAAAGGGGTCTTGAGTCCAGACAAGCTGAGACAGAAACCTGAACGTGGGGCCCAGGGAGCAGGAGAGGCTCCAGAAAAAGACGTCAGAGGGAGTGACTGCCGGAAGGCTGGGCTCACCTTATGCTCTATCCCACGTGGATTTCGGATCCTGTGTATCCTCAAGACTCTGTCCAAGCCACAGGAGGCTAATAGGGGCTTAGAAGGGTGGCACTGCAGCCCACGGACACTGCCTGCCAACCCCTTCAGACAGCCCAGTAGACGCCCTGGAGAAGGTGGAGGCATCAGTGCTAATTGCCTAGCTGATGGACATCTAATTAGCTACTGTTCAAACCACCTATGTTTCAGTACTTAATCCTCAAAATACCCTAGAAACAGGAGTTACCAGTGATATTCCAATTTTACTGGTAAGGAAACAAAGACACAGGGAGCAAATAAGTAGTCCAAAGTCAGTTTTTGGTAAGACCAGAACTTGAACCCAGGGAAGGAATGGGGCAGTGTCAGGGCTCAGTGACCCGACCCGCCCCGACCCTGTACTACCTTTCTGTTTGCCCCTCCCCCATCTCAAGCAACCCACTGTCAACTCACCTTGCCGAAAATCAATTTCTGCTAGCTGCCCATGAGTGTTTCCTACGATGACAGAACTATGAAGGAGATCAGACAGGGGTTCAGCACAACTTCTGGAGTCATTCCAGATTCCCTCCCCTCAATACTCACTTGCCCTCAGGAGTAAGGGTCATGGCTGTCAGGGGGTACTCTCCATAGGTGGCCTCTAGGACTGGCCGGCGCTGAGGAGAAACTGGATCATAGACACGGACCTAGAAGAAGACTGTGGTATCACCAGAGTATCCTTACCTACACTGGCCCCCATTATCTTCATATTTAGCATCCTCCTTCTAAAGACTGCTTACTATTTAATTTTCTTTTTTTCAAGACAGGATTTTTCTGTGTAGCTCTTGCTGTCCTGAAACTTGCTCTGTAGACCAGGTTGGCCTCAAACTCACAGAGATCCACCCGCATCTGCCTCCTGAGAGCTGGGATTAAAGGAGTGCCTGGCAAGACTGCTTACTATTTCTAAGCCCCTCAGAGAAACTTCCTCATTTGAGGTATGTCCCTCATCTCATCTCAGAATGTTGGGGCAAGAACTGCTTAGGAGCATGAGCACAGGCTGAGGGAAGGTGTCTATGTCTGAGAATATGTAAACATTGTGTCTCTTGTATGCGTGTCTGATGGTAGCAGAGAAACAGAAAAGCAAGCTGGACCGAAGCTAGAGGGGTGGAAAGCTTAGCCTTACCAAGGGAGGGGTGGGGAGCTCTTCATATGTTATGAACAAAGGACTACTATCTAAATTAGACTTTAACATGAAGGACTATACAAATGGCAAATAGTGACCCAACCTGCTCGAGTCAAATGAAGTAAGTCACAAAAGATCCCTAGCCAAAAGCTGACACCAGAAAGGCGTCCTCAAAGTATATTAGACACATGAATATTGCTGTTGCTTTTTCTTTTATTCTTTGGCTCTTTATGTAATCTTGGGGGCCTGCTACCCAGCTCCCAAATAAACCATATACATGAAGTCTTTTTCTTACTTATGAATGCCTGACTTTAACTTAGCTTGTTTCTATCCAGCTTTCCTTAAATTATCCTATCTACCTTTTGCCTCGGGGCTTAGACTTTTCTCTTTCTTCTGTACATCTTACTTTCACTCTTCCTCTGTGGCTGGGTATGTGACTGGCCCCTAGAATCCTCCTCTCCTTGTTCTTACTTCTTCTTCCTCTTTTTTTCTCCTAGGTTTCTCCTTCTATTTAAACTCTCTGCCTTCCAGCCCCACCTATCCTTTCTCCTGCCTCGCTGTTGGCTATTCAGCTCTTTATTAGACCATCAGGTGCTTTAGACAGGCAAAGGATCACAGCTTCACAAAGTTAAACAAATGTAACATAAACAAATGCAATACATGTTTGCACCATTATATAAATGTTCCAAAGCATAAACAATATTTACAACACATGAGGACTACAAAGTTATTCTATGACCAGAATATGCTCAATCTTGTCAGATCTCATGAGCCTGGTTAGTAGTAGATGGGAGGACTATATAATTGTTTTGACAGCCAACCTGATATCTATCCATGATATCTGTTCCCTATGGAACCTAGTGTGAAAGGAATACTCCCTTTGCTTTCCCCTCTAGGTAGGAGAAATAGAAAGTCATAGTTCAAGAAATTCTATCCTAGAATGCAGTAAAGGGAAAGTCATTGGTTCATCCATGGGCTTGACCAGCTGAGGAAATATGAGCTCCTTTGAGAGCCCAGGAGAGAAGACAGTGAGATACCATAGGAACCTATTCTGCTAGGAGACAGTTTTTTCTAGAAAGTTGTTTCAATCCAGGAATAGGCAAAAGAGTCTCACCTGGTGGTACCCTGTGCATGTGACAAGCTTCTGTGACCCAGGGAGGAACTGTATATCCTGGTCCCAAATAGGAACCCGTAGATCCAGCCAATCATTCCGCACCTGGTGTGACAAGATAAGATACAGAAGACAAGATAAGCCTGGCCTGCTCCTTCAGTCCTCCATCCCACGAAAGCCCAAATAAGCCCCAATCGCAGTCAGTGGCCTCCACTTCCTCCAACTTCAAACAAAGCATCCCCCTGTCCCTCATCACTTACATTCTTGGCCCTGAACACTGGCTGCTCAGACCTCTGTAGGTCCCATACTTTCAAAGCATTCTCTTTCCCACATGTGGCAACCACATGAGTATGTGCTGGGTCTTGGCGCATCCTACACACCCCAGGACCCACCTTCAGTTCCAAGAGCTGAAAAGAATTAAAGGCAAGTCAGTCCCAGAGTCCTTAGCCCTTAATCTTCTGCCCACCAAATTTCCCATTAGACCCCTACACCCTGGCTCCCACTCTCTCAAACCACTAGGGCAGGTGAACCTTACTGGGTCAGGTGATGCTTCCTTGTCATCATCACACCAGACTCTAAGGATCCCAGAATCCACACATGTAATCAGGGTGCTACAATCAGAGAAAGGAACACTGAGATTTTAAAACGTGTAAACCAGGTTTAGTGGATCATACCTACCTGTAAAGAGCATGGGAAGGGGGGGCGCACCAGGAATTCAAAGTCAGCCTGAACTACTTATAGAATTCAAGGCCATCCTAGCTATATGAGACCCTGTCTCAAAGACAAACAAACACAAACACAAACCAAACAAAAATAACATATAAATCAAGAACCCCAAACCTTTTCTCAGGCTCTGGACAGCCTGAACCTATGTTCTTCCTCACATCTGCCTACTTAGATTTTAGCTCTATATTGCTTGCCTGGGCTGTGGCAAACAGCATCTCTAATGCTCCTCACTCCTACAGGCTCAGAGCTTGGTCCATGGCACTTCCCATACAAAACCCAACATATTCTCCATTACCTATGAAATAAAATCTCAACTTAGTACAAAAGCCCTTTCCATTTAATCTCAACCAAATACAAAGCCAAACCTAAATGTATAAAAAATGCTTCCTTGACTTCAACCTCCAAACGCTATGTGTCCTATGTATAAAGCCTTTTAGTCTCTTAACACTTAGTCTCTGCTCAGTGTCTGCTTTCTAGAATGTTCTTATCGCTTGTCTGTCAAGATTACCTTGTAGGTCAAGACCTAGTTCAAAACTCTACCCTCTGCATGTTCTTTCTGGAGCTCACCTATTGAATCACTAATGCAGCCTTCTCTCCGAGCTAGAGAAGCTGCACCTACATAACTAAAGATAACTAACCTAACCTACGGGAATCTTCCTTCCCAGTCATCTCTTTGGTAGTTTCATTATCTTGTTGGTTTTTGTCAATCACTACTTAAAAGCATGCTCGAAAGCATGAGAATACTTGCACAGAACATTATAAAGGAGCCAGGACAAAAACTGTTGATGCAAACTTTATGAAGGCACATATTTTACCCAGACCCTTGGACTTTTCCTTGATATCTGGCATTCAGTAGCTTTCCAATAAATGTATGTTATAGTAATGAATGAAAGCAAGAACACGGCTTGCAATCACCCATAGGCCTGTATCATCTAAGGGTTTAACTTCAGCATTCAGTTCACCCAGTTCCTGTGACCTGAGCTAGGGTATGCTCCTTACCCATCGGCCTGGGCGAGACCTCGGAATATGCCGTCCCCGCCTGGGCAGTGTTTCTGCCTCTGGAATGTACCTTCCTCGGCGTTAAAGTGCTTCACAGTCCTGTCCGCGCAGCCCACCAAGATCTGCCAACAGAGAAGGCAAGGATGGGAGAAGAGCAGGGCTGCTGGGCCCGTCTCCTTGCTCAGGCCGGACAAGTGGTCACTCACCTGGGTCTCGCCACCCGCTCCCCAGCACAGAGCATTCACCGCCTCCTCCCGCCTCGGCTGTCCGGACGGCGTGAAGTTTGACGCATGTTTCCGCTGAAGGTTCACCCCTGAGGGACGAGGACGTCAGTCACGCTGGGGTGACAAGCGACTTCTAGACTTTCGGACGAACAACTTAAACACTCACCTTTCAGGATCCCCGTCTCGGTGCCGACCCACACATGGTTTCCTAGCGCAGAGGTGGCCGCCATCGCAGAGCAGCCGATGACTCGACTTCCGGCGCGCCACCACCTGCATCATCAGGGGGCGCAGACACGGAACCAGTCGCGCTCTGTTGCTCTCTGTCGCTCTGTCTCTGTCTCTCTCTCCCTCTCTCTCCCTTCCTCCCTCCCTCCCTCTCCCCCTTTCTCTCCCCCTCTCCTAAGCCTCACCCTTATATTCTTTTTTTGGCTTTTCGAGATAGGTTTTCTCTGTGGCTTTAGAGCCTGTCCTGGAACCAGGCTGGCCTCAAACTCACAGAGATCCACCTGCCTCTGCCTCCTGAGTGCTGGGTTTAAAGGCGTGCACCACCACCGCCCGGCTTCCCCACCCCTTGTTAAAGGCCTTTCATCTCAGCACTCCAGAAGCAGTCAGAGGCAGGTGGAACTCTGGGTTACTGGCCAGCTAGGGCTACACAGTGAGACCCTGTCTCAAAAAACAAGCAAGCAAACGAACGAACAAAAGAAAACAGACCGCTCCAGGACAGGTTCCAAAAAAGCTGCAGAGAAACCCTGTCTCGAAAAACCAAAAAAAGAAAAAAAAGAAAAAAAAAAAAAAGAAAAAAGAAAACAGACCGCAAGAAACAAAGTGCGGGGCAGCGCTCATGTCATTAACCCTAGGACTTCGCAACCTCTGTGGATTATAGCTCAGGTCCGCTTTTTTTTTTTTTTTTCCCCAGGTAAACCATGAACCCACTTTGTAATCTAGGCGGACCTTGATTTTATAGTCCTGAGTCAGCCTCACAGTAGCTGGGGATTACAGACTGGTTTCAAACAGGCTCAGTTTGAACAGCGCCATTCTGGAAGCCGAAAAGTAGGGACCGCAAAACACTGCCAACCCCACCTTGTTTTAGCTTTACGGAAAAAACAAAAACCGAACAAACGGAAAACTACAAACAGGATAATCTTGTTATGGAGAACTGAAAAGTAAGGATCATTTTGCGTTGTTAGTGAAAAGCATCCTTTCTGAACTGCAATGCTGGGTGGGTGGAGCCTGCTCTCATAGGTCTCTCTGTTTTGGCTTATGTTCCGCACTATTAAAAGAATTTCAGAAGTGATTCATTCTTTTCTTCTTTCCTTTCTCCCTTCCTTTTTTTCTTTCTGCTTTTGCTTTTGTTTTGTTTTTCAAGACAGGGTTTTTCTGTGTAGCCCTGGCTGTCCTAGAACTCACTCTGTAGGTCAAACTGGTCTCAAATTCATAGATATTCGCCTGCTTCTGCCTCCCAGTGCTAGGATTAAAGGCATGTGCCACCACCGCCTGGCGCGGTGACTTCATTCTGACCATAAATGAAAACTAAATATTTCAAGGTTTCTCTGTAGCTTTGGAGCCTGTCCTGGAACTTGTTCTGTAGACCAGGTTGGCCTCGAACTCACCAAGATCTGCCCAGGCTTTAGTGAACCCACTTTGCAGACCAGGCTGGCCTTTTGAACTCACAGGTCTTTTTCTGCTTCCCAAGTGTTTGGGATTAAAGGCTGGCTCCACCACTGCCCGATATGTGACTTCATTCTTGACTATAAATGGAAACTAAAGATGGAAAGTGAAACTGTCAATCCGTTTAGGTCAGTTTTGAAAAGTAGAGACAACATCGTTTTATTTGTTCACATTGAGACTCCATAATAGAAAAAATAAAAAATGCTCTACTTTGGAAAACACAAATTTGCAAAGTTAATATGAAACATCTCTCTAAGTCAAGTGTGATAGAACACACCTTTAATTCCAATACTCAAAAGGCTGAACCAGTCTGGGCTACAGAGGGAGGACTGAAACTGAGACCCGTCTCAAGACAAAGATGTGTGCATTTGCTTGGAGTGGTGGCTCAGAGGTTAAGTGCACTGGCTGCTCTTCCAGAGGTCCTGAGTTCAATTCCCAGCAACCACATGGTGGCTCACAACCATCTGTAATGAGATCTGGTGTCCTCTTCTGGCATGCAGGCATAAATGCAGAAAAAACTGTATAAATAAGTAATCTTAAAAAATAAGACTAAAGCAAAAAAAAAAAAAAGGTAAATCATTAAAAGTAAAAGTGTGTGTGTGAGAGGTTCTCACAAATATATACTGCAAAGCTTTAAATTAAGAAACCCTGAGCAGGGCAGTAGTGATGCAAGCCTTTAATCCCAGCACTCAAGAGGCAGAGACAGGTCAATCTCTATGAGTTTGAAGCCAGCCTGCTCTACAAGAACTTGTCATAGGACAGGCACCAAAAATACAGAGAATCCCTGTTTTGAAAAAAAGAACAGAACAGAACCCGGGAACCATTAGTGCACGTGTGGCAGGAAGCCCTTGCTTGAGTGGGAAGAACAACCTGGGTATGAATTCTGACAGCCAGATGACAGAGCTGAAATACAACTGCAGTTTCTTTGGTGTGCTTTATCTGTTTCCCATTGTTTTGAATTTGCTGTGTAGCCAAAGATGATAGTGACTGGGATTGCATGACATCAGATCCTACCAGTAATCTCACATCCAACTCCTTGCTGCTAGAAATCAACCATTCTGGTCTTGTCTCCAACTACTTTTTTATGCATATTGTTTTGCCTGCATTTATTTCTTGAACTACAAGTTCGTTGAATAAGGACAGATGGTTCGTGAAATGCTGGAAGCTATTGTTTATGAAAGATAACATTTTTCATTCCTCTAATCAAGTTTGCTCCATTGGCAATATGATCACATGGGCAGAAGAGCGACAGGCTGGAGCCAATGATTAGAAACGCGGTTTACCCCTGCAAACAGATTCTGGGCATTTTCCCAGTAACCTGTGCATATGGACTTAGACCCTATCCACCATCTTAATTCAAATTTGGCTTTAATCTGTGGCAGTGGTTTTGTTGATTGGGGGAGTTTAATAGATTCATTTGTGCCTTTGTGCTAGTGCTACAGCTACATGATAGGGTATGTCCATTCTGTTTAGCAGCTGGTATTTCAAATGATCCAGAGGACATGAAACCTAGGACTCTACAACCCCTTCAAGCAACTGGTATTGGCAGACAAGTTTTCAGTTAAGGACTTGGGGACTATAACAGCATAGGAAACTGGTGTGGCAAGCTTGATAACTCACAAATTTCAGGGTACAGTGGAAAACCCAGTTCCCAGAAAACCTCCCATCAAAAACCCACCAGCACATTAACTAGCAATGCTTTAAAAACTTTTGATTCCTAGAAACCATGCAACTTTCAAGGGAGATGGGTAAAATTGATCCTCAGCAATGTGATCCAAACATGGAAAGCATCAACGAAAACCTCATAGACCTAACACACCAAGTCCTCAAATGCTAGTAGATGGGGCTTCATTGTATCACTTTTAGGCAAGCATGGCCATCAGAAGTTCAGTGTTCAATACCAAAGACCTTCATATAAATGGTAACTGCCATTTCCCACTACTGCAACTTTTTGGTTTATCTATAGCTTTGGAGCCTGTCCTGGACTAAGCTGACCTGCTCTTGCCTGGGATTAAAGGCATGTCCTACTTACTGACCCAGGTCAGGTGGTGGTACATTCTATTACCCATGAGGGAAAGTCCTAGTATAGAGCTAATAGTAGGACAGCCAATGCAATAAAAAAAAATTTACAGGACAAAAGTATGACATTTCAAAAAAGCCACATGCTACCAGGCCTTCCTAGAATCCACCCAAACAACCTTTATCCTGCCAAACAGATGAACCAAACAACAAATGACAAAGAAACAATTTTATTAAGAGAATGAATGAGACACAGCTCCAAATTATCGAGGTAATAGAGTTCTTTGTTCTTGGAGATCTGCATTCCTGTAAAAGTTTTAATTAAGTTAATGCAGCATGTTAAATGCACCCACACGGACAACCCTCTGCTATCCACATACCCCTTGCCTAACCAAAACTCCAACCTGCCCATACTCAATACTAATCATCTACCTACCATTCACAGGTTCCTCATTCCTTCTTCAGACCTGGGAAAAGACAAGCCACCTCTTATCTCTTATCGCCTGACAATTCTTTCCTCTTTATAAAAACGCAATCCCTCAGACAGTTCCTTCTGGAACAAATCTTCCTCTTTTCCCCCAGCCAGCCCCAGTGGGTTCACCTTTTCAGGCTCTGGCGCTAGGACAGGAAGTAAGACACGTGACAGTTTCTTCATGGGGAGACTAGTTCAGCATGCCTTACACACCCATGCTTTCTCACCTCATTCCAGTGGAGTGAAGATGTTCAATTTCCCTGCAAGACAGAGCAGTGAATAAGGCCATTATCCTTACTGCTTGTAATTAAATCCTTTATAGAATTCATGCACTAACTCAAAAATAGTTCTAACAATTGATCCAGGGTGATCTCACAACTCAGAAAATACCTTTCTCCACAGTTATCAGACTGGGGCGGTATTCAACTCATCACTGGTGAGCAGGAATTCACTAGATCAAAGCATCACACTGATACCCAATTTATACACAAATAGCATTACAAAAGCATTTACCTGGCAAAGTTGGTTCCTCAGCTCTAGGGCAGACACCAGATCTGAAACAAGATAGTCAATGTTTAAAACATATAATAAATTGTCTTGATGTAACCCATTTTTCTGTGATAAAAATCAGATTTCCAAGTCTCAACAGCAACCATCAGCCGAACGAGATTCTATGAAAGTCATCATATGAAGCTCATCAAGTGCCTTTAGGAACTTGAAACCCAATGTCACATGTATGAACACTGTACTTACCTCTGAACCAGCAAGGATGCTACTGCTAACAGAACCTGTGGAAAAAGAGCAAACTGTTCGATGAAAGGCTTGATTTACTTACAGCCACACCCACACTCTACTATTCAGTTTCTCAGGTGTTCATATGTTTTCATTGGCAGTCATAGTGAGCTAGTTGATTCATCATAGAAACTGCCTACATACACCCTATCCAAATAAAAAAAAAGTCTGCTAACCTCTGAATGTGCTGGTAATTGGTGGCATACAGCAATTATCTTCTCCTAAATAAAGAAAGCTAATTAGCTAAAATTCCAGAAATTGTTAACACCCATCTTAGTCTTTTTCTGAGACAGGGTTTCTGTGTAGCCCCAGAACGCAAGAGATCCTCTTGCCTCCTCAGTGCTGGGCTCAGGAAGCACAGTACCACCAGGCCTAGTTATCCTACTATTCCTGACAGCCAGGAATATGCTATATAAATCGTGCTCATTGCTCCTCTCTGGCTCTTATGAAACCAATTCTGTCAGTCACCACACTAGCAAAATATTCAGCCCTGCTT
Organism: Arvicola amphibius; assembly: GCF_903992535.2. Classification (NCBI taxonomy): domain Eukaryota; kingdom Metazoa; phylum Chordata; class Mammalia; order Rodentia; family Cricetidae; genus Arvicola; species Arvicola amphibius. Next base: position 151,816,977 of record NC_052047.1, on the reverse strand, counting down.
AATTTTGATTATCTGTACTTAAGTATCTATGAGAAATAAGGAGGCAAACTGAACTATCTACGACTAAAGGAGGGCGACAAACCCAGTCTAAACATGTTCCGCTCCAGAAATATGAAAATGAACTCACCTTTAGACGAGCCATCAGGACAACCTGGAAGAGAGTAGCATGCAGTTATTTTCAACCACCAGGACGGACCAGGCCTTCTTCACCACCCCCAACTGCCATCAGAACTCTAACATGCTATTAATTCAACCTTCACAGAGCCATCAGTGCATTGATTCAAATCATCTGACAGTAACTTGGCTTTTAATGAATGAGCTTATTAATTTAACATGGTGTCCTTTAAAAAGCAGAACACACGAGCAGCTAAGAGGACTGCGCTGCATCGACGTTTCCCCATTATTGTAGACTCTCCAGCTATGGGAGTCGCAGCCTCATTTGGGCTATTACCTGTATTCATCCTGGGAAGTCGTCTGCATTCCTTAGAATACTGCCACAGGATGCTGTACAGAGGAAATCCAAATTACTTAATTTAGTTATTCATAGCTACCCCAGTACCCCCACCACCCTCTTCAGCCCACTTTTCAGCAGAGAGATGACATCACTACAATTCAGGCATATGCTTGTCATTTACACTCATCATTAAGTGGTTATCTAGACGTGCTCCCTCTTCGCGCGCATGAACCATGAACACCCACCTGAACTGCCAGCAAAACGCTCTAGTTGTAAGGTCAATCTAGCATGGTCCCAAAGTGTCAACTCCGCTTTTATTACCATATCTGAGCAAGAGAAAATGGAAACGAAAACACTTCAGTAACAGACTTCCCTCTAAACCAAACCCAGCTATCTGCTGCAGACTTGTGCTACTCAGAGATTTTTCTGTTTTCTCCACTGCACCATCAGAAAGAGAGAGTTCAGCTTTTATATCATCCCGGTAACACATTTACCACCTACAGCCACTAAAAACTAGTTAAGCGATCTAAGTACTTACTCTTAAAAAGGACGCACACTTCCATGTTCCCGCACGCAATCATCCCAAATCTGGAACGAATTAGCATTTGGTTATTTCTACACCTCCGTTTAAGAGAAATCTGGGTGGGGGCAAAAAGGCTTTAGGTACTGGGCCAGCCTCCTCAGAATTACTTATCCTCATGGAAATCAGTACAGGTCTGTGAAAAGGAAATCATCATCGGGGATGGCCCTGCACCGCCGCCACCATTTTGTCCTTCACAAAGTCCTGCTGTTCCAAGGTCCTAAAGACCCCTAAACGTAACTACCCTCCCAGACAGAATCACGTCTGGGAAGCGCTATGTTCACGCGGGGTTTTAAAGCAACAAAAACAGTCAGAAATACTTGCTTCTTAAGGAAAAGCCACGCGTGGTTCACGCCTTTAATCAAAACAAAGGCAGGCAGATTTCTGCGAGATCGTCACCAGCCGTGGATACAGCGTGTTTTTAAAAAAAAAACAAAAACCAAAAAAACCAAAAACAACCCACCACATAAAACAGCACTTACCTGTCGCACGGAAAAATGAGACCGAAAAGGACAACGGACGACACTTAAATATCATTTCGCAGAGGACCACGGGATTTGGAGGCGGGACCAGCAGGGACGCATGCGCCCACGGAAATGCTTGCGAGCAGGGGGAATTGTGGGTAGAGAGTTCCACCAAAGGCGCGTGAAGAGCGCTCCGCCTCGAATTTGTGGCGCGAAAGTGGCGCAGGCGCTGTAGGGGAGTGCGGCGTCACGCCCTCGGCGCAGCGGCGAGGTGGTTCCAACCCACTGCAGATGAAACGTCATCGCTGGAGGTTGGCTTCGTGACCGCTGCTGTCTGACTGCGTTACGGTCTCCGGTCCCCAGCCTTTTACTTGATTCCTTGCCCTCACTCACGCTAAAGCCGCCAGTAGATCCATCTCTATGGATCCCGAACCTAAAGAACACTCCACCGGCGGCGTCGCGGTTCCCCGCCAGCCGCCCGGCGCGCACACGGGGCCTGATGTCCAGGTTGTCAGCGCAGGGGGCGACTCAGGTACTGGGCTCCTGGCTGAGCTCGGCTGTAGACCTCTTGCATGGAGCCTTTTAGAGAAACGAAGTCAGTCCTCGATGCCCCGCGTCATTCTGGAGACAGATTGATCTTGGCCCGAATTGAAGTAGGCCCAACACTAGGTGCCATTTGTGGAGCATGTTGCATGTTTTTGTTCTTAACAGTGCTGTATATTAAACCTGAGGCTATGTGCATGTGTAGACAAGTGCTCTACTACTGAGTCTGACACCTCTCCACCCAAATGGGCTTACCGTTTTAAGCATCCTATATTGTCTGTCCACAATACCAAGAGGCAGGGACATCGGACATCGACATCCCTCATTTACATATGGGTGGTCTTAGATATGAGAGCTCTGGAGGAGGTTCTTAAATTTACCAGTTGTCTAGGTCACAGTTAGCTATAGACTGGCATCACATCATTACTCTTTTTTTTTTTTTTTTTTTTTCCGAGATAGGTTTTCTCAGTAGCTTTGGAGCCTGCCCTGGAACTTGCTCTGTAGCTCAGGCCGACCTCGAACTCAAGTGCTGGGGTTAAAGGCGTGCGGCACCACCGCCCAGCACCATTAGTCATTTATAGCAAACATCTATGTGCCTAAGCTTTTGTTGTCAACACTTATTACTATCTTGCTAATTGTTCTTCTGCATGACCTCATTTAATAATCCTGCTATTCGAGTTGGAAGGTGTTAAGGTTAAGTCATAGATGAGGAACCTGAGGCCTAAAGAGATTAAGTAGTTTGCTGGATGTTATCCAGATAAGCAATATTGGTTCCAAGGTATAAACCCAGACAGCCTGATTCCAAAATCAGAACTGGTTACTCTTGTAGAAGATGTTGGTACGATTCCCAGCTCACAGCCATTGGCAATTCGAGTTTCAGGAGATCTAATGCCATTTCTGACCTCTAAGGTCACCTGGCACACATGCACTACTCATACTTGCATGCAGGCAAGACACTCATATACCTAAATTAAATGAATTTAAAATTTAGTAAAAAAAAAAATGCTGGACATTTTGGCCTTTAATCCCAGCACTGTGGAGGCAAGGACAGGCAGAGTTTGAGACCAGCATGCTCTACATAATGAGTTCCAGGCCAGCCAGGGTTACATAGTTGAAACCCTGTCTTGAAAAACGCCTCCCCCCAAAAAAAAAGTCACTGAAGGGAGAAGTGGCTCAGTGGTTAAGAGCCCGTACTCACTCGTCTAAAGTACTTGTGTTTGGTCCCAGCACCCATGTCAAGTGACTCACAACCACCTATAATTCCAGTTCCAGTGGATCCAACTGGTCTCTGAGGGTACCATATTCATGTGCACACACATACCTACACACAACTGAAACAATACTTTTTTTTGGGATAGGGTTTCTACATAGCCCTGGCTGTCCTAGAACTCACTATGCAAACCAAACTGGCCTTGAACTTTAAGAGAACTTTTCTGCTTTTCCTTCTCAAGTGCTGAGATTGAAGGTGTGCACCACAATGCCAGGCTCATAAATATATATAATTTTTTTTAAAGGAACAGTTTGAGAGTACACTTCAAGGGGCAATAGGCCTATGGAAATTACCATACTTGTGTAAATTTTATCTTACTGCTTTTGCATTTAGTTCTATTTGCAAGGTAATTTTGGGAGCAAGCAAATACACAATCATAACTAAATTTTTGGGCCTGCTTATCTTTCTTGTGCCCCTGTTCGCTGAAAAAAGGATAGTCTTTTTCCTAGTTCTCACATGAAAGCTTAATACCTCAAATAAGCTCTTATGTTTACTAGCAGGTCAGAACCATTTATTTAAATATATTATTTTGTTTTATGAATATGAGTGTTTTGCCTGCATACATGAATGTGCATTACATGTGTGCCTAGTACCCACAGAGACCAGAAGAGGGCATTGGACCCCTGAAACTGGAGTCAAGAATGGTTGTAAATTGCCCCGTGGATGCCGGCAACTGAACCCAGGTCCTCTGCAAGAGCAACAAATGCTTTTAACCTTTTAATTCTGAGCCATCTCTCCAACCCCCAGTAAATTTTTATTTGTTTTATACTTATTTATTTTATGTCTGTGAGTGTTTTCTCTACAGGCATACCATATGTGTGCCTGGTGCCCAAGGAGGCTAGGAGAGGGTGGTACCATGGCATATGGCTAGCTTCCCCCTCCCCTTTTCTTTCTTTTGACCTGACTAGGGTAGCCTTCGTCTCCCACTCCCCACTACAAACAATTTTATATGAGTGTGTTGCCTGCATGTATGTCTGTGCACCATGTGCATGCAGTGCCCATAGAGACCAGATGAGGTCCTTGGATCCTCTGAGGCTGGAATTAACAGATGGTTGTACTCGCTATTTAGGTGCTGTCAATTGAACCAGGGTCCTAGTCACGCAGTTGGTTCTCTTAACCATTGAACAATTTCTTTCCTTCCTTCCTTCCTTCCTTCCTTCCTTCCTTCCTTCCTTCCTTTCTTTTCTATTTTTTGGTTCTGGAGTATTTAGAACAGGGGTTGAAGTGATGGCTCAGCAGTTAAAATCAAATGCTGTTCCTGTAGAGGATCCAGGTTGTGTTGCTTACAACCACCTGTAACTTCAGCTCCAGGGAACATAGCTCCCTTTTCTGGGCTTCCTGGCACTTGTACATATATACGGCATATATTTACACAGACTTAACATAAGTTAAATAAAAAGAAAAGAAAAACAAACCAAAACAGAATCCCATTTTCCAGATGAGAGAAGTGAATATTTTATTAAGTTACCCCAAATCATTACCTGGCCCCGGGAGCAGAACTGTTACTTAGTTACTCTGATTTCTATTTTTGACCAATTAAGGAAAATGATGCAGATTTTGGGAATATATCAGCTTGAGTGCATTGATGAAAAGCAGGCCCACCTTCACTGGAGATATCTATTCTAGAAGTAAATATTTGTAATCTTTTATTGTCTACTGATTTGGATATTTTATTTTATTTTTGGTTTTCCGAGACAGGGTTTCTCTGTGTAATAGTCCTGGCTGTCCTAGAATTAGCTCTGTAGACCAGGCTGGCCTCAAATTCACAAAGAACCTCCTGCCTCTGCCTCCTCCAAGTGCTGCAATGAAAGGCTTGCGCCATGATTGGTTGGGCATTTTGTGATTGCTATATTTGAAAGGGAATCTGGCGCAGCAGGGGCTCCCGTTCAGACTCTGAATGAGGAATGAGGTAGAAACCACACCCAAACATGTTTTCACAGAGAGATTCCTTATTAAGCAGGGGCTGGAGAGATGTCTCAGTGGTTAAGAGCATTGCCTGCTCTTCCAAAGGTCCTGAGTTCAATTCCCGGCAACCACATGGTGGCTCACAACCATCTATAATGAGGTCTGGTGCCCTCTTCTGGCCTGCAGGCACACATGGGGACAGAATATTGTATACATAATAAATAAATAAATATTTTTTTAAAAAAATCAGGGAAGAAAAATTAAAGTGGCTGCTTTCTGACTGAGGCAGAAAAACAGCAGCAAATGACCTTGCTTGCAGGTGTCATTCTTAAGAGACAAAGAGAAAGTCTTTGTTAGAATGCTGTGGTAAAGGAGCTAGGGTACAGGGGAAAGGGAGCAGGGACAAAGGAATGCCTCTGAGTGGAGGGGGACAGACATGGCACATAAGCTTATGGCAGTTTATAAAGGTAAAGGAGGAACCCTGTATTAGGATGAGGTCTTTAGTTTTAATTAGGCATGCTAAGGAAATATTAGACCTTAGTGGCTAGCTGAACGGGGAGAAGGGCAAGGCCTGCCAGAACCATATGCTTGAGTGGACTAGTGTCCCTTCAATATTGCCTTGTCAGTTCTTAGCCTCTACCTTCTAAGTACTGCGATTATAGTTTGTTTGTTTGTTTGTTGTTGGGTTTTTTTTGTTTGTTTTTCAAGACAGGGTTTCTTTGTGTACCTTTGGAGCCTGTCCTGGAACTCACTCTGTAGACTAGGCTAGTTTTAAACTCACGGAGATCTGCTGGGGATTAAAGGCGTTTGCCACCATTGCCCGACTAGGGTTTTATGAGATAGTGAGATTCAAACCCAGGACTTTTTTTTTTTTTTTTTTTTGGTTTTTCGAGACAGGGTTTCTCTGTAGCTTTGGAGCCTGCCCTGGAACTAGCTCTTGTAGACCAGGCTGGTCTCGAACTCACAGAGATCCGCCTGCCTCTGCCTCCCGAGTGCTGGGATTAAAGGCGTGCGCCACCGCCGCCCGGCAGGACTTTTTTTTTTTTCTTCTTCTTTTTTGAGACAGGGTTTCTCTGTATAACATCTCTGCCTGTACTGGAACATGCTTTGTAGACCAGGCTGGCCTCAAACTCACAGACATTCACCTGCCTCTGTCTCCTGAATGCTGGGATTACAGGCACACACCACCACTGCCTGACCAAAACCAGGATCTTTTTGTGTGCTAAGCCTTCTACTAACTGAGCTACATCTCCAGCCAGCCCCCTAGTGTTTTGTGTTTTGATTTTAACCACAAATGGTCACACTGCAGTTTCTTCCCTTCTAGCCCATTTTTACTTTGTAGCTAGGGTGTTCAATTCCCAGCACCCATATGGCAGCTAACAACCGTCTGTAATTTCAGTTCCAGGGAATCTGATGCACTCTTCTGGTCTCTAAGGACACCAGACATGCCCATGGTGCACAGACATACATGCAAACAAAACATCCTTACATGAAAATAAAACCTTTTTAAAAATTTGTTTAAGTTCCTGTCTCAATTCCCAATCCTTCAGTGGCTCTCCACTGTCGTTAGGGCACAGTTCACTTTGATGGCTACTGCTGTAAAAACACCGCTTCTTTACCAATTGGTTTCTGCCCTAGTTTGCTTTCTGTTGTTGTTATAAAGCACTCTAACAAAAAGCAATTTAGGAGAGAGAGAGGTTTATTATAGCTTACAGTTTCAGGTTACAGTCTGTTATTACCAGAAAGTCAGGATAAACCTCAAAAAGTCAAGAATAAAAATAAACAAATGCATACATGGTCACCTGCTTGTTTGCTTGTACTCAGCTCAACCTCTTTGAGACAGCATGGGACCCCTACAGAATGAAGGATGCCATATACACAGGCTTTGTCTTCCTATGTCTGTTAGTTTAATTAAGACATTCCCCCACAGACATGGCTACAGGTCAACCCAATATAGTTAATCCCTCATTGGGATTCTTTCTAGGTGATTCTGTGTTATGTCAAGTTGCTAATTAAAGTTGACCATCTGTTTCTTTTTAAAACGCATCTTTATTGCAATTATTTTGTGTGTATGAATGAGCCCACATGTGCAGGTATGCCACAGTACATAGGTAAAGGTCAGAAGGCAGCTTTCAGGAGTTGTTTCTCTCTTACTGCATCGGTCCCAGAGATAAAACAGAGGTCATCTCTGTGTTATGTGAGTCCTAGGGACTAACCACCAGGCTTCAGAAGCAAGTGCCTTTACTTGCTGAGCTATCTCACCAATTCCCTCCCCTGAGCCTGACCCACCATTGCTACTAGCCACAAAATTCCTGATTTAATCTTATGCAGGTGAATCATTTTCCTATTACCTAGCAGGGTATAAGGCACAAATAGAATTCAATATGAAATTATTAGTTTATTGCTTCAGCTGCATAGACCGTAGCTAGATGGAGACAGATGATGCCTCATAGGTACATACATGCTAGGCGGTGCTTAACCACTAAGCTCTACAGATGTGTATACATATTTTGGTTTTGAGAGCTTGGGCTGGCTTTGAATTATTACTCCTCCTGCTTCAATCTGCCTCTATATATTTTTTTTTACTGATCTTTTTTCAGTTCAATTGACCCCCCCCCTCCCATCACTGGTTATGAATCAAATGAGCTTGCTGTTAGAGTGTTTGGTCAAAGAACAACCCTGCCCCCACCTGGTAGCAAGGGCACTGCCTCCCTGTAGTGAAGAAATGTGCAAATGACTAGAGCTTCTCTTGGTACTGGGAGACCCAGGGGAAAAAGTTCTCTGTTCATCTGTCAGTCTTAGTTTGTTCTAGGGATCCAGCACAGGGACTTGAACATGCTGAATACACACTGTACCACTGAGCTATACCCCTAACACTATGCATTTTAGTTTTTTTTTAAAGATTTATTTATTATGTATACAGTGTTCTGTCTGCATGTATGCCTACAGGCCAGAAGAGGACACCAGATCTCATTATAGATGGTTGTGAGCTACCATGTAGTTACTGGGAATTGAACTCAGGACATCTGGAAGAGCAGTTAGTGCTCTTAACCTCTGAGTAATCTCTCCAGACCTTCTTTTGTTTTATATTTTTGTTTTTTTGAGACAGGATTTCTCTGTATAGCCCCATTTGTCCTGGAACTTGCTTTGTAGACCAGGCTGGCCTCAAACTCACAGATATCTGCATGTATCTACCTCCCTAATGCTGATATTAAAGGCATGTGCTGTATTTATTTATTTAATCATTTTTTGTGTGTTTACTTACTTATTCATGTAAGCCATGTAGCAAGTGTAGAGTTCAGAAGACCATTTTTGAGAGTCAGTTCTCTCCTCCCACCATATGAGTCAGCTCAAACTCAGGTCATACTTGACAGCGGAGGTTACGCAAGATTATCTTACCAGCCCCTAATTTAATTTTATTTGTTTCCTATGGTTCTGAGAATTGAACACAGGCCTTATGTGTGCTTGGCAAGTGCTCCTACTACTGAACTTTACCCCAGTCTAATTAATAGACAGGAAAATTAATTAATTTAAAAATTTATCTTATGTGTATGCGTGTTTTTTGCCTGCATGTATGTCTGTACATCATGTGTGTACAGTGCCCTTGGAGGCCAGAAGTGGCATAGGAACCCCTGGAACTGGAATTAGACTTTTTTTTTCCCATGTTCTGCTTCCATTTCATTTATTGTTCTGATGGTCAAAGCACATCAGGTGGCCAGGCAGAAGGCATGGGCACTGGGAAGTATGGATAAATTACAGATTGTTCTTAGCTGCCTGTGGGTGCTGGGAATTGAACTCTGGTTTTATGGAAGAACAGTCAGTGCTTTTTTGTTGTTGTTGTTGTTTATTTATTTATTATGTATACAGTGTTCTGCCAGCAATGTGTCCTTGCAGGCCAGAAGAGGGCACCAGATCTCATTACATGTGCTTGTGAACCACCACGTGGTCAAACTCAGGAAGGTTTGGATCTTGTGATCTTCCTGCCTCAGGCTTCCAAAGGGCTAGGATTACAGATGAGCATTGTGTTGGCTTGACCCAGTGAGCCATCTGGTTGGACTGAGATGCTGTGTTTCTAGGAGCATTACATTGAACCGTCTCAAGGAGTGTTCCTGCTTGTACAGCCCGCAAACCTTGAGCTTTCGTGCTGGGTATAACTCTGCCTTGAACCCTTCTTATCTGGCATGCCCAGGGCAAGGTAGACCTCTTATCATCTGTGAGCACTGGCATGAGAACCTTAACCTCTACCCACTTTGCCTCTTCCTAGGAGCTGGTGTGTAGGCTTTTCTCTAGTGAGGCTGGGGAGGATCTTGGGGAATTCGAAAGGGCAATGGCAGGTAATGAGACTTTTCACACCCCTTTCTCTCTACTGTTCAGATCTTGGTGTCTGCTTTCTTGCAAATCTATAGCAATCGTGGCTACTAGCCTAGGTGGGAGAGGGAGAAAGGACCTGTTTTCTTCAGCTCCTCTCTGAAAATAACCCAGCTGGCTGTGGTAAAGAACAGGAAGTTCCTGAGAGTGCTGGCACCTCCTAGTGTGGATGTCCAGTTGTCCCTGCTGTGAAGCCCACCTGCCCCTTTTACCTTTCCTCTTTCTAAGGAGGGGTAGTGGGGGGTGGGTGGGGTGGGGTGGTGGTGGTGGTATGGGATTTGGGAAGCTGTCAGAGTGTGAGCTGCCTCCAGGGCCTAGCACAGTCAAAAATGGTGTAGGAAGCCTGGCACACCGGAGGGCTTGATACGTACTGCAAGGTATCGTCATGTACATTCAAATTGCCTGAATGCCTTTGGAATGCTTATTCCAGCCCCATTAGTCTCTTCTGGATGTCTGATTCCCAGTGCCAACATTCTCTCACTAGTAACTAGGGTAGAATAAGAAAGGTAGTGTCCACTTCAACTGCAGTTCTCTCCTCAGATTAATTTTAAATAGGGAGAAGAACGGATTAAAGTTAATTCTATGCAATTAATGAACAAGGATTGGGATTGGGGTGGGTGCTCAGTAAATAGTTGCTGCCTGAGGAATTTAATTCTGGGTTTTGAAAGTTGCTTGGAAGTAAGCCCCGAGGAGAAATCCAGGACCTGAGCTAAATTCGGAGTCTCAGAAGACCTGGTGTGGGGAAAACAGAAGTGGGATGCAGTTGCCTCTGCGTGCCAGGGTCTGGGTGAAGTTGGGGAGACCGGGTGTTAGCCTGAGCCCTGCCTGGGGCGAAGGGATGATGGTGTGTGGATGAAGGCTGGTGCCATCCTGTGAGAGGAGAGGATAGAGACCTCTCAGGGAGCGGTGCCTGAAGGTCGGAGGAGGGGCTTTGGAACTTGGTCAGGACAAATTGGAGTTTGTTATCCTAAAAGTGACTGACTCGTCCTCAGCTTCCCAGACTCTGACTGGAAGAAGCACTAGGGATCGAAGTTCAAGCAGCAGGCTGCACACTTTGTAGCTTCTGGAGACTATTGTCTCTGCATCCCTTTAAGGGGTGGGCCGGGGCGGAGCTCCCGAGTCACTTCCCGGCAGAAGCAGTTAAGAAAGCTGAGCCACGGGACATTTCTCCGTACTCGGAGGTCCAGGCAGGGTTTGAGCCGCTCACTGACCACAGGCCGTGTCGTGTCACTGGTTCTGCAGGCACCATGAGCCAGGATACCGAAGTAGACATGAAGGAGGTGGAGCTGAACGAGCTAGAACCGGAGAAGCAGCCTATGAATGCAGCGGCCGGGGCGGCGGCCGGGGAGAAGAATGGCCTGGTGAAGATCAAGGTGGCTGAAGACGAGGCGGAGGCCGGGACCAAGTTCACGGGCTTGTCTAAGGAGGAGCTGCTGAAGGTAGCCGGCAGCCCGGGCTGGGTGCGCACCCGCTGGGCGCTGCTCCTGCTCTTCTGGCTCGGCTGGCTGGGCATGCTGGCGGGCGCCGTGGTCATCATCGTTCGGGCGCCGCGCTGCCGGGAACTGCCGGTACAGAGGTGGTGGCACGAGGGCGCCCTCTATCGTGTCGGCAACCTTCAGGCCTTCGTAGGCCCGAACGCTGGAGGCATAGCTGGTGAGTGGGGGGCACACCGTCATTCCTTTCCCCTTGTGCCTCTCATTTAACCGGGCCATCTACTGCCCTCTTCCTTCCTCCTCACCCTCTCTAGACGACCTCAGTTGTTCTCCACTGCTCCGTTTTCTAGGACCACTCCCTGACAATCACTCCTTCCTTTCTTTCAAAAAAACACCCCCCCCAAAAAAAAAAAAAAAAAAACCCCGGTCCTCCTACTTCTTCCTAAGGGTGGCTGACTCAGCACATCCACTTTCTCCTCCCTGAACCACGAGGCGCCTGAGCCAGTTCAAACCAGTTTCTGAAGTAATGTGCAAGGCTCCTTGCGTCAGCTACTTTGTCTTGTGATCCAGCCCCCTCTGAGGGAGTGGGAAAGTGGTGGAGAGAATGAGGAGGCCTGAGGCTTCTCATGCCTCACTGTTTAACTCATCCTTCTCCTCCTCGCAGGTCTGAAGAAGCATCTGGAGTACTTGAGCACCCTGAAGGTGAAGGGCGTGGTGCTGGGCCCAATTCACAAGAACCAGATGGATGAAGTCAATGAAACAGACTTGAAACAAATTGACCCCACTTTAGGCTCCCAGGAAGATTTTAAAGACTTTCTGCAATCTGCCAAGAAGAAGAGTAGGTCTTGCCAAGAAACCAGGAAGGGTTTGGCATTCTGGTTGAGAAGCAGGACAGAGTCTTTGGTTTACTCCTAACTGGTTCAGAGTTTTTCTAGGGCAGGCTCCAGGGAGATATGTTACGATTCACACTGAACAATATGGTTTCATGTCTCTTTTTGGCTGGATGATTTTTATTTATCTAGTAGTTTTGGTTTTGAGGTAGGGTCTCACTATGTAATTCTGGTTAGTTGACCTGGCCGGATGTAAGTTGACAGAACTCTACTGGTTCCCGGTGCTAGGTTTAAGTGTGCCACCATGACTGGCTAAAATCAATGACTTTTAAATTTATAAAATGAGTCCTTTGTGAGTAAGAGATTAACTGTTGTTTTATAATTCAATATAGAGGGCTGAGAATGTAGCTCAGTTGGTAAAAGTGCTTGCCTAGTATCCATAAAGCCCTGAGTTTGATTCCTCAGAAGAATGGAAAACAGATATACAAGTGTCTACCTGTAATCCCAACACTTGGGAAGTAGATGCAGGTGGTTATCCCACCAGATACAAACCATACATAGGTGCACTTAGTAGCCTTCTGTGAGGTTCCTTGTTTTCCCTTGTTACCCCTCAAAATTTCTCTCCACTGATTGTTGTTCTAGGCATTCACATCATTTTAGACCTGACTCCCAACTACCGGGGCCAGAATTCATGGTTCCTTCCTGCTCAGGCTGACGTTGTAGCCGCCAAAGTGAAGGTGAGTTTTGTGGTTGGTGGCAGACTGTGTGGATTCATTCACAGCAAGCCTTGTGTGCACTTAGCGTGGCTCTCACAGGCAAGGAGGTTACTTCCTCCCATACATAGCCTAAAGGATAGGCCCACAGTACACAGTGTTTTTTTCTTGTTTCTTTTCTGACTGCTCTTTGTGTGTGTGTGTGTGTGTGTTTCCTTTACTCTAGGAGCAAGGTTGTGCCAGGAAGGGAATTTCTCAGATGTTAGTCTGGAAGTCTGACTTTTCTTTTTGTCGTAGGAAGTCTTTTCTTTCTCTGTGGGAATCCTGATCTGACTGCTTTCCCAGTTTTTGTTTGATATGTTTGGAATGGAGCCCAGTCTGGAATTATAAGCACTAGGGTCTTACTATGTATCTGGGACCATGCCAAGTATTTATTATTTAAGAAAAAAATTTAACTCTCCTATGAGTTTTTAAATAAGATTTGTGTTTCATGGGTATGAGTGTTTTATCTGCATGTATGTATGTATGTATGCGCACCATGTGCCCAAGAAGCCAGAAGAGGGTGATGTATCCCCCTGCAGCTGAAGTTACAGGCAATTGTGAGCTGCCATGTGGGTGCTAGGAAGTGATCTTGGGTCCCCCATAAGAGCAGCAAGTACTCTTAACCACTGAGCCATCTCTTTAGCCCCCATCCCAAGTATTTTCTAGCTTTTGAAAATGTTCCTTTGTAACACCACAAAACACTGTTGTTGCTGGTCTGCGGATGAGGACGCTGTTCCAAATTTGAAGTTTTAATGAGTCTTTTCTAACCTGCCTTTCCTTGTGGTAGTGGTTTAAATTGTACAGCCACCAGGTTGGGGAAAAGCTTCTAGTGTCACCCTAGCTTCTGGTGCCTAGGTTTAGGACACTGGCTCGTCCAGCATGGATATAACAAAAGTAGAGGGAGATGCTGACACTTGACTGTCAGCTGTGTCTCTGAGGGAGGACTTTGGATTCCCAGCATGTAGGTGGGACGCCTATAATCATCCAGTTTGGCTCTTGCCAGTTGTTGGGAGAATTGTGTTTTAGAACATTGTTGCTGAGGATGACCTTGAACTCCAGTCCTCTTGTCTTCCAAAGGAAATTCAAAGTACTGGAGAAAGCCTGTAGTCATAGCTGTCAGAAGTTAAGACAGCCTCAGTTAGGTAGTGAGTTGGAGACAGGTTTTAAACCAAAAAGAAAATGTTTTCAGATGGTAGCCTCGGATGAAGATGGAGAGCAGATGAGAAGGGAAGAAAGGGAACATGGGGATGTGGTTTTATGCTCAGTGCCAGTTTAAACCAGGGCTTAAACCTTCAGGCCTGGGCCTGTTCTGAAGAGCTGGCTTTTTTTCAGATGTCTTAACAGACCTCAGGCTGTGTTTTGAATGTCAAACTTTTTATTCTTGGCCTTGCTCCCACCAGCTCTTGTGGGCGAGCACACTCTAGGCCTCAGGAAACTGGAAAGGAGTAAGTACATTTGCCCTAGGCATTTTAGATCCTGTCTCTGCTTCCATTTTAATCTGTTTCCTGATTATGATCTTGGCAATATATTCTTGCTTCTCTGACCTGTTTCTTCATCTCCAATTTGAGGGTATTTTCATTCTACATGCCAAGTGTTAGGTGTCAGAGCTATGCATACTTATTTTCTCTTGGGTCTTTTTTGTAGCTGTTAAAAGTGAAGCTATCTATTTTTGCCAAAGGCAAGAATAGAGAATAGAAAAATGCTATTATATACTAAGAGCATACCAAGGGCTTAACATTTGAAAAGAGAGAGGGTGAACCCCTATTTTGTAGAAATCTCAGGGAAATTTGAGGTAGGTGAGAACTTATTTGTGTATTAATCTTTCCTCTATTCTTTTGTTCCCTGTAGGAAGCTCTGAGTTCTTGGTTGCAGGATGGGGTTTATGGGTTCCAAGTTCGGGATGTGGGAAATCTGACGGTGAGTGTCTTTTCCATGTTGAGAGCAAAGCTTTGGTGAGAAGAGTGGGTCTCAGCCAGGGCTAGGAGATGTTCCCTGTTCTGATTCTGATTCTGGGTTTTTTTTTTTTTTTTTTTTTTTTGTGCTAGGATGCATCCTCACACTTGGCAGAGTGGCAGAATATTACCAAGAGCTTCAGTGAGGATAGGTAGGTACCTGACAGCCCTGCCTGCCTGAGCCCACTGTGAGAGCCCCTTGGAGTGCTAAGCCCTTAGAGTTTTCTGGTCACTTTTATTCTTTATCTCTGCCATTTGCTAATGATTCTCCTGCCCTGGTTTGTGCAGACTCCTGATTGCAGGGACTGACTCCTCTGACCTCCAGCAAATCCTGAGCATACTCAAATCCACCAGTGACCTGCTGTTGACTAGCTCATATCTGTCAAGTTCCAGTTTTACTGGGGAGCATACAGAATCACTAGTTACTCAGTATTTGAATGCCACCGGCAGTCGCTGGTGCGGCTGGAGTGTGAGTACAGTGCTGATGGGTGTGGGGGAGGTGGAAGGTGGTGGTGTGGGGTGGGGGTCCTCACAGGCATGTCTTCCTCCAGGTGTCTCAGGCAGGACTCCTGACAGCTTCCATACCGGCTCAGCTCCTCCGACTCTACCAGTTGCTGCTCTTCACTCTGCCAGGGACCCCTGTTTTCAGCTATGGGGATGAGATTGGCTTGAAGGCAGCTGCTGGTCCTGGACAGGTACCACTTGTTTTCTGCCAAGCACAGTGTGGAAATAGTGTTTGTTTGTGTATCACATCTTGCCATCTGTGGATAATAGCCCTGAGGTGAAACTTTTTTAAATTCCAATTGTTTGTCATCCTGTGAGCTATGTGGCAAGTGTTTATGTTTTAAACAGGGCTTTCCTGTTGTCATATTCACTGTATATACTGGGCTGTCTTCAGGAGCTATGTAGTGTATTCTCTTGGAGTGGAACTTAGCCGGAAATACATCTGTGCATGCATGTGTGTGTGTGTGTGTGTGTGTGTGTGTGTGTGTGTGTGTGTGTGGTGTAGGTACATGCGCAGAGGTCAGAGTACAGCTTGGTGGAATAAGTTCTTGCCTTTAGCCTTTAAGTAGGTTCTGGGCATCAAACTCAGGTTTGCATGGCAAGTGGTTTTACCCACTGAGCCATCTCGCCAGACTCCAAGAACCTATTTTTAAAGGTAATATTATCAGAATGACAGCCAATGTTTTGTTGGACAGTGGTACTCTGCACCCATTTGATAGACTCTGAGCTCTCTGGGAACTCATGGTTTATCAAGAGTCCACACAAGCAGAGAGATACAAGATGTGGGTCCCATGATAGGGTGCTGCCACAAAGGCGTCTGCCTGCAGAACAACATACAGAACGGTGAAATGAAAACAGGGGATGGGGGCTGGAGAGCTGGTTCAGTTCCCGGCAACCACATGGCAGCTCAACTGTCTGTAGCTCTAGCTCCAGGGGATCTGACTCCTTCACACCATCGCACATAAAATAAATTAAAAATAAAACAAAATAGGGAATGGGAGTGTACCCACCTCTCTTTAAAGACCCACACTTTCTGTTCATTAGTCTGCAGAGGCCCCATTAATGCCATGGAATGAATCCAGCCTCCCACAGACATCAGAACCCATAAGCCCCGACATGACAGTGAAGGTAAGCAGTTTAGGCCTGACCCTCATGGTGGGCAGGTGGCTTACAGATGTCCAGTAGAGCCAGCCCTTCACTCCTTCCTTCTGTGTCTTTCATTTTCAGGGTCAGAATGAAGACCCTGGCTCCATCCTGGCCCAGTTCAAGCGGCTGAGTCACCTTCGGGGTAAGGAGCGCTCTCTGTTGCATGGTGACTTCCATGCACTAGCCTCCTCATCTGGCCTCTTCTCCTACATCCGCCACTGGGACCAGAATGAGCGTTACCTGATAGTACTCAACTTTCAGGATGTGAGCCTGTCAGCCAGGCTAGAGGCTTCTAACCTCCCTGCTGGCATAAGTCTGCCAGCCAGTGCTAACCTGTTGGTTAGTACCAACAGTACCCGGCTAAGCCAAGAGGAGGGCACATCTCTGAAGCTGGAAAACCTGAGCCTGAATCCTCATGAGGGCTTGCTCTTGAATTTCCCCTATGTTGCTTGACCATACCTGTCCAGGACCTACTACCTTCCTGTCCTCTTCCCTTGCCTTTTGAATTCAAGTTTTTCTCTCCTTGTTTTTTTGTTTTTTTTTTTTTTTTGTTAACTTTTGCAAATTACATATGAATTCTCACACTGGGTGTTTTTGCCTTCAAATAAAAGTCACCCTCCCTGATGAGGTTGTGTCTTCCCTTTATCCCTCATCAAAGCAGGACTTTACCCTGTTCTCTCTTGGCTTACCCTCCCCACCCCTCTCCCCTCCATAGTCTCGGTCTGGTGTATATGTGTTGCTTTTATTGAGTAATGAATAAGGCTGCTTTTGTCCTATAGCAGGGCAGAATAGAGCTAGGTGGGGTAACTAAGCTGAATGTGGGGAGAAAGTAGGTGGAGCTAGGGAGAAGCCATGTAGCCACACTGGACACTGGACAGAACCTTGCTGGTAGGCCACAACCACGCGGTGATACACAGATTAATAGAAATGGGTTAATGTAAGAGCTAGCTAGAAATAGGCTTAGGCTATTGGCCAAACAATATTGCAATTAATATAGTTTCTATGTGTTTATTTCGGGGCTGGGGCTGGAAAATGAACTAGCAGCCTCAGACTACATCGGCCAGTTCTATATAGCTGCTCCAGCTCTTGAATTTTTTTGGAGGGGGCTGGTTTTGAAACAAGGTTTCTCTGTGTAACACTGGCTGTCCTGGAACTTGCTCTGTAGACCAGGTCTCTAACCCTGGTTTTCAGCTCTCACATTTAGCTAGTTTGTCTCTTCAAGGACTGAGTGGGGGTGGGGTGAACTGAAGACTGCACAGTGCGAGGGCCTGGGGCTTCTAGCAGAGAACAGAATACAGAAGTCCCTTTTCTGTTCAGTGGTGAGGCTTTTACCCAGTGAGTACAGGACTCTGCTCCCCAGCAGCTCACCCTGCTCCAGAAGAAGTCAACAGGACAAAACCGTCACTTCTTTAGGGTATGTAGTCTCTGGTGTGCAAATGGAGTAGAAATAAAGAATACACATTTATATGATTGATAAGGTGATGAGTGATAAAAAAAAATGGCTCTGGAGAGATGACTCAGGTTAAGAGCACTAGTTGCTTTTGCAGAAGACCCAGGTTCATTTCCCAGCACCTATGTGGTAGCTAGGATCAACACCCATTTCTGGCTTTGCGGGCACCAGACATGCATGTGATTTATATACATATGTGCAGACAAAGCACATATAAATAAGCAGGAAAAGTGAAACTGGAAAGGTATTTTTAGGAGCAGGAGGTTTGGGGTTGAGTTTGGAGGAAGTCCATCCCACCATGGAGGTGAACTTCTAACCCACGGCCAACCAAAGTGTGCATGTGACCCAATCCAAAGTCATAAATAGTAGGTTACACTTGTTACATTACAATATCAAAGGTTAGACATATCCAGCAGGTCTGGGAAGCTTTTGGGTATCTGAATATCTGAATGGGAACAATTGGTACTTGAGTAAAGGAGTAAGAAATGGAGGATATTCGGCAAGGGGTGGGCAGATGACCAAAGGCTTCACAAGGCAGTCACAAGGGTTCAAAGTTTGGTAGACCATGCAGGGGCTCTAGTCTCAGACCTTGGGACTGCTCTTCAGCAGCAGATGGAAGCCAGTGGTCCCATGAGCTCCCTCGGGTGGGATGTATGCTAGGGTGAGTTAGAGCACTTTCATTAGCAAAAGGGTAGACAACCAGCTAAAGGAAGAGGTGCATGGGTAGGGCCGGAGAGTGTGGGGAGCCTGGTTTCCCATATCTTCCCTGAGGACTCAATGCCTGCTTGCGGGAAATCCTAACAAGGAAGCAGGAAACTCACTTGAGCCTTTGGTGACCAGAGTTTTGGCTTTCTTAGATTTCAGGGGAGCTAAGAGTGACCTTGAACTCCTGATCCTGCCTCTACAGAATTGCAGGCAGGCTTCACTTTGATTTGTTTCTGTTTTTTTGGTTTTTTTTGTTTTTGAGGCAATATCTATTAATGTAGTCCAGACTGTCTTCAAACTCCATAGCAATCCTGCCTCGGTCTTCTGAGTGCTGGCATTACAGACATGTATCACCATGCCTGTTTCCTGTTTCCCTAGAGCGCAATCACAGATTGACTCATAATAACTAACCTTCAGTCTCCAGCCCCTCCCAAGGCTCTGGACATACACTTCAGAATCCATTTCCTGTATGTTAAACTTTGGCAGCCTGGCTGATATCCCCAAAGACAACTCCCAAGACAGGACATTCCAGAAGCCTAGAAATTCTTACCTAGAGCTGAGAACAAAGGCCAGACTTGAGGGCAAGTGTCATTTTTGAACTGTCCATCGGGTCAGAGGGAGTGGAGTAGGAGTTGGAGGGCCTGGGGCAGAATGTTTTGACTGGTTTTAACAGGCTTGATGTTACGTAATTAGTTGGGGAGCAGGGAGGGTGGGGAGGCTGGTTTGGGACTGTAACCAAGGATATATGATGGAGGAGGTTGTCGAGTGATTGCATCTTGCATTATTTTACAGGTCAGTCCACATATTTAGTGTTGGTCTCTCTTAGGTGGACCCCATAGGACTTGGGGTTAACTTTGGCCTTCAAAGCCTTAGGAACGACACGCTAGATATTTTGACTCTCCTAGCCTTGGGGAAAAGAACACATTGGGCACTGTGCAGGCATCCTTTACCAACAGGCTGGGGCTTGGGGTGGCCTGGGCCTCTGAGGGTACTCTGGTGTAGAGGACAGACCCAAGAAATTAAAATAACTAGGACCTAGCACCCTTGTCTTTATCTTCTTACTCAGTGACAGAGCCTGAGGCCTTTGAGAGAGTAGTACACACTGACTCCTCTTAAGACATACCAACCTTTCTCTTAGCTCCCAGTTCTCCCCTGGCTTTTATCTATTCTGGACTCCTTCCTGAGGCTCTCCACCCCTTCCCTCTGTCTTCTATCCTAGGGTCCTCAAGATATTCCATTTCTCTTTGCCCACTTCTTTACCGACTACCTTTTTTACTCTGCAGTAAGGTCTCATTGTGTAGCCCTGGCTGATCCGAACCTCACAGAGATCCTCCTGCCTCTGCCTCCCAAATGGAACCATGAAGCCCAGCCCTCATGGGCTGTCTTTTGAAGTATTATGGTATGTGCTACGGCAGTGTACTGGCTGATTTTGTGTGTCAACTTGACACAAGCTAGAGTCATCAGAGAAGGAGCCTCAGTTGAGGAAATGTTTCCATGAAATCTACTTATAAGACATTTTAAGTTAGTGATCAATGGGGGAGGGCCCAACCCATGGTGGGTGGGACAATCCCTGGGCTGGTGGTCCTGGGTTCTATAAGGAAGCAGGCTGAGCAAGGCAGGGGAAGCAAGCTGGTAAGTAGCACTTCTCCATGGCCTCTGCATCAGTTCCTGCCTCCAGTATCCTGCCCTGTTTGAGTTCCTGTTCTGACTTCCTGCAGTGATGAACCACAATGTGGAAGTGTAAGCAAATAAACCCTTTCCTCCCCAGATTGCTTTTTGGTTATGGTGTTTGGTCACAGTAATACAAACTATAACCAAGACAGGAAGTTTACTATGGATTTTCTGCTTATTTAATTCCCCATCCCCCCCCACCCCCCCCCACACAGGGTTTCTCTGTGTAGCTTTGGAGCCTGTCCTGGAACTCGCTCTGTAGACCAAGCTGGCCTCCAACTCACAGATATTCACTTGTCTCTGCCTTCTGAGTGCTGGGATTAAAGGCATTTGTCAACACTGCCCGGCTAATTTTTTTTTTTAAATGTATGTACTCTATGGGCTGGAGAGATAACTTAGCAAGTAAGAGCACTTTCTGCTCCTGAAGAAGACTTGGGTTTTAGCATCGAAATGGTGGTTTAACCATAGTTCCCGATCCAGGCGATCCAATCTTCTGACCTCTACAGGCACCAGGCACACATGCAGTGTATAATACATACATGTAGATAAAGCATTCATACACATAACGAAAAATATTTATTTATTATGTATACAATATTCTGTCTGTATGTCTGCGTACAGGCCAGAAGAGGGCACCAGACCCCATTACAGATGGTTGTGAGCCATCATGTGGTTGCTGGGAATTGAACTCAGGACCTTTGGAAGAACAGCCAATGCTCTTAACCTCTGAGCCATCTCTCCAGCCCATAAATAAATCTTTTTAAAAAGTTTATCTTCTTTGTTGTTGGTGAGATGGCCCATCAGTTCAGCGCTAGCTACTATAATAGAGGATCCAGGTGTGATTCTCAGCATGTGTAACTCTTCTGGCTTCCATGGGCACCAGGTATACATGTGGATAGACACATACAGCCAAAATGGCATACACATAAAAAAGCAACAAACTAAACAAAACAAAATGAGACCTAGTTTTGCTCCTTACAGCTACCATGATGCAGGGAAGCCTCAGAAACTGAGTTTGTCTGGAAGGGTCCTGGCAACACTCTGCCTCCAGACTTCCATGTTGTGGGAAAACAAGTGGGAACTCGGTCCCCTGAAATCTGCAAGCTCTGGACCCTGACACGTGCAATCATCTTGAAAGCTAAGCAAGGCCTGGCCTGGTTCTTATTGTCTGGGAGGCTACCTGGGAATACCAAAGTACTGTAAGACTGTAAGTGTCAAAAATGAAAAAAGTATATAGTATCTCCTGCCTGTAATCCAGCATTCCAGAGGCAGGGGGAGGTGGATCTACATATGTATGTCAGAGGACAACTTTGAAGAGTCTATTCTCTTTCCACCATGCGGGTTTCAGGAATTGAACTCAAGTTATCAGGATGAACAGTAAGCACCTTTGCCTGCTGATCCATCTCCTTGGCCAGTGATTAAAAATAAATTACCTTGTGGAGGCAAATGCTCTAACACTGGGCTACATCCTCAGTCCTTGGATAGAAAAAAACTTAAAACTTTCATGGTTGCCTTAGTGGGGTGAACAGGCTGTAAGGGGAAATGGGCAGGTTGGGCCGTCAAGTTGTTTAGGGGAGACGAGAATGAGAGGCAGGAAGGTGAGCAATGCCCTGGTGGCATTGTCGGTTTAGGTTCAGAAGGAGCTGCAGGTGGAAGTTTCCATCGGGAGAGTCTACAACTCAGCACAGGGCAAGATCTAGAAACACTTGGGGCGGAAATGGGGGTATGACACTAGTGTGAAGGAAGAAGGGAGAGGTCGGAGCCAGGGGTTGACCGTATCTATAGGATGGACAGTGGAAGGGACCCTAACAGAGGAAGAATAGAAGCAAACTGAGCACCAGGTGTGGAGATAAGGAGGCAAAAAGGTGCCAGGTCAGTGTCAGATAGAACAGGTGGACTTCAGATTGGTGGCAAGGGTATTACTGTGGTCCACAGGGCGTCATCTTCTCTGGAGTCTCCAGGGGAGAGTGGAAAAGTGAAGTTTTCTCAATGTATGTGTTTCTAGATAGTATTAGTTGGAGTACCTGGTTGTCCTGAGAACTAAAAGAACTTATTGGAAGGCAATCAGGAAATGCCAGAAGAAAGTAGGATCAGAGTCGGGAAATGGGCAGGAAGCAAGCGCCAAGAAGCAGGAAGTTTGATTGTCTTTTGACTGGAACTGCCTGGGATGCTGCCACAGGGGATGTACTGCCAAGGTGCCTGTGGCTGGGCACAAAAGCACAACGCACAAAGGCATAGCCTCCCTGGGTGGAGTGTGGGTGGTGCTGGAGTTCACAGTGTGCTCAGCTTGAATGGCCCTGGTATGTCCTGAGGCTCAGGACTAAGGTGGTTATTGTTTTTTAAGTGTTCTCTATTTTTTTTTTTAAAAAATAAAATCAGGGCTGGAGAGATAACTCAGCCATAAAACAAGACAGGTATCTTCCACATACCTGTAACTCCAGCTTTAAGAAGAGAGTAGAGAGGAGGATTACTGGGGCTTGTTGACAAGAAAGTATTAGCTCCAGGTTCAGGGAGAGACACTGCCTCAAAGGAATAGTTGGCGAGTGATAGAGGAGGGTACCCAAAGCCCTCTTTCAGCCTGCACAGATAAGTAAATATTTTTAAAACTTAAATCAGGGTCAGTGAGATGACTCAGTTGGCAAAGGTGCCTGCTACTGAGCCTGATGACCTGAGTTTAATCCGCAGGACCCACAGAGTGGAAGGGAGAACTGACTCCTGCAAGTTGTCCTTTGAGCTCCATGTGTCCCCTATAAGTAAATGTAAAAAGTAAAAACAAAACAAAGCAAACAAACCAAGAAAGCTTTTTTTTTTTTTGGTTTTTCCAGATTGACTTTCTCTGTGTAATAGCTCTGACTGTCCTGGAACTCAATTTGTAGACCAGACTGGTCTTGAACTCACAGAGATCCACTTGCCTCTGCCTCCCGAGTGCTGGGATTGAAGGTATGCACCACCACCACCTGGTCTATTCTTTGTATTTTATGTGCAAAAACCACATTATGGTAGGCACATATTGATTTGCAAGAACAGTTATTGAGAAGCAAAACTACAGAAGCCAAAAGGCAAGATTAGGAAGTACATTTAGGGACTTTTCCTGGATCTAGGAGCTACAGACCAGGTCTTTGATGGAGTAAGTCTTTCTTCCTGTTGGGGCCTCCATGAGGAGTGCTAAGGTGTCAGTCCTGTTACACCAGATTCCCTGGAACTGGTTTTTTTTTTTTTTTTTTTTTTTGGTTTTTTGAGACAGGGTTTCTCTGCAGCTTTTTTTAGAGCCTGTCCTGGAACTAGCTCTTGTAGACCAGGCTGGCCTCGAACTCACAGAGATCCGCCTGCCTCTGCCTCCCGAGTGCTGGGATTAATGGAACTGGTATTATACTCAGTTCTAAGCAGCCATGTGGGTGCTGGGAATCCAACCCTGGTCCTCTGCAAGAACAGCAAATGCTTTTTTGTTTGTTTATTTGTTTATTTTTTTGTTGTTGTTCAAGACAGGGTTTCTCTCTATAGCCCTGGCTGTCCTGGAACTAGCTCTATATACCAGGCTGTCCACCTGCCTCTGCTTCCTGAGTACTGGGGTTAAAGGTGTGCACGGCTGCCACTGCTATCGCCACCACCACCGCCACCACCCAATTCAGCTCTACAACAAATACTCTTAAGTGCCGAGCCATCTTTCCATTCCCTTGTTTTTTTCAGGTTAAGTCTCATGTGGCTCAGGCTGGCTGACCTCAGATTTGCTATATAGTCCAGGCTGGATTTGAATTTTTTTCTTTTTCTTTCAGAATGTATGTTGGTTTAGGGCAGATGTTGGTTCTGTCCTTCCACCAAAGGGTCCTGGGGGTTGGATTCAACTCAGGCCATCAGACTTGCTAGCAAGTACCTTGACCTGACAAGTCACCTTGATGCCTCCCCTCCCCCCAAAAAATCCATTTATGTAGGGGCTGGAGACATGACTCAGCTGGTAAGAGCACTTGTGGCTCTTGCAGGGTGTTATGTAGGGGCTGGAGACATGACTCAGCAGGTAAGAGCACTCGTGGCTCTTGCAGGGTGTTGTGATTATGGCGCCAGTCAGTACCTTGGTGGGTGAGGGACACAGGCAGGAGACAAATGAGCCATGCAGACAGAGCTTGAGTGTGGAGTTTATTGAGAGAAGGGTAAAGGGGAGGGAAGGGGGGGGGGCAAAGACCTGCTTGCCTCTTCAGAAGAGCAGGGTGTGACACATTGTGCCAGGTTCCCATGGGGCAGGGCCTAGGTGTGCCTGGATTCTAATACAGGGGACCTGGATTTGGTTCTCAGCACCTACATGGTGGCTCACACCCATCTGTGACTCCATTTCCAGAGGAAGTAATACCTTGCCTCTGTTGGCATCAGACATGGGTTGGGCTTCCTTTGCTCCCCTTCCCTCCCTTCCCCTCCCCTCCCCTCCCCTGCCCTCCTCTTCCATCCTCTCCCTTTTTCTC
The DNA here is from genome assembly GCF_903992535.2 of Arvicola amphibius. Taxonomy (NCBI): domain Eukaryota; kingdom Metazoa; phylum Chordata; class Mammalia; order Rodentia; family Cricetidae; genus Arvicola; species Arvicola amphibius. The sequence continues at coordinate 151,792,496 of NC_052047.1, read as the reverse complement.
CTCTCACTCCCCTCCTTTCCCTTCAAGATCAGTCTTTCAGACCTTGAATCATTCCTCTCCCTTCTTCCTCCACTTGTCCTCCTTTCTAGCCCCAAGGATCAGCACTAGGGCCAGTTGGTGTTGAGCCAATGTTGTACCTCTGAACTGTGCCTCAGCCCTCACCTGCCTTTGTTTATCTGGCTCTGCCTTTAACTGTTGGTAACAAACCAAAATTAAAACCAAAACAAAAAACTCTAAGCCAACAATAAAATCTCACAGTTCCCCCGCCAAAGAAACCTAAAATCTTCCATTGTATAACCTTTGTATTTGGGAGACTGAGACAGAGGGATTGCCACAAGTTCTAGTCCAGTCTGGACTATACAGTGAGATGCTGTCTTAGAAAACCAAAACCCCAAACTGAAATAGAACCAAACAAAACACTTTAGCCTGAGCAAGAAGGCACACTATCTTGTTCTGTAGCAGAAATAAAAGCAGGTTCTTTTCTGCATCATACAACATCCTTGTGGATGTTATTTCTAACAGGAGTCTTGTCAGGCAGCCGGATTTAAAAAGCTGTGCTTTGTCCCAAGAAAGTAACCTTTAACTTAAAAAGCTTCTGATTCTGATTGCCTGTCTTATTTAATAATGTGTTGCCTTGGCAATACCATTTAAATTCTCATCTCTGTTTTCTAGAAGGTATAAATACCTGTGAATTTTCTTTGTTAAGCCAGAGGGGGAACATCTGTATATCCCTCCTTTCCCAAGTGCATGAGGTAAAATCAACTGAAGGTCTGAAAGAGATTCTCCCTCCCTCCCATTCTCCCTTCACCCCTCCTTTTCCCTTTTTCTTTCTTCCTTCCTTCCTTCCTTCCTTCCTTCCTTCCTTCCTTCCTTCCTTTCTTTCTTCCTTGGTTTTTTGATTTTTTTTGGGACAGGGTTTCTCTGTGAAACAATCCTGGCTGTCCTGGAACTCACTCTGTAGGCCAGACTGTCCTCGAACTCACCGAGATCTGCCTGCCTCCACCTCCCAAATGCTGGAACTAAAGACATGCGCCACCACTGCTCAGCTTTTTTGATGTTTTGAGCCAGAGCCTCACTATGTCCTTATAGCTGGCCTCACACTTCAGAGACCCATCTGACTCTGCCTCCCAAATTCTGGGATTAAAGGCGTGCCTGGCATCTGGAAACTTCTTAACCAAACAAGGAGTTTGAAAATCTGATGTTTGTCTTCTTGCTGTTGGCTTGTTTGGAGACAGGATAGTCCTAGACTGTTGAGAATGTTATTCAGTGTTATATAACTTTCTCTGGGGAGGCTATTTCTATTCACCTTAGCTAGAACAACAACAACAGACTAAAGAAAGTTTCTACCCAAGGTTAGCTTGCTTGGTGACCAATGAGCCCACTGGTCCTCTGGAACCCAGGTCCTCTGAAAGGATCACCCACTGCTCTGAGCACTGAGCCGTCTCTCCAGCCCTGGTGGTGCAGCATTTTGCCTGGTGCTACCCTTCTGCACTGGGTAGCAAGAAGAGGAACCTGGAGGTCCTAGTGGATTGCAGGAGCTGAGCGTCTCTGTCAGTCTTCTCGGGTGGCTGTCTGTGGGGACCATCTTAAAGGACTGTGCCTAATAAGCTAACACCTTGACTTTAGACTTGCCGTGGATATCAGCCCTGTTATTCTGAGTCACCCAGTGTGTGGCTCTTAGAGAAGTCACCCATGAACCGCTTCTCATGTAAGTTTTTCAGTAATTCCTTATCAAAAGACTTTTTAGACTTCTTGTACCATAATTGTCATTAAAAATAGTGTAAATTATGACCTGGTAGATATAGATATGTGTGTGTTTTCATGTATGTATGTATGTATGTATGTATGTATGTATACAGTGTTCTGCCTGCATATATGCTTGCAGGCCAAAAGAGGGCAACAGATCTCATTACTGATGGTTGTGAGCCACCATGTGGTTGCTGGGAATTGAACTCAGGACCATTTGGAAGAGCAGGCAGTGCTCTTAACCATTGAGCCATCTCTCCAGCCCGATGTGTGTGTGTGTGTTTTTCTTTGTTTTTCAAGACAGGATTTCTCTGTGTAACAGCCCCGGTTGTCCTAGAACTCACTATGTAGATCAGGCTGGCCTTGAACTCACAGAGATCCTCCTGCCTCTGTCTCCCAAGTGCTGGGATTAAAGATGTGCACCACCACCACCCCATGTGTTTTTCTCTTTGTAAGTTCAAAAGGAGGTTCAGCAGATAAAGTTAAAGGTGCTTGCCACTAAGCCCAGTAGCCTGAGTTTGATCTCTAGAAGGAGAGAACTGACTCCCCAAAACTGTCTTCTGATGTCTACATGTGCTCTGTGGCCCTCATGTACACATGGTGTGCACACATACATGATAAATAAATATAGCAAAAAACCCTGAGACAAAAGCTTCAAAGAGTACTGTTTACTCCTGTATGCCACACTGTGCAAATGTATCCTAAACTGCTGCGTTTAGAGAACATTCTGGAGTCTCAAGGGCAGATCAGTGGCAAAGTGCCTCCTAGCATACACAAGATCATGACCCAGAGAGGTGGCTCAGTGGTGAAACACACTGGCTGTTCCTCCAGTGGAGCTGGGTTCAATTCACCGCATCCACGCGGTGGCTCACAACTATCTGTAACTCCAGTTCCAGGGGATTCAGCGCTCTCTTCTGGCTTCTGTGGACACCAGGCACATGTACATACATGCAGACAAAACACCCATTCAAATAAAATATTTAAAGGGTATTGCTAATCATGACTTGCACATGGGGCTACAATCCACATTTGGAAGTTTGTCTTAAGACCAAGCCTCTCAAGGGTGGAGGCCCTGTCATTATTTCTTCAGGTTTAATCCCTCTACTTTCCCAGGAAGGCGATGAAAGCTCAGAAACATACAGAAGGTCATCCAGCCCGTAAGAGGAGTCAATGCTGAGACAAAGCCTTGGTTAGGCTCCACCTTCCTGGCTTGGTTCTGCCATGACCAATCTGGTTCCAAGAAAGCAGCACTCTGTGCCAGGAGAGATGGTTCGGTTAAGAGCACCTGCTGTGCATTAAGAGGGTCAGAGTTCAGATTTCAGCACTCAGGCAATAAACCAGGTGTTCTGTAAACTGGAACTCCAGCTCTGGGGTGTCTGACATCCGATTTTGGCCTCTTTGAGCGCGCGCGCGCGCACACACACACACACACACACACACACACACACACACACACACTAAGTAAATCTTAAAAAAAGAAAGCATCTTGTCCAAGGGTGGACCTCTATTCACATCACCCCTAGCAGATGTCTCTCTGGATATATATTGTTGTCTGGAAGCAAAACATCTTCCTTGTTTTTTTTTAATCTTTTTTAAAAAAGATTTTTATTTATTATGTATACAGGGTTCTTCCTGCATGTATCCTGCAGTACAGAAGAAGACACCAGATCTTATTACAGATGGTTGTGAGCCACCATGTGGTTGCTGGGAATTGAACTCAGGACCTCTGGAAGAGCAGCCAGTGTTCTTTACCTCTGAGTCATCTCTCCAGCCCATATCTTCCTTGTTTGTATTGAAGTCTGGTCCCCCCTTAGTGGACTCCAATGAAAAGCAGCTGGATCAAGAGAATGCTAACTTTAAAAATAGGATACCAGAAAGTGGGGCCTGGTTGGAGCAAGTATTCATTGGGTGTTGTCTTTGAAGGATGTCCCTTGTGTGAACATTTCTTAGTGAGCATCTTTGCCTACCATGCCCTCTCTGCCATGATCTCTCACTAGAGGCACAGAAGTGTGCAGCCAAGTGACCATGGACTGAGGCCACTGTCTTCCTTCTTTCTTGTTTCTTTCAGTGACAACCAAGACATCAGGTAACCAGGCTCCTTCAAGGTAGAGACTGTCTACAGTGGGCATGGTGGAATGGCACTAGAGGTGAGGTGAGTGTAGAGAGAGCTATAGAAAGACAAGATCCAGCCTCTCTAGGACCCACACATAACAAACCCACTTGGGGACAGATTTTCAGGGAGTACCAGAGAGGAAGAGGAGGAGGGTGCATGTATTTGTATGTGTGTGAGCACATGTGTATGTCTTAGTTACTTTCCTATTTCTATGAAGAGACATCATAACCAAAGCTTATAAAAGGAAATATTTATTGTGGCTCATGGATTCAGAGGGTTACAGTCCATGATCCTCATGGCAGGGAGCATGGCAGCAGGCAGGCAGGCAGGCAGTGGAGCAGTAGCTGAGAAATTACTCCCTAATTTACAGGCACTAGGAAGAGAGCGAGAAAGAGAGTGAGAGAAAAAAAGAGAGAGAGAGAGAGAGAGAGAGAGAGAGAGAGAGAGAGAGAGAGAGAGAGAGAGAGAGAGAGCGCTAACTGGGAATAGAACTGGCTTTTGAAACTTCAAAGCCCGCCCCCCCATGACACACCTCCTCTTAAAAGGCCACACCTCCTAATTCTTCTGAAACAGTTCCACCAAATATGGACCAAGCATTTAAATATATGAGCCTATGGGGGGCATTCTCATTTAAACCACCACCGTATGTATACATTCATGTGTGCACGTGTACATGGAAGCCAAAGGTACATGGAACATCTCCTTTTATCACTCTACCTTAATTTTAGCTTTTGGAGATAGGGTCTTAGTGTGTAGCCCTGGCTGACCTGGAACTTGCACTGTAGATCAGGGTGGCCTACAACTCATGCAGATCAGCCGGCTTCTGCCTGAGTGCTGGGGTTAAAGGCAGCCACCGCCATGCTGGACTTCTGCCTTTTTTTTTTGCCATTCTGGCTAGCCTGGCTGATTAGAGAGTTCTCCCATCCCCAGTATCTGCCCTCCAGTACTGGGATTACAGGTGTGCCAGACTTCTATGTAGGTGCTAGGAATCCAAAACGGTGATCCTTACAGTTGTGTAACAAGTACTCTGCCCACTGAACCATCTCCCCAGTCCTCTCATTGTCCCTTAGTGGCCGTTTTCCTGCTTATCCCGACACATCACCTTTCTTCTCTTCCAAGTCATTCTCCCAGCCATCTATCTCCGCAGTGTCTTCCACTGCTCCTGCGTTCCGGGTCCTCTCTGATCAGCTCTCCATCCTCCAGGCTGAAAGCTGATGCCTACTGAGGTGCCCTGAGCCCCAGTGTGTGAGTTAAGTGCTGTTTTTTTTTTCTTTCTGGATCCTGAAGGAAGCATAGGTGATCTTGAAGCAAGGCAGAATAAAAGTCCAAGTAGAGGAACTGGAAAGAGTAAAGACATGAAGGAGTGAGTCTAAAGCCTGCTTCAAAGAACAGGAGAATCGCAGAATCTGTAGGAGGGCTCATTCACCCATGAGACTGAATGTGAAGGCCTTTGTCTAAGAGGCATGCTTTGGTTTTTGGAGATAAAGGTCTCATTTTGCATCCTGGGTTTGCCTGGAACTCTTAGCCCAAGCTGGCCTCAAACTTGAGATACTCCTGCCTCAGCTTCCCAATTTGAGATTACATGTGCCTAGCTTTGGGTTAGCTCCCCCCACCCCCACAAGACAAGGTCTTATATAGCTCAGGACTTAAACTACTGATCCTCCTGCTTCTACCTCTTGAATGCTGGGATTATCCTAGGAAATCTCTCTCTCTCTCTCTCTCTCTCTCTCTCTCTCTCTCTCTCTCTCTCTCTCTCTCTCTCTCTCTCTCTCTCTCTGTGTGTGTGTGATTTTTTTTTAGAAAGATGTATTTATTTTTTATTTGATTTGGATGAGTTTTGCCTGCATGTGTGCAAATGTGCGTGCTGCCATTTTTATTCCTGGTGCCCGTGGAGATCAAGAGCTGCTGTTAAGCATGGTTGTGAGCCACCATGGGAAATGAACTTGGGTCCTCTGCAAGAGCAACAAATGTTTTTAACCACTGAACCATCTCTTTAGTCCCTGACTTTTAAAAGGCCTAAAAATGAGGGTTGGGGCTAGAGAGATAGTTCAGAGGCTTATAGCACTGGCTGCCCTTGCAGAGGACCCAGGTTCAGTTCCCAGCATCCACATAGTACTAGAAACCACTCATAACTCCAGTTTCAGGGGAATTTGGTAGCTCTCTTTTGACCTCCACGGGCACCAGGCACAAAGATGGCACACACATACATTTGCATACATGCAGGCAAATATTCATACACATAAAATAAATAAATCTATAAAACTATCGAAAACCACAATAGTATTTTGTGACATATGAAAATTGTGTCAGATTCAAATAAAGTTTTATTGGTATACAGCCATTCTTATTTGCTGTATTATATTATTTATGGCTGCCTTCAACTGCAGTGACAGAGATGATGTAATACACTAGCGCTGATGCGTATCCTTCATTTTGTCTCTTGGTTTGTAGGGTCAAAAAAATGTCTGCTCTCTGACCTTTGGCAGAAAAAGTTTGATACTTCTGAATTGAGGGATTGTTTCAGGACTTTGTGCAAGAGCCCTGCAGTGCGGTGGAGAAAACAGGATTAGTTTGAGAACTGTTTAGAGGTAGGCTGGGTACAGGGAGTACAGAAGAGTCTAGGCTGACTTCCAGCTCTCTGGCTTGAGCAACCGTGCTCAGTGATGGTTCCAGGAAGGCAGAAATACCAGATACCAGGGTAGGAGGACAGGGAATGGGAGAGGAAAGGGAGAGGTGAACCTTTTTAATGGAATAATCAGACTGTTTAGCTGTCCTGATTTGTCGTGAAAGCAAAGGCCTCGGAAGCAATACCATCTAGTCCGTTAGAGCCCAAGGCTGGCAAGGGCACCTGTTTTGGAAGAGCATTTTTGATTTACAGGTTCCAAATGCAATTTCAATTTGGAGTCAGTCTGAGCCCTGTGAAACCTGAGCTAGGCTGAGAACAAAACCAAGGACTCTACAGGCCTTGGGGGCTTTGCAGGGATAGGTCACCCAAATGGAAGAACACAAAGGCTTCAGGCTAAGGGGGTTGCTTTCGTTTGTTTGTTTTTGAGACTTGGGTGGAGCTAGTGGCAAATATCAAGACACCTGGTATCCATGGCTTCACTGATGATAGCATACTAGTTAGAAAGAGAAGGTCTTGTTTCTGAATGTTTATAGGGCCTTGTGAGCCTTCTGTGGCTTTGGATTCTCCTGAAGTTTGGGGGTAGTTGCTGGGGTGACCAAGATCACGTACTGTATCATTTTATGTTGTGGTCTGTTGTCTGGGGAACCTGGTCCAAGGCAAATATCAGGTTTCTTGGGAAGCCTATTTCCTTCATTGCCAGCAGGTGGCGCTAAAGTGTCATGGTGGAGATGGAGATGCGGTGGGGCTTTGGGTGTAGGAGGGAACCTAACCTGTTCCACTCCTTTAGGCAGGCTCCAGTCTAGTGGTACTGGTGGAAGAGGTGGTATTCACAAAGCAACCTTATTCTCTCCTTACGATTAGGTCTTTGTTCCTGTGGTGAAGAGGCTCCCTCAGGGCAGGAGTGGGTGCAGTGTTTGGGATGGACGGATGCCCGTGCAATTGCCCTCTTCCTTCTGGTTCATATGTTCCTTGGTTTGCAGTACTCCTCCTTCAGAGCCTGCAGGACCCAGATTCCACCCGGAGTTTACCCCTTCCTGCCCAGGTGCTCCTGGACTCTCTTCATACCCAGTCGGGTTAGGGTATGAGATTTCTTCTTCCTGGTCTGGGATATAGGACTCTAGATTTTCCAAAGCCAGGATGGAGTACAGGGTAGGACCTGACTCAGAAACTAGACCTAGTCTGGCCTTTAACTGTGGCAGTCTCTTCTGTGGAGCCACTGATGGTACAGCCACTAAGTGGTTTTTGCCAGTTTGCCTCATCCCTCTGACACCTGCAAGGGGCTGTTCCCCTTTTAGAGATGAAGACACCGAAGACATGCCTAAGGTTATTTGACGGTGGGCATGGCAGGACTATGGCGAGGTTCCCAGGACAGGGAACAAGGGACAAGTGTGAGATACTACTCCTATTACTGATCCTGATGCTAGTCCCACTCCTTTCTTCCTTGTCTTCAGTGGAGGCAAGTTACACGGACCCCAAAGTGTTCACCTTCTTCGGTGCCTCCACCTCCGTACCTTTGACACAGGCAGCACATTTATCCCTTAAAGGGACTCAGGGCTACAGTGGAGCAGTAGCAAACAAGCAGCCTTCACAGGGTCCCAGCTGAGGCTGCTGTACTGGTGGTACAGGTGTACAGGGTTTATATCTGAGGGTCATCCCCACACTGCTGTATCTCCTGCAGCTTCTGGCCACCTTGTCTGCCTCTGTAGTGGACTGTCCTTGCCCATGGTGTTGGAAGATTCCATTCCACAGGTTATGGGTGACCTGAGTGTGATTGACTGAGGCATCTGTCACCCTGTTGATTACTAGTGGCTGACTAGGCAGATGTTTTCTTCCTCTCTGACCTCCCATGTTCATCCTGCCCAAAACTGTAGGCTCAGTTGAAGAGGATGGCCTTCCCAGATAGAGGAGGACCCTTTTTGGGTCCACGATATTTTAGAGAATCTCTTCTCAGCTAGAATCACCAAATTAGCTCTCAAGGTTCAGTAGTTTCTGGGAATTCAGGCAGCTAACTGTGGGGTGAATCCCCACTCCTTCCTCTGCAGAGCTTTTTAAAGTCCCACCTAGGACCTCAGCCTTCTAGGAGAGTTTTCCCCCCTCAAACGTTAGCCTGTACCAGAATCACCTTAAGGCTGCTGGTTACAGATAGCTGGTTTTCATCCTCAGAATTCCATTTAGTAAATCTGTGGTGACCCCAGGAATTTACCTATATAAGTTCCCAGGTGACAGCGGTGCTCCAGGTTTGGGTCACTGTTAGCTCGGCAGGCCTTTCTGGCTCTTGGGAATCACGACAAACCATTGGACTATCCAACCTAGAGAAAATCTTTGCTCATCTGTGTATGCTGGACCACACCAGATAATCTATACCAAAAATATGATTTGTGGTGGAGGTCTTGGACCACATTCCATCATTAAACCTCTAGAGCTAACTGAGGTCAGCCATGTGGACAGTCAGCCATGCCGCTATGCCCAGCCTCTAGGAAAAACCCCAGACACCACGGTTCTGGAGGGCCTTTCCTGACTGGCAGTGTGTTATACCTCACTGCAGGAGAGTAAGTGTTCTGTGAGCCCCTGGAATGAGAATTGGCATCTTGTGCCTGGTTACCCTGGGACTCTGCTCTGTGCACTTTCTTCTGTTGCCATTTTCTTCTGACATTCTTTCGATATGACAGTGATTCTAGTGACTTTGTAGAGTTTTCCCAGTAAACCATGGACATTAAGGTTGGTCTTGGGCCTCCCAGCCGCTGCTACATCTTGATAACCATTGCTCAGGGATGTGGAGTTAATCTCCTTAGGTCCATTCTCCTTAGAATCTGGGAACCACCCTTACCAATACAGTGCTTTACACTGTGGCCCGAGGGCTACCCTGACGGACTGTTCAGGTCTGTCATCTCCACAGTCTAGGGGTCAGGAGGTTGTGGACTACCTGGAAGTCTGGGTATTGCTTTGTGAGATAATTCTAAGCAACCCTCCTCAGTCCCTGGGCCTTAGTTTCCCCATCTACAAATGGGAGTTTGGAGGAGTTTTGTTCTCTCTGGATGTGAGAAGGTCCTGGAGCAACTATGTACAGGATACACGGGGTACTACACCTAGTCCCCTCGTTTCCAGAGGCCAGGTCTGCCTCCTGTAGCACCACTCACCTGAGCCACGGACCCCAGGATGCTGGGGCCCACAGGCTTAGTTGGTCTAGCCATTCAATGCTGTCCTTCCTGGATCCACCTTAAATGCTGCAGCCCACATTCTCCATGCAGCACTTACACCTTCTGTGCCCTGTCCAGTCCTGGCCTTGGGACCAGGGCCTTGAACCAAAACAGGGAGGAATTCCTCGTAGTGCCTGCTGGTTACGTGGCTTTTATTCACAGACTCAGCATATGCTGAAGATGGAAGGAGAGTACATCTGGGGCCAGGCAGAGTCTGGAGATTAGGGCGGCAGGGAGGCCATGCATGGGTTGGACTGGGGAGTTTACAGAAGAGAACCTGCTGGCTGAGCCAGGCCTGTGTGGGGCAAGGCTGGAGGCAGGCAGCATGCGGGAGGCCTGGCTAGATCCGCCCAGAGCAGATCCACCCAGGTGATGGCTGTGAGCCAGGAGGGAGGGACTGAGGTTACTTTGGGGCAGAGAGAGAGAGAGAGAGAGAGAGAGAGAGAGAGAGAGAGAGAGAGAGAGAGAGAGAGAGAGAGAGAGACAAGGATGGGTGTGGGACTGGATAGCAGGCACCTTATCTCCCCCCACCCCGGAAAGTGACTTAGGGGGTCAGTTAGGACACCTGACATCTGGTCCTGCTGCAGTTTCTGAACTTGGTGTGTCTAGCCAAGCCGATCTCCTCTGGCATTATCGTCCTGCCCACGCTTGGACATTTGCTTTGGAGGTGATTCACATGGGGATGACCTGGGGATATTTGTAGGGAGGCTGGACAATCCCGAGAGTGTGCCTAGGGCCTACCTGGATGCGCTATCCCTGAGCAGAGAGGGGATCTCCAGCTCATAGTCCCAAACTTTGTGTCAGCTCCTGCCTATACACCCAGGGGGCGCTATTTCCCATGGCAATTTGGGCCCCCTGCCGAGCCAAGGAAGACAGCTACGTTAAACTACTGGCCCGCCCTGCTGGCTCCTGACTTCCTGCCTAAACGCAAACAGAGTCCAAAACCCGGATCCTCCTCCTGGACCTTCTTCCTGGTGAATAGCCTATTCCCACACAGCAGGGAACAGAGAAACCAGTTCCCCGGGTTTCACTCCCTGTCTGGGAATAGCAAAGTTTGGAAAGCTAGCAGTCTCTCTGGGCTGTCCAGGAAGGTGACCCAGGGGCCTGGGAAGCCAGGGGAGGCCTGAGCAGGGCCCTGGGACTGAAGAAACAGCCTATTGACACTTTCCACTGGCCTCTCCCTGGAGCTGGGGTGGAAGGATGCAGGAGAGGGGGCCATTAGCATTGGCGGGAGGGGGTGCGGTGCACAGAGCCAGGGCGCTTGGGGATCTTGCGCCAGCGCCGCTTGTCCCAGCGGCAGAGCAACAGCAGGCGGAAAGTGTCCCGGAAGGCTTTGTTGCAGAGTGCATAGCACATGGGGTTGATAGTGCTGTTGACGTAGCACAGCCAGTAGCCCAGCTCCCATAGGGTCTCGGGAACACAGTTCTTGCAGAAGGTAGACACCAGCACCATAATGTTATATGGTGTCCAGGTGAGGATGAAGGCCAGCAGGATGGCACTCAGGGTCCGAGCTGCCTTCTTCTCCTTGACCAGTGAGAAGGTCTTTCGCTTGGCCAGTTGTTCCTTCCCTCGGGGTTTTTGGCTCTTGCCACCTCGGTCTCGGCCTTTCTTGGTGGGCCTCTTGACTGTATTCGGGGAGGTTTTGGGGGGCTGCTTGGTCGGTGCCTGTGCCTCAGGGTCTACCATGGGCATCTTGATCACCACTTCTGAGCCGGGTTCCTCGCCCTCAGAGGATGTGAGGGACTCCATGGAGCCTTCGTCCTCTTCCTCTTCCTCTTTCCAGCTGTAGACCTGCAGAAGCCTGGGTGTCCGGCAGCAGCGACAGCAGCGGCCCGGAGGTGACTCCGGTGAGCCCTCAGCCCCTGGCTGTGACCTCTCTGAGCTGCTGCTGCTGCCACCACCTTTGCCTGGGGTCTCAGAGCCCTGTAGGGCTGCCAGCTCCCGAGCTCGGTTTTCTGTCTCGCGGTAGATGCGCCAGTAGAGCGTACACATGACTGTGACGGGAAGGTAGAAGGCAGCCATGGCTGTGCCAAAAGTGATGATGGGTTGAGAGAGGAACTGGATGTAGCACTGCCCGGCCTGCACTGTCCGCTCCCCAACCAGGTATTGCCAGAAGAGGATGGCTGGGGCCCAGAGAACGAAGGAAACCAACCATGCCAGGCCAATCATCAGAGCTGCCCTGCGGGGAGTGCGCTTGGCTCGGTAGCTCAGGGGTCGGGTCACTGAGAAGTAACGGTCAAAGCTGATGAGCAGAAGATTCATGACCGAGGCGTTGCTGGCCACATAGTCCAGGGCCAGCCAGAGGTCACAAGCCAGTGTGCCCAGAGCCCAGTGGCCCATGAGCAGGTATGTGGTATAGAGGTTCATGGAGAAGGTGCCAATGATGAGGTCAGCACAGGCCAAGCTCAGCAGGAAGTAGTTGTTGACTGTCTTGAGCTCTGTGTTGACCTTGAAGGAGATGAGTACCAGCAGGTTGCCTGTCACTGTAGCCAGAGACAGGAGGCCTGTGGTGATCCCGATGAAGGCCACTTGCCAGGGACCCTTTCCTGGCGCCAAGACGGTGATGTTGGGGCTGACAGCAGGGGGCGCTGAGGTGTTCATTTCAGCCAGGTGGGATGAAGGGGCAGCCCCTTCCTCCTGTCACAAGTTTTCCTCAGAGAAAGGGCATCACCTGAAAAGAGAGGACACAAGCTTTGGCTGGGCCACTGGGTACCTCTGACAGTTCTGAGTGGAAAAGTCAAAGGGTACAGCCCCTGCCATCCCAGAGCTCCAGGCCACAGTATCACCCGCAGGCACTGGCACCTACACACAGTGGCTAACAATGGCTTTCCCAGCCACAAGGAGATTTGCCAGCAGCACGGGGTGGCCTTGAAAGCTGGGGTCTGAGTCCTAATTCCAGCTTCACTGTTCAAACTTTGAACCTCCATTTTCTCCTTGGAAAATTGCTACTAATTCCTGTCTTCAAAAAAAATATATATATATAAATATTCGTTTATGAGCCGGGCGGTGGAGGCGCATGCCTTTAATCCCAGCACTCGGGAGGCAGAGGCAGACGGATCTCTGTGAGTTCGAGACCAGCCTGGTCTACAAGAGTGAGTTCCAGGACAGGCTCCAAAGCCACAGAGAAACCCTGTCTCGAAAAACCAAAAAAAAAACTTCGTTTATTTTAATTTTATGTGTATGAGTATTTTGTCTGCATATATGTCTGCGCACCATGTGTGAGCTCGGGGAGGCCAGAAGAGGGGCATCAGATCCCCTGGAACTGGAATTATAGACATAGTGAACTGCTTTGTGGGTGCTAGGAATTAAACCTGAGTCCTCTGGAAGAGCAGCCAGGGCTCTTAACTGCTAAGCCAGCCACTAACCCCTGTTTTTCTTACATTCATGCAGCAGGAATTGGGAGAATTACTTCGTACACAGTCCTGCAAGATTTTCCAAGTATTTCACTCAGCCTTATTAAAGCCTTCATTTAAGAAGGGCTTGCTACATGCCAGACACAGTGCTAAGCACCTAATCAAGTTATCTATTTAACGGTCCTGCTCATCCTTAGCAGGAAGGCCCTTGTCATCCCTTTCTTGCTGGAGGCAATGGCGACTGAGCAGCTTCAGCCTCGGCTATAGTGGCAAGATGCTGAGTGGGATTAGGGCCCAGTTCCTCCACTAGCCGTGCATGAGCTGCTCCGTGTAATTCTTTCATTAAATAAAGGGATGGAAAGAAGGAGAAGGCTCCAGGGAAGAGAAGAGGGTTGGGAGGTGGAGGCAGGAGGATCAGTCCTTTAAAGTCGTCCCCTGCTACACAGTGAGGTTGAGGACAGCCTGAGCTACAGGAGACTCCGGAGAGGGAGCAGAATGGGAGTGGGTACATGGAAATGCATGTATGTGTGTTTATGCCTGTACAATCTTCCATGGATTGCATGCAAAGCAGGCAACAGGGACAATGGCCTCAGCTCCCAGTTAGGTGAGGGTCTGGCCCCAGATGGGATGTGGGAGGCTTCCCCCTCCCTCTCTGCTCTGTTCCTGGGCCTCAGCTGAGAAGAGGGCAGCATGGGGAACGGGAAGATACCTCAGACTTTTCTGGGATCTGGAGTCTGGCCCAGGCACTAAGGTTGTGCAAAATGAAAGGCCAGGAGGCAGGGAAGGCCCACAGCCAAAGCACAGGCAGCTGGAAGGCTGAAGGTCTCACTCAGCAATGGCCTAGCTGCTGTGTAATTTGGTGGGTTCTTTTTTGTACCCCCACCTGTCCACAGAAGAAATTTAGGGTCGTCCTAGTGTAGAGCTATGGCCTTTAGGATTATACTGTTGGGAAGATCCTAAGGGTGAAATGTTGGACAAAAGCCTTCTGAACCCCGGTGTCGCATGGGGACTTGGTCTGTGAGAGAGGCTTATGTGTTGTGCCTGTGATCATGTATGGCCTGTGTGTGGCTGAGGCCATCTCCATGGCTCTTGGTGAACTTTTGTGGTAGAGCTCTCAGAACAGGGAAGGAGACCAGTGTGCCACAACATGAGCAATAAGGTCTGTGGCTGTCAGTGTGCACACATGTGTGTGAGTCACCTTACACTTGAGGGAGTCTGTGTGACACCACGGTTAAAGAACCTAGACTCCAGAGCTCGGCCACCTGCATTCAGTACTACATTTGATATTAGCTAAAAGGCTGTGGGAGAAGTCATAACACACAAGAGGGTGTTGGTATTGCTGTGTTTTGTTTTGTTTTGTTTTGAGACAGGGTCTCAGAATTTCTACGTAATCAAGGATGATGTTGAGCTCCAGTCCCTCCTTCCCTTCCCATCCCAAGTGTCAGGATGGCAGGTGAGGCCTGTCTGGATATGAATTCATGTTCTACCATTTACTGAAAAAAAATCATCCATAGGAGCTGGAGAGATGGCTCAGCAGTTAAGGGTGCTTACAGTTCTTCCAGAAGACCTGGGTTCAGCTCCCAGTATCCACGTGGCAGGTTGCAAATGTCTGTAACTGCAGTTTCTGAGGATCCCACACCCTCCTCTGGCTTCTGTGGGTACTGCACATAATGGTCCCTGGACATACAGGCAGGAAAACACTCAAATTTATAAAATAAAAATAGGTAAATCTTAAAAAAAAAGTCACTATAGTACAACTTGTGTCCCTAAAGATTGGGGGAGGAACAGAAAGCTTGTATGAGCCAGAGAATCCGGGAGGAACGTAAAGCTTGTATGAGCCAGAGAATCCGGGAGGAACGTAAAGCTTGTATGAGCCAGAGAATCCGGGAGTTTGCTGTGAGATGGTGTCAGACAGAAATGTCAGAAGCTACACCATAATGTCTCCTCAAGGCGACTCTAAACACGAGCTGAAGAAGGACAATAGCCACAGACATGCTAGGATGGGTGTGAAGGCCCACAAGGCTTCAACACTACACAAAGATCTACAGGCAACTAAGGGGTGCTGAGAGCAGGAGGAACAGTCTTCCCAGGAAGAGCACACCAATTGGTTGTCCAATACCAAATGGTCAGCCCTGAAAACATACACAAAAGTAACATTATACAGACTGAGCAAGTTGCACTTCTGTATTTAGGTATACACACACACACACACACACACACACACACACACACACGCACATGCAATGACAATTAAGAAAAAAGAGAAAAGAGTCCATGAATATGCAAGGGAGCAAGGAGGGGTATCTGGGAAGTCTTGGAGGGAGGAAAGGGAAAGGAGAAATGATATATCTCAAAAATTAAAGAAATATTTAAAAAATAATTCATTCATTCATTCACTCATTTGTGACAGGGTCTCATGTAGCAGAGGCCTGCTTCCCTATCTGTATAGCAGAGGGGCAGATGACTTTGAACTTTTGATCCTACTTTTACCTCTCAGGTAATGGAATTAAAGCCTTGCACCACCATATCTTATTTTACTAATTTTTTTCTTTTTATTTTTATTACCTTATTTATTTATTTATGATTATTTATTGTTATTAATTATTAAGTGATGTAATGTCTATAACCATAAATTCCTCAAATGAGATATAGGGATTAGTTAAGACCTTTAAGTTAATACCTCAAGGAATTGTTAAGAGGATTAAATGAGTTTTTGAACATCAAGTGCTTAGAATGTCTCCTGATGTACAGTGAGCATTGGGTCCACATTAATTTAGTTTGTGTAGAAATAAGGGCTCCCTTCTGCTTAGGAGTGGATTGGGAGTAATAGTCTTCTCCAGGGATGAGTCCCTAATTGGTTATTGAATACCAAGGGGTCAGCCCTGAAGTCATATACATACAAATAATATTAAATGGACTAAGCAGGTTGTATTTATATATATACATATATATGCATATATATGTATATATATAGGTATACATACATACATACATATATGTAGCAATAACAAAGAAAAAGGGGCCATGATTTTGAGAGGAAAAAAATTCTGGGGGTACACAGGAAGTATTGGAGGAAAGAAAGGGAAGGGAGAATATGATGTAATTGTATTTTAAGTTAAAAATAGTCTCAGGCTGGTGGTGGTGGCGCATGCTTTTAATTCCAGTACTTGGGAGGCAGGGGCAGGTGGATCTCTGTGAGTTTGGGGCCAACCTAGTTTACAGAGCAAGTTCTAGGACAGGCTCCAAAGCTACATAGAGAAATTCTGTCTCGAAAAATCAAAAACAAAGCGAAACAAAACAAAAACCCACCAACACCAACACCAATAGCAAAAGAACCCAAAAACTCTCTTAAGGTTGGGTGTGGTGGAAGGCACCGGTACTCAGTACTCTGGAGGCAGAGACAGTCAGGTCTCTGTGAATGTGAGGTTGACCAGGTGTATGTAGTGAATTCCAAGATAGCCAGAGCTTGGTGAGAAACCTTGTCTCAAAAAAAAAAAAAAATAAATAAAATCTCGAGGGTTTGGGTACATGTTGTGGTAAATCACCTGTCTAGCTTGGCCAGCACTCACAGGGTCTGGACTTCATCCCTAGCCCAGGGCCCTGAATCTCTGATAGTGCAGTAGTGGTGGCTGATAGCAATGGTACCTGTTGCTGTTGGACAGCTCACCCTGAGTCACTGATGAAGTATTTCTATACATCCATGCATTATCTTATTTAATCGTGTGTATGTGTGTGTGTGTGTGTGTATGTATGTATGTATGTATGTATGTATGTGTATGGTGTGTATGAGTCACTGCTGAAGTATTTCTATACATCCATGCATTATCTTTTTTCTTATTTAATCGTGTGTGTGTGGTGTAAGGACTCAATCATGGAGCCTTATACATGCTCAGCAAGCACTCTGCCTATGATCTGCAGTCATGGTTAATTTCTCTGCCCACCTCCTTATTATTTTTTTTCTTTTAAGATAGAGTCTTATCTCATGCAGTGTGGGCTAGCCTGGAACTCATTGTGTAGCCAAGGAAGATCTTAAACTTTTGATCCTCCACCTCCAGAATTCTGGGATGTGAGGCATAGGGTGCCAAGCCAGTTTTACATGGTATGGAGGATGGAACCCTATGCTAGGTAAGCACTCTACAAACTGGCCTGTGTCCAACCCCCATACTGAATCTCAGCAGGAACCTATGACCTGGACACAAGTTTACAGATAATAGAATTGAGTGAGACCCAAGTGAAGCAGCAGGAGAACCTGCAGAAGACCACATAGGAAATGTACCATCAAGACTGGACCCCAGTCATTTTTTCAAGAGAAAGTTCATTTACAAGAACCTATGAACAAACAGAAAAAAAAACAAACAAAAATGTATGAAATTCTAAACAAACACAACAAAAGAACGAAACACCAGTGGAGACTAACTCGCCAATTTGAATTTTAAAAGCATGCACTAAAACGCAATTTGCCTTCCACCTTCGCCTCTTTCAGCATTAGGATTCAAACCCAGGACCTTGTGCAGCCCCTGAGCCGAGTCTTCCTATATGTATCCAGGCTGGTCTTGAACCTCTGTCCTTAGCCTCCTGAATGCTGGGATTAAAGGCATGAGTTACCACCACATCTTGCAAAATATGGTTTATCTTTTTTTGCCTGGTCTTCTCACACGCTTTTCTAAACTAAAGCCAGGTAGTGGGCAAAAGGCTGGGATCAGGCAGGGGCCTTCCCTGGGGAGGTGGCTGGTGGCCACTATCTTGGGAATTTGCCCTGTGCAGTCAATGTCTTTGGTTTTCTGAACTCAGGACCACTTAACACCCATTGCACAAATGGAGTAACTGAGGCCCAGCAACAGGGGATAGAAGGCATTGCCCAGGTCTCCTTGCTTTTAGACTGAGTATGGTTCCCCGTGTGTCACCTCCATGTGCTTTGGAGCAAAGACCTGTAAAAAAATTGTTGGCTGGTGGAGAGGCTGCCCCTCCCACCTGTAGAGGCCTTCTCAGGCTTACGGGGAGGGTGATGTGTATCTTGGTCACAAAATTTAAAGATGGTTCCAAACCTGGTAGTAAATAAACTAATATTTTATGTAATATAAAAAAATCAATGCAAATATAATCTCTGATGATTAAAATATCAAAGGCAGGATCCAGCCCTACATTTGTGCAATCCTGTCTCATTACTTTTACTCCAAACCTGGCCCTAGTTCCCATAGAACTTTATGTACAAAAAGAGCTAGCCTGCTGCAGTATTAATTGATTGATTGATTGAGACAAAGTCTCACTATGTAGTCCTGTGTAGCCCAGACTAGCCTCAAACTCAGAACTATTTTACCTTAGCCTTCCAAATGTAAGGATTACTTGCAAGTCTGGTTTGCTATTTGATTTTTTTTTAAGGTTCCAGACTGGGTGTGGTGGCAACACTACTGTAATCCTGGCACTCTAGAGGTAGAGGCAGGAGGATGTGGAGTTCAAGGCCAACCTTGTTTACATAGCAAGTTTGCTGTTAACCTGACCTACTTGAGACTGCCCTAAGAAACAAAAACAAGGCCAGATGGTCATGGCACACCCTTTTAATCCTGGCACTTGGGAGGCAGAGACAGGTGGATCTCTGAGTTCAAAGCCAGTCTGATCTACAGAGTTCCAGGACAGCCAGGGCTACACAGAGAAACCCTGTCTGGGGGATGGGGGTGGACAAAAAGCAACAAAACAAAACAAAGCTGCAACTTTATCTTTCTGTGTTATGAAGTTCTCTCTCTCTCTCTCTCCCTCTCTCTCTCTCCCTCCCCCCCCTCTCTCATTGGTACTGGGGTACCATCCAGGACCTTGTACACACTAAGCATTTGTTTTACCATTGAGTCACACCCTCTACCCCAGAGATCCCTCAAATTTTGCTTCAAGGTGAGTGTGTTACTTGACTTGCCCAAGTCTTGGCATTGTGACCCTTGGTTCTGGAATGAAGATCAGTGCCATCCTTTCCTCCACAAGTTATTGGCACAATCTCCCAACCTTTCATTCTTTCCCTTTCTTTTCCTGCCTCTTCATAGCTGATGAGTTGATGAGTGGAGTACCAAAGCAGACACACAGTACATAGCCTCTGCTTTTCTTCCCGACTCCCTGTTCTCTCCAGCCTCCACCCCCAGCTCTTCCCGTGGTTTTTTTTTGTTTTTTTTTTGTTTTTTTTTGAGACAGGGTTTCTCTGTGTAACAGCCTTGGCTATCCTAGAACTTGCTCTGTAGACCAGGCTAGCTTTGAATTTACAGAGATCCACTTGCCTCTTCCTCCTGAGTGCTGGGATTAAAGGCGTGAACCACCACTGCCTGACATCTTCCCTGGTTCTTAATCTGCTCTTTTGTACAAAGGAGGATTTGGACCATCCTAGCATCTCTGGGAGATGTGCAGGGTCCTGAATGCAACATCTCCAGATGCTGCATAGAGAGGACCCAAGTTTCAGAGGTGAAGCTGAAGCTCACTCAGGGTCCTTCACTGGGAGCTGCGGCACCATCAACTCTGGGTGGGGACATGGTGACCTGTAGCCATCACAAGCTCCTCTTAGAGGATTGTAGTGACAGCCATGAATAATGCAAATGCTTTCATTTAACTTGTTTTGAGACGGGGTGTTACTGCATAAATCTGGCTAACCTGGAATTTACTTATAAACCAGACTAGTCTCAAATTTATAGAGATCCATCTGCTTCTCTACCTCTGGGTGCTGGGATTAGAAATATGAACCATCATGCCTTGTTAAAGCAAATACCTTTAGTACAGGACTCCAGAGAAAAATGAACCAAATATCCTTGGAGGTGAGGAAGCAGTCTTGCCTGGATGGTTAGAAATCCCTGCCAAATCTTTTTTAATGATCAAATTGGTAGCGACCATACTTAGGCTATGCCAGGCGCTTGATGTACGCTATTCCTCTTCATCTGCAGGACAATCTCATCTCTGTAGTAAGGTGGGAGCAGAGGCTTAGAGGGGTAAGCGGCTTTCTGATGATCCCACAGGAGCTAGTAGCATTGGGATTTATACTAACTTTTTGGATTTAAGGTCTGTGTTTGTTCTACTTGGCTAATTGCTCTGTGGCCCTCTAACGTTTGCTTCCCACTGGGAATGTTTGAGGAGAAAGGGCAGAGGTTCTAGGGAACGAGTCATTGTCACCACCTCTGGACCTTCCACTCTTCCTGGTGATGGTCATGAACCTGCTTTCCTGTCACAGTGAGAGCAGGGTGACCTACTGTAGTCCTTACCGTGCAACCTTGGAAGGTCTTTGTCACCTTAGCCTCTCAGATGTTGAAATGATACATCTATGTTATTATCCTTAATCAGTTTCTTTTGTTTCTTCATTTCTTTCTGCCCTGCCTAGAACCCAGGGCCTTTCACATGCCAGATCTCTAGCAGTCATCATTTATTTATTTATTTATTTATGCATTCATGCATGCATTCGTTCGTTTGTTCATTCATTTATTTTTAGGACAGGGTCTCATGTAGTCCAGGTTATCTTTGAGCTCCCTATGTGCTGAAAATGACTTTGAATTTCTGATCGTTCTGCCTCTACTTCCCAAGAGTTGGGATTACAGGTATGTGCCACCATAACCAATTTATGGGGTGCTAGGGACTAAACTCGCTTGTGCTTGCTAGATGAGCAGGCTACTAATGGGATTACGTTTTCAGATGGTTTTTTATTTTGCTTTTTAAAAAGTTTAAATTTATGTGTGTGTGTGTCTGTGTGAGTGCAAGCTACATGTACAGGTGTTGGCAGAGGCCAGAAGAGGGTGTCCGATGCCCTGGAACTGGAGTTACAGGTGGCTTTTAAGTTATTTAGTTTGAGGTCTCACTATTAGCCTAAGATGGTCTTGAAGTCACAGCAACTGTCCTGCTTCAGGCTTCTGAGTGCTGTGAGTATAGTGTGTACTATCATGCCTGGCCTTAGCCTTAACTTGCGTGTGTGTGTGTGTGTGTGTGTGTGTGTGTAGGATGAGTTGTTTTCTCACTGCTTGTGCCAGGCTAACTGGGCTGTAAACTCCAGGGATTCTCCTGTCTCTCTCTTCCATCTCCTTGTAGGAGCACCAGGATTACAGATGCTTGCTTTTCTGTAGGTCCTGGAGGTTTGAACTCAGGCCCTTAGAGTTGCCTGACGAGCATGTTTACACACTGAGACATCTCTCCTCTTGACTGGGGGAGTTCACTATGTGTTGATGGCTACTGGAGGATGGTAGTCATGACAACTCATTAGCTTGGTTTCCTATGACTGTGATCATCCTGGGACTGAGAGACAGGGTGCTGGGGTTCAGTGGTGGCTCCAGAAGTTTAATGAACTAGGGACTCGGGGTTAGCTCCCTGGTTGAAAGGGGAACTTGATGCTACATTCACATAGCACATCCTGTTAAACCATTCATGGACAGGTTGGAGAGAGGATTCAGTGGCTAAGTGCACTGGTTGTTCTTACAGAGGACTGGGGTTCAAGTTCCAGCACCACATGGTGGCTGACCAGTCTGTAATACCAGTCCCTAGGGGATCCAATGTCCTCTCCTTCCAGGGGCACCAGGCAGGAATGTGATACACAGAATACATACAGGCAAAACACCCATACATGGAAAATAAAAATAAATACATTTCTTTTTTCCTGAGAGAGGGTTTCTCTGTGTAGCCCTGGCTGTTCTGGAACTCTGTAGATTTACGCTGGTCTCAAACTCACAGAGACATGCTTGCCTCCGCCTCCTGAGTGCTAGGATTAAAGGTGTGCACCACCACCACCCAGCAGAAATAACTCTTAAATAAACCAGAAACAAGCATTCACAGAAAAAGCTGTGATATGGATTGCAAAGTGGGTCAGGCAGAGACCCCTTAAGACAATCCTTAGCTTCAATCTTTTGTTTCACTGACCATAGGCAAGCCACCATCCTGACCCGAGCGCCATTTTGTAGGATGGGGCTGAGTTTCTAGTAGGCGTGTGTGTAAGGGTGTGTGCATTGTTGAATGACAAGAGGATGGTGTGGTAGGGTGGGATCCTGGAACTTTTTGTGTTTGGACGCAAGAAGGTGTTAAGAAATGGGGAGAGTACTTTTCTGCCTGGAACCGTGGCCTCCTGATGAAGACTGTTGGGAGCCTTTAATAATATTACTATTATTATCATAGCAACTGATATTTACTGGCTGCTTGAGTATACCAGACATGGCTCTACGCATTATATGCATAATTTAATTTGCTTGTTATAACTCCTTGAAAATAGATTCTATTATCTCCGATTTGCAAAAAGAGGTGACCTTAAAGCCTGTCGGTGATGCACTCATCTGCCTCTGAGATCCATCTCTGGGAGCCCCGACTCTGAGCTTTTCCTGACGGAGTGTTTAGGGGAGTCTCAATAGCTTCTCCACCTATCTTCACTAGCTTGGCCAAACCCTAGTTTGAATCAGCCAAGAAGTCCTTGCTTTAGATTCTGGTCTGTGTCTGTGTCATTCATCTGTGTGATGAAGAATGACGGTGTGGGGGAGGGGGAGATCCAGTCATAACCGGTGGAGAGGCAAAGTAGGGGCTCTGCTTGCTTCATTTACTGCTTTATCTTAGGGCTTGCTATATAGTAATTGTTCAACAAATATTTGAGGAAGAAATACATGAATGTACACATGGTGGGGGGTCCTCCTTAATGACTCCAGGCTCTGGAGGTTGAGGATGAGCCTGTAGGGATCAAGACCAGCTTCGGAGCAGAGTTTAGGGGCCCCTCTGCTTCTATGACCCCTTATCCACCAGGCATCTGTTCTCTTGGGTAAAGGACTGTCTGGCATGAGAGCATAGGAGAAAAATAAACGGAGAGCCTCTTAATTTGTGCAATGGTTCAAGAAAATCCTGCTTTATTGAGAGATGAAGAGAGGCTAAGTGAGGTTCAGGAATAGATGTGGGGTGGTGGTGGTGGTGGTGGTGTGTGTGTGTGTGTGTATGTGTGTGTGTTTAAGCTAAGGTGGGTGGTGGTGGTGTGTGTTAATGTGGGCTCCAAGAGTTAAGAGATGAGGTCAGAGTCTCTAATACAAGGCAGGCCAGACTGATGACCGCCAGTGCCCTGGACCAATCCCTAGGGATAGGGGATCTGGCTGGTGAAAGGAAGGGCGAAGGAAAAAAGCCACTGGGTGGAAGATAGGGAGGCTGGGGAGAAAGATTCCTGAACATTAGGCTTTCTTTAGCCTGGTCAAGGAGTAAGAAGGGGGTACAGAGAATGCTGGGAGAAGGTTTAAGAAGGAGTGTGGAGCCATCTTGTTATTTTGAGGCTGGAAGCTGTCTGAAAACCTGGCTGGGGCAGAGATAACTCTAGGGAGAAGGTGGTCTTCAGGGAGGGCTGAGGGATGGGAACTTGGGGTCTCACATATGTAGTAAGAAGAAGGTTCTGGTCCAGGCTCTTGACTGCTCCCTTCTTCAGGGACCACAGCCCAGAAGCCAGCCTTTCTGGGTGACTCCCCTCGGGTTAACTTTTCTCTTTAAGTGGCTCTTGATTTATTAAAGGTTCACAAAACTTCCACCCCTGACCCCCTGGTCTTGGAAACAAGGAAGTAAACAATTGGAATTAATCTCGGTCTTTTTAGGCTCAAGCCACCACTGGGAGGACCAGCTAATCTAGAGGAGGTCAGTGGCCATCAGTTAAATGCTTCCTAAATACACTGCTGATCTGAAAGAGGAGCATCCGTCCTAGAGCTATGGCCAAATTTGCTCACTGGTGATGGACCTTGACTACCTGACCATCTTTAAGCAGGCTGGTAAGAGCCTACCTGTCAGCAGGCTGCAACCTAGACTTCGCTCTGCAAGTGTGGCATTAGCAATGCTGGGCCCCCTCATCCTCCTCCCTGCACGTCTCCAGAGCCTCACTCCTGGCACTCCCCCTTTTCCTTTCTTCTCTCTTTCCCTCCCCCATTCTTCTAGGCATCACCATGGCATCACCGTGGAGCAGAAACTCAGCTCGATTCACCCACCTCTTCCCTGCCTGCCTGCTTGGGAACCCAAGCTCTTGCCTCCCAAAGCTCACTATGCCCTTCCCTTCCACATTCTATCCTATCTTCCTGCTCACAGAGGTGGTAGCACAGCGATGTGCTGAGGGTGAGGAGAATGGGGTTGCATTAGTATGAACGGGACTGCTATGTCTCCCTTCTATGGCCACGAACATATCCGCTCTTCCTTTTCAGCCTCATTCTCTCTGAGTGTACATTAGGACAGCTCTGCCTAGACCTTTCTGGACACTTAGGGCTTCCCATTGCTCTTCAAGATCCACCAAAGTCACAGCCAGCAGCCCAGCAGCCCGCAGCCCAGCCAGAATGATACCCTCTGTAGCCCTGTTCCGTCATCTCCTCTTGCACATCTCAGCAGCTGTCATGGTTTACCTAGTAGCGGAGGTCTGGGGGTAGCGACCTTTCCTTAGGCAGCTCATGGAGCAGATGGTTACCCCGGGACAAGAGGCTGATGGGCTGCTGGAGACTGCCTGAGTTCTTCCAGCCAGTGAGACAGGGGACACTGGGCTAACGGGGTGGAGCTGCAGATAGATGTGCACTGTAGGAAGAAGGGAAGCCCTTCCACTGGCACTAAGAACCCCTAAGGTGTACAGGTCTTCATGGTCTAACTGCCCTCTCTCCAGACACCCGTCTTGGAGGTGGCAACTGCAAGAATCAAAGCCCCTGGCTTCAACTCATCCTTCCCGGAGTCTGAGGACACACATGTGTGCATTAGTATCCTTGTATTGCCTGAGACCCTTGCATTGACTGCAGCCTACCTTCCGAAAGCCAAAGATACTAAAACCCCAGGGAGGGCTCTCTGAGTCCCCTACAAGCCAGGGCCATATCCTCTGGATGATGTGGCTGTCCATGTGCCTATTTGTCTCCAAAAAGCAATGGGGCTCTTTGCCTGGTCTCCTGCTGGCTTCTGGCCAGACACCCACCTTGGCATCCAGCTTGCCCATCTGGCCGGCAGTCTCATTCAGTCCATCTCGGGGGGCTGAAGGTGGATGGGGGAGGTGGGATTCAGGGTGCCCTGAAGGAGGAGAGAAGGAGGTGTCCCCAAAAGTATGTACACGGGTCATCCTTCAGCGGGGTGCTGGTGGCAAGGGCTGTCTCCTGCCCTTCCCTTTCTGCTTTAGGGTGCTACGGGATCTGCTAACTACATGGCCATCTAATCTCTTCTGAACTCTAGTTTGAGTTTCCTAAGAGGGTCTCCATCTCTTCTGCCAACCGAAGCCCAGAAAAACATCAGAAGAATCCACCGAAAACCAGCAGGCAGAGTGTTTGGAGCAGCCAATGCCCACGGTTACAGAGCCCTCTTGGCCTCTAGACCCCTCCCTGGCCACCTCCCCTCTCCAGAGTCCACCCCCATTTCCATCTCATCCTTGTTCCTGCCCTGTCCCAGAGGACCCCGCTGATTCTGCACCCAGCTCAACACAGCCCCTCCCAAACCTTCCCAAATGTACTCACCAGGGGACCGGAGAGGGGTCTGTGGGGTCTTCAGCTTCACTGCTTCTCCGGGGGCCTGCAGCGTCTCCTGGGACCCAAACACCTGGCTCCCGGGGGGAGCTGCGCCCTGTGCTGGCAGCGGGAGAGGCACAGCCAGTGATTGGCATGTCCCACCCCCTGGCACGCCAGCCTTGGGGGGGAGGGAGGAAGGGAAAGAGAGGGAGGGAGGGAAGGGAGGAAAGAAAGGGAGGGGGAGCAGGAGGGAAGCCTCAGGCAGCATCTGGGGTTGGACTAAGTCCTGGAGTGTGCCCCCCTTGTCCACAAGGGCATCCACTTTGAGCCTTGAGACGGAGGAGGCAGGACATGAGGAAGGAGAGCCCTGGAAGGCTAAAAGTCCAGGAGGAGAGAGAAGGCGGATACAGGGAGACAAACACCCACACCCACTGCACACAGACTGGCGGCACACACACACACCCTCACAAAGGCACACTCTGTTTCCTAGGCTTCTTCCCCCACCCAACCGGAAAGCCCCCAACCGGAAAGCCCCCAACTCTTGTGCACCATGTCCCAACACACATGCCCTGTTATTCACATGCCTGCTTCTTTTGCACAAATGCCCTCCCCCCATGAACATGCCCACGCGCCCACCCACCCACCCAGCCACACACCCTGCTCTTCCTCCCTACTGCGAGGGAGCTAGATGCCTTCTGTTTGAAAATGACACATTGGGCCTCACGTGAGAGGTTCCAACTTGGAACAGACCCAGAGGGCTGGCGCACCCGCCCTGGGACTGAGTGACATGCCCACACGCTGGGCAGCGTGCTCTAGTGTCTGCAGAGCCCGGGTGTGAGGATATATGGGTGTCTTTTTTGTGGGGAGTGGGGGGCTGTGTGTTTGTTACATACACTGTTTAGTGTCCGACATGTGTACATCCATGTGTGCTCATGTCACCATGCAGCCTACGTAAATACAGGTGTGACCCTGCCAGTCGAGCCAGAACGCATGTGCGTGCGTGTGTCTGTACTCAGTGTGTGTCTGAGTGTTGCCCAACTGTGGAACTGGCTAATTTCGACAAGCGAGGCAGCATCTACCTCTTTGCCTGCTCCACCCCCAGCTTCCCTTTGGAAGACAGACAGACAGGGAGACAGACAGCTCTCCTCCCAGCTTGTCAAACTCTGTCTCCCCTGACTCCCACTCTAGGTTCACAGGTGTGTACCTGGAGAGTGTGAGCCAATCCGCCTCTCTTCTCAGCCTACGGTTTGGCCAGCAGCCTCCCCGAGTCCAGGATAGATTCCTGTGTTGAGTTGACTCAGAGATAGGGACCGCTGGGTAGGGGTATCCTTTGTCATAGAGACCTGGGTCTAGCAAAGCCTCACTAGAGACTTCCTGGAGAGTTGACCACGGAGAATTGGGAAAGCTACAAACGCCGCCGATGTTCTTTGCCCTGTGGGCTGTGATGAAGCCCTGGGTGGGAGGTGCAAAGGACTGAAATCAAGATCACCTTTATATGGGTGAGAAAAGAGAAAGCTGAAGCGTGGTACTAGGTGAGCCACTGTTTGAAGTCAGGTCCCGGGGTCTCTAAGCTACGGGTTTTGAAGTCTGGGGCAACCCACCCCATCCTTCTTCCTCATTTCATTTTCCCACCAAGCACCCTATCCCAGTATTGAGCTTGGATCCCAGTTGCCTAAGGAGCCAGAGAAGGATGGCGTCTCTGGGGCTTAGGCCAGCAACCACGGGGCACTAGTGGCAGGTACATGCGGGAACATGGATACTTTTGAGAAGCCAGGGTGCCAAGAGGCACCCGGAGTGCCTTCTTTCTGTGTTTGGTCAGATACCATAGCTGGGGGCCCGGGGTCGGGGATCGGGATCCGAGCAGCTCCTTCTCCGACCCTCGGGGTCATTAAATCCTCAGGGTTAGGTCAGAACTCAAGGAGTCCCTGCGGCGGGCTGCCACCTGCTGGGCCATCCTTAGGTTGCTGGCTGCGGGTTGGGAGAACAGTGGGGGTGCGTGTACTTGTGCGTGTACACGTGGTTTAGAGTGGGGGAGTTAGGCCTCCACAGCCATTTCCGAGTCTGAATCAAGCTTCCTCTTTGCCCCCTTCCCCCAATCTTCTTGGTCTCCCTTTTCTCCCACCGCCTCTGCACATGTCCCTTTAGAAATAAAAACACTTATTTTGTGGGCGGGAGGGGAGGGTGTCCAGCTTTCCTCTGCCTCCTCCTGAGTGGCCCCCACCTTTGGCCCACGCAGCTTTCTTGAGTCTGTGCAGCTTCAGAAGAAGGGGGCTATAGCCCCATCCCTCCCGTTGTTGTATCACGCTTTTCGGCGCTCCGTGCCTAACTTGGCTAGGTCTCCCCTTACCAATTGGGGAAACTGAGGCACAAGGGAAGAAGGGAGGTAGCGCGGCGAGAAGCGCTCCCGCCCGGCTCGCTCACCACCCCCGCACTCGAGCCGGATTTAGCCGCAGGGAGGCTGGGAACATTGTCTTTATTTTAAGCCGCCGAGTGCTGCACGAACGCGGCTGCTCCCGACAAAGGGCTTTGCTAAGCGGCTGCAGGCGGCGCACGTGGGGGTCCGGCCCCGCCCCTGCCTGACCCCCCTCTCCAGCTGCCCTGACCTCTTCAGCTTTCCTTTCTCTGTTCAGGTGGGGGCGGGGCCGACGCAGGACTCCGGGTCTGCGCTCCTGCTGGTTGCTATTTTTGATCAGCGTTGGATGACTCGGCCCAATCATAAATGTTTCTAAGAAGAAAAAGAACGAAGTTGTCCTGGGTTCGAATCCAACTTTAGGTTGGTTCATTAGAACTGCCCGGCAAGTTAGAGCTTGTTTCTAGGTCTGTATAATCAGCGACGTGGAAGTAGTACCCCCCGCCCCCTTAATGGGGCAGTTACATCAAACGGTGACTCTACAGTGTCTATAAGACAAAGCCATTCTTGTTATTTATAATTGGCATTAAGCGCCTACTCCTCCCAGGCGCTGCTAAGTGCTTTACATGAATTAACCTGTCGCTCACTGTACCGTGTGGTAGGCTTTATTACTCCCATTTTACAGATTGAATAAATTCGCGTGCCTCGGGCTTTATGGCGGGTTCCATCCTCGGGGTGGAAACCGGGTGGCAGCTCGCCGGCTGTAGTCAGGGAAGGAAGGACTAGTAGTTTCCTTAAAAAAATTTAAAATTTTATTTATCGCATATGGTGTGGGCGCATGTGTATGTAACAAAGAGCTCAGGTGGAGGTCAGAGGACACACTTGTAGGAGTCGGTTCAATCTTTCCATCATGTGGGTCCTGCGGATTCAATTCAGATATGTTAGGCTGGAGGCAAGTGCCTCCCATCCTTGAGCGGTTCCTCAAGTCAGCACAGCTTTTTTGAAAGGCTTCCATGGTGTGGGGAGCGTTCACGTAGCGCACTCGCACCGGGTCCTTACTTAAATCCTCGCCCTCGGCTTTAGTCCAAGTCAGAATCTCAAACCTCGCCAAACCTTTCCCTTCAGGGTGCCTCTTCCATTGCGCTAAAGGACGGAGGCCTCGGAAGGGAGGTCCATTTTTCCTGTTTTACCCGGCTTGTGATGTGCAGGTGGTCCTGCGGGCCTTGCGGAAGGCCGCGGGTCAGAGGAGTCACCACTCAGGAAGGCAGCCAGACGACCTGACAGCCCGCCTCCTCACTTCTTCCGTTGCCTGAAGTCTTCAGTCTTAATCTTCCCGGACCTTCTTCTCCACCCCTATAGACTACTTTCTAGATTTAAAGGCAAAGCTATTATAATCCAGGGTGGTCCTGCAGATGGGCCAGGGCAGACGCAGCCACGACAAAATTATTAGCCAGGAAATCGAGGTTTTACAGTCTGTTCTTAAGATGAACGAACGTAGACAGTTCTGCTCAACCAATGTTTCCCCTTCCCGGCCCGTTTAGTCTGGCTCCCGGCAAGGGGATGACCGGGAAGCAGTCCCCGTCTGTCCCTCTCTTTACAGTCAAGAGCCTGCTGGGACCTAGGTTCAGACGAGCCTCCCTGACACTGCGGGGCCCCTCAACAGCCCCCCCCCGCCCCCCGCTGCGGAGTCTAGGTGGCGCCGGGGTCTGGTGTGGGATTTGAGCACTGGGAACTGAGATAATCTCGGACTGACCCTCAGAACTGTGCTCTCAAAAGGCGTTTCTAAACAACCCCCATTTCTGCCTAGAGGGCAGGACTCAGAGCTCAGGTCACTTGTGACTGCCTTGGAGTTGATGGCACCTAGAAGCAAGGTTCAGATCCAGGGAAGAGGCAGTCCGCTTGAGGGGAGCCTTCTGCTCTCTATAACCAAAACCAGCTCGGATACTGTTTTATTTTCGCTTGGTTACTAGACACAGGGCCTCAAGGCTCCCACCAGATTGTAGACGCATCCTGGCTCAGATCTAGCTCCGTGTGAAACTGCTTTTAGGAGCATGACGGACTAGAGACCAGACGTCAGGGTCTTCAAAAATTTCACTTCGTGTGTGTGGGTTCCTCTGCCCTCTCCTGCTGTTCTCCCCCTTTCCTCACGTTTCTTCTAACAACCCAACGTAGATTAAATACCACGTGTAGTATAGAACTCGAAATCCAAGACAGTGAGGGCTGGAAAGGACCCAAAGGCCGGCAAGAACTTGGTCCTGCGCAGACCAATCAAGTACTATCACCGAAGACGACGGAGTGCTGTGCATGGTTGGACAGCCGCCTCAGAGGAGCGCTGGCGGTCCTCCGTCCCGCATCCAATGTCGGGTATACCCAGAGTGCTTGGGTGGGTGCCTGGAGTTGGGTGCAACGTCCCCATTTCCCCCCTCCTTGGAAGGAAAACAATAACATGTTTCCTTGGTGGAGGTGCATAAGGAGTGGGTTACCACTACCCTCAGAAGGTGAGAGGAGCTGGCTGCAAGCGTATAGGCTGTACAGTTCATCACTCTAATCCCCCCCCCCCCTCTCTCTCTCTGTCTCTCTCTCTCTCTCTCTCTCTCTGTGTGTGTGTGTGTGTGTGTCTGTGTGTGTGGTGCAGGCACACTGGAGCCAGGGCATCCATGTGCAGGTCAGAGAACAACTTGTGAGTGCCAGAGATGGAGCCCAGGCTTGGCCCACATGCACCTTTCCCCAGGGAGTCCTGTCTCTAGCCCCACATTCAGAAGCTCCCCGCTGCATTTTCTCACTTAATCTTCACAACAGCCCTATGACGCAGGGCAATTTGCTTCCTATTTTGCTGATAGGAAACAGACCTGGAGAGGTTAGGTTAATTCAATCTGCTGTCTTTACCCCTTCACAGTTTGCGGTTTTTGTCCCCAGCTTGGAGCCTAACTACCTGAGAGCTCTCTTCACCATTTGCAAGAAGAAAGGGCATTCCAGGAAACCTAAGACAAAATCCCTACTGTCCATCATTCTGCAGCAATAATAATAATGGCAACAATAATAACAATAATTATTATTTTGAAACAAGGTCTCATGTCTCCCGGGCTGGTGTAAAACTTGCTTTGTAGCTGAGAATGACCTTGAATTTCTCATCCTTTGGCCTGCAGCCAGCAATCACAAGAGTCGCCACACTGGTTTTATGTGGTGCTTGAGGTAGAACCCAGGCCTCTTGAGTACCAAAAAGTACTGGGCTCTGCAGCCTCAGTCTGCACGCCTGCTCTTTAATGAAATCTATGCACCATTTATGTGGCAGCCTAATTTTCAGAGTTTTACATTTTTAACTAATTAAAAATGTATTTTTTTTGGCCTGGTGGCAGTGGCACACCCCTTTAATCGCAGCAGAGACAGGTGGACCTCTATGATTTTGAGGGCAGCCTGATTTACATAGTGAGTTCCAGTACAGCCAGAGCTATGCAGGGAAACCCTGTTTGGAAAAAAAAAATAAAGCAAAATGAACCGAAAACAAAGACAAAAAAACCAGGTCTCACTATGTAGTCCTGATTTGGAACTTAGAGAGATCTATTGGTCCCTGCCTCTGGAGTACTGGGATTAAAGGTCTACATCACCACATCTGGCTCATTTTCCTACTAAAATTTTTTTTTATTTAATTTTATGTGTATGTGTATTTTGCCTGCATGTATATCTGCACACTATGTGCATTTTCAGGAAGGTCAGAAGAGGGTGTTGGATCCCCTGGGACTGGAGTTACAGATGGTTACGAACCACCATGTGGGTACTGAGAACTGAACCCTGGTCCTCTTAACCTCTGAGCCATCTATCTCTCCAGCCCTTAATTTTTATAGTAATTTTTAGGCCAGGTTGGCCTCTAACTCACAGAGATCCGCCTGCCTCTGTCTGGGATTAAAGACTTGCTCCAACACGGCCCCGGCAAGGCCGTGTTGAATTCTAATTGTTGTTTTTGCCTTTATCATGAGGGTTCCCAGATGTCAATATGTCCACATCGTCTGTCCCCTCCCCTTTCATTTGTTTCTGTCCTGTCTGTGGGCATCTGCCTTTGCGCTAAGACCTACAGATCCTGGTCCCTTTGCATGCCCCTTTTCGCCCCCACCTCTCCTCACCCGGCGCCTCCTGTCAGCTTCAGCAGTGGCAGGGACCTGACCAGGGCAGAAATTGATGAGATGAGAGAACCTCAGGCCGCCCGCCTGTTCACTCAGTCCGCTGAACACTCGGTGATTAACTCTGAGGAATTGAATTAGGGTAGAAGCTCCAGGACTGGGCTAGGGAAGGGGGAGGGGCGCGCGGAAGTGGGTGGGCTTGAGCGGCAGCTCTTTGGTACTGGTACAGGTTTGTAGGGGGGCCTGGAATACTGTAAGCCCAAAGGGCTTAGCATCAGGAGAGGAAACTTGTGGCACCCCAATGGCGTGGCATCAACCTTCATTGCTTTTCCTATCGCCTTTCCACAGAGGCCGGGCATGTCTGAGCTCCAGCGCTTGACCAAGAAGGAAAAAAGCTCTTTCCCCAGGGAGACTACCCAACAAGACAGCAAAGGGAGGGAGCGAGGTAGGGAGCTGCTTTGTCTGTTTGGGTTTTGGATTGTGAGAGGCCAGTGTATTTGGGCCCCAAGCCTCCTCAATTTTTGGGTGGCTTTGTGTTTCCATGCCTTTCAGATCTGTGAAGGACTTTTCTCTTGCGCACTTAATAAAGTCTCTGGCTTTCTTAACCGCAATGGCTAGTGGAGGGGTTCTACAATTGCCTGAATAGGGTTGTGGACTTAATAATCCTCATGGTGATTCTTTGCTAATTCGGGGAACAGGTTGCCAGAGTGTCACTAACCTAAAAGCTACACAGTACAGCCCAGCCCATAGCATGTCCGATGTCCTCTGGGCCACTAATGGGGATCTCTCCTAAGAGAGCAGTACGGCCCATAGCATGTCCGATGTCCTCTGGCCGCTAATGCGGATCTCTCCTAAGAGAGCTGAGCCTGTGCCCAAGCACTGCCGTCAATACTGGGAAGGGAACAGAAGCCCCAGGTAGATGCCATGCAGTTTCCTGAGGTAGGTGTGAAGAGATGGTCTTGGGAACACTTGCAGGAACAGCAGAGTCCACAACAAAACAAACCAGAGGGTGGTCAGTAGAAGCTGGACCCAGTGAGGACAAGGTAGGCCTGGTGGAGGAGGAAGACCTGATTTTAAAAAGTTGAGCAACACATTGGGGTACCAGACTGGGCCAAACTGGGGTCCATAGAGAACGTTGTGAAAGAGGAGTCATGGCCTCCTGTTAGGTCTTCCAGCCTCTGTTAATCTACCCATATCCTCGGAACAGATGAAGGCAGTGATACACTACTAGCTGGTCCCAAGGAATTCTACCAGCTCTCTTGTTCTCTGAAGATTGTTTCTCTGGAGTTTGTCTGAGTTCCTCAGTTCTTCTCTCCTCAGACCCCTCTTCTTTGAACTTCAGTTTCCAAGGAAGTAGAATGGAGGCTCAGCCAGCAAAGCCCACTTTTTTGGATGTTAGTACGTGTTATACATAGGAGGAAAAGCCTTTATGATTTTCCTCACAGGAAACTGTACTAACTAGATGGTTTAGTTGCTCAAGATGTTGGCTAGCAAGCCTAGAGAGCTGAGTTTGATCCCTGGAGCCCACAGAAAAGATGAAAGGAGATAGCTGACTTCATAAGGTTGACTCTGATATGTGTGCCCCCCTCTGACGTGAGATTCCTCTCTGTATACTGTGAATATGCTTTATTACCATTGGTTAATATAGAATATGCTTTGGACCTATAGCAGGGAAGAATAGAGATAGGCAAGAAATCTGAACAGAGATATAGAAAGTAGGCAGAGTCAAAGAGACGGCATGTAGCTGCCGAAGGAGACAGATGCTGGAACTTTACCTGGTAAGCCACAACCTTGTGGTGATACACAGAATAATCGAAATGGGTTAATTTAAGATGTAAGAGTTAGCTAGAAATATGCTTAAGCTATTGGCCAAACAGTATTGTAATTAATATGGTTTCTGTGTGATTATTTTAGGTCTGGGAGGCAGGGAAACAAATGAGCAGGCTCCATCTTCACCCCTCCATTGTATATACACACACAAACATACAATAATTAAAAATAAAAACAAACCAGGGCATGCAAGACTATTCAATGAGCAAAGGCGATTGCTATCAAGTCTGATGGCCTGAGTTTAATCCCCAGAATCCACACAGTGAAAAGAGGAAACCAATTCCTTCAAGTTGTCCTTTGACCTCCACATATGATCTATGACATGCCCCCCAATAAATGCAATTAAAACCCCTCAAAACAAAACTAGTAGGGCTTTCTTTCTGGTGGGAGCCTAGCAGAGCTTTTCAGTGTCAAATGTGTATTAATTTTGTTTTGAGACAGGATCCCAGAGGTCCTTGGATTTTATTTGCAGCTAAGGATGGCCTGGGTGTTTTAATCTTCCTTCTTCCATCTCCTGAGTATTTGGATCACAAATGTGGGCACCAGGTCATCCTTTCTTCAGGGTCTTTTTTGATATGGAGTGTTTCACTGAGCTTTCTGCTGAGGATTGTGGTTGGGTCACCCCTGACTAGTGCACAGAGAAATCCCCCAGCTCTGGATATTCAGGATAGTTTTAGGCCTGAATTCCTGTCCCGTCAAGGGCTTCCTTCCCAGGCCTCTGCCTTTCCTGGATGCTTCCCACCTCTAGGTTGTTTCCTCTGCTCTTCTGAGGGTGCTCCTTTTTTGTTTGCCAGGCTTCCTGTGGCCTCCTTGTTTAGCTCCATAGAGGACTCAGACTTTAGTCCTGCTGGTCCTTCCTTGAGCCTTTAGTGTCCTGAAGGCCGTTATTTGAGGTCCCCTGGCAGGGGTCCACATGGTGGCCACCCTTACAACCAGACTTTAGTTTCATTGCCCTTAAACCCTAGTCCCAGACTTCATAGGCTGAGTCTCAAGTCCCAGCCGCAGTCCTCAATCAGGCTCTTGCATGAGAGCCTCTGGCTCCCAGTTCGGAACTATTCTTTAACCCCACCTGCAAGCCCCGGTCTCGCTTCCTATCCATGGCATCTGGCTTTCCTGTCCAAAGTGCTTTCTGAGATTCTGGCTCTTATGGGTTAAGAAGCAGTCCCTTTCTCTCTCCAGCTGCAGCTGCAACCTACTTGGCTTTTGGACCTGGGCCAGATAGGACAAGTATTTGGAGTAATCCTATCCCATCCCTAGCATGGTTCAAGGTGAGGGAACCCCTTGTAGGCCCCAAAACAAAACAAAAACAGAAACAAAAACCAAACAGGAACAGTTTAGGCAGGTAGGTGTGATGTCAGAGTGGAGAGATGGGTTACTTTAGTAGATTTTCTGTTGTCAGTAACACAATCTATAGGCTAGATGAATTATATATAAAAAGTTTATTTTGGCTTATGATCCTGGAGGTCTAAGGTTAAGGGACTGCATCTGGTGATGGCCTTCAGGCAGTCCAGAGGATCACACAGCAGGAGACACAGAGTACTCATCTCATACATGTGTGTCTATTGGTCTCCATTTTCTTATAAAGATGCCAATATTAAATCACGGGAGTGGGTGACATGGTGTGGCTGGGGCAGTCTGTGGAGCCACTGGCAGTGGGACCAGGGTTTATCCCTAGTGCTTGAACTGGCATTTTGGAGCCCATTCTTTTTTGAAGGGATACCTTGCTCAGTCTAGATGGGGGCGGGGAGGGCCTTAGTCCTGCCTCAAAGTGATGTGTCAGACTTTGTTGACTCCCCTTGGGAAGCTTTACCCTCTCTGAGGAGTGGATGGAGGGGTCTTGTGTGGGAGGAAGATGGAGAGAGCAGGAGGAGGGAGGGAGTAGGAACTGGGATAGGTATGTAAAATGCGAAAACATTGTTTAAAAAAATAAATTTATTAAAAAAATTGTGGGGAAGGGGCTCCACACCGATGTTATCTAATTTATTGTTTAATTTTAATTAAATTTTGTATATATATATATATATATATGTATGTGTGTGTGTGTGTGTGTGTGTGTGCGCGTGTGTGTGTACAACTTGTAGGTTTTGTGAGGGACTGGACTCAGGCCATCAGGTTTGGGTACAAGCTCATGTACCCACTGAGCCATCTCAACCGCCTGCCATGATCTAATCCTCATCACTTCCCAAAATTTGCATCTCTAAGCATTAGAGTGGGATTGTTTTTATCCTCTTAATACCTCACAGTGGGGGTTCAATTTCCACTTGAATTTTGGAGGGTACAAACCTTATTTAAAGCACAGCATTCTGCCTTAGGTCCCCTGTAATGTTGTCAATGTGACAGGATCTAGAATTACTGAAGAGACAAGTCTGTGGACACTTCTGTGAGGGACTGTCTAGATTAGGTTAATGAGCTGGGCAAACCTGCCTAAGTGTGGGAGGCACTATCCCCTGGGCTGGGCTTCTGGATGGCACGAAGAAGAGACGCCAGCTGAACACCAGCATTGCCTCCCTTTGCTTCCTGACTGGATGTGGCAGGACCAGCTGCCTATCTTCCTGTTGCCAGGCTTTCTCTGCTATGATACACTACTCTGTACCCCTCAGCCCCACTGTGAGACAGAATAAACCCTTCTCTCTCCAAGTTGATTTGGGCAGATACTTTGTCATAGAGATGAGGAAAAAAAGACCCATCTCACCCCTAACACAATTCCTAACAAATATAGTAAATATTTCACCAAATAACCCCCAATTCTTAAATTGTTCTAGCATCAGTTAAGGAGTCCAGAGTTCAAGGTCATCTGAGACTCAAAGCAAATCTCTTTTAGTTCTGAACCTGTAAAATCAAACCAATTTATTTCCCTCCAATACACAGCGGTAAGACAGACACAAGGTGTGTGTGCACTCCATGATGGCTGGCCTTGGTTGTCAACTTGACACACCCAGGAATAGGGAGCCTCCGTTAAGGAATTGCCTCAGTCAGACCGGTCTGCTGGCATGTCTGTGGGACAGTTTCCTGCGTGCTAATTGATGTAGGATGGTCCAGGTCACTGTGGATGTGCTTCCCCTGGACAGACAGGCCTGGGCTGTATAGGAAAGGTATTTGAGCAAGTCAGTAAGCAGTGTGACTCCATGGTCTGCTTCAGTTCCTGTCTCCAGGTTCTTGTCTTGAATTCCTGCCCTGCCTTCCCTCAACGATGGACTGTAAGTCAAATAATTCCTTCCCCACTAAGTTGCTTTTGGGCAGTTTTTATCACAGCAACAGAAAGCAAACCAGGACAGGCTCCCAGAAAAGAATGATAATCTCAACATAAGACTGAAATCCAGCAGGGTAGAGAACTTCCTCTGGCTTTGCTGGTGGCTGTCTAAATCACAACTGCACGGGGAGGGACTGCTATGTGTTGTCAGTAGCTTTCCTGGATGGGTGTGCCTGGAAGTGCTCCCCTTTCTGGAGTCATCATTGTGGTTCCACTCCCATGGTGCTACTCATTCCGCTGGTCATTCTTTGAACCAACGCTGTGGCAAACTTCTGCTCGGCCTCCCAAGCTTTCCTGTGAAATCCAAGTGGGAGCCGCCACAGTTTGTACACTTTGTGTGTCCACAAAACCATGTGGATACTGAGGTTTGCTGTCTACAGAAACTCATCTGGGCTTGTGTGAGGGAGCAATTAGCTGGAAAGCTGAGTTCTGGAGGCAGCCCTAGGCAGTGCGCCTGTGGGAAGAATCTTTCAGTCCTTGAACCAAAAGTGGGCTTTTAGGCCTGTTGGCCCATGAAGAG
Source organism: Arvicola amphibius (assembly GCF_903992535.2). Taxonomy (NCBI): domain Eukaryota; kingdom Metazoa; phylum Chordata; class Mammalia; order Rodentia; family Cricetidae; genus Arvicola; species Arvicola amphibius. The sequence goes on along the minus strand of NC_052047.1, from coordinate 151,754,986 downwards.
AGGGGAGGCCCTGAAGAGTTTTGAGACATCATCAAGGCCTTTCCTGTTCTCTCACCTATTAGCCCATGCACCCTTCTTACCTGTGCCAATCTCTATTTTGAAATCTCTCCTGAACATGCTTCTTGTTTTTTTCCTTGACCAAGCTGTGAATCTTCTAAATCTTTTCACTCTGCTTTTCATTTCATTGGAAATCTAAGAATAGCCAGGAACACTCATGCCGCAGTCTGAGTGTTGTGTTGTGGAATCTCCACTCAGTGACCTACTGTGTTATCTCTAAGTTCAACTTTCCACAAAGTCTTTTTTTTTTTTTTTTTTTTTTTTTGGTTTTTTGAGACAGGATTTCTCTGTGGCTTTGGAGCCTGTCCTGGAACTAGCTCTTGTAGACCAGGCTGGTTTCGAACTCACAGAGATCCGCCTGCCTCTGCCTCCTGAGTGCTGGGATTAAAGGCGTGCGCCACCACCACCTGGCAAAGTCTTTTTTTTTTTAAATTTTGTTTTCTTCTTCTTCTTTTTAGACAGGTCTCTCTATGGAGTCCTGAATGTCCTAGAGTTACTACATAGATTGGGCTGGTCTCGAACTCACAGAGTTTCTCCTGCTACTGATTCACCAGTGCTGAGATTAAAAGTGTGCACCACCAGCTTCTACAAAGTCTTAGGATATGAACATGATGCATCCACATTCTTTCTGTGGTATAACCTTTAGCTCAATTTCCAGTGAATTTCCATTTATATCTGAGACCAAGTCCCTACTCTGTTACCTGAGCCCTCACCAGAGTCACCCAGGATGCTCCATGCATTGTGCAATTTTTTAAAAAATTTATTAGATAAAAAATACTCCCTTCCCTCCTCCCATTCCCTCCACACTTCACCTGCCTCCAATCCTTAGAGAGGGTAAAGTACATTGCTTTGGGAAATGTCCAAGGCCCTCCCTACTATATCTAGGCTGAACAATGTATACATCCAAAGAGAATAGGTTCCCAAAAAGCCAGTACATGCAGTAGGGATAAATCCTGGTGCCACTGCCAGTAGCCCCCCAGTCTGCCCCAGCCATGCAACTGTCACCCACATTCAGAGGGTCTAGTTTGGTCGTATGCTTTTCTCTTCCCAGTCCTGCTGGAGTTGGTGAGCTCCCATTAGCTCAGGTAGATTGTGTCAGTGATGATTGCATTATGGTCTTGATCTCTTTGCTCATATTCTCATTTCTCCCACTCCTCAACTGGACTTTGGCAGCTTAGTCCAGTGCTCTGATGTGGGTCTCTACCTCTGTTTCCATCAGTTACTGGATGAAGGTTCTATGGTGATATTTAAGATATTCACCAGTCTGACTACAGGGCAAACAAGATCAGGCCCCCTCTCCTCTCTTGCTTCCGGTCTTAGCTGGAGTCAGCCTTGTGGATTCCTGGGAATTTCTCTAGAGCCTGGTTTCTGCTCAATCAAGATATCTCTTTCCTTGCTCTCATCTCTGTCCTTCCTCCATGTCAACTATCTCATTCCAAGTTCTCCTCAGTCCTCCCCTTCTCCCCTTCTCTTCTCCTTCTATCATCTCTTCTCTCCCCACCACCATGCTCTCAATTTTTGTCAGGCAATCTTGTCTGTTTCCAGTTTGCAGGTGGATCTCTATATGTTTTTCTTTGGGTTCACCTTGTTACTTAGCTTCTCTAGGACCATGAACTATAGGCTCAATGTCCTTTGTTTATAGCTGATATCCACTTATGAGTGAGTACATACCATATTCATCTTTTGGGGTCTGGGTTACCTCACTCAGGATAGTGTTTTCTAATTCCATCCATTTGCATGCAGAATCATGCAAATTTTTTTCCCACTGAGTAGTACTCTAATGTGTAGATGTGCCACATTTTCTTTATCCTTCAGTTGAGGGGCATCTAGGTTGTTCCCAGGTTCTGGCTATTACAAAAAATGCTGCTATGAACATAGCTGAACAAATGCCTTTGTAGTATGATTGAGCATCTTTTGGGTATGTGCCCAAGAGTGGTATTGCTGGATCCTGAGGTAGGTTGATTCTCAATTTTCTGAGAAACTGCCACACTGATTTCCAAAGTGGTTGCACAAGTTTGCATTCCCACCAGCAATGGATGAGTGTTCCCCTCTCCAGCATAAGCTGTCATTAGTGTTTTTGATCTTAGCCATTCTGACAGGTGTAAGATGGTATCTCAGAGTTGTTTTGATTTGCATTTCCCTGGTGGCTAAATATGTTGAACATTTCCTTAAGTATCTTTTGGCCATTTGAGATTCTTCTGTTGAGAATTCTCTGTTTAGTTCTGTACCCATTTTTAATTGGGTTATTTAGAATTTTAATGTCTAATTTCTTGAGTTCTTTATGTATTTTGGAGATCAGTCCTTTGTCTGATGTGGGATTGGTGAAGATCTTTTCCCATTCAGTAGGCTGCCTTTTTGTCTTATTGACTGTGTCCTTTGCTTTAAAGAAGCTTCTCAGTTTCAGGAGGTTCCACTTATTTATCGTTGCTCTCAGTGTCTGTGCTACCAGGGTTATATTTAGGAAGTGGTCTCCTGTGCTCATGCATTGAAGACTACTTCCTGCTTTCTCTTCTATCAGGTTCAGTGTGGTCAGATTTATATTGAAGTCTTTAATCCATTTGGACTTGAGTTTGGTGCATGGCGATAGATATGAATCTATTTTCATTCTTCTACATGTTGACATCTAGTTATGCCAGCACCATTTGTTGAAGATACTTTCTTTTTTCAATTGTATAATTTTAGCTTCTTAGTAAAAAAAATCAGGTGTTCATAGGTGTGTGGATTAATATCTGGGTCTTTGATTCGATTCCATTGGTCTTTTTTATGCCAATATCAAGCTGTTTTCATTACTGTAGCTCTGTAATAGAGCTTGATGTCATGGATGGTGATCCCTCTGGAAGTTCCTTTATTGTATAGGATTGTTTTGGCTATCCTGGGTTTTTTGTTTTTCCATATGAAGTTGATTATTGTTATTTCAAGGTCTGAAAATAATCAATCCCCAAAACTCTACCAGAGAATTCCTACAGCTGATAAATACCTTCAGTGATGTGGCAGGATACAAGATCAACTCAAAAAAATCAGTTGCCCTCCTATACACAAATGATAAAGAAGCTGAGAGGGAAATCAGAGAAGCATCACCTTTCACAATAGCCACAAATAGCATAAAGTATCTTGGGGTAGCACTAACCAAAGATATGAAAGACCTATTTGACAAGAACAAGTCTTTGAAGAAAGAAATTAAAGAAGATACCAGAAAATGGAAAGATCTCCCATGCTCTTGGATAGGTAGGATCAACATAGTAAAAATCTCAATCCTATGAAAAGCAATCTACAGATTCAATTCAATCCCCATCAAAAATCCCAACAAAATTCTTCAAAGACCTTGAAGGAACAATAATCAGCTTCATATGGAAAAACAAAAGACCCAGGACAGCCAAAACAATCCTGTACAATAAAGGAACTTCCGGAGGCATTGTGCAATTTTTTAAAGTTTATTTATTTATTATGTTTACAGTGATATGCCTGACTGTTTGCCTGCAGGCCAGAGGAAGGCGACAGATCTCATTATAGATGGTTGTGAGCTGCCATGTGGTTGCTGGGAATTGAACTTAGGACCTCTAGAAAGAGCAGTCAGTGCTCTTGACCTCTGAGCCATCTCTCTAGTCCATAACCTTTTAAATGAATTTTTTTTTGAAACAGGGTTTCTCTGTGAAACAGTCTTAGCTGTCCTGGAACTAGTTCTGTAGACCAGGCTAACCTCAAACTCACAGAAATCCACCTGCCTCTTCCTCCCAAGTGCTGGGATTAAAGGTGTGTGCTACCACCACCTGGCTGCATTGTGCAATTTTTTTTTTTATACCATTCTCTAGTGTCTCCTGTTCCCTGAATGTTGTTCTTCCTTGCTCCCCTGCTGGTGTTCCTTATCTCCCTACTCTTTAAACTTTGGAGAATCTGGCTTGGCCTGTGGTCCTTCACACCCACTGCCAGGAGAGTTTATGCCACCCCACACTGATGATTTCCATGTTTATATTGCTAGTACAGGCTCTTCACTGAACACCAGACTTGTAGATTTCCTTGTCTGTGAAGGGGATGATGATAGTTCCACATCATAGAAATGTTATGAGGATTGAGTGATTCAGACATGTGAAGTGTTGGGAAGGTGCCTGGCTCAGAGTGAGTCTGATGGTTTTAAGTTTATTATTATGATGATGATGATGATGATGATGATGATGTGGTGGTGGTGGTAGGGATGAAGCTCAGGGCTTTACTCCTGCTAGACAAGCCCTCCACTACTGAACTGCACCCCAACCTGGAGCTCACTCTATGTGCAGCTGTGATTACTGCTATCACTGTCATTGTTTCTGCCAGCCGGCTCCATTTGGATGTCTAGAATCATCTCTGGCATGACTCATCTCAACCCCCAAACTTGTGCTATCTGCAGCATTGTCTCTCTCTGTAGATGACAACTGGGGCCTCCCAGAAACTCAGGACAAAAATCTTGGGGCAGTCTTCTTGCCTTCCTTCTTTCTCTTACATCCCGAATCAAACTCATTAGGAAACCCATCATCTCTTCCTGGAACATCATCAGTGTGTGGCCGCTGTGGCCTTTGCCCGCGTCATCCTGAGTTATTGCCTCCACACTTCTTGCTTCTTATCCTGATTGGTCTGTGCTGTTTTCAACATAGTACCTAGAAGGCTCTTTTTGGATATGTGAGCTAAGTCTGTCCTCTGATGCTCTGACATCCATCTTTTCCATTGTGACCTGCATGGCCTGTGAGCTGCCTCGGCTTCCTTCTGACCTCCTTCCCACACCTGTTCTCTGTTCTACCATGTTTATCTTCAGATGTGCCAAACACTTTGCTGCCTGAAGGACTTTCTACTACTATTGCTTTTGCCTAGAATAAACAGATCATCAAATTTCTTTCTCTTTAAAACAGCGAAATAATAAATTTCTGTTCTGTTCTTCTCCCCTACCTTTAAATTTCATTTTATGTGTATGGGTATTTGTCTGCACGTATGTCCGTGCACCATATACATGAAGTGCCCGTGGAGGCCAGAAGAGGGCGTCAGATCCCCAAACTAGAATTACAGGCAGTTAATGAGTTGGGAATGAAACCCTGGTCCTCTAGAAGAGCAATCAGTGCTCTCAGGTGCTGTGTTCTCTCTCAGCTCCGTATTGTTAAGTTTCTACAGCTGAAAATTATGATAGAGTTTGCACAAGGGATTGGAGGTTGGGGCAGTGAGCCATACAAAGAAAGTCCTGGAGACCTTGTTAGGGCTCAGACTGCAAAAGTCCTTGAGAACTGCAGAGGTGGCTCAATAGGTAAATTTCTTGCCACAAAAGTGTGACAACCCAAGTTTGAATCCCCAGAACATCTGTAAAAATCCAGAGGCAGAAGCCCACATCTGGAATCACAGTGTTGCTATGGGAAGTTGGGAGATGGAGGCAGGAAGACCCTTGGGAATAGTGTTGAACAAGTTTGGGACTCCACCTCAAACCAAAGGGAAGACTAACACCCAGACTTGTCCTCTTTCCTCCATATGTGTTCTTGGCACATGCCTGCTTCCACTCACATATGTGAGCATGTACACACACAGATTTAAAAAGCAAACAAAAAGTGCTTGGCCTGCAGGAAAGTGTGTGTGTGCAGGGAAGGATTGAGAACAGAGTCAAATGAGGGACAGAAAGCAGTCATCACAGCCTTAGTGCAATATTAAAGCATAAAAATGAATGCTCAGTGTTTTAACTAATGGCCTATTAGTTAAGGGCTAGGATTAGGATGAAGCAAGAGAGTCGAGTTCAACTGTAGTGCTTCACCCACTGGGCCCCGGCCTGGGTTCAAGGTTCTTCCTGGATTAGGATGGGAGGGAGGCTGGCGGTCTGGGAGAGATTGGCTAGACAAGGATACTATGAACTTGTCTAGGGCAAAGTAAGAAGTACAGTCTTGGCCTGGAGTGGTGGTGGCATCCATCTGGACAGGAGCTCCTGGCCTTTGGAATGTGCCTCAGAGGAACTAAACGAACGTTTATGAATTGGCTGGGTAAAGAACAGGGAGAGGTATGGTGTTGGCCCAGGCAGGGGTGCATGGGCAATGAGGCCCCACCCGGGTCATTGTCACTGCTAGGGCTCCTCATAGCTTCTACCCTCGGGTCCTTCCTGAAGTGACAGAGCTGGCACAGTGACCAGGAACCCTGGGTTCTGCTCAGAGCTGCAGATCATGGCCATTTTCCATCTCTCTGTCACTTGATTGCTCTAAGGCCATCAATACTGGTTCCTACCAGCACAGGAAGGTCAGGGAAGGACGGATGGGGTCAATCTCTGTGACTCTCCTATGATCTTCCTGGTGTGTTGTCCTTACTCGCTCAGAACTTTCCAGATACAAATTACAGAAAAGCCCAAAAATGGATGAGGAACGCAGGTTAGCAGTGTGCTGCACTGTGACGAGAGCTGGCTGAGGTGTGAGGTGACAAACTGCTCTCTAAGGCAGGACCTGGCCGGGAGGGGTGGTCTGTTCCTCCCCTATTCTTCTTCTTTTTCTCTTGGTTCCTGTATGTTTGTCCCTGCTTCAGGGAGGGGAAGGATCCCGGACTGGTTGCCTTAATTTTAACCCTGCTTTCTGCTTTCATGGTCTGTTTTTATTTTTGACCCATGTACAGAGGCTGAGTTAGTCATCTCAGGACCCTCTTATTGGCCTCCACAACAGTCTCTTCCAGGCATTCACATTTTTAAACTAACATTTAACTTTTTATTTTATTTTTTATATGCATTGGTATTTTGTCTATGAGGTTGTAGGATCCCCTGGAACTGGAGTTACAGTTTTGAGCTGCAATGTGGGTGCTGGGAATTGAAGCTGGGTCCTTTGGAAGGGTAGCCAGTGCGCTTAAGTCACTGAACCATCTCTCCAGGCCCTATAATTTCTTGTTTATTCTGCCTTTTCATAGTGCTCAACTCCTAGTTCCTTTCCTGCTAAGTCAACAGTTGCATTGAATGTGCACTTTCATTTGTGCGTCTGTGCACATTGTGTGTCTTCTTGTGCACAGGTATTTTACTGCAGTCACACGGTACAGGCGACAGAAGTCATCTCGCTCACTTTCATTTCCCTTAGCACTGGTTTAAAGCCATTTCCAGCACAGCGTGTGTTTCTGTGTGGGATGCCTAGGATGCTTCTCTCTGCATTTTACCTAAGCACAGAGAATGATGGATATTTAGATGACCACTTGCACCCACAACTTCACAGACATGGCAGTGAATGTCTCTGCAGATAACGCCTCAGAGGTGTTGTCTGGTCTGTCTGTCTGTCTCTCTGTATGTGTGTGTGAGTGAGTGAGCTCCATACTGCCTATTGCTTTCTAGAATGGTGACACTAACTCCTACTAGCCATGCAAGTGCCCTGTATGGACTTACAGGCTCTTAATCCTATGTGGTTATGCGCTCTCAGCTTTATCTGGCTTTCTGATATCTTGCATTTGACTCAACTAAGAAGGAAGTGGGAAGTAAATGGTTTGAAACCAGGAAATCTAGGTCCGTTCCAGGTTGGAGCTTGCTGTAGAACTGTTAGGTAAGGATACAGCGACATCATAGTCACCACAGTGACAGCGTAGTCATCACAGCGACATCATAGTCATCACAGTGACATCACAGACATCACAGTGACAGCGTAGTCATCACAGTGACATCATAGTCATCACAGTGACATCATAGTCACCACAGTGACATCATAGTCATCACAGTGACATCACAGTCATCACAGTGACAGCGTAGTCATCACAGTGACAGCGTAGTCATCACAGTGACATCACAGACATCACAGTGACAGCGTAGTCATCACAGTGACAGCGTAGTCATCACAGTGACAGCGTAGTCATCACAGTGACAGCGTAGTCATCACAGGGACATCATAGTCATCACAGTGACATCACAGACATCACAGTGACATCACAGTCATCACAGTGACAGCGTAGTCATCACAGCGACATCATAGTCATCACAGTGACATCACAGTCATCACAGTGACAGCGTAGTCATCACAGTGACAGCACAGTCATCACAGTGACAGCGTAGTCATCACAGTGACAGCGTAGTCATCACAGTGACATCATAGTCATCACAGTGACAGCACAGTCATCACAGTGACATTGTAGTCATCACAGTGACATTGTAGTCATCACAGTGACATTGTAGTCATCACAGTGACAGTGTAGTCATCACAGTGACATTGTAGTCATCACAGTGACATTGTAGTCATACTATGGTTAGCTTCGTGGATTTCCTCTTCTATGAGATTTTCCTTTCCTTCATTCATGTTGTTTCAGAGATCTTAGTGTTCCTTTTATTTGAGGCAGGGTGTCATGTAGCCCAGGCTTGTTTTGAACTTGCTATGTAGCCTGTGATAGTCTTGAACTTCTGGTATGCCTGACTTCATCTCCTGAGTGCTGGGGTTACAGTTTATGCCACCAGGGAACTTGCAATCCTCCTGCATCAGCTTTAGGAGTCCTGGGATTGCAGGTGTATGCACATGGGATTCTAGGTGTGTGCCATCACACCTGCTACTGCAGCACATTTGTCCCCATTTCTCCCACCTCTCCCCTCTCCTTGTCCTCTTTTCTTGCTTCTTTGGTATCCCTTCCCCCCTTTCATCTTTTAAATAGAGTCTTGCTAATGGCCTAGACTGCCCTTGAATTAAGGCTCCTGTATCTCTGCCTCCTGAGTGCTAGAATTACAGTTGTTTGCTACCATGTTGGGCACAATAGGACACACTCAGTAGTACTTTTATTTTTTATTATAGGCACCTGAATCACTAATACTTTCATTTTAATTAATTAATTAATTTTTTGGTTTTTCGAGACAGGGTTTCTCTGCAGCTTGAGAGCCTGTCCTGGAGCTAGCTCTTGTAGACTAGGCTGGTCTCGAACTCACAGAGGTCCGCCTGCCTCTGCCTCCCGAGTGCTGGGATTAAATGCGTGTGCCACCACCGCCTGGCTAATTTAATTATTTTGAAACAGAGTCTCTCTATGTATCCCTGGTTGTCCAGGAACTCACCATGTAAACCAAGATGGCTTGGAACTCAGAGATTCACCTGCCTCTGCCTCCCAAGTGGTGGGATTAAAGACATTCACTACCATCACCTGACTGTAGTAATTTTAAATTGCCCCCACTCTCAGTGTGTGCGTGTGTGTGTGTGTTGGATGTTGACCAGGACTTCAGATATGCTAGACACTGAACTGTATCTACTGGGCTATACCTCTAGTCTTGTCCCATCTCTTAAAAGACATCAGAGTTGGGACTGGAGAGATAGCTCTGTACTAAGAGCTCTTACTGCGTTTCCAGAGGACCCAAGTTTGGTTCCCAGCACCTATCAGGTGGCTTACAACCCTGAAACTTCAGCTCCAGAGTATCTATTATCTCTGGCCCCATGGGCTTCCACATTTGGACTCACACACCCACACACAGACATACACATATGCATAATATATAAAAGCAAACCTTTAGTGTTGCCTTTTTATTTTTTGTTTAGATTTGTTGAGACAAGGTATAGCCCTGGATGGCCTTGAATTTACTATGGTGCAGCCTGGTCCTGAAACTCAACCCCTGCTCCCCATTCCCCACCCACCAAGCGCTGGGACAGTGACCACAGAAGCCACAGCACCTGGACACCTGGCTGCCTTTTTACTTTTCTGTTCAAAATTGACTTCATGATCCTAGTTCCTTATTCTTCAATGTAAAATTTAAATTTTAGCATAAAAGTTTTAGCATTCCTAAAAATAATCTCAAGTAAAATTCTGATTATAGCATATTAAATTTCTATAAATTAATTTGAGGAGTAAGCCATTGCAAAGAGTATGAAATACTTCCCACCTGTTGAAATATTTGTGATCATAAAAGAAGCTCAAAGAAAAAAACTAAAACGCTGGGTGGTGGTGGTACACGCCTTTAATCCCAGCATTTGGGAGGCAGAGGCAGGGGCATCTCTTTGATCTCTGTGAGTTTGAGGCTAGCCTGGTATACAGAGCAAGTTCCAGGACACCCAGGGTTATACAGAGAAACCCTGTCTTGAAAAACAAAACAAACAAAAAAGAATCTTAAAGATTTTTCCCTCTAGATGGCTTGGGTATTCTTAATTGCCTAAATAGCACTGAGCTTTGGTGCTGTTCTAATTGCATCTTAATTTTCAAGACTGTTTTTAGACAGTAGTTTCTAACTTATTGCTATTGCTCTTTTGATAATTTGATTTTTCAATTCAGTATCCTTGTGTGGCTCTTTCATTATTTTTAATTGTTCATTGATTTTGTTGGCTTAAGTAGGTAAGTGGTCACATTCCCTCTAAGTAATGGCATTTTAAAGTCTTCTGTTTTAATTCCTAATTTTCTTGTATTTTTCTTTTTTGGTAGAGTATGTATTAAGCTCCTAGCTTCATGTCAAACAATTGACTGTTGCTGAAGATACTGTGTGCAGTCAACCTTGTTTGCACTTTCTTCCCATGCTGAACTGGCTGGTTTACTCATCTGGGTACCCACTCTTTAGGTGATTGGCCAAGTTTTCCATACTATCTTTTTTTTTTTTCTGAGACAGGGTTCCACTGTGTGTAGCTCTGGTTGGCCTGAAACTCTACAGAGAGCAAACTGACCTCAAACTCAGAGATCCACCTGCCTCTGCCTCCCAAGTGCCAGGATTAATGGTGTGCTCAATCATGTCAAGTCTGCTAATTTTTAAAAAAAATTTTAATGTGTATGAGTGTTTCACACACACATATGTGTGTGTGTGTGTGTGTGTGTGTGTGTACCTTGTATGTTCCTGGTGCCCTAGGAGGTCAGAAAAGGGATCAGATCCCCTGGAACTAAAGTTATAGAAGATTGTGAGCCATCGTGTGGGTGCTGGGAACTATACCTTGCTCTTTGCAAGAGTAGCCAGTGGTATCTCTCCAGGTTCCTCCTTACAAGTTTTTGAGTTCTTTGGTGGTTTTTGTGACTGTATGAGTACATTTGTGTGTGTGTGTGTGTGTGTGTGCACACGCAGATGTGCCCACCAATGCAGGCAGATGTAGAGTCCAGGGATGTTTTTCTCAGGTGTTTCCTCCTTTCGCTCAGTGTGTGTGTGTGTGTGTGCCTCCTTTTAGGGAACTCAAGTAACGACTGATGAATACTAAGAAAGATTTCATTTGTAATAGGACATTTGAATTTCCGAATCATATTTGTAAATTTATAGCTGCTTGGATTTCTCGACAATGGAGACTTCAGAGGTTACTGAGGGAGAGGACAGAGAGGAGGAGAAGGATCGATGGCTGTTTTCCAAGGTTGGGTTTGAAGGAGAACACAAATGTGTGCTCAGCATTTTTCGCTGTGCCGTGTATGCTGCATGCATCTCCTTTGTCTCCCTGTGGAGTCTTGGCAAAGTCAATGCTGTTTAGCGGCACTTGTGGAAGAGATTTGCTCTTTTGTGACAAGAGGAAGGGCTGTTGTTGGCCTCAGGGTTGGTGGAGGGCACAGCAAAAGCTGTGTGCAGGGAGACATCTTTATATAAGCCACGGTCCTCTCCAGAGAGACATGACTTTGTAAGAACGTGTGTGGTGTCTTCATCCCCGACAAGTGCCCTTGCCGTTTCACAAGAGGAACCCATCAGAGTGCTGCGTGGCTCTGCAATAGACACCTTGCTCAGGGCTGAGGTTTAGGAACAACGTGTGATAGGTAGCATTTCATGCCAGTCAGGAAACATGGGGCTGTTCAGTAAATGGACTGGGAGCAAATGACTAATTTAGACACAGCAAAGCCAAAACAAGCAAACAAAAAAGAAATAAAGAAAAAAGATATTTTCACTTTGCACTAAATTTCATATACATAATGATAAAACCTCAAACCTCAAACAAATGTAGCTCCTTTTGAAGGAAGTGTGGGTAAATAGTTGTTAATTTGAAGGGAGGGAAATTTCCTTCTGCTTTGTTTTTGTCTTGGGGTGCTGGTATTCAAACCCAGGGCCATACATAAGCATACTGCCCTGTTGCCAACCCTGGGAAGGCCTTTCTGAACATGATCGGAAACACAGAAGGTGAATATTTTACAAAAGGGGGCTGAGCATGGCGGTATGAGAGCACATACCTGTAATGGAAGTTGGAGGCAGGAAGATTTCACTTTCAAGGCTGTCTGGGGTAAACAGTGAGACACTTTCTCACAAAACCAAGGTTGGGTTGTAACTTGGTGATCGAACATTTACCTAGTCTGTGAAAGGTCTTGGGTTTAACATTCAGCAGAGAGAGAAAGAGAGAGAGAGAGAGAGAGAGAGAGAGAGAGAGAGAGAGAGAGAGAGAGAGAGAGAGAGAGAGAGGAAAAGGAGGAGAGAGAAGGAAAAGGAGGAGAAGGAAGAAGAAAGACATTAAAGCGGCATGCAGCCTAGTGACCGTTCACTTGTTCAGCATGCATGAGGCTTTGGGTTTGCTTCCCAGAATCAGAAAAAAAAGATGATGTAATTATAAAAAGCAATGAAGGAACTTCTATTTTAAAAGGAAGCTGTGCATTTAAATGATTATTTTCAGCTGAACATGGTGGCACACACCTGTTATTCCAGCACTTGGGAGGATGAAGGGAACCTCTAAGAGTTACAGGCACTGTAAGCTGCCTGACATGGATGGGTAGGTCCTCTGGAAAAGGTGTGTGCTCTTAATTTCTGAGTTGTCTCTCCAGCCCCTCTAATTCTTAGGTTTGTGCTTATTATTATTATTATTATTATTAACCTGATAATTCTCAGGTTGTTCTTTTTTTTAAATTTATTAGATTTTTTTAAAAAAAATACCAATCCAAGTTCCCAATCCCTCCTCCCATTCCCTCCATACACCCTCCCACCCCACCCCCATCTAATCCTCAGAGAGGGTAAGTAAGGCACATTGCTTTGTGGAAGGTCCAAGGCCCTCCCTACTATATCTAGGCTGAGCAAGTTATACATACAAAGAGAATAGGATCCCAAAAAGCCAGCACATGCAGTAGGGATAAACCCTGGTGCCACTGCCAGTGGCCCCTCAGTCTGCCCCAGCCATGCAACTGTCAGTCACATTCAGAGGGACTAGTTTGGTCCTATGTTTGTTCCTTCCCAGTCTGACTGGAGTTGGTGAGCTCCTATTAACTCAGGGAAACTGTTTCAGTGGGTGAACCCATCATGGTCTTGACCTCTTTGCTCGTATTCTCATTCCTCCCACTCTTCACAACCTAAAAAGCAACATGGTAACACCAGAACTCAGGGATCACACAACAGGAAGACTTAATCATTCTAACCCAGAAGAAGTAGAAGAAAATTACTTTAAACATAACTTTCTGAAAATGATGGAGACTTTTAAAGAGGAAATGGAAAACTCCCTTAAAGAAATGGAGGAGAAGACAAACAAAAAAGGGAAGAAATTAATAAATCTCTTAAAGAAACCCAAGAAAACCAAGAAAAAACAATGAAAACGGGTGAAAAAAAAACCAGTTCAAGACTTGAAGACTGAATTAGAGGTAATAAAGAAAACACAAACCAAGGGAATTCTGGATATGGAAAATCTGGGTAAATAAACAGGAACTACAGCAGACGAGTATAACCAACAGTATACAAGAGATAGAAGAAAGAATCTCAGGTGCTGAAGATACTATAGAGGAAATAGACTCGTTGGTCAAAGAAAACATTAAATCCAACAAATTCTTAACACAAACCATCCAGGAAATCTGGGACATCATGAAAAGATCAAACCTGAGAATAATAGGGATAGAAGAAGGAGAACTCCAGCTCAAAGGCACAGAAAATATATTCAACAAAATCATAGTAGAAAACTTTCCCAACCCAAAGGGGGCTATCCCTAAGAAGGTACTAGAAGCTTACAGAACACCAAATAGACTGGATCAAAAAAAATCCCCTTGCCATATAATAATCAAAACACAAAACATACAGAATAAAGGAAGAATATTAAGAGCTGCAAAGGAAAAGGTCAAGTAACATATAAAGGTAAACCTATCAGAATTACACCCGACTTCTCAGTGGAAACCATGAAAGCCAGAAGGTCCTGTATAAATGTGCTCCAGACACTAAGAGACCACGGATGCAAGCCAATACTACTATACCCAGCAAAGCTTTCATTCACCATTGATGGTGAAAACAAGATATTCCATGACAAAAACAGATTTAAACAATATGTATCCACAAACCCAGCCTTACAGAAAGTACTAGAGGAAAACCCCAACCCAAGGAAGCTAACTGTGCTTGTTTTTGTGACATTCTACTAAGACATACGACACAAAAGTGAAGAGTGACTTTGGGTGTTAGGAACCTTGAATTCTCTCCTGCTCTCTTCATTCATTAGTGACATGACTGTACTTTGCTCCTGTTCCAGTCAGCATTAAATGCTTGAAATGATCAAACTAATCCATGTGAATGATTAAGAAACAAGTTCAAACAGTATAGTTAGAACAGCCATTGATCCTTAATTCAGCTTGCCCATCACTCACCTCTTGGCCAAACTCCCATGCACAAGTCTTCCCATCACAGCCCAGCCATGGAAATGATTTAATTCAGCAGGGGAAGGTGATGTGCACACAAGTCTCCTGTCAGGAAGGAAGAACTGGGGTCAAAGAGACTGTCATGGCTACAGGAAAACCCCATTCTCTCTCCCCTGACAGGGCTGAGGGAAAGCTGAGAGCTTTGAAGCTAACACACGAGGAGTACCTCCCACCTTCTCACTGCCACAGATACTTCTCATCATCTGCTTGAAGACAATGCTGTTTGGGATGCCTGCTTAGCCTGTTTGCTGTTCTGAGCTCTAACTGCTTACTCTCCTGGGGCATCTGCAGTATTCTTACACCAGTGCACCTGTCTCTCCTTAGACACAACTAAAGACATTCGACTCCAATGTTGGTCTGAGCGAATTACATTCTTATGAATTTGCAAATATGACTCAGACAAGCAGGACTTGTAAGGACATCTAAAGTTGGAGCTGGATGGCTGAAATTGTGCCAATGTAAAAGTACAGCAGAGAAAACTAGAGAGAGGGATGGGGAGGGGAGAGAAAGACAGCTGGAAAGGGGTGAAGAGAGAAGGAAAGGGAGAGAGGAGAATGAAGCACTAAGATCAGGAGGAGAAACCGGGAGGTGGTGGTGCACGCCTTTAATCCCAGCACTTGGTAGGGAGAGGCAGACAGATCTCTATGAATTCGAGGCCAGCCTGGATGACAGAGCTAGTTCAAGGACAGCTAGGGTTATTACACAGAGTAAAAACCCTGTCTCAAAAAAAAGGAGAACTATAATTTTAATTCAACCAGAAGTCATGACAAGAGCTCTGTGCTCAACTGAGAGAGGGACAGAGAGTCCAGCTGCCTGGCCCTCAGGCCCCTGTGAGGCTAGGCTCAAGTTCTAGATCAAGGGCTCTGTGGATCCTTCTTGGATACTCCCATTAACTTTCCGGTTTTGTACACCACATTTGAGAGGGTTGTGGTCCTTTGCAGCCCTGACATAAATAGTGATTGTCACCACAGCTAACATTTCAACAATGCTGTTCTTATAGAAAGTACTTCTTGGGATTTCTGTTCAGTTTATTCTGAGTAATTGATTTTATTATCTAAAACGGTTTTATGTGTCTGGCCTTGTGGTTCATGTAATCCCAGAACTTGAGAGGCAGAAGCAAGAGTTGAAGGTTATTTTTAACATCATAGCAAGTTTCAAGTCAATCTGGACTACATGGAGCCCTGTCTCAAGACATGAAACCAGTGACTGGGGAGATGGCTTAGGGGGTAAGAACACTTGCTAGACAAGTATGAGGACCTGAGTTCAAATTCCCAGTATTCACATAAAAAGGTGGACACAGCTGTACACACCTGAAGTCTGATCAATGGGACTTCATTGGTTAACCTGTGTAGCAGCTTCTGGTTCTTTGAAAGACTCCTATCTTAAAGCAGGTAGGTGGGCAGTGATAGAGAAAGACACCCGACATCATACTCCAGCCTTGGTATATGCCCTCACACCCTTGCACCATACTACACAGATACACACATGCCAAAAATAAAATAGAGGGGGTTGAAAGATGGCTCAGTGGTTAAGATGATGGACTGCTCCACCAGAGGACCTGGGTTTGATTCTTAGCACCTACACAGTGCTCATAACCATCTGTAACTCCAGTTCCAGGGGATCCAACACCTTCTTTTGGCCTCCATTGGCACTAGGCATGGATATAGTACATGATCATATATGTAGGTAAAATTTCGGCACACAAAAAAATAATAAATCTTAAATAAAAATAAAAAAAAATAAAGCAAAACTGCCAACCAACAAGCCAGACAAACCGAGCAGTTTTTAGGTTCCCAGAAGATATAGACATTTGCTGTACACTCCTGCCACATACCTGCAGCTTCTACTGCTGTCAACATTCCACACCAGAGCGGGTTCCATCAGTTACAAGTAGTGGGACCTACATTAACATGTCATTGTCACCAGAGCCCATGGTGCACTTCACAGCTCATGCTTTTTTTTTTTTTTTTTTTTTTTTTTTATCTAGACAGAGTTTGTCTGTGTAGTCTTGGCTGTCCTGAAACTCACTCTGTAGACCAGGTTGGCCTCAAACTCACAGAGATCCACCTGTCTCTGCCTCCCATGTGCTGGGATTAAAGGTGTACGCTATCACCACCTGGCCTACAGTTCATGCTTAACATTTCACGTTCTATAAATTCTGACAAGTGTGTAATGATATCTATTCACCAGTATAGAACAGAAAGACTCATGGTCCCAATTCCCTGTGCCCTGTCTGTTTGACGCTTTCTCCTCCCCAACCCCTGGGGATCGCTGATCCCTATTGTCTTCACCATTTTGCCTTTTTTTTAAAGGTTTGGCAGGGCATGGCAGTTGGATCTCTATGAATGCCGGGCCAGCACCTACATGGTTCGACACTGTCTCATACACACACACACACACACACACACACACACACACACACACACACACACACTGTACAGTGTATAGCTTTTTTAGATTGGTTCTTTTGCTGAGTAATATATGTTTAAGCTTCCTCTATGGTTCTTCATGGCCTGGTAGCTCAGTTCTTTTTTATCACTGAATAATTTTGTTGTTCTTTTAAATCAAGATAAGAAAAGAATTCTCCTTCTGAAATTATTTCCTCTTTAGGTGCAATCAAATGGTTCCACAGCCTACAGAAAATTTACTGCCAAAGGATGTACCAGTACTTTTGAATTGAAATGGTGAAAAGATACGTCATTTTTTTCTAAAATTAAGAACTCACTTTTGTGTTCTTTCGGATGGATTATAAAACTGTCATTTTCTTTTCTTTTTAATTGTTTTTTTTGAGCTATATCGTTTTCTCCATTCCCCTCCCTTCTTCCCCTTCCTCTCCTGCCCTCTCTCATGATCCTCATGCTCCCTATTTACTTAGGAGATCTTGTCTTTTTCTACTTCCCATGTAGATTAGATAAAACTGCCATTTTCTTTGTTAATAGAAAAAAGGACAAGGCTCCTAGTACTCGGGAGGCAGAGACAAGTGGATCTCTATCACCCAGGACTGCACGGTGAGGCCCTGTCTCAAAGAAACAACAAAAGTCCACAAAGAACAAATATATACACATACATATGTTCACATACAAATATAACACACAGAAAGGATGTACACCACGCAAACAGTTAAATTAATCAAATCTCACAAGAACAAAATTTACAAACAAGAATTTCTCTCCAACCATATCAAGTTCATCAAGTGCGTTGGTTTGAAAGAAAATGACCTCCAAAGGGAGTGGCGCTATTAGAAGGTGTGGCCTTGTTGAAGTGGGTGTGGCTTTGTTGGAGGACATGTGTCACTGTGGAGGTGGGCTTTGAGGTCTAATATATGTTCAAGCCACACCCAGTATCACAAATAATGACATGGAGACTTATTAGTAATTATGAAAGTTCAGTTGAGCTCAGGCTTGTTCTTAACTAGTTCTTTTAATTTAAACTAAACCGAATTTTAAAATCTATGTACTTCCACATGGTAACCTCATCTCCATACTTCCCATCCTGCTTCCTCCACATCTGACTGGTAACTCTGCCTTTCTTTCTTCCTGCAGTTTCTTTCTGCCTGGAAGTCCCGCCTATACTCTCCTGCCTGGCTATTGGCCGTTCAGCTTTTTGTTATACCAACCACAGCAATGCATCTTCACAGTGTACAAATCTCCCACAAGGAAATCAAATGGAGAGTGACTGAGGAAGAAACCTGGCATCAGTTCAGACTTTCACATGAGTGCATGCACACAGGAACGTATACACACATACAATATCACCCCATACATTTAAACATGCTTGCATATCTATCTATATGCAGTACACACACAGGCTGGCCTCCAACTCAGGGGTCTGCCTGCCTCTGCCTTCTGAGTGCTGGGATTAAAGGTGTATGCCACCACCACCTGGCTTGTCTAGTATTTTTAATTTACAAGAAAATAATTGAAGTTGGGCTAAGATTTTCTTTCGTGTTTATTTACTGTATGTGTGTGTGTATACACCAAGGCATGCATGTGAGGGGCAGAGAACAATTTGCAAGAGTTGGTGCTCTCCCTTCACCATGTCGCTTCCAGAGATCAAACATGGGTCATCACTCTTGGCAGTAGGCATCGTTAGTCACTGAACCATCTCATTGGCCCCAGTGCTGCATTTTCTTTTTAAAAATAATCTACAACTAGCAACTTTTTCTTGTTGTAGTTATCTATTGCACGGCATGCAGACTGCTGAGTCATTCCTCCCAGGTCAGGGCATGCTTAGGAGTTTTTCTCAAGGAGCATTGAGACCTGTCCTTCTCAGATGACCACCTGGTTTGTTGTACTTACCAGACACAGCCATGTGGTCCTGGGTGAATGCCTTCACTGCAATTATGTTTCTTGCTTAAGTAGTCCCTCCTGGTTTGTGAGCCATTTCATTTGCTTAACATGTCAGAAGGTCCAGCTTCACATTGGGTTATGCATGTTAGTTGCCTATTAGCCTAATGAGATGTTTTTGGGAGGCAGCCACAGGCTTTGATATTATTGACCCAAGGAAAAAGTGTTGTGACTGTTTATAAAACAGACTTTCCAGGCATCCATGCCTGCATGTGGTGGTGGTGGTTGATAACCCAGTTCACTGTGTCGAAGAGATCATCCCTGGCATCCATACAGACATGTTTGGAACTGTCTCAGGGAATGTATGTCTGACTTGGCTCAGATACTAAATCTAAAAAAAATGGTGAGAAGATTAGTACCCAGTCTTCTTTTAGTCTCACTTGTTGAGATTCTTCTGATGGTCAGAAATCTGAGCTTTCAATCAAACTGCCTGCTGTTTCGGACAGAAAAGCAGCAGGTGGGTTGACAGTTCAGAAAGTATAGTCAGCCTTGGAAAGCAGAAAGTGGAATTATTTTTTTTTGTTTTTTTGTTTTGTTTTCTTTCCCCTGAGACAGGGCTTCTCCATGTTCCAGGCTGTCCAGGAACTTGCTTTGTAGACCAAGCTAGCCTTGAACTTACAGAGTTTAAGGTGGTGTGCACCACCTTGCCCAGCTTAGGAAGCAGAGTTTTAAGAAAGGCTGGGCATGGTAGTGCACACCTTTAATCTCAGCACTCAGGAGGCAGAGGCAGGCGGATCTCTGAATCCTGGTCTACAAAGTCAGTTCCAGGACAGCCAGGGCTACATAGAGAAACTCTGTCTCAAAACCCCCAAACCAAACCAAGCCAACCCCCCAAACTAAGAACCAAACCAAAAAGAAAGAGTTTTCAGAAGTGAAAAGGGGTTGGTGGTGGTGGTGGCTGGAGAAATGGCTCATCGGTTAAGAGCACTGGATGCTCCTCTAGAGGACTTGGGTTCAATTCCCAGCATCCACGTGGCATCTCACAACTGAGGATCCATAGCACTAGCCACACATGTGGTGCACATATGTAGGAATGCAGGCAGAATACCCATACCCATAAAATAAAATAAAATTTAAAAATCTTACAAAATAGAAGTGGAAAGGGGCTAGGCATGTTGTGTACTCTTTTAATCCCCGTACTCAGAAGTCAGAGGCAGAGGCAGGTGGCTCTCTGTGAGTTGAGGCCAGTCTCATCTACACAGTGAGTTACAGGACAGCTAGGGTTGTTACACAGAGAATAGTGAAACCCTGTCATGGAAAAAGCAGGGGAGGGGAGGGAGTGCAGGGAGGGGCCTGCAAGGAAACTCAGGAGGTAAAAGCAAGGACAATCTGAGTTCAGTCTGTAGAATTCACATAAAGGTGGAAGGAGAGAACCAACTCTATAGAGTTGTTCTCTGACCTTCACACATGCTCTCCTCTTCCTCTGCATCACACATACGCTGCAAAATAACCTTTGAAAAGGTAAAAAGGAAGAGCGAAAGGAACGCAGAATTGGGAATATTGATAAAATGTGCTGGAGTCAACAAAAATGTTTACCATCTTAGGCCAGAAAATAAAGAAGAAATATCCAGGCTGGAGAGATGGCTCAGCCTTAAGAGCACTTGCTGCCCTCCCTGAGCGCCCACATGGAGGTTCACACTTCCAGTTCTAGGGGCTCTGACACCATCTTTTGGTCTCTGAGGGCACTGCATGTATATAGTGCACATACATACACACTGGCAAAACACCCATACACATAAATTAAAAAGAAATAAATCTTTAAAAAAAGAAGAAAGTCTTTAAAACCATGCCTGGAGGGACTTCTATAGGGCACCTGTCTGTGATAGGGAGGAGGGACTAGCATGCCATACTTCGTTATCTGATGCTTCTGTGTTGGGTCTTTTCAGTACGAATATAATTTACCTTTTACCAGTTTCAGACAGATGCTGTATGAGAAAAGCCTGGATCTATGCTTGACCACAGCTCTTTCTCAGGGTATCCTCTCTTTGCAAAGCACAGCCTGAGGTGCATACGATGGGTAAACTGATTATCTGATGAGGTTTAGAGTCAGCATGGAAACAAATCTCTGGGCCTATGAGGTGGTATCTAGATTAGTCTAATTGAGCTGGAAGGCCCACCCTAAATTTAGCCAGCATCATTCCACGGGTTGGAGGTCCCAGATAGAATCAAAAGGAGGAAGTGGGTTAAGTGCAACACACATCTTTGTTCCTTGATCGTGGATGCAATGTGACCAGCCACTTCAAGCTCCGCTGCCGTGGCTTCCCTGCCACAAAGGACTCTATCCTTAAGCCGTGAGCCATACACACTTTGATTTCTTACATCACATTTGTCAGGCGTTATCACAGCAATGAAAAAGTCAACAATAAAGGGCATTTATTAGATGAAGTATGGCCATGAGCCAAATGCAGGTGGCAAGCCTTACCAGTGTGTTGCCTTAAGCCAATCAGAACTTTTCGTGAGAATCTGAATTAAGTACACAGAAATCTTCTGACTGATGTTGAGCCCTAAGCCCCAGAAGGAATGGAGCAGAGCAAGAGTGGTGGTCATTTTGCAAGATGAGCGCATCGATGAAATGGGCTGAAGAGAAGCAGAATGACTGTGTAGAAACACCTCTGGTGTTCCAGCTCTTGGTTCCAGTTTCCATAAGTCGTGCATGTGCTTTATTTACTGCTCCTGAAGTCTTAAAAATCATCTATTTTTAGTATTTCACATTTTATGTAGGTGTGTCTGCCACATGGGTGCAGTGTGGGACAATTCCTGCCCTCAAGTGCAGACACTTGCAGAGGCCAGGGACAGTAGATCCCCAGCAGCCGAAGTCACAGATGGTTGAGAACTGTCTGACTTGAGTGCTGGAAACC
Source organism: Arvicola amphibius (assembly GCF_903992535.2). NCBI lineage: Eukaryota > Metazoa > Chordata > Mammalia > Rodentia > Cricetidae > Arvicola > Arvicola amphibius. The sequence goes on along the minus strand of NC_052047.1, from coordinate 151,733,274 downwards.
GAGTTTGGGTCCTCTGGAAGAAGAGCAGGGGCTCTTAGCTGCTAGGCAATCAGAATGCAGCCCAGTGAGGCACGCAGTAGGCTAGCATAATCCACTCTCTCTGTCTGTCTGTCTGTCTGTCTGTCTGTCTGTCTGTCTGTCTGTCTGTCTCTGTCTCTCTCTTTTTCTCTCTGTGTGTGAGGGAGAGGCACTAAATCACCAAGATGAAAGGAACCCCACAGCCCTGTTGTCTTTCCCATCTTAGCTCCTTGGCTGTGCTCCATCTCCTACTTTGAGCTACTGAGAGCAATTTCTAGATGAAGTCAGGAAATTGCTTCTGTCTCTGAAACCCTGAGCTCAGAATCTCCAGCCTCCGTCTTTCTTTTTCCTTCATCTGCATCCACCTACCCACCTTTCGGATGTGTCTGATTTCCCAGGGTCCTTTGGCATTCTGAGGTGAAGGTGAGCATTTGTTTCCTGTTGCACTGTCTTATCTGATGTGGGCTGGGTGGAGAGCTGTTTCCTGCAGGAATCACTTTGTCTCTTCCAGGAAGAGCCTCTCTCTCAGGTCTGTGTTTTGGGCAAACACTGTAGCTTCAGGGTCTTCCCTCATTCAGACAAACTCAAATCAAGGTCACACAGTCTGTGTTTGTATGTGGGAGAGCAATATTGGGGGAAAAGGGATCTTGATGGGCATCTTGGCAGGATTTAGAAATACATAGGAGATAAACTTCTGGTGTGTCTGTGAGGGTACTTCTAAAAAGGTGGGAAGACCCCCTCTGATTCTGGGTGGCACTGTTTCATGGTCTGGGGTTCCTGACTGAATAAAAAGGAGAAGAGGAGTTGAATACAGGCAGTCATCTCTCTCTGGTTCCTGACTGCAAATGCTATGTGACCAGCTGCCCCAGGCTCCTGCATCCCTGCTGGAATGGACTGTGTACCCTCTAACTGCGAGCCAAAGCAAACCCTTTCTTTTGTCAGTTACTCTGACACAGTGTGGAGGAAGGCAACTGAAACAGATGGGGACACAGAGGATGGAAAGTGGCCCAGGTTTCCTCACTGCTGTGCTGGCAGAAGGGAAGGAAGATCCAGCCATCCATGCAGGCCTCTGTGACTCCAGGGTCGCTGGCCTCTGTGTGGTTGGGAAAGGATTGTTCCTGTTGGAGGAGAGAAGAAGAGCATGCAGGACTCAGGCCATTCCTGTTTGAGGCAGCCAGGCCTCCAGGGCCCCTTTCCTTACTGAAGCGGAGAAAGTAAAAGAGAGGGGAATATGTTGGGGGGGTGCCTGGGTAGAGTGGGAAGGGGAGTTGGGGTGCATAGGATTAAGATAAGTTGTTCACATGTGTGGAATTGCTAAATAATAAAAAATATTCTATTAAAAAAGAATAAGTTCTTAATCCAAACATCTGATGCCCTTAAAAGAAGAAAGCAGCAGAGATGCGTGTGTGTGTGTGTGTGTGTGTGAAGCAGAGGCCGTGTGAGGACACACTGGGAGGGTAGCCAAGGGAAGAGGCTCAAACCTGCTGACTCTTTGATAATGGACGTTCATCCTCTAGAACGGCGAGAAAGTATTTTTCTGTTGAGTAAGCTCTCTAGCCTGGGTATTCTGTTTTGGAACTCTCTGTGTTAGTCAGCTTCCTGCCACTGTGACAAGCACCTGAGGTAGATCAGCTTACAGAGTGCAAAGGTTTACCTTGGCTCACTACTGCTGCTGTTGCTAAAAATGGCTACAAACTTAGGGTTTTTTTGGTTGTTGTTGGTTTGTTTGTTTTTTGTTTTGCTAGAACTGGATTTCTGCTTCTTCTTTTCAGCACACTGGTGTGGTCAATCTTATTTATTTTTTTCAAGAAGAGAATGAATGTATTGATAGCCTATTGGGTATAGTTGGGAGAGTTATAGAGGAAACTCAAGTGAGTAGTGTGACCTACACACTAGTTTGGAGCAGACACTGGGGTCTGCGGCTGAACTGTGGACCTATCACCATGGGGGAGTTCTCTGGTGAGCTCCATTTTCAAGTCACTGTCCTCTGAGTCAAAGTCCAGTGTGGCTCCGTCTCACTAGCTGAGCCTCAGCCTTCTGGCTGCATCTTGGTCACGTGGAGTAGTAGGAAGTCCAAAGTCAAGAGGGCACATCTGGTGAGAGTCTTCATGGTGGGGAGATCCTGTAGAGTCCCAAGGTCATCGATGCCCAGGACATTGCATGACTGCATAGAGTTCAGAGTTTTACATGCTAGCTGTTTGTATGGGTGTGAACCGACATCTCACTGTGATCCAATTTTACATTTTCCTTATGACTATTGAGGCTGATCACCCGTTCCTGTTTCTTTTATGGCAAATCCTGTGCTTATGTATTTTTGGCTATATTTGAATTGGGGTGCTCGAGTTCTGTTTACTGAGTTCTAGGAATTTTTTAAAAATTTAATTTAATTCTGCTGGGCTGTGGTGGTGCATGCCTTTAATCCCAGCACTTGGGAGGCAGAGGCAGGCAGATCTCTGTGAGTTCAAGGCCAGTCTGGTCTACAAGAGCTAGTTCCAGGATAGGCCCCAAAGCTACACAGAGAAACCCTGCTTCGAAAAACAGAACAAAAAACAAAACAAAATTTGATTTAATTCTCCTCTCTCTCTCTCTCTCTCTCTCTCTCTCTCTCTCTCTCTCTCTCTCTCTCTCTCTCTCTCTCTCTTTCTCTCTGCATATAGAGGTCAAAGCATAACTTTCAGGAGTCAGTCCATAGTGGGTTCCAGGGACAGAATCCATGTTGTCAAGTTTGTGTGGTGAGTGCTTTTACCCCCTGAGGTATCTCACTGGCCCTAGAAAGTCTTCTCACGTATTTATTTAGTCTCTGAGACAGTCTCATGTGGCCCAGTCGACGTCTGGTTTGTACGTGGTTCTGAGGTAGGTGCTGCCTTCTACCTGTTGCGCTACATCTCCACCAATAGGAATCCTCTTTAGACTCTGCAAACCTGTGGAACCCGGTGTGCATAACCCTCTCATCTCTAGAAGTTTTATAATTCTCACTTCTGCAAGTTCTAGCTGTCTTGGCCACTTTGAACTTCTCTTTTGTTTGTTCTCCTTAGCTTCACGAGATTGCCTGGCTCTGTTTGGATCCTGCTTCTGTACTGAGGTCCAGAATCTGCTCCCAGGAAGGGGTCCCTGGATGAGGGTATCTCTCTTATTATTTGTTCCCTTTCTCACTGAAAGTATGGCCTGGCACTACCTAGTATCTGGTGTTTAACTACATGTCCTTCTGGTTTTTAGTCTTTGACAGTAGAAGAGTTTTTTTGGACCCTGCTCTCCCTGATGGTTGTAACCTTTTTCTCTTCCAATCTCAGTGCTTTTAGAACAACCATATTCTTTGTATAACTGCACATGGAGAGTTCAAATAGGATATCAGCAAGTGTTTTTGGGATTATTTAAATCTATGTGCCAATGACACACTGATACAGAGGTAGTTCTAGCTTTCCATTATGTTGTGTTTTGGTCTCCTCAGCCCTTGCTTTTCTCAGTGTCTGCCATTTGAGACATTTCATATGAACATCCAATATAATCTACCACCTACATCTAAACTGTAGCTGACTTGGATCCTTACAGTTGGCTTGGCTTCTACAGATGTGACATATCGGCTTCTACAGATGTGACTGGCGTGGGCGTCTCTTGACGAGGGATTTAAGCAGAACAGTGTGAGAATGAATTAGAGTTGGTAGAGGAAATTCAAGATCATCAGTTTGCAACAGATACAGTACTGGTCTGCAACTACAATCTGAGTCGCAAGGAGATAGCCACAAGACAGTGGTTCTCAATCTTCCTAGTGCCGCGGCCCTTTAGTATAGTTCCTCATCTTATGGTGACCCCCACAACCATAACGTTATTTTCATTGCTACTTCATAACTGTAATTTTGCTACTGTTATGGATTATAATGTAAATATCTAATATGCAGGACATCTGATAGGTGACCACTGTGAAAGGGTCATTTGACCTTCCAAAGGGGTCATGACCCATGGGTTGAGAACCACTGCCCTAAGAGAGATCATTGAGGGTTTTCTTAAGAGGAGTCACAATAGGTTTTCTTCCCATTGTGTTTTCTTCCCAATGCAGTGTTCCTTCCCTTCCCTTCCCTTCCCTTCCCTTCCCTTCCCTTCCCTTCCCTTCCCTTCCCTTCCCTTCCCTTTCCTTTCCCCTGGTCATCTCTTTCTGTTTTCACCTTGAGACAGTACGTATCCTGAATACCATACTGGCCTCAAACTCATTATGTAGGCCAGAGTGACCTTAAACTTTGTTTCCTCCTGCCTTTACCTCTTGAGTGCTGGGATTATAGGCACACATCACATGCCTGGGTTTCTCAATGCTGAGGCTGGAACTTAGGGCTTCATGCCTTCTAGGTAAGTACTCTGTCAGCTGAGCTATGCCTCTGGCCCCAGTGCAATATTTTTCTTTTGCCCCTGTACCTATGATGGACACTGTTTCTTGCACATCTTTGAAACACCTAAGCGAGGGACTGGGACACTGGGGGGTTATGGGGCTGTGGGGCTGTGGGGTCAGGGAGAGGGCTGTGGGGCTGTGGGGTTGGGGACTGGGGGACTGGGGGTAAGCAGGTGAGAATTTAGCAGAGGGGAGTTTAGGAGTTCCACAATATCTACAGGAACCAGGGGGTAAGGCAAAAGTTGTGAATTTGATAATAGGAACCTTTGCTTACCTAGGCATTAAAGCTCTACCCCAACCACAAATACAGTACATGGAAAAATAAGGTCTCTACTGGGTCTCCTGGAGGAAGCTAGCAAAAGGCATATCAGTTTCCTATTGCTGCTTGCAAGAAATCATTGCAAATATACAGGCTTAAACCATTTATTCTCATATAGATAGAGGCTGGATATCTAAGGTTGCTATGTCAACAGGACTGTGTTTCTTTTGGTGGCTCCAAGGAAGAATCCATTTCCTTCCAATTTCAGCTCTGGGAAGAAGTTTCATTCCTTGGCTTGGAAGCTCACACCACTTATTTTTTTTTGAAAATGCTAAATGTATTTATTTGATTGAAAATGATCAGAAGCTACTTTAATTTGTTAACAATTAATTGAAGATTATTGCCCCTGTCTTGACTTGAATGGCTTTTATTTTTTGTCCTTTCTTAAGTTACTCCAGCCTCTCGATTCTGCTGTTACATCTTCTGTTCACTGATCTGTCTAAGCGCCTTGCGATCACACTGGGCTAACCCAAATAATTCAGTATGGTTTCCTCACCTCAGAATACTTAATACAAGCAATACAATCTGCAAGATTCCTTTTCTGTTTCAGGTAACACAATCAAAGGTTCCAGGGATTTGGCTGTAGGCGCCTTTGTGGGCTCCTCTATTTAGCCTGCCACAGGACCTGGAAGCTTAGCTGGTGAAGCCGCTTGTCCTCTGAATTTCTCTGGGGCCATGAAACTTCTGGGGAGGAGCATGAAAACATATAAGGAAAGGATTTGGACTGGACTAAAGCCTGTGTGAGCCCTGGCATGACAGGTGAAGCCCTGAGGTTGGGACTTTTGCGAAACACTCTATCAGGACCAGGTAGCTGAGGAGTCTCTGGAATGTTCCATTTTGCTCTAGATGCAGAGAATGCTACAAATTCACTGACACACTGACTGAAAAGAGACTAAGCTAGGAAGAAAACAGTACTTCTCTCAGATTTGAGCACTGTGGCACACTTCTATAATACTAGCACATGGGAGGTGGAGGAAGAAGAAGCGAGGTTCAAGGTCATCCTCAGCTACTTAGTAAGTTTAAGGCCAGCCAGGGGTACGTGCGGTCCTGTCTTAGTATTTCCATTGCTGTGATAAGCACCATGACCAGAAGCAGCTTGGGAGGAAAGGGTTTATTTCATCCTACAGCTCTCAGGTTACACTCCATCGCTGTGGGTAGTCAGGGCAGAAGCTGCCGCATGGAAGAGCTCTGCTTACTGGCTTGCTCCCCAAGGCTCGCCCAGCTTGCTTTGTTATAGCACCCAGGACCACCAGCCCGTGGTTTGGACCCTCCTGCCCGCACCAGTCATTAATGAAGAAAATGCTCCACAGGCTTGTCTACAGGCCCTTATGGAGACATTTTCTTAATCGAGGTTCCTTCCTCTTGGTTGACTTTAGTTTGTGTCAAATTGACAAAATAACCAAAAGGAAACCAAACCAAATTGCTCTCAAACAGTATCTCCCTCCAGAGGGTGACTTGCTTAAGACATTGCTTAGCGCATACTTAGCATCCAGGGTTGGGTCTGTTCAGTACTGTCCGGTCCTCGTCTTTCCCCTCCATCACTCCCTGGACCCACAGAAAACAAAGGAACACTGGAAACCCAGCAAACACAGGAAGGATTAGGTTGACTAATGATCTGAACTTGCAGAGGGCAGCATCCAGACAGCTATGATCACCATTCTATTTGCTGCTAGAGTTTCCATCTGCTCATACAGAGGGAGACGAGCCCAAAGCAGAGCCTCTGATTGGCTGCTTTCATTTCAGTTTCTCACTGAGTTCTGATTTCTGGGGAGGGGAGGAGGCATAAGGCATTTAACTAAATAGGAATGTGTGAATAGGAGAGGTGGAGGCAGAGAAGAAGAGAGGGGGACCAAAGTAGGAGAAAAGTCTTTTAATGGTCTGGGGTTTGGTGTCATGTTCTGGAGGTGGAGGCCGTGGAGCTGGGGGAAGGACAGACCATGTGAACACCGGGCCGGAAGATTGCTGATGGAGAGCACATTCCGTCCTAGAAACTGCACACAGTCAGGACTTTTAATTATTGTTCCTCGTGGGGTCTACTGAAGTGACCCTTGAGGAGGCTTTTCTCTGACGGGCAGCCTCATACTTGGATGGTCTGGTCCCTCCACTCACTCCCTCTCTTCAGGTAGGTGGCAGGACCTGTAGAGCCCCACTCCCTTTGGTGCTGTGTGGGGCCCCTTCCGTCCTCAGAGTCCGTTCTTCTCTTGTGTTGAGGCCTGGAGTGGGATCATCTGCTTCTGCTGTTCCTGCTGCAGTTGTCTCTGCTTGCCTTTCCTCCTGGGGGGAGAAAGCAGACATCTGGGTTTGTGGCCTCCTGTCTAGATTTGAGATGGTGCGGGCTTTTCCCTCAGTCTGTGACTAGTCACCTGCTATCTGCCCCCAAATGGCAACTGTTCCTTCCTGGAACTAAGAGCCCCAGAAGGATTATGGGAGAATCCTGAACCCAGGGACAAAGGAACAAAACTCTTTTCTGGAAGAGGCGTCCTGGTTTGAGCCTCAGTGCTGCTCCAGCCTGGGCAGGTGGCCTGGAGTGAGTCACTGATCCTCTCCGGGGGAGTGCTCACCTGCTCGTCCAGGGGAGTGCTCACCTGCTCGTCCAGGGGAGTGCTCACCTGCTCGTCCAGGGGAGTGCTCACCTGCTCGTCCAGGGGAGTGCTCACCTGCTCGTCCAGGGGAGTGCTCACCTGCTCGTCCAGGGGAGTGCTCACCTGCTCGTCCAGGGGAGTGCTCACCTGCTCTTCCAGGGGAGTGCTCACCTGCTCGTCCAGGGGAGTGCTCACCTGCTCGTCCAGGGGAGTGCTCACCTGCTCGTCCAGGGGAGTGCTCACCTGCTCGTCCAGGGGAGTGCTCACCTGCTCGTCCAGGGGAGTGCTCACCTGCTCTTCCAGGGGAGTGCTCACCTGCTCGTCCAGGGGAGTGCTCACCTGCTCGTCCAGGGGAGTGCTCACCTGCTCTTCCAGGGGAGTGCTCACCTGCTCGTCCAGGGGAGTGCTCACCTGCTCGTCCAGGGGAGTGCTCACCTGCTCGTCCAGGGGAGTGCTCACCTGCTCGTCCAGGGGAGTGCTCACCTGCTCGTCCAGGGGAGTGCTCACCTGCTCTTCCAGGGGAGTGCTCACCTGCTCTTCCAGGGGAGTGCTCACCTGCTCGTCCAGGGGAGTGCTCACCTGCTCGTCCAGGGGAGTGCTCACCTGCTCGTCCAGGGGAGTGCTCACCTGCTCTTCCAGGGGAGTGCTCACCTGCTCGTCCAGGGGAGTGCTCACCTGCTCGTCCAGGGGAGTGCTCACCTGCTCTTCCAGGGGAGTGCTCACCTGCTCGTCCAGGGGAGTGCTCACCTGCTCTTCCAGGGGAGTGCTCACCTGCTCTTCCAGGGGAGTGCTCACCTGCTCGTCCGGGGGAGTGCTCACCTGTTCTTCCGGGGGAGTGCTCACCTGCTCTTCCAGGGGTGTGCTCATTTGCTCTTCCGGGGGTGTGCTCACCTGCTTTTGAGGTCCTGCACTGTATCCGGCAGCGGCTGACCTAAGGTCTCTGGCAGGAGGACAATGACAGCACTGGCAGCCACCGGGACAGCACCGAAGATGAAGAGAGGCAAGGAGGGGTAGATCTCGGCAGTCATGCTCACCAGTGGGCTCACGATGCTGCCCACCCGGGCCATGGTGCTGCCCATGCCCAGGCCTGTCTGCCTGTGGTAGGTGGGTATTGATTAGAGCTCTGGTGTGGGTACCAGTGGTCACATTTGGAGCAGGGCAGTTCTGACAGCCCTGGACACCTCTGTGTCTCCTTTTTCCCATTTGATTAGCAAATGATTCTACATTTTTGTGTTTTGCTCTTGGTTGTGTTGGATATCAAAGCCAGGACGACCCTTTACTACTAACCTGCATCTCAAGGCCATTGTGATGACTTTTAAAACGAAAAGGGAAATTGAGAAGGGCTATCGTCAGATTTGGGGGATTTGAAAGTGAGTTCTGCCTCTGTCCTTAAGCTGCTGTGTGACCTTCAGCTAATCTTTTTACATCTCTGGACTCCAGGGTCCAGTAGTCACATGAGATCATTGGGTAAGACTAGTGATTCTTGGGCTACCATCATCTGGAAAGTTTCTTTTCCTTTTCTCTGTGCTAGGAATGGAACTCAGGACCTCACACCCACACCCAGCACCCTGCACACCTTATGAATCATAGTTGTCTCCATCTCACAGAGGCCTATTTGATAGACTCCCCAGGGGAAGGATCTGGAAGCCACACATTGCTTGTATGTTAAGAACATTCATTCTCTATGAGCGATGGCTCAGTGGCTAAGAGCACTGGCTGCTCTTGCAGAGGACCAGGTTCAGTTCTCAGTACCCACGTGACAGCTCATAACCATATGGAACTTATTGCCAGGGGATCTGATGTCTTCTTCTTCTGGGCCCTGTGGCACTAGGCATGTACATGGTGTGTATACATACACGTAGGCAAAACATTCATACGTGAAATAAAAATAAATAAATCCAGCTAACCAAGAACATTCTCTATGAGAGAAGAAGTGAAAAGCTTTGACTTAGGCGGCAACCAATCAGGGTTCAGCGCAGGAGTCACTGCCAGCTGTGGGATCCTGCAGAAGTGACCTAACTTCTATGTGTCTTTGTTTCACATTTGTGGAAGGAGAGTGACAGGACCTAGCTTGGTCTGCTTTGAGAAATAAGTGAGTGAGTATTTGTGAGATTAAGAAAGTACTTGGTACACAGTACATGCTTTACCTGAGTGCTTGGTACACTACACACTTGGCCTGGAAACCCACAAAGGCACGGGACAGCATCCAAGATGCCTCAGGGTTCTCCTCATAGCACTGTGACTCTTGAGTCTTTGATGTTTCATGTGATGTTTACATTCAATCCTTCCTTTCTTTCTTTCTTTCTTTCTTTCTTTCTTTCTTTCTTTCTTTCTCTCTTATTTTTGTTCAAGACAGGATTTCTTTGTGTAGCTTTGCAGCCTGTACTGGTACTCACTCCATAGACCAGGCTGGCCTCAGACTCACATAGATTCACCTGCTTCTGCCTCCTGAGTGCTGGGATTAAGGGTGTGTGCCACTACCACCTGGCTTGCATTCAATTCTTAAAGTAGACATATTATTTTATTTCTTAGTGCCTTTCCCATCTCGCTATAAAGGGGTGCTGAGTTTATTAATACAACTGGCATATTGTCAGGAGTGGTTCTTATGGGAAGTCGAATGCATGTTTGTGTCTTTGGTTTCAGATGGAGTTTAGATGTGACCACAGCTTGTAACTTGTGTTCTGGAGTCTTCAGTTCGTTGCTTCTGAGATGTGGCTCTACCCTGTTCTAGCTGGTGACTCCTTCTAGATCTCCTCTAAGGTTAGGTGAGGGCTGGACAGTCGTGTTTCTGCCAGCCAGACCCTGACATGCGCAACTGAGAGGTTCCTATATGCCCTGCCCTGATTAATGCTTTTTGGGGGTGGGGAAAGGTTTTGTGTACTGGACTATGTTCAAGGGTTCTGACTTTAGTGTGTGCAGGAGACTGCCTTTCCCTAAGAATCCCCTGCCCCATGCCCTGGACTCCCACTCACCGGATCACTGTGGGATACAGCTCTCCGGTGTAGAGGAAGATGCAGTTGAAAGAGGAAGCCAGGCAGCCCTTCCCTAACACAGCCAGGGATGTGCGTACGATCGTCTGGTCTAGAGAGAAAGGAATGAGGAGAGAGGGAGCGTAGGGATTGAGGTTGGAGGCATTGGCTTCTTTTCTTCTGAGAAGCTTCTGAAGGAGCATGGTGGGTGGGACTGAGAGGGAAGATGCTGGTAGGTGCTCACCCTTCGGGATTATCCCATTCACCAGGATACAGATGCCTGCCAGCAGCAGGGAGGCCAGCTGCGCAGGTCGGCGGCCCAGGGAATTGATGACGAGGAAGCACACGAACTTGGCCGGCAGGTCCACCGCACCGAAGATCACCTGGATTAGGTATATGCTGACTCCAAAGCCTTGCAGGTCCATGACCAGCCCATAATAGGCAAAGCTAGTGGCAAACCTGGTGAGGAGGGAGAGGGATGTGCGGTTGGTTAGACAGGCTTACACGAGTGTACTCTTTCATAAATTCAGTGTTGCATGGGGTATCCTGCTTTGACTATTGTTTCTTCAGACACTTAACTACTGCAGGCTCACACTGCACACCTGAAGTATTGGGGCAGTCCTCCAATCCTGTGCTAACTAGACACCCCAGGGAACAGGAAACTTTCATTTAGTTGCTAAGTAACGCTTATACACTTTCAGGCTTTATCTTATCTGCTGGGCAGAGGTTACTATGTAAGCCACATCAAGGTGCTAGTAATAACTGGAATTGTCTGGGACTTATCTGGGGTGAAGATTTAGGGGTTCACAAAGCTTAGGTTTGGGGATAGAACCCTCTACAGAGAATAAACCCAAAAATTGCCAGGGAAGAAATCTTTGGCAAGATTGTTCTTCTGACCACACCCCACTTAACTGTCATGGATTGCCATGGTGATGCATATGAGAGAGATACTGGGAACACTGCACAAGGAAGGAAGATTTGGTCTTATATTATTTTGGCCCAAGTGTGTTTTGGGGGATAAGTGTGGGTCCTCTTATGCCTGTGCTCGTTTTCCCCAGGCACCATCAGAGCAGTAAAGTCGCTGAGAGCTTTCAAAGCATACCAGTCTCTCCTCACAATACAAATCTGTGGGCTCTGGAGCCCATTGGTCCTGGTGAGGTGGTTTCTACAGGAACAGGACTGGTGAGAGAGGCTACGAGATCAGTTTGAGCATGGGAACTGGTTGAGCCGGAGGACTCTGGTTTCTTTAGGGCTTTCACAACTCATAGCAGATCTGCTGACTCTACCTCCCCCTTCTCTGCCTTTTTCCATGCCCTCCCCCAGCCTGCCTTTTGTCTTTTGATCCACCTGCTTGCCCATCAGTGTTTCTGGTTGAGCCTACCACAGCATGGAGAGGCAGAGGAAGAGGCGGCGGAGCTCGGGACAGCGCAGCAGCTCCATGGCGGAGGCCTGGCCTTTGCCTAGGGTCAGTTCCTTCTGTAGGCTGGTCCGGAGCACCTGATGGGACGGGCATGATTCAGGGCCTGAGCTCCTCCTAGGGAAGCTCAGGCAGCATCTAGGTACAAAGGTGTCTTACCTCTATATTCAATTTAGCCCCCTCCTCCTTTTTCCCATTGATCCGGGCCACTCTCTGCAGGGCTCGGAGGGTGAGGTCCAGCCTTCCTGAGGAGGAGTACCAGCGGGCTGACTCAATGAAGAACCTGAGGGTGGGATGGAGAGAGGGTGGATGCTGGCATGGTCTCAGTTTCAGTCTTCTGGTTTAGAGGCATGTAGTAGAGTTTTATTTACGTTTTGGGAACCAGGGCCCTTCCCAAGGCCCTCTTAAGGATCACCAAGCAGTGACCAGTTTGATAATCACTCATCCCAACCCAGAACTTAGCTCTTGGGTGCTGGGTAGGGAAGGGGAGTGTTAATAGGCAGTCAGACTGTGGGGTACCAGAGAACTGCCTCCCTCCTCCAGGACAAAACCGACTCCCCACAGCCTTGGTTTCAGAGTCTGTTCAACAGAAGCACTAGATTGGGTCAGCTTTCTGTCTTAGATGAAGTTTCTGGGGAGGTCTGTGCCCAGCTGTGAGAGATGGCCTGTCCCTTGTAGCCCTGTAGGGTTCTGGGTCATTGCTTCCCACCCCAGGTCCCACATACCAGGAGTAGATGAAGGCAACGAAATAAGGCACAGAGACCAGAAGCTGCAGGTGGCGCCAGTGGGGCACAGCATAGGCCACGCCAGCCAGAATGAACTGGCCCACGCTGTAGGTGTAGCCAATCACGGTGCCCACACAGGCACGGGTGTGGATGGGCATCCATTCCACATCTGGAAAGGGGTTGGAGTAGGGGCACAAGTAACTGAGCTGCTTGGCGGAAAGAGACTTCACTCCTGCCCCCTCCCAGTTGTGTTCTTCCCCAAAACTCTGTAAATGTCTGAGGTTGGGTGCCAGGGTAGGGAGAGGGGAGACATTGCGTGACAGTAGGGTCCCCAGGAACTGCTGTCTCTATGCTCTTGCTGCTTTTGGCTCTGCCCCCAGGGCCTGACTACATCCCCTTTTCCTGCAGAGTTACTCTGACCGCTCAGCCTGTTCTCAGCAGAAACCACTTCCCTTTCCCTCAGTCTTAGGCTAGATTCACCCTCCGTGGTGAGAGTGCTGCCTTTTTCCATCCTGGAGCATCAGTCCCGGCAGGGCGGTGACCACTACTCTGTTAAGGTCTCAAAAGCCACTAGGTTCCTGGTGGGCTCCTGATGCTGCTGCTGGGATGCACTTGAACATGTATATTGACTTTGGAGCTGGAGCCTTAGGCATGTTTCAGCTCCATCTCAGGTCTAGCGGATTCCTTTCGTCTAGAGAATTGTGGATCTCTTTCTGGACTTGAGAGATGACTTCAGGTAAATTTTTTTCTTCTCCCCAGCCTCAGATGCATTATCTGGGGAATATATATATATATATATATATACATATACACATATATATGTATATATATATATGTGTGTGTGTGTGTGTGTGTGTGTGTGTGTGTGATCTACTAGAGGAGGCACACTGATGATCCATGAACTCACACTAAGTATCCTTGTTTAGAAATATTAGACTAGCCATAATATTAAAATAATTATGATATTCTATATTTATTTTAAAAACTAAGAGAGAGCTGGGTATGGTGGTGTATGCCTGTAATTCCAGCACTTGGGAGGGAGAAGCTGAGTATCATGAATTGGAGGCTACATTGTAAGACTCTGTATCATAACAAAACAAATAAACAATACCAACAAAAAAACAGTGAGATCTGACTTCTTGGCTGTCAGTGCCTTTGGTATCTCTAGATAGGATATTTCCTTTAAAACAATTACATTTATTCATTTATTTATTCTCTCCCTCCCCCCCTCTCTCCTCCCTCCTCCTTCTTCTTCTCTGTGCTTATGCCATGGCAGGTGTGTGGAAGTCAGAGGATAACTAACTTGCAACAATTGGTTCTCTTCTTCAACCATGTTGGTCCCGGGAATCAACTCAGGTCACTAGACTTGGTTGCAAGTGTCTTTACCCACTGAGACATCTTGCCAACCCTACCTTCTTTGCTATTTAGCTGGCCTGGAACTCATTATATAGACCCATCTAGCTTCATACTTGGGACGTTCCTCCCACCTCTGCCTCCCGTGCCCTGGGATTGTGGGTACATGCCGCCATGCCTGGCCTGTCTCACTAGACTTGGATCTCCTTTGGATACGCTTCACCACTCCTAAGGTCTCCTGTACCTGGTCCGTCATGGCCGCTCTGACCACAAGTCTGCAATCTTACTATGGTGTGAGCTGAGGAAGGCAGGGTGGTGTTGATTGGAAATGCAGATCTAAGGGGGGTTTTGGGTTGAAAGCAGGGGGTCTCAGGAGGAGAGGCCTGGGGGAGGAGACTGGGGGGACGGGGTGGTGAGTGGAGACATAGGTGAGCAGTCCTCACTTAGTGTCATGCAGTTGATTGCAATGCTAGCCAAAGACATGCCCGAGAGGAGCCGGAAAATGCAGTAGACGGTATAGTTGGGGGCATAGGCTGCACAGGTTCCTGACACAGCTGTCTGTAGGTAGTTCAAGATCAGCACCTTCCGACGGCCCAGCCTGTGGGGGAGGGATAACCTGTGTCAGGGGTCTGAGGACTGCCAGGAGCCAGGTTGAGCCACAGAGGAGAGGAGTAGCTGCCTAGGCCGCAGTCTTCTGAGAAGCTAATCAGCCACCCCAGCCTTGAATCCAGTCAGGGCTCCCCAATCCCAGCTTAACCCAGCTCCTTGGCTTACCCAGGACTGACCTGTCTGCCAGGTAGCCAAACATCATGGCTCCCAGCAGCACTCCCACCATGTACAGGGACTGGGCCAGCTGGCGGAAGGCCCGGTGAGAGCACACAAGGTTCCACTGTGGACAGAGAAGAGGCCAGATGCAGGGAAGGCCCTCAGCCTCCTCTAGGAAGGTCCTCTGCAGCCCATGCCACCTCTTTCAGTCTTGCTTTCCTCTGCTGTTTGTGTTTCAGTTCTCGGGAGCTAAGAACACTTAAAACACTCAGCAGCTTCCACATCCACCCTCTACAAATACCATCCTCCTCTGAATGCTTTTATCTCATCTTCTGATCTTGGCCCCTGGGGAACTTGACTGTGTGTGTGTGTGTGTGTGTGTGTGTGTGTGCATGCGTGTGTGTGTCGGACTGTCTGTCTGTCTGAGAGGTGAAGCGATGTTGCGTGGAGAGGGACCCCCAAATCCTTACCTCGGATACGATGGTTGAAGGGTAGGTGCTGTTGTCATAGACCCAGCCATCAATGCAGGGCTCTGTGACTCCGGTGCCATTGGTCTCTGTGCCATTGTGAAAGGGCAGCCCCCACTGTGGGGAAGTGAAACGGAGGCAAGACTTGGGTCGTCCTTGCTTGTCCAGGGGCAGCCAGGCCTCCAGACCTCCATCTTTGCTGAGGTTGGCATTGGCAGGTGGGCGGCAGTGGTGCGTGGGGATGGCAGCAGTGAAGTTCTGCAAGGTGTTGTGGGAAGCCATCAGCAGTAGGGGAGCAACCACCAGGGTGACCTGGATTAGCTGGAAGCGTCCGACGCCCCCCACCTGCTTCAGGAGGTCATTAAAGGCCATGGGGCTGGGCCAGGCTGAGTGGTCAGGGGCTGAAGACCTCCAGTCCGAGGACTTCTGTCTGTACGCCTGCTGCCCTTTGCCTGAGGAGTGGGGCTGTTGCTGCCTTCGCAGCTGAGTGGCTCCTGGAGCTGGAAGTGAGCCGGCTCTGTGGTGGGACAGCGGGCTGGTGGACCGCCCCTCCTTTCTCTCTCCCCTGGTTCTGGCCCTCCCTTCCCCTCGCCTCTTTTCTTCACTTCGGGGGTCTGGACAGCTCAGCTTTCAGGGTCTGCTGGAGCCCTGACTCTTGTGCAGGCAGCTTTTAATCTTTGGCCTGAAGACAATGAGTTAAAGAGTGACTTGGTGTCAGGAGGATTAACCCTGTGAGTATCCCTTGTGTCAGTGGAATCTCTCCAAGTAGGTAGAAAGGGCGGGGGGGGGGGGGGGGGGGGAAGGTTGATACTGAGAGTGGATTCACTGGGGGCAGCCATCTGGGCACCTGGATGCAGAAGGGGCACAAGGTGGCACCTTCTGTCTTTCCTCTATTGAGGAATCTGGTCTCTGGGAAATGTGACAGCGTCCTGATGGATTTCTGAGGACACCATAGTCTATCTTCAGCAATAATACCAGAGACAAAATGACGAGTCCCATCAAAACTGAAGTTCAGATTGCTGATCAATTTTTTAAAAGTATAGCCCTAATATTGCATAGGCAATGTTTATATCCAGAATTATGTGCTGATTTGAAATTCAGCTCTGACTGAGAATCTTAAATTCTTATTTGCTAAGTTGAGTAACACTGGCCTTTGGTCTTCCAAGGACAGCTCACATCTTGTAGGACCACAGCTTTGCGCAACTGGAAGAAACAGCAGTGGTCAGAGGTTGCGGACCGAGGGCAAAATCAGACATATGGGAGATCACTCTTCTGGGGTCTCAGTTTTCATTTTCTTGATTATTCTTTTTTATTCGTTTTTAAAGACAGAGTCCTATGTAGCTCAGGGTGGCCTCCATGTCAATACATAGCCAAGGCTGGTCATGAATGATTCCTCCTGGATGCACCTTCCTAGTGCTAGGATTTCAAATCTATACCACCACACTGTTTACCATATATTTTTTTTAAGACAGAGTTTCTCTGTGTAGCTCTGGCTGTCCTGGAACTTGCTCTGTAGATCAAACTGGCCTTGGACTCCCAGAGATCCACCTGCCTCTGCTTCCTGCATGCTGGGATTAAAGCCATGTACCACTACTGCCTTTCTTTCTTTCTTTCTTTCTTTCTTTCTTTCTTTCTTTCTTTCTTTCTTTCTTCCTTCCTTCCTTCCTTCCTTCCTTCCTTCCTTCTCCCCCCTTTGTGCATGCGCCACAACTTGTGCACAGAGGTCTGAGGACAGCTTGTAGGAGTGTGTTCTCTCTTTCCATCATGTGGGCTTTGGGGATTGAACTCATACCATTAGGCTTGGCAGCAACAACTTTGCCTGCCAAGCCATCTTACTGATCCCTCTTTTCTCCTTTATTCAAATTTTCCCTTTGTTGTGTTTTTTATTTCTAAAAAATATCTTACTTTATTTCACATGTATTGGTGTTTTGCCTACATGTGTGTCTGGGCACCATATTCATGCCTGGTACCCATAAAAGGTGTCAGATTCCTTGGAACTGGTGTTACAGACAGTTGTGAGCCACTCTGTAGGTGCTGGGAATTGACCTGGGGTCCTCTGCAAGAACAAACAATGCTCCTAACCACGAAGCCACCTCTCTGTCACTCTCTTCTATTATTTTTAGACAATGAGCATGAACCTATCTTATTTTTAGCCACAAGTCTAGGACCTGACTTGCTTTGGCTCATGAACCGTGGTTACTCACAATCAGAGGGAATGTTGAACACTAACTGGATGTTTCTGCAGGATCTGATTGGTTGGGTCAAAGACCGAGGAGGCTGAGGGTGGGTTTCTACTCTATGGCTTCATTTGCACGGTGTGTCTGGTGTAAAATATCGAACCCCGGAGTCAGGTCCTCTTGTCATATTCTCAGGCTGTGTGACCAGGAGCAAGTTAGCAAATGCCTGTGTACCTCAGTGCCCTTGCTTTCAAAATGCGGATAGTTTTCCTGCCCCCTTTATTTTGTTTCTGGAGGCTTAAATGACCCAACACAGGTAAAGAGTATAAAGAAGGCTTTGTCCAAGAATGGTGGTTCATGCCTGTAGTCCCAGCTTCTGGGGAGCCTGAGGCAGGAGGATTAAGCTCAGGAGTTAAAAATCAGCCCAGCCAGGAGACTAGTAGTTCCAACTTAGTCTTGGCCACATGGTGAGTCTGATGGCAACCTGGGCTGCACGAGACCCTGGTTTTTATTTGTTGTTGTTTTTCCCCTCAAGACAGGGTTTCTCTGTATAGCCCTGGCTGTTCTGGAACTCACTCTGTAGATCAGGCTGGCCTCAAATTTACAGATAATCTCCTGCCTCTGCCTTTCAAGTGCTGGGATTAAAGGCATGCACTACCACTACCTGGCTATGAGACCCTGATTTAAGGAACCTCCCACTAGGAAAAAAGGCCATATCCTATGCTTATGCAAACCACACTTGTATGTACTAGATTGGGAGGGGCTTATTTATTGCCTATTTAGGTCTTTAGGCAATGAGGTATTAGACTAGGGTCTTAACTTCAAAGCTAGCTTCCTCCTCTTCCTTCCTCCTCCTCCAACAGGGATTCATTATATTTGCCAGGCTGGTTTCAAACTCATGGTTCTCTGATCTCAGCCTTCCAAGCACTGGGATTATAGGCCTGGAGCCACTATATGTCACTGAAAGCTGAACCCTTAACTGTGGCTCTCAAGGTGTTCTTTGCCAAGCTAGAGGGGTTTTGGAGATGAGCTATCTTTGTATGTAGAGAAGAGGCCCAGAGAGGCAGTTGTAATTCATCCCAGCCTCCCCCTCCCAATGTGTGTTGATTCTAGCTTGGGCTCAATGGGTGTCCAGATGCCTGATACATTCTCCAGGCCAAGGTATATAAGAACCTGTGGCCTGGGGAGCTAGGACAGCTGGACAAACAGCTCAGAGGCGGTGGGGTCAGTTCCCTGCCAAGACTTAGTCCTCTTGTAGGGAAGTAGGTGGAGTGCTGTGGGTAGTGGGGTGACCTCCTGCCAGCACCCTTGCTTTCCAAGCTTGTGCCTAATCCTGCTCAGGGTAAGAACTTCTTTCTTAGCTCCTGTCTTAGTTAGGGTTACTATTGCTGTGATAGACACCATGGCCAGAGCAAGTTGTGGAGGAATGGGTTGATCTGCTTTACACTTCTGCAGCATAGACCGTCACTGAAGGAAATCAGCACAGAAATTCACACAGGGCGGGAACCTGGAAGCAAGGTTGATGCAGAGGCCATAGAGGGGTGATACTTACTGGCTTGCTCCTCATGGCGTGTTCATTCTGCTTTCTGAACCACCAGTCCAGGGATGGCACTGCCCACAGTAGGCTGGGTCCTTATCCATCAATTAGTAACTAAGAAAATGCCCTACAGGATTATGTTCAACCCATCTTATGGAAGCATTTTCTTAATAGAGGTTTCCTCCTCTTGGATGACCATAGCTTGTGTCAAGTTGGCATAAAACTAGCCAGTGCAGCTCCTGACCAGTTCCAAGTCTGGTTGAGTCTATAAAAGCCTCCACTCGAGAGGAGAACACCTTGAGAGCCACAGGAACTGAACTGTGGCAAGATCCCAGGATTTTCAGATATAGGGACTGCCCTTGTTGACCTTGTGGATCACTAAAAATTCAGGATGGGTTGCCTCTGTGCTCAATGGATCATTGGCTTAAATTCTGGTTGTGCTCAGTGGGAGGGTGTCAGCTTTAGAGAGCTGGCAGAAATGTATTTCTTTTCTCAGAACCACATACCACTAGAATTGAGAGCCATTACTCAGCTGAAAACATCTCATGGTACAGATAAGGAGATAGAGGCCCAGACAGGAGCCAGTGTTGCCCATGACCACCCTACAAGTCTCTCACTAGGCTCTTTTGACTCCGTTGTTCTCTCTACTGTGTGAGTTGCTGTCACATAGGTTAGATTTTCTGGGATAAGTGCTGACTTGTATAGCTATCATCTGTTAAGTCAATGGGTTTCAAAGTGTGGGACTACATGTGATTTTTATTACTTTGTGACACCTTTCAAATAAATAATTTACAGATCAAAGAAGACACTTTGGCTCAGATCATGTTCTGGAAGCATGGGGTTGAAATGACCTGGAGAGTTCAGAAGACTCCAGCTGCCTGCCAGCATCTGAGCCGGAAATTTCAGAACCAAAGTGAACCTTGTGCCTTGTTCCTGGCTACCCCAACCAGCAGCCAGTGTAAGCCCATCTAAAGCCACCGTTCAAAAGCTAGACATGAGCTGAGGATGTAATTTACTGATAAAGCACCTGTCTAGCATGCAGGAAGTTCTGAATTGGATTCCTAGAACCATGTAACACGGGGCATTGTGACACACAAGTAATCCTAGCACTAAGAAGATGGAAGCAGGGAATCAGAAGTTCAAGGTCATCTTCAACTGGCTATTCAATACATTGGAGGGCACACTGGGCTACACGAGACCCTGCCTCGACAAAAGAGCAAAATCTCACAAACTAGATATGAGATCATTCACCCATGAGGTGACCCAGAGGGTGTTCCACATTGGGTGGCAATTTCACTGAGTTAGTTGTTGTCCCTGCTCAGGAACAGAGAGAAGGGAATAGAGATGACTGAGGAACAGCAGCAATGGAGAGAAGGAGGAATGGAATTTGGCGTTTCACTGTGAACCTTGACAGTAGCAATGGAAAGTGCTTTCTGGGTATCTTCCTTCCCCTCACTATGTGTCTGCAGGAAGCACCCTGGAGCAGTGCAGAAATGGTCATGGTTAGGACATTTCAGAAGCCATCCTGAATTCTGAACCACTGATGGATGGGGAGAAGGCAGAGGTCAGTGATTCACACTGAGCCCAGCTCTTCTCTGTCTGGTGGAGATCCAGTTAAGCTAAGGGGAGACATTGTTGGCCTGATTGTCAGCTGATCTTAGGCACCAAGGTAGAAACCCCATCAGTAGACATCAATTGTAAGGTGAAGTCTGATAGCCTTATTGCAAAAGTCAGGTCTCCATGGTCTGTGTACCATCCCCAAATTATCTAAAGTTTGGCAAGGGAGACTCCTGCATCCAAAGTGTAAACAGCAGTTTCCTATGAGGCTGGATGACAGGCTGGTGTGGTTGGGGCTTGGGGTGGGTAGCAGAGGGATCCTTCTGCTCCTTTGCTCCCTCTCCTCCTGGCTCTTGATTTCTTTCTCAGACTTCCCCACTTCCTGTGTTCTTGACTGTCCTACCCAATAAACCATTTAACATTCAAATTCTTATCTTGGTGGTTTGCTTCTGGGGAAATCAATGCCAAGGTGCAATAGAGACCACAATTCATTCTACAATCAGTAGGGTACCTAAACCAGGCTTTAGAGCCTCAGAAGTTCTTTGGGAGGAAGTTGCATAGTTGAGAAGCCCCCACCTCCACTCAAGATGAGTTGTGGGTAAACCAAATGCAGCGGGAGTCAGACAGGGAAACTTCAAGTGCGGAGTGAAAGGCCGGGGCAGTTTATAAGCAGAAAGAAACTGAATGAGGCTGGGGTTCGGCATGTGAAAGTGGAGTGCTAGAAATGAATTGCTGGGGCAGGCTGGGGCCTGATTCTGCTGGGTCTTGTAAGAGGGTTGAAATTTTATCCCCATGAGAAATCACCGAAAGGTGGAGGCAGGGTGCAGTATAATTCTTTTAGTGTTTATTAAGCACCCTCTCAAATCTCTAAATACATACTTGAGAGTAGTCATTAGCTCTGTGTTTGATAATGGGCGATCATAGAGTGTGTTGGTGTTGTCCTATATGGTCAACAATAGCCACTGCCGAGCACTTGAATGGAGCTGATCCTAACCGAGCTTCTTGGTTCATTTTTTGTCAACTTAAGACAAGTTAGGAGGAGAGAATCTTAGTCGTGAAAATGCCCCCATAAGACTGCCCTGTAGACAAACTCGTGGGGGTATTTTCTTGCTTAATGATTGATGTGGGAGGGTCCAGTCCACTGTGGGAAGTACTGCCTCTGTGTCGGTGGTTCTGTAAAAAAGCAGGCTGAGAACGCCAAGAGGAATAAGCCAATAAGCAGTGTTCCTCCGGGGCCTCTGCTTCAGTTCCTGCCTTGAGTCCTTGTCCTGACTTCCACAGTGATGGAGTGTGACCTGAGTATTGTAAGATGAATCAAACCCTTTCTTCCTTGAGTTGCTTTTGGTCACAGTGTTTTACCACAGCAATAAAAGCTCTAACAGAGGCAGGGTCTCATGTAGGGTTCCGGAACTATTTGATTAGCAGGTTTTGGGACTACAAATCTTTGGAGAAGGGTGAAGTCTTGAAGTTCTACCTTAGCTCTGGAGCAACGGTGCCTAGTGAGTATGGATCAAAATGTCAAATGGAGAGCCCACATAAAATCTCCCTTTTAAGGTGTTTTGTCATGGTTACAGAAAACAGACTAACACAGATCTCTTCTCAGGAAATGGATTAGTGCCTGATGAATTAGCTGGAGGGAGCCAGCTTTGTGTGGACACCATAAGAATGTTCTCACCAGACACTGAACGCCAATACCTTGACCTTGGTTGGACTTCCCAGCCTCCAGAACTATGAGCAATACATTTCTATTGTTTAGACAGTCCAGCCTGTGGTAATCTGTTATATCTGCACAAACAGACTAGGATACATGTATGTGTTCACAGTAGCTCAGCTGGCATGCAGCCAAGTGCCCATATCTGTATGTTCACACAGTACAGATGGACATGTGTGTGTACTCACATGTCCACATGGTATCCAGCCCTCTTTCCCATCCCCTTTCTCAAGCAGTATGGGCTGAGTTTTTTATTGTGATTTATTGAAATTTCCCACTAAGGAAAGAATTTGGGGAGGGAAAGAACTGCTAGGAAATCTCAAGGGAAATGGAGATGGAGATGGGCAATGGAGGAAAGCGGCCAATACAGAGAGGGTAGATAAAAGAATGACAGGGCCTGGGTTGCAGGGAGGATGAATGTGGAGGTGAGTATTGGAAGCCTTGTGGCCAGAGCTGGGTTGTGGGCTATGGTGGAGGTGGTGAGGTGGAGATACCTTTTCTGAGCTCTCAGAAGTCTTTGCTCTAAGAGCATGGGCCTACCCAGGGTCTCCCCGAGTCCCCAAGGTGCTTGAGGAGCCCTGGAAGGGTCCTGCTTGGGATCAGTCTCTGGAGGGCAGACAAGCAGATTCTGTTGTTCTCAGCTGGGGTCTGATCCGCCAGTCTTCAGAGGAATGGTCTGGGATGCCTTTTCTGCTTCGGATTCCTGCTTTGTCTTCTTGGCATGCTTGTGCCTAGAGACATTGAGCTTAGGAAAAGCCTGTTTGCTCAAAGGGGAGCCCTGGGGGCTAGAGGCAGAGAACTCACCAGTTTTGTATGTCCTCAATAGTCTCTGGCAAGGGCCGGTTGAGGGTCTCAAGCAGGAAGAAGGCAGCGCTGCCTCCCAGGAGGGCCGTAGTCCCAAAGATGACATTAGGGATGTAGGGCTGGACCTCACCCGTGATTTTCACCAGTGGGGCTATCATACTTCCCACTCGAGCCCACACGTTACTAATACCCATACCTGTTTGCCTGGGAGGGTTCAGAGAAGGGATTGGCAGCCTCTACAGAGGGCTTTTTAAAGGATACTCTTGGGACCTCTGGGTAGAAGGCAGGAGGAGGATGCTACGGTTCCATCTGTTAGCCCCTGACCCAGGTGCATCACTTACCTGAGGACTGTGGGGTAGAGTTCACTTGTGTAGAGGAAGAGGCAGCTGAAGGAGCCAGATAGGCATCCTTTCCCAAATACAGCCAGTGCTGTCCTCATGAGCGTCATTTCTGCATGGGAAGGGGTTGGAGGATGGGCCTTGGTGTTCATGAGCACCTGAATGTTCTCACTCCTTAGCAGACTTTCTCTCCCTTTGTGCTTGGTTGCCCGGAAGCTCGTTTGAAAAAGGAAAGGTGAGTAGCGACCCATCTGTTACTCTTCACACTTTGTCGTGTGGCCAAGTGGATTGCTGTCTAGAAGAGGAACCTGAGCCCCACAAAAAGTAGGGATCTCTTTAAGGCCAACACAGTGAATTGGAGGAGGGCTAACAAAGTTGGAGTTCACTTTCCAGCCTGTGGCAGCTTCTTCCAGAGGGTCCTAGGGTAGCCTCAACCTCTCACCTGGAGACACAAAGATGAGGGCCAAGATGGCCCCTCCAGCCAGGAGCAGGAGGAAGCCCTGGGTGATGCGCCGGCCCAGATAACTTATGGAGAGGATTGTGATGAACTTGGCTGGGATGTCAACCGCACCAAAGATGAGCTGGAGTATGTAGATGTTGACTCCAAATTCTTCTACCCCCATAGCCAAACTATAGTAGGCAAAACCAGTAGAAAACCTGAGAGACAGAGAGTCATGGGTCAGTACCTGCAACCAAACTGAGATCTCTTCCCACAGCTACTCTTGGGTTACCAGGGTGATAAATAGTTTTGCTGATTGTGTCATCTATAGCAGATTGATATCCGGTGCTTGAGTACTGTTGAGTTTTGTGAGATTGTGTCTCAATCTCAATGAAAAGTGCTGGGATTGACTGGTCATGTCTTGCATGGTCATGGTGTTCATGGTAAAGGTACCCAAGATTGATCCTATAGAATAACAGGACTGGAGGGACTCTCAGAAACTGGAGGAGGCAGGAAATGCTCTATTTTTTGCTCAGTTGAAATGGAACAGCCAGAGAGGCAGGGGTAAAAGTCAAACTGTGAACAGCGTGAACATAACTCCTCTTCCACTCTCAGAATTATGGAAAAGTGTGGGACAAATTTGATCCTGGGGAAGACTAGGATGGAAAGTGGTCTCACAACTAGGTCACAAAAGGACGTTGGGGAAGATGTAGCATCAGTCAGAAGAGGAAACTTGGATATATAATTGCTCCCTGCAAGTCTGCAGCCTGCAGGGTCAGCTCTCCTCTGTGTGGTTCCAGAGGGCAGAGCTAGGCTAAAAGGCTTCAGGGACAGAGAGGCAGACTGTGGGGCAAGTTCTGTCACCAGGATGCTCACTGAAGGGACTAGAGCACCTGCCCTGTGTGGGGCTGTGCAACCTCAGAGGAAGCAGACACTCTCAACTGAATATGGGACTTCTGGGTTGGAAGCTTGTCTTGGTGGCTCCCAGGAGGTATTTTCTTGATTTTTCTTGCAGGTACCCTAGGTTTGCCCTGATGGACACCTCATTGTTTATCAACCCTGTGCAGGGCATGAGTAGGGAGAGGTGGCAGGTTACCAGGCCAGGGAGAGACAGAAGGTCATACGGCGCAGGATGGATACCCGGAACAAGTCAGATAAGCCATATTTGACCTTGGTTGAGGCGATGTCCTTCTGCAGGCTGAACTTCAGCTCCTTGAGACATAGGAGAAGCAGAGGTGCTGTTAGTGGGCCTAGCTGCTGGAAGGGAAGGAAGTTCAAGCTCTTTCAGAGGATGCATTGGGGGGAGCAGATGGAATACAACTGTAAGCCAAGGAAACGGGCCCAAGAGGCTGACACATAGTCCTGCCCCAGCTATAATCCCTCCCCACCTACCTCTATGGTGAGCTTTCTCCCCTCCTCCTTCTTGCCATTGAAGGTAGCCACCCGTTGGAGTGTCTTCAGGGCCTTTGAGAACTTTCCAGATAGAACCAGCCAGCGAATGGACTCTGGTACCCACCTAGGGGCCAGAGTCAAAACATAGTGGCTCCTGTTCAAGAGTCCCTTTTAATACCTCTGCCTCTGGAGCCGTGGATAGGAAGCCCAGAAACCTGAGGGGCCTAATGCTCTTTCTGTGGAACCTCACTGGCCCATCTTTGTACTTGGGCTGCTTCTAGTTAGCACAGATTCCAGCATTCTGTTTCCCCACATCTAAAGCAGCCTTCCAATGTTCCAAACCTAGATTGCTGGTTGTTGTTGGATGTCTTCCTTAGCTAAGAGCCCCAGGGACTATAGTAAGGTCTTGGTCTGGATTCCTTCAAGACCTTTGGAGGGAGGACACTGATACCTGGCCTTAGACTCCTGATCCCAGCTTTGTGAGTCTGTTGCTCATGGACTTACACCTTCCGCTTCTACCTTGATAGTCCTGTGAGCCTTCTCTCACCAAGACTGTGAAGGGGCTCCTCTCATGCTTCATGGCTGAGCCCAGGACTCTAGCTTTGCCTCCCTGAGAATAATGACAGCAATGGCTCCCAGTCAACAAGTCTTCCTGTAGGTCAGCCCCACAAAATTAGGGTAACCAGCAATATCATCCCCATCTTATCTAGAAAAAAATTGAGGCTCAAAATGAGTGAGACCTGCCTCAAGTCACAGGCTAAAGGACACCGAGCTCTTGACTACACTGCTGACTATCTTCTGCCTTTGTCCCCGACTCTGCCTGCTCCCACCCCAGGCTGTGTACGTGTTTCTGCCTCCACTCTCTAGTCTTTCCCCTCCCCTTTCAGATTGCTGTTCATCTCTTGACAGTTCTACATTCATTTCCAAGTTGAAGTTCCATCTCAAGTCTGTACTTTTCCATGTAATCTTCCCCAGGTCTCAGTTTTCTCATCTTTGGATAGGGACAATAATGCTCCCATCAACCAGAGATGCAGCAAGGATCAGAGACAACATTAATTAGTGTTCAGAGTAGGATACCATGCATAACTTATTGTTACTTCATAGTTTCACAATTTTCCCTCAGAATGTTTTTAACTTCCAGCACTTGGGGCTTCAAGAATGAGTTATGCAGGCTAATTTGCTGTCTTCCTGTGTGGATTTGGGATTAACAGCTTGGTAATAAGATCTCTGCACACTCTGCTTCTTCCACCAAACCACCTCAATTCTCAAGAGATTTCCTGGCTGAGGCTCCACTTTGAATATTCTTTTGTATTTTACATCTGACAGTCTCCCAATTCTGTAGATACTTCCTTCCAAAGGTCCTTCAGATTTCTCCTTCAACACCCTCTAGCCTGCACAGTACCCTCCCTTCTGTTCCTGGCCTCACCATGTGGGACTGTATTTCTGGGCCATTTTTTTCCCCACAAACAGAACTTTGGGTAGGCCTGCCAGCCCCACAGGCACCTTCTGTACTTTTCCATCCTCCTCCATGTTTAGTTGAGGCCTCCCTGGATTTCTGTGCTCATGGTAGGCCAGCATCCTCCTATCTATCTCAACTCATGCCCCTTCTTCAGCTACAGGCAGCTCCCAGTGCTCCCAACACCTGCTCTCTCCTACAGCATGACTCAGCACATGTAACTCCTCTACCCTGGGGGGCCGTCCTTGACTCTGGCACAAGGGACAGATGGAGTTGGACAGTCAGGTTAGGCATGGAGCCCTTATTTGTCCCTGGTGGAATTGGGTAGAGAGAACAGAAGAGGGCCACATACCAGGATAACAGGGAGAAGATGAAGAAGGGAACAGATACAGCTAACTGTAGCCAGCGCCACTGAGGAATGACATAGGCCAGGCCGGACAGAATGAACTGGCCAATGGTGTAGCAGTACCCAATTGATGTTGATGAGATGGCCCGCACTGAGGTGGGTACCCATTCCACATCTGTGAGAGAAGCCCAAAGACCAGATTAGGGTCTTGTCAGACCCCAGGCACCTCCCTGTGAAGTGCTATCAGCTTCTGCCTCCCATTAGCTATCTGACTTCATCTGATCCCAAGGACTCAATTATCACCATTTTGCAGACAATGCTCTTGAAATTCAAGGACATAGGACTCACATCTGGGCCTCTCTCCACCCCAGTTCAGTCTTACTATATCTCTCCACTGAAAGTGACTTCCCTTGCTTTGCACTCAACTTCACCAGATATAGTGAAGACTAATTTACAACAGATACTGTATCACCCATTTCTATGATGCACTGAACATGATCATGTGCCTAGCAGAGCATCCAGACACAAGGCAGGTCCTATAGCTTCTTAGCCACTGTCATTATGTTTGTGATTGTTGCAAAATTCAGAAGTGTCTCAAGAAACCAAAGCCTTTGGCTTGAATCAAACCCACTCTCTCAGCTTTTGACTGTTGCTCCCCAAAGCCTTGCTGCTCGGGTCCCACTGTGGCTCACTCAAGATAACGGTGCTCAGAGAAATGCCCGAGATGCTGCAGCCACACAGGAATCGGAAGATTATATAGATGGGGAGGCTGGGGCTGAAGGCAGCACCTGAGCCACTGACTGCCAGCATTAGGTAGCTCCAGGTCAGGATGGGCTTGCGGCCAAACCTGCAGCTCAGAAGAGAGGAAGAGTCAGGTTAGCCACTACATAGCTGCCAAACTGAGTGACTTTCAGGCTTTGGGGCAAAGGGCTAAAGGCACCCCACCCCCAGTCTCACCCGAAGACCAGGTGGAGCACATAACTCCCTCACCAGACAGAGCCTTGCTGGTAATTGCTGTTTTTCAACAAGTTTGCAGTAGAAGCATTGGGTTAATGAGTTATTTCCTCTGCCTCTACTTAGCTGACTGAGCAGAGGTCAAAAGACCACGTATCTCTGAGCAGTTCATCTGCCCTGGCTTTATGCTATGTAGCCACAAAACTGGTTCTGAGAACCTGGGTTGAGAGGCCAGAAAAATTCAAACCAGGACTTTGGGACAAAGAGACGGCTATGGTCTGGCAAGGGAATGGTGTCTGCCCATAGAGGACCATCCTTCTCACCTCTCCTAGCTTTTGGTTCTTTGGGGTACACTGCCAGAACAGAGTTATGAGGGAATGTACGTGGAATGTTTTCCCAAGCCTCACCTGTCTGACAGTTCTCCAAACACGGGCCCGCCAATCAGTATGCCTGCCATGAAGATCGACTGGGCCATCTCCTTCAGTTTGTTGGAGCTGCACACCAAGTCCCACTGCACAAGAGCAAGGTAGGGCCATGCCAGTTCAACAGTCCAGTGCCCCTAGCTATGCTCAGCCTACCTTCACATACGCATGCATGCATACATGCTCACTGGCATGCATGTATGCAGGCACTTACATGCCTTGGCTTCCCTGAACCTGGTCTTTGACTGCCAAACACTAATTCTTTCCACCTGTGTGGGTTCCTTAGGTCCTTGATCCACGATTGTGTGATGACAGCATCCCTCAAGTGTATTGTATGGCTTAAGTCTGCTTAGCTGCCCTATTGACCTCTTCTCGGCCTCTTCCACTAAAAGTCTGTGTCCTGTAGCTCCTCCTTTTCCCCACATTTCCAAGGCCGGTCCCTCCACCTGCATCCTTGACCTCACCTCTCCTCCTCTTAAGGTCTTCTGGTTTCTTCCTCCCTGCCCCCTTCTCTCTCTCTCTTCCTCCTCTTTTTCTCTCTAACTCTTCATCAGTTTTCCTCATAACCTTTCCTTTCTATATTCCCTCCAATTCTGTAGAATGAGAACCCACCCTTGCTGTCACCCACCCTCCTCCCTCAATTCTCAGTTCTGCCCTGACCAACACACTGAAGCGCCGTGCTCACTACAGCCACCCACAGCTTCTTTGTCAGCCACACTACAGACCTTCTGCATCCTGACCTGGCTTAGGCCTTGGTAGCTTCCCTCCACCTAGTTCTCATCTTGCAACCCAATCTCTCTTCTGGTCCGACCATCAGAGTCTGGGCCTACTTGAAAACATCCCATGACCATTCCAGACCTAACAGGACTTGCCACCTGACTCTGTAAGGTCCCGTGCACACCAAGCGGCAGCCCTGACTTTATAAGGTCCTGTGTACACGAAGGAGCAGCCCTGGCTTTGTAAGGTCCCATGCACACCAAGTGGCATCCCTGGCTTTTCCCATGCACACCAAGTGGCAGCCTTGGTTTTTGAAGATATTTGTTTTTGAGATTTATGTGACTTTGAATCGACGAATCCTAAGTACATGACACTTGTGGAGAACACAGCCATGGTTTCAATATACATACAAAGAACAAATTCTGCTATGGAAATTTGCCCATCACCTTTCCAGCTTTATATTTTATATATATTTTTGTGGTGATACATTTAGATTCTCTTCTTTTAGTTGTTTTGAGAACTCAGAGTTTAGCTACAGTTGTGGATCTGTTGATGAGTAGCTTCTTGTGCCCACTCCACACCAATCCTCTCAATCCCCGGACTCTGACAAATATGGCTCTATATTCCTAAGAATTCCACCTATGAGAGAGCATGCTGATGTCCCATTTCTGACTCCTCCCTCTCTCCCCCACCCTGTAGAGGACGTGATGTCCTGTGCTCACAGGAATGTTAGACATACAAGGTTGTCTCTTCAAATAGAGATACGTATAACTTGTTTTCTACCCAGAAGGCTGGGCACATATGTAATTAAGAACCTGGTGACCTGTGCTATCTGTAGGACCAGGTCACACTTGATTCCCTAGACTCTTATTTATTTATTTATTTATTTATTTATTTATTTATTTATTTATTTATTTGGTTTTTCAAGACAGGGTTCTTCTTTGTAGCCCTGGCTGTCCTGGAACTCGCTTTGGAGACTAGACTGGCCTTAAACTCACAGAGATCCCCCTGCCTCTGCCTCCCAAGAGCTGGGGTTAAAGGCGTGCGCCACCACCACCCAGCTTCCCCCAGACTCTTAGGTTTACTTTACTCATTCTCCCAAGACCAGGGGCTCTCATCCTGTGGATCACGATCCTTCAGTTCAAGTGACCCTTTCACAAAGGGCGCATATCAGATATTTACATTATGATTCATAACAGTACCAAAATTACTGTTGTGAAGTAGCAATGAAATAGTTTTAAGGTTGGAAGGGTCAGCACAGCGTAAGGAACTGTTGAAGGGTCACAGCACTAGGAAGGTTGAGAACCACTGCCCTGGGCCATTCTCATCATTCTGAGCATTGTTTCTCTAGAACCCATTTTCATGGAAGAGATCACAGGGATTTTGCTAAGAGTTTTGATGAGTGATGCCTTAAGCTTTATTGTGCATATAGGATTGAGCTAATTGTCACCAGAAAACTTTTCCAAAATTGTACTGCATTAAATATGCCTAAAATAAACTGCCCGAGATCAGACTTTAGAAATCTGAACCAACGCAGACTACTGAGTTGTGTTGAACCAGACTTCTGATTGCCTCAGATCAAAACTCTGCTGGCTCTGGAGTTTATAGATACCCCACCCCCACTCCACAGTCATTTGATCTTCAAGTTTCAAATATATATATAATATATACAATATAATATATTATATAATATATACAACATAATATGTTACACACTCTCTCTCTATATATATATGTATATATATGTATATATGTATATGTATATATATGTGTGTGTGTGTGTGTGTGTGTGTGTGTGTTTGAAACAGGGTCTCTCTCTAAAGCCCTTGCTGTCCTGGAACTCATTATATGGACCAAGATGGCCTAGAACTCACAGAGATCTGCCTGCTTCTGCCTACCTAGTGCTTAGATTAAAAGCATGTGTCACCATACCCAACTGTATTTGTTTTTGAAACTGGATTTTCCTATTTTTTCTATTTATGTCTTTTGTGTGTATTGAGTGTTTTGCCCACATATGTATATGTGAATCATGTCTGTGCCTGGTGCCTCTAGAGGTCAGAGGAGGATGTCAGATCCTGTCAAACTGGAGTTATGGATGGATGGTTGCAAACTGCCATGTGAATGCTAGAAGCAAAAGCTATGTCCCCTGCAAGAGCAGCAGGTGCTCTTCACTGCTGAGCCTATCCGCCAATCCCTCTCTTTTCCTCACAATTGCCGCAATATGGGCCTCACTATTTTGCCTTTGAATGTATAGTGGCAGCTGATGCTTGCTGAAGGCTCTATACCAGGGACTGTCCTAAGTTGAGCCTCTTCTGTACTTCCATTCCCATACAGCATCCATGTTATGTTCCCATTTCACAGGTGAGGAAACAGGCTCCCAGCTGGTTGCTGTGACAAGTGTACAACAAGTCTTTCCCACTCCTTTCCCAATGACATATATGGTTTTAGGTTTCTACTATGCTAGGAATGTTCTCCGGTTCCCTCTTGTTGGCTAGGTAAGGACACTCACTCCCCTGCGGAGAGGTTTCTAAGGCCAGCTATGCTTTGGCCTGGTCAACCTGTCTGCTCTAATCTCCTGCTAATCCCAGCACACATTCTTTGCTCCAGACATCCTGAATTACTTGCGTAATGAAGCAAAGAATGTTCGCTAGAAATGCCTCCTAAAAGTGTTTCAGAAATCGAATGTGGGGAGAGACCACAGAGGCCGAGGAGTTCTTTTCTCCTTTCTCTCGTGGAGGGGAGGCGGGATGGGTGGATGAGGTCCAGGTCTTCAGCTAGCTTCAGGTGAGCCAACATCTCCAGGAATCCTGGTGGACATTTCTAACAGGGAAGGGGGGCTACATGGTATGGTGTGGTGGCAAAGGAGGAAACAGAATAAAGGAGCAGGTGAGGGCGTGGGAGAGAGGCACGGCAGGGGTGTCTGGAGAGACTTCTGGTACTTTCTGACACACCGTCTTAAGCCATTCAGGAAAATCTAAAGAAAAGACCTACTGCTCACACAATTCAGTTCACCTTCCTTCACAGCGAAAAGCACACTCCCGGTTGCTGCAGGGAGCCATGTGCTTCTTGATAAGAAAGGGGAAGCAGAAGATACAATGTAGCATTCTATCTCATTGACGTAAGAGGGGCACACTGGCCTGGGGGCAACCGCTTTCTCCTTTCTTATGGGTGGGAACTGAGATGGCTGCAACAACCCTGAAGATGGCAGAGCTGCTGTCAGTCTGGTCCCTGGGTGGCCCTGTAGATCTAGCCATCAGTCTGGAGTGCTACTTTTTTCAGAACTTTTCTTTATTAGTAATAGTCAAGCCAGGACTTACTGTTGAAGCTTTCGTTATGGCAACAAGAAGCTGCTGATGAAAACGGAATTTGTACCACCTCTCATGTATGCGTGAGAAGTCACATGATTTGCACTCCAAATTCTATGAGGAGAGCTGCCTCCTTTGTGAGACGTGTGTGTGTGTCTCTGTGTGTGTGTGTGTGGTGGGATGGGCAGTGTCTA
Source organism: Arvicola amphibius (assembly GCF_903992535.2). NCBI lineage: Eukaryota > Metazoa > Chordata > Mammalia > Rodentia > Cricetidae > Arvicola > Arvicola amphibius. The sequence goes on along the minus strand of NC_052047.1, from coordinate 151,700,932 downwards.
GGACACAGCTCTACGTCAGCGAGGAGAGATACCTTCAGAACTACACCACGACATCCACCCTTGGGTGATCTTTAGAAGTAAAAAGAAGTACTCTATGGTTAAACACTAAAAAGAAATAAAAAGTGAATTTCAGTTACACTGTAAATGTATTGCTTTCAGAGATTTCATGAGTAATGAAGCTCATCAGAAGTGATGAGAAAAATGTGTCTATGACCACCCTGCTGAGCAACACAAACTATGGGGAGCAGGTCGGAGACCTGCAGCCATTATGAGTTGATTGTGTCCCCTCAGGAGACACGCTGAAGTTCTAGCCTTCTAGATTGGAAATCTAGAAAAGTTTAGCCATAATTAGCCGAGTTATAGCGAGGCCATACTGGGCAGGGTGGACCCTTGTAGGAAGAGAAGAGACATGCGCAGACAGGACAGGATGGAGGCGGAGCTTAGAGTGGGACCCACAAGCCAAGCCATGCCAAGGAGTGTCGGCAACCACCTGAAGCTAGAGGAGACAGGGAGGATTCTTTGTGGGGCCTGTGAGGAGAGCACTGATGCTGTGGGGTTTGGACTTCTTGCCTCCAAATCTGTGAGATAATAAAATCTTGGCTGGTTTAAGCTACCTACCTGATCTGGGGAATTCTGCTGTAAATAAATGTGTGATTCTGCTATGTGAGAAGCATCAATTGGCCTGATAGGTGGTGATGGAATAGGCAAGGGAAGTGGGTGTGGAGCAAATGGGATAGGAGAGGAAGATTTTAGAGCATTCTGGATGCTTTTGGTGGAATTACCTGTGCAAAACCCACAGTGCAAAGTCCCCAAGAAGTTCCATTAAAATTCGTAGCAGAAGAATGGACTATTCAAGACATCTAAAGTGTTTTCTGTGCTTCCTTTGAATGAAACTCCCTTGGGTTCCATCAGGTTTTACTCTGAGTCAATAAAAACGAGTGATTCCTTTCTGCTTTGCACATGTTAGGATCCCCTTACTCAGGAGTGTTGCCTGTCTATTGATAATCTTTTCTGAGTATCGGGGCCTCTTTGGGTGGTCAGTTCCTGTTTGTGAGGCGGAGCATGTCTGAGAAGTCTGACTCCCAGTGTAGGTAACGTTGCCCTTGACTCTGCAGCTCTGATCTTACAGCAGGGTACATACTATGAAGCCTCCTAGCTACGCATGTCCTTGTTTTCTCTCCTGCATTCTGTGGCCTCGCTGAGGGCAGAAGATTTCTCACTTGACTTTTTATCCCTGGAAACTAGCAGAATAGTTGGTTGTAATACCTGTGAGTGTTTATTTAATGAATAGTGGATGAATGGATAAATAGGGCGGGGCTGTTATACAATTTTTTGCTGATGAGACCCAGAGAAGGAAAGGTTATGTGATCACTGGAGGAGGCCAGGCATTAGCTTTGTGGTGCTTCTCTCCCGCCCTGGGTGTGGCCAGGGCTGGTAATTCCCATCAGCTCCGGTCAGTTCTACACAGCCCTCTTGTTCTCCATAGCCTGGTCCTGCACTGGATTTCTTTTCGCAGTCTGGTAGTGTAACTAAGCCCCAAGGAGCTGGTTCTGGAAAGAAATGACAGACTCCTCTACCTTGTCTTCCTGCCCAGCCTGGAACAGCAGAAAGGTGGTAGGGAGGAAAGAAGGGTCGCTCTGCTCAGAGGCAGCTTTTCAAGCCATGGCGGAGCAGCATCGCAAAGCAGGGCTGCTATCGTATCCATTATTACAAAGAGCCTGTGGCTCAGATGATAAATAGCATGCTCAAGAATAGCGGCGACTCAGGCTCAAGTCTGCAAGATCTCCCAGCGGTGTCCTCTATCAGGACCACAGCTCCAGATGCCCCAGTGTGCTGTGTTCTGAGCCCTGGGCTGTCAGAGGGAAGGCTTAAACATGGGAGCTGTGCTCTGTTAGACAGCACAGCATAGCTCAGCATGGCATTGTGCCAAGGTCAGAGCCCACTGGGCTGGTCAAGGTCCAAACATAGATGTTTAGGAGTTAGGGTAGCAAGAAGAGTGACCAGGAGGACCCTCAGAGGGTAAGAAGACTAAAGGACAGATGTCACCACAAGCCACTCAAGAGGCAGACACAATCAAATCCTGCTGTATAAAGGGAAAGCTGACCCAACCAAGATTTCGTCCAATGTCCCCACCCATCAGAGTAAGGGAATGAAACAGATTATCTTCGCCCGAAGATCTTTTGGAGCCAGGTAAGAACTTAGGGAGTATTGTTGCTGGCCCTGTGCATTCTCACACCTTTGATGGAACCTGTTTGGGGGGCATGGGGACCAAAGAGGACAAGCCAAGTATCTTGGAAAGTATCAAAAGGACACAAATCTCTGATTTTGTTGCTTAGGAGCTGCACATTTTTTGGGACAGATTTTGTGTGTGTGTGTGTGTGTGTGTGTGTGCGCATGCGCGCACGCATGCGCAGGTGCACTTTTGCATGGGTACACATGTTTGTGTGTGTATATGTGTACATATACACATGTGAAAGCCAGAAGTATCTTCTCCAATTGCTTTCCCTCCGTTGTTTGGGACAGTCTCTTTTACTGAACATGGAGCTTTCTGATCAGCTAGTCTGGCTGACTTGTCAGCCCTAGGGAGTCCTGTCTCTGCCTCCTCAGTGCTGGGACTGCAGGCTAGAACACTCAGCTTTTTTGGGTGTTTGGGATGACACTTGGGTCCTCATGTTTATGCAGAAAGCACTTTACTGACTGAGCCACCTCTTTAGCTCTGGGACAGATGTTTAACTTCTATGTGGTCAGAGTCCTCAGCTCTACCTGGTGCCTGCTTCTTGGAGCTGAGGGTGATTTAAGGAATGAAGAGCACCCAGCCCTAAATCTGAAAAGACACTGTGCATTAAACTCCAAGCAATCGTATTATTATTATTGTCACATGTCCAATAAAATGTGACATGTGCTGCCACAGACAGGGCATGGTTCTGGAGTTAGGGTCTCCTGGAGCACCCTCACAGCTGTGCAGGGTCCCCTCTGGAGCTGAGCCCAGTGTTACTTTCTGTAGAATGGTAAGGATAGTACCTGACTTGCCTGCTCACAACAGGCGGAAAGTGAAGCAGCAGCTCAGGGGCCTGCGCGCAGTAGATGTCTACCGAGTGAGCTCTTGAGTTTAGGGAGCTACAGAATTGCTCTAGGCCCCTTCTGTGCAAATGATAAGGAACTTTTTACATAATGGCTGCCACTGGGGTCAGGCTGGCCAGAAATGTAGCCAGGCTGAAACTCCCACATCCTTACTGAGGATTTAGATCAGAGTCTGAGAAAGAGGTTGAAACAGAGCATGCCTGATCAGGGCTGAGGGCAGCCAGTGGGGATGTGGAGCAGGCGTGGGACTGAACGTAAGAAACAGAAGTGACCTGAATCTGGGTAGACTGGATATTTGGTGATGAGGGTTGGAGAGGTCAGAGGTGGTTGACCAGGGACCCTGCAAGGGTCCTGGCTGCGGTAGAGATCCTGGAATCAGGACAGGAAGGTACAAAGCCAAGAGGAAGGCCAGGGGCAAAGGCATACTTTGCTCATCCGAGGCTGGGCCTAGGCCCTGAGGGCTGTGGCCTTAGTCAGTGTATGTGGCTGTGGCTGTACTCTTGGGAACCTAGGGATCAGCATCCAGGCTCCCATGCTTTCCAGACATAAAAGAAAGGTCTTTGTTTCCTCTTAATGTTCTAGTTAAAGCTCTTTCTGGAAAGTCCTGATTGCCTCTATCACATGGGAGGCAGAACTCCATTCTACCCACCCCAAGCAGAGGGAAGCCTGTATTTTCCATGGCTGAATGAACAGAATATCACAGCATCTGTGTTTGTTCTTGTTGTTGGGTTTGCCCATTAATGTTCCAGTTGCTGGACAGGGCAGGAGAACCTTCTTGTGGGTTTGCCACGGCTGCATCCCCAGGGAATTAGAGCTTAACACAGAGTTAAATAAGCTCTGACAGGGGCAAGGGTGCAGCCCCCTGAGGACTGCTGATCCTTTTTGTGCAGACTCATGTCATCTTAACGAATGTAATGGTGACTGGAAATTTGGCCGGCATAGAGGTGAACTGATGTTTAACTGGGTATGAGGCCCTGTAGGCTCTGCCCTTGGCATGGCTCCTGGAAGCCCACCTGAGGAGTGACCAGGAAAGGAAACTGCTTCCCAGTGGTCAGCAGTGCCTCTGTAGATGCAGGAGGAACTTATCCTGTCTTTAGCATTGCTTAAGCACCTACTGCATACCTAGTCCTGCAATGGCAGATGTAGGTGGGAGAGGTACTGTTCTTGTTCTGGAGGAGCTACTGCCGCGTGGGTTGGGGTATCTGCGAACAAGTCAGACCACCCAACCTTCTCAGTGGGGTGAAGGGTGGATAGTCAGTCTCATGGTCAGGTTCTGTGCAGCCTTAAGGAGCGTGGCTTCTGGAGCGCTACCTCAGGGACTTGGGTTCTCCACTCTGCCCTTTGGGAATGTTTTACCTTGTCATCTAGTGACCTGTCTTTCAATTTCCTCATCTATGCAAACAGGATAATCAAGGTGCTAAACTCCAAGGGTTGTGAGGATTAAATGAACTCATGCACACACCTGCATCCATCTGGTACCTATGTGCTCACAGACTGTGTTCATCATGAGGCCATCTAATTATTCCTTGTAAGCCTTCCTATTTTTCCTTCACTTTCTCCTTTTCCACCTTTCTCCCTCCTTATTTCCCCAATATTCTCTTCTTCCTTCTCTCTCTCTCCCTCTCCCTCTCTCTCTCCTTCCTTACTTTTTTCTTTCTTTCCCTTCCTTCCTTCCTTCCTTCCTTCCTTCCTTCTTTCTTTCTTTCTTTCTTTCTTTCTTTCTTTCTTTCTTTCTTTCTTTCTTTCTTTCTTTCTTTCTCTCCTTCTTTCTTTCAGAGACAGGATCTTGCTGTATATCCCAGAGTGGCCTAGTAGTATGTAGCCTAGGCCTAGGCTGGCCTCAAACTCCTACCTCAGCCTCTCGAGTACGGGGATTATGGGTGTGTGTCACCATGCCCATCTTTTCCTTTAGGGTGTTTGTTCCTTGGGTTCTTGTTTCTGAAAGTGATGGATGGTGCCTTTTATACCTTTTCATTATCTTCCCAGACACATAGCAAGTCACGCATACACTGGGAAGCTTCTGGGCATGTCTTTGATTTCCTATCTGCTTTTTTCCTCCCAATTTTTTTTCAGTTGCCAGGTCCTTGGATTCTAATTCCCTAGTCTTTTCTGGTTTCTAAACCCAGCATTCCATCTATCTGTCACCCCAGAGTCCTATGCAGGTTGCTACTAACTTACTTTGCTGCTAGACTAACACTCTTCCTGAAAGCCACTCTCTGTCCTGCAGAGTGAGGCTCCTCAGAGGGTGTCTTGAGTCTGCTACACGCCTTCTTAAAGACTGCCATATCCATTGGCTCCTCACCCCTTGTTACAGAGGCCCCGAGTTTGACTTAGTGATCATACCTGCTGCTATCCTCTCCTGTCCCGTGTCTAATAGCCTCCACGCCTCACTGTTCTTGTCTGTCCTTCAGTCTATCCTTCAGACTTTGCATTGGCCATTCTGTGCCTTGTATCCGGGGTGTACTGCCTGTGTGGTCTCGCCCCCTACCTCTTTCTTCTCTTTTACAAGAGTCAGCAAGCTTGGCTGACTCCAACAGACCTTGTACTGGTTAGAGACCTCTTCAATGGGTTTTCAGAATCTTAAGATTATGGAATTTATTCCTTCCACAAATATTTAGCCCTTCCTCTGTGCCAGGTATTATTCCAGGTGTTGGGGACACAGCGGTGAATCCATATAGATTCCACCAAGCTACTGGACCCCTAGAGGTAAGCACCTGGAGGGCTAGTGTCTTCTTTGACTCTGTGGCCTTAGCGTTCTGCACCATAACACCAAATGTGCCCAATGTTTTGGATGCTTGATGCGTTCTGAACACTATGGTTGACACAGGGCAGAAAAACAAGAGCTGTGACAGGGAAGAGGTATAGTCCAGGGGGCACGAGTGCAGCCAATGTGCTACTTGGGGATACAGCTCTGGCGCCCAGTGCTCATGCTGGGATCCTGAGCCTGCTTACTCATAGTGGGACACTGGGCTCTCTGGGCTTCAGTCTCCCCATATGAAAGATGGGATTTGAATACTAACTACTTAATAGCTGTCAAAAAGATCAAAAGTGCTGACATTTGCAAGGCATTTAGAATAGTGTCTGGCATATTACAAGTGATTTATACAGAATAAATATTCATTAACTGCTTGAATAACTATATAGATAGTGTAGACGATCTTGGATTCAAATCCTACCTTTGCCCTCAGAAGAAAGTCGTGACTGAGCCTCCATTTCCTTATCCGTGAAATGGAGAAAAAAAAAAGGCTGCATTCTTTGGAATTTTAGGAAGCCCAGACCCACTGAGTGGCAGCCTGGGAGTGTGTTTGAAAGGCAAAGGTCTTCTAGTGAAGCAATGTCTGGATCCTGCATTTGTGGGGCTCACAGGTGTCCCTTTATTAAGCCTCCCTGGAATCTATGGCTAAATCCTCCCTTGTACTTTGTACTTAGGGCCATTTTCCTTTAAGATCCAGCCGTGAAACTGACTGCATACATTGCACTGAACCCCTTCTCCCCCAGGACTGAGTGCTTCACCCTCAAGGGCAACAAGACAGTGTCTGCAAAGCACTGGCATGTGCCTGACACTCAGCTGGCATTCAGTAAACACCAATTCCCATTTCCTCATCTTCCTCCTGTCACAGCCTCCTGACTGGCTTGTCAGTTCATTGAAGGATTCTAACTCTAGTTCCTAGAAACAATGGTGAGAGAATCAGCTCCCCCAAGAAGGATGGCCGGGAAGTGAAGCCATAGCACCTGTTTGTGAGCGAGCGACTGACTCTCTGGATCTGCTCAGGAGTCTTTCAACCTCTTAAATCTCTCTTCTACACCCTCCAAGCCCCCTGCAATGCTTGACACGGGATGGAATGTTCCTCTTCTCCCTCCCAGTCTGATTAACCCTTGATGTTCCAGTCTCAGATCCAGGGCTGTTTCTTTAGAGGGGCTTCCTGCAACGACCACCCCTTCCTGTCCCTATAACCAGTCCAAGGTCACTGCACAGTGTGAGGTAACAAGTCATTTCACGCTTCTTTATGCGGCATTTTCACCCACGGATGCTACCCAGCAAGGTTCTAACACCCCACTGGGAGCAGGAACCGTACATTTTTTGAATCCCTGGAGCTCAGGACTGTGCCAGTCGAAAAACAATCTCTCAGTAGATTGTTGAAGGAACACTTGGGCTCTGAGCATGAAGGAACCAAACCACTCAGCTCCTGTTCATTAGTCCCAGGATCCTTCCTTTTCACCCAGTCCTCTGTCCTCCAGTCCCGGGAAGTCTAGGCCCCCTGCCTCTCTTCCTATCCACAAGTGCTCTAGGTATATGGGAGTACCTAAGATAAGGTGAGTGGAACGAGGGTGCCGGACATACCTCTGTTACAATGGTGTCTCTGGTGCTGTTGTAGACCCAGCCATTCAGGCATGGCTCAGTGGCCCCCTGGGTGTCATTGGGAAGACTGCCATTGGGCAGGTGCACAAAACGGAGACACTTCTCAGGCTTCCCATTCAGACCCAAAGGGAGCACCCAGGGTCCCATGGAGGCGTTGGGAGGTGGGCGACAGTAGTGGACAGGGGTGGTGGCTGTGAAGATCTGTAGCAAGTTGTGGTTGGCTATTCCGAGGACTGGGAGGGCCAGCAAGGTCACAAGCAGGTACTGGGAGGGACCCATGCTTCCAACACGATCCAAAATCTCCGAGAAGGTCATGGCATCAGGCAAAATGAACCAAAACTGTGGGAAAGATATCAGGTGAAGAGGTGTGTGTGTGTGTGTGTGTGTGTGTAATATGTAGGCCTGTGGAGCATCATAGAACCATATGCATGAAGGTGTACCTAATTACATGTATGAGCATACATGTATGGAACTATATCTGTGTGCATGTGTAAAGATGTGAGGGCTCTGGTGTGTGGATGCATAAGGATGTACCCAGCTTCATGACCACACACACACACACACACACACACGCACACACACACACATGTATAGGTGCAGAGGTATCTATGGTATGCATAGCATGAAAGCTGTGTGAATGCAGACATGTGGCCCTGTGCTTAAATCTTATAGGTGTGCATGCATGGGGCTGCACAGGCTACATAGTAGGGAACAAGGGCCCAGTCTTGGATGTTGGCCGCACAGGCTGGAGGTGGGCGAGGGGGAGAATAATCCTGTATTGCTCCATGTGGGCTGGGAAGGACCTCCTCAAGCTCAAAGCCTCCTGGGCATTCCCTGGGGTGGGTCCCCTGTGCTGGAGTATCAGAAGAGTCCAAGCAGGTCACAGAAGGCACTAGGGGTTTGCCCAGTCACAGGAGGAAGCAAAGCCTGGATTTGGGGGGGGGGGTGTTCCTGGGTGCTAGACTTGGGGACCTTCAAACCCGTCTCACCTGGTGGCTGGGGCTGGATCCAGTGGGGCTGGAGGTAGATGTGGTGATGGCCCGTGCTCTGTTCTAGGGTCCGGCAGCTGCTGTGGTAGGGCAGCTCAGCTCTACCAGGCTGTTTGTGTCTCCCCCGCGGGCCTTATATAAGGCATAAGCTGTCTCCTGGGTTAATGTTTGACTTTGTTTGGAGGATTAACATCCGGCAGCTAGAATGTTGTGCACCCACCAAGCCCAGCTCTCCTGAAAGGGCAGCCTCAGCCAAGACTGGTGGGGGTGGAGACGGGGCTGGGGAGTGGAGTGTGGTTGAGCCTAGAGGGCTGCTGGCTGGACAAAGGGCTCGGCGGCTCAGGCCGCCTTTCCTAAGAAAGAATCTGGGAAGGGATTCTGGTCTGAGGGTCCAGGGTCCCTCCGAGTTGATATTCAGAGGACCTGGAGCTGAGAGAAACTGGTGAGAGAGGCACTATTCCTGCAACGTGCCATCCTTTCTTGCCTGGTGGCTCCTGAGTAGGCGCATCGAGAATGGCAGAGCCCACCCAGACAGAATGTCCCAAGCTCTGGGACTTAAGGTCTCAGAGATGCCACGCCTTGGGATCCTGGAAAAACCAGGGCCGTTCTGACCTGAGTCTCAGACACAAGTGACCGTTCTTCCATCTGCCCCTGCTCTCCCTTGCTTTCTCCTAGTTGTTCTTCTCTGGGAACCAACTGCAGTCCCTATGGTTTTGTATATTTCTCTGAGTGCGGTTTGATTATCCAATAATGTGTATTTCTGTATGAAACAGAAAATCTAACAAGCCAGCACAAACCAAATAAGTGCATTCAGTCTTGCACAAGAGGCAGCTGGGTATTACGTTCTAGTCTTTTTTTCTCCAGACTTTGGTCTAAGGCAGGGTCCAGCAGCCCACTTGAAGTTTGGTTGACACTCATGGTGGTTCGGCTTTAGCCTAGCGTTGTCAGGACACTGAGAAGTTAAGTAACTTGCTTAGGGTCTTCAGCCAGGAAGTAGGTTAGAGGTGCAGCTTCAAGCTCATTTCTGTCCTTAAGCATCTAGGCTTTCTCTCCCTTTCCCCCTCTCTCCCTTTCTCTTGCCCTTTCCTCCTTCTATCTCCCTCCCCTCTTTGGGCTTTTGAAACAGGATCTCACTGTATAGTTCATGCTGGCCTTCAGTTCACGGCAATTCTGCTCCCTTAGCCTCCTCTTAAGAGCTGGATTACAAGCGTGCCCTGCCACTTCTGGTTTGAATCAAAGTTTTCTATGAACTCTGCGGGGCACTGCAATATTGCTTCTTCCTTAGCAGAGTTGTTTAACCTGGTGTGACTTTTAAATCATGACTAGCTTATTTTTGACTGACTGTTGCTATTTCCTGGGACCCCCTGGGAGATGCCCTATCCCACCTGCTCTGGGGGCCAGAGAGGGGTCCACTTGGGGTTCTCTGCTTTGTCTAGTGGCATCTACCCCTGAGCGAGGGCTGGGATCCTCCTGCTAAAGTGCCTGCCAGTTCTTTCTCCTTCTACCTCAAGCTAGGGTCAGCTGATGACCCCCTCCCCTTTCCAGCCCCTCCTCCTCGCTTACCACCTGGACTCAGCAATTATTGATGTTCTCCGAGTGGCCTGAGGCAGGGTGAGATCTGGAGTCATCAAAGGAAGATTAAATTATACTCCAAGGCCGCCAAGAGCTTGTTTTAGGAAGGTTTTGACTGTGAGGCTTGCAGCAAGCTGGGCTGCCACAGATCGCCCCTCTGCTCCCCCGCCCTGTTCTGGGTGTTCACCCTCTTAGAGATTTTTCTGGTTCCTAATTGGCCTGGGTTGTCTGTCTGTTCCTGTCCCAGTGGGATGTTGTTTAAAGGCTTTTGGTGACTTTCCTGAGGCTGCTGGGGTTGAGCCAGAGTACACATGGCCCAACTGCTGTTGAGGGGCCGCTGTATCCGGGCAGCACCCCCAGCCCCCAGCGGATTTGCCTGGTTTCCTGATCCCTGGATCAAGGCTATTGGGGCTTGTATGATACACTTCTATGACTTTGGGGAAAATCACCTCTTCCTGGGCGTCTTCTCTTCATTAGTTAAGTGACTATGGAAAAAACCAAACAAACAAACACCAGAAATCTCTTATTTAGTGGTATACTGGGTTCATAACATCTCTGTATAAAGTATATAACAGATTTGGTACAAGAGAGAGTGAGTGAGAGAGAGAGAGAGAGAGAGAGAGAGAGAGAGAGAGAGAGAAGCCAAAATGAGCACCGCTCCCCATCATCATTCTTATTCTCTTCTTTTCTTGGCACCTTTAATCCCAGGCTGTTTCCACTATGATCAATGTGTTCAAATTGACTTTTTTTTTTTTAAAGGAAATTATGTACTTGAGAAATCTTACATACTGAATACATTTTTAATTTGGGACATGGAAATTGGTTTTTCTTTCTCTTTTTTCCTCCCCCCTTTTTCTTCTTTTCATTTTTATCTAAATTCTTCTAGTCTCCTTTAAGATGAAACTGAGCTCAGGTTCCCCTGTAATCTGTCAGGTTTCATCAGAGGTGTGTATTTGATCTATAGGGGTTCGACAGATCCTCCAGTGCTACATTCTCGTCTTATTTGGGGGGTGGGGAGAATTGAGGCCCGATGCATAGGAACACAGGCTGGTCTCCAGCTTCTTTGGCGCTTTCCTAAATCTTAAATTCTCTGAGGCAGGAGAGCTGCTGAGTAAGGGAATCTCGTACAAGAAGTCGGGTCCCACCGACTTTTCTGTGGCCATGAATTCTCCTACAACACATCCACCAGCCCGTGGGCTTGCGTATCTGGAGCCCCGTGCTATGCCGAGCTTGCCTCTGGTGTGCTTCTCTGAGTGGACAGCATTTCAGAAATAATTACAGCATGAAGGACACTCATCTCAAAGATGACCAGGCTGGAGGACTAGAGCAAAGTGGGCAGTCTGGAGGAGGTGACATTAGCACCAGGATTTGATGACTGGCTAGAGTGAGCTCAACAGGCAGAGTCAGAGGGGGTGCAGGGTGGCTGTGAGTAACAGGGGGAGAAATGGACGAACCTCTGCTTCTACCTAGGTTGGTGAAGTTGGCCCTAGGGCCAGGAATCTCTGTGACTGTCTCAGAGGGTCTGGTGATCCCTGGGCTTCTCTGTCCTCCAGGAGTGGCAGAGGGAGAACGTCTGAAGCTTGAACGCTGTGAGGAATCAGAGTTGACTGAGTCAGGCTCAGTGGTACCCAAGTTCACTTAGTTCAGCACCTGAGTCTCTCACCTCTGATGGCTATTTTACCAGGCTGTCTGCCAGTAGCTGATGCCTACCTGTTCTGAGCCCGCTCAAGGGTTCAAGGCAGGAACTTGGCATGTGCATCCCTGCCTGGCTGCTTAGAACGTTCATAGGTGGGGATGGTAAGACTAACCTCTTAGGCCAAGTGAAGTGTTTCCCTGGTGACTGAGCAAGAGCCTCTTAGTCCTGGAACTGTTCACCTACTTACTAGGGACCTGAACTCAGCCCTTGTCCTGGAGCAGCTCCAAGAAAATACGTGGTCTGTGTGGGTGTCTTCATGCTGGACCCAAATAAGAGGATGTTTTCCCCTCTTAAAAGCTAACTCCTCCACCCTGCACAGACCCAGGCTACAGCTGTCTTCCAGGGAAGGCGATATCAGAGGGCTGGCTGTGACTACTGACTCTACCATTTGCCAGCTGGTCTTGGGTAAGTGATAATCTGTGTTGAAGCCTCAATTTTCTTATCTGTAGGATGGGGCTGTGGATTGTTGGGGTTTTATATAAAGTCTGTAAGCCCACAAAATCAAAGACATGGGACTTAATTTGAGGGCCAGGCCTGAGAGAACAGGTCTGAGCTGAGCTCTCATAGTGAAAGACGGAAGAAAAGGTTTGGAGAGCAGGAGGGCTGCCTTACAGGGCACAGACCCGTAGGCCTTTGAGGCAGGTGGGCTTCTTGAGATCTTCCTAGTCAACTGGAATTGATAGACCCGGCCATTCCTGCCTGAGTACCTCATGTACTAAGCAGCCTGGCCTCAGCTGCGGCACAGGCAGGTTTACAGGTTTACCCTTCCTATACCTAAATTCACAGAGAGTGATATTGCAACTGGAGCATGGTGGCTGAGTAAGGCTAGGGTTGGCTTTTCACAGTCAGCGCCAAAGGAATGGCAGGGAGAGTCACCCCCTTCTGGCTTACATCACTAACTGCAATTCCTCCCCGAAGATGGAGGGCGTTTTGAGAGAGCACAGGTTTGCATGAATCTGGAGGGAGAGGGGACTCCATCTACAATGGTAAGCACCCTAAGGAGCTGAGGGAAAGGACCTGGTGCCAATGCTGCACACTTGCAATCCTAGCATTCAGAAAGATGAGGCCAGCCTAGATTAAATAGTGAAACCCTGTCTTAAAAATGACAACCAAACCAAACCAAACTAAAACAACCTCCACCCCCAAACAATCCTCCTCAAAAGTCACAAATGACAAATTACATTGAAAAACAACTAGCAATCCAAAACAAAAATAATCACTACAACAAAAAGAACTCGAGTGAGGGGATCTCAGGCTGGGGTACTTAGCTCCAAGGTGATGGGACAAAGGCCATGGTCTCAATTTCCCCAGCACAGTTTTTTGCCCATCAAAGGCCTTATGTGAGAGCTGGCAGACTCCAATGCTGAGGGACCGAGGGTATGTGAATAAACTGGGTGGATCAGGTGTTGGCAACAGACTGTGGTGTGTGTGTGTGTGTGTGTGTGTGTGTGTGTGTAAGGGGAGGTGTCAATAAAGAGTGTGCTCATGAGAGAGAAATCCATGAAGAGCTGTGGTGTGTGTTTGTGAGAGAGCCGCAGAGTGTGTGTTTGCATGGGTCCACAAAGAGCTATAGTCTGTGAGCATGTTGTGTGTGTGTGTGTGTGTGTGTGTTCTTCTGCCCATGATGAGCTTGTAGAGTGTGTTTGCGTGTCCATGATGAGCTGTAAAGCACACGTCCAGTCTGAAGGGGGGCTGCTGCGGCTCCACACCAGCTGCTGTTGCCATGGGGATATGCAGGCTTTGGCTTGCCAGATCCTCAGATATTTTAAAAATAGCTTGAAATCTGGACTTTTTTGTATGAAAATTTTCCAATTGTGTAGGCGACCCTTCCTCCCACCTTCTGGAATCCCTTTGCCTTCCCTGTTTCTACCACCCATAGGGGCCACAGGCTTCATGAAGGGATTCTTGTAGAGAAAGGTAGGATGCCCTGGTCTTGTTCTCACACCTCCTCCTTCTTGGTTGGGATGGCTATTCTTGGTTGTCAACTTGACTACATCTGGAACTAACGAAAACCTTACCAGCTGGGTACATTTGTGAGGGATTTTTTTTTCTTAAATAATTTTTAAGTGGGAAGACCCACTTTGATGGGGATCTTTGGAGGTGGGAAGATCCACCTGTACTTGGGCCACATACAGAAGAAGGAAGCTTGCTTTCTTTGCCTGCTTGCTCTCACTGGCAAGCCCATCCCTTCACTGGCACTGGAGTCTGTTTCTTTGGGAATCCAGGGTATACAGAAAGCCAGTTGTGACATCCAGCCTCAGAGACTGAATAATTTCTGGATTCTTAAACCTTCTGTGGGTAGACAATCATTATTGGACTAGCTGGACCAAAACCTGTAAGCCATTACACACACACACACACACACACACACTGAATCTATCTATATATTCATTCTGTAAGTTCTGTTCCTCTAGAGAACCTGGCTAATACAGATTTTGGTACCAAAAATGATTCTAGAACAACAGAAGTCTAAGGATGAATTTTTAAAGGATCTGGAATAGGCTTCTCAATTTGCCAATACCTACAGTTACTGCAGCCTCTTCTAGAAGCTTGGAGAGTACTGAAAGCCCATGGTGTGAACTATTTTACAAACTTAAGGAAACAAATGCATTTGATTATCCTGATTCATCAACTGTGAGAGGCTATGGATTTGGTGACTCTGTGTACACAACTTTTGACAATTTGTGGAAAAATAAGGAAATGGTGATGCTGGTTGTTTGCTCCCAGCATCTATGGATAAACTGACAGAGGAAAATAACGAACCCTGTGATAAAAATCAACCGACTTCAAGTATCCAGAATATGGCAAAGGACAGGGAACTCAGAGATAAAACCATCAGGCTTCAGATACATACAAAGTCTAAAGGTTTCGAAGTGTCCCCTGGAAGAGAATCTTCTCTCCAGCAGCTATGGAGCTCAAGTTGAAAAAAAAAATCAAACTGAAGCCCTCATTATAAGGTTGGCTGAATTACAGCAAAAATTCAAGTTCCAGCTTCAGAGGGTGCCGGTGGTAAAAATCAGGGCATTGGTTGGTGCAGAATGGGATCCTGCAACGTGGGATGGAGACGTGTGGGAGGACCCCACTGAAACCGAGAACTTTGAATACCAGATTCTCAGGGGTTTATCTCACCTGAGGAAGTAGTCTCTTTCCATCCTCAGCAGAAGAGGAGCTCCCTCCTCTATAGTCTTAAATATTGCCTTTTCTGCCTTGATGAAAGAATTAATCCTTTATTGTCTACTAATGCAGCAGAGACTTTCTCTGAAGGAAATGTCAGGCAAGACAACACTGATGTCCCTCAAGGCCCCACCACAGTTGCCTCTAGACCTCTAACCCCACTCAGGGCAAAGCAGGCTCCCAGAGGAGAGGTAAAAAGCACACTGCGTGGGGAGGTGCACTACACCGCTAAAGGGCTTAATGAGTTTGCTAATTCATTCAAGCAGAAGTCTCTGGGGAGTGTGTGTGGGAATGCATTTTAAGGGTGTGGGATAATGATGGAAGGAACATAAGATTGGATCAGGCTGAGTTTATTGATATGGGCCCTCTGAGTGAAGATAATTGGTTTAATATGGAAGCTCGTACAGTTTTTTTTTTTTTTTTTTAAAAAAAATATAGTGTGAAGAGTTTGCTTGAATGCTTGGCATTTGTCAGGAGCTGGCCTACTGAAAAGGAGTTGGAGATGCCTGCTAACCCTTGGCTTAATGTTGATGAAGGGATTTTAAGGCTCAGGAAAACCACAATGCCAGAAGGCCCAGAAGACATGCCCTTCACTAATCCTACGCAAAGCAAAATGGTAAGAGGAGCGCTAGAGCATTTGAAGAGCGTTGTTGCCCTTTTCCTTGGGCCAGAAATATTGCTGCTCAGTTGAATAAACCAATAGATTTAATTGGGTCTTAAAGTAGCATAGCCTAGGTGGCAGTACTGAGCTGACAAAGGCAAGGTAGTCATAGTTACATGGCAGCATAGACAAAGCAATGTCCATAATGGCCCAACCTGTAACGGTCAGCATCGGCAAAGTGAACTTTATGGTGGTATGACTCATATGGACCTTTGGTGCTGGTAATGTTTGCAGGCATGAAATAGACTCTTAGGCTGTAACCAATTGATTGGCTGGATGGACAGGGACTTGGAAAGGGTGAGAAAGACATCTGGGGACAAAGTAAGTGGAGAGAGTTCTCCAAATGGGTGAAGGATGTGAAGATATTTGTGTCCCATGTAAATGCTCATCAAAGGGTGACATCAATAAAAGAGGAGTTGAGTAATCCAGTAGATAGGACGACCCATTCAGCCTCTTTACCCAGCCACCCCTGCCATTGCCCAATGGGCTTGCAAACAAAGTGGCCATGGTGGCAGACATGGGGGTTACGCATGGGCTTGACAAGATGGGCTGCCGCCCACCACAGCTGGCCTGGCTATAACTGCTGCTGAGTGCCAGATATGCCAACAGCAGAAACCAATACTGATTCCCAGATACAGCGCTATTACCTGGGGTGGCCAGTCAGTGACCTGGTGGCAGGTTGATTATGTTGACCACTTCTTCTGTGGATGAATGCTTTGTCCTTACTGAGGTAGATACTTATTCTGTCTATGGATTTGCCTTTTCTGCATGTAATGCCTTGTTCACTGTCATGATATTCCATACAGTATTGGTTTTGACCAAGGAACTCACTTCACAGCCAGAGAAGTGAGACAGTGGGCTTATAATCATGGAAACCATTGGTCTTACCATATTCTCCACCATCCAGAATCAGCTGGCCTGATAGGAAGATGGAATGACTTTTTGAAATAGTATCAGGTGGTAACAGGAGGCCTGGGGTAGGGTTCTCCACAAGGCGGTATACGCTTTGAATCAGCAACCAACACATGGGCAGTTTCTCCATAGCCAGGATCCACAGGTCCAGGAACCAAGGTGTGAAAGGGAATAGTTCCACTCACTGTCACCCCCAAATCCCCTAGGAAAATTTTGCTTCCTGTTCCCATGACCTTAAGTTCTGCTGGCCTATAAATTTAGTTCCAAAGAGGAGAGCACTCCTGCCAGGAGACACAACAAACATTCCATTGGACCGGAAACTCAGACTTCCCCTGGTCACTTTGGGCTTCTAATACCCTTAAACCAACAGGCTAAGAAAGGAGTAGCGGTGTTAGGAGGGTGATTGGCCAGGCTACCAAGGGGAAGTTGCATTGCTTCTCTACAGTGAAGGTCAGAGAGTTCGTGTCTGGAGTCCAGGAGATCCGTTAGGGTGCTTCTTGGTGTGCTAAGGTGTCCTGTGATTAAAGTCAGTGGGAAATTACAATAACCTAATCCAGGCAGGATGACAAAGGACACAGACACATCAGGAATGAAGGTATGGTCACTCCTTCAGGAAAAGAGCCAAGACCGTTAAGGTGCTTGCTGAGGCTGGAGGACATACAGAATGGGTAGTAGAGGAAGGTGGTTCTAAATACCAGCGAAGGCCACGTGACCAGCTGCAGAAACAAGGATTACAACTGACATGAGCGTTTTTGTCATATTTTCTTAAGAGTACATTTGTACGTGTATTTGTTCTCTTTATCATGATAAAGAGAATATCAGTGGCTGTCATATATTTAAGTGTGAGATATTAACAAAACTGTCCTCCAATGAAGATTGCCACCTTTTCTAAAATTTATAATGTGTTTGTGGTTCTACAAGTCATAGTTATATTGTGTTAAGCATAATTATGACCTAGCTAAATATATAATGTGTTTGCAATTGTACATGGGAAAGTTTTTATCTTATTAGGTGTAATTATGACCTGGTTAAATATTTCTCCAGCACCTGGGCTGGGCTTTCTGAAAAAAAAAAAAAAGGGTATGGAAGAGGAGCAGAAGAATACACATGCAGCATCACTTTGGGGACTCAGAAGGCCACAGAAGGAAAGTGGATGGAGCAGGAACCCTGGGGACACCTTAGCAGGGCCTCCGTTGTCTCCGAGGTCTCAGATCCACACAGGGATGCCATCCACAGCGGGGGTGCATCCATTTGGCACCAAGCTCCATTCACTCCTCAGCATCTTCACTTTCCTTGGTCCCAAGGCTGGCTCCTCTTTAGCTCCTCAAATTTCGCTTCCCCGGAGAGGCCTTTCTTTCCAGACTACTCTGGCTAGTGCAGCCCTTACCTCCGTCTTTCTGTGTGCTACAATGTGCTCTTTGCAGCATCATCAGATACTTGAAGCTGGGTGTTTACTTGTTACCAGTTTCTCCTGTGAACTGTGAGGCTGTGAAGACAGGGCCTGGTTGTGGCATATAAGTCGCAATTCAGCTTCATGGCAGGAATCTGGCATTTTATGTTTAATAGACATACCCTGGTGGTTTTTAGATGAAGACCTGAGAATCTTTTTAAGATTGCAGTCACCTCTCTTGCTTGTGGGGTGTGTCTATAGCAGAATCTAGTCTTCTGTTGTCCTTTTGGGGGTCTGAAAGCCCTGGGGTTGTTTCCAGATGCAGCCTTAGCAGAAGCAGAACACAGTCTTAGATCTCGTTTGCTAGGCCTTAGCGTCCTCAGTTGTAGATGGGCACAGTGACAGTGGTTTTGGTTCTGATGGGCTGTGAGGCGAGTGGGCACTTCTGTGTGTGCTGTGATGTGGTTTGTGGTATCTTTGCACCTTTGGGTCCTGGCTGGAAGCCTGGAGTTTATTGATAAGTGTCTTCCCTCACCAAACAGTGTGTTTTCCCCAGCCTGCTTTGTTTTCTGCCCGAGGCTGGTGCACAGGCTTGCTCCAAGGTGGGTCTCCCTCAGCGAGATCAGAGACAGAGGAGCTGAGCTGCCAGGAGCAGATGGTACCATAGGGAAGAAACCACAGATGCGAGGGGAGATGCTCTGAGCCAGAGAAGTCCCAACTTAATTGTCCCTGGGTCTCAGGTGTCCTTCCTGGGCAGGGAGGTGGTCCTTGTGAGTGGAACTGGCAGAAGCAACTTGGCCATGATAAGGCAAAGGACAGAAAAAACTTGGAGTCTCCATGTGGAGGACTCGGTAGTGGGGTCCAGATATCCAGCTGCGCGTACAAGGGAGAGCATCTGAGAGTGGTGCTGAGGGTGGAAGAGCATCATGTGGCATCCAGTTCGTGAGTTTACTCAGTTGAAGATGCAGCCTTTATCACTATAGATGGGCTATCAGGGCCTGATAGTCCACCTCAGGACTCTAAGCTCACTCCTGTTCCTTCAACACTGTTGATGAACTTCAGATAAGTAAACTTTGTTCAGCTTGCTGAGAACCCAAAGCTGGGATAGAGGGTGTCTAAGTGGGAGGAAGAGAATTGGGATCCAAAGTAACGGGAGGGTTGAGTGCTGATACTTTGTAGCAATATTGCTTCCCACAAGTCAGTTAACATTTTTTTTTCAGAGATGCCAGTTGAGCCAGGGTCTCCCGTTCAACAGGCCTGTGCTCTGCCACCGAACTACACCTATTGTCCTACTGTCGTGTGTGTGTGTGTGTGTGTGTGAGAGAGAGAGAGAGAGAGAGAGAGAGAGAGAGAGAGAGAGAGAGAGAGAGAGAGGGAGGGAGGGAGGGAGGGAGGGAGGGAGGGAGGGAGAGATGACTAAAAGAAACTTGGAGAGGAAAAGGTTTATTTCTTCTTACAGGTATAGTGCATTATTGAGGCGAAGTCAGGGGCAGGAACCTGGAGGTAGGAGCTGAAGCAGAGGTCATGGAGGAGTGCTGCTTACTGGCTTGTTTTCCATGACTTGCTCAGCCTGCTTTTCTACACTCAGGACCACCTGCCTCTGGTGGCACTACCCCTAGTGGACTAGGATTCCCGCATCCACTGTTTACCAAGAAAATGTCCAACAGACCTCCCTACAGACCAGTCGAAGGGAGGCATTTTCTCAACTGAGATTCTCTCCCACTGGTGTCAATTTGACAAAATTGCTGATTAGCACAGGTGCCTTTCCTCAATCTTTCTTCACCTGTTTTTATTTGAAAAAGAAGTTTTTTGTTTTTTGTTTTTTTCGAGACAGGGTTTCCCTGTCCTGGAACTAGCTCTTGTAGACCAGGCTGGCCTTGAACTCAGAGATCCGCCTGCCTCTGCCTCCCGAGTGCTGGGATTAAAGGTGAGCGCCACCACCGCCCGGCTTTTGAAAAAGAAGTTTTAGATTTACTTATTTATATGAACTTTTTGCCCCACAGTGTTATTAAGGATGGTTGTGAGCTACCACATGGATACCGGGAATTGAACTCAGGTCCTCTGCAAGAACAAGTGCTCTTGCCAATGAGCCATCTCTCCAACCCCTACCTTTATTAATTGATTGATTAATTATTTTTTTGAGCTAAGGTCTCTCCCTGAACCTGAAGCTCAGAGATTTGCTAGGCTGGCTAGCCAATGAATCCCTGCTCCCATCACCACTGCTGGCCCAGCTTCTTATGTGGGTGTTGGGGATCTGAACTCAGGTCCTTATCCTTATGCGGCAGGCATCTTACCAAGTTAGCTGTCTCCCCAGCCCACATAAGCTTTCTGAATCTCGGCTTTCCCATCTGCAAATACAGACAATGCCACCTACATTGCAGTGTTGTGAGGGGTCATGAGACAACCCGTGGTTATGATACCAGCATATGTACCTGGCACGGAGTAGGTCCTTAATAACTGGTGGCTAGTGATGTGATTGACGGCAGTGGGAGCCCCTTAAGGGCAGGGGACTTGTCTCTCATTCCAGCACCAGCACCTGGTACTGCGTGGGCACTGAACAAATGTTTGTCAGATGAACGAACAAGATGAATTTGACAGGGATAAATGTCAGTTCCTGCACTCGGATCCAAAGACCCAGGGACGCAGTGGGGGGAGCTGTAGGGACGCAGTGGGGGGAACTGTAGGGATGCAGGGGGGAGCTGTAGGGACACAGTGGGGGGAGCTGTAGGGACACAGTGGGGGGAGCTGTAGGGATGCAGGGGGGAGCTGTAGGGATGCAGGGGGAGCTGTAGGGATGCAGTGGGGGGAGCTGTAGGGACGCAGTGGGGGGAGCTGTAGGGATGCAGGGGGAGCTGTAGGGATGCAGGGGGAGCTGTAGGGATGCAGGGCGAGCTGTAGGGATGCAGGGAGAGCTGTAGGGATGCAGGGGGAGCTGTAGGGCGCAGTGGGGGGAGCTGTAGGGATGCAGTGGGGGGGGGGGGGAGAGAGGTCTCAGCACCAGCAAATGTTAGAAAAGTGGAGGGCTTTATACTAATGCAAATTCTGGTCCATGTTAGGTGACTGACAAACAACAAAACAAAGCAACAAAACAGCCAGGGCAAGCTCTGGTGGCTCTCATTACCAGAGACCAGTCTCGAGGGCCACTGTGTCAGATGAAGTGGGGCAATGAGGCCCAAGACTCACATCACAGAGAAATCCAGGCACTGGGCCTGGAGAAATTCCCAGGAGCCATGCGGTGGCATTCCGATCTTGCCTCTTGCATTTATTTGCTCAGGACACCGTAGAAGCAGCGCCAGGTCTCGGTTTCCTTATCTGTGAAGCATCAAAGCTACAGGTTGGACGGGGCACGGTTTCCGGGGAAAGGCAGGAACGAGCTCAGTCCTAGCTGGACTCACTCCCCCACCCTTCTTTCCGAGCTCCCTGTGTGGGGGCGGCTCACACTGGAGGACAGCTTGCAGGAAAGCTGTGGGTGGCCTGTGGAGTCTTTCCATTTTCGGGGGGGAGGGTTGGAGCGGATTACACGGGTGGCTTCTCCTGGGTAGATCTCCATGTCTCTTTCCCCCAGTTTACAGATTCGAAAGATCGATTACCTCTGGTCCACGTCCAGACCCAGCCAGCTTCCCTTTCACGTGCTGGATTTTGCCTTTACTTAATATGCACAAAACTAGGTTTCTGTTTTCTTGTCCACAGTCTTTGCTGGCGATCCAGCCTGATGGTCCCTATGCGCCCTCTGGTGGCTTCAAGGAGTCACTGCACTGGTCTTCGCATAGGGTTGGAATCAGACATTTTGGCAAAATCATGGCCCTCCATCAACAACAGAAGAACTGAAAAAAAAAAAATAGCAGGATATACGTATGCAATTGAATTATTTATTAGTATTAAACAGGAGGAAAATGTTATCGCATACTACAACCTTCATGGACCTTCAACACATTTTTTTTTAAATTGAAACAAGATACAAGAGGCAGATAAGCATAACTTTGCTTCTAGAAAGCACTAGAAAAGGAAAATGAAGGCACATAGGAATTAGAATAGAGGTTTTCACAGGATGAGAGGGCTTGGAAGGAGCGCTGTTGCTTAATGAGTTCAGAATTCCGTTTCCCATGACAACATTCTAGAGATGGATAGTGGTGATCCTTGCTCAACACTGGATATGCAGAATGCCACAGAGATGAACTCACAAACACGGCGTGGTGTCTGTGCATGCCTGCAATCGCAGCACTCAGAAAATGGAGGCAGGAGGAAATACAAGGTATTGTCTCAAAAGACAAAACAGGGCTGGGAGATGGTTCAGGAAAGAGCCGAAGGGCTTGCGCTTCAGATGCCCGGCACTCAGCTTGCGCTTCAGATGCCCGGCACTCAGGAACTGTAAAGTCAGGTGTTGTCTTTCCAGGATCTGCTCCAGGCAGTCGATCCCTGGAACCCATAACAGCTGTGGTTACCTGCACGAAACCTGCGCAATGTTAAGACAACCAAAATTCCAGCAGGGACGGGAGGGCCCCTGAGTCGTTCCCCCCCCCCCCACACCGTAGGGGAGCTCTTGGCAGTTGGTGGCTGCTGAGGGAGAGAGTCACTTTCCTTCCTTTGGGAAGGTTGAGAGAGCCCCATCCTCCCACGCGAGCAGATGGGCAGCACTAATTGGGCTTGGGGTTAATTACAAACTTTTCAAAAGACGTGGAATTGGGAAAAAGACAGGGTGGGGGGAGACAGGGTGGGGGACACTAGGAGGAATTTTAGAGTTGTAGCTGTGGATGGCTATGATAAAAATATTTTGTATAAATGCATGAAAATTTCAAAGAATAAATTAAATGTTATTAAAATTAATAAATACAATATAATTAAAATAAAGTTTGCCATTTTAATCATGGGAAATTTTACGTCTCTTTGCATGTTCATCTATGTGTACTATATGTAGAGGCTGGACAGAGGTCAGTGTTGGCATCTTCCTTGGGCTATCTACCTTGAGGTAGAATCTCTCGGAGCAGCTAGACCGACTGGCCAGTGAGCTTTAGGGCTCTACCCCTGCTGCCGGGGTTACTGATACAAGCCATTGTACCCTGAGTTTACAATCCTTGGGTGCTGGGGATCCAAACCCAAGCCCTCAGCATTTATTAACTGCCTAGCTGTATACGAGCACACGAGTTCATGCACTGGTCATGGTCCTGTTGGGTTTTTATTCCTAATGCAAAGAGTTCCTGGCCTCACTCAGAGAGGTCTGAGCTGAGCCCACAGCACAGCTCCTGGGGAGAAATGAAACTTGAGCATATATTTTGGTTTCGAGAAGTGCTGACCCAGAGGAATTTGAATTTTTGCTAAGTGGCTTCTTTACAATGTTTTGAAAGTGGAGTTTGTCTCATTTAACCCTTTGGTGGGAAAGTTAGTGTATTTTGCTTACATTTCCCACAAACATGAGCCGTGTCTTCAGAAATAGAGCCTCTCCCCCAACCATGTTTTACTGTCTAGTTCTATTGGGAAGCCAAGAGCAATGGCCATAGCCTGTGTCCATTGGGTGTCTCTGGGGCTGGCTGACCAGTAGTAGCAACTCATAGGGAGCTATCTGGTGCCTGGCACTGACACAGTCATTTAGTAACTCATGCCTTTGGGAACAGTGCTGTCCACCTACGCTGGTGTCTAAGTTAGGCTTTTATTGCCGTGAAGAGGCACCATGACCATGGCAATTCTTATAAAGAAAAATATTTAATTGAGGGGGGCTCACTTACAGTTCCAGAGGTTCAATCCATTATCATCATGATGGGGAGCATGGTGGCATGCAGGTAGACATGATATTGGAGCTGAGAGTCCTACATCTTGCCACAGAGGCAACAGGAAGTTGACTGACTGTCACACTGAGGGAAGCCTGAGAGAAAAAAACCCCAAAGTCTGCCCCCACAGTGACACATGCGTCCTCCCACAAGGCCATACCTCTTACTAGAGCCACTCCCTTTGGAGCCATTTGCTTTCAAACCACTACAGCTGAGTACTTCTCTTCAAATTACTCATTATATCTACTATATCTCTTAAAAGCTAGCTCACAAACGAATGTGGCTTTTTTGTGTCCTGAGTTTGGCTAACCCACGCCTACCCTGTCCTCTCCCAGTCTCAACTAAACCCTTAACCTCAAGCAAGCCTCTCTCCTTGCAGGTTGCTTGTGCTCTGCTGGCCCTGCTAATTAGTTTTGTTTCTTGGGTTGGAAACTGTAGGCTCCATATAGTGTTTTCAAGCCTTCTTCATTTTGGTGAAGCCTTCTACCACCGTCTCGTTTCCCACCCCTCCCTACGTCTGTGCACGAACCTTTCTGCCCCCAGCAGCGCCCCCTTCCCTTTCCTTTCCTTCTCTCCCCTCCCTTCCCCCCAGTGGCCTGTCTGCAGTTTCCTGGCTTCCCCATGTGCTCCAGGGTAAGTCCACACAACAAAAGATGAGAAGCTGGGATCCACAAATGAGAGAGATGTGATTTTTCTTTTCTGGGCCTGGATTACCTCACTCAATGTAATGTTTTTCTAATTCCTTCCATTTCTCTACAGATTTCATGCTTCATTTTCGGAGTAATCGTCCATTGTGTACAGGCCCTGAATTTCACTTATCCGTTCCTCAGTTGGTGGCCATCTAGGCTGCTTCCGTTTCTCTAGCTGTTGTGAACAGAGCAGCGGTGGACATGGGTATCTGAGTACTCCAGCTGCAGACTGTAGAGTTCTTTGGGCATTTGTTCAGGAGTGGTGCAGCTGAGTCACATGGCGTCTTTCTCTTCAGTCTTCTGGGAAACAGCCAGACTGATCGCCGCAGTAGCTGCACCCATTTACACTCCACCAAGAGCGAACAAAGGTTTGTCCTGTCCTGGAATCTGTGCCAGCGTTTGCTGTCATTTGTATTCTTGAAGATGGACGTTCTCACTGGGGTGAGATGCAACCTTAAAGTAGTTTTAATCTGTATTTTCCTGATGGACTAGTATACTGAACATTTTAAAAAGTGTTATTAGGGACTGGAGACATGTCTCAGCAGTTAAGAGCACTGGCTGCTCTTGCAGAGGACCCAAGTTCCATTTCCAGCACCCACATGGTGGCTCACAACCATCTATAACTCCAGTTCCAGGGAATCTACAGACCCCTTTATCTTACTTCTGTAGACACCAAGCATACATTTGGTACACAGCCATACATGCAGGCAAAAACACTCCACACATAAAATAAATAATAAAAAACTAAAAGTGTTTATTAGCCTTTTCTATTTCTTCTTTTGAGAACTCTCTGTTCAGTTCCGCTGTCCATTTTTCAGTTGGGTTGGTTGTGTTCTTGGTGTTTAGCTTTTTTGTTTGCTTGTTTGTTTGTTTTTGAGACAGGGTTTCTCTGTAGCTTTGGAGCCTGTCCTGGAACTAGCTCTTGTAGACCAGGCTGGCCTCGAACTCACAGAGATCCGCCTGCCTCTGCCTCCTGAGTGCTGGGATTAAAGGCGTGCGCCACTACTGCCTGGTGTTTAGCTTTTTGAGGTCGTTGTTTACTCCAAGACACAACTCCTGTGTCAGCTATAAAGGTGGGAAAGGTTTTCTCCCATTCTGTGACTGCCTCTTCACTCAGCCGACAGCCTCCTTTCCATTGTATGAGATTACACTTGCTGGTTGCTGTTCTTATTTCCTATGCCACTGGAGTCCTGTGCAGAAACCCTTACCAGTGCCCACGGCTGAAGTGTGCTTGCTGCTTTTTCCTCTAGGAGCTTCAGAGTCTGTGTGCCATAGAGTCGAGGCTTTAAAATATATTTAGTTTCTATATTTATTTTAAAATTTTATGTGTATGAGTACTTGCCTGCATGTATGTATGTGTGCCACATGCATGCCTGATACCCGTGAAGGCCAGAAGAGGGTGTCAGGCCCCCTGGAACTGGAGCTACAGACTGTTGTGAGCCACTGTGAAGGTGCTGGGACGTGAACCCAGGTCCTCTGCAAAAACAGCAATTGCTCTCAATCACGGAGCCATCTCCCCAGTCCTTCGGGGCTGAGTTTTGTACAGGGTGGGAAGTAAGGATCTGGTTTCATTATCTTACATGCCGATATCCAGTTTTTCCAGTACCATTTGTTGAAGAGGCTATTTTTCCTCTGATATATATATATATATATATGGGCATATCTGCCAGAAATCAGGTAGCTGTAGTTGGATGGGCTCATCTTTGTCCTGTATCTATTCTAGTCTACTTCTTACATTGGTTTTGAAGCCAGTATTATACTGTTTGGTTATACGACTTAAGAGCACAACTTGAAGTCAGATACGGCGATACCTCTAACACATTTTGTTGTTGTCGTCCAGGATTGCTTTGACTATGTTTGGCCTTTTGTGAGTCCATATAAATTCTAAGATTGTTTTTACATGTCTGAGAAGAATGGCCCTGGAAATTTGATTTCAGTGAGCCAGTAGATGGCTTTGGTAGATCAGCCATGTTCACAATATTAATTCTTTTGACCCATGGGCACGGTAGGTCTTTTCACCTTCTAGTGGCCTTTCCAATGTCGTCCACGAGAACCTAAGGCTTCCATCACAGTGGTCTTCGTTTTCCTTGGTTAGACATTTCCCTAGCTATTTTATCTTTGTGACTGTTGTGAATGGAATCGTTTCCCTCATTTCTTTTAGAGCATGTTTGTTGTTGGTGCGCAGGAAGGTAACTGACTTTTGTGTGCGTATTTTGCATCCTGCCACTGTACTCAAAGTGTTATCTGCTTTGAGAGTATTTTGCTCACCATGTCTTTTTCAACCTGGCATCCAAGGTGTCCAAGAAACTAAGTCAGGTCAATTTCTGCTTAAAATCCCCCCTCCCCAACCCCTTCCCTTGGTCCTGATCACCTCTCCTCTCTCAGCGCCTTCTACTACACCCTCCTAATGAGCTGTCATTAGGGCTCTTTTCTGACTCTGGGGTTTTGACCTCACAGGTCACTCTCTGGATCATATTCTCTGGTTTTCTCTGTCGTCCAAGTGAGCTCAGATGTCACCTGCTCTTCCTCCTTACCCTTAGTCAGCGCCTAGGTACCTCAGTTCCTCATCTTCTCCCTCCCCCCACCCCAGTTCAGGGCTGCTGTCCTTACTGCATTATCTTATCTTTATGAAGGGGTTTGTTTAACTGGTTGGACTTTGTAGGGCACCAAGCAGGAAATCACCCCTGCCATGCTTACATTTGCTCTGTTGCTTCTTCCTCCCTTGAGAACATTTCGGGAGTGCAGCTTTATCCCCTCAGCTGTGAGAGCAACTCCGAGTCCATTCATTAAAGAGTTAAATCAGTTCAGAGGTGCACCTTGAGGGTTTAGCCGTGGTGTCACAATGCCTTTTTAAAAAAATGTATGTCTTCCAGAATTTACTGTATTTCTGTTGCAACTGGCTGCTGCTGCTGATAATGATGATTACTTTAACCTAATATTTTTTTATTGGTCATTTGAGAATTTCACATAATGTACCCCATCACCCTTACCTGGGAGGAGAGTCCTGGGAGGTCTGTCCCCCAGCCCTTGTGGCCTCCCCACCAAAAAAAAAAAAGATTAAAAAACAAAACAAAACAAGCAAAAACAAGTTCAATTTGTGTTGTCCACATAGTCACTAGAGCATGGCCAAACTTCCCCGACCAGCCTCTTAAAGAAAAGTGAGTCCTTCCCCACCCTAATCCTGTAGCCATCTATTGTGGAGAGCATCCTTACCACAATTTTTAAGAGTTTTCTTAAATGACTTCCTGTCTAGGTGGATCCCTTTCTTTGGATGGGGTGGGGGAGGTTATCACAGAAGGCTTCAAAGTCTGTCTCAGCTGTTAGTCTGCAATTATTCATATGACTGCAGAAGAAGCTTCCTTGTCGTTTATAGTCAGTAAGAACATGGATCATAGACTTCCACATGGTATCTGGTAACAGCATGGACCAAAGACACCTACCTACCTTGTTCCTGGCATCAGCATGTGTCATGGATCTCAGCATGGTCCCCGGTGGCAGTATAGGCCATGGAAACCAACATGGTCCCCAGTGGCAGCCTGGCCACAGGCATGAAGATGGCAGCATAGATCATGGACATTCATATGACCTTGGTAACATGGGTCATGGACATCAGCACATGCCCGGGATGTAGCAGGCATCAGCACATGCCCGGGATGTAGCACAGACACAAACATGGCCCCCAGCAGCAGGAGGGATCACAGACATCAGCATGGCCTCATGCAGCAGTACAGACCATGCAAATCCACATGGTCTCGTGGCGGTAGCTCAGGCCTCAGACACCGAAATGGTTCAGCCTCTCTCCACCTCACCGACACTGCTCTGTTCCTCCATCCTTCCCACCCCTCGCTCACAAACTCATTTGTTGCAATGGTATTGGAAACTGCAGCTCGCCACTGCATATATTTTCTGCCCACACAGCTCAATATGTGAATACTCAGTGCTACGAATCACTGGTCTGGCTCAAGGCCTCTGTTCTCTGAAGCACCACACATACCAGACCATCACTGAGACTTCTTTGACCACAGCCATGCTTCAGGTTTTCAGCTTTGGTACTGATGACATGCTTCTGGATCTGGTTCTGCAGCACTGACCCCTGCTCGAGGTCCAGCAGCTCGTAGATGGAGTAGGTGTTGGGATTCACTGACGGAACCAGGTGACTGTTGAGCTGGCCTTGACTAGATCCTGCTGTCCTTGGCTTCCCCATGTGCTGGGATTATAGGTGTGTGCTACTACACCCAACTTTGTTAGCCTGTGAGTTTTGCAACATGATACCTTCATCTGACGTTTTCATACATGTCTGCAATGTATTCTGATCACTCATGTCCTCAGGACCCCCTCAAATCCTCCTCTGCTTCCCCACTGTTTTCCTCCCTCCTCACAATTAGCCTTTTTCCTTTCATATCTTTTTTTAGTCTAGCGTCCATGCATGAGACGAGACATTTGATGTTTGTCTTTCGAGTTGGGCTTATTTTGGCTAGCTTTCAAGTGCTTCAGCAAAACTATGGACAGCTGGCCCTCTGCACCTGCAGCTCTGGAAGCCTCTATTCTGTTAACCCAGTGGTTCTCAACCTTCCTAATGCTGCAGCCCTTCAATTCAGTTCCTTATGTTGTGGTGACCCCCAACCATAAAATTATTTTCGTTGCTACTTCATAACTGTGATTTTCTATTGTTATGAATCATGAAAATATCCAATACATGACTCGTGTGAAAGCGTTGCTCCACCCCAAAGGGGTCGCGACCCCTGGGCTGAGAAGCACTGTACTAATCTCACTTCAAAGATACTTTAACAAATTACATTTGTTGTTGTGAGAAGCAGGTGGATCCCCATGAATCTGAGATCAGCCTGTTCTGCATAGTGAGTTCCAGGACTGTCAGGGTCATATAGAGACCCTGTCTTAAAAAAATTGTGAACATAGGCCATGGTGGTGCATGCCTTTAGAGTGCCAGGCCAGTCAAGGTATGCAGTGAGACCCTCTCTCATAAGATGAAAATGGTGGCATAGTATTTACACTATATTATATATTATATATTGTGATTCGAAGATGATTTAAACTATATGGGAAGATATGCTGAATGGGTTCTATGTACTCTAAATATTATACACCCATGGATTGGGTATCTGAGAGGATCATGGGGCACTATGCACATGGATATTGATGGAGGCAGACGGACAGGCAGGCAGGCAGGCAGGCAGACAGACAGACAGACAGAAAGACACACACACACTGCACCTGCATCTCCATCACTCCCATGCTTCCTCTCTAATTCCTTCCTGTCTGGCTTCTCCATCATGATCTTTTGGGTCATGGTGAGCACCCTGGAGTCTGAATACTGCTGACATCTTTCAAATCTAAGTGGCTACTGAGAAGATGGGTGTCCATTATACTATTCTTTCAATTTTCTTGTATGTTTGAAAACTCTTTTTTAAAAAAATTGAGCGAAAACAGAAACTACTTTAATAAGCTCAATATCTAAATTTGTCTTTCCTCCAGCATATTCTAGCCAGTTTGGCAAAGTTATCTGTCTGTCTGTCTGTCTGTCTGTCTGTCTGTCTCTCTGTCTGTCTCTCTGTCTATCTATCTATATCTATCTGTCTGTCTGTCTGTCTGTCTATATCTATCTATCTGTCTGTCTGTCTGTCTGTCTGTCTGTCTGTCTGTCTGTCTCTGTCTATCTATATCTATCTGTCTGTCTGTCTGTCTGTCTATATCTCTCTGTCTGTCTGTCTATCTATCTATCTATCTATCTATCATCTATCTCTGTCTGTCTGTCTGTCTGTCTATCTATCATCTATATCTATCTATCTATCTATCTATCTATCTATCTATCTATCTATCTATCTATCATCTATCATCTATCTATCTATCTAATATAATGGGGAACTTTCTGCTTGGCTACATGAAATGGGGAGAGCATTTCTCTTCGTAGCTTGCGGAATGGCACATTCTGGCTTAGAATTCGGTATTTCTTTCCCTTCCACTTTTGGGTTGCCAAGAGATTGTGCCTTTAATTTGTATTTCCTAGTCAGGTGGTATGTTTACTTCCCAGAGATGTGTACTTGTGTGTCATCATTTCTGTGGAAAGAAATGGTGCCGTTTCCTTCAAGCCTCCCTAAGGACCCATGGGTCCCTATATCTAGTGTAGCCTCCAGGAAAGGGTCACCCGCCCTGCGATTATCAGGCCAGCCTCCCCCAGAGAGGGCCTGGGAAGAGTTTGCTCCGGGACAAAGACAGGCGTTTTTACAGGGACTGCTGTTGACCTCTGGGTAGTTTAAGAGGCTGCTCCGCCAATTCCCCCCATCCCCGACAGGATCAGTGTGTGGAGTGCAGCGGGAGAGAGGGGAGATGACAGCTTCCTGCACTGCGCTGGGTGATGGGCACAGGCGACTAGGCTCTGGAGGGCCAGGGCTCAGGTTGTGTGCCTAGCTGAAGCTAGCAGCGCCTCAGTAGCCCCGCAGCCCGCAGCCCTGAGGAACTGGCTCGACAGCGACATCGTGTGGTAGGTATGGTGTCGTGGCGCCTCTAGCCGGATAAGTGAGCCAAAGGTTGCCCTCATTGTTCTGAAACAATGGAAGAAAGTCAAGTGACAAGGGGATGCTGTTGATCAGCAGG
Source organism: Arvicola amphibius (assembly GCF_903992535.2). Taxonomy (NCBI): domain Eukaryota; kingdom Metazoa; phylum Chordata; class Mammalia; order Rodentia; family Cricetidae; genus Arvicola; species Arvicola amphibius. The sequence goes on along the minus strand of NC_052047.1, from coordinate 151,670,034 downwards.
TTGGAAAGGGTCTGTGCGGGACAAAACTCTCATATAAATGATATTTCCTGAATATCAATTAACAAGCTACAGGGTTACCGACATTGCTGAGGACACTTCATTTCAGATGAAGTGTTAGGGTTAGGTTGGGTGTGTGGGAGAAGTTGGAGATTATAGGAGAGAATCCTGTTTCAAGTGTCAGGTTCTCTCTTTCTCTCTGTTTTTATTTTGACTATATTCTCACCATGTCACCCGGGCTACCCTCAAACCAGAGATCTCCCACCCAGCCTGTCCAGTCCTAGGACTATTACATTTTAAGTTACTTTTTTGGAGACAGGGTTTTGGAACTTGCCATGTGGATGAGGCTGACCCCAGACTCCCAGAGATCTGCCTGCTTCTGCCTCTGTCTCTCCAGTGTGAGATGCTTTTAAACTGTTGAGAACGAACTCGGTGGGAGCTCCCTGGCAGCTCTGCTTGTGCATGTTTCCTGTAACACCCAGGAAAGATGCAGTGCTGACTTTTTCTGGAAGTCTTGTTGGTTTTCATGGGGTTGAGCCCAAGAAACTCTGTTGATCTGAGCATTTACTGCAGGCAGCGGATGAAAGGTTGGGGGGTCTGGTCAGAAGATGACTCCGAAGCAGGTCGGAAGCCGGCTCAGCCTGCTCTTGGAGACAATTTTCTCTTCATTAGGCAGTAATCAGTTTTAAGTTCCAAAATGTTGAGAAGCACACTGTTTTGGTCCTGTATGGAGAGACTAAGAAAATAACTGTCGATCCCTTGTGTATAGTAAAAGACATTGTTGTAGGGTAAAAGGGACGACTGGATCGGGAAACCAACCAATCACTGAGCACCCTGACTCTGAACCCAGAGCCAGTGAAAGAAACACATCCTAGCTTGAGACCTGAGACAGGGAAAGAAAGATCTTTATTCCTGAACCCAGGACCAAAGAAACATGCCCTGACTCTCAAACCAGTGCCCAAGAAACACACTTTGTCCCTAGAATCAGAGCCAGTGAAAGAAATGTGCCCTGGTCCTAAGATTAGAGCCAACAGGCTAAAAAGGACCAGTGAAAGAAACAAAGTTTGGCTCCAAAATCAGAGCCATCTCTGCCCCTGACCAACTAAACTAACCGATCCCTGAGCATGGAAAACTAACTAATCCCTTTTCTCCCTGGGAAAACTCTACCTCTAAGAAGCTCTATATAAGCCTGTCTGCCTGTTCAGTTAGAGGCAGCCATTTACCCATCCCTGGCAGAGGCAGCCACTCTCCTGGGCTCCTCCTTCCAATAAATCTTTCTCAAGAGTCTTGGGTGATGATCTTCATTCACTGGTGCAGAATAGAAGAAACTTGCTGGAATGTCCCTTAGGGGAAAGACCTGAAAAGCCTTGCTGAGACAATTTAGGGGGCTGAGCAAGGTGGAGCAGAACAGAAGAACAGAACCTTGCTGGCACGCTCCCTAAGGGGAACTGAGCAAGGCTGAACAGAAAAAGTAGCAGCTTTTTGCTGGAGTCAGAGGAGATTGCCACAATCCTGCAGAGTGTTAGCAAAAGAAGTAACATCTTGGGGCTGGAGAGAAGTAGAGAGCTCTGCCAGGACATTCCCTTAAGGGACCAGAGCAGAGCTCAGCTCTAGCGGCTCTCCAGGAGAGGAATAGGATTACTATATCCTGCTGGGAGACCATTCCCCACCGCAGCTCAGCTTCAGGTAGCCTGGCTTCTTGATAAGTCAGGCCACCTTTCCTCTAGGGCTGAGCTGTCCTGTTGTTGCTCCAGCCTCCAGAACTGTCCTATTGTGTAGATGGAGGCTGCTTGTTTATTTCCTGGCTGCCCAGGCCTGAAATAATCACACAGAAACTATATTAATTGCAATACTGTTTTGCTAATTGGCTTATGTATATTTCTAGCTAACTCTTACATCTTAAATGAACCCATTTCTATTATTTTATATTTTACCATGAGGCTCGTGGTTTGCCAGTATTCTCCTCTTTGCTACATGGCGTCTCTTTGACTCCGCCTACTCTCCTCTCCTCTTATCTGCTTGAAATTTCCACCTTGCCCTATTCAGTGCTGCAATAGGCCCAAGCAGCTTCTTTATTAATCAATGGTATTCACAGCATACAGAGGGGAATCCCATATCCCTATTGTGGCTCTATCCTCTAGGGCTGTGCTGTCCTATTGCGGCTCCAGCCTCCAGAGCTGTCCTATTGTGTCTAAGTATAGCCTGGTTTCCTGATAATTCAGGGTGTCTTTGCAGTGCCACAGCTGTAACACATTCCTCTAAAATTGTTGTGTGGCAAAACACAACCGCACAGCACAACAAAGCACAATTGCTTCCCTCAGCACTGGAAGCTGCGCACATCTGGCACCTGTTTATCAGTCAGCCTTCATGTTCTGATGTTTTGAGGTAATTATTCATTTCAAAAGTTAGTACTGAACTCTGGGCTTCATTATGGCATTCTCTCACACACATTACTTTATTCTTATTTGTCTCATTTTGGCTCTGTTCTACTCCATGTTTTGATATATTCCTTATTTGTTATTGCTATACCATCCCTTCATCTTGCTCTTCCTCCCTCATTATAACTATTCTTTTTGAGAGTAAAGACTTGGTCTGGATCTCAGTGTCAGATTCCTGGCTGGTGTCTGTGGATACATAGTCAAGAGATTTGCAATGCTGAGCTGGGGAGGTAGCTCAGAGGTAGGATGCTTGCCTAGCAAAAAACGAGGTTTTGGGTTTGAGCTGAGCACCACATGACCTGTGATCCCAGCATGTTGGGGGTGGAGTCAGAAGGATCAAGAGTTCAGGGCCAGCCTGGTAGCAAGTTGGAAGTCCCCCTGGGCCAACAAACATGTTTACAATACAAATTATGTATACAGAAATTTAGACAAGGAACTGGTGCCTTTCTGTACTCAGTTCTCTACTGACTTTCAGTTCTTTTTACTAAGGAATGGTGAGAGGCTCTAGCGGGGAGGAAAGACTGAGATTTTGCCTTTTTTAGGCTTCGCATTGTTGTTTCATGCTGACGCCCTCTGGTGGCCCTTTTCACACATGACTGTCTAGCTGATGATGTTCCCAATGAACAAACTGCAGATGATTCCACCAGAGGGCAGTAGAGCACAGTGTTCAGAGTTTGGGAACTCGGCCTGCAGCCGAGCTTTCTCTTGACCCCTTCAAGTTGTCTTCTGACCTCCACATGTGCTCCAAGATATGTATAGATATGTATGCATGTGTCGTGTGTGCGCGTACATGTACAACCAAGCAAATAAAAGTGTTTAGGGGCTGGAGACATGGCTCAGCTGTTAAGAGTACTTGTTGCTTTTCAGATCCCAGCCACACACATCTGGAAGCTCGCTACTGTCTGTAACTCCAGTTCCAGGGAACCTGGTGTCCTCTGCTGCACTCTGCAGGCATTGGACTCACATGCATACCCACACCCAAGTACATAAATAATTAAAAATAAAAACAATTAGATCTATGTAAGACTCTCTTAGGGTCCTCATTGTTGTCTAAGTTCTCTGGGATTGTGATTTGTGGGCTGATTTTTTTTTTTTTTTGCTTTATGTTTAAAAACCACTTATGACTGAGTACATGTGATAATTGTCTTTCTGTGTCTGGGTTACCTCACTCAAAATGATGTTTTCTAGCTCCATCCATTTTCCTACAAAATTCAAGATGTTGTTATTTTTTCTGCTGTGTAGTACTCCATTGTGTAAAGGTACCACATTTTCCTTATCCATTCTTTGGTCGAGGGGCATTTAGGTTGTTTCTGGGTTCTGCCTATGACAAACAAAGCTGCTATGAACATAGTTGAGCACATGTCCTTGTGGCATGATTGAGCATCCTTTGGATATATACCCAACAGTGGTATTTCTGGGTCTTGAGGAAGGTTGTTTTCTAATTTTCTGAGAGATTGCCACACTGACATCCAAAGGGGCAGAGGACTTAGACAACAATGAGGTCCCTAAGAGAGACATACACAGATCTAATCTACATGGGAAGTAGAAAAAGACAAGATCTCCTGAGTGAACTGGGAGCATGGGGACCTTGGAGGAGGGTTGAAGGGGAGGGGAGAGGCAGGGAAGGGAGCAGAGAAAAATGTAGAGCTTAATAAAAATCAATAAAAAACCCCAAAATCTTAAAAGTATGAGGAGCTGGAGAGATGACTCAGCAGTTAAGAGCATTGGCTACTCTTCCAGAGGACCTGGGTTCAATTCCCCATGGCAGCTCACAACTGTTTGTAACTCCAGGTCCAGGGGATCTGGACACCCTCACATGGACACCAATGCACATAAAATAAAAATAAAATCTGGGAGAAAAAGAGAGCAAAGTCTGGGATCTGAGCGTTTGCATCTTCTCTTTCAGGAGAGTGGAGTGGAGGCTGAAGGTGAATCATTTTGGACCACAATGAGAGACGACAGAACAAACTGAATCAATGTGCCTTGATGGTTAAGAACTTTCCACTGGGGCTCAAAAGGAGAAGGGCCAGGGTGCACACAATACCTATGCTAACCCTTCATTGTCCAGAAAACACTGGTGCCGAGAAACCTTAGGCCATGCTCTTCTGCAAGACAGGCTGAGAGCTGCACCATGCCCCAGTCCCCCTCACCCTACATGGCCAAAAATCTGCTACAGAAGATTGAAAACTGGATACTGGAAATTACTTGGCAGCTCCTGTCACAAATCATCAAAGCAGCTGGGGTTAAATAGTCTGACTTATAAATGGAATGATTTTTTTTTATTTAGTGAAGGCAAGAACTTCAAAGGCGATCCAGACTCAAGCCACTAGCCAGTACCCTTACATCCCTTGTCTATAATTAAACTTAATTGGTGACATCAATGTTTGGAGCTGGCAGCTCAATGTCTGCCCTGATGACATTATCTTAGCTTCGTCTCTGGCTGATGTCCTATCAGTAGGCTTATGCTGAATTTGTCTGTTGCGTTATTAGAAGTCTTTGTTTGCCTGATTATCATCTCATTATATTTAGCAGGGCCATCTGGAGGTGTCATCTGCTAGGAGATGAAGGATGAAGTCTGCGTGGTAGCTGTCTTCTTATTACATATGGCTGGTGAGTCACTCACTTGGAAGGCACTGCTGACTTCTACCCCTTCTCCTTGGTGGCTTTATGAAGCTACCATTGCCAGTTCACTGTCAGAGCTCTGTATTTTCTATTTCTCATATCCTCTCTGCTTTCCAGGCTAGGAAGCTCATGCTCCTTATATCCACACACGGAAGCAAACCTAGTACTTATGAACTGGTATGTCCTTAACAAATGGAACAAGAGCTTAAATACATATTTGTTTAAAATGAACTAAAATTGTCAGTCATGGTGGCACGCACTTTTAATCCCAGTGCTCAGAGGACAGAGGCAGGAGGATCTCTGTGAGTTTGATGACAGCCTGGTCTACATAGTGAGATCATACCTCAAAAACAAAAACAAAAAAACGAACAAAAGCCCCCAAATCAACTAAGATCAATCCTTCACATTTTTGTGTGTTTAATACTCATTTTTGCATACTTTGTTTTAACTTTTCGTTTGTGATTATGAATTATTGGAAGATTTTTATACTCAACTGTCTTGAAGGTTAAAAATTATTTATTTTGTGTGTGTGGGTATTTTGTCTACATGTATGTCTGTACATCATGTGCATGCCTGGTGCCCAGGGAGGCCAGACAAACAGGTCAGCTCTTGTGTGCTACCCACGTGCTGTAGCCGGTGTGGGGCAGAGCCTGTTCTCCTGTGTGCTGTAGCTGCTGTGGGGTAGGGCTAATCCTCTCTCTTGTGACTCTGGGGCCAGCTCTCTCACCTGCTGTAAGTAGCAAGGGGCAGAAGGGGAGGACATCTTTCCCTCACCCATGCCACCGCATGGCAGATGAGGCGTGCAGGGTCTGCTCTGTTGTTCTCATGCCCTCAGGGCTGGGTCACCCGCATCCCCGACCACAGGGTCAGCTCTAGTATGCTTCCCAGGTGAGGTGCACTCCTATGGTGTGTGGTGAGGCCATCTTTCCTGAGCGTAGGAGCAAGCTCTCCCCTGAGAGGTAGGACCAACTTGTCTGCTGTACTATCCAGTAAAGTGCAGGACCAGCAACCCCAGGGCCAGTGAAGGCAGGGCCAGCTCAGCACAGCATAGTTCCAATGACTCCCGTGTTAACACAGGCCATGGACTGCCGGTGACCAGCCTCAGCAGAGAAGTGGGTCTCAAGTATGGGGTGTCTGGAAGGTGAAGTGAGTACACACACACAGGGTTCTGATGCAAGATGACAGGCTGTCAGCTGCAGGGCAACTTCTTCTTCTTCTTCTTCTTCTTCTTCTTCTTCTTCTTCTTCTTCTTCTTCTTCCTCTTCCTCTTCCTCTTCCTCTTCCTCTTCCTCTCCCTCCTCCTCTTCCTCTCCCTCTTCCTCTTCCTCCTCCTCCTTCTACTCTGAGCTTCAAACCTCAGTCTTTTATTGTAAATTTTACACAAGGAAAATAATTATTTCTTCTTGCCACAGGTTAATCATTACATGGGCAAAGCAGTTCACAGGAAGTATAAAGATTCTTTTAAATCAGAGCATCATCATTCATTATGACATCTTCCCAGTTCCCAAGCCCCATGCCAGCCACTATATTCTTAATTCTTAGCTGAGTTAATCATAAAACAGCTTCTGAGGCTTTCACCTCAGAGGCTAACTATCTGTAAGATAAGTTTTACAGAAGCAGAGTTCAGTGGGTTTTACTCCAATGTTGGACCCTTCCCGTTGTTGTTCCTCAAATTCCAGTTTTGATTTATAAGGCCATAGGCAGGCAACCCTAAAGCCCTAGGTTCTTCAGAAACTTTATTCATCATAGCCAAGTTCTTTTCTGTTTCAGTATAATTCTTTTGCCATGTTTTATAATCAGGCAAAGAACAATTTCTGCATTTCCCCCAAATTTCTTCAATTCTTTCATCAGTCAGGTTTTTTTCTCATAACCTGCTTTACAACTTTAATGCCTGCCCATTCTATCAGACCAGGAAGACTCATATTATCATATAGCACATCCATATTTTCAGAAGCCACTGGTGTGGAAGGAGAAAAAGAACATGAAGGACAAGTACACTAGTAGAATTGCTATAACCAGAATCATCTGTAACATTGCCAAATGCGTATGCAGATGCCATAGAAATGGTCCTCGGGTCACATAGGAGTTTTCTGCTTGGCCCCGAAGTATCACACTCATTTAGCTGCCACTGGGTTGCCTGGAGGGGACTGCTTCCTGCATCTCAGGAACCGCACGTGTCTGGCAATGGACACCATCACAGACCCAGTTGTAGCAGGACCATGGGCCCCATCATTGCCCTCAGTAGCAACTCAGGACCAGATGCCACCATAGTCCCAGTGACAGCACAGGCCACTCAGATCAGCACAAAGGTATGTAATATTTTAACCTTCAGAGCAGATCCGAATGTTATATCCCCACCCATCCAGTCCAGAGGTAGAAGCTGTATTCTATTCTTTTAATTAGAAGGAAACAACTCTCCTTTACTGGGATTTAGTGAAATACAAGTTCATGTACCTCTTTATATACTAATTTAATTCCTAAAGAGGGGCGTTTTTTTTTTTTTTTTTTTTTTTATGTTATCAGGTAAACAGGAAATGAGGTCCAAAGTCAACCATGAAAGAGGGGGTCAATCCTCAGTGGCCACCGGGACTGGTAATTTTTGTATCTGAATGGGAAAGAATGAGGACATGACTGCTCCAAGGTAAGGTTGAGAAGGTTTATTGTAGACACGAGGGAAAAAACCACCCAGAGGCATCGGGAAGTGTCCAGACTGAACCAGGCCAGGAGACTAAACTAAGCTGTGAGAGGGCAGGGCAAGAGAGGAAGAGAGATACCAGGAGCAAGAGGCCAGGAGCAAGTCAGGAAACCAAGAGACCATGCAGCCAAAATGACTGAGGTTGTGTTATGGTCTGAGGCTCCAAATCAACCCAAGTGGACACAAGAGGTTTCTGCAAAGCAAGATTTAATACAGGGCAGCACACACACAAAATGATTGATCAGAGTGGCAGAACAGACTCAGGAGCTGACCTGAGGCCAGGAATGCCAATTGAAGCAAATATTTAAGCACAAAAATCGCAAACATCTGTGCCAAGCTACAGCTACAATTTTTTCACCAATCAGAATTCAAAGATTATGGACTTTTGAGTGTTCCATTAAAGTCAACATGTTCCAACATTGTCAACAATGAAAGATTTTTAGTCCAGCCAATCAGATTCTTCTGCTCTTCCTGTTCTTAGGAACAACCATACTGTTTCTAGAGGACTAAAGATGTAGTGACTTATGTTCCCATGGTTTAGGGAGGAGGTGCGCCACCTGCTGGACGGTTTCCAGCTCCCCTAGGGCTTGGGAACCTGAACTTTGTTTTACCATACAGGTAAAATGGAATCTGAAGTCAAAATGGCAACACTTAGGACAAGGTGCTTTTTGCCTGTTCCCAACAGAAGATTGGAGGCTGGGGGAAGGGAAGTGAAGCTCAGGGGTATCGGAGTCCAGAGCCAGTCCGGACCCTAGATTATTTCTACGGACCAGAGGGGAGGCATGGGAATAAAGACATAACTCACAGGGCTTTATTGGGAGGGAGATTCTCAGTGATCCCTCATGAAATCCAGACTTCACATCCTGAAAATTCCTCCGTTTATTCTCTAAACAGCCTTATATACCAAAACATAAACTGACGGGGAAATTCATTAGCATTCTGTGTCCTAGGTAACCAGGCGAATGTCTCTGGTCATGTCCACACCTTTCTATGCTCGTTTTGTCCTGTCTTCCTATCATCTTGCTCTGTATGCCAACTCTGTCACTTAGGCCGAATTAACATCTCTATCCCAGGCATCCTCCAAATTACAAAGAAGGAGCAGAACAACATCCTGACCCTTTGACCCGTGTGGCAGGTGCAAACTATGGCTTGGGATTCTGGTTGCCATACCATGTATGGGCCTACAATCCACTCTTTCTTATTAATTTTAATGAAACCTGTGCTTCTGCAGCAGGACAGATGATCACATCTACCTTAACCCAAACTTACCCATCCTTGGAATAAGCATCCCATTTTATGCAAGCTCCTGTCTTAGGCATCTGGGGAGAAGAAACTTTAAACCCATCACCAACTGCTGATCTCTGTGAAGAAAAGAGACCAATGGAGAGAGATGCCTTTGGGCTCTGTGTTGGAGCCATACTTTTTTTGTCAGTATAAATTATAATGCTTTATGTATAATCGTGTTCCTAAAGGCCATAGTCTCCCACTTAAAGGAGAAAGGATCCCCCAATTTGAAAATGTTTCTTCAGCTGGTCTAGAGCGAGAGCACATCTTAAATTTTTTACATTGTATCAAAATCTAAAATTCTTAACATATGCATTAAACCCAAACATTTACAGGGTGTGTCAAACTTTTCTCAACATCTTATAAGCAGTTATAAACATTATCAGGTAAATACCATAATTAACAATAAATCCACATTTAAACATGTCACAATTTTCTTAAATCCACATTAATCAAAAGACAAGAAAAGCTCTTCTGAGGGGCGAGAGTCCAATAACATTGCTGTATCGAATACCAGTTCCAGTCTCTGAGCAGCTGCTAAACCCCTAGGCTGCCCCCTTCTTGAGTGAAGAGGGACTTCAGTCGTTCCTTATTTTTGAGTCTTTCTTTCCCTAAGGGGAAAGCTTAGGTCTTAGTTCTCAGGTCCAATATTTTAATGAAAATGAGTTCTGTGTCTCAAAGATTAAAACAGTCAGATGTTCAGTCTGCATTTCAGCTCCAAAGCAAACAGGACTCAAACTGCAGAAAATTGTAGTCATCGTGGACAGGTCGTCTCAGCGGGGCTCTGGGTCTGTGTGTGTGTGTCTCAAGCTCAGAACCCTGTTCCTCAGTGCAGCATGGCCCCCTGCAGTGCAGAGCGGTGGTCCCACCATCAAGCGCTCCTCTCCAACCCCTCTATGGGGCGTTTGCAGCTATGATGTCATCAGGTCGGCCACTCCTTTACTGTATATGCAGTCATCTCATTCAGATTTATTTTTTAATGTGGAAAAAAAGCACAAACACATCCTTGACCCCGAATTAATATAGGTGGGGTCTTTTTTATAATTCATTGCAAGGGCTATTTTCACCTTGTCTTAGCAAAGGTCACCTTGGTGTCACCATGCCAGATCTGTCTGCAACTTTCATCCTCTTAAGTTGTTTTTAAGAAGCCTTATCATGCTCCACAATTCCTTTTCATTATTAACCATATATTCAATTCTTCCATTGGAAGAGCCATTTGTAAAATTCAGTGTAACATCCTTTAAGGGATCTTTAGCTATAACATTAGCAAAATATAGTTCTGTGAATTACAGCAACAATCATCTGGGAAAAGACCATTACTCTGGCCTTTGAATTGAGCAAACACAATTGTCCAATAATCACTATCTTAAAATTATCAATTAATCTATTGCTTAGTATAAGAAACATTGATCATAATCAATTCTCTGCTAAACTGTCTCCTAGATTTCATCCCGCTCTTTTGTATAGACAAGCTACTGCTTTAAATTAAGAGTTTAATATCCTAACTAGTAAAAATGGGAAGGTACAGCCATAAAAAGCATTCTGTTTTTTCATAAAACTGCTGTAGAATAAGTTTTGTATTTAATACACACGCTTGCCATAGCTAAATCATAGTTAACATGCTGTATTTGCTGGTTATTGTATTCTCTATACTCCACCTGCTTGAGTACCTGTCTGGCAGCTTCTATAAGCTCTCTATTGGAAATTGGCTCATTGTTCTCTTTAAGAATTTTACTTAGTGGCTGAAGATCTCCCAATAAGAATATTATAACTAAGGCTTTAACCATTGTATATCTAATTAAAAGTTTGTAAACTATCCTCCTCTTAAGTTGCAAGTCTGCCTAGGTGATAGGAAAATGAAAAAAGAAAGCATATTCAACCAATGGTGCTGGCCATGTAGACAATCAACATGTAGAAGAATAAAAACAGATCCATATTCATCTCTATGCACAAAACTCGTTTAAATGAATCAAAGACCTCAGCATAAAACCAACCATATTGAACCTCACAGAAAAAGTTAGAAGTGCACTTTGGCACATCTCAATTCCAGCCTCGGTGGCACAGACATTGAGAGAAACAACAAATGAGATCTCCTGAACTGAAAAGCTTCTGTATAGCAAAGAACATGGTCAACAAGACACAATATCAGCCTATAGAATGGGAAAAGATCTTTATTTATCACTAATCCACTCCACAAACATATGAAGAACTCAGGAAATTAGTAATCAAAAGAACAAATCATCTAATGAAAATATATAAACTCTCAACAGATGAACTTAAAATGACTGAAAGACACTTAAGAAAGCTCAAGCATAACACCCTTCACCATTAGAGAGATGCAAATCAAACTCTGAGATTCCATCTTATCCCTGTAAGAATGGCCAAGACTAAAAACACTTACGACAATTTATGCTGAAGAGAATGTGGGGTAAAGAAGAAACTCCTCCATTGCTGGTGGAAGTGCAAACTGGTACAGCCACTTTGGATGCTAGTACGGTGATTTCTCAGAAAATTAGGAAACAATCTACTTTAAAACTCAGCAATACCAGTTTTGGGCCTATATAAAAAAGATGTTCAACCATACCATAAGGACATGTGCTCAACTATGTTCACAGCAGAATTATTTTGTCATAGACAGAATCTGAAAACAACCCAAAAGGCAACTCTTCTACACATATGATAAATGAAAGACATCATCCTTTACAATAGCCATAAGTACCATGAAATATCTTGGTGTAACTTTAACCAATCAAGTAGAAAAACCTGTATGATAAGAACACTGAATCTTTGAAGAAAGAAATTGAAGACATCAGAAAATGGAAAGATCTTCTATTCTCTTGGGAAGATAGAATTAACATAGCAAAAATGACAATCTTACCGAAATCTACAGATTCAATGCAATGCTCCCTGAAATTATAGAAAATTCTTCACAGACCTCAAAAGAACAATTTTCAACTTTATAAGAAAAAAATAAAAATTCAGGATAGCTTAAACAATCTGAAAATCCTGTACAATCAAGGAACTTTTGAATGCCTCACAATCTCAGACTTTAAACTTCACTACAGAGCCACAGTACTGAAAACAGCTTGAAAACGGATATGAGGATCAAAGGAACTGATATCAATCCACACACCTACAAACTACAGATTTTTGACAAAGAAGCAAAATTGTGAAATGGAAAAAGAAGCGTATTTAACCTGCTTGTTTATTTTTAATTGTCCTGAAGCTGCAGCTCTCTGAGGCTTACCTTTTTGCAAACCTGCCTTTCAGCTCCCTGCTAGAGCCAGGCCCGGCAGTGGGGGAACAAGAAAAAAGGCTCCCTCCATCTGCCAGCCTGGCAAGTGTAGCCACACCGATTTTTAACTATCTTTTTTATTTTAACTTGTAATCATAAAATTATGAGAATTCCTGAATCCTGTCCTCTGGTCTATTGACTGACTCACGGCTGCTGACTGTGTGGTAAAATCTGCTCTCTAAACTTACTCTTGCTTTCCTTTCTGGATCCGTGCAGGCGGATTAGATTCAGCCGGCAACTGCTTGCCGCCTGTGCCTTGTGCCTCAATTTCAGCGGTAATTTAGGCGATTCTTGGGCCAAAAGCCGTATTCCCTTTACTTTTCCTACCCATTTAGCGAGCGATAAAAGTTGCATTTCTGCGACTATCACACTTACAGATTCTAAATATCTCTGCCTCTGTTTCTGCTCCATTTTAACTTCCTTCAGCTATCAACATACATATCGGAATACTGTTTCCTTATTCCATATATATAATTTATTATTTACAAATTTTTACTCCCGATTTAAATTTTCCGCTTCTCTACACTTCTTTCTATTCTCTGTTTCTGAGCGCTCATTAATCACTATCCACCCCTGGGCAGCTTTCTCTCTATCCACCCCTGGGGCAGCTTTCTCTCTGTCCACCCCGGGGCAGCTTTCTCTCATGGGTTTTCACTTTCTCCTCCACACTTCTGGTCACTTCTTCCATGTTTTTGGGGGTTTGTGGATCAGTCCCATGTCCGAGCACCATCACGTTGGGGTCCAGAGTCAGCCCGGACCCTAAATTATTTTTCTGGACCAGAGAGGAGGCGTTGGAATAAAGACATAACTCACAGGGCTTTATCTGGAGGGAGATTCTCAGTTAATTCCTCATGAAATCCAGACTTCACATCTGGAAAATTCCTCCGTTTGTTCTCCAAACAGCCTTATATACCAAAACATAATCTGAGGGGGAAATTCATTAGCATTCCGTTTCCTAGGTAACCAGGCGAATGTCTCTGGTCATGTCCACACCTTTCTAGGCCCATTTTGTCACGTCTCCCTATCTTCCTGCTCTGTATGCCAGCTCTGTCACATCAGTCGAATTAACATCTCTATCCTAGGCGTCCTCCGAATTACAAAGCAGGAGCAGAACAGCATCCTGACCCTTTGTTAGGGATCTGACCACCTCCTGTGTGGCAGGGTGCAAACTATGGTCTGGGATTCTGATAGCCATACCGTGTAGAATACCGGCCTACACGGGGGCTGGAGAGATACAGGGTGGGGACAGGGTCAGAAGTGTTGTGAGGAGTTATATATGGCAGAGTCAAGAGGCGCCATGTAGCTGCTGAAGGAGAAAGATGACAGAACATTACCAGTAAGCCACAGCTTCGTGGTGATACATGAATTAATAGAAATTGGTTAATGTAAGACTTAAGACATAGCTAGGAATATGCCTAAGCCATTGGCCAAGCAGCATTGCAACAAATACAGTTTCCATGTGATTATTTGGGTCTGGGCACCTGGGAAGTGAAAGCACAAACTCCTTTTATATAATGGCACCCAACGCTTGGCAATGTACATCCACATAAAACCTAAGAAGGCTTATTAAAAAAAGTTTTTAGACTCAAAAACAGAAGTCAATTAGAACTTCTTGGTTGCTGCATTTTTTTCAGATAGGTTCTGTTTGGGGGCACAAGCAGAGGCATGAGTTCTTTAAGCGATGGCTTCCTGGTCAGTACTGGTGGCATGAACAGATCATCCTTTCAGGAGGTACGGCTACCAAACACTTAGATGGTGTTTATGAGCTTCCAGCATCAAGCTTCTTGGTGATGGCATGGACCTAGAAACTCCACAGAGCTGTGACAATAAACGTGGCTCCCACCAGTACCTCCACCGTGACACTAGACTCTCAGGAAGCTAAGGAATAGGGCAGAAGCAGCCACCAAAGCCTCAGCTTTAATCCTAGCCATGCTGTTTAGCAGATTAAAGACTCATATGGTCAGAAAAAGAGATACACAGTAAAGACAGATTCAGATGGGAAAAAACTCCTCTAAATGGTTTGCAGTGTGCTTAAGATATACGTAGGCTTGGCAGAGGAAAGAAAAAGGATAAAGTCCTTAAAGAAAGGAAATAGAGTAGCCAGGTGTGATAGCACACACCTTTAATCTCAGCACTTGGGAGGCAGAAGCAGGTGGATCTCTGTGAGTTCAAGGCCAGCCTGGTCTACAGAGTGAGTTCCAGGACAACCAAAGACACACATAGAAACCCTGTCTCAAAAAACCAAAAATTAAAAATAAAATTAAATAAACAGAGTAAAAAAGCCACATAAATATGGAAAACATATGGACAGTTTGGTTTTCTCTGAATTTTTTGACTGTGAATGACTAACTACAGAGAGACATTTCATTGTACAAGCTGCTTAGATAAATCAACATATATATTTTAAAGGTATCTTGACTTTAAAATTTAAAGGACATGCTTGTTCCTTGCCAGTCCAGCTGGAGTTGGTGAGCTCCCATTAGCTCAGGTAAACTGTTTCAGTGGATGAACCCTTCATTGTCTTGATCTCTGCTCATATTCTCATTCCTTCTAATCTTCAACTGGACCTTGGGAGCTCCATCCAATGCTCCGATGTGGGTTTCTGCCTCTGTTTCCATCTGTTTGGACAAAGGTTCTATGGTGATATTTAGGATAATCATCAGTCTGACTACAGGGCAAGGCCAGTTCAGACACCCTCTCCTCTATTGCTTAGGGTCTTAGCTGGGGTCATCCTTCTGGATTCCTGGGCATTTCTCTAGTGCCAGGTTTCTTGCTAGCCCCATAATGGCTCCCTCAATCAAGATATCTCTTTCCTTGCTCTCATAACTGTCCTTCCTCCATCTCGACTATCTCATTCCCTCAAGTTCTCCACAGCCTTCCCCATCTCCTCTCCTCTTCACCTTCTCCCCTTCCTTTCCCCTCTGCCCCCATGCTCCCAATTTTGTCAGGCAATCTTGTCTGCTTCCAATTTCTAGGTGGGTTTATATATGTTTTTCTTTGGGTTCACCTTTTTACTTAGCTTTTCTAGGATCATGAACTATAGGCTCAATGCCCTTTGTTTATAGCTAGTATTCACTTATGAGTGAATAATACCATATTCATCTTCTTGGGTCTGGATTACCTCACTCAGGATAGTGTTTTCTAATTCCATCCATTTGCATGCAAAATTCAAGATGCCATTTTTTCCCCACTGAGTCGTATTCTAATGTGTAAATGAGCCACACTTTCTTTATCCATTCTTCCATTGAGGGGCATCTAGGTTGTTTCCAGGTTCTGGCTATTACAAATAATGCTGCTATGAACATAGTTGAACAAATGCTTTTGTAGTATGATTGAGCATCTTTTGGGTACATTCCCAAGAGTAGTATTGCTGGATCCTGAGGTAGGTTGATTCCCAATTTTCTGAGAAACCATCACACTGATTTCCAAAGTAGTTGTACAAGTTTGCATTCCCACCAGCAATGGATGAGTGTTCCCCCTACTCTACGTCCTCTCCAGCATAAGCTATCATTAGTGTTTTTTATCTTAGCCATTCTGACAGGTGTAAGATGGTATCTCAAAATTGTTTTTATTTGCATTTCCTTGATAGCTAAGGAAGATGAACATTTCCTTAAGTATCTTTTGACCATTTGAGATTCTTCTGTTGAGAATTCTCTGTTTAGTTCAGTACCCCATTTTTTTTATTAGAGTTATTTAGAATTTTACTGTCTAATTTCTTGAGTTCTTTATATATTTTGGAGATCAGTCTTTTATCTGATGTGGGGTTGGTGAAGATCTTCTCCCATTCAGTAGGCTGCCTTTTTGTCTTAATGACTGTGTCCTTTGCTTTATGGAAGCGTCTCAGCTTCAGGAGGTTCCACTTATTTATCGTTGCTCACAGTATCTGTGCTACTGGAGTTATATTTAGGAAGTTGTTTCCTGTGCCCATGCGTTGAAGACTACTTCCCACTTTCTCTACTGTCAGGTTCAGTGTGGTAAGATTTATATTGAAGTCTTTAATCCATTTGGACTTGAGTTTTGTGCATGGGGATAGATATGGATCTATTTTCATTCTTCTACATGTTGACATCTAGTTATGCCAGCACCATTTGTTGAAGATGCTTTCTCTTTTCCACTGTATAATTTTAGCTTCTTAGTAAAAAAAAAACAGGTGTTCATAGGTGTATGGATTAATATCTGGGTCTTTGATTCGATTCCATTGGTCAACTTCTCTGTTTTTATGCCAATACCAACCTGGTTTTCATTACTGTAGCTCTGTAATAGAGCTTGATGTCAGGGATGGTGATCCCTCTGGAAGTTCCTTTATTGTGCAAGATTGTTTTGGCTATCCTGGGTGTTTTGTTTTTTCAAATGAAGTTGATTATTGTTCTTTTAAGGTCTGTGAAGAATTGTGTTGGGATTTTGATGGGGATTGCATTGAATCTATAGATTGATTTTGGTAGAATTGCCATTTTTACTATGTTGATCCTACCTATCCAAGAGCATGGGAGATCTTTCCATTTTGTGATATCTTCTACAATTTCTTTCTTCAAAGACTTAAAGTTCTCATCAAATAGGTCTTTTGCTTCCTTGGTTAGTGTTACCTAAAGATATTTTATGTTATTTGTAGCTATTGTGAAAGGTGATGTTTTTCTGATTTCTCTCTCTGCTTCTTTATCATTTGTGTATAAGAGGGCTACTGATTTTTTTGTGTTGATCTTGTATCCTGCCACATCACTGAAGGTATTTATTATCTGTAGGAGTTCTCTGGTAGAGTTTTTAGGGTTACTTATGTACACTATCATATCATATGCAAATAATGAAATTTTGACTTCTTCCTTTCCAATTTGTATCCCCTTGATCTCTTTTTGTTGTTTTATTGCTATTGCTAAAACTTCAAGAACTATGTTGAAGAGATATGGAGAGAGCGGACAGCCTTGTCTTGTTCCCGATTTTAGTGGAATCTTTTTGAGATTCTCTCCATTTAATTTGATGTTAGCTTGCTGTATATTGATTTTATTATATTTAGATATGATCCTTGTATCCCTGATCTCTCCAAGACCTTTATCATGAAGGGGTGTTGAATTTTGTCAAATGCTTTTTCAGCATCTAATGATTTTTTTCTTTCAGTTTATTTATATGATGGATTATATTGATAGATTTTTATATGTTGGAACAGCCCTACATCTCTGGGATGAAGCCTACTTGACCATGATGGATGATTTTTTTGGATGTGTTCTTGGATTCGGTTTGCCAGTATTTTACTGAAAATTTTTGCATCTATGTTCATGAGTGAGATTGGTCTGTAATTCACTTTCTTGGTTGAGTCATTTTGTGTCATTTTGGTATCAGGGTAACTGTAGCCTCATAAAAAGAGTTTGGCAATGTCCCTTCTGTTTCTATTATGTGGAACACTTTGAAGAGCATAGGTATTAGTTCTTCTTGGAAGTTCTGGTGAATTCTGTACTAAAACCATCTGGCCCTGGACTTTTTTTGGTTTGGACATTTTTGATGACATCTTCTGTTTCCTCACAGCTTTTAGGTCTATTTAAATTGCTCACCTGGTCTTGATTTAATTTGGTATATAGTATCCATCTAAAAAATTGTTCATTTCTTTTACATTTTCCAATTTTGTGGAGTACAGGCTTTTGTAGTAAGACTAATGATTCTCTGAATTTCTTCAGTGTCTGTTGTTATGTCCCCCTTTTTATTTCTGATTTTGTTAATTTGGATATTCTCTCTCTACCTTTTAATTAATTTGGATAAGGGTTTGTCAATCTTGTTGATTTTCTCAAAGAACCAGCTCTTTTTTTAAAAACAATTTTATTTATTTATTTATTTATTTATTTATTTATTTATTTATTTATTTATTTATTATGTATACAATATTCTGTCTGTGTATGCCTGCAGGCCAGAAGAGAGCACCAGACCCCATTACAGATGGTTGTGAGCCACCATGTGGTTGCTGGGAATTGAACTCAGGACCTTTGGAAGAGCAGGCAATGCTCTTAACCTCTGAGCCATCTCTCCAGCCCCAAAGAACCAGCTCTTTATTTCATTGATTCTTTGTATTGTTTCTATTTTGTTGATTTCAGCCCTCAATTTGATTATTTTCTGTTTTCTACTCCTCTTGGCTGAGTCTGCTTCCTTTAGTTCTAGAGCTTTCAGGTGTGCTGTTAAAAGTCTCTAATGTAAGCTTTCTCTGTTTTCTTAATGTAGGCACTTAGTGCTATGAACTTTCCTCTCAGCACTGCTTTCATAGTGTCCCATAGGTTTGGAATGTTATGCCTTCATTTTCATTGAATTCAAGAAAGACTTTAATTTCTTTCTTTATTTCTTCCTGACCCAGGGATGGCTCAGTAGTTGACTGTTCAATTTCCATGAGTTTATAGGCTTTCTGAGAGTAGTATTGTTGTTAAATTCTAATTTTAAACCCTCTTAGGTCCCCGCAGTATTGGAGCAAGCTGTGTTTCAGAGATTTACCGAGATTGCAGAAAACCTTCCTTTTTCATTAGACAGAAAAGGGGAAAAGATGTGGGATGTTTTCTGTATATGTGTTGCTTTTCTTGGTTGGTGAATAAAGCTATTTTAGCTAATGACTTAGCAAAGTAAAGCCAGGAAGGAAATCAGAACAGAGATATACAGAGAGAGTAGGCAGAGACAAGGAGATGCCATGTAGCTGTTGAAGGAGAAAGATAAGAGAACATTACCAGTAAGCCACAGTCTCATGGCAATACATAGATGAATAGAAATGGGTTAATTTAAGATGTAACAGCTAGCTAAGAATATGCTTAAGCCATTGGTCAAACTGTTGTAATTACTATAGTTTCTGTGTGAATATTCAGGTCTGGGCAGCTGGAAACTAAAGTACAGATTCCTTTACAGGAGTCTCCTGGAGAAAACGGAAAGACCTAATGTAAATGGCAGTTTCTCTTCCACCTGCCAGTTTCCAAATAACCACTTTGAGACTTAAAATTAATTGCAAACTGTTTGGCCTATTAGCTCAAGCTTATTATTAACATCTTAATTAACCAATTTCTATTAATCTATGTATTTCCATGTGGTCATGGCATTTCTTCACATCTTGCTTTTCTAGTGACTGCTGGAATCTCCCAGACTCTGCCTTCCTTTTTCCTTTATCTTTGCTTGGATTTCCTGCCTGGCCCTATTCTGCCTGGCTATTGGCCAAATCAGCTTCTTTATTAACAAATGGTAATAAAACATATTCACAGTATACAGAAGGGCATCCCATATCAATCTAATTTTTTATAGCATTTCCCTAGGAGGTAGGTGATCTAACATAGTATATGATCTAGCTACCAACCATATCACTCAGGGGCTCTGGGAGATTGGCTGACACTCAGACAGGGACTCTGGACATGGGGGAAGTTGCTTTCTCTTCCCCTTTCATTCTTGTTGTCTGTTGGGGATTCGGGCAGTGGGAGGGGCTGAATTGTTCTTCCTGTGGAGGCCTGGATATGGCTTTATTCTTCCTGCAGGTGTAAGAGAGAGAGGGTCCTCCAATTCTCCAGGCTATGAGATCCAAACTCAAAGAGACAGGCCTAAGACCTGACAATAATTACACATATATTTTCTTCTAGTGATGAAGAGGACATCACCCCAATTACAGTCTATGGCAGAGTGGCACTGCTTTGATCCTACAGTACAGGGTAGATGTTCCTGACAGAGCTAGCTTTTTATGCTCAAAAATGGTACACACTGCAACTGATTGCATTTCTATCATTGCTTGTCATCTTCATGCCCTTGTTCTTGAAGACAGGTTCCATGCTCTCGACCTGCAATGCAAGCTATGGTGAAGATAAGGTGGCCAACCCTGACACTTGGGGTCTGTGCCATCCCTGGCCTTTCCTAAACCATAATATCCATTTAGCATCCATTATAAACTCCAATTTGCAAGGCTCAGACTTACAAGGGATAAAGCTGTAAACCCTAATCTTATAAAGGATACTAACTTTTTGTAAATTGATAAAGATAATTAAGACATGCAAGTTAATGCTCAGTTATCTTATAAAAAGTCTAATTCTTTAATGTACCAGAACTATGCTCACAGTTATGCCAAGTACAAATGTATATCATTTACAGTGACAAGCTCTATTTAGCTTTCTATACATATTTTCAAGGGTAAGCTTAAAGCAAGTAACTAAAAACAAGTAAAGTTTATTTAACTCAGGTATACTTAATAGTTTTCAAACTCCTCAGAGATCTGTTGCATATAGTATTTAAAGTTTATAATGAATAACCTTTCCATAATAGAAATACCAGCTGCTAGTGGTGATCTTAAGGTCTCCAAAGGAGATAATGGGACACAGATGACTTTACCTGAATTTTGGTAGTACTGACTACGGGGCAAAGAACTGCCCTGTGTTTTGTCTGTCACTAGTACTCTGCTCAAACTGTGGACACTGTTGGATTGACTTCTCTATTCTGCCTTATCAAAATCATGTCAGTTTTATCAAATTTCTTCTCCACAGGAAAATCTCTCAGACCTTCTGGATCTGGCAGCTGAAGGCCAATGCTGTCCCATGTGGCAGCCAAAGCTTTCTGCCCTCAGTGAAGCCATTAAGACCACAGGAGCCTAGCATAACTTTGCAGGTAGCACCTTATCTCTGTCATTTTAATTGATAATAAACAATTTGGATTATACTCTCTGCTATAATTTATCCTTCTCAGATCTCTGATGATATTGATGGCTAACTGTAACTTGATGTTAACAACAAGCTAACCAGCTCCTTTCCCAAGGCTTCAGCTGCCAAGTCAGTTCATTTCATATGGAAAAATAAGGCCTTGCCTTTCCTTTCCTAGAGCTACTACTAGGTCTCTCTTGCTAAGAAAATCAGACAGAGACACAGTTTACTTCATTGGCAGACTTCACACTCAAGGGAATAACAGATTTCAATGTAACTTCTTACTATTCCTTTATTTAAAGCTGTAAAAGCTGATTAGATGGAAAAATGTTTAAAGTTATGAGGGTCTATAAAAGTAAATGCAAGTTGTAAATGTCTAAGAAAGTGATTTCAGGTATGTAGAAATTGAAAAATGTTTCATATGCCTTTCCCTCTCTATGCTATTATTAGATTAAGACTTCTATAATTCACAGTTCTAATATTAATCAATGGAGTTCTGAGAATCTATTCTTCTAAGCCCTGGTAAAGCACAGAGAAATCAGAGATAAAAAATTCTGAAGTATGAAAGTAGAGACTTTTGGTGGAGTGGCATTTCACTTGTATTTTAATGACTGAAGCTTGCCTGGGGATTGGAAAAGTGAAACACCCACACTGGCCAGCCTTACAGACCAGCCAGCAATGACACACACCTCTAATCCCAGTAACCACAATGACACACACCTTTAATCTTAATGGACACACTTGCCATAGAAACCAGGCAATAGTGGCACACACCTTTAATCCCAGAACTAGAGAGAATTATAAAATGGGAGGCGACAGCTCTCAGACATAGTCTCATTCCGAGATTCCTGGAGGCAGGATGGCTATTTTCGAATTGAGGTTGAAGTAAGAGTCAGTGGCTGGCTGTTTTGCTTTCCAGATCTTCAGGCTGAACCCCAATTTCTCTCTCTGAGTTTTTATTAATTGTGCTTTATTTTGGAACCTGACTTTTGAGGCATAAATTTACTAAAAAATCATTTGCCTGAGACTTTTTAACTACCAACCCAGGCCAGAGCTGAGATTGGAATTCCAGCTCTAGGAGCTGGACCCAAACCTAGCCACCTGGGTTTGGGAGAAAATCTAGAGCTCCCAGCTCCCATCCGCCCCAGCTTAGCTTCCACATAAAGATGGAAAACACACAGAGAATCTGGGTACTGTATGTTATTGTGTTGCCTTTGAATTGTTTGATGGCTGAGGAAGGAGCAACAGCTGCTAAAAAACATTTGATTATAAGTGCTGCTGGATTAATTCAATTTATCTATTTTGAAAATGCTTTGACTTCAAAATTTAAATCGAAAGATATGTTACTCTGGAGAAGAGGTTTTGCTTTTGTTTCCACAGGAAATGAGAGTCTGTTGATTCATTCTTGCTTAAGAAAAATAATATTTGATTAGCTGTGGATTAATTAAGAAAAATAAGGTTTGATTGAAGAAGACCCCCTGAACAATCTCCAGTGGGAACAGATGGCCCAGATGATCCAACATCTCAGAGAACCTCTGTTGTCATTTTCTCTGAGCTCTATATCCAGAACAACTTCAAGACTGCTGGCTGAGATGATCCAGGCTCACAGAATACTCCAGTAAGGACTTGATCATAATCCTAAATTTTCTTTGGGTCCCCATAAGATTATCAGTGCCCCCTATCAGCAGGAAGTAGCCTAGAAAACTATGCCCACATTCCCAAAAAATGGATTATGGATGTTTGTCTTTATTTAATGTGTTGGTTACAAGTTGTTATGGACAATGGTCAGAAAAAAAGCTAACAAAGGAAATTAGATTTAAGGTTTTTTGTTTTAAAAAGAGAAAAAGAAGGCTATAGATAAATAGGATAGGATAAAAGGGTAGATTGTTGAATCTACTCTGAAAAGAAAAAAGTGAAGCTATAGATATAATCTTGATTTGAAAAGAAAAAAAAAGGCCAAGCGGTGGCAGCACACGCCTTTAATCCCAGTACTCAGGAGGCAGAGGCAGGTGGATCTCTGTGAGTTTGAGGTCTGGTCTACAGAGCAAATTCCAGTACTGACTCCATGGTTACTGAGAAACCCTGTGTCAAAAAACCAAAAAAATAAAAAATAAAGGAAAGAAAAAAAAGGGGGGCTAGAGATGTGATAGGATAAAAGGGTAGATTATTGAATCTACTCTGAAAAGAAAAAGGAAGAATAGATATGATAAGATAAAAAAGTAGATTATTGAACCTACTTTTAAAAAGCAACTATTTATTTTAAGTGTTTTACATTGGATTGGACTTTTATATATTGTATACAAATTTTGAGATTAATTTTGTTAAAAAAATGCTGTACATACATTTCTAATCTTATTCAAGGTATTGTACCTATACAGCTCATTTAACAATATAATGTAAATTTCTAGTTCTTGAAAACTATTATTACCAACTGTTTAGAATAAGGAACCATAGGTTAGTAGTTTATCACTTAGTATAAACAAACTTGTAGTCACATTAGGTATGTTTTCAAGGTCAAACAAAGATATATATTAGATAGGTCATCTTCAAACACTTCAGGAATCTACAGAATATGACATTTAAGATGTTTTAATAATCTAGGTTCTTCTTTATTTTTATGACAGTGAGACATGTCTGCTCCTGGCAGCACCAATCTACTTCAGAGAAATAATGGACATCAAAGAAAGACCACATGGAGTTTACTTTCTTTGTGGCAAAAGTAAGTCACTGTGCAAGAAAATGCCCCTGCCTCGACTACTGACAGTATGCTGTCCTAATTAGACAAGCAGGACACAAAATATTCTGCTTCACAGAAAAGTCTGTCAGATATGCTAGGCCTGTAGGCTGAAGATGGGTGCCCCATCATTGCATTGGGTGACTGTCCAGGCAGCCAGCTGTTTCTGTCATTACTCACATTTTTTGGAAGTCGCTTGCTTGTACTTCCTACTTACTCAGTTAATATTATTTACTTCTTGGGTCTCTGAGGGAGTTGAAGATTAGATAGTTATAGTTTATCAGGCACAGAAAAGCAAGTTATAATAGGAAGTAAATTAAGTACAAAGACTTTGGACTCAATAGGATAGACATGGAGTATTTTATCTGAATTTGTCAAATGCAAATGGACTAGACATTGTTGATGTATTTATTGCCTGTATATAGTGCATATAGTTATTGTATTTATTGTATATAGTTTTTCTCATATTAGTTATAGCCTTCTTTTTTATTTTAGACAAAAAGGGGAAATGTAGTGGCATTTCACTTGTATTTTAACAAATAAAACTTGCCTGGGAATCAGAGAACTAAACAAGTCACACTGTCCAGCCAGCAATGACATATGCCTTTAATTCCCATAGCCACAATGACATACACTTTTAATCCCAGTAGACACACTAGTTTGCCATAGAAACCAGGCGGTAGTGGTGCATGCCTTTAATTCCAGAACTAGAGAAGATTATAAAATGGGAGGAGACAGCTCTCAGGTTCAGTATCATTCTGAGATTTCTGGGGGCAGGATCACCATTTTCAGATTGAGGTTGAGGTAAGAGTCAGTGGCTGACTGCTTTGCTTTTTGGCTCTTTAGGCTGAACCCCAATTTCAGTCTCTGAGTTTTTATTAGTAGTGCTTCATTTTTTCGTAGAACAGAGAAAGTTTAGATACAAGAGAGTTTGTGCAAGGGCAGAAGTTGTACCATTGAGAGCGTTGGAAAATCAAGTGTGCCAACTTTTGGCCATTGATTGGACTGTTTTGAGGCCCAGCTATTTTCACTAAGACAGCGAGGCTTTGAGTCTGAGGAGAAAGAGTTGCAAAACAAACTCCACTGGAGGAAGGGTTTCTCTGAGCTCCGAGAGGGAGCTGAGAGACAGAACAGTGTAGCCGTAAGGGACAAGGGTTGAAAATAGGCTCTCCACCCAAGGGAGGATTCTCATATCGTAGGATTCCAGAAAGATTTAAGGAAGCTGTGGGACTACAGCTCCTGTGGGAGGCAAGGAAGTTCCAGGAAGGAGCGAGAACAAGGGGAGCAAAGGAGATAAGTGTTGTGGTAACAAGAGTTTCAATCCAGGGCATCCCCAAGTGGACGGAGAAACTCATGAGAGAGAAACGTCTCGAGTCACACAGAAGAGATGCCCCCTTCCACGTGACAGAGACTTAGTAGGGCAAGAGGAGTGTCCTGGCACATGAGTGTGACTTTTGTAGTAATAGTAGACAAGGTCGGCAGCTCCAGGGTGACACTTATCCAGCAGAGGAGAATTGGAGAAAGCAACTGTAAAGTAGACTTGGAGAAGCTTTGGGGGAAAGTGAGGGTGCTAATGAAGGGAGACGGGTAAGTGTCTTAGCTGGTTTCTCATGTGGCATAGCCCCAGAGAGCATAGAGGACTTGAGATGAATGTGTGGTAGGTGCTCCAGAGGGAGCCAGAGAGAGGATCTTTCCACAGTGGTTGAGGACAGGTGAATGGTTAAAGCAGGTGGTTGGAAGGAACAACTGAAGTGGGCTCTAGTGTTTGGAGCCAAATATGGTAGGTGGCAGAAGCCAGAAAAAAATGATTCATGCATACCTGTCTTAGTGTTTCTTTTGCTGGGAAGAGACACCATAACCATGGTAACTCTTAGAAAACATTTAATTGTGTGGCCTACAGTTCAGAGGTCCAGTCCATTATCATCAAGGTGGAACATGGTGGCGTGTAGGCAGACGTGGTGCTGGAGCAGGAGCTGAGTTTTATATCTTGATAGTGACACTTCCTTAGGGGACCATTTTCTTTCAATCCACCATAATACCTTAGGGGAATTAAACCAGCAGCTTGGTTCAGAGAGGCTGAGTTCCTTGAAAGGGAGTTCATTTATGCTACTCCTGTAGTTTGGGCATCAGATGAATGAAAAAATGAGGGAGGGCAGGACTGCTCCAAGGTATGGCAGAGGAGAAGGGTTGACTGTAGATGTGAGGGAGAGTGCAGCTGGAGGCACCTGCAAAGAGTTCAGACTGAACCAGGCCATGAGAGGAGAGAGGAGGACAGCAAAAGAGAAGAGAGCGGGGCAAAGAGAACACTTGGGAACCAAGAGACTGAGATGGCTGAGTTGTGTAGGTATCAAAAGCTGGGGGAAGGGAAGTGGAAGCCCAGCCCCTGCAAGGAAGAGGTTTAGGGTAGGGGCAGGGTGGTGAATGCTGGGAGGAGCCACATGTACTGAGGGAGATTTGTTCTAGGTTCCCTTGAGACCTAACACCTTGCCCTTGCTTACCCACCTACCATCTGAGCATATATTTACAGTGGGAATTCATGGGCATTGGACCTGACACAGGTCAGGTGGCAAAGGCCAAGAACTGTTTCGTACTTCCTTTGTTTGTATTAACTTAGCTTCCAAATATTTTCATTAATGATATTAGCCAAGCTGACTATTGAACAGGTCAGGAAAGTGACAAACACCTAACTTCAGAGTCTGGAAGATGCACATTCTGTAAAGGACTGCATGTTGTATAACAGGTTAGCTCTCATTTGTTTTCACAGCATTTGTAGATCAATGTCTACAGGCAATCATGGGGCAACACACAAAGTAAATCTTTAACAGATTCATTACAGAAAGCAACTTAGCAGAATGTTTCTCTTGGTGACTTTAGAGGAAGCAGCTCCCCACCTAACACCGAACTCATTAGGGGATAGCTGTCCTATGCCTCAGTGCAAAAGGGAAGAGGGGTATACTGAAAGAAGAGGTCGGGTTCTATTCTATAGCGAAACAGAACTCGTTAGAACCTTTGGATTCACCTAGGATCTGTTGTTTTGGCCTTCCCTTGAACATAGTCATTTGTCTTCGATGGCCTTTCAGGATCTCCTGGATCAAGTTGGCAGCCTGGGGAGATTCCAGATCCTTCAGATGATTTTCATTTTGATCGGCAATATCATGATTGCTCCCCATTCTGTACTGGAGAACTTCACGGCAGCTATACCCAGTCATCGATGCTGGGTCCCTATCCTTGACAATGACACTGTCTCTGATAATGAAAGTGGGATCCTGAGCAAAGAAGACCTCCTAAGGGTCTCCATTCCCCTGGACTCCAACCTGAGGCCAGACAAGTGTCATCGTTTTGTGCAACCACAGTGGCATCTCCTTTATTTGAATGGCACTGTCTCCAATGTGACAGAGACAGACATAGAGCCCTGTGTGGATGGCTGGGTGTATGACCAAAGCACCTCCCTCACCATTGTGACTGAGGTAAGTGACTTCATTTCCTGTCATAAGTTCATGATACATGTTTAGTAATAGTATGAATAGTGCACATGTTTTGAGCTTAGATTTCATCTTTTAGCCAATATGTGAAATACGTATTCAATAATCCTAATAACTTCAAAAAATGAAAAAGACTTATTCTCCTGGTTATTTCCCTAGACGGGATGACTACAGTTTAAGGAATAATTCTTATGTGCCAAATAAGTCTAAGCAAATAATTCATGTGTTCTTTTATAAATCTTACAAGTCAGTATTTATTTTTCAGCTTTGATTTCAAATAAGAAATATTTAGGATGTTGAACAAAACCATAATGGACTGTCTGGGAGTATGGCTCACTGGCAAAATGCTTGTGCGGCATGTATGAGCCCAAGTTTCAGTCCCTAGCACTCTAAATACTAAATACTCTAAACAGTCTCAATACTTTACCTTCTGTGATAGGGTAGAATGGGGGCTACGCACAAGGCTGTGTTCCAACTTTGGTACTGTCAATATATCTAATGCATATCTGTATCTATATATCATCTCTGTCCATCTGTTATCCATCTATCCATCCATCCATCCATCCATTCAGCCATCCATCTATTTTTCTATCTAATAGTCAGTGCCCAAGCTCTGCTCTCAGAGTGATGAGAAGCTGTGCTCAGGTATAGGATCCAGCACATTTTAAAGGCTCATTGCACTATATGACCAAGCTTGAAAATTTCTTAGCATGGGTTACAAGTCAGTAGTACAACCAACTAGGTCCTCGTTACTAGGTGAAGATTCCTGGAGCCAGGTGTGTTTGAGAGCAGGCTTGTAGAAGTCAGGTGGTATTAAAATGGGAGAGGAGTTTAGGGGGTGCTAGAATGAAACTTGAGGGTCATACTGAAGCATTTTGATATAGTCAGAGTGACAGGTTATAAATCTTACTTTGCTGGTTTCCATATCTTTCAGTGGAACCTGGTTTGTGAATCACAGTCACTGGACTCAGTAGCTAAATTTTCATTCTTGAGTGGTACGTTATTAGGAAATATCCTATGTGGCCACCTAACAGACAGGTGAGTGTCTCTGGTTTATGGCTTTCTCTGTGTATGAGTATTTTAGTCGCCTGTGAGTCATTCATGCATTATGAAGTAGCCATTGCACATTAAATTCTCCTAGCTGTACCCTTTATCCTAGAGAACCACAAACACAAATGGGAATTTCAGTCAGTGTGACGAGCGCTGTTTGAATAGAAGTCTATGTGTTGTGTGGATACAGGCATAGCCTCTCCATGAGATATGGAGATGTTTCAGGATGGGGGGTGGAGAGAAAGTGTCACAGCATGGTTGAGGGATATGAGAAAGGGTCAACTATGGGAACGAGGCAAAGATGTTCAACACATTGTTTTTGTCCTATCTGAATATTCAGATATGGAAAACAGTATTGGACAAAAATTTTCCTTGCCAGGGAACTGTGCTTTCTCCTTCCTGGACAGTGCATTGGACATCCATGGTTCACAGAGAAGGGACATTATATCTTCATTTCTCAAACGCAGTGGTGGAATGTCCTTTGATACCTGTAGTGCCATTGGTGTGTTGGAAAGCTACGTCTGTCACTTCTGTTTTTGCTTTTGCTAAAGATTATTTCTAATATTTCAGACATATGAAGTATGTCACACTTTCAGACATATGAAGTAAGTCATCTAATGACAACTATCATCACGGTTTATGGCATGACTTAGATCTGGTGCCTGAAAAACACTTCTTTTTAAACAGATGACCACTTCCGCCAAGCATGTTGCTGCCTTTTTCTGTGACAGAAATGTCATACACTGGGCCCTCAGTAGAGAAGGCACGTAGCTCCCTGTGCCTCTTTTAACTTGAAACGTTTTAGCATCACTGTGCTGCACATAGTATGTGTGTGCAAGCATGCACATAGTATGTGTGTGTAAGCATGCACATAGTATGTGTGTGTAAGCATGCCACTTGCAATGTGGAGATGAGAGGACAACCTTACGGAGTCAGTTTTCTCCTTCATCTTTGCATGGCAGCTGGAGAGCATACTGAGGTTCCAGGCATGGGCTGCGAGTGTCTTTAGCCACCAAACCCTCTCACTGGCTCTGCACCTCTTTTATGAGGTCACCAATCCCATTCATGAGGGCCCCATTCTCTTATTTTTTTAAAAAGAGTCTCTTTTAATTGTTCTTTGGCAGTTTCACAGTTGTCAGCTTTCTGCCTTTATACCCACCTCCACAAATCCTTCTCTCCCTTCATGTAATCTTCTTAAAAGGAATCATCATAGTGCTGGATACTATTAAGACATTTTTATATATGTGCGTGTTTTGCCTGTATGTATGTCTGTGCTCTGTGTGTGTGCCTGGTGCCATTGGAGGCCAGAAGATGGTGTCAGATGCCATCAAACTGGAGTTATAGATGGTTGTAAACTGCCATGTGGGTTGCTGGGGATATAACCTGAGTCCTCTGGAAGAACAGCTAATGCTCTTACCCATGAGTCATCTACTCAGTTCCACATCATATTTCAAACAACATGTGTTTGTGTGGTTCTTCTCCTCTCCCTCCCCCCTCAGTCTCAATCTCCCCCCTTGCTGCTCCCTAGATTCTTTTCCTTTTTGTGTTCCATTGTCTTTTTCCTACTCTCATACTTCCCCATCACCAAGTATTTGACCTCTTTTTTTCTGTTTTTTTTTTTTTCCAGGCTTTACCCACACTTACACCTGTTTACATATATGCATTATAGGCTATGATCCTTATATATGGGAGAAGGTACAGTTTGTTCTTTCTGGGACTGGGTGACCTCACTTAATATTATACTTTTTAAATCTACCCTTTTCCTGCAAATCTCATGATTTCTTTACAGCTGAAGAATATTCATTGTGTGCATGTATCACGTCTCATTATTGATTCATCTGTTGATGGACAACTAGGCTGGTTCTTTGTCCTTGCTATCACAAATATTGCAACAATAAAATGAAGAGCAGTGTCTCTTTGGCACAGCACAGAGTCCTTTGGGTATATGCCCGGGAGTTATATGATTGGGTCATAGGGTACTTTTAATTTTTTGAAGAGCCTTGCCACCAATTTTCATATTGGTGGTACTAATGTGTACCCTTCCCAGCAGTGGATAAATGTTCCTCCCTCCCCGCATCATCTTCAACACTTATTTTCATGTTTCCTGAGGATAACCATTCTGCCTAGGGCATCCCTGCTCACAGTGAACAAAATCTGAAAGGTCCCTCTTAGTACTCCCAGACCAGATAGTAATTTCCCAAGCAGGAATGCTGGAGGCACAGAACTCTGGAGCAGGTTTGTTTGCTGCTCTTCATGGAACAGTGCTGTGTAAATGCCAAACAAGTAATTTTGGTTGGAAGCAATACTCACTCATATGTCTCAGGTCTTGTGGTATATTCCTTGCTTTTTTTGTTAATTATTGAGAGTAATATTAAAATCTCTCACTCCACTGAACTATTTTTCCCTTTAACTTTGTCTTTTTGAAAATAATATTTACATAAATGTAAATTTGAGATTCAGCATTATAATTTGTACTTTTATTTATTTATATATTTATTTCCATTAAAAAATTTACACTTCCTCCCCTCCTCCCATTTCCCTCCCGCTCCTCCCACTCACCCTTCTTCCTCCCCCTCCCTCCTTAAGAGAGGGCAGGAAATGCTGCCCTGTGGGAAGTCCAAGGCCCTCCCTGCTATATCCAGGCCTAGGAAGCTGTGCATCCAAATAGACTAGGATCCCAAAAAGCCAGTACTTGCAGTAGAAACAAGTCCCTGTGCCTTTATCAATGGCTTCTTAGTCAGTCCCCATTGTTAGCCACATTCAGAGAGTCTGGTTTGATCACATGCTTTCTTTTCTCAATGAAGACTCATTAAAATATTCACCTTATTATTTGTGGACTGTTTTATTTTATTTATTTTTAAAGAAGGTGTCTCACTGTGTAGCACATGCTGGCCACAAACTGTGTATTCCAGGGTGGCCTTGAAATCACATCCTCATGCTTCAGGTTTCCCAACCTAAAATTATTAGGACTAAAACAAATTTTGGGGTTAATACACTGTTCCCAACACCAGGAACTCTGAGGAGATTAGTGAGAAGACTGGCATGTGGGTATGAGGTAATCAGACAAGAGGGAGAAGAGGGATCAAGGAAAAAAACAAAGTTGGTTTCAGCAGGTTCTAGCTGGCTCCCACAGCGCTTCTCCCTGAGGAACATTCAAGAGTCACCTTTGCCTTTCCTTAGTCAACTTTGTGAGTCCTTACACCTTTATACATATTTGTGCGTTTAACTGTAAAAGATTGAATTGTGGGTCAAGACAGCTTCCAAAAAAACATCTTGCCAGGAAGGAAGACACCCAAAGACCACCCTAGGGGAGAGAGAAGGAACGTGGTAATTAAGACTACTAAGTTCAGATAGCAGAGGTAAACTTTCACACTTCTGCTCTTTTGAACTATGCTCCAGAGAATCTTTGACTTCTGAACACAGTGTGAATTAGTCTTTCTTAGAAAACAACAGCCAAGATTGTTGGCAGTGGAGGGAACTTGGGAGGATAGATGTCCTCACAGTCTCTCACTACATAGCCCACTTTAGCAAACTCTCTGTGTGTTCCAAAAAATAGTCTTCAAATAATAATAATGCTAGTGCCTCAAGACTCGTCGTGTCTATGTACTACCACACCCGGACAAACATCTGTTCTAAAATCTATTTTTGTCTACTATTAACACAGCCTCTCCTGCCATCATAGTCTTGTAGGAATATATTTTTTACTAGTTTTTGGGAATTTCACATATGCATATGACGTATTTTTACCATATCCATGTCACCTCCCCAACTCCTTCCAAATGCAGTCTCCAGCCCACACTCCTAACATTTTGTTCTCCCCATCCCCTTTGTAAAACAAGATGTTGGTTCCAATTTGTGCTGCCCTAGGTGTGGGGCCATTCACTGTGGAATGGTCCTCCTGCTGGATGGAGTCCCTACCATAAAGAAAATCGAGTCTCCTTTCTTTAGAAGTCACCAGTTGCTAATAGCTTCTCAGTTAGGGGTAGGGACTTATGAGCTCGTGCTGACTTGATTCGTGCAGGTCTTTTGTAGTCAGTCGCAGCTGCTGAGAGCTGATGAGTGCCTTGTCCTGTCAAGTCTAGAAGACTCTGTTTGGCTCCAATCTTTCTCCTGTCAAGTCTAGAAGACTCTGTTTGGCTCCAATCTTTCTCCTGTCAAGTCTAGAAGACTCTGTTTGGCTCCAATCTTTCTCCTGTCAAGTCTAGAAGACTCTGTTTGGCTCCAATCTTTCTCCTGTCAAGTCTAGAAGACTCTGTTTGGCTCCAATCTTTCTCCTGTCAAGTCTAGAAGACTGTTTGGCTCCAATCTTTCTCCTGTCAAGTCTAGAAGACTGTTTGGCTCCAATCTTTCTGACCTTTGGCTCTTAGCAGTCTCTTTGCTCTGTCTTCCTCAATGGTCCCTGAGCCTTTTGGGTAGCTGTTTTATTTTCACAGTTCACATGGAATATGTTAATTGATCATTTTTCTTCTGTTTAGCCAAAGAACTAATTAAATTTAGATCTTTGTTTTAAATCGATTCTCATTATCTTGGCCTTTTTTTCATTAGAATTGTTAGTCTTTGATTAGAGTTATTTACTAGTCAAATGTCACAGTGTAAAGCCAATCTTCAAAACAAAGAAGGGGGGAAGAGATACCCTGACATTTCAGGGTTACACAAAGAAGCCCTGTCTTGAAACACCAAAAAAAAAAAAAAAAAAAACCTCAAAAATTCCCCAAACCAAAACCCTAACCAACCAACCAAACACATAAACAAACAAATAGAAAAAAAATCAACCAAAAACCCCAAACCAAAACAAACAGACAAGCGCCCCACCCCCAAACAAAAACAAAAATAAAGAGAATCTGAAATGAGGGAAGAAGTGCTTTTATATATATAATGATCCTTTTAAATATCGAACATCTAATATCTCCCTATTAATAAGAGATCAATCAGGTGTGTTCCATATTAGTGGTTTTCCTAATCTCTGTTAACAAACTCCTGACAAGAGAAGATTAAGAAAAGATTTTTTTCAATTTAAAAGTTTTTCTCTCTTTGAGAGTTTTATTTGTGAGTACTGTATTTATGTCACTTCTTTACTTCCTCCTCTAGCTTCTCCTGTGTTCCTCAAACTATTTCTCAAATTCATGACCTCTTTTATTATTTTACATATGTATATACCCACATATAAATATAACCTATTGAGTCCTTTTAATTTTGCTTGTTGTGTGTATTTAGGGCTGATCACTTGGTATTGGATAATCTATCAGGGGGCTCATCCCTGAGGAAGGCGGATTCTCCCCTCTCTCAGCAGCCATTAATTGGTTATAGATCTTCAGCTGGGGTGGGGTCTTATGAGATTTCCTGTGTTGGCATGTCAACTGGTGCTGTCATTGTGCTAGTCTTATTTAGATGACCATATTCTTCAGATTTTATGGGTACAGCTCCTGTTGTCTATAGAAGATACTCTCTCAGAGAAAACATTCTGGTCCTCTGGCTTTTTTTTTTTCGAGACAGGGTTTCCCTGTAGTTTCTAGAGCCTGTCCTGGAACTAGCTCTTATAGACCAGGCTGGCCTCGAACTCCGCCTGCCTCTGCCTCCCGAGTGCTGGGATTAAAGGCGTGCGCCACCACCGCCTGGCTTCCTCTGGCTTTTATAATCATTCTGTTCCCTCTTCTGTGGTGGTTTCTGAGCCTTAAGTATAGTGGTTGCATTGTAGATGCATTGGTTGGGGTTGAGCCCCCCACAGCCAGTTGTTCTCTGAAGAAGGACGCTAAGAAGAAATCCCACAGTAGCTCAGAATTGAGTATAATAAAGGGTTATTTATTTAGGGGTAGACTCACAGACCACAATCCTCTGCAGGAATGGGGAACAGGAACTGAATCACGCCTCCCGAAGAGAGGCTGGATATGTACTTTACATCAGCATATATAGTATAAGAGGCCACACCCAAGTGGGCGAGTAACTTAAAGGATACTGGTTATAGGAATTCCTACAACAGTTCTCTGCAGTTTGCTTTTGCACATGCTTGAGGGTACAACCATCATGATGGAAAGACATGATGGAATGAAGGGTTGGGATACTGTGACAAGGGATGGAGGCTACCAGCAAATCACTGGTGTCAGGCTCTCTACTTAGTCTTCAGACAAGCACTTCCTCCAATGAAGCCCCGTGTTCCAATGAGGTTCTAGAACAGTGTCACCAGCTAGGGACCATGTGCTTCAACACTCTTTTTCTGTTTGTTGGGAAACCTCTATATCTCTGTTTGTACTTTCAGTTCAGTTTTCTAATTGCTACCTGGTGTTTCACAGTGGGAATGCATGAAGACTGTCTTCTGGGAATGGACAACCAGGTTACCACCAAAGACTTGCCATTGAAGAAATAGAACATTTACCAGTTTTATAGATGACTCTTTCCTATGAGAATACATATGATTTACATGATATACCTATGTATTGTTTGACTGACCAAGTTTTACCAAAACTGTCATTTTATCTAACACATTTTTTATTCATTCCTTGCTCTAAAGTGAAGTACAAACTTAAGAATTATGAATATGATGTATAAATATGTTTATAATAGAATGTAAAGCTAATATCACAATGTAAATATGCCGTTGAGAAGAGCAGATATAACAGAGAGGTTCAGCAGTTACTACACTTATGTGAAATCAGCACACATGCTTTTGTTCAACTGGTCAGAAAGGATTCCTCTTTTAGGTGACAATAAAACTCTGAATTTTGACTTTTTGAATCTTTCTGTTTTGTACTTATTTGTTTTTCATCTGGCTTAATTATTTCTTTAGACCTTTGTACTAGTTCTTATGCCTGCCTTGTGACTTTTAAATAATCTGCACAAGAAAGTGCAATGTTGTTCCAGGTCATTAAACCCAAACTCAGCAGAGAGGAGCTTTGATGCAGTCCACCATCAAATAGTCACCGATGCCCAGCACAGGAGCCCTGAATCCCAAAGTGCCGACTTTGATGGCAACTATGGAATACTATGTGCAATCTATACTTCTCTGGTCTGAATGTGAAGTATCACCCACAGAATTCTTTACCCCCTAAATGATGGAAGTGTTTGGGGAAGTTATGGAACCTTTGGTTGTGGGGCTGACTGGTAGAGTTAATTTTTCCCCAGTAGATCCTGATAGAGATACCTAAACTTCAGGGTCAAGTCTGAACTCTGCTGCCTCAATCAGTCACCCTGTGAGTAACTCTTTACATTCTCCTGCCACCATGGAACCAGCACACCATGCCTTCTCTGCCAAATGTGTGCTATGTGGAACTCTGCCAAACCCAAACCCCTTTTTCCATGATTTTACCAAGTATTTTGTCATAGTAGTGGAACAAGTTACTAATACATGCTAAACGAATAATTTAGTAATAGGTATTTATATTATGTTAAACTCCAATGTTCTACTCTCTCTCATGGCTTGAATTAGTAGGAAAAATACTGGTAACAAAGTGGAGACGAAGCTTTGGTTCATGCTGTTCACAAGCACAGAAAGTAGCTTTGTAGGATATTAAAGGGTATTCAATTTGTATGTCACCGGCATCGTTCCCATAATCTAATCCTTCCTTTCCCTCAGGTTTGGGAGGAGGTTAGTCTTCATATGTGTTATACTGCAAATGGCCGTCTCTGAAACCTGTGCAGCGTTTGCTCCCACCTTCCTCATCTACTGCTCACTGCGTTTCCTGGCAGGGATTTCCTCCTCAGGTTTTATGACAAATAGTGCCTTGCTCAGTAAGTCAAAGCTTTTGATGGACAGTTTCCAAGCTTTGGTTTTGACCTGGATGTCCTTCCCAGCTTATTGGAAGTCAAGATTCATTTTCTTTTCTTCCAGTGATTGAATGGACAAAACCTGAATTCCAAGCCATGACGACAACACTGTTAGTATGTGCTGCAGGGATTGGACAGATGACATTATCAGGCCTGGCTTTTACTGTTCAAAACTGGCACCACCTCCAACTGATGATGTCTCTACCAATATTTTTTTTACTTGTGCCCACAAGGTAAGAATTCCTTTTCTCTTCTGTCCTATGGAATTCTGGGATGACGATGCACAAGGAGTCACAAGGAATCAGGACAAAGAAATGCAGTTGCCCTTGGTCTGCACCTGACAGTGTGCGCTCCTCTTTGTATTGTGTGCCCTGAGGACAGCAGGACTCTCAGATGAACCAAGAAGACTCGATTAATCTTTAATTCAAGGTCACAAGTATTTTATAAAATTTTATACATGTATGACAAGAGATGTAGTTATACTTAGGAGGACTCATTATTTATATGAAGATTCTAATGGTGGCTTTTGACTTTTTATTGATAGCTGGATAAAGTATATCACCTCATATTTGTACTATGGATAAATAACAAGTAACTTCTGAGAAAGTATACTCAATATATATATACATCTAATCACTCTAAGATATGGTATACTTAATAAAAATGTCTACTATTTGATATTTAAATTTTATTATACATAGGTTAATTTTATTTATTAGGAAAAAACTACCGTAAAAAAGAGAGAGTAGCAATGCATCCTTACTAAAATATTCTTGATCTTTCTGTGTGTCTTTGCTATCAAGCCTTATTTACTCAGGTTATAATAGAGTTTTTGCAAAAATATTTCATATGCATACAGGAAAATCTTTAAAGATTAGATTGCGCCTACTGTAGTTTGTATTTGTATGAGTGACTTTATTTTTTTTTCTTTTTTTTTAAAATTTATTTATTTATTATGTATACAACATTCTGCCTCTGTGTATGCCCGCACGCCAGAGGAGGGCACCAAATCTCAGTACAGATGGTTGTGAGCCACCATGTGGTTGCTGGGAATTGAACTCAGGACCTCTGGAAGAGCAGCCAGTGCTCTTAACCTCTGAGCCATCTTTCCAGCCCTGTATGAGTGACTTTAAAGAGAAAAACATTTTGGAAACTTTTGTGATATTTATCTTTGCAGGTGATATGGATAAAAGACAGGAAATAAATTTATCCCAGTGTTTAATGAAGGAAGAACAAACATGGTTTCTTTAGTTTAAAACTGTAGGCAGGGACCTGGAGAAATGGCTCAGCAGTTAAGAGTTCTGGATACTCTTCCAGAGGACCCAGGTTTGATTCTTAGCACCTACATAGTGCCTCAAAACCACTTACTAACTCCAGTTCTAGGGAATCCGATTCCCTCTTCTGGCCCTCAAGGGCACCAGGCATGCATGTGGTACCCAGAAATACATTCAGACAGGACACCCTTTCACACTGAAGTAAAACAAATAAAAATAAAATCTTAAAAACAACTGTAGGCAGAATGACCCACTCATCTCATTTGTTCTTTTTTTTTTTTTTTTTTTTTTTTTTTTTTTCCTCATGGTTTATTTTTTTTTATATTTAAAAATTTCCATCTCCTTCCCTCCTCCTCCCCCCTCCCTCCCCTCCTTCTCCCCTTTCTCTCCCCTCCTTCTCCCCCTTCCCTCCCCTCCCCTCCACCCATACCTCCCCTCCCTCCCTCTCAAGGCCAAGGAGCCATCAGGGTTCCCCACTCTATGCTAAGACCAAGGTCCTCCCAACTCCCCTTATGTCCCCTTTCTTTCTTTTTCATGTTCTTACTTTTAAATTTTAATTTAATTAAAAAAATTTCAGACAGAGTCTCAGTGAACAGCCTCAACTGTTCTAGGACTTGCTTTGCAAATCAGCCTGGCCTTGAACTAATAGAGTGTGCTACCACTGTGTGCTACCAAATCTCTTTCATTTTTTTTTTTGGTTTGAAAGTTTAAAATTTTATTAGACATCAAAATAGAATGTATGTATCTCATTTTCAAAAAGTTTATTCTTTGAAGTTTTCATATATACATTGTGTACATGAATAGAATAGTTTGATCACATCCATCCTCACTATCTCCTTCCCACTCCCACCAGGACACCAATCATATCTTCACAACTTTATGTACTATTTATTTACTTACATATTTATTCTTCCGAGTCCAGTTAGAACTGCCCGTGTGCTCATGGGTATAGAGTCTTTCACTGGGTTCTGGGGATCCTAACAGTATCTACACTCCTAAAGTGACTTTCTCTTTTCCAATAGCCATCAACTGCCAATAAATCCTTAGCTAGCTGTGGAACCTGGGGTGCCCATTCCCTTTCCTGCTAGAATTTTTAACTGGCTCGATCGTGTGTGCTGTAAGTGTGTATAAGGGAGAGAGAGCAAAGCATTTCGTAGCCTCCCTTTCCACTCTCCATTCTCTCCGTGTCCTCTTTCACCACCTTCCCTGAACCTTGGATGGGGGAGGTGTGCTGATAGAGATGTCCCCTCTATGGCTGAGAAATCAGTTACTTATTCTCAGCATTCAGAACAGTTATGATGTTCTATATTAACCACTGCCCTCTGTAATAAGAAGCTTGTCTAACTAAGGTTGAGATCAGCACAAAAGTATGGATAGCAACGTGAGTTTGACAGTCTGAGCGCACAGCAAACTAACATCAATACTGCTTCATAAGAAGAGTCTGGAAGTGCTCCTTCCATAACTATTCTATCAAATAATTTGAGAAGTATTGGTGTTATTTCTTTGAGATTCTGGTAGAATTGTGCACTGAATGCATCTGGCCATAGAGTTCTTTAGGTCAGAATAATTTTTATTTATTCTTTAATTTCATTGCTGACTATGGATCTGTTTAAATTATTTATTTCATCTTGGTTTGTTTTGTTATGTTTCATGCATATAGATACTAGTCCATTTCTTTAGATTTTCCCATTCAATGGACAAGAGATTTAAAAATATTTTCTTATGATTTTTGAACATCATTTGTATTTTTTTTTTTTTTTTGGTTTTTCGAGACAGGGTTTCCCTGTAGTTTCTAGAGCCTTTCCTGGAACTAGCGCTTGTAGACCAGGCTGGCCTCGAACTCAGAGATCTGCCTGCCTCTGCCTCCCGAGTGCTGGGATTAAAGGCGTGTGCCACTGCTGCCCGGCTCATTGGTATTTTTTATAATGTTTCTCCTTTTATTTCTAATTTTCCTTATTTGGGTCCCTTCTCTCTTTTGGTTAATTCAGCCAAGAGTTTGTCAACCTTGTTTGTCTTTCAAAGTTTTTTGTTTCATTTTCTTAATTTTGGTCCTGATTTTGGCTGTCTATTTGGGATTGGTCTGTTCTTGTTTTTCCAAGGCCTTAAGATATACCATTAAGTTATTAACTTGAAATCTTTCAAATGTTTTGATACAGGTACTTAGTACTATAAAGTCTCCTCTTAGGACTGCCTCTATTGAGTCCCATAGATTTTGATATGCTGTGCTTTTATTTTCATGCAATCTTAGGAATTACAAAATTTCCTTCTTAATTTCTTCCCAGTCATCATTTAAGTTCCATGAGTTTGTGTACTCTTTGATACCCAGCATTTCTTTGTGTTCAGATAGAATAAAGGATGCTTATTAAAGTTTTCCTATACTTGTTGAGGTTTGCTTTGTGTCCTAATAGGAAGTTGATTTTGGAGAAAGTTCCATGGGCTGCCATTACAAAGAATATATCTGTTTATTGTTGGAGTGGAATGTTCTATAGGTGTTTATTATGCTCATTCAATTTTACAGTATTTAATGCTATTTTTATTTAGGTTTTTACATATAAGTAAAACATTTAAAAACATTGGAGGTGCAACATATATATTAGCACTTAACATTTATAACATGCTTCTATTTTAAAGAGTGCATGAATATATTAAACATAAAAGAAAAAACTTAGTTCATTAGCAACAATTATCTTAGTGAAATTAAGAACAATTTTAATGTATTTTTCCTAAAAATAAAATAAAAATTAAGAGATTCTTTTGTCTACCTTTGGTATTCTGCTGGTGATGCTTGTGTCTGTAACTCTTGTTTGCTTACCTAGGTTTTTTATTTCTAGAATCCCTCAGTTTGTGTTTTCTTTATTGTTTATATTTTCATTTTGAGGTCTTGAACAGTTTTGTTTCTTTCAACTGTTTGGTCTTTTTTTCTTGTGGTTTACTAACATCCTCCAAGTTTTTAATTGTCTTTACCTTGATTTTCTTAAGGGATTTATTCACTTCTCTTTTAAATGACCTATATCATCTTCATAAAGTTGGTTTTAAGGTCTTTTTCTTGTGCTTCAGTTGTGTTAGAATATTCAGGGCTTACTGGTGGTGACATATTGCCTTGGCTGTTGTTGATTGTGTTCTTATGATAATGCCCAGGAGTCTGGGTTTGGAGTGACTGTAGGTCTAGGTGCCTATTTCTGGGTTTGTGTCTTTTGGATTGGTGTGCTGTTCCTTGGTTTCTGTTTCCTCTCTGGTTCTCTGGCCTGTATGGCCTGTGGTCGAGTGGGGAGGAGTGGGGAGGGGAGGTCTCGGCTAGAGTTGGGGGCTGGATTTCTGGTGGCCCTCTGGTCAGGTAGGGGTTCTCTACTTGATTTGGGGTCTGGAACATGGTGACAAGGCAGAGATGGAGAATTGTGGAGAGAGTAGGAGGGCATTGAGAGAGTGGGAGAGGTCTGCAGGTGGGTGATTGGGGTGGCCTCTTATTCTTTTACTTTTTTTTTTTTTTTAAGAATCATTTTATTTTTTGCCTTGATCTATCTACTGGTGTGAGTGGGATACTCACTATCACTTTGGGATTTTAGATTTAATAGTGTTTCTTCTATAAAATTGAGTGCATCTGTTTTTGGTACATGTATGTTTAGAATTGTAATAGCCTGTGGTAGATTGCTATCTTTTTTATTATTATTATTATTGATTTTTATTGAGCTCTACATTTTTCTCTGCTCCCCTCCTTGTCTCTCCCCTCCTCACTTCAAAGTGTCTTCTGTAGAGCTGGTTTGGTGGCCAGATATTCCTTAGATCTGTTTTTATCATGAAAAGTTTTAATTTTTAAAAATTTTTAGTAGCTAGTTTTGCTGGTTATAATATTCTTGGTAAATAATAATTGTCTTTCAGAAGTTGGAAG
Source organism: Arvicola amphibius (assembly GCF_903992535.2). Lineage (NCBI taxonomy): Eukaryota > Metazoa > Chordata > Mammalia > Rodentia > Cricetidae > Arvicola > Arvicola amphibius. The sequence continues at coordinate 151,628,895 of NC_052047.1, read as the reverse complement.
ACATCTTTCCAGTCTCCTTTGGGTCAAAAAGTTTCTGTGAGATAATCAGGAATTATTCTGATGGACTTGCTTTATAAGTTACATGATTTCTCTCTTGTAGCTTTTAATATTCTTTAGTCTATGTTTTAACTACAATGTGTTGCGAGGCCTTCCTCTTCCTGATCCTGTTTATTTGGAGTTCCATAGGCCTCTTGTACCTGGATGACCATTTTTTTCTCTAGGTTTAAGAAATTTCTGATATGATCTTTATTGAAAATATTCTTCATGCCTTTACTGTTATTCTTCTTCTGTGCCCATAATCTGAAGATTAGGTCTTTTCATGGTCTTGCAGAACCTTTCCACTTTCTGTTCTTTCTTCTTTTTAAATTTATTTACTATTGACCTTTACTGAGCGATTCCATTCCTCCCACTGTCTTCCATTTCTGACAGTGTTTGTCACATGCTCATTTGACCAACGAGCACTGCCACTGGGTTTTTATTTGGCTTATTGAGTTTTCAGACCTAGCCTTATTTCAACTTTGGTTTCCTTCAGTAATCCCTATCTCTATTTTCATTCCTCGGATTGATTTCTGTAGTAGCTCCTTTTCTGCTGCTGTGATAAACACCATGACCCATGACAGAAGGAAGGGTTTATGGTTCTAGAAGGATAAGTCCATCATAGCTGCAGGTGCCAGGCATGGGGGCTTCTAGCAAAAAAATTGAAGGCTCACATCTTAAATTACAAACAGGAAGCCAAGCGAGTGAACTAGAAATGATCCGAATCTTTAAACTGTCAGTCCACCCCCAACGACATACTTCCTTCTTTTTTTCTTTTCTTTTTTTGATTAATTAAATTTATTTTTTAAACAATCTTTTCTCATTTTATATACCCATCCCAGTTCCCACTCCCTCCCCTCCCCCCACTCCCCCACCTTCCCCCCACCCCAGCTCCCATCCATTCCTCATAGAGGGTAAGGCCTCCCAAGTAGAGTCAACAAAATCTGACACATCACTTTGAAGCCTACATCTAGGCTGAGCAAAGTATCCCTCTGAAAAGAATGAGCTCCAAAACACCAGTTCAAGCTCCAAAACACCAGTTCTCCTGCTATCAGTTCAGAGTCAGTGAGCTCTCACTAGCTCAGGTCATCCACTGTCCTCCATTTCATATCAGAAAAGAACAGGCCTCTCAGTGATATCAACTGAACATGGCATAATAAGATGCAGTAAGACTAGGTATAAGTCCTCATATCAAGGCTGGATGAGACAACCTAGTAGGAGAAAAAAGGTCCCACATGCAGGCAAAAGAATTAGAGGCACCCCCACCACTCCCATTGTTAGGAGTCCAACTAAAAATTTAAGCTGGACAGCCTCTTGTGGTGGCACACGCCAATGGGATTTGCTGAAGGAGGCAGAGGCAGGAGGATCATGAGTTTGATGCCAGCCTGGACTCCACTGAGGTTTCTCTTTGAATTAATTAATGAGTTTTTCATTTTCAACATCATTTCAGCTTGTTTTTTTCCCAGTAATCTTACCTCTTCACTGAATTCTGTTACTCCTTATTTTATTTCTCTCTTTGTTTTTGTTCTCTTGGAGTATATTCACATATTATTTGAAGTGCTAAATATGGTTATAAGCATGTTGAATTATTTGTCTGGGATTTTTTTCTGGTCATTTTATTCTGGTCATTATTATGGGATTAGCAGTTTTTGGAAGAATCATGTTTTGGATTATCCTGTTGTTTCTGAGTGGGGACTGAAGCAACTGGAGAACTTGGTTGGTTGAGTGTTTCTTTATTTCTTCCTTTTTTTGTTCATATTGCCTTTTTTCTTTTACTAGAGTCACAATGTTCAGGAGAGGTTTAAGTCTTAGTATGGTCGAGATGTAATTTTCTTCTCCAGATTAGTGCAGTGAGCTTCTTGGGCTGCCAGAATGGGCCTGAGCAGGGGAAGCTGGGGTCCCCTACTTAGTGCAAGAGGCTATGTGGGCTTAGCTCCCAAAGCAAAACCATACCCTTTCCTCCTTTAAAATTACTTAAAAAGTGCTACAATATTGGATCAGCAGAGACGGCATACTTGGTTAGAAATGACTCTAAGAGGTGCTGACAGGTTTGATACAGTGAGAGGAGTTCATACAGACAAAGGAGAAAATCTCTGTCAGACCCATTCATACAACTTAAATCTTCACAACACATCAATCACCACCACGACACTGATTCTCCCAGTATATAAATGAGAAACTGAATCAGATTCACCTGTAATGAGTGGTTAGATGCCATCAGGTGCTTGGTGTAGGAATGAACACACTTCAAATGGTATAATTACTGTGTACAATTTTTCCAGAGGTCCTTAATTTAGGAAAACATATTATGAATAAATGCTCCCTACCTTCTAACAGGGAATCTGGCAAAATACTATATAGGCGTCCCTTATGTTCCATTTCGGTGAACCGCATGTAAATTTGCATCCAGGTCATGGTAGGGAGACCAACATGACTCCAGTTCTGCAGTCCAGAAGTACAGGTGTGCTACACGGGTAAATTGTTTTCTAGTTCCAGACAACATAGGATTATATTTACTTCTATAACCATTATATTTATTATATAACCATTATATTTACTGCTATAACTGTTAAGCTAATAATAAAACTATCCAGGGACAAATGTGGTACAAAAAATGACCACATGAAAATTAATTTTACTTTCAACATCATCATGTGTAGGTGGATGTCAGAGTCAGCTCGGTGGCTGATTGCGACCAACAAACTTCAAAGGAGCTTAAAGGAACTTAGAAAAGTTGCACACATAAATGGAATGAAGAGTTCTGGAGACATCTTAACCATTGAGGTGAGCATAATGGTAGCTTGTTATGACACAAAGAAAACATGAGCCTGATACATATATGTCTAGGTGTCAAGATGCAATATGCCACTATTAAATACATTGCATACATATATTTCATTCAAAAGGGACTTTTGCTTATTGAATTTAACTTGTAAAAACTTATCCACAGGATTTTATTCATTTTAAAACTTTTCTTAGCTTATATTAATTATACATAATGATGAGCATTATAACATTTTTATATGTGTGTTACATATTTTATCATATTTATTACTAATTGTTCTTATTCTTCTCTCATCCCTACTCATCCCATTCCTCTTCTTACACAATCCGTTTATACTTTCATGTGTTTTTTTGTGTGGGCGTGAACCAAGAAGTTAAATTAGGGTTAGCTATCGAAGCAGGGATGATATATTATTTACAGGACAGTGAGCGACTTCTAGTGGCTATTCCATTGAAGAAAATGTCTTTTCTCTCCCAGACATCATTAACTTGACTATCAGTCTTGAGGATGAGTAGGCCTTAATGATCCCTTTCATCTAGCAATGGCCAATGAGTCCTGAAAAAGGAGAATAGCCTTACAAGCCTCTCTACTGTCTACGATAGAAGGTTGCCTGAACCGTCTGGGTTGAGCAAGGTATTCCTCCACAGGGCATGGGCTCCAAAGAGACAGTTACCGAGATTTGGGCAAGGGGCAGGAGGTTAAAATACACAAAGACTCACACACAGAGAGACAACGACACGGGTCATCCTTGAATTTCCCCAAGAATGCCCCCTTTATTGTGTTCAGGGGCAGATTATATAGAGATAGCCACGCCCCAGCCAAACCCACCAGAAACCACTCTGCCATCAGGAACTCCTGAAGGTCTCGTGCTCAGAGCAGCTGTAGGCACTCAGATCAGGGGATTACAAGAAATTCAGGATCTGGGGTCTCACTGCTCCCAACATCTCCCCCCTAAATTTTTTTATAAAACAGAAGACCCTCCTGACCACACAGCCTTTTGGTCACTTTGATTGAACCTGTAACTCAGGAGAGAGTGACAGCATCTCCTCAGGAGAATACTGACTTTTAGGGAACACAAGAGCAATTTCACTGCCTTCTCCTTGTCCCGCTGCTGCATTCTCGGGCAGCCCAGTGGGGTCTGTGCTCCAGTTTGTCTCAGCTCCAGCACTTGTTGTGCGCTGCTGTGGCATCCACCAGGCTAGGCACCAACTGGGCTGAGGCAATGTGCATTCCACCAGAGCCACCTAGCAAAGCTCTGCTCCAGCTGCCTTCTAGCCCCAGCTGCATTTGTTCTGGGTCCAAACTGGTGCATGAAGTTGAGCAGAACTCAGGGAAGCAGGCTTGCTGCTCTGCAACCACTGAAGGGGCCCCACTTAGGGAATTTGGGCATTGTCAATCTGTCTGGCTACTTCCAGCTGAGCGGGGACGCTGCATTTTTAGGGGTATTTACTGCAATTCACTGCCATTTTCCAGTTGAGCTCAGACACCCGCCACACTGTGCTTCTGCGCCCTGAGGCCCACGCTGGAAGTGGGCCTAACATTCTTGCCTTGTTGGCCCTAGAGGCAGGTCCCGGGGTTTGGCGTTGCAGCCCCTCAGCCCTTGGCCTTGGCCTTGGAGCCACCTTTGCAGCCCCTCAGCGCTTGGCCTTGGAGCCACCACTGCTCACACTCCACTGCAACATTTCAGGAGGTCTCGGGGATTCAAACCACATGAATATCGAATAAATCCTTAGGCTCTCATTGTCTGTGGAGACAAAAACAGAACCTCCTTTCCAAAACATCAAATTCTTAAGCCCATATTTTAAAGTCAAGATACCTTTCTTAGCAGTTCCTAGAATCAAATGTCTTTCTCCAGTCCAGAACACAAAAGACAACACAATCAACATATCATACATCTGTACACATTTATCTTTTTTTTTTAAAGCTATATACATTCTATCTTTTCCCAATATATGCATTCCCTCTGGCCAGGGACAACCCTGTTCGTTTACCCCTCTTTCTCGGTTGGAGTTCCACTTGCTGCCAAACCAAGCGAAGTCAGGATTAACACATATACCCCAATCCACCCTCACTTTCTGAGGGTGACCTCTCAGCATTCCCTAGTTCCCGATATCTCGGCTGGGACCTCCAATTGCCGTGCACCGCGCCCAAGTCTGTGTTCAGTGTGCTGGCACCCAGTTTGCGAGATTCAGGCAAGGGGCAGGAGGTTAAAATACACAAACACAGACAGAAAGACAGTGACACGGGTCATCCTTGAATTCCCCAATTATGCCCCCTTTATTGTGTTCAGGGGCAGATTATATAGAGATAGCCACGCCCCAGCCAAACCCACCAGAAACCACTCTGCCATCAGGAACTCCTGAAGGTCTCGTGCTCAGAGCAGCTGTAGGCACTCAGATCAGGGGATTACAAGAAATTCAGGATCTGGGGTCTCACTGCTCCCAACACCTTTCATCTAGCAATGGCCAATGAGTCCTGAAAAAGGAGAATGGCCTTACAAGCCTCTCTACTGTCTATGATAGAAGGTTGCCTGGGCCGTCTGGGCTGAGCAAGGTATTCCTCCACAGAGAATGGGCTCCAAAGAGACAGTCCATGCACTAGGGATAAATGTTGGTTTCATGGCTAGTGGCCCCATAAACAGCCCAGGTCACACAACTGTCACCTACATTCAAAGGGTCTAGTATGGTCTTATGCAGCTTCCCCTGCTCTCAGTTCCATTACCTTGGGTCAGCCATTTCTGTGGGTTTCCTCATCATGATCTTGGGCCCTTTGCTAGCAATATCACTCCTCTGTCTCTATGGCTGAACTCCAGGAGTTCAGCCCAATGCTTAGCTGTGGATCTCTGCATCTGCTTCCATCAGTTACTGGATGAAGCCTCTGTGATGACATTTAAGGTAGTCATTAATCTGCTTACAGGGAAAGGGCATTTTAGGTACCCTCTCCACTACTGCTTAGATTCTTAGCTGGGGTCATTCTTGTGGATTCCTGGGAATTTCCTTAGTGCTTGGTTTCTCGCTAACCCCACAAGGGTGCCGATATCTCGGTGGGAACCTCCAATGGCCGATATCTTGGTGGAACCACCAATTGCCGAAACCTCGGTGGAGACCTCCAATTGCAGCGCACTGCGCCCCGGTGTCTACATTCGGTGCGCTGGCACCCAGTTCGTGAGATTCAGGCAAGGGGCAGGAGGTTAAAATAGACACACACACACAGACAGTGAGACAGAGACACGGGTCATCCTTGAATTCCCCAAGAATGCCCCCTTTATTGTGTTCAGGGCTCTTTCTTTCAAGGTATCTCTTTCCTTGCTCTCCCTCTCTGTCCTTCACCCAGCTCGATTTTCCTGATTCTTCATATTCCCTTCCCCGTTCCTTTACCACTCTCTCTTGTTGCCCCACACTGTCGCATTACTAAGGAGATCTTGTGTTACTTCCCCTTCCCAGGAGATCCATGTCTCTCTTAGGGTTCTCGTTTTCTGTCTTCTTGGGGGTTGTGAACTGTAGGCTGGTTATCCTTTGCTTTATGTCTAATATCCACTTATGGTGAGTGAGTAAATACTGTGTTTTTCTTTCTGGGTCTGGGTTACCTCACTGAGAATATTTTTTTCTAGTTCCATCCATTTGCATGCAAATTTCAAGAATGTCATATTTTTTTTTAACCACTGAGTAGTACTCCATTGTGTAAATGTACCACATTTTCTTTATCCATTCTTCAGCTGAGGGGCATCTAAGTTGTTTCCAGGTTCTGGCTATTATGAATAATGCTGCTATGAAAATAGCCGAGCAAATGTCCTTGTGGTATGAATCTTCATCCTTTGGCTATATCCCCAAGAGTGGTATTGCTGGGTCTTTAAGTGGATTGATTCCTAATTTTCTGAGAAACCACCATGTTGATTTCCAAGGTGGCTGTACAAGTCTGCTCTCCCACCAGCTGTGGAGGAGTCTTCCCGTAACTCTACATTCCTCCAGCATAAGCTATTATTGGTGTTTTTGATCTTAGCCAATGTGACTGGTGTAAGATAGTATCTCAGAGTTGTTGATATTTTTTGATGTGTTCTTGGATTTGGTTTGCCAGTAGTTTATTGAGTATTTTTGTATCAATGTTTATGAGGGAGATTGGTCTGTAATTCTCTTTCTTAGTTACATCTTTCTGTGGTTTGGGTACCAAGACAACTGTTGCTTTGTAAAAAGAATTTGGCAATGTCTCTTCTGATTCTATTGTGTGGAACAATTTGAAGAGTATCAGCATTAGCTCTTCTTTCAAATTCTGGTAGAATCCTGTGTTGGAATCATCTGGCCATGGACGTTTGTTGGTTGGGAGACTTTCGATGACTTTCTATTTCCTTAGGGGCTATAGGCCTATTGAAACTGTTTATCTGTTTTTTATTTAATTTTGGTATGTGGTGTGGTACCTATCCAGAAAATTGTCCATTTCCCTTTCATTTTCTTATTTTGTGGAGTACAGGGTTTTGAAGTATGACCTAATGATCCTCTGTCTCTCCTCCATGTCTGTTGTTATGTCCCTTTTTTCATTTCTGATTTTGTTAATTTGGATATTCTCTCTCTCTCTCTCTCTCTCTCTCTCTCTCTCTCTCTCTCTCTCTCTCTGCCTTTTGGTTAGTTTTGATAAAGGTTTGTCTATTTTGTTGATTTTCTCAAAGAACCAACTCTTTGTCTCATTGATTCTTTGTATTGTTTTCTTTGTTTCTATTTTGTTGATTTCAACCCTTAATTTGATTATTTTTTGTCTTCTACTCCTCCTGTGTGAGTTTGCTTCTTGTTCTAGAACTTTCAGGTGTGCTGTTAAATCGCTAGTATGAGATTTCTGCAGGTTCTTTATGTAGGCACTTAGTGTTGTGAACTTCTTTTTTAGGACTTCCTTGAAAAGGTTCCATAAGTTTGGGTATGTTGTGCCTTCATTTTTATTGAATTCTAGGAAGTCTTTAACTTCTTTCTTTTTTTTCTTTTTTGACCAAGAGGTGATTCAGTTGAGCACTGTTCAATTTTCACTCTTTTGTGTGCTTTCTGCAATTAGTCTTGTTGAATTCTAACTTTAAATCATGGTGATCTGGTAAGACAGAGGGTGTTACTCAATTTTTCTGTATCTGTTTAGGTTTGCTTTGTTACCAACTGTGTGGTATATGTGGGGAGATTGCTCTCAGGTCTCTGTTGTAACACTGGGTAGGGTGGGTCGTGGGATGTCCTCTGGACACTATGGCCTAGAGAGTTGGGCTCTCTAGGTGGGGACAGGGCCAAGGTTCCCATGGTTGAAGATACCCCGTAGTGTGGTTGGGAGTGTGGGGAGGCTGTTCTCAGGTCTCTGGGGCTCTTGTGGGTGGGGGTGGGGCAAAGGATATGCCTCTGGGGACTATGGCATACAGAATAGGGCTCTCCAGCAAGGGAACCAGATACTCCCTGTTTCTCTTAGACAGATTCAATCTTGTGTAGCCCTGGGTGGCCTTGAGGTAACAGAGATGCCTCTGCCTCTGCCTCCTGAGTCCTGGGATTAAAGGTGTGTGCCACCAGTCCCTGGCCTCTGTGGCTTAGCTCTGCACTCTGATCTTTAAACAAACTTCATTTATTAAAATATAAACAAAATATCACCGCAGAAACCTCAAAGCCCACCCTTAGTGACAACATCTTCTCCAACAAGACCATGCCTCCTAATCCTTCCCAAATAGTTCCACCAAGTGAGGACCAAGCATTCAAATACATGCGTCTATGGAGGCCATTCTTAATGGGGTTCTCAAGAGTCCAGCTTTTAAGAATCCCTCGCAGGGTTCAATTAAAGACATCACAATAAGTAAAGGGACCTAAAATCTGAGGGTTATGAAATTTACTCACAACACAGGATCTGTCTGTTCCCCCCTCTTCTTCTCCTCCTCCTCCTTAGAAATATTCCCAGTGATATATACCTTTATTACCAACAATTCCCCAGCCCTAGCAGTTTCCAGGGCTGGAATTCTTTGGCCCCATAAAAATCAGATAAGAGTTTTCATACACACACACACACACACACACACACACACACACACACACAGAGAGAGAGAGAGAGAGAGAGAGAGAGAGAGAGAGAGAGAGAGAGAGAGAGAGAGAGAGGGAGAGAGAGATAGATCCGTGGCTGTCAGCTCAAAGGTGAAAGGGGCTTAGTACATGATCAGTGAACTCTTTAGTGGAGAAAGTTAGTTAAGAAAAAAATTAAATCATCAGGGAATTCTAGAGGGGAAGGTTAGTGTACTACACTACATTTTTAGTGGTTAAATAAAGAGCTAAAATATTTATTTTCAGTAAAATTATGAATAGGTCATGGATTTTTTAAAAAAATTATTTTATTTTTTAAAAAGAACACAAACTATCTTTTTCTTTTTAATTTTACAAAACCAATTGCAGTTCCCACTCCCTCTTCTCCTCCCATTTCTTCCACCTTCCTTCCCACCCCCCTAGTCATTCCTCAGATAGGGCAAAGCACATGGCTCCAAGGAAGGACCAAGGCTCTCCCCACTTTCTCCAGGCTGAGTAAGGTTTCCAACCAAAGAGAATGGGTTTCAGAAAGCCAGTACAAGCAGCAGGCACAAATCCTGGTGCCACTGCCAGTGGCCTCACAGTCGTACAACTGTCAGCCCCATTCAGGGGGTCTAGTTTGGTCTTCTGCTGGTTCCTTCCCTGTCCATGCGGAGTTGATGAGTTCCCATTAGCTCAGCTGTTTCAATGAGTGTCTCCATCATGGTCTTGACCCCTTCACTCACCTTCTCTTTCTTCTCACTCTTCAGCTGGACTTCGGGGGCTCAGCCCAGTGCTCCTCTGTGGGTCTCTGCCTCTCTTTCCATCAGTTGCTGGATGAAGGTTCTATGGTGACATTTAAGATAGTTGTCAATCTGACTACAGGACAAGGCCAGTTTGGGGACCCTCTCCACTGTTCCTTAGGTTCTTAGTTGGGGTCATCCATGTGTATCCCTGGGAATTTCTCTAGTGCCAGGTTTCTTGCTAGCCCCATAATGTCTCCCTCAATTAAAATATCTCTTTTCTTGCTTTCTGTCTCTGTCCTTTCCCCATCTCGACTATCCCATTCCCTCAAGTTCTCTTCCCCTTCCCTTTCTCTCCTCCTCCTCTCCTTCTGCCCTCCTTTCTTCCTTCACACACATGGTCCCAATTTTGTCAGGAGACCTCATCTATTTCCCCTTCCCAAGGGATCTATATATGTTCCCCTTGTTACTTAGCTTCTCTAGGGTTGTGGACAATAGGCTCAATATCCTTTGCTTTATAGCTACTAACCACTTATAAGTGAGTACATACCATGTTCATCTTTCTGGGTCTGGGTTACCTCACTCCGGATGGTTTTTTCTAGTTCCATCCATTTGCATGCAAATTTCAAGAATGTCATTGTTTTTTACTGCTGAGTAGTACTCCATTGTGTAAATGTACCACATTTTCTTTATCCATTCTTCAGGTGAGGGACAATTTAGGTTGTTTCCAGGTTCTGGCTATTATAAATAATGCTATGAACATAGTGAAACAAATGTCTTTGTAGTATGATTGAGCATCCTTTGGGTACAGGCCCAAGAATAGTATTACAGGGTCTTGAGGTAGGTTGATTCCACTGATTTCCAGAGTGATTGTACAAGTTTGATTTCCCACCAGCAATGAAGGAGTGTTTACCTTACTACTCATCCTCTCCAGCATAAGCTGTCATTGGTGTTTTTGATCTTAGTCATTCTGACTGGTGTAAGATGGCATCTCAGAGTTGTTTTGATTTGCATTTCTCTAATGGCTAAGGATGTTGAACATTTCCATAAGTGTCTTTTGGTCATTTGTGATTTTTCTATTGAGAATTCTCTGTTTAGATCTGTATCCCATTTTTAAAAAAGATTTATTTATTTATTTATTGTATATACAGTATTCTGCCTACATGCATGCCTGCAAGCCAGAAGAGGGCACCAGACCTCATTACAGATGGTTGTAAGCCACCATGTGGTTGCTGGGAATTGAACTCAGGACCTTTAGACGAACAGGTGGTGCTCTTAACCACTGAGCCACCTCTCCAGCCCCTGTATCCCATTTTTAATTGGATTATTTGATATTTTTATGTCTAATTTCTTGAGTTCTTTATATATTCTGGATATCAGTCCTTTGTCTGATGTAGGGTTGGTGAAGATCTCTTCCCATTCAGTAGGCTGCCTTTTTGTCCTTTTGACTGTGTCCTTTGCTTTACAGAAATTCCTCAGTTTTAGGAGGTTCCACTTATTTATTGTTGCTCTCAGTGTCTGTGCTACTGGGGTTATATTTAGGAAGTGGTCTCCTGTGCCCATACATTAAAGGCTGCTTACCACTTTCTATTCTGCCAGGTTCAATGTGGTCAGATTTATATTAAGGTCTTTAATGTATTTAGACTTGAGTTTTGTGCATGGGGATAGATATGGACCTATTTTCATTCTTCTACATGTTGAAGTTATGCCAGCATTATTTGTTGAAGATGCTTTTTTTCCCCCACTGTATAATTTTAGCTTCTTTTTCAAAAATCAGCTGTTCATAGGTGTGTGTATTAATTTCCAGGTCTTTGATTTGATTCCATTGGTCAACCTGTCTGTTTTTATGCCAATACCAAGCTGTTTTCATTACTATAGGTGTATAATAGAGCTTGGTATCAGGGATGGTGATCCCTCTGGAAGTTCCTTTATTGTATGGGATTGTTTTGGCTATCCTGGGTTTTTGTTTTGTTTTGTTTTTACACATGAAGTTGAGTATTTTTCTTTCAAGGTCTGTAAAGAATTACATTGGAATTTTTGATGAGGATTGCATTCAGTGTATAGATTGCTTTTGGTATTATGTTGATCTTACCTATCCAAGAGCATGAGAGATCTTTCCATTTTCTGGTATTTTCTTCAATTTCTTTCTTCAAAGACTTAAAGATATTGTTGAACAGGTCTCTCACTTTTTTGGTTAGAGTTAGTCTAATTATTTTGTTATTTGTAGCTATTGTGAAGAGTAATATTTCGCTGATTTCTTTCTCAACTTCTTTATCATTTGTACATAGGAGGGCTACTGATTTTTTTGAGTTGATCTGGTGTCCTGCCTCATTACTGAAGGTATTTATCAATTGTAGGAGTAGTTTTTATGGTTACTAATGCATATTATCAGCAAATAATGAAAGTTTGACTTCTTCCTTTCCAATCTGTATTCCCTTGATCTCCTTTTGTAGTCTTATTGCTACAGCCAGAACTTCAAGAACTATGTTGAATACATATGGAGAGAGTGGACAACTTTGTCTTGTTTCTGATTTTGTAGAATCATTTTGAGTTTTCCTCCATGTAATTTGACAGTGGCTGTCAGCTTGCTGTATATTGTTTTTATTATGTTTAGATGTGTTCCTTATAATCCTGGTCTTTCTAAGACCTTTATCATGAAGGGGTGTTGGATTTTGTTGAATGCTTTTTTTAGGATCTAATGAGATGATCATATGTTTTTTTCTTTCAGTTTATTTATATGGTGGATTACATTGCTAGATATTCGTATGTTGAACCAGCCCTGCATCTCTGGGATGAAGCTGACTTGATCATAGTGGATGATTTTTTTTGATGTGTTCTTGAATTTGGTTTGTCAGTATTTTATTGAGTATATTTACATCAATGTTAATGAGGGAGATTGGTCCGTAATTCTCTTTCTTGGTTGAGTCTTTGTGTGGTTTTGGTATCATGGTAACTATAGCCTCAAAAAAAGAGAGTTTGGCAATATTCCTTCTGTTTCTGTTCTATAGAACACTTTGAGGAATATAGGTATTAGCTCTTCTTTGAAGTTTTAGTAGAATTCTTCACTGAAGCCATCTAGTCCTTGGCTGTCTTTGGTTGGGAGGCCTTTGATGGCTGCTTCTATTTCCTTGCTGGATATAGGTAGGTCTATAAATTGTTCACTTGGTCTTGATTTAATTTTGATATGTGGTAACTATCCAGAGAATAGTCCATTTTTTTTACATTTTCCAATTTTGTGGAGTACAGGCTTTTGTAGTATGACCTAATGATTCTCTGGATTTCCTCAGTGTCTGTTGTTATGTTCCCTTTTTCATTTCTGATTTTGTTAACTTGGATGTTCTCTCTCTGTTTTTTGATTAGTTTGGATAAGGGTTTGTCTGTTTTGTTTTCTCAAAGAACATGCTCTTTGTTTTATTGATTTTTTTGTATTGTTTTCTTGTTTCTATTTTATTTATTTCAGACATCAATTTGATTATTTCATGTTGTCTACTCTTCCTGGGTGAGTCTGCTTCTTTTGGTTCTAGAACTTTCAGGTGTGCTGTTAAGTCACTAGTGTGAGATTTCTCTACTTTTTTTTATGTAGACACTTACTGCTAAGAACTTTCCTCTTAGCATTGCTTTCATAGATTCCCATGTTTGGGTACTTTGTGCCTTCATTTTTGTTGAATTCAAGAAAAGTCTTTAATTTCTTTCTTTATTTCTTCCTTGACCCAGGGGTGGTTCAACTGAGCACTGTTCAATTTCCTTGAATTTGTAGGCTTTCTTCAATTAGTGTTATTGTTAAATTCTAACTTTAAACCTTGGTGTTCTGATAAGATACAGGGGTTATTCCAATTTTTTTTGTATCTGTTGAGGTTTACTTTGTAACTGAGTATGTGGTCAGTTTTAGAGAAGATTCCATGATGTGATGAGAAGATATATTCTTTTGTGTTTGAGTGGAATGTTCTATAGATGTCTGTTAATTCCATTTGAGTCATGACATCTGTTAGTTCTCTTATTTCTGCGTTAAGTTTCTGTCTGGTTGACCTGTCCATTGTGATGAGTGGGGTGTTGAAGTCTCCTACTATTAGTGTGTGGGGTTTGATGTGCAATATAAGCTTTAGCAATGTTTCTTTTACATATGTGGGTGCTCTTGTATTTGGGACATAGATGCTCAGTATTGAGAGTTCATCTTGATGGATTGTTCCTGTTATAAGTGTTCTTCTCCATCTCTTCTGAATGACTGTAGTTTGAAGTCTATTTTGTTAGGTATTAGGAACCTAAGTGCTTGTTTCTTAGGTCCATTTGTTTGGAAAATCTTTTACCAACCTGTTACTCTGATGCAATGTCTGTCTTTGAAGTTGATGCATGTTTCTTATATACAGTAGAAGAATGTATCCTGATTTCATATCTATTCTCTTAGCTTGTGTCTTTTTATAGGTGAATTGGAGCCATTGATATTAAGAGATTTTAATGAACAGTGATTGTTAATCCCTTATATTTTTGATTTTAGTGTTTGTGTGTTTCCCTTCTTTGGGTTTTGGTGGTATGAAGTTATCTGTTGTCTGTGTTTTTGTGGATTTAGTTAGCTTCCTCAAGCTGGAGTTTTTCTTCTAGTACTTTCTGTAGGGCTGGATTTGTGGAGAGTTATTATTTAAATTTGGTTTTGTCATGGAATATCTTGTTTTCTCCAATAATAGTGATTGAATGCTTTGCTGGGTATAGTGGTCTGAGTTTGTATCCATGGTCTCTTAGTGTCTGTAGTACATCTGTCCAGAACTTTCTGGTTTTCCTGGTTTCCACTGAGAAATTGGGTGTAATTATGATAGGTCTGCCTTTATATGATACTTGTCCTTTTTCCTTTGCAGCTCTTAATATTCTTTCTTTATTCTGTATGTTTTGTATTTTGATGTAGGGCCATATATTATACAGGCCCATAGGTCTACATCGTAAGACTCTCAGTCCATAGTTTGCACCTGCCCACCCAGAAGGGGGTCACCTAGCCTTTACAGATAAACTGTTGCTATCCCTAACAAAGGGACAAGATATGCTAATATTGTTCTGCTCCTTCTTTGTAATTTGGAGGATGCCTGGAATAGAGATGTTAATTCAGCCTACATGACAGAGATGGCATACAGAGCTGGAAGATAGGAAGATGTGGCAGAGCAGGCATAGATAGGTGTGGATGTGACCTTAGACTTTCACCTGGTTACCTAGGAAACAGAATGCTAATGAATTTCCCCCTCAGTTTTTGTTTTGGTATAAAAGCTGTTTGGAGAATAAATGCTGGGAAAAATTTTCAGGATTTTATTAGGGATCACTGAGAAACTCCCTCCTGATAAAGCCATGTGAGTTGTGTCTTTATTCTCAGGCCTCCCTGCTGGTCTAAGAGATAATTTATGTTGGGGATGGACCCCAATATTTTGATTATTGAATGAGGGGACTTTTTTTTATTCTGTCTATTTGGTGTTCTTTGAGATTCTTGTATCTTCATAGGGATACCTTCTTTAGCTTGGGAAAGTTTTCTTTTATGGTTTTATTGAATGTATTTTCTATGACTTTGAGCTGGATTCCTTCTTCTTCTTCTTCTTCTTCTTCTTCTTCTTCTTCTTCTTCTTCTTCTTCTTCTTCTTCTTCTTCTTCTTCTTCTTCTTCTTCTTCTTCTCCTCCTCCTCCTCCTCCTCCTCCTCCTCCTCCTCCTCCTCCTCCTCCTCCTCCTTCTTTTCTTCTATCCCTATTATTCTTAGGTTTAGGTTTGGTCTTTTCAGGCTGTTCCAGATTTGCTAGATGTTCTGTGTTAAGAATTTGTTGGATTTAATGTTTTCTTTGACCAATGAATCTATTTCCTCTATAGTATATCCAACACCTGAGATTTTCTCTTCTATCTCTTGTATTCTGCTGGTTACACTTGCCTCTGTAGTTTCTATTCATTTATCAAGGTTTTCCATTTCCAAAATTCCCCTGGTTTATATTTTCTTTATTGTCTCTATTTCAGTCTTCAACTATTGAACTATTTAAACTGTTTGCTTCACCCGTTTGTTTTTTTCTTGGATTTTTCTTTTTAGAAATTTATTGATTTCTTCCAATTTTTGTTTTTCTTTTCCTCTATTTCTTTAAGGGAATTTTTCATTTTCTCTTTAAAAGTCCCCATCATCAAAAAAAAAAAAAAATAAAAATAAATAAATAAAAAATAAAAAAGGTCCCCATCATTCTCATAAAGTTATTCAAAATTGTTTTCTTCTTCTGGGTTAGGATGATCAAGTCTTCCTGTTGTGTGACCACTAGGTTCTGGTGTCACCATGTTGCTTTTTAGGTTGTTGAATGAATTCTTGCATTAGAGCCTATCCATCTCTTCCTCTAGTTGGTGCATGCAGTGTTCTTGCCTCTCGGTCTAATCCTGCAGTTTCTGTCTGTATCTTTGGGAAATGTTCTTGGTCTGCCCTGTACTGTTGCTGTCTTTGTCTCAGGGAGCTCCTGGAGTTTCCTTTGGCCTGCTCTCTTGTCCTTCTCTCGTAGTTCACTCTCTTGGTCCACTCTGTGTCATCACAGCCTGTGCTTCAGTTCCTCTCTTGGTCCTCTTTGTTTAGTTGCAGTCTGTGTTACAGAGTTCCTCTGAGGTCTCAGGGAATAGGAAGGTTTGGGGATGGAGTGGGTCTTGTAGCTTACAAGGTCTACAATTGAATGGGGGTGTTGGAGCAGCCTACCTGCAGGAAGCTTGCCTGCTGGCTCACTAGAGAAGCTGAGATATGCAGGGTTTTTTCCCCTGGTATGGAGAACCTAGAAAGTGGAGTGCCCCACTTGGTGAGTGGTCATTCACCTTTTGGTCATCTCTGCGTAGTTGCAGCCTGTGTTTCTATGGATTGACTTTTAACTCACCATGCAGCTTTTTTTCCCCCAGCATGCACAGAGGATATCAGGTAACTAGGCAACCTGTGTAAACAGTCAGGGAGAAGTTAATGGCTCTTGATCTGATAGTACATTCACCAGACACTGCGATTTTTATGGGCCTAGGTCTGGAGTTTATACTTATTGCTCTAAGGGTAGAAACAAAGAGGAGACCCAGGTCTCTAAATTATCAGTTCCAGGGTATGCTGTTATCAGTTGTTCTTCTTGTGGGCATTGTGGGTCTTTATCTGGGTTGCAGCTAATTATCCCTTCTGCTGTCCTTGAGAGTAAAACCAAGTAGTAAGTTTCCTGAACTAAAATTACCAGTAAACTGAGGTAAAGGTGAGTGTAAGGAGTTAGGATTTTTTTTAAGTGAGGTAAAACCAGGGCATGCTTATTCTTTTATCTTAGCAGCTATGAATCAGCAGCTTTGGGCAGGTAGTAATTCTATGTCCTTGGATATCTGAGAAAATCTTAAATGGGATGCTCTTTCCTGGACCCTAAATACTGACCAAATGCCTGCTGATTGCAATAATTGCAGGAAGGCAGATCTCTGTGTTTACCTAGTAGAGAGAAACAAAAGTCTGACAATGGGAAACTGTTTTCACATATAGCTAGAGAAATGTGAGCAGTAAGCCCCCAAAGCATAGGGAATCAGTTCTTAACTGTGGTAATTAATTAATGTAGCAGAAGGGGAGTCAGCTACAGTGAAAATCTACAGCAAAACCAAGCCACTTTATTCATAAAACAATAATGCCAAAAACCTTGCCTTTTGGTTTAAAACCTTCACCAAAAGCCCCTGGTTCTGATGAGTCCTTGTGAAGAGAAGACTGATCAATTTCTGTATCATGTTGTGGCTTGTAGTACATTCTCATTCAGATTACCACACTTCCCCTCTAAGGTCTATAATGTGCACAGCTATGGTGTTCACTAAGGTTTGATGTACCAGATAAGAGTTCTCTCCTGTGGTACAGGCCTTAACTCCATTCAGATTGGTTGTTGGCAGAGATACCAACATTGCACAATCAGACACACCCTCCCTGGCATGTTATAGTATGGCGCAAGTATTTACAGCTGAGTAAATTGTTGATGAAAGTTGTGCAAAGACTTGCATAGCACTTTCCAGTCTTGTGAAAGCTCTCCTTTGGGGAGAGAGTTTCAAGCTTGACTTTAGCTTGATTTATCTATATCCTGGTGGCAAAGCATGTGGTCTATTTAGTAATATATTCTAACTGGTAGTTCTGGTAGGAAACTATAAGCAATGGTATGGTCAACTTGACAAGATCTAGAATCACCTAGGATACAAGTCTTCAGGCATACCTGTGAGGGTGTTTATGTTAGTTTAGTTTCTGAACACAGCTCTGAAGGATCATCTCTATTAGAATGAACAAGGAAGACCACCTTTAAAAGGGCATCATCATCCTGTGGGCTTGTGCTCTGGACAAGATAAAAAGAAGGAAGCTAGTAAAGTATATAGAAACATTTATCTAGTTATTCTTTATCAATAAAAAACCAGGAGTCAGGTATTGGGGTAAGGATCTAAATGATAAGAGAAGCGGCGGAGAATACACTAGTGATCTCCTATCTCTTCTGTTCCTCCATTTAAAAAGCCTGAGATCTTTTCTCAGCCCTGCTTCACTCACTACTTCCTGTCTCCTATCTGTCCTCAGTCCTCCAGAACATCTATGGTTAATTTTGATCAGCTAGTGGATAGCTCTGTCCTCTGACTCAAAGCAAACTTTATTGTCAGAATGAAATCAAAATATCACAAATAGTATATTAGTTACTTTCTGTTGCTGTGATAAAATAGTTTATTTCATTTATGGTTCCAGAGGTATAGTCCATAATGATGGGGCAGGCACGGCAGCAAACACGCATAGCAGCAGGAAGCAGAGAGTGAATTGGAAGTGGGGTGAGGTTATAAACTTCTAAAACCTACCCTCAGTGATATACTTCCTCCAGCAAGAATCTACCTCCCAAACATTCCATATCATCCCCAAATAGCATCAGGGGACCAAGTATTCAGCTATATTAGTCTATCGTGGACTTTCTCTTTGAAATAACTATAGTCTACTCTCTGAACTCCATGGGTTCATGGCCATATCATAATGTAAAATTTATGTAGCCTAACTTGAAAAGTCCCCTTAGTCATTCACAGTCTTGAAAACTGTTTGAAAGTCTAAAGGACAAACTCAAGAAAATCTCTTTTCTATGACCTCCTATTAAAAAAATTAGATCAAGTCACATAGTTCTAAATGACCCATAATGTACATTCCCATTTCAAATGGGAGAAATGGGAGCATAGCAAAGAAACATTGGATCAAAGCGAGACCAGCATCCAGCAGGACAAACGCCAAATCCTGTCCACGTCCAATGTCTAGATATTTAATTTCAAAGGATATAGATTGACTTTATGATTTTAGACTTGCCACCTGCACCATCTGCAACATACATCTCTTTTAGGTTTGTTTAACTCCCTGTGTTCAGCTCTCCTCGGCAGATGTCTCACGGTCCTGGCACTGGCCATATCTTGGGGTTTGCACTGAAACCCATGCTTTCTTTTCACAGCTTCATGCAAAGGACTCTGAAGGCCTCCCACACTCTAAGAAACTTCTTATGGTGACTCCAGAACTGACACACATTGCTGGCCCCACTGGCTTTCTGAACACAGAGGAAGAATCTATGACCTCCTCATTCTTGCATTTTTAGTGCCCCCAAAGCCAGCTCTGTGTGTATAATATTGCCAAATTCGGCTGTGCCAGCTTGGGATGTACCCTGGCCTGCTTGGACTACAGCAGCTTTTTATGTTAAAACAAGTGCTGTTTCTCTTAGTCCTTCTCCATTCACAGCTGGAAGCTTAACGGTGGGGTCTTGCTCTTCAGCACATTTCCCACTGTTCAAGAAGAGCAAGAAGAGGTTCTTAAATGGCTCTAATCTTCTTAACAATTACAGCCTTTCTTTAAACACATGCTTTGGTTGCAAAACATCCTAGTGATCTTTTATTTTTTTCTCTGCAAACTTTACATTTTGCATTTCTTTCTGCTCCACTTGCTCTTTTTCACTGTGGACCTGCATAAGAGTTTTCAGTAATAAAAACCACATGGCAGACTCAATATTCTGTTTTGAAACATTCTCTGCTAAAGAAATTAGTCTATTGCTTGTTAATTTAATTCAGTGGTTCTCAACTTTCCTAATTGTGCAGTCTTTTATTACAGTTTTATTCATGTTGTGGTGAGCATAAGAGTATTTTTGTTGATATTTCATAACTGCAATTTTGCTACTGTTATGAATCAAATGTAAATATTTGATGGTCTTAGATGACCCCAATGAAAAGATCATTTGAATTTCAAAGGGGCCATGACCCACTTGTTGAGAACCAGTGATTTAGTGTCATGCAAATTCTTAGGATATGGTCAGAAAACAGCCATATTTTTTGCCAAAATTTCATATCAGAGGTCTGTAGCTCAGCTGCTAATATTGTTCTCCTCTGAAACTTCGTGAGTTGGTCTCCAGCCATCTGCTCTGCTCTCAGCACTGATGTCTTCCAGACTCCTGTTAGGACGGCCTGGTAAGAGCTCTGTTTACAGTGGTAGTAGCTTTTGTGGTCCAGAGCTCCAAAGTCTTTAACATTCCTCCAAAGAACAACATGGTTAGATTTCTTAATGCAACAGCCTACTCTCTGGTCTCTTTTGTACTAGTTACTTTTCTGTTGTTGTGATAAAAATATCATGACAAAAGAAGCTTATAGAAGTTTACCCGAGCTTACAGATCCAGAGGAGAATGCATAGTGGTAGAGGAGGCATGACAGCAGAGAGCTGGAGCAGGAAGCTGAGAGACTATATCTTTAACTGCAAGCAAAAATCAGAGTGTGCCAACTGGAAGAAGGGTGAGGCTGTGAGTTCTTAAAGCCCTTCCACCTTCTGAACAGTGCCACTGACTGGGTATCAAGTGTTCAAATACTTGAGCCTATGGGGAACATTTCTCTTTCAAAACACTATAGACCATAATCTACATGAGTCTTCACTAGTTTTTTTCTTCCTGATCTGTGTCTCTGATGTACACCCTACCTTCAGTGTTCCGAATCTATCTACACTTCCTTGCTTAATATACCTTACTGCAGAAGTCACTTGAATTTCTTTTAGATGTCTTGGGTTCACATTTCTTACAACTTTTATAGCTGACCCTGCTTCTTTGATGTTTGTATTTGTCACTAGACAGAAACAATAACTATTGATCTAGTTCCCTGCAGGTGCCCAGGATACCCACAGTGTTCATCATTTTGTGACAACTAAACAGTTCATTCATGTTGTTGTTGAAGGTTGTGAGAAACACTATGAAGGAGGAGCTGGAGGCCTCACAGACAAAATCTTCTCTGTGGGACTTGTTCCGTACACCCATCCTACGCAAGCGAATGTGTCTCCTGTCCTTTGTGAGGTAGGCTTTATGTAGTTAGGTGCCTATTAAACTAGTTTGAAGATAAATTTCTCACTTATATATTTGGAGATAAAGATGAGGAATTTCTGGAGCTGGAGGTAGTCAAAGCATTTTGAACAGGAACATGGACTAATTGTGCAGTGAGGAGTGTGTTCATCTAACGACCTATTGAATTTAGCACTAGAGATTGATGCTGAGAACTTTAGTCATGGTACAAACTTGGTCCCTGAGTATGTTGATTTGTCTGTTTTAATTTCAAAATAGATAAAATCTCAAAATTAAGGTGCATACATGTAAACATCTCAGTGAATATATACAGTTATATAACCCTCAACCAGCTGAAGATATAATGAAAATTCTAAAACTTTGGAAGGACTCATTATGTATCCCACAGACTCTACTACACCTATCATCATACAATGATTTTATTATGAGTATAAAATTATATTGATTTCTGGATAGAATTTGCCAGTTGGGTAGAAATCTGCTGGGATAGGTAGAAACTATGGATAGAAGATAAAACTAGGGCGCTGATAGGAATCTTAGACATATATTTGAAAGTTTAAGTTCTGTCACATAGTCTTGGTGGTTGGGAATGTGAGAAGGAACCTCAAGACCAGAGGAAGGAAAGGACCCACCCCCAGCGGCAGGTGGTAGGCAGGAGAGCTGAAGATGCCAGGCGTACTTATCAGACGAGGGATCTGGAGCAAGTTTGAGCTGTGGCAGATGGAGCAAGTCATGATTCCCTGAAGCTTACATGAGTGTTGATGAGAAGAGGTCATCAGTACCACTGCCTGTTTTCTCCTGCACTGGAATCCTTGCTGTGAGAAAGTGGTTAGTATGTGTCTGCAAACAGCTTAAGCAGGTGCGCTCCTTTGAGTTATAGCAAAAATAAAGCCTGGAAAATCACCAACATAAACATGAATGTTCATCTGTAATAAGACAAAATCTTCCTGACAGAAAAGAGAACAAATGTGACAATATTTCAATATCACCCAAACCCAAAAGACATTTGAGTACCTGTAAGGTTGAATCCAGTGCTCAGAAGGAGGAACAACTACAGAGAGCACAGACAATGGCTTAGAGATAAGGGATTTTCTAGAGTGGAGAATAACAAAAGCATTTAAGGCATTTGCTCCTGTGGTGGCAGAACTTGTTACAATCTGTGTGAATTTGGAAGCTTGATGCACTATCTTTCTGGCCATTGAGATAGATTTTCTAGTTTTTAATAAAATAAGGTAGTAAGGCCTAATGAAATTTGAAGTCTGGAGAGAGAAGGAGATTTGAGAAAGTATGCAGGAGGAGTGGTAGCATCTGGCCTAGAGTGGGAGGATTCTATGGTTGAGATGATGGAGAGAGAAAGGGATGAAGAAAGGGATGGCAGAAAAAGGAATTCTACCATCAAGAGCTAAAAGTAGATAGAAAATGGTTAGGAAAAGCCTTTTCTTCCAAGTCCATATACTGGCAACTTTAACTAGAAGATGTGTTAGAAACAAGTGCAAAGATTTAAGGATTACAGTTCATAAGGATGCAGAAGAAGGGAACAGTAGGGGTAGGGTGGGGGTAGGGTGGGATGGGGTAAGTCCCTCTAGATGGAAGCTCAATCCAGAGGTTGTCCCCTAGTAAATTGGAGTTTTCAAGTGAATTTGCAGATTTTGAGAGATGGTTGTCCCCATCCAAGTGTAAGATTCTGGGGGGGGGGAGGGGAGAATGAGAGACTGCCTGTGGACAGCAAGATATTTTGTAACAGGCTTCAGTGAGTGTGATAGAACATTTGAAACTGTCTGAGAGAAGGGCACTTGCTCAAGTCTGTGAGAAGAAGCAGATAGGAATCCAAGAGAAACGAGGAGAGAGACGCTAGTCAAATATGATGCATGACACGGGCAAATGGTCTGTACCATGGAAGAGCCCAGTGGCAGGGTTTGGTTTGGCTAAAGGAGGGACTGTTTCCCCAAAGATGGATACAGGTGTCTCTTTTGGATTTTAACACCAAATGTAAGCAAGAATAATGAGAAACAACCAAACACAGTCATTTTTGGTAGATAGAAAGAACCATTTAATTAAAAAAAGTGTCAAACTGCCCCAGACTCTTGAGGACAGCAGTAGCTGCAGAAGCTTGTTATGTTTTATGTGGGTGCGTGGAAAAGGATGATGCTCAGAAGACGGAACAGTCAGGTGGTTAAAATGGGAACTCTGTCAGACAGATGAGATGCTAACAGCTACAGTTAGGAGCATTCAGCCAGACTTTAAGGGCTTCTGAGAAATGCTTTAGGTTTCTGTTTTCTAGCAAAACCCAGCTCAGTTTCCCAGGTGGAAACTGAACCATTGCCACCATCACTGACACTTTGGGGACCTAATAAAGCTATCCCTTTATATTTTAACAACTAAAGCTGACATCAACTTTGCTTTGGCATAAATTCCAAACTCATGATGTAACTTTCTTTGCTCTTCACAGATTTTTGACATGGATGTCTGTGATTGGCCTTCTGGTCAACCTCCAGCACCTAAGGACTAATGTCTTCCTATTGCAGTGTCTTTTTGGTGTAGTCTCCATTCCAGCCAATTTAATTGGAATGGTTTTGCTGAATCACATGGGCCGTAGAATAAGTCAACTGTTAATCCTATCCCTGTTTGGAGTTTCCATTTTGGCCACAAAATTTGTGCCTGAAGGTGAGGAAAGAACACAGGGTGAGCAAAGAAATTATCTCCTCCTGTTTCCTTAGGACTTTTAGGCCCACCTATGAAATGAAAACAAAATACAGTCTAAGGATTTGTTGTGACCAATCTGGGCATTTAGGACATACTATTCCTTTAAGATTCCCAGAGAAGAGCCAATAGTCAGTCATGTTTGGTTTTAATAGATGAATGTTTATTATATTCAAGTTATATGTGGAAACTGGTGCCAATCATTTCCAAGTTCTGTTAGTTCACGCAGGACCTTATGTCCTGATGAAATGACCACAGTACACTGTTTCCTCATCTGTCTAGCTCTGCCTTGTTACTTCAGCCTTAAGAACAAGTTATTTTCTGAACTCTGTAGAGTTAGAACTTATGAGCCTAATAATATGAGATCACAAGTACCACCTTCATCTGGAAATTCTATCAAGAAAATAAACATCACTTGTATTGAAGTACATGGAAGTATGAATGAATTCACCATCAAGACTGTTAGGACCGACTCTATTGAATGAAATGGACTTATGTAATAAGTGCTGCACAGGTGCTATAACTCTCGAATTTAGCAATGCTGTCTTTTTTTGCCTCACTTTTTTTGCTCTATGTAAAGTTTGACTATTATGCGACATTGACCTGAGTAGAAAATGACTTTCTGAAACTTTCCTTGAGTGATTTTCAAAGTCTGACATGTTTCCTAGTGGCAGTCCTTATTCTCGAGTCTTGAGACATTATTTCAAACCGAACCAATCTCCAGCTTGCATTCTACTGTAGGACTTCCGTCTTTCCATGACATGATTCTACAGTATTGCACATAATTGTGGACTTAAATTTCCCGAGACTCTGAATGAGTGTATAGGCCTTAGTCCTTTCTCCATGTTGTCCCTACCTTCTGCATGAGTAATTGCTGAGAAACTGGGTAGAGAAGATGAAAGTGAGCTCCTTTTGAATTCACCCAGTTTTCTACTTCTTGAGCAAATATCAAGAGATTTAAGGCATATGAAGCTTTAATTCTCCATAAACTAATATATGTTGTAGATAAGCCACCTTTTCCAATTTATTAGCTACTGAGGGAATTCTGCCTCTATACATTTTCTCTACACCATTTTACATCCCTAGTAAGGATGTTTTCCATTTGACATCTGGGAAATACAAATCTCCAGAGCTCCGATTTCATGATGGTTCTTGGTCTTCTTCTCTCTAGAAATGCAGATCGCACGTTTGGTTTTGGCAACTTTGGGAGGCACATTTTCTTTTGTCACTGCTGGCAGTATTCTTGTGCATGCAAATGAACTACTCCCCACCACAATCAGGTACAAGACTCAAGGTTCCCTGTCAGGGTTAGAACAAACTTTTCTTAGCTCATCCACTCTTAAATATTTTTGACATTTACCTTTAACTAATTAAATTAAATTAATTAATTGACCGTGTGTGCATGTCTGTGTACGATAGGTGTTTATGCAGGTATATGCTTGCTACCATCTGTCCATAGAGATCAGAAGATAACTTTCAGGAATTGATTCACTTCTGGTTTCAGGAACTGAAATAAAGTCATCAGGCTTTATTTAAGGCTTTTAAGGTCCAACCTTAAAAGTCTTTGCTCAGGGTTCAAGAGACACTACAATAAATGAAGGAACTAGTATCTGAGGGCTAAAGCAAACAGCCTGCTCACCACATGTAGATAAGTCATGTACCCTTTATTGTTCTCTCTTTATTCTTCTGCCTCTATTCTAATTCTTCTGTCTTAATTGTCTATATTTTTTCAGTTCTAATTCTCTGTCTCAATTCTAATTCTATTTCTCAGATACATTCTTCTTCTTCTTCTTCTTCTTCTTCTTCTTCTTCTTCTTCTTCTTCTTCTTCTTCTTCTTCTCCTTCTCCTTCTTTTTCTCCTCCTCCTCCTCTTCCTTCTCTTCTTCCATTCTTATTTTTCTACATTCCTTATTCTTTTACATTTTTGCAAATTTATGCCAGCTTCTACTCCAGCTTCTGCTTCAGAATCTGCTAACTCTCTTTGTTCTACCTAGCTTATATAAGACCCACAAAATCTTGAAGGCATCTATCTGAAGGTCACATATTTCTTCTTCAATAAATGATAAGAAACAGAGTTATCCCAACAACTCATAGTGCAATAGATCCAGATAGGAAGAAAAGAGCACTTTCTTTCAGTTTATTCCTTAACTAGTGGGCTGCAAACTGCGGCTGTAAAGGGAGAAGTCTTTTTTTGCTATCTTATCTATAGAGGTAGGCTTATAGAACTAAACTAATAAGAAACATAAGGAAATGGTGTGTTTTAACCTACACTTTGGAGTATAAAATGCATCTTAAAAACATTTTGTGATTGGTGGTCATAAGGCCAGGCTTTCTTGGAAGGGAGACTTGTTTGTTTACAAATGGGTCTTCAGAGAGAATGCAGCAGGCCAATCTGCAGGAGCAAGGGGCAGAGGAGCCCATTCAGCACTTGCCAAAGCACAATGACTTTAAAAATATTTTGAATCTTAAGATATATTTTTTTTCTGTCCATGTAACCCTAGACCATAGAAAAGCAGACTTGTAACTCTATTTTGGGGCAATGAAGTTTTCATTTTGTAGCTAGCCCTGGCCAGTCAGGGACTCCTGTCCTGTGGTATCTGAACAAAGATCATAAAACTGAGGTTAGGAATCCATGCAGAGAGTTAATTATTGTCCCTGGTATTGAAATTAGGTTACTTGGCACTATTTACCTTGACTCAGCAAATCATACAGCTGTCTACATGTCCTAGTAAATAAGATTGCATTCTTTTGATAATAGTTTATCTTAAAATCCAATTAGCAAAACACCTGGGGTGATCTAGAAGCTACTTTAAAGTTTTATATCAGTTGATAGTGTGCAGTTATCTGGGCTGCTGGGGAAATTACAGCTGTTTTACTAAGCTGTGCGCTAGAACAGCTTTTAATGGAAACTTAAAAGTGCTGAGCCGGACAGCTTCTCTTTGTATTTGTTTTATGTATCAGAACTCCATGTAGGCTAACATTATTCACACCAATTAGACAACACAGCTAAGGAAAAGCCCTCTTCTTGACAATCCACAGATAAAAATGCCCAGTAGATTAGGAATGTATTTATGAGATACACATGTATACAGGTTATGGAAAGAATGTAATTAGCACACAGACAATTACAGGCAGAAGCAACAACTATTCTGGAGTCTGTATTTCTAGCAGGCCTTGTGAGGCAAGTTCCCTCCATCAGACATTAATTTTGGTGAGTGTCACAGAGTCACGTTGTTGGCTTTTTAGTTTATTCAGTCTCATTGACAGAATAGTCTCATTGACAGAATAGTTATCTTAAATAATTGATTGTGACAATAACAACAAAATATGTCCAAAGTCTCCTCAAGTCACTTTTTTTTGCTAGTTACTGCTAAGTCTACTGATGTACCACTAATTAAATCTAAGATAATATTTGGAACCCAGAAAAGGCAAATATATATACTTTAATTTTTCTTTTTACTTTTAAAAAATCAGTTTTAAAAAGCTGGCGTGAAGAATAATAGGTTTATTATACATTTTCACAGCCACCCTATTTTGGTTACTTGGCTACTTTTGTCCCTCAAATCCCTTTCTGCTAGTTACTTCTATTCCTGTCATTACTGCCCTCCTCCTTCTGTGTCACATGTATGCCATTAACCTCTTTCTCACTTAAGATATTTTTCTTTTCCCTCATTGTCCCCACTCTAGTTTCTTAGCTTCTACCCTATACTTCCACCCCATGTACACATATACACAAAAGCTAGCATCTAGGATCAGCATAGTAGAGAAAACATGTAGTATTTATTTCTCTGTGTATGGTTTTATAAGTGATAAATGGGTGTTTTAATATTATGATCTTGAGAAAAGACACTATCAAATGAAACAGAAATGGGAAAAACAAGATTAAAATTATCAACATTTTTATGTCAAAATACACTGCTGATTTTTATAAGTAATGCAAGATTCTAAATCAAATTTCAAATGTGCATCCTCATGCAGTTATTTCTGCATTCTGTTTTGTGCTCAAGGGCAACTGCTTTAGGAATCATTGGAATTTTTGGAAGTATTGGGTCAACCCTGTCTCCTCTGTTTATGATCCTCAAGACATACTTTGACTACCTACCGTGGATCATCTATGGGGTCTCTCCCATCCTCGGTGGCCTTGTTGTCCTTCTTCTTCCTGAGACCAAGAATCAGCCTCTGCCTGACTCTATCCAAGATATAGAGAAGGAGTGAGTAGAACCCTGCTGCGAAACAGCCTTGTCTCCCAAGTCACTCTGTTCCAGGCAGGCTGGTAACTAGGTCGATTCTTTTTCTGTTTACACATGGAAATTGTATTTGGTAAGGAACCCTTTGCATATCCATTCATACAATGGTTTCATATGTGTCTGGAAAGTCACGAGATACCAAAGACCAGTTCTATCTAGACTGTATTGGGAGATTCAGATATAAATAGGACAAGAGTATGTGTCTTTTGTCCTCTCTGACCTTGTATGAAACATATATCCTTGATGATATTTCACAAGCATGCTCAAATACAAACATCATTTCATCTCTCATATCTAGTAAGTGCTGGAAGCTGTCTAAAACTGACAGTGTCTGTATGCTTGAGTGTGAAATGGTCACTAAATTATTTAAAGGAAATTACACATAGGTCTAAAGGACCTGCCACAGATGACATATATCAGAGAGAAGGACTCTTGTTTTTTTCTATGAAATTCAGATTATCTGTTTCATTAGGAATGAAAGAGTTCATGAGAGAGAAGAAGGGACTGGTTAATAAAGGGAACACAGAATGTGAAAAAATGGGCAAGATTTCAAAACTGTTAGTGTGTTTCCATTACTTTCCCCCAACTAAACCTCGGAGAATTCCATAATAACCAAGGTAGAAAGTGTCCTAGTTTGCTTCTCTGTGACCACGATAAAACATGGACTAAATGCAGCTGAAGAAAAAAAAGGATTTATTTTAGTTCATAAGTTAGTGTCCATCACTGAGGGAAGCCAAGACAGGATCTTGAAGAAGAAACTAACCAAGGAATGTCACTTACTAGTTTGCTTCCTCTGGCTTGCTCAGATACCTTTCATATAAAGTGCAGGTTATCTGTGTAAGGATGGTACCACCCACAGTGGGCTGGGCCCTCTTCTATTAATTAGCAATCAAGAAAATGCTCCAAAGGCATGCCACAGGCTAATCTGATGATGAGTCAATTCTTCAACCAAAGTTCTTTCTTCTCAGGTATGTCAAGTTGACAACCAGAACTGGAGAGGCTGCCAGGGTGGTTTGGCCTTTTATGCACAAGGTGTATTTAAGTCATTTGTCAGAAATAATGGATGTTTTAAGGAGAAGTTGGGTGAAGGATGAGTTTGCTCTAAATAGTGCAGGGGATGTCAGTCTTCTATGTCCTCTCAGTTTCACTGTTATATGATTTGTTCTGTATATGTTACAGAAGGAGAATCTCCGGACAAGCAAAGCAGAAAGATGCTTTCATCAAAGTGACACAGTTTTAAGGAACTGGAATCTGAACAAGAAGCAAGATAAGAAAACTATCACTCGGATTTATGATGATCCAGGATCACTCTGATATAGCAAACATTTTCAGCAAATAGCAATATAGTGGAAAATTTGTATAAAATTTAAAATTGCCATTTTCAATCGATACATATATTATCCAATAGCAAAATTAAAGAAACTATAACACAGTGAAATAAACCTTCAGAGATATTTTTATTTTTATGTATTTTTAAATTAAATTTATTTTTTAAAAACAATCTTTTCTCATTTTACATGCCTCTTCCAGTTCCCACTCCCTCCTCTCTTTCTGCTTCCCTGTCCTTCTGCCCACCCCAGCCCCCTATCCATTCCTCAGAGAGAGTAATGCTTCCCAAGTGGAGTCAAGTCTGACATATCACTTTGAGGCAGGACCAAGTTCCTCCCCTCTATATCTAGGCTGAGCAAGGTATCCCTCCAAAAAGAATGGGTTCAAAAATGCAAGTTCAAGCACTAGGGATAAATCCTGGTCCCACTACCAGTGGTCTCACAGACTTCCCAAGCCACACAACTGTCTTCCACATTCACTGGGCCTAGTTTGGTCCTGTGTAGGTTTCCCCATTATCAGTCCAGAGTCAGTGGGCTCTCACTAGCTCGGGTCAGCTGTTTCTGTGGGTATCCTCATTATGGACATGACATTTTTTGCTCATATTATTACTTTAACCTCTCTTGGACTGGTCTACAGAAGCTCAGTCCAGTGCTTAGCTGTGGATCTCTGCATCTGCTTCTGTCAGTTGCTGGATGAAGGTTCTATGATGACAAGGTAGTCACCACTCTGATAACAGGGGAAGGCCAGTTCAGGTACCCTCTCCACTATTCTTTAGGGCCTTAGCTGGGGTCATCCTATTGGATTCCTGAGAATTTCACTAGTGCCAGGTTTCTTGCTAGCCCTATCGTGGTTTCCTCAATCAAGTTATCTCTTTCCTTCCTCTCCCTCTCTGTCCTTCCCCATCTCAACCATACTTCTTCCTTATGTTCTTCTTCTCCCCCCGCTTCTCCCCTCCCCATCATTTTCCAGCCTCCCTTCTCCCCCCTCTAATCGAATTTTCTCAGGATATCTTGTCTAATTACCTTTCCCAAGGGTATACATGTATGTTTCTCTTAGGGTTTTTCTTGTTACTTAGTTTCACTGAGGTCATGGATTATAGGCCGGTTATCCTTTGCTTTACATCTAATATCCACTTATGAGTGAGCACATACTATGTTTGTTTCTCTGATCTGGGTTACCTCACTCAGGGTATGTTTTTCTAGTTACATCAATTTGTATGTAAATTTCAAGATGTAATTTTTTTTACGGTTGAGTAGTACTCCATTTTGTAAATGTACCATATTTTCTTTACCCATTCTTTAATTGAGGAACATCTAGGTTGTTTCCAGGTTCTAGCGCTTACAAATAATGCTTCTATTAACACAGCTGAGCAAATGTCCTTGTGGTATTAGTGTTCATATTTTGGGTATATGCCCAAGAGTGGTATTGTTGGTTCTTTTGGTAGATTGATTCCCGATTTTCTGAGAAACCACTATACTGATTTCCAAAGTGACTGTACAAGTTTGTACTCTCATCAGCAACGGAGGAGTGTTCCCTTACTCTGTATCCTCTCTAGCGTAAGCTATCATCAGTGTTTTTTTTAAATCTTAGACATTCTGATAGGTGTAAGATGGTATCTCAGAGTTGTTTTGAGTTGCATTTCCCTCATGACTAGGATGCTGAGCAGTTCCTTAAGTGTCTTTCAGTCATTTGAGATTCTTCTGTTGAGAATTCTCTGTTTAGATCTGTACCCATTTTTTTTTTATTATTGGATCATTTGTTCTGTTGATGTCAAGTTTCTTGAGTTCCTTGTATATTTTGGAAATCAGTCCTCTGTCTGATGTGGGTTAGTGAAGATCTTTTCCCAATCTGTAGGCTGCCATTTTATCTTGTTGATCATGTCCTTTGCTTTACAGATGCTTCTCAGTTTCAGGAAGTCCCATTTATTAATTGTCAATCTCAGTGTCTGTGCTACTGGTGTTATATTAGGAAGTGGCCTCCTGTGCCCATGCATTCAGTACTACTTCCCACTTTCTCTTCAACAAAGTTAAGTGTGGCTTGGAATTCTTCTGTATTTATTGTTAAAAAGAAATCTGGAAAATGGAGAATGGTGACAGATCTAAGAGCTCTTAATAAGGTGATTCAGCCATGGGCCCTCTATAGTCTGTCATTCCTTTACCTTCTCTATTACCTAAAGGATGGCCTGTCATAGTTATTGACTTGAAGGATTGTTCTTCACTATACCTTTGCCTTCACAGTGCATACTTACTGTAGTGAGGAGCTGTGGGCCGTGTTCCAGCTGCCCTGCGTGTTCCAGCTGCCCTGCTCCCAGCTGCCTGGCTAGCTTATGCCCCAAAATGACAACACACAAACTATATTCATTTAAACACTGCCTGGCCCATTAGTTTCAGCCTCTTACTCACATCTTGACTAATCCATATCTAATAATCTTTGTAACACCACAAAGTGGTGCCTTACCAGGAAGATTCTAGCGTACGTCCATCTTGGGCTGAAGCTTCATGGCATCTGTCTCAGAGAGGAGAGGCATGGCATCTGTCTCACTTAGGAGAGGCGTGGCATCTGACTGAGCCATCTACCTCACTTCCTTCTTCCTGTTCTGTCTACTCCACCCACCTAAGGGCTGGCCCATTAAATGGGCCAAGGCAGTTTCTTTATTAATGAATGAAATCAACACAAACAGAAGATTCTCCCACATCAGCTTACAGTAATTCTCAGCCTGCCAAAAGATGTCAATAGAAAATTCTACTGGAAATGTTAAATAGCCCCACCCTGTGAGGATATAGATATGATAAGATTAAAAAAGTAGATTACTGAATCTACTTTTAAAAAGCAACTATTAGTTTTAAATGTTTTACATTGGACTGAGCTTTTGTGCATTGTATACAAATTTTGTATATTGATACAAATTTGAGATTTATTTTCTTAAAACATATTGTATATACATTTCTAATCTTGTTCAAGGTATTGTACCTATACAGCTCATTTAACAATGTAATGCAAATTTCTAGTCTATGAAAATTATTATTACCAACTGTTTAGGATAATAAGGAAATATAGGTTAGTAGTTTATGACCTAGTATAATTGAACTTGTAGTCACATTAGGTATGTTTTCAAGGTCAAACAAAGATATAGATAGACAGGTCATCTTCAAACACTTCAGAGATCTGTAGAATATGGCGTTTAAGATATTTTAAATAACCTAGGTTCTTCTTTTTTTTATGACAGTGAGACATGTCTGCTCCTGGCAGCACCAATCTACTTTAGAGAAGATAATGGGCATTAAAGAAACTCCACATGGAATTTATTTTCTTTGTGGCAAAGTAAGTCACTGGGCAAGAAAATGCCCTTGCCTTAACTGCTGATAGTGTGCAGTCATAATTGAACAGGCAGGACTCACAAAAGAAAGTAACTGCCAACATCATCAAGACAAAGTGGGACAGCCCTTCAGAATATCCTGCTTCATAGAAAATTCTGTTGGATATGCTAGGCCTGTAGGCAGAAGATGGATGCCCTGACATTGCAACCAGCTGTTTCTGTCATTAGAAGTCACTTGCTTGCATTTTTTGCTTACCCAGTTAACATTATTTCCTTCTTGGGTCACCTGTTGAAGTCTAGATAGTTTAGTTATAGTACCCCTTATTTATAAAACCCATAAAAGAAATTCACTAAAGAAATCTAAAGTATATAAGATTGAGAGATATCAAAAGATAGTTTTAGATGGTAATGCAAGTTGTGGTAGAAAGTAAATTAGGTACAAAATTTTGGACTAACCAAGATAGGATAGATGTGGAGTATTTTCTCTGAATTTGTCAAATGCAAATGGACTAGACATTATTAATGTATGCATTACCTGTATATATTGTATATTTTTGTACTTATTATATATAGTTTTTCTTGTATTAGTTATAATCTTTTGTATTTTAGACAAAAAGGGGAAATGTAGTTGCATTTCATTTGTATTTAATAAATAGAGCTTGCCGGAAGAGCAGAGAGTAAAACAACCACAGTGGTCAGCGTTATAGACCAGGCAGTGGTAATACACACATTTAATCCCAGTAGCCACACCAGTTACCATAAAAACTTGGTAGTAAATGCCTTTATTTCCAGTGGTTCATGCCTTTAATTCCAGCCCTAGAGAGGATTATAAAACTGGAGGAGATAGCTCTCAGTCTCAATCTTATTCTGAGGTTTCCTGGAGGCAGTATCACCATTTTTGGACTGAGGTTGAGGCAAGAGCCAGTGGCTGGCTGCTTTGATTTTCTGGTCTTCAGATTAAACCCCAATATCTGACTCTGAGTTTTTATTAATTGTGTTTTACAGCCTTGCCTTATTCCTGATTTTAGTGGAGTCACTTTGAGTTTCTCTCCATTTAATTTGATGTTTGCTGTCGCTTGCTGTATATTGCTTTAATTATGCTTAGATGTGTTCCTTGCATCCTGATCTCTCCAAGACCTTTATCATGATGGGGTTTTGGATTTTGTCAAAGGCTTTTCCAGAATCTAAAGTAGATCATGTGTTTTTTTCCTTTCAGTTTATTCCTATGGTGGATTACATTGACTAATTTTTATATATTGAACCATCCCTGCATCTTTGGGATGAAGCCAACTTGATCATGGTAGATGATTTTTTTGATGTGTTATTGGATTCAGTTTGCCAGTATTTTATTGAGTATTTTTGCATCAATGTTCATGAGGGAGATTGGTCTGTAATTTTCTTTTTTAGTTGTATCTTTGTGCAGTTTGGGTACCAGGGTAACTGTTGCCTCATAAAAAGCATGTGGCAATGTTCCTTCTGTTTCTATTGTGTGGAACAATTTGAGGAGTATTGATATTAGTTCTTCTTTGAAGTTCTGGTAGAATTCTGTGCTGAAACCACCTGGCCCTGGGATTTTTTTGGTTGGTAGACTTTTGATGACTATTTCTATTTCCTTGGGTGTTATAGGTCTATTTCAATTGTTTACCTGGTCTTGATTTAGTTTTGATACATGGTACCTATCTAGAAAATTGTCCATTTCTTTTAGATTTTCCAATTTTGTGGAGAACAGGTTTTTGAAGTAGGATCCAATGATGCTTTGCTTTTCCTCAGTGTCTGTTGTTATGCCCCTTTTCATTTTTGATCTTGTTAATTTTGGGTGTTTTCTCTCTGCCTTTTGATTAGTTTGGATAAAGGTATGTCTATCTTGTTGATTTTCTTGAAGAACAAACTCTTTATTTCATTGATTCTTTGTATTGTTTTCTTGTTTTGGTTTCATTGATTTCAGCCCACAATTTAATTATTTCCTGTCATCTGCTCCTCCTGGGTGAGACTGAAAACACTATCCTGAGTGAGATAACCCAGACCCCAAAATATGAATGTGGTATGTACTCACTCATTAGTGGATTCTAGCTATAAACAAAGGACATTGATCCTAGGGAAACTAAATAATAAGGTGAACCAAAACAAAAACATATATAGATCCTCCTGGAAATTGGAAGCAGACAAGATTTCCAGGCAAAAGTTGGGAGCATGAGGATAGGAGTAGGGTGTGGGAAGGGGAGAGGGGGAGAGAGAAGGAAGAAGGGGAGGGTTCAGGAGAGCTTGGGGGAGTGGGATGGTTGAGATGGAGGAAGGTTAGATATGGGAGCAGGGAAGAAGATATCTTAATTAATGGAGGTATTGTGGGGTTGGCAAGAGGTTTGACTCTAGAGGGGGTCCCAAATGTCCACAGGATGTCCCCAGGTCGGACCCTGGGCAGTGAAGGAGAGGGTACCTGAACTGGCCTTGTCCCATAGTCAGACTGATGACTATCTTGAATATCACCATAGAGCCTTCATCTGGTGACAGATGGAGATAGAGACAAAGTCCCACATGGGAGTACTGGACTGACCTCCCAAGGACCAGTTGAAGAGCAGAAGGAGGGAGAATATGGCCTAGGAAGTCAGGACAGTGAGGGGTGTGTCCACCCACTGAGACGGTATGACTGATCTAATGGGAGCTCACCAAAGCCAGCTGGAATGGGACTGAACTAGCATGGGATCAAACTGGACCTTCTGAATATGGCTGACAATTGGGGCAGACTGAGAAGCCAATGAAAATGGCACTGGGATTTGTTTTTATGGCATGTACTGGCTTTTTGGGATAATAATCTTTTTGGATGCATACTTTCCTAAGCCAGGATGGATGGGGGAGGGCCTTGGACTTCCCACAGGGCAAGGTACCCTCTGTTAGGACTGGAGGGGGAGAGTGAGTGGGGGAGTGGGAGGGAAGTGGGAGGAGGGGAGGAAGTGGAAATTTTGATTCCTAGTATTAATAAATCAATAAAAAAAACAAAAAAGAACTCAAGAAGCTAGACATTAAAATTCTAAATAACCCAATTAAAAAATGGGGGTACTGAACTAAACAGAGAATTCTCAAGAGAAGAATTTCAAATGACCAAAAGATACTTAAGGACATGTTCAACTTCCTTAGCTATCAGAGAAATGCAAATCAAAACAAAATTGATATAGAAATATAGAGTTTAACACAGCTTTTTGTTGTTTGTTGGTGGGGTGCCACAGAGAGAATTTCCTCACTCAGCAGCTGTGACAGGAAAAAAGTGGCTGTTTTAAAATACCGGTTTTCTGTGTTATGCCATCAGTGCAACCTCTGACTCTTCTGGGAGACAGAGCATTTGGATGGGATTTGTGAGCAGGTTGCTGCAGCTTGTTTAATGGCAATGTGGACCAGCTTTGTTCCTGGCAGTGGGGCCAAGTGCTTGGCTCTCAGAGGTGCAAGAGGCTCTGTCATGCTGAACTGTGCTGATCTCAGGCAGGAACTATTGTATTTATCATAATAACAGCACAGTTAAGGTTTAGACTGGGCAGGAAACAGGTGCTACCGCATTACCCCTACATGGCACACCTTCAGTTTTTAAGAAGTGCTTAGCATTTTAAAAAGTGCTCCTGGATAATAAAGAATTACAGATTCACAATAGGACAGATTCAGATATAAGTGACTTCTAAATGGGTCACCATGCTGTATACATGTACATAGGCTTGGGAGAGAGAAGAAAAATAATATACAAAGTCATAAAATAAAGTTAATGCTTTAAAAAAGGGTAAAGTCGCCGGGCGGCGGTGGCACATGCCTTTAATCCCAGCACTTGGGAGGCAGAGGTGGGTGGATCTCTGTGAGTTCGAGACCAGCCTGGTCTACAAGAGCTAGTTCCAGGACAGGTTCCAAAGCTACAGAGAAACCCTGTCTCGAAAAACCAAAAAAAAAGGGTAAAGTCTTTAAAGAGAAAGGCAATAGATTAATAGATTAAAAAGAGTAAAAAAAAAGTAAGCCACGTAAAAATAAAAAATTCAGAGTCTGGATTCTGTATATCATTGTGTTTTCTTTAATTTTTTCTAACTGTGAGGGAGCTAAGTACAGAGACACATCTCATTGTGTGGGCTGCTGAGCTAAACCAACATGTATATTATAAAGGAATTATGACTTCAGAATTTGGGTCTAAGGATATGATGCTTTGGAGGAGAGGTTCTTCTTTTGTTTTCACAGAAGATGAGAACCTGTGGATTGCTTCTACACCAATATGGTTTCATAGACCAAGGCCTCCAGAACGATTGCCATGAACACCCTCCAAAAATTAATTCACTCAACTGCTGATTGAGATGAACCTAGCACACAGGATATACCATAAAAGACCTGATTAACAGTGCCCCCATACAGCACGAAGCAGTTTAGAGAGAAAAAGCTGTGCCCATATTCCCAAATATTGTTTATGGATGTTTACATTTAAAGGGGGATATGATATGGATATAAATAATTTGCATTGGTATGGATTTTGCTTTATTGATATAAATTTTAGGTCAGTCTTGTTATATGTATGTTTCTGCTCTTAATTGAGGTATTGTGATGTGTAGTTCATTTTAAAATGTATAATTAAGAAATATAGGTTAATAGGTAATCATCTATAATAGTCAAGTTTGTAGTCATGTTAGTTAGATTTTTTTTAGATGTGCATAAATATATTTCATATGGATAGGCATTCTTCATATCATTCAAAGACTACAGAATATAGCATTTAAAATGTTTTAATAACTTAGGGTTTTTCATGACAATGAGATGCATCTGCTCCTGGCAGCACCAGCTATTTTAAGAGGAAGATGGGCATTGAAGAGGCTCCTTATGGAGTTGGTTAGCCATTTGGGCAAGAAACTGTTCTTGCCTGAACTGATGCATAAACTGGACATGAAGAACCTGCAAAGAAATGTCTGCTGAACTTGCCTAAAACTGAGATGATCCTTCGGGGTTCATGTTTCATGAAAGAGTCTGCGAGGCATTCTGAAGGACACAGAAAAAAGTGACTACACTGTTTAAAATTTCCTGCTTCATGAAAAAGTCTGCTGGATACTATTGGCCTGTAGGCTGAAGATAGATGCCCCAATGGTACAGAAGAACTTTGGGTAAAAATGTCAAGGCAGTGAGATGTCTCTGTCAATTCTAGAGTTTTGGAAGTTGTTTATAATGCACTTCCTGTTTACTTAGGTAATATTATATCCTCCTGGAGTCTTTGATAGAGTTAAAAAATAGATAGTTAAAGTTATAGTTTTCCTTTGTTATGATAAAAGATAAAATAGATATAAATATTGTAACTGTAATTTTTCTTGATAACTGTTTTGTTATATGTAATTTTACCATGTTAATGTTAAAGCCTTCCTTTTTGTTTAAACAGAAAAGGGGAAATGGTGAAGGAAATCCTACACCATTTATGTGTTGCTTTCATTGGCTAATGAATAAAGAAAATGCCTTGGCCTAGTTGATAGGACAGAACTTAGGTAGGCAGAGTAGACAGAAATGAATGCTGGGAAGAAGGGCAGAGTGGCAGAAGCCATGGATCTCTTGCCTCAGATAGATGCTGGTTAGAATCTTGCCAGTAAGCCACAGTCACAAGGCGATTCACATTAATGGAGATGGGTTAAACTAATATGTAAGAGTTAGCAAATAAGAAGTTAGGGCTAATGGGCCAGTCAGTGATTTAATTAATACAATTTCTGTGTGGTTATTTTGGGTGTGAGCTAGCCAGGTCACCAGGACAAACAAAGGACTCACTCCCTGCAACACCTTAGTTTGATTATTTCCAGTCTTCTACTCCTCCTAGGTGAGTCTGCTTCTTTTTTTTTTCTAGAGTTTTCAGGTGTGCTGTTAAGTCTCTAATGTGAGCTTTCTCCATTTTCTTTATGTGAGCACTTAGTGCTATGAACTTTCCTCTTAGCACTGCTTTCATGGTGTCCCATAGGTTTGGGCATGTTATGTCTTTATTTTCATTCAAGGAAGACTTTAATTTCTTTCTTTATTTCTTCCTTGACCCATGGGTGGTTCAGTAGTTGACTGTTCAGTTTCCATGAGTTTGTAGACTTTCTGGAGGTAGAATTGTTGTTAAATTCTAACTTGGTGATCTGATAAGACACAGGTGGTTACTAATATTTTTTTATATCTGTGGATGTTTGCTTTTTTACCAAGTATGTGATCAATTTTCAAGAAGGTTCCATGAGATGCTGAGAAGAAGGTGTATTCTTTCCTGTTCGGGTGGAATGTTCTATATATGTCTGTTAAGTCCATTTGATTCATTACATATGTTAGTTCTTTTATTTCTCTGTTGAATTTCTGTCTGGTTGACCTGTCCATTGGTGAGAGAGGAGTGTTGAAATCTCCTACTATTAGTGTGTGGGGTTTGATGTGTGATTTTAGTTCTAATAATGTTTCTTTATATATGTGGGTGCTTTTATATTAGGGGCATAGATGTTCAGGATTGAGACTTCAACTTGATGAATTGTTCCTGCTATGAGTATAAAGTGTCCTCTCTATCTCTTCTGATTGATTTTAGTTTGAAATCAATTTTGTTAGATATTAGGATAGCCACACCCACTTGTTTCTTAGGTCCATTTGCTTGGAAAACCTTTTCCCAACCCTTTACTCTGAGGTGGTGTCTGTCTTTGAGGTTGAGGTGTGTTTCTTGTAAACAGCAGAATGTTGGATCCTGTTTTCATATCCATTCTCTTAACCTGTGCCTTTTTATAGGTGAAATGAGTCCGTTGATATTAAGTGTTATTCATGACCAGTTGATGTTAACTCTGGTCATTTTTTGGTGGTAGTGTTTGTGTGTTTTCCTTCTTTGAGTTGTGCTAGTAGAGGGTTGTCAGATGTCTGTGCTATTGTGGGTGTTATTGGCTTCCTTGGGTTGTGGTTTTCCTTCTAGTACTTTCTGTAAGGCTGGGTTTGTGGGTATGTATTGTTTAATTCATTTTTTTGTCCTAGAATATCTTGTTTTCTCCATTGATGGTGACAGAAAGCTTTCCTGGGTATAGTAGTCTGTGCTTGCATCCATGGTCTCTTAGTATCTGCAGCACATCTATCCAAGACCTTCTGGCTTTCATGGTTTCCACTGAGAAGTCAGGTGTAATTCTGATAGGTTTCCCTTTATATGTTACTTGACCTTTTTCCTTTGCAGCTCTTAATATTCTTTCTTTACTCTGTGTGTTTTGATTATTATATGGTGAGGGGATTTTTTTTAATGATACAGTCTATTTGGTGTTCTGTAAACTTCTTGAACTTTCAAGAATATCCTTCTTTAGGTTGGGAAAGTTCTCTTCTATAATTTTGTTGATATATTTTCTGGGACTTTGAGCTGGAATTCTTCTCCTTCTTCTACCCCTATTATTCCTAGGTTTGATCTTTTTATGGTGTCCCAGATTTCCTGGATGTTTTGTGCTGAAAATTTGTTGGATTTGCTGTTTTCTTTGATCAATGTGTCTATTCCCTCTATATTATCTTCAGTACCGGAGATTCTTTCATCTTTTGTATTCTGGTGGTTATACTTGTCTCTGTAGTTCCTGTTTGCTTACCCAGTTTTCCATATCCAGCCATCCCTCAGTTTGTGTCTTCTTTATTAACTCCATTTTGGTCTTCAAGTCTTGATTTGTTTCCTTTACCTGTTTGATTGCTTTTCTTGGTTTTCTTGGGTATCTTTGAGGGATTTATTAATTTCTTCTAACTTTTTGTTTGTCTTCTCTTCCATTTATTTACAGGAGTTTTTCACTTGCTGTTTAAGGGTCTCCATTATTTTCATAAGGTTACGTTTAAAGTTGATTTCTTTTACTTCTTCTGGGTTAGGGTGTTCAAGTCTTCCTGTTGCATGTTTGCTGGATTCTGGTGTTATGTTGCTTTTCAGGTTGTTAGAGGAATTTTTGCATTGGCACCTGCCCATCTTGTCCTCAAATGAGGCCTGGAGAGTCTTTGCATCTTGGTACTATCTTTGCTGTGGCTGACTGTGTACTTGGGAGTTTTTCTTGGTCTACTCTCTCTTAGGTCCCCTCAGCACTGGAGCTGGCTCTCAGAACCCCTCCATCCTGAAGTAGGCTGTGCTGGGGGTTCTAAGGACCCTGCAGATGAAAAGGAGTGCCTGGGGGCAAGATGGGATGGGGTAACTAGAGAAAGCCAGTAGC
Organism: Arvicola amphibius; assembly: GCF_903992535.2. Lineage (NCBI taxonomy): Eukaryota > Metazoa > Chordata > Mammalia > Rodentia > Cricetidae > Arvicola > Arvicola amphibius. The sequence goes on along the minus strand of NC_052047.1, from coordinate 151,588,286 downwards.
CGGGGAGAAACCCCCATGAATGGCCAGGGATGTTTAGGGAATCAGAGGGGGCCTGGACTCTGTTACCTGGGACCATCTTGCTGAGCAGCCACTCACTCACCACTCCAGATCTCCTCAGAACAGGAGCAGGGACTCTTGCTGGGCTCCAAGCACCTCACAGACAAAAAGGCAGGCTTGGGGGTCAGGGTGTTTTGGCACAAAAAAAGCTCCAGTGGCAGGACCACTCACCGCTGGCTCCCCAAACCACCCAGCCCCTAAGCAGGCTGAGTTGGGGGAATCCAGAGATCCTGGATGTTTGGATGCTGATAGAAGGAAAAATAACTATCCAATAGGGATCATCAAGAAAAAGGAATATGAGTTGTAAGGACAGGTGATAAACACACACACACACACACACACACACACACACACACACACACATACAAATAGAGCTGGCTTTGGAGTTGGACAATGACTCTGTCCTTCTCTAAATCCAAGCATCTTGTTAAAAGAAAAATTCAGAGTTTCTGTCTCATGTCAAGAGTCATCTGGTATGGGACAGAAAGAAGAAAGAATTTAGAAAAAAATTTATTTTTCTTCATTCCTATTTTTGTCTCTATCATACCCTTCATTGAATTTAGAAAAAATTTTATTTTTCTTCATTCCTATTTTTGTCTCTATCATACCCTTCATTGAATATATATGTCTGTATATGTCTATATAAATAATGTTTAGTTTTCCACAATGAATAATGAATTTTCCTTCAGTAATCTTTGAAGTTTCCATGAAGAAGATGGGGCCCCACAACAACAGCTCTACCTGGTTGTTATGACGTCATGATGCTGACAGCACTACTATAAGACCTGTTTTGGGTACCAGCTGCTCAAGATAGTTCCAACTTGGTTATCTGAAATGGTGCACTTTTTTTTGCAACATTCTGGCCAGAACTCCAAATAGGAACCTTAGAAAAACCCTACTGAACCGGGCGGTGGTGGCGCACGCCTTTAATCCCAGCACTCGGGAGGCAGAGGCAGGCGGATCTCTGTGAGTTCGAGACCAGCCTGGTCTACAAGAGCTAGTTCCAGGACAGGCTCCAAAGCCACAGAGAAACCCTGTCTCGAAAAACCAAAAAAAAAAAAAAAAAGAAAAAAAAAAAAGAAAAACCCTACTGAATACTCAGAGACTATTTGCAATTTCACCAGACAGTAATCTTGGAACTTAACCACCATTTTACTTTCACAGGATCCCATAGAAAGAAATACTGGAAGTATTTCTAGAAGATGATGTCCTCTCCCAACAAAGTTTGTCCTCAGGGTTAGGGACATCATTTAGGGGTTGATTATAATTGGTATAGGGTTGGATGTTAGGGGAAAATTATTTAGGATCAGGGATCTCTGAAAAAAAGAGAGAAAATTGGATGGGATGATAGATTTTAGTGTGAGCTTACTCACACTAATAACAACAGTGAATAATGGAGTTAACACTTGTGAGCTATTATTTATAGGCAATTTACATTGGTATAAATTCTTGTATATTGATACAAACTTAAATTATATTGAATATGTTCCTATTTTTGTCTACAATAGTTGTATACCTAGGCAAAGTTATTTTGTCATATTGTATGCAGGCATGCTTCTACCTCCACTTAAGACATTTTGTATATTGATACAATTTTAGGATATAGTTATCATATTGCAATATAAATTTCTTCCTCTGGTCAAAATACATTGTTTACATTTTGAGATCCTTGTCCTTATTTGTTGCATAGTTGTTTAAAGATTGTTTAATATTCTAATATGAAGTCTTAGTATTTAAGTTATATAGGTATTAAGATTCATAGGTCAATAATCATCCATGTTTGTCATACTTATAGTTAAACTATTCAGGTTCTTTAGATACATAGAGATTGTATTCTGCATGGATAGGTAATCTTCAACCACTTCAAAGAGTTGTGGAATATGACATTTAAATAACTTAGGGTTCTGTTGACATGAGACATGATTGCTCCTGGCAGTACTGATCTATTCCTGAGAGAATGTTGAGCACTGAAGACATTCCACTTGGAGCTTGGTAAAACAGGCCTTTGGGCAAGGCACTGCCCATGCATCAATCACTGACAAAATGCATGGATGTCTGGACAGAACAAGCAGGAGAGATGAAAAAAGACTGTCATATTTGCCAAGACAGGGTAAGACAACTTTGAAAATGTCTGTCAGTTACTCTAGGCCTTAGTCAAAGTTGGTTGCTCCAGCATTGCAAATAAGACTTTGGGTGATGGTGGGGCTGATCTATTCGGAGTTTACCAAGCCCAGCTGGACTGGGACTGAAAAAGCATGGGATAAAACTGGACTCCCTTAACATGGCGGACAATGAGGGCTGCTGAGAAGCCAAGGACAATGACACTGGATTTGGATCCTACTACACATACTGGCTTTGGGGGGGGGGGCTGGCCTGTTTGGATGCTCACCTTCCTGGACCTGGATGGAAGGGGGAGGAACTTGGACTTCCCACAGGGCAGGGAACCCTTACTGCTCTCTGGATAGGAGAGGGAAGGGGAGTGGAGGGGGGAGGGGGTAAATGGGAGGTGGGGAGGAAGCGGAAATTTTTAATAAAAAAAATGCAAAAAAAAAAGACTTTGGGTGATTGCCCAGGTAGCCAGTTGTCTCTGTCATTTGTTGCACATTTTGGAAGTTACTTGATTGCACTTCCTGCTTACTCAAGTGATATTATTGCCTTTTTTGGGTCTTCATTGGGGTTGAAGACTAGATAGTTGTAGTTGCTTTCCTCTCATGACTTGGCCAAGTTATTTATTATACAAGACTTAAACTCATTAAGATAGGATAATTATTGAAACATTTATTACATGTTTCTTGCTTGATATTATTTATGCTGGTTGTAATTCTAATTTTTATACCTGATATTTATTCTTATTGTATATAATTTTGTATTAAACAAAAGGGGAAGGTGCTGTAGGAATTCCTACTGCTGGTAGCCTTTAAGTTACCCACCTAATTGAGCGTGGCCTCTTATACAAATGTAAAGCATGCATCTGGCCTCTTTTCCAGCTGTGGGATTCGGTTGCTGTTCCCCATTCCAGCAGAGAACTGTGATCTGTGTCTATCCCTAAATATATAACCCCCTGTTATACTCAATTCTGAGCTAGTGTGGGATTTCTTTTAAGCATCCTTCTTTATGTTGGAGAAAGTTAAACATAAAGGAATTTAAAAGATTTAATGCCTGTTGTTAAAAACAGCACAATTTTGCACTTTTCTCTCCCCATTCCCCCCTCCCCCCATCCCACCCCACTCCCATGTTCCCATTTTTTGTCCAACAATCTTGTCTAGACGGCGGAGGAGGACTGAGAAACCAAGGACAACGGCAATGAACATGACCTCTACAGCATGGACGGGCTCACTGTGAGCCTTGTCAGTTTGGTTGCTCACCTCCCTGGACTTAGGGGGAGCTGGGAGGACCTTGGACTTAACATAGTGAAGGGAACCCTGATGGCTCTTTGTCTTGGAGAGGGGTGGAGTGGTGGGGGTATGGGTGGAAGGGAGGGGAGGGAAAGGGGAGGAGATGGAAATCTTTAATAAAAAAAAAAAAAGAAAAAAAAACCAGCACAATTTTGGATGTAATCAAGCACAGAAGAGCTTCAATAGCTAAATCAAGAAATTCAGGAGAGACCAGAAAATAAGTTCTTTGGCAAGCTGTTATAAGGGTTCAGAGATCAAAGCTAAAATTACAAATAGATGGCACTGTAATGAAAGGTTTAGTAGACAGAAGAGCGATGTAACAATAATTTCACTAAAATCTTGTCATCTAGATCGGAGTCCTTAGGAGATAAAGATTCATTTTCTAGTAACTGGAACTTCATCTCAGGTAACAGAAGAGAAATATGGGGTGAGTGTATAGGGCCAGAAGACAAATAGGAACATTAAAGCCATATATGGCTAATATAGCCATAAATTTATGGTGACATGATTTGTTGCAACAATGGAAGACCGAGATTAATATTCCTTCACTCTCAGAAACAAACCATAAAGCAAAGAATGCTTCTGAGATAAATATTAAGAGGTATAAATAACAGTTACAGACTCTTCAGGTTGTACATAAACATGACACAAAAGTTTGCTGGTCTTTCAAAGTTACCAATTTTAGTACCTTTAAAATCGTTAATTGACAAACCTGTTTGGTGGAAGAATGACTTTTGACATCAGAAAAATTACAGGAATTAGAACATCTGGTACAATACAGCTAAATGCTCAACACAGTAAAGAATCAACAAGTCCTCTAAATTCTCCCATGCTTGTCATTAAAAAGAAATCTGGAAAATGGATAATGTTAACAGATTTAAGAACCATAAGTAAGGTGATTCAGCCAATGGGCTCTTCATAGCCTGGAATTTACTTGCCTTCTTTATTTCCTAAGGGATAGTCTATTATAGTGACTAATATAAAATATTCTTTGTTACTATACCTTTACAAGGAAAGGATACAGGATAAATTTTCTTCACAGTGTCTACTGATAAAAATGTTCAATATGTTAAAAGGTATCAAAGGAAAATTCTTCTACAAGGTCTGTTAAATAGTGCCACCTTGTGTCAATATTTTGTACAACATCCATTAGAAATAATTCATAAAAAATCTCCGATCTAAAATTTATCATTATATGGATGATATCTTACTGAGTGATTCAGATGTGGAAACCTTAGAAAAATATTTGATAAAATAATGAGAATTTTGCCTTGCTGGGAATTATAGATTGCTCTTGAAAAATACTAAGAGGAGATAATTCTATCAATTATCTAGAACATGGAAGGAGATTTACAGAAAATTTGACCTCAGGAAGTACAAATCAGGAGAGAGCAATTTCAAACAATTAATGATTTTCAAAAATTTCTGTGAGATAGTAACTGAATATGGCTCACACTTAGATTAACTATTCAAGAGTTAAGCAATTTATTTCAAAACTTACAAGGTATTAGGGATTTAAATAGTTCAAGAAAATTATCAGCTATACCTCAGAAAGAGCTATCTCTGGTAGAAAGAAATTTACAAGATGCACATGTGGATCTCTTGAATCCAAAGCTTGACTGTATTTTAGTTAAATGCATTCTACTTCTCCTCCCACAGGAATTCTTTTGTAGCGAGAATATAATATCTTAGAAAGGATATTTTTAGTACTCAAGCAGAGTTAAAAAATGAAAGACCTTTGTAGAAAAGATTTCTGAATTGATTCTGATAGGAAAAAAAATGTGACTTACCAATTAGCAGGAATAGACTCATCAGAAATTGTGGTCCCTTTTACCAATAATGAAATTTTCTCATTATGAGCAGAATACAAACACTGGCAGAGTTTGCAGTAAAGAAGTCTTTAAGAAGATGATGAAGATCTGCGAGGGTGAACCCAAGGGGAGTTTGGAAATACTAACTCCTGGACAATCCTGCCCCATGCCTCTTGGAACTGACTCTGTGGACCAGGCTGGCCACAAGCTTGCAGAGATCCACCTGCCTCTGCCTCCCGAGTGCTGGGGTTAAAGGTGCGCAGAATACAAGTAATAATTACCTAACATATCTTACATTTTTCCTTTTAAAAAAGTTCTTATAAACTTCAAGAGATCAATTTAGATCCACCAGCACTGTTGCAGGTCAAAATGAACTCAGATAAATATTATTTGCCAACATTTTGTTTTCCCATGTACCTGTTTTAGGGCGGGGAGACTTTCCCTCTCTCCCTGTCCTGGAATGCTCTTATCTCATCTGACAAAACAATATTCTTAAAAATTCTAAATATACACCCAAGGAAAAAAGTTCTTTAAAATTTCTTGACTTCATTTTCTGCCATTATTATTTATTTGTCCAAGCAGAAATTCTAATTGTTTATAAAGGGTTGTAGATTGTCGCCTTCTTGCTGCAGCCCTGTGCCCTGCGCTACAGCTCTCACTCCAGGGGACTCTATTCCATTCTCTGGACACAGACAGCTCCAAAGTTGCCTGCATGCCTCACAGATTCAGAAACAGCCTGCTCTTCCCTGGGTTCCCACTGACCTCCCCAACCTTCAAGATGCCCAGCTTCACCCCCATGCCAGCAGGAAAAAACCATGAGTGATATCTATATTCCTGTGTCACTTACCCATGTTTCCATATTGAACTCTACAGCCAGGGCCTGGACTGCCTTTTAAAAATGTTCTATTACTAATTCTGTTACTAAATGTATAAATTCCGTCTAAGATTCTCTAAGGTACATATTATCACACATTCTCCATATGTATTTCTGGCAACTGTTCTGCTATGTAAATCTTACTATGTAAACTTTCAGACAAGTTGGCACTGCCCTTTCATAGCTAAAATGGTTTATTATTGCCTTGATTACAAATTTTACTTTTTAGGTCAATTTCAACTACAGCTTTGATCCTACAGATGCTCACCACTAATTCAGTCACCCCCAGGTGCTTAGGATCTGAAATACCTGTTGCCCAGAGAGATATCCATACACGGCATTTATTAAATGAAAAATGGGGAGATGCTGCAGTCTGCAGGAATCATGCAGTGAGATTTCAACTGATAGAACAGAAGGTTGGCCCACCAGAATGAATGTGTTCTGATGGCGATAAATCCAGTTCTCAAGGCACTGGGCCTACCACCTGTTGTCTATTGGCTGTTTCTTACAGTTAGATCTCTTGTGAAGCCATAAGCACTCTCCCTTAGTTCAAGATTCAGCAGAATATAGATTATTGGACAAATTTTTTCCCATGTACTGGTATATTGAGTCAACCCTCTTTCAACTGGGTTTCAACTGTGGGAACTCCAGTGGGAAATTTAGCCACGTAGTTAATGACCTTGGTTCCCTCAGTCTAATCCCTGCTTCGTTCCCCGAGACACATCAGAAACCACCTCCCTGCAACTGTCTTCCATGTGGCAGGACATGCAGTCAGGAAAGAAGTCTTTCATACAGATCACATTTGGGACCTTCAGAGGTAAAGGGACGTCCAAGCTCAGAGAACTGTCTTTGTTTTGCAAGTGTATGCAAACTGAAAACTTTGCAGAGCAGAAGTGGAACCGCTGGAGAGGAATAGAGAAACTGATGCGGAAAAGTATGTCGTGGAGGGTTCATTTCACTCACAGATCCTCTAAGTACCCTGCTTGCTCTAAGTCTTCTGCAGAACCCTGAGGAGACACTGAGGCTGACTCCAGAGGTCCCTGATACCTCTTACTGTTACGTAACTATTCTAAGTAGTTCTGAAGTTTGGTTTGCAAGATAACTACACCTGCTTGCTTACATTTCTTTGGCAATTTGTCTTCCATCCATTGATATTCAGGTTTTTTAGTATCTTTGCTGGATGAATGTGTTTCTTGGCAACTACATCACTTGTTTCTAGTTTTATAATTCTGTCACTTAGTCTATGTCTTCTTTTATTTTTTGGTTTTTCGAGACAGGGTTTCCCTGTAGTTTCTAGAGCCTGTCCTGAAACTAGTTCTTGTAGACCAGGCTGGCCACGAACTCAGAGATCCGCCTGCCTCTGCCTCCTGAGTGCTGGGATTAAAGGCATGTGCCACCACCGCCCGGCTTAGTCTATGTCTTTGTAGTGGTGAGTTTAAGCTATTTACTCTTAAGTTTATTATAGAAATGATTACCATTTCCTATCAATTTGTTAAGTGATGGGCTTTCTGTATTATTGGTTGACCTGAACCTGAAGGAATAAAGGTATCAGATGGAAAGGTGTTGAGAGAGGAGCACCATGGATGGTAATATAGAGAAAACAGAAATCTGGGGTCAGGAGGTCTACATGAACTGATGTCTCATGACAGCAAGTTTATTAAAAAATAAACTTTTTTTTTTTATTAAAACAGCATTTTATGTACTGTTTGCAGGAAAAACAGGACAGAGTCATAAGAATGCTTATGGGATAAAATTATCAGGTAACTAATCAATTAATATTGTGCAAAGGGATCACTGAATATCTCAAGTATGTCACAGACCAATTACGAAGAAGCCTTGGGACCAATAAGCCCCAGCCTAGGAAAGGATGTTGCAAAGCCTGTCACTGGACATGAACATTTGTCCTTTTGTGGGGGCCTCAGAGAAGGTCTTGGACTGGCCTGGCTCCTAACAGTTTATGCTTACTTTCTTCCTGCAACATTAATTTCTGAGGGTCTGCTTGCCACGGACCGCCTCTCGTGGAGACCACCGACCGCGGGAGAACAGGGGTGAAGGCTAGGAGAAATCAGGAATCGGCGAGGAAATGACAGACAGACACACTCAATAAGGTTGAATATGCTGCTGCAAATTTACTGAAGTTCAAGCATCAGTTTTATAGGATCACAGAAGGAAGTTGGCAAACAAATTACATGAGAAGAATGATTATAGGCAATAATCAAAAGCTTTACATGAGAAAAATTGATTACAGACAATTGATTGTTTCCAGTATGTCTTGTGGTTAGGGCCAGGTGAGCAGAGCTCTTCTTTGAAATCTGTCTCACACCACTAACCAACTATTTTCTCATAGCCCTAAATCATATCTGTTCTCATGGTAACCCAAAACACCATTCTTTAGGGTTATACTCCCAAGGCTTGCTCCGATGGTGAATAATTGGTTTCTTAATGTCAAGAATCCTGCCTTTCTCTCTTATCTAAAATGCACCTGGGGGTTTCTCATTCTGGCTAGCCTCTCCCATCATGAACTCCTTTTGTTCTAGGGTATCCATAAGTTTTCCCAGAGAGCGAGCCAAGGAACAGAAAGCTCAATACAGCGCCAGGGCTAGCCAGGGCGAGTTTGCTGATCCGGAATCATGACTGTGGCTGATTGCCAGGGAACTGCCTGGGGCTCAGCTCCTGGGAGCGTAGACCCCAACCCTTCAGCGTCGCTCCACCTTAGCGGCATTTTTCTGCTACACAGGCGTGACAGCCGTGGGCATAGCAGTGTATTCCATAATTGCCTTTTCCCTTCATGATTAACCCATCTATTACCCAATTCATCATACCCTCCTGTGTAAGGAAGGGGATCCAGGTAATTTCCAGACTCTGGTGTCCAGCGCGGGGCTGTCCACCACTGACCATTAATCAAGTACTGAATGTATCCTCCCGGTAAATGTCTTTGGGGAATTTTTTCTAATTCCTTTTTATGTTTCTCATTCTCATCACTATGCTGATTTCCCCTCAACATTTCTATTCTGACCTCCTCAGTTTCATTATGTTTTGGTTGAATAAACAGCTCTCTTTGCTCCACGTCATCCAAGAACCTTCCTAGATTACGTTGTGGGTTTATGTTAGTTATCTCAAACTCCGTAGCAACAGCCTGAATAAACGGTGGCGCAGAGTCAAGTAGATCAGTATCCTCTGTGTCATTTCGTTCTCTAGGATTCATGGTAGCAGTCATCGGTAAACAGGAAAGATAAGAAATACAAAGAAAGAGTACGCAGAGTAGCAGGAGGGCTCGCTTCCAGGGCCAGTTCCAAGGCCACTTTGTTCTACCTGAATCAGATCCCATCACGGTAGCTGATTGCTAGGGGACCGCCTGGGGCTTCGCTCCAAGAAGCTCTAACCCCAATCCTTCAGCGTGTGCTGGCCAGAGTAATGGCATTTGTCACTACACGGCAGTCACTGCTGTGGACGTGGCATCTGCTGAGTTGTTTCTGAGTATATTTCTGTTTGTTGAGTATATTTCTTTCGAGATTCCTTCTTTAGTTATATTTTGTAATCCTGACTATAATATAACACAGAATATTTCTTCTCTTATTATGTCTCTTGGGAGTTCTATACACCTCTTGAATTTGGATGTCTGTATTCTGTACATTTGGGGAGTTTTCTGCTATAATTTTTCCTTAATGATCCTCCATTGCATTTTACACCTTCTTTTTCCACACCATGAATTCTCTGTATTGGCTTCTTAAACATGATCCAGAGATAATTGGGATGTGCTGTCTTTGTGCCTTTTCTTAGAGGAATGTCTACATGGCATGTGCCTACAAGCACTGGTAAAACATGACATCATCAGATGAGTTACTGAAGTGGTCGTGGTTGCGTGCAAAGGACCAAGGGTAGGGCTGGATACTAAACACCAAGATAACCAGCTGGAATAAAAATCCTGGTCTTTATATTCTGTGAACTTGCTGGAGGCAAAATACCAAACTTAAGAAGTAAAGTCTGTCTACTATCAGAGGGTTGTGGCTAGTGCCACAGGCCAAAGTAAACTCTATGACTTCTGAAACACGGGCTTTTGGTCCAGAACTAGCCTTTAAGATTGGAAACTTCAGAGCCTGGCAGTGGTGGTGTACATCTTTAATTCCAGCAGTAGGGAGGCAGAGGCAGAGGCAGAGGCAGGCAGATCTCTGTGAGTTTGAGGCCAGCCTGGTTTACAAGAGCTAGTTCCAGGACAGGCCTTAAAGCTACAGAGAAACCCTGTCTTGGTGAGTACATCACAGACAAATATCTTGGTTCCTTTTATTTTGAAGACAGGGTTTTTGTAGCTTTGGATGTACTGGGACTAGCTCTGTAGACAGGCTGGCCTTAAATTTACGGAGTTCCACCTGCCTCTGCCTCCAGAGTGGAGGAATTAGAGACATAAATCACCAGCAACTAGTGTAACCTGGTTCTTTAATTGGCTTAATAAGGGTGAGTGGCTGAGTTAGGGTAGGCAGGACGTATTAGCTGGTCATAACTCCAGTAGCAGGAGAAGGCTCTCATCTAATGTAGCTCTTCTGCCTTAAAGTCCACTGTTTTCTAACCATGAGCAATATTGTTTTACTTTATCTTTGAATCGATTATAATCCATCAGGGGCTGGTGCACAGTAGTATCCTCATTCCACAGATAGTGAGACCTAGGCTCACAGAGATGAGAACTTCTACAATAAACCCAAGTGTAACTACTCACCTTGCTCTTCCTATTATTCCAATGCCTCACTAAATAAAGCTGAAGCCATCTAAGCCAGGTATGGTGGCATAGACCTTTAATCATGGTACTTAGAATGTGGAGGGAGGAATTTCAGGATTTGAAAGTCATCCAAGATGACAATGGTAAATAGGATATGTTGAGAGGCCCTTGGAAATTAGGGAGACAGTGTCCATAGTCTCCACTGCAGCTATAAAACTTCAGGGCCATGGCACCAGCAAGTGACGTGGGATTGTGGGATTTCCCTCTGTATGCTGTGATTACCATTGATAAAAAAGGAACTGCTTTGAGCCTATAGCAGAGCTATAGGGGAACAGAGTAAGATGGGGGAAACCTAAGCTGAATGCTAGGAGAAAGGAGGTGGAGTTAGAGAGAAGCCATGTAGCCCTGCTGGAGACAGATGCCAGATGGAACTTTGCCAGTAAGCCACTGCCACGTGGCGATACACAAATTAATGGAGATGGGTTAAATTAATATGTAAGAGTTATCCAATAAGAAGCTAGAGCTAATGGGCCAAGCAATGATTTAAATATGGTTTCTGTGTGATTATTTCAGGGTTCTGAGCAGCTAGGGACCAACAAGTGGCCCCTCCTCTTACAAGCAAGTGTTAGCTGAGGTATTTACCACTGCAAGTTTTCTATTTTTTGGTAATGTTTTCTGTAAAAGGAAGCCTGGGTCACTTAGGGATCAGAGTTACGTTGCTCAATAAAGAGTAAAACACCCCTGCAAGTGGGTTAATTAGCTTCAGGCAGGGATGAGTTACTGATTTTGTATCCACAACAGAAAGTTCAGTCCTGAAACCATAAAACACAATTGACTGTAATGGATTGAGCAGGTTTTATTCATATATTTTCACATACTTATGCACACATACTTAACAAAGAAGAAATTGGAAGACAAGAATTTGAGAGAAGATGGAGGAAGGAAAATGAAGGGAAAAGTGATATAATATATTTCAATAAAAATGTATGAAAATAAATTTTAGATTGAAAAATGTGGCTTGAAAGATAGCTTAGCAATTAGCTTGGTGGTGTTGCAGAGGACACAGGTTCCAGTGCCAGTAACTATGGTAGCTAGCCATCTCCGGTAACTCCAGTTCCCAGGGATCTGATTCCCTCTTCTGGCCCATGCTGGTATTGCTCACTGATTAACCAACTAAATTCTTAGATCAAAAAATTCAACCACCACTGAGTTTTAAAATTACAAATATGAGTCAAGTAGTCTACTGTACTTTTCAGTAATAGGAAAAGGATTTGTGTGTGGACCAAAGTTTTGGCCTTCAGAACAGAACAGGAATAGTTTATTGTGTACACTGTAGAGTAAAATAGGGTAGGCAAACAGCTACTGGAGTCACCACTGTGACATAAGACCTGATCACAGCGGGAGGCATGATTTTGTAATTTCCCAGCATGTATTGATTCATGTCTTGGGAATGAAGATGAATCAGATTGGTGGGTGTTCCATTTGCAAAGGTTAAATTGAGCCAATGAACATTGACTTTTCAACAAGGGGACTCTTCTAAGCAGATAAGTTTAATTCTGCTTGTCATGGCTATATCCATTAACTGTAGCTATGTATGTCATGCCACACATCTCAGGAGCTAACATTGCACATAGGGGCATATTGAAATAATATCGTATTAATGATACTCCCTCATTCAGAGGTGGTTTTATTTTTCAGAGCCAGTATACCTATGTGTGTTTTCAGTTACACTTATTTAATTTTTATAACTTAATTTATTTTTTTAAAAAAGAGAACAAACTATCTTTTTTCATTATACATACCAATCCCAGTTCCCACTCCACCCCCTCCTCCCATACCCTCTACCTACCTCCCCCCCTACCACCATCCACTCCTCAGAGAGGGTAAGGCACATTGTTTAGGGCAAGGTCCAAGGCTTCCCTACTATATCCAGGCTGAGCAAGGTATCCATTCAAATAGGTTCCCAAAAAGCCAGTACAAGCAGTAGAGATAAATCCTGGTGCCACTGCCACTGCCCTCGCAGTCTGCCCCAGCCATACAACTGCCACCCACATTCAGAGGGGCTAGTTTGATCCTATGCTGGTTCCTTCCCTGTCCAGCTGGAGTTGGTGAGCTCTTTTTAGCTCGGATAAACTGTTTTAGTGGGTGCCCCCATCATGGTCTTACCTCTTTGCTCATATTTTCACTCCTCCCACTCCTGCAACTGGACTTTGGAGACTCAGTTAAGTCTCTACCGCAGGTTTCTGCCTCTGTTTCCATCAGTTGCTGGATGAAGGTTCTATGGTGATATTTAAGACATTCATCAATCAGACTACAGGGCAAGACCAGTTCAGGCCCCCTCTCCTCTATTGCTTAGGGTCTTAGCTGGAGTCATTCTTGTGGATTCTTGGGAATTTCTCTAGTGCCAGGTTTCTTGTTCACCCCATAATGGCTCCCTCAATCAAAATATCTCTTTCCTTGCTCTCATCTCTCTCCTTCCTCCATCTTGATTATCCCACTCCCTCTCAAGTTCTCCCCCCGCCCTTCCCTCCTCTTTTACTCCCACCTTCTCTTTTCTCCCCACCCACATGCTCCCAATTTTGTCAGGCAATCTTCTTTATTTCCCCTTGCCTGGTGGAACGGTGTCTGTTTTCCTTAGGGTTTACCTTGTTACTTAGCATCATGAACTATAGGTCAGTGTTTTTTGCTTTACAGCTAATATCCACTTTTGAGTGAGTAACAACTTTAAGATACCATTTTACACCAGTCAGAATAGCTAAGATCATAAACACCAATAATAGGTTATGCTGGAGAAGATGTGAAGTGGAACATTGCTGGTGGGAATGCAAACTTGTACAGCCACTCTGGAAATCAGTATGGTGGCTTCTCAGAAAATTGAGACTCTTCTGTTAAGAATTCTCTGTTTAGATCTGTACCCCATTTTTAAAATTGGATTATTTGGTATTTTGATGCTTAGTTTTTTTTGAGTGTTTTATATATTTTTGTCGATCAGTCCTCTCTCTGATGAGGGGTTGGTAAAGACATTTTCCCATTCAGTAGGCTGCCTTTTTGTCTCATTGACTGTGTATTTTGCTTTACAAATGCATCTCAGTTTCAGAAGGGCCCATTTATTTATTGTTGATCTCAGAGTCTGTGTTACTGGTGTTTTATTTAGAAAGTGGTCTCCTGTGCCCGTGCTTTGAGGCTACTTTCCAATTTCTCTTCTATGAGGTACAGTGTGGCTGGATTTATATTGAGGTCTTTGATCCATTCAGGCTTGAGTTTTGTGCATGGTGATAAATATGGATCTTTTTCATTCTTCTACATATCCAGTTATGCCACACCATTTGTTGAAGATGCTTTCTCTTTTTCATTATACTGTTTTAGCATTTTTGGTCAAAAACAGAAATTAATAAGTGTGTGGATTAATATTCAGTTGGAGCCCATTGGTCAACCTGTCTGTTTTTATGCCAAAACTAAGCTGTTTTCATTACTGCAATTCTATGATTGAACTTGATATCAGGGATAGTGATGGCTCTAGAAGTTTCTTTATTGTAAAGGATTGTTTTGTTTATTCTGTGTGTTTTTTTCCATATGAAGTTAAGTATTTTTTTTAAGGCTTGTGAAGAGTGGTTTTAAAACAGGTTCAAGCAGAAAAATTCATTCATTTGGAAGTAAGAAAACATAAAGAAATAGTTCTTTTAGTACATTTCAAATCCACTTGAAATTTGAACTCTTTGAAGCTACAACCCCTTTAAAATACTCTACTATGAATGAAATTTAAAACTGGGTGCTGATAGATCACTATTGGCCAGCATAGGATGTCATCATAGGAAATAGAACATAACTGTACCGGTTAATTTTATGTCAACTTGACCCAGTCTAGGATCATCAGAGAATAGGGAGCCTCAATTGAGAAAATGCCTCCACAAAATCAGGCTGTAAGCAAGCATATAAACATTTTCTCAATTAGTGATTGATATGGGAGGGCCTATTCCATACTGGGTGGCACCACTCCTGAGGTGGTACTTCTGGGTTCTACAAGAAAGCAGGCTGGGCAAGTCATGGTGAGTGAGCCAGTAAGCAGTACTTCTCCATGGCCTCTGTATCTGCTCCTAACTGCAGACTCCTGCCTTGCTTGAGTTCTTCCTCTCACTGGTACTGAGGATGAATTGTCACATGAAAGTATAAGGAAATAAAAGATTTCCTCCTCAAGTTGTTTTTGGTCATGGTGTTTCATGACATCAATAGTAACACCAACTAGAACAATAACTTTCTACTAAATAGCAAGTATGACCCCAAACCATAGCAGCCATATTGTCTGTTTGTTGCCTGAGGTCTACTTCAAAAGCCATCCTCTTCTGGTGAGTGGGGAGCTGTTACTAAAAGGGAGCCTATAGAAATGGCAAATAGAAAATTTAGGAAAATCATTGTTTAATTCTTATAGATATAAATATCAGAGAACATAGGAAAACTTTTTTTATTGAACAAAAACTACATGACAATTTAACTTTCTTCTCTTAATAATACTGAGACACATTTGTGTTTCTAAATCTTGGTTCTATATCCAACTTCCATCAAATCCCTCACACAAGAGCCAGCTCCAACCCTCTTTACCATGTTGTAGGAACACAGTCCAAAAATGGATTTATATTAATTTCTATGTGCTTACAAGAAAACTCCAAGAAACCAAGACAAGATTCTTGTGATCTCAGCTTCTTCAAAAGCACAGAACTGATTTTGGAACGTGCTTTTGTGTTCTTCCCAGGTGTAGTGAATAGTCATGAGTTTACCTCAAATTATTTATTACAACTGATTATAGTTTTTGTTTATATGCTCTAAGGAAAAACATGTTTTGGCTTCTAGTGCAGCTTGTCTGCCATGTGTGGCTCATCTGCCTCCTGAGACTTACCCTTGTGATTGTACCGTTGACTCATGTGAGCAGTCATAACACTAAGAGTGTAAATTAGCACTCTGAATAAAGTTGGCTACTGCGTGAGACTTTAGTCCACCTCGTGTATCAGCTCCATTCCCCAGATCTCACCACTTCCAGAGTCATAAGAGCCTGCACCATGAATCAGGTCCTGAAGTGCGCTATGAGGGAAGAGAGTGGGGACCCTCACAGAAGGAGGTGAGTGAGAAAAATGGGGACGATACCAGGGAAGCTTTGCCTTATATTAATCTTCTCTACCATTTCTAAAAGTAAGGAGGAGCACAAATATTAAAATCACAACTGAAGCATGATTAATAAAAAAACTCAGAGAAAGATACAGGGGTTCAACCTGAAGACCAGAAAAGTAAAGCAGCCAGCCACTGGCTCTTACCTCGACCTCAGTCCAAAAATGGCGATCCTGCCCCCAGGACACCTCAGAGTGAGACTGAGACTGAGAGCTGTCTCCTTCCATCTTATAATTTCTCTATTTCTGGGATTAAGGGTGTACAACAGTACCACCTGGTTTCTGTGGCAAGCTAATGTGGCTACTGAGATTAAAAGTGTGTGTCATTATGACTACTGGGATTAAAGGTGTGTGTCATCACTGCCTGGTCTGTAAAGCTGGCCAGTGTGGCTGTTTTGCTTTTCTGATCTTCAGGAAAGCTTTATTTGTTAAAATGCAAATGAAATGCCACTACACACAGCTATCAGATTTCATGCAAAAAAAAGGAACTATGAAACTTTTAATGAAAAGTATGGGAAAGACTCTGAAAGAATATTGAAAAAGCATATAAACAAAAGGAAAAGACCCTACTTCAATTTTGTGTCTTGGGTATTGATTCAGACTGTTATTTAATGTTTAAGAAAGACAAGTAGAATATTAATCATAAGGAAGAGATGACTAATTTATTGATTGAATATAAACTTAATGATTAAACCTAAAATTGGTTAGAAAGGCAAAAAAGGGTGATTTTTTTCCCAGTCGGGCAACATTAGAAATATAAATAGTGCACTACTGATAGCTATGCTGGTGACAACTTCAGATCCTTTAAAAGAGCCTCCTTCATATAAATAATCTCCATTGCCTGAAAAGAAACTTGAAGTATGGGGTCTGAAATTTGATAACCGGTCTAATATTGGATTCTCTTCACTTTGATTAGGACATAGGAGGACCAATGAAAACCTTTGCTTTACAACTTAGGCAACATAGGGGAGGGCAGGGAAAAGGGATACATTCCCCAATTCTTCCCTAGTTTCATGAAGCTGTGCTTGGTATTTCCAGTGCAATTTCAGAAAAATCTAAATGCTTAATACCCAATTATTCACTAACCAATCTATGCGAAACTCTAGAAGGAAAGATGGCATTGCACAGCCCTCTAATATTACCTTGAGAGGAAAGGGAAGAACTACAGCTATATGAATCCAGACTAAAAGAAGCATCTGTGTCTCCTGTGGATCCTTTGCAGCCTTTAAACTTTCTTATTTTCACCACTAAATTGTCTCCTACAAGTATACACAAGACAATAAACCTTAGGAATGGATTTATTTATATGACAAGGGTCATAAAATACTAACTGCCTAACTTGTTCTTCTTGCTCAGTTAGTAAATCTGAGAAGGACTTGATGTCAATAATTACATAGAATTGATCTTTGCTATATTATATTACCCTTAACTAAAAAGTAGTTTTTAAGAGTGTCAAAACTGTAAAGATTTTCAAATTCCATTTAAAGATTTTTATAAAAAGAATAGGGTTGCGGAGAACTTAAGAGAATGGGATAGTCAAGATGGAGGAAGCACAGAGATGAGAGCAAGGAAAGAGATATCTTGAATGAGGGAGCCATTATAGGCTTAGCAGAAACCTGGCTCTAGAGAAATTCCCAGAAATCCACAGGTTGATTCCAGCTGAGACCCTAAGCAATAGATGAGGGGGGGGGGGCGATCTTGATATGGTCTGTAGTCAGACTGAATATAAGTAAAGAGGTCAAGACCATGATGGGTTCACCCACTGAAACAGTCTACCTGAGCTAGTGGGTTCTCACCAACCCCAGCAGAACTGGGAAGGAACAAACATAGAATCAAACTAGTCCCTCTGAATGCAGTTGACAGTTGCATGGCTGGGGCAGACTGATGGGCCATTGGCAGTGGCACCAGGATTTATCCCTACTGCATGTACTGGCTTTTGGGATCCTATTCTCTTTGTATGTATACCTTGTTCAGCCTAGATATAGTAGGGAGGGCCTTGGACCTTCCCCAAAGCAATGTGCCTACCCTCTCTGAGGATTGGATGGGGTGAAGTGGGAGGGTGTGTCGAGGGAATGGGAGGAGGAGAGGGAGTGGGAGCTTGGATTGGTATTTTTTAAAAATCTAATAAAAAATAATAGTAAGTCATTATCCAGCTGGCATGCTATAGGATTTTCTCATGCAAACTGTAATTGCAATAATGCAAATTTTTCAAACATCTCCCATGCTACATACAGATAGATACTTATTTTATTGATGATTCACCTAAAGGTATAGGAAGGATACCTGGTATAGATATTCACCAGTCTACTAACATATTCTTTGTACGACAACAGGTAGAACTTGTAGGTTTTTAAAATTGTTTTTTTTTCTCATGGTTTATTTTTTTTTATATTTAAAAATTTCCATCTCCTTCCCTCCTCCTCCCCCCCTCCCTCCCCTCCCCTCCACCCATACCTCCCCTCCCTCCCTCTCAAGGCCAAGGAGCCATCAGGGTTCCCCACTCTATGCTAAGACCAAGGTCCTCCCAACTCCCCCCAGGTCCAGGAAGGTGATCGACCAAGCTGAGAAGGCTCCCACAGAGCCCGTCCATGAAGAACAATCAGAGCCCAGAGCCATTGTCCTTTGCTTCTCAGTCAGCCCCCGCTGTTGGCCACACTCAGAGAGACGGGTTTGGTCGCATGATCCATCAGTCCCATTCCAACTGGAGTTGGTGATCTCCCATTAGTTCTGTCCCACCGTTTCCATGAGTGAACGCACCCCTCTCGTTCCTGACTTTCTCCCTCATGTTCTCGCTCCTTCTGCTCCTCATCGGGACCTTGGGAGCTCAGTCCAGTGCTCCAATGTGGGGCTTTAAAAGAAATTAATTTAATTTTTAAAATGATTTTTTCCTTTTACATACCTATCCCAGTTTTCACTCCCTCCCCTCCTCCCACCTTCCCCACCTATCCCTCAACACACCCCTATCCACTCCTCAGAGAGGGTAAATCTTCCCATGGGGGAGTCAACAAAGTCTCACACATTACTTTGAGGCAGAACCAAAACCCTTCCCCCTAGATTCCTCCAAAAAGAATGGGCTCCAAAAGTCAGTTCAACTACTAGGGATAAATCCTAGTCCTGCTGTTAGTGGCCATATAGACTGTAACAGCCACACATCTGTCACCCATATTCAGAGGGCCGAGTTTGGTCCTATGCAGGTTCCGCTGCTGACAGTCCAGAGTCAGCGAGCTCCCACTAGCTCAGGTCAGCTGTTTCTGTGGGTATCCCCATCATGGTCTTGTTGTCTTTGTTCGTATTTTGTTCCTCTCTCTCTTTGGTTTCCGGAAGCTCAACCCAGTGCTTAGTTGTCAATCTCTGCATCTACTTCTATCAGTTGCAGGATTAAAGTTCTATGATGACAATTAAGATAGTCATCAATATGATTACAGGGAAAGGCCACTTCACACACCTTCTCCACTGTTGCTTAGGGTCTTAGCTGGGATCATCCTTGTGGATTCCTAATAATTTCCCTGGTCACAGGCTCCATGCTACTCCCTACAATTAAGACATCTCTTTTCTTGATCTCTCTCTGTCCTTCCCCCATGCCCTCATGTTCTCCTCCTCCCTCCACTTCTCCCCTCCTCTTCCCTGACTAGTCTCCCTCCCTCTCCCATACTCTCAATTTTCTCAGGAGATATTATCTATTTCTCCTTCCCAGGGGGATACATGTATGACACTCTAGAACTGGCAGTTCTGATTCATCTATTTTTTTTCTAATTTTTGGTTTTTGAGACAGAGTTTCTCTGTAGCTTTGAAGCTACCTGGAACTAGCTCTTGTAGACCAGGCTGACCTCAAAGTCACAGAGATCCACCTGCCTCTGCCTCCTGAGTGCTGGGATTAAAGGTGTGCACCACCACTGTCTAGCTGATTCATCTATTATAGTTAATTCATAAACCATTAAATATCATTTCAGATTCTGCTTGTGCTGTAAGATTATTTCCAGCAATAGACTAATGCTGGTGCCTGTTCTAACCTCCCCATATTTGTTGTAGAAGGATATAAGAAAGATGATACACTAACATGTCCTATTTTTACTTCTCCTAAAGAAAATTGGGAAAGGGTATGCATCTATCTTTGCAGAAGTATCCACTGAAACATTATGAATTCTTCTTTGGCTCCCGTGCCCTTTGGCCACACAGTGGATGGCAACTGAGCCCTCAAACATGCTACCCAGCCTCATGATCACCCTGGTTGTGGGCAGCAACAGTACTTCCAAGATGAAGAACAATTCATTTTCTCTATTGGATCTCCTCAAAAGACATCTATAGGCAGTGATGTCCCACATTGGTACCTATGATCCACTTCCCTAGGCTGTGTTGAACCTCAAGATTCATGTGGATATCTGTGCTCTACATTAACTAGGAGCCATGTTGATGTTCCCGGCCTGAGTTAACCACCAAAGCCCAAATGAATGTCCTCTGTCTGTCTGCCACCTTAGGCCATGATGATGTTGGCCTTGTTTCTGATGAAGACATTTTGATGTCTGTGGTCATGCTGCCATGAGAGCCATATCTTGTTCTGTGATCCTACTGCAGCCAGGGACAGTCTTGAGGTCTGTGACTAGTGTTGCCCCTAGGGCACATGTGTGTATCTGTGGTATGTGCTGCCACCTTAAGCCATGTTGCTATCCATGGCCTGTGTTACCATTGAGGGCCATGCAGATGTCTGTGATTTGTTCTTCCACCTGAAGCAATGTTGATTCTTGGGCGATGCTGTTTCTGGGACCATTTTGATCTGACTGACCTGCGCTGCCTCCTGAGGCCATGTTGATATCCATGTCCTGTATGACAAACAAGAGCTATGATGGTGTCCATGGCATGTGTAGTGGAATAGGGCCATGTTGATGTCTCTGGTCTGCAATACCACCGGAGACCATGTTGAGGTCCATGGCACCTACTGATGTTGGAGTTCAAGTGGATGTCCATGGTCTACACTGTTTCCAGAAGTTATGTGTAAGTCCCTGATCTCCCATTGACTCTAAAGGGCAAGGAAGCTATGTTAGCCAGGATATTGATGACTAAAAACTCACAATGGTAAACAGGGATGTAGAAGACTTCTGTAACAATCCCTATCTTTATCCCACCCCATATTCTAAAAAGAGGCAACAGCCAAGACAGAAAGTAACTAAATTAGAAATCTTAAAAATTGTATTAAGGATGCTGAAGTATGGCTTTCCACAATTGATAGCATCTGGTGGGGGTACATGTTGGGAAGTACTCAGTTTTCTTGAAAGAGCTGACAACCAGGAGTTTGGGCATGCTGCAGTGAATATACTGGGAATACAAAGTCATCTTGTTTCCTTTGTTTGTTTGCTTGCTTTTTTTCTTCTATTTTGGGGAGATATTGTGGGAAGAACTGAATGACCAATAGATAGGTGAGAGGGAACAGGTAATAATTCTGGGAAAAGAAAGGAACTCAGGATGAATCTAGGTGCACAAAAGAGGCCAAAGAGATACTGAAGAAGTTGGATATACAGTTCATAGGAGAGGTAATTAAACCATGTGACACAACATACATTAATAGAAACAGCTTAACTTGAGTCCTAAGAGAAATTTGGGAATGAACCTAAGCTAAGGCCAAGCTTTCATAATTAATGGTAAGTCTCCATCTTGTTTCTTTGCAAACTGGAAACTCAAAAGAAAGTACAACTACAATCAATAAAAATATTAGAAAAAAAGATAGCAAACCTCCAGCTAAAGGGCAAAAAGAGATATTGAACATGTAACTAGAAATCAAGACTCCTCCTCTGTGT
The DNA here is from genome assembly GCF_903992535.2 of Arvicola amphibius. NCBI lineage: Eukaryota > Metazoa > Chordata > Mammalia > Rodentia > Cricetidae > Arvicola > Arvicola amphibius. The sequence continues at coordinate 151,566,493 of NC_052047.1, read as the reverse complement.
CAGTCAAGGCCCTATACATCAAGAAGGAAGCTATTCTATTAAACACATAGAGCCCTATGCCACCTGAGAATCTCTTTCTGATGATACTGGCTGCTTTAGCCTGTGTCTGCAGTGAGTGTCTCTGAGCATACATATTGGTCTTATGTTCTTCATTCTCCTTTGCTTCAACTTGTAGATTGTGTAGATCCAGTTCCTGTTATCTTTACTAATGATTCTGTGCCTATAACTGGACCTTGGGGCAATCGTTAATCTGGAGAAGTGACTGCATTTAATTTTGTTTAGGATTATAATCACTTCCTATTTGCATAGGACATCATAAACATCTTCCTATTAAAGGACAAATGTGGACTTAACATTTTTTAAATACCAGATTGACTTTATTATTTATTCAGTTACAAGGTATACTCAGTAATAGGAATAATCCCATATGCAAAACACACATCCAATCCCATACAAGTCTTCTAGAACAAGGCAAAGCAGAAATTATCTATTGTTGCTTGGAAATGTTCTGAAGACTTCAGAAATTCATTAAAAAAACATCCTGTCAATAGCAAAGGTTTATAAAAGACTTTTCTATCATGTGGCAACAAGCCAAGGAAATTATAAGGAAATGTCCTACTTGTTCTTTATATAACCAAACACTACTACCTGCAGGAAGTAACCAAAAGGATACTCAAAGGAATGAAATCTTGCAGATGGATGTGTTCCAATTGTAGAATTTGGGAAACTAAAATATCTTCACCATACCATTGATACCTATTCAGGTTTTCAATGGGCAACTGCCTTGAGTTCAGAAAAGACTGGTTTGGTAATCACATTTGAAGACGTTATGGCCATCATGAGTATACCTGTACAAATAATGACAGGCAATTCTCCAGAAGATGTCTCAAAGAAAATTAAACAGGTTTTGCATATTATAATATAAAACATAATACAGGTATACCATACAATCATACAGGGTAGGCAATTATAGAAATATCAAATCAAAATCTAAAGGATACATTAAATAAACATAAAGGGATGATAAGACCCCCAGAAATAGATTGCATAATGCTTTATTAACTTTGAATTTTCTAAATGCTAATGAGAAAGGAACAACAGCTGTGGAGAGACATTGGATAGTAGGGAAAAAACTATGGAATTAAATCAACTGGTATACTTTAAAGATGTACTGACCTCAGATTAGAAACCAGGACATGGTTTACATTGGGGAAGAGATTTTGCTTTTGTTTCCATGGGAGAAGAAAAGCTATAGATAGCATTAAAATTGATAAATGTTACACCTGAACAAGAGATCTCAATTAGAAGAGATGATAGTTCATCAAACAGCATGGTCGTTTAATCTAAACTAACATATAAAACTAAAAAATGTTTTTCAGTTGATCAGATATAGCTTGCCAAAAGAGAATCTTCTCGAAATTAAGGTTGGAGAAGACTTTTGTTTCGGTCTTTTCAGGAAAATAAAGGTATCTAGCTAAGGAATTGAAGACTACTGGACAAATGAGACATCTGAGAAAAAAAGTTCCAAGAAAAGGAGTAAATTGGTCTGTTGGTGTATCACTTTTCCAACAGGATAAAATTTCATAAATCTTCCCAAATGTTTGTTCCTGCTATTCTTTACAGGCATATAATGCAAATGGTCATTTTGTAGGTATAGTCAAGTCAAAGATTAAAGCTGGTTTTGGAGTTGGAGTTTGGCTCTCCCCTTCTCTTAATCTAAGCATTAAAGTAAAATCCAAAAATCCTTGTCTCATGTTAGAGGAGCTACCTGATAGGGGATAGAAGAAATACACATATTTAAGGACTACTTTATTGTTACTAATCTTATAGCCCCTTGTTTTTTATGAATAATAAAAGGGTTTTTAAGGGGAAAACTTACAGAAACTCTCCTAGATAACAGTCCTCTGCAGAAAACAGAGTATAGCAGTGGGAAGCTGGAGAAGGAAGCAAGAGAATGGGCACAGGCTTACTGCTGCTTTTACAGTATAAGAGACCACACCCATGTGGGCTGGTATCTTAAAGGCTATTGGTTGAAGGAACAAAATGTGCTCCCACAGCACCTCCCCTTTTTGTTTAAATAAGAGAGTTCCGAATCTAATACAAAACTATATACACTGAAACAGATATCAAGTACAATTAAAATTACAACCAGCATAAACAATATTAAGCAAGGAACATATGCTAAATGTTTTAATAAACATTCTATTCTATGGAGTCTAAGTCTTGTATAGTAAATGGTTTGGCTAGATCACAAGAGTGCACTATCTACAACTATCTAATTTTCAACCACATCAAAGGCCTGAGAAGTGAGATAATATTACTTGAGTGGAACTTAGGTAGGCAGAGAAGACAGAATTAAATTCTGGGAAAAAGAAAGCAGAGTCAAGAGAAGCCATGGATCCTCCACCTGTGATGGATGCCAGTTAGAATCTCCAGTAAGCCATGCCACATGGAGATATGCAGATTAATGGAGATGGGTTAAACTCATGTGTAAGAGTTAGCTAATAAAAATTTAGAGCTAATGGCCAAGCAGTGTTTTAATTAATACAGTTTCTGTGTGGTTATTTTGAGTGCAAGCTAGCCGGGTGGCTGAGACAAACAAGCAGCCTTTCCCTACTACAATGGTTAAATTTCAAAATCACTGTCTAGTATAATTGCAAACAATTTTCAAGCAGTCGATAGAGGTTTTTTTTTTTTTTTTTTTCTCAAAATTCTTATTTGAAGTTCTGGCCAGAATGTCATGAGAAGGTGCACCATTTCAGCAGCTGGTACCCAAAAAAGCAGTCTTATTTTTTTTTATTATTTTTTATTTTTTATTTTTAATAAATATTTCCGCCTCCTCCCCACCTCCCATCCCCTCCACTCCTCCTCCACTCTCCCTCCCTCTCCTGTCCAGAGAGCAGTAAGGGTTCCCTGCCCTGTGGGAAGTCCAAGTTCCTCCCCCCTCCATCCAGGTCCAGGAAGGTGAGCATCCAAACAGGCCAGGCCCCCCCTAAAGCCAGTATGTGTAGTAGGATCCAAATCCAGTGTCATTGTCCTTGGCTTCTCAGCAGCCCTCATTGTCTGCCATGTTCAGGGAGACCGGTTTTATCTCATGCTTTTTCAGTCCCAGTCCAGCTGGGCTTGGTGAGCTCCGAATAGATCAACCCCACCATCTCAGTGGGTGGGAGCACTCCTCACAGTCCAGAATTCCTTGCTCATGTTTTCCTTCCTTCTGCTCCTCATTTGGACCTTGGGAGCTCAGTCCGGTGCACCAATATGTGGCTCTGTCTCTATCTCCATCCATCGCCAGATGAAGGTTCCCTCACGGTCCTGACTTTCTTTCTCATGTTCTCCCTCCTTCTGCTCCTCGTCAGGACCTTGGAAGCTCAGTCCAGTGCTCCAATGTGGGGCTCTGTTTCTATTTCCATCCATCGCCAGATGAAGGTTCTATGGTGATATGCAAGATAATCATCAGTATGGCTATAGGATCTGGCCTTTGCTGGAGAGGTTGTAGGGTAAGGGATACCCTCATCCATTGCCGGTGGGAATGCACACTTGTGCAACCACTTTGAAAAGCAGTGTGGTGGTTTCTCAGGAAATTCGGGATCAACCCTACCCCAGGACCCAGCAATTCCACTCTTGGGAATTTACCCAAGAGATTCCCAATCATATTACAAAAGCATTTGTTCAACTATGTTCATAGCAGCATTATTTGTAATAGCCAGAACCTGGAAACAACCTAGATGCCCTTCAGTGGAAGAATGGATGAAGAAAGTGTGGACTATATACATATTAGAGTACTACTCAGCGGTAAAAAACAATGATATCTTGAATTTTGCATGCAAATGGATGGAAATAGAAAACACTGTTCTAAGTGAGGTAACCCAGACCCAAAAAGATGAACATGGGATGTACTCACTCATAATCGGTTTTTAGTCATAAATAAAGGACATCAAGCCTATAATTCGTGATCCTTGAGAAGACAATAAGAATGTGAAATCAAAGAAAAACATATAGTTATCCTCCTGGATATTGGAAGTAGACAAGTTTGCCGGGCAAAAATTGGGAACTTGGGGGTGGGGTGGGTTTGGGGAAAGGGGAGATGGGGAGAGAAAAGCGTGAAGGGGAGGATAGGGAGAGCTTGGGGGAATGGGATGCTTGGGATATAGGAAGGGTGGATATGGGAACAGGGAAGCATATATCCTAATTAAGGAAGCCATCTTAGGATTATTAAGAGACTTGACTCTAGAGGAGTTCCCAGGTATCCAGGGAGATGCCCCCAGCTAGTTCCGTGGGCAGCTGAGGAGAGGGAGTTGGAAAAAGCAGTCTTATTTTAGCACTGTCAGTATCACAAAACATTCTATAAGATACCAGAACTCCTAATCATATGGGTCTCATTTTAAGATATTCTCTAGATTTTTCTGATCAATATAATAATGCAGCCAATAGTACTAGACATAGTTTGCATCTCTGTTCTTGATGGCAGAGTATTATTACAATGCTTTTGCTATTCTAATATTATTCATTATGCTTATAATTTGTTTTCTTAGAAGATACTCATATCTCAGTAGGTGGATGCACCCCTTGCGGTCCTGACTTCCTTGCTCATGTTCTCCATCCTTCTGCTCTTCATCTGGACCTTAGGGGCTCAGTCCAGTGCTCTAATGTGGGTCTCTGTCTCTATCTCCATTTATAGCTGAATGAAGGTTCTATGGTGATATGCAAGATATTAATCAGTGTGGCTATGGGAGAAGGCCAGTTCATAGCAGCACTATTTGTAATAGCCAGAACCTGGAAACAACCTAGGTGCCCCTCAATGAAAGAATGGATAAAGAATGTGTGGCACATATACATGTTAGAGTTCTACTCAGCGGTAAAAAACAATGACATCTTGAATTTTGCATGCAAATGGATGGAAATAGCAATCAATTTACTGAGTGAGATATCCCAGACCCAAAAAGATGAATATGGTATGTACTCACTCATTAGTGGATTCTAGCCATAAACAAAGGACATTGAGCCTATAGTTTGTGATCCTAGAAAAGCTAAATAAGAAGGTGAACCCAAAGAAAAACATATATATGTCTTTATTCAATTCATCAGAATCATTTATGAAAAAGGGGAAGGAATGGACTATTAATTATACAATGAACTCACATTTACTAAGTCTCCCATTAGTTTTTTGTTTTTGTTTCTGTTTTTGTGTTTTTAGAGAAGGACACTAGTGTGTAGCCCTGGATGACCTGGAACTTGTTATGTAAACCAGGTTGGCCTTGAACTCTTTAGAGATTTTCCTACTTCTACCTACCAAGTGTTGAAATTGAAGGTATTGCGCCACTATGCCCAGAATCTCCTAATGATTAACTTTTTGTTTTCAAAACAATCTTATTTTACATAGCAATCCCAGTTTCCTCTCCCTAACTTCCTGACACTCCCCCAACTTTCCTCCACCCCATCCCTATACTCTCCTCAGAGAGGGTTAGGACTTCCATGGGGAGTCAACAAATTCTGTCACATTACTTGAGGCAGGATCAAGGCCCTCTCCTCTGTATCTTCACAGAGCTAGGTATCCCTTCATAGAGAATAGGCTCCAAAAAACCCAGTTCATGCACTTGGGATAAATATTGGTTCTACCGCTAGTGGTCCCACAACCTGTCTGTTGTAAGAAGAGGGCCCCTGTTTGTCTTGGCCTCCTGACTAGCTTACACCCAAAATAACTGCAGAGAAACTGTATTAATTAAAACACTGCTTGGTCATTAGCTCTAACTTCTTATTGACTAGCTCTAACTTCTTATTGACTAACTCTTATGTATTAGTTTAACCCATCTTCATTAATCTGTGTATTGCCACGTGGCAGTAGCTTACCAGAGATTCTAACCAGCGTCCATCTCAAACAGAGGATCCATGGCTTCTCTGACTCTGCCCTTCTTCCTCCCAGCATTCAGTTCTGTTTTCTTCACCTACCTAAATTCTGCCCTGATGGAGGAGTGTCTATTCATTATTAATAAAGAAACTGCCTTGGCCCTTTAGGAGACAAAAAAAAATTAGGTAGGCGGAGCAGACAGAACAGAATGCTGGGTAGAAGGCAAAGGACAGACACTTCAGGCAGTCGCCATATGCAGTCGCCATGCTTCTCCTCTCTGAGATGGATACAGGTTAAGATCTCTTCTGGTAAGCGACTACCTCGTGGTGCTATACAGATTACTAAATATGGGTTAAAGAAAGCTGTGAGAATTAGCCAATAAGAAGCTACAGATAATGGGCCAGACAGTGTTTAAAAAAATACAGTTTCCGTGTAATTATTTTGGGTAAAGCTAGCCAGGTGGTGGGACGCAGCCCCGCCGCTCCTTCTACAGATTGGCGGGCCAACGTGATGGACTAAATCCGCTTAAAAACCTGAGAAAGCTCAAGAGACTTGACTCTAGAGGGGTTCCCGGGTTTCCAGGGAGATGCCCCTAGCTAGTTCCTTGGGCAGCTGAGGAGAGGGAGCCCGAAAAGGCCAGTTTCTACAGCCATACTGATGAATTTCTTGCATATCACCATAGAACCCCCACCTGGCAATAGATGAAGAAAATGACTGAGCCCCACATTGGAGCACTGGACTGAGCTCCCAAGGTCCTCATGAGGAGCAGAAGGAGGGAGAACATGAGAAAGTCAGGACTGTGAGGGGTGCGTTCACCCATGGAGACGGTGGGACAGAACTAACGGGAGATCACCAACTCCAGTTGGAATGGGACTGATGGAACATGTGACCAAATAGGACTCTCTGAATGTGACCGATGGTGGGGGCTGACTGAGAAGCCAAGGACAATGGCACTGGGCATTGATTCTTCTGCATGGACGGGCTCTGTGGGAGCCTTCTCAGCTTGGCTGATCACCTTCCTGGACCTGGGGGGAGTTGGGAGGACCTTGGTCTAAACATAGAGTAGGGAACCCTGATGGCTCCTTGGCCTGGAGAGGGAGGGACGGGGTATGGGTGGAGGGGAGGGGAGGGAAGGGGGAGGAGGAGGGGAGGAGATGGAAATTTTTAAATATAAAAAATAAACCATAAAAAAACCTGAGAAAGTTTAAAAAGGAGAGAGAGAGAGAGAGAGAGAGAGAGAGAGAGAGAGAGAGAGAGAGAGATTAACACAGCTTTTTGCTGTTTGCTAGAGTGTGCTGCAAAAAAATTTTCCTGACTCAGCCTCAGCAGGAAAAAAGCTACACGTTTTAAAATGCAGCTTCTGGGGCTGTGCCGCCAGTGCAAACTCTGGCTTTAAAGCATTTCAATGGCTTTTATGGGACTGGATATTTGTGTTCTCACTCGGTATCTGAAGGAGAGTGCCCTGAGACCGGGCCAATGACTCAGCGCTCCCCGCCTGCATCTGGGCAGATAGCAAAATCAGGCTTAGGCAGGCGGAAGAACATGGCGGATTCCTGCCACAATACAGAGAGATGTTTTCAGACTGTGCAGAGCTCTATGTGTCAGATTTGGCTGTAACTTGGATGAAAAGAGTTTTGTGCCACACGCTCAATCTCAGAGTTAAAATGCTGAGTGCGGCTCCTACCTGGCGGCCCCAGAGCTAGTAGAAAATGGTACATCCTCCATTTTGAAATTGGAGAGAGATGGAGCCAACATCCAAAACAGCCTGGCGGCTCTGCAGCTCAGAGCTGCAACCGATTCAGAGTCACAAGCAGCTCCGCCATGTTGGACTGGGCGGGGCAAGCACACAGTACCTGTTTTTGACCTAGGAATGTCACAGCTTAGAGTCTTAAGCGCTTAGGGATGTAAAGGCACAAATCAAACATGTTTCTCGATAGTAAAAAAAAATTACAGATTCACAATATAAAAGATTCAGACATAGAACTTTAAATGGGTCACAATGTTGGACGATGTACGTAGGCTTGAGAGAGAGAGAAAAAAATATAGAGAATAAAGTTAATGCCTTTAAAAAAGGGTAAAGTCTTTAAAGAGACAAAATAAAGTAAACTGATAGAGTATAAATAAGCCACGTAAAAATGGAAAATTCACAGAGAGTCTGAATTATGTATTTTATTGTATTTTCTTTGAAATTTTTGACTGTAAAGGAGCTAAATACAGAGAGACATTTCATTATATGGGCTGACAGGCTAGACCAAAATGGACATCTTAATGGTATGACTTCAGAATTTGGATCTAAGAACATGATGCTTTGGAAAAGAGTTTCTTCACAGAGGATGAGACTCTGTGGATTGCTTCTATCCCAATATGGTATGATAGACCACGCCCTCCTGAAAGGTTGCTGTGAACACCCTCAAAAAATTATTTCACTCAACTGCTGACTGAGATGAACCTGGCACACAGGTTACACCATGAAAGATCTGATTAACAGTGCCCCCATTCAGCAGGAAGCAGTTTGGAGAGAAAAAATTGTGCCCATTTTCCCAAATACTGTTTATAAATGTTCTTTTACATTTAAAGGGTGATATGATATAGATATAAATAATTTACATTGGTATGGATTTTAAGGTCAATTTTGTTATATGTGTATGTATTTCTGATCTTGATTAAGCTATTGTGATTGTGTAGTTCATTTTAAAATGTAATGTATAATTAGGAAATATAGCTTATTAATGGATAATCATCGATAATAGTCAAGCTTGTAGTCATGTTAGATTTTCTAGATATATAGAGATATACTTTGGTTATAGGCATTCTTCATATCTTTTAATAGTCAAACTTGTAGTTATGTTAGTTAGATTTTCTAGATGTACATAGATATATTTCAGATAGGCATTCTTCATATCTTTCAAAGACTACAGAATATGACATTTCATGTTTTAATAACTTAGGGCTTTTCATGACAATGAGACACGTCTGCTCCTGGCAGCACCAATCTACTTCAAGAAGAAGATGGGCATCGAAGAGGCTCCTTATGGAATTTGATAGCCATTTGGGCAAGAAACTGCTCTTGGCTGGACTGCTGCATAAACTGGACACAAAGAATCCACAGAGAGAGGACTGCTGAACTTGCCTAAAGGTGAGATGGTCTTTTGGGGTTCCTGATTCATGAAAGAGTCTGCGAGACATTCTGCAGGACACAGCAGAAAGTGACTGAACTGTCTTTGGAATTTCCTGCTTCATGGAAATGTCTGCTGGACACTATGGGCCTGAAGGCCAAAGACGGATGCCCCAACGGTACAGAGGAACTTTGGGTGACTGTCCAGGCAGCGAATTGTCTCTGTCATTTCTAGAGTTTGACAGTTGTATATTTCTTGTTTACTTAGGTAGTATTATATCCTTCTGGAGTCTTTGATGAAATTGAAAAATGGATAGATAGTTATAGTTTTCTTTAGTTATGATAAAAGATAAAGTAGATATAAATATTGTAATTGTAATTCTTGCTTGATTAACTGTTTTGTTATATGTAATTTTACTATGTTAAAGTTAAAGCCTTTCTTTTTTGTTTAAAAAGAAAAAGGGGAAATGATGGAGGAGTGTCTATGTGTTACTTTCATTATTAATAAAGAAGCTGCCTTGGCCCTTTAAGAGACAAAAAATTAGGTAGGCGGAGTAAACAGAAAAGAATGCTGGGTAGAAGGCAGTGGGACAAACAATTCAGGCAGTCGCCATATGCAGTCGCCATGCTTCTCCTCTCTGAGATGGATACAGGTTAAGATCTCTTCTGGTAAGCGACTACCTCGTGGTGCTACACAGATTACTAAATATGGGTTAAAGAAAGCTGTGAGAATTAGCCAATAAGAAGCTACAGATAATGGGCCAGACAGTGTTTTAAAAAATACAGTTTCTGTGTAATTATTTTGGATAAAGCTAGCCAGGTGGTGGGACGCAGCCCCGCCACTCCTTCTACACTACCCTATCAAGTAGGCCAAGGCAGTTTCTTTATTCATTAACCAATGAAAGCAACACACAAACAGAAGGAATGCTTACACCACTCGCCCAAGCCTCACAACTGTCACCCACATTCAGAGGGCCTTGTTCATTCATATGCAGGTTCCCTAGCTGTCAGTATGGAGCCAGTGAGCTCTTACCTGCTCAGCTCAGCTCTTTCTGTGGGTTTTCTCATCATGGTCTTGATCCCTTTGCTCATATTATGGCCCCTTCCTCCATAAGAATAGACTCCAGGAGCTTGGCCCGGTGTTTAGGTGTGGATCTCTATACCTGTTTTCATTACTTACTGGATGAAGGCTGTATGATAACAGATAAGGTAGTCATCAATCAGACGCTGGGAAAGTACAGTTCAGGCACCCTCTCTACTACTGCTTAGATTCCTAGCTGCGGTCATTCTTATGGATTCCTGGGAGTTTCTCTAGTGCTCGGTGTTATGATTTTAGCCAAACCAGCATGGCTGGCACTTCCAGGTTCCAGGGCCACATATGTGCAGACAAGTCCTCGGGCAAAACTACTTAGTCACCTCAGGGACCTTAAAAGGCTCTGTGTGACCCACAGCATGGTTGCATCACTTACATATGATGCAGCAGCTATATAAGCCCTTGCGTGCACTTGTGAGCTCCCATTATCTGTGTATGATGTAGCTACATCATCCCTCTGTGCACATGAGCTAGGCAGCCTTTAAAAACTGGACGAGTCATCTTCAGCTCTCTCTCTCTACATACTGACTTCACCAGGCCTGTACACGTCTCCTCTAATAAATTCCTAAGTGGGTTTTTTTGCATGTTTCATGCTTTCTTCTCACTCACACTGGTAATTTCACTAGGTTTCTAGCTAGCCCCAAAATGTCTCCCTCTATCAAGATATCTCTTTCTTTGCTCTCCCTCTCTGTCCTTCCTCCAACTTGACCTTCCCAACCCCTAATGTTCTCCTCTCCCTTTCTTCATTCCTCACTCCCCTTCTACCCTCTACCTTCCCCCAAATCTCCTAATTTACTCAGGATATCTTGGTTCTTTGCCATTTTCATGAGGATCCATATATGTTTCTAATAGAATCTCCATGTTTCCTGGCTTCTCTGGGGTTGTGGAATGTTGGCTGATTATCTTTTGCTTATGTCTAATATTCAATTATGAGTGAGTATATACCATGTTTGTCTTTTTGCATCTGGGTTACCTTGCTCATGATGGATTTTTCTAGTCCTATACATTTGCCTGCAAATTTCAAGTTGTCATTGTTTTTATCTGTTGACTAGTACTCTACTGTGTAAATGTACACATTTTCTTTATCCATTATTTAGTTGAGGGGCACTTATGTTGTTTCCAGGTTGTGGCTCTTACAAACAACGTTGCAATTAACATAGTTGAACAAATATCCTTTTGGTATGAGTGTGCATCCTTTGGGTATATGTCCAAGAATGGTACTGCTGGGTCTTGAGGTAAATTTATACCCAATTTTCTGAAAAACTGCCACACAAGTCCAAATGGATCAAAGACCTCAGCATAAATCCAGCCACACTGAACCAGATAGAAGAGAAAGTGGGAAGTACACTTGAACACATTGACACAGGAGACCAATTCCTGAATATAACACCAGTAGCACAGACGCTGAAAGAAACAATTAATAAATGGAACCTTCTGAAACTGAGAAGCTTCTGTAATGCAAAGGAAAAAATCAACAAGACAAAACGGCAGTCTACGGAATGGGAAAAGATCTTCACCAACCCCACATCTGACAGAGGGCTAATCTCTAAAATATACAAAGAACACATGAAACAAGACATCAAAATACCAAATAATCCAATTAGAAATGGGGTACAGCTCTAAACAGAGAATTCTCAACAGAGGAATCTCCAATGGCTAAAAGGCACTTAAGGAATTGTTCAACATCCTTAGCTATCAGAGAATGCAAATTTCATATGGGAGTATTGCATGTAAAAAATTTCTAATCCCTTCTCATGAATAGTTCCTCCCATGCCCCTAACTTCCTCTCAAATTCATGAATTAAATAATATAAGAAAATATATGTAAAAGATAAAATTCTTATGTGTCTAATTAAAGGACCCATTTGTTGTATCAGCATTATTCAGCTTTGATTTATTTATTTAATTTTTAATAAGAAAACAAACTATCTTTTCTCATTATACATACCAATCCAAGTTCCCACTCCCTCCCCTCCTCCCAGCTTTGTTTTTAAATTTAAATGGGGTTGCACAAAGCTGAAGTGTTAGCTAAATATGTGGTTCATGACAGAATGCATCTGGAGCATTGTGAGGTCCAAGATTCAGTATTGAGCACTGAGGAGAAACTCCCAGTAATTCACATTCCTTTGTAGACTAGAATGTGGGTAATTGCTAGTACATTCCACCCATGCATGGGCACTGAGTTCCATCCTCTGTATTGCCAAAAGTTTGTAAGTAAATAAGTAAAGTAAAAAGAGTTATCAGGCTCTATCTTGGTGTTTATCAGATGAATCAAGGAAGGGTTGTACACTGATATATAGGATCCAATAAAAAATATTTAATCGCATGTTCCATCAGTCCCATTCCAACTGGAGTTGGTGATCTCCCGTTAGTTCTGTCCCACCGTCTCCATGGGTGAACACACCCCTCATGGTCCTGACTTTCTTTCTCATGTTCTCCCTCCTTCTGCTCCTCATGAGGACCTTGGGCACTCAGTCCAGTGCTCCAATGTGGGGCTCAGTCATTTTCTTCACCTATCGCCAGGTGGAGGTTCTATGGTGATATGCAAGAAATTCATCAGTATGGCTATAGGAACTGGCCTTTTCGGGCTCCCTCTCCTCAGCTACGGTGGGGGCTGACTGAGAAGCCAAGGACAATGGTGCTGGGCTTTGATTCTTCTGCATGGACGGGCTCTGTGGGAGCCTTCTCAGCTTGGCTGATCACCTTCCTGGACCTGGGGGGAGTTGGGAGGACCTTGGTCTTAACATAGTGTTGAGAACCCTGATGACTCCTTGGCCTGGAGAGGGAGGGAGGGGCAGTTTGGGTGGAGGGGAGGGGAGGGAAGGGGGAGAAGGAGGGGAGGAGATGGAAATTTTTAAATATAAAAAAATAAACCGGGGGGGCTGGAGAGATGGTTCAGAGGTTAAGAGCACTGACTGCTCTTCCAGAGGTCCTGAGTTCAATTCCCAGCAACCACATGGTGGCTCACAGCCATCTATCATGAGATCTGGTGCCCTCTTGTGGCATGCAAACATACATGGAAGGAATGTTGTATACATACTAAATAAATAAATCTTTAAAAAAATAAACCACAAAAAAATTTAAAAAAATATTTAAGTATCGTGAATCGTTGCACTCTATGGACTCATTTGAGAACTTTTGAGCATAGTTGTAAGCCACTACTCTAAGCTAAATGAATACAGTAAGATTCCTGAGGAGAGGTGTATTAAAGCTGAGACTAGATGGTAGAAGTCAGGTGATAACAAAATGGGAAGCTGGAGAGGAAGATGGGTTTAGTGGATTGAAAGCTCATATTGAAGAATTTTTAACAAATTACACAACAGACTGACATGCTGCTTTCCATCTCTTCCGGTGGGACCTGGTGTGTGGATCTCAGGTACTGGGTTCAGTGACTAAATTTATATTCGTGATTGGAAATTTGATAGGACCTTTCCTAGGTGGACACTTACCAGACAGTGCTTTGTAGCTGTCTCTGCATGTGAGTTTTTTCATCAGCTACAAACCACTTGCTTTAGAAAGGTCATTGCAGATTTGTTCCTCTAAGTGCACCTTTGACCTTAGAGATCAATAAACACAAATAGACATTTTAGTTAATGTTTAATAGTTTCTGTGTTGTGTTGACACAGAACTCTTATTGGATATGTAAGAGGTTCAACAAAGATTACGAGAATATGGCAGACATGATTAGAAAAAAAGAGAAAAGTTAATCATAAGGATTATACAAATGCTTCTGTTTGTTGTCTTTAACAACTGTATTGTTTCATGATGGAATCTTTGTCTTTTCCTTGGGTTTGGGAGGAGGTTAATCTTCATGTGTGCTCTACTGCTGATGGCCATCAGTGGGACCTGTGCAGCTGTGGCTCCCACCTTCCTCATCTACTGCTTACTTTGCTTTCTAAAAGGGGTTTGTGTCTTACCCATATACACAAATAGTGTTTTGCTCAGTAAGTCAGAGATTTTACAGACATTGTTCAAGATTTTGTTTGATGTGAATGTCCTTCCCAAACTTCTTTCTTTCAGTGATGGAATGGACAAGCCCTAAATTCAAAGCCTTGGTGACAACACTGACACTGTGTGCTCAAACTTTGGACTCATACTAATGTCAGGCCTGGCATTTGTATTTCGAAACTGGCACCACCTCCAGCTGGTAATGTCTGTGCCAATATTTTTCCTCCTCTATGTTTTGAAATCCTGAGATTAAATCAGGACATAAGAAATGCACTTGTCACAGTCTCTGTGAGCTCATATGTGTGTATACTGTTGGGTCTGGAAGACTAAGTTTCGCTGACATCATCACTCCCCTGAGTGATTTAATTAGGGAAAATGTCTTCAGGGCTTCTTAACTTAAGAGGCATATAATAAACAAATATTCCCTACAAGGTAACAAGGCATTTGGAAATTATCTGGAGAAACATCTATCACATTCAAGTTCTATGAACTCCAGTAAAATTTGTATCCATGTGAGGGGGACAGACCAATGTAGCTCCAGTCTACATTCTAGGAATACAGGTGCACTGAATGGCTGATCATTTCCTGTTTTCCTAGGCAATGTACCTCAGATATAAGATTTTACATTTTTGCTATAATTGAATGACTGATAGGTATTAGATCTTTAAAAGTCTATTCAAGAATAAATTTAGTATAGAAAATGACTCCTTGAGAGTTTATGAGCTATATCTTCTTGAGTAGGTAGCTGTCTGAGTCAGCTAGGTGGCTGACTGTGACCAACAAACACCAGAAGTACTTACAGGAACTTAGAAAAGTTGATTGCAAGAATGGAATGAAGATTTCTGGAGATACCCTAACCATGGAGGTGAGCATAATGCAAGTTTGTTATGACATAAACGAAACACAAGCTTGACATGTGTATGAGTTACTGCCCAAGAGACAACGTCCCATCATTAAACCAGTAAATACAGTTCTTTTCATTCAAAGAGAACTTTGTTAAAAAAAGACCATCGTTGATTATTTCTTTAACTTTTAAGCTTCCTATTAAGATGTGTGTGTGTGTGTGTGTGTGTTATACATAATTCATTCAGTCTTAAATTTTATACATGCATATAGTGTATTGATTCATTTATAATCTGTTATTATTATCATACCTGATGATTCTCATATACTTCCTAACTAGTCCTATTTCTATCTTCTAGTACCTTAGTCTTTCTTTTTGTATATTCTTTTCTGTGATCTAGCTTGTTTAGTTAAAGCCACTTACAGAAACATTTTAAGGATTTATCTGTAGAAAGATGTGCAGCTTACATGTGGGCACACCACTAATGTCTATCTCTCACTCAGCAACCATTAGCAGTCCATATATCCTCAGGAGGAAGTATGGCTATGTGAGACCCTGTTCTCTAACAATGACTAAATGATATGGATTGTGAAGCATAATGGGGCTGATGAGCTCCTCTCTCAATATACCATCCATCTTTGAGAGGATTGACTGGCAAAATATTGATAAGTCTTGTGCAGGCAATCAGAGCTGATGACAGTTCAAGGGTTCAATGTCCAATGCATGTCTATAAGATGGAACCACACATTTTCTACCACTTCTTCTTTACCTTACCTTCCCCTTTTTATGATGTTTCTGTAGCCTGGAAAGGGATGATAGAGACATTTTACTTAGAGATGATCATTGAATAGTCACTTACTCTCATTACTTTGACAGTTGTGAGTCTTCAATGACTGTTACTAAATGCAAAATCTTCTTTAGTAAGGCAGACAGGAGCACTAATCTATGGGCATGAACAGAAACATTTAATAACTACTTAAGTTTTTTTAGTGCTCAGAAGATTCCATATGAGTGCCAGATGTTAGATATGAACCTGCAGTATTAAATGTTTTCCTTTCTGGATTTCAGTCCTGCATTAGGCCAGTCATTTCTTGTTATATTCCACTCATGTCTTTTGAAATAGGAACATTTATTCTGTTTCTCTTGAATACAACAAATAAATCATATAGTTTGTTATATAAAAGTTGGACTTATGAAGGAAAATCATTGTTGATATATTTAATGATTTTCAAAATAAAGACGTATTCCACAGGACACTGAGAAAAAAGAAACTCCCTTGAGTCTCAATTAAGCCTTTGATTTTGGAGTTTTAAATTATTTGTATTTCTCCATAGGCTCATTTTCTATGAAGACATAGAGATAAGAGGTAGAAAGTGATGGCATAGAGATGATGTGTTCTGATGTCAAGTTGACAAAAAGTAGAGCTATGATGGCCAATTCTGACTGTCAGTTCAACAAGATCACCTAGTAGAAAATTTCCAGGCACATCTGTGAGGGATGACTTAGTTCTATTCAGCCTCTGGCCATTCCTCTGTGGGATTACCTTGATTACATTAACTGAAGAGGTAACATCTACCCTAGAGGACAGATGATCCAGCTCTGCGCTTGGGTCTTAGAGTACAGGAACTGCAACCTAGCTCAAACAGGCACTCAACTCCTCCGGGTCTTCACCGTGTCACAGCCTGGATGCTTGAGATTTCATCTGATAAATAAATAAGTCCACTACTTTGACTTTAACCTCACTCAAATTTCAGAATATGATCAATACTGCCAAAATTTGTTGTTGTTGATGTTGTTCCTCAAAAGGGAAAGATGAATTTCCTCCTCCAAAATTCTCACTGAAGTGCCCTTTCCCATGTGACGTCTCATGGAGAATGTCTTCGCTATTCAGATTTGTATCAGCATACAGAACATTCACTAGAACCATCCTTTCTATCTTGCTTCTGAAAATTCTCCCAAAATCTACCACCAAACTATAACACATGGTCTATAACATGGTCAGATTTTTCAGAACAACAACTACACATAAAGCAGTTTATTTTGTTGACTACTTTTGCTTTGCTGTGACCAAGATCTCTGTGACCAAGATTCAAGTCAAAAACAACAAAATGAAATAAGAAGGGTTTGGTCCAGGCAGAGGTGGCACATGCCTTTAATCCCAGCAATCAGAAGGCAGAGGCAAAGGGATCTCTATGAGTTCAAGGCCAGTCTGGTCTACATGAGCTAGTACCAGGACAGGTTCCAAAGAAACCCTGTCTCGAAAAATTAATGCCCCCCCAAAAGAAGATGGACTCACAGATTGACAACAGTCAGTTAATCATACTGAACAGGCATGGGAATACTGAGACAAGAGCTTGTGGTAAAGGCTTGCCACATCATAGTGGACCAAGAAGCTTAGCCATAGTTAAAGGTCAGCTACCCCTTCAAACGCCCACCCCATTAGGTAAACTTTACCTCCTAAGAGTTCCTCAGCCTCTGAAACAGACAACCAGCCAGAGAACCGACATCTCAGTACCACACTATGTATTCTTTTAAATATTAGGACTCTGAAATGGACATAAAGACCTTGAAATGAATTCATTTCTCTGAGTCTCCTTTTCTACCAGTGGAGGTAATGTCTAAACATGGAACATCCATTAGAGAAGAATGAGACAAAAAGAAATAAAGCAAAGAAAATAGGCAGACACACATGAATACACATATCATAGAACCACACTAAGTTATTGCATCATTCAGAGTCATTATGGTATGACTGGAGCTTTTGACAAGATTCTAAACAACTCTTTACTCTCAATGTTCTATAGTTACCTGCTGTTTAAATAATCCTCTCTAGAAATGACATGAGTTTCCTTTAACTACTTGACTCTCACTTGTTACCACTTTTATTATGCTTGCCTTAGGTCCCCTGATGTCTCTGTTTCTCACTAGGCACAACCAATAGATACTGATCTTGTGTATAGTGAGTATACAGTATACATCAAAATGTTTAGTATGTTGTTAGAACTAAACGGTTCTTGATGTTATTTCCTTTTTTAAAATTTTATTTATATTTTTTATTAAAAATTTCCATCTCCTCCCCTCCTCCTCCTCCTTCCCTCCCCTCCCTTGCACCCATACCCCCCGCTCCCTCCCTCTCCAGGCCAAAGAGCCATCAAGGTTCCCTTCACTATGTTAAGTCCAAGGTCCTCCCAACTCCCCCTAAGTCCAGGAAGGTGAGCAACCAAACTGACAAGGCTCACAGTGAGCCCGTCCATGCTGTAGAGTTCAAGCTCATCGCTGTTGTCCTTGATTTCTCAGTCCTCCTCCACCGTCAGCCACATTCAGAGAGTCTGGTTTGGTCACCTGTTCCATCAGTCCCATTCCAACTGGACTTGGTGGTCTCCCGTTAGATCTGTCCCACCGTCTCAATGGGTAAACGCACTCCTCACGGTCCTGACTTCCTTGGTCATGATCTCCCTCCTTTTGCTCCTCATCAGGACCTTGGGAGCTCAGTCTGGTGCTCCTATGTGGGGCTCTGTCATTTTCTCCATCCAATGCCAGGTGAAGGTTCTATGGTGATATACAAGATATTCATGAGTATGGCAATAGAATCTGGACATTTCTGGCGCCCTCTCCTCAGCTACCCAAGGAACTAGCTGGGGGCGTCTTCCTGGACACCTGGGAACCCCTCTAGAGTCAAGTCTCTGCCAACCCTAGAATGGCTCCCTTAATTAAGATATATAATTCCCTGTTCCCACATCCACCCTTCCTATATCCCAACCATCCTATTCCCCCAAGCACTTCCCATCCTCCACTTCACACTTTTCTCTCCCCATCCTCCCATCCCCTCATCGTCCCCCCATCCCCAAGTTCCCATTTTTTGTCCGGCAATCTTGTCTACTTCCAATATCCAGGAGGATAACTATATGTTTTTCTTTGGATTCACCTTCTTATTTAGCTTCTCTAGGATTTTTTACGAATTACAGGCTTGATGTCCGGACACTGTCACTAAGACAAAAAGGCGGCCTACTGACTGGGAAAAGATCTTCACCAACCCAGCAACAGACAAAGGTCTGATCTCCAAAATATATAAGGAACTCAAGAGACTAGACTTTAAAATGCCAATGAACCCAATTAAAAAATGGGGCACTGAACTGAACAGAGAATTCTCAACAGAGGAATTTCGAATGGCCAAAAGACACTTAAGGGCATGCTCAACATCCTTAGCAATCAGAGAAATGCAAATCAAAACAACGTTGAGATACCATCTTACACCTGTCAGATTGGCTAAAATCAAAAACACCAATGATAGCCTTTGCTGGAGAGGTTGTGGAGTAAGGGGTACACTCATCCATTGCTGGTGGGAATGCAAACTTGTGCAACCACTTCGGAAAGCAGTGTGGAGGTTTCTTAGGAAATTTGGGATCAACCTACCCCAGGACCCAGCAATCCCACTGTTGGGAATTTACCCAAGAGATGCCCAATCTTATTACAAAAGCATTTGTTCAACTATGTTTATAGCAGCATTATTTGTAATAGCCAGAACCTGGAAACAACCTAGATGCCCTTCAGTGGAAGAATGGATGAAGAAAGTGTGGAATATATACATATTAGAGTACTACTCGGCGGTAAAAAACAATGACATCTTGAATTTTGCATGCAAATGGATGGAAATAGAAAACACTTTACTGAGTGAGGTAACCCAGACCCAAAAAGATGAACATGGGATGTACTCATTCATAATTGGTTTCTAGCCATAAATAAAAGACATCGAGCCAGTATTTTATTGAGAATTTTTGCGTCAATGTTCATGAGTGAGATTGGCCTGTAATTCTCTTTCTTTGTTGAGTCTTTGAGTGGTTTAGGTATCAAGGTAATTGTAGCTTCATCAAAGGAATTTGGCAATGACTGTTCTGTTTCTATATTATGAAATACATTAAGGAGTATAGGTATTAGGTCTCCTTTGAAGTTCTGGTAGAATTCTGCATTGAAACCATCTGGTCCTGGGCTTTTTTTGATAGGGAGGTTTCTGATAACAGTTTCTAATTCTTCGCAACTAACAGGACTATTTAGATTGTTCACCTGGTCCTGTTTTAACTTTGGTATATGGTACTTATCTAAAAAAGTGTCCATTTCTTTTGCATTCTCCAATTTTGTGGCATACAGGCTTTTGTAGTAAGATCTAATGATTCTCTGAATTTCCTCTGTGTCTGTGGTTATGTCCCCCATTTCATTTCTAATCTTATTGATTTGTTTGTTCTCTCTCTGCCATTTGATTAGTTTGGCTAGGGGTTTGTCAATCTTGTTGATTTTCTCCAAGACCCAGATTTTTGTTTCATTGATTCTTTGGATTGTTTTCTGTGTTTCTATTTTGTTGATTTCTGCCCTCAGTTTGATAATTTCCATTCTACTCCTCCTAGGTGAGTCTGCTTCTTTCTTTTCTAGAGCTTTCAGGTGTGCTGTTAAATCTCCAATGTGTGCTTTCTCCGGTTTTTTTTAAAGTGGGCACTTAGTGGTATGAATTTTCCTCTTAGCACTGCTTTCATAGTGTCCCATAGGTTTGAGTATGTTGTGTCTTTATTTTCATTAAATTCAAGGAAGACTTTAATTTCTTTCTTTATTCCTTCCTTGACCCAGGTGTGGTTCAGTAGTTGACTGTTCAGTTTCCATGAGTTTGTAGGCTTTCTGGGGGTAGCATTGTTGTTGAATTCTAATTTTAATCCATGGTGAGCCGATAAGATGCAGGTGGTTACTAATATGTTTTTGTAACTGTGGAAGTTTGCTTTGTTACCGAGTATGTGGTCAATTTTCGAAAAGGTTCCATGAGCCGCAGAGAAGAAGGTATATTATTTCCTATTTGGGTGGAATGTTCTATAGATGTCTGTTAAGTCCATTTGGTTCATTACCTCCATTAAGTCTCTTAATTCTCCGTTAGGTTTCTGTCGGATTGACCTGTCCATTGGTGAGAGAGGAGTGTTGAAGTCTCCCACTATCAGTGTGTGTGGTTTGATTGCTGCCTTGAGTTCTAGTAGTGTTTCTTTTACATAAGTGGGTGCTTTTATTTATTTATTTTTTTTCTTCACAAGAGAATGCTGCTTTTAATTGAATAAAACCTTTTCTATTATTATTATGCATCATTTCTTTTTTTTTTCTTTCTCATGGTTTATTTTTTTTTTATATTTAAAAATTTCCATCTCCTTCCCTCCTCCTCCGGAACCCTGATGGCTCCTTGGCCTTGAGAGGGAGGGAGGGGAGGTATGGGTGGAGGGGAGGAGAGGGAAGGGGGAGAAGGAGGGGCGGGAAGGGGGAGGAGGAGCGGAAGTGGGTGCTTTTATATTAGGGGCATAGATATTCAGGATTGAGACTTCATTCTGAAGGATTTTTCCTGTTATGAGTATAAAGTGTCCCTTTCCATCTCTTCTGATTGATTTTAGTTTGAAGTCAACTTTGTTAGAAATTAGTATGGCCATACCGGCTTGTTTCTTAGGTCCATTTGCTTGATAAACCTTTTCCCAACCCTTTACTCTGAGTAGGTGTCTGTCTTTGTGGTTGAGGTGTGTTTCTTGTAAACAGCAGAATGTTGGATCCTGTTTTCGTATCCAATCTCTTAGCCTGTGCCTTTTTATAGGTGAATTGAGTCTGTTGATATTAAGTGATATTAATGACCAGTGGTTGTTAACTCCAGTTGTCATTTTTTATTTGGTAGCAGAGATTGTGTGTTTCCTTTCTTTGAGATGTGCTGGTGAAGGGTCGCTAGATGTCTGAGTTATTTTGGGCAATGCTGGACTCCTTGGTTTGTGATTTCCCTTCTATTACTTTCTGTAAGGCTGGATTTGTGGCTATATATCGTTTAAATTTGTTTTTATCCTGGAAAATTTTGTTTTCTCCATTTATATTGAATGAAAGCTTGGCTGGGTATAGTAATCTGGGCTTGCATCCATGGTCTCTTAGTTTCTGCAGTACATCTATCCAGGACCTTCTGGCTTTCATAGTTTCCATAGAGAAGTCAGGTGTAAGTCTGACAGGTTTACCTTTATAAGTTACTTTACCTTTTTCCTTTGTAGCTCTTAATATTCTTTCTTTATTCTGTATGTTTTGTGTTTTGATTATAATATGGCGAGAGGATTTTTTTTTTGATCCATTCTATTTGGTGTTCTGTAAGCTTCTTGAACCTTAATAGGAATATCTTTCTTTAGGTTTGGGAAGTTTTCTTCTATAATTTTATTAAATATATTTTCTGGACCATTGAGCTGTAATTCTTCGCCTTCTTCCATGCCTATTATTCTTAGGTTTGGTCTTTTTATGTGTTCCAGATTTCCTGAATGTTTTGTGATGAAAATTTGTTGGATTTGCTGTTTTCTTTGATCAGTGTGTTTATTTTCTCTATGGTATCTTCAGAATCTGAGATTCTTTCTTCTAGCTCTTGTATTCTGTTGGTTATGCTTGTTTCTGTAGTCTCTGTTCATTTACATAGATTTTCCATATCCAGCTGGCCCTCGGTTTGTGTTTTCTTCCTTGCCTCCATTTCAGTTTTCAAGTCTTGCACTGTTTCCATTATCTGTTTGATTTTTTTCTTGGTTTCCTAGGATATTGTTTATGGATTTACTCAATTCTTCAAACTTTTTGTTATTCTTCTCATCCATTTCTTTAAAGGAGTTTTTCACCTACTGTTTAAGGGACTCTATTACTTTCATAAAGTCAAATTTTTCTACTTCTTCTTGATTAGTGTGTTCAAGTCCTGCTGTTGTAAGTTTGCTGGGTTCTGGTGCTTCCATGTTGTTTTTCAAATTGTTGGAGGAATTCTTGCATTGGCACCTGCCCATTTCTTCCTCTGAACAATCCCCTATGGGTCTTCTTTTAGAAGCTCAATTCACCCCAATGAATTCAATTCACTCACCCCAATGAATGATGGATCTTCTGGAAGACAGTCAGGTCTCCTTGCTGGCCCAGCGGCTCGCTGACCCTTGATGTTATTTCTAAAGGTTGTGAAAACCACCATGAGGGAAGAGCTGGAGGCAGCACAGGCAAAACCTTCTTTATGTTACTTATTCTGCACTCCTAACTTGCAAAATTCTCCTATCTCTTTTGAGGTAGGCTTCACTTGGTGTCTATTAAAACAGAATAGAGATGCATTTTTCCAACAGCAGAATTCAAGATAAAAAATGAGAGATTTCTGTATCTGTTGTTATTCAAGGGGTTTTGAATATAGAAACACAGAACTAATTATACAGTGAGGGGCATGGTTTTTATAGCACCCTGGCAGGCTCACCAACACAAACTCATGATAAATCTTCAATCACATTCCAGACTTCTCTATGTTCACCACTTGTCATTTTCCATTTCAAAGGAGATAAAATTTCAAATGTAAATTACACAAGTAATTTACACAGTTGAATTAATACATACAAATACAAAATTACAATGTTCTCGTTTGTGAAAACTCAGTTAGGGCCATGGGAAAACGCAGTGCACTGGCAAATGAAAAGTTCGTTTTCTCTAAGGGGGGTCTCACTATGAAAACAAACCACTGTTAAGAATAGGACCCATTCCCAGCAGTACATGGTCAACACAAAACTAGCTCAATAGTATGTTTACAGGGTTTTTTATGTCCTATAATGTGTTGTGGCATTTTGTGTTTTATATTACAGTTCATTTGTGTACACATCATAGCTTCAGGAGTTGTGTTTTTATGGAATTCCTGTGTGTGTGTGTGTGTGATCATGTGTGTCTCTATATCTAAATGTGTTTCTTGTGCTTTCCTCTTTTGCTTTTTGTCTTCTGTTTGTTTATTTTGTCCTATTCTGACTTGTTTCTGTTTTATCTTACATCAGTTTATATAATTCTTTAAATGCCTGTGTGATTTCTCAAGAGACACAGAAAGGGTATGGACCCACATTGAGGGGTAAATGAGGAAGAACTGGAAGGAGTTGGAGGAAGGAAAGTGTTAATCAGAATATATTGCATGAAAATACTATTTTTTAAATTTATTTATTTATTAAAAATTTCCACCTCCTCCCCTCCTCTTATATCCCTCTCACTACCCCATTCCCCCTCTCTCTCCCTCTTCAGTCCTAAGAGAAGTCAGGGTGGCCTGCCCTATGGGAAGTCCAAGGTCCTCCCCGCTCTATCCAGGTCTAGGAAGGTGTGCATCCAAACAGACTAGGCTCCCAAAAAGCCAGTACATGTAGCAGAGACAAATCGCAGTGCCATTATCATTGGCTTCTCAGTCAGCCCTCATTGTCAGACACGTTCAAAGAGTCCGGTTTGATCACATGCTCGTTCAGTCGCAGTCTACCTGGCTTTGGTGAGCTCCCATTAGATCAGTCACACTGTCTCAGTGGGTGAACCAAGCCCTCGCGGTCCTGACATCCTAGCTCATGATCTCCCTTTTTCTGCTCTTCATCTGGACCTTAGGAGCTCAGTCCAGTGCTCCAATGTGGGTCTCTGTCTCTATCTCCATCTATCGCCAGATGAAGGTTTTATGGTGATATGCAAGATATTCATCAGTGTGGCTATGGGATAAGGCCAGTTCAGGCTCCCTCTCCTCAGCTGCCCAAGGACCTAGCTGGGGACCTCTCCATGGACACCTGGGAAACCCTCTAGAGCCAAGTCTCTAGCCAACTCTAAAATGGCTCTCTTAATTAAGATATCTTCTTCCCTGCTCCCATATCCACCCTTCCTCCATCTCAATTATCCCATTCCCCCAAGCTCTCCCCAATCCTCTCCTTCTCCCTTCTCTCTCCCCATCTCCCCTTCCCCCAACTCCACCCCACCCCCGTGCTCCCAACTTTTGCCCTGCGATCTTTTCTACTTCCAATATCCAGGAGGATAAATATATGTTTTTCTTTGGGTTCACCTTCTTATTTAGCTTTTCTAGGATCACGAATTATAGGCTCAATGTCCTTTGTTTATGGCTAGAATCCACTAATGAGTGAGTACATACCATATTCCTCTTTTTGGGTCTGGATTATCTCACTCAGTAAAGTGTTTTCTATTTCCATCCATTTGCATGCAAAGTTCAAGATGTCATTGTTTTTTACTGCTGAGTAGAACTCTAATGTGTATATATTCCACACTTTCTTTATCCATTCTTCTATTGAGGGGCACCTAGGTTGTTTCCACATTCTGGCTATTACAAATAATGCTGCTATGAATATAGTTGAACAAATGCTTTTGTAGTATGATAGGGCATCTCTTGGGTATATTCCCAAGAGTGGTATTGCTGAATCCTGAGGTAGGTTGACTCCCAGTTTCCTGAGAAACCGCCACACTGATTTCCAAAGTAGTTGCACAAGGTTGCATTCCAACCAACAATCGATGACTGTTCCCCTTACTCCACATCTTCTCCAGCATAGGCTATCATTGGTGTTTTTGATTTTAGCCATTCTGACAGGTGTAAGATGGTATCTCAAAGTTTTGATTTGCATTTCCCTGATTGCTAAGGAGGTTGAACATGACCTTAAGTGTCTTTTGGCCATTTGAAATTCTTCTGTTGAGAATTCTCTGTTCAGTTCAGTACCCCATTTTTAAATTGGGTTAATTAGAGTTTCTTGAGTTCTTTTATATATTTTGGAGATCAGACCTTTGTCTGATTCAGGGTTGGTGAAGATCTTCTCCCATTCAGTAGGTTGTCTTTTTGTCTTAATGACAGTGTCCTTTGCATTACAGAAGTTTCTCAGTTTCAGGAGGTCCCAGTTATTCAATGTTGCCCTTATTGTCTGTGCTGCTGGGGTTATACATAGAAAGTGGTCTCCTGTGCCCATGTGTTGCAGACTGCTTCCCACTTTCTCTTCTATCAGGTTCACTGTGGTCAGATTTATATTGAGGTCTTTAAACCATTTGGACTTGAGTTTTGTGTATGGTGATAGATATAGATCTATTTTCATTCTTCTACAGGTTGACATCCAGTTATGCCAGCACCATTTGTTAAAGATGCTTTCTTTCTTCCATTGTATAATTTTAGCTCCTTTGTCGAAAATCAGGTGTTCATAGGTTTGTGGGTGAAGATCCGGGTCTTCTATTCGATTCCATTGGTCGACGTCTCTGTTTTTATGCCAATACCAAGCTGTTTTCATTACTGTAGCTCTGCAATAGAGTTTGAGGTCAGGGATGGTAATGCCTCCAAAGTACTTTATTGTATAGGATTGTTTTGGCTATCCTGGGTTTTTGTTTTTCCATATAAAGTTGATTATTGTTCTCTCAAAGTCTGTGAAGAATTTTGTTGGGATTTTGATGGGGATTGCAGTGAATCTATAGATTGCTTTTGGTAGAATTGCAATTTTTACTATGTTAATCCTACCAATCTAAGAGCATGGGAGATCCTTCTATTTTCTGGTATCCTCTTCAGTTTCTTTCTTCAAAGACTTAAAGTTCTTTACTTCCTTTGTTAGAGTTACCCCAAGATACTTTATGCTATTTGTAGCTATCGTGAAAGGTGATGCTTCTCTGATTTCCCTCTCTGCTTCTCTGTTCTTTGTGTATAGGAGGGCTACTGATTTTTTGGGGGTTGATCTTGTATCCTGCCACATTACCAAAGGTGTTTATCGGCTGTAGGAGTTCTTTGATAGAGTTTTTGTGGTCGCTTATGTACACTATCATATCATTTGCAAATAACAAAAGTTTGACTTCTTTCTTTCCAATTCGAATCCCCTTGATCTCCTTATGTTGTCTTATTCCTATTGCTAGAACTTCAAGCACTATATTAAAGAGGTATGGAGAGAGTGGGCAGCCTTGTCTTGTTCCTAATTTTGGTGGAATGGCTTTAAGTTTCTCCCCATTTAATTTGATGTTAGCTGTCGGCTTGCTGTATATTGCTTTTATTATATTTAGGAATGAACCTTGTATCCCTAATCTCTCCAAGACCTTTATCATAAAGGGGTGTTGAATTTTGTCCAATGCTTTTCAGCATCTAATGAAATGATCATATGGTTTTTATTCTTCAGTTTATTTATATTATGGATTACATTGATAGATTTTTGTATGTTGAATCAGCCCTGCATCTCTGGGATGAAGCCTACTATTTTTAATGAAAAACAAAGAAGCAATGAATCTTGGAGTGGTATGGATGTGCAGATAGGGCTGGGAGAAGTTATAAGGAAGAACTGAGGAAGAGCGTCACCAAAATGCTTACCGCTCCAGGGGCCATTTACATTCAAGCCACTGTGTGTGTGTGTGTGTGTGTGTGTGTGTGTGTGTGTGTGTGTGCTCACATGCGTGTCTTATCCAAATGAAACACTATATATAAAATGTTTAATATATAATTCAATATATATTTACCGTTTTTAAAGATTCAGTCCAGACAAGTGCATTGCATTATCCTGTTGGTGAAGTAGAGCATCATGGTGAACATGCTGTGTCATAGCTAAATTGCTAATCTCTCAATGGTCACTAAATTAGGGGAAAAAGAAAGGAGATTTCCAGTAATTTCTTGAACTCTACAACAAAAGTAGTCTAACAGCCTGGAACACAGAGAAGGCACTGCCTACACTTTGTGATATATAAAGCAAAAGAAAAATATAGTGATTATTGGAAGAAGATTTGTAAGAAATAAGAAAAGCTCACAGGAGTGGTAGAGAAATAGGAGGTGACACAAGTAGAATAGCTAGAATAGATTATGTCAAAGAATGAAATTTATTACTAAATTTTTAAAAAATAGATTAAAGTAGAAGATGAAGTATATGCTTTTTTAAAAAGAATTACTTATTTTAGTACATTTCAAATCTACTTAAAATTTTAACTCTTTGGAGGTACAACTTCCCTGAAAGACTCAAACAGGAATGAAATTTAAAATTTGATGCTAATATGCCATTATTGGTCAGTATAGGCTGTCTTTGAGGGAGATAGAGCATAACTGTGGTGGCTAATTTTATGTTAGCTTGACCCAAACAAGGTTCGGCAGGGAATATGGAGCCTCAATTGAGAAAATGCCTTCATAAAAGGCTGTAAGCAAGCCTATAAGCATTTTCTTAATTAGTGATTGATATGAGAGGGCCCATTCCACAGTGGGTGCCACCTCCCCTGGGTTGGTACTCCTGGGTTCTATAAGAAAGCAAGCTTGACAAGCCATGGGTGAGCAAGCCAGTAAGCAGTTCTATATGGCCTCTGCATCAGCTCATAACTGCAGACTCTGGCAATGCTTGAATTCTTGCTCTCACTGTTTTTGAGGATGAACTGTTACATGGAAATAAGAGGGAAATAAAAAATTTTCTTCTCAAGTTGCTTGTCATGCAGGTCTTCCACTTGTTTGGTTAGAGTTACTTCAAGATATTTTATACTATTTGTAGCTATTATGAAGGGTGATGTTTCTCTGATTTCATTCTCAGCCCATTTATCATTTGTGTAATGGAGGGCTACTGATTTTTTTGAGTTAATCTTGTATCCTTCTACATTACCAGAAGTATTTATGAGTTGTAGAAGATCCTCAAAGATCCTCAGTAGAATTTATAGGTTGCTTATATAAATTATCATATCATCAGTAAATAGTGAGAGTTTGACTTCTTTTCTGATTTATATCCCCTTGATCTCCTTTTTGTTTTCTTACTGCTCTAGCTAGGACCTCAAGAACTATATTGCATAGATATGGAGATAGTGAACAACCTTGTCTTGTTCCTGATTTCAGTGGAATTGCTGGGCGTTTCTCTCCATTTAGTTTGATGTTAGCTGTTGGCTTGTGTATTGCCTTTATTATGTTTAGGTATGTTCCTTCTATCCCTGCTCTCTCCAAGACCTTTATCATGAAGAGATGTTGTATTTTGTCAAAGGCTTTTCCAAAATCTAATGAGATGATCATGTGGTTATTTTTCAGTTTGTTTATATGGTGGATTACATTGGCAGATTTTTGTATACTGAATAATCTCACATCTCTGGGATGAAGACGACTTGATCATGGTGGATGATTTTTCTGATGTTTTCCTGGATTTGATTTGCTGATATTTTACTGAATGTTTTTTGCATCAGTGTTCATAAGTGAGATTGGTCTGTAATTCTGTTTCTTAGTAATGTCTTTATGTAGTTTGGGTGTCAGGGTAATTGTAGCCTCATAAAAAGAGTTGGGCAATGTTCCTTCTGTTTCCATTGTGTGGAACAATTTGAGGAGTATTGGTATTAGTTCTTCTCTGAAAATCTTATAAAATTCTGATTTAAAGCCATCTGCTCCTGGGCTTTTTTTGTTGGGAGACTTTTGACAACTGTTTCTATTTCTTTAGCAGTTATAGGTCTATTTAATTTGGTAAGTCAAGACCAATAACTAGCCATAAACCTGTCCCTACACAAAATACTAGAAAGAAAACTCCAACCCAAGGAAGTAGGCAACATCAACAAAACCAAAGAAAATAGAATATCTCACAGGTCTTGATTTAATTTTGGTAAGTGATATTTATCCAGAAAGTTGTTCATTTCCTTTGAGTTTTCCAATTTTGTGGAGTACAGGTTTTCAAAATATGACTTAATGATTCTCTGGATTTCCTCTGTGTCTGTTATGTCTCCTGATTTTGTGAATTTGAATATTCTCTCCCTGCCTTTTGAATAGTTTATATAGAGGTTTGTCTATTTTGTTGATTTTCTCAAAGAACCAACTCTTTTGTCTCATTGATTCTTTATATTGTTTTCTTTGTTTCTATTTTGTTGATTTCAGCTCTCAATTTGATTATTTCCTGCCATCTATTTCTCCTGGGTGAGTTTGTTTCTTTTTGTTCTAGTTTTCAAATGATCTGTTAACTCACTGGTGTGGGATTTTTCAGCTTCTTTATGTAGGTATTTAATGCTTATGAACTTTTCTCTTAACACTGCTTTAATTGTTTCCCATAAATTTGGGTATGTTGTGTGATCATTTTCATTGAATTTTAGGAAGTCTAATTTCTTCCTTTGTTTCTTCCTTGACTCATTGATGATTCAGGTGAGGATTGTTTAATTTCCATGTGTTTGTGGGCTTTCTGGAATTAGTGTTGCTGTTGAATTCTAATTTAAGACATGGTGATCCGATAAGATACATGGGGTTAATCCAGTTTTTTTTTTTTTGTATCTGTGGAGGTTTGCTTTTTTTTTTTTTTTACCCAGTACGTGGTCAGTTTTTGAGACTGTTCCATGAGGTGTAAACTTTGGTGTAACACAGACCATGGACATAAACACAGACTCCAGCTGAAGTAAGACTATGAACCCATGACCCTTGGTGGGTACCTTAGGCCTAGACATCCTCAAGACAGCCTAGACCATAGACATATGAGTGGCCCTCAGTGCAACCCAGGACTCAGTAATCAATATAGACACCAGAAACAGGAGGACCACAGATCCAAATATGGACCTGAGTAACAACACGGACCTGGATGTAACCGTGGTTTTAGGTGATAGGACAGACAATGGACAACTGTAAGGCCTTTGGTGGTACCTCAGACCGTGTACATTAACAGAGACCATGGCTACAATAGGTCCATGGACCCAGATATAGCCTTCAGCATCAACCTGGATCAGAACATCACCATGATCACAGGTGGCAGTACAGGATACTCAGGTCAATTTGGTTCTCAGTGGTATCATGGCTCCCAGAAAACTGAACTGCCTCAAACAATAGCACAGACCATAGATAATCTGAGTGGCCCTTGGTGGGCACATGGGCCATGAACATCAATTCAGATCTCAGCTCTGACAGGGCCATGGACCAGGACATGATCTTTGGTGGCAGTGAGGACCTAGACATCCCCGTGGTCTGAGATGGAATCGCAGGCTATTTAAATTCGTATGACCACAGTGACAGCAAGGCACCAAAGCTTAACTTGGCTTCAGGTAGCAGCAAAAGGCTCTGCATACCTGCCTCTTCTTCACAGCCATTAAATCACCAGTTCCACTTCCATCCACAGCACGTGAACTGCTGCACTTCTCTTTCTCTCCCATCTTTGTACCAAGTACTCTATCTTTCCCATGTTTCCATTATATGTTTGTTTATTGTAGTGGCAACTACTGCCCCAACACATGGAGCCAGGACGGGCACTTGTGTGGCATCTTCACATTGCTTATTTTGAATAATAATAGGTGTTTTAAAAATGATAATTTAATAAAACAGTATAAAATACAATCCATATTTGTATCAGTGTTTAATGAAAAGCTTGCTAATATCTAGGAATGATACTAGTACACTGCATTCTGAGTGACATTTTTTCTTTATCCTGTTCTTTGAGCAGAGGCCAATTCCCACAGTTCCTTAAAATGATGTCACTTTGATGATGGCACCTTCCTCCCTTGCTTGTCTTGAACCTTTCCACCTAGAACACACACACACACAACAAATACCATCAAAATGTAGATGGACCTGAAATGACAGAGAATAAAGGGCATCTCCTGAATTCATAAGAGAAATCTTATCCTTTACCCTTTAGCTTTTGTAAAAATCTAAGATTCCTATAAAGGACTTGAGTAAATCTGGGAAATAAAAAACAATTATTTCCTAGTAAGTTCTATGAGTTAGCTTTGTTACTTACTACCTTGGTGGTCATAATATTCTCCAAGGAGGTTTAAAGGAAAAAAGCACAGGAAACACATAAAAATTTTAAAATCCTGCCTATCCTTTTATGTTTAATCTTGTTATTGACCTTGTTATTCTTTCTGTTGTGAACATTTCATACTTAATGAAACCAAGATGGTGTGACATTCACAGCAAAGAAAATAGTCCTTCCCTCAGATGCACTGTGACCTGTGTCCAGTTCTATCTCTTCTACGTTATTCATTGATCATGGTGGACCCCCAAACCTCCAGAAACTACCAGTTTCAGACAGCTTACTAGCACTCATTGATCTGATAGATTATTCTGATTCTGAAGGATGAAATGCCATTTGTATTTTTGCATACTTGTGAAATATAGGCAAAAATAGCTGTTTCGTGGGTAAATGGTTAGGCTCAATGTATTGTTTCCTGCAGAAGAAGAAGGCCCTGGGTTCAAATAATAGGTAATAGTGTGAAAAACTGGGCATGGGCACAAATGCTTCTAATTGCAGTATTGTGGGAAGAAGAGACAGAATTATCACTGGTTCTCTTTAGATTCCATCCCATCTCCGGGTTCATTGATAGACTCCTCAGAACTGAATACCTACGGCCCTTTGCTGGCCTCTCCATACATATATATGTTACACATTAACACATATACTTCATGTGTTTTATGTGAAGGCAGAGTGGGAAGAAGACCAATTTTTTAAACTTTTATCAAGAAATCTCTGGGTGAATCCTAGTAGAGCTGGTCTTTGTTCTAAAGAAATCCAAGCAGATTTGTATCTACATTTTGAATGGATACAGGGAAGACTCCTGTGAGAAACTGACCAAATGGGGAAAAGTCTAGATGTCTGACTGCTTGGGAGACAGATGGGCTGAATGCTATTTCACTTTTCATGTCACAGACCATTGGCACACAAATCCCCCTAAATGGGAGCTAGAGGTGTTACTCACTCATTTTCCACATCTTGGATGGAGTCAGGCAGAGGCTGATTCTTGGTCTCAGGAAGGAGAAGAGGGATAAAGCAACTAATGAAGGAGAAAACTCCATAGATGATCCAGGGTATGGAGGCAGAGTACATCGTGAGGATCATAAAGAGGGGAGTAAGGGCTGCCCCCACATTAGTAGCAATTCCAATGACTCCTAATGCTCTTGCCCTTGAAACATAAAACAGAATTTTTAAAAAAATTAGCAAAATTGAATTTACTGTATTGGGACTTAGCATCCTGCATTGTTATGAGAATCAATGTGTAGTTTATTAGAAATTAAGGTTGCTGGTAATTACTTTGCTTTGGAAATTTTAGCTCTTTTTTCATTATGCATAACAATCCAAGTTGTCACTCCCTTCCTTCCCCCCATTTCCTCCACATACCTTCCACCCAACCTCCATCCAATCCTCAGAGAGGGTAAGGCACATCAACAAAATAGAAACACAGAAAACAATCCAAAGAATCAATGAAACAAAGAGCTGGTTCTTTGAGAAAATTAACAAGATTGACAAACCCCTATCCAAACTAATCAAAAGTCAGGGAGAGAACACTCAAATTAACAAGATCAGAAAAGAAAAGGGGGACATAACAACAGACACTGAGGATATTCAGAGAATTATTAGGTCTTACTACAAAAGCCTGTATGCCACAAAATTGGAAAATGTAAAAGAAATGGACTTTTTTTTCTTTTTTTTCCAGTTTATTTATTTTTTATTAAAAATTGCCATCTCCTCCCCTCCTCCTCCCCCTTCCCTCCCCTCCCCTCCACCCACACCCCCACTCCCACCTTCCTGGACCTGGGGGGAGTTGGGAGGACCCTGGACTCAACATAGTGTAGAGAAATGGACATTTTTAAACATAAGTACCATATACCAAAATTAAATCAAGACCAAGTGAACGATTTAAATAGACTCATAAAACAGTATAGAAGCTGTCATCAAAAACCTCCCAATAAAAAAAAACCCAGACCAGATGGTTTTAATGCAGAATTCTACCAGAACTTCAAAGAAGAGCTAATACTTATACTCCTTAATGGGTTTCACGTAATAGAAACAGAAGAGTCATTGCCAACTCTTTTTATGAAGCTACAGTTACCCTGATACAAAAACCACACAAAGACTCAACCAAGAAAGAGAATTACAGACCAATCTCACTCATGAACATCGCTGTAAAAATTCTCAATAAATACTGGCAAACCGATTCCAAGAACACATCAAAAAAATCATCCATTATGATCAAGAAGTCTTCATCCCAGAGATGCAGGGCTGGTTCAACATACAAAAATCTACCAATGTAATACATCATATAAATAAACTGAAAGAAAAAAACCATATGTTCATTTCATTAGATGCTGAAAAAGCATTGACAAAATTCAACACCCCTTTATGATAAAGGTCTTAGAGAGATTAGAGATACAAGGATCATATCTAAATATAATAAAAGCAATATACAGCAAGCCGACAGCTAACATTAAATTAATGATTAAATGGAGAGAAACTCAAGAACATTCCACTAAAATCAGGAACAAGACAAGTCTGTCCACTCTCTCCATATCTCTTCAATATAGTGCTTGAAGTTCTAGCAATAGGAATAAGAAAACATAAGGAGATCAAGAGGATTCAAATTGGAAAGAAAGAAGTCAAACTTTTGTTATTTGCAGATGATATGATAGTGTACATAAGTGACCCCAAAAACTTTCCCAGAGATCTTCTACAACTGATAAATACCTTCAGTGATGTGGCACAATACAAGATCAACCCCCAAAAAATCAGTAGTCCTCCTTTACACAAAGGATAAAGAAATGGAGAAGGAAATCAGAGAAGCATCACCTTTCATAATAGCCACAAATAGCATAAAGTATCTTGGGGTAACACTAACCAAGGAAGTGAAAGATCTATTTGACAAGAACTTTAAGGCTTTGAAGAAAGAAATTGAAGAGTATACCAGAAAGTGGAAGGATCTCCCATGCTCTTGGATTGGTAGGATCAACATAGTAAAAATGGCAGTTTTACCAAAGGCAATCTACAGATTCATTGCAATCCCCATCAATATCCTAACAAAATTCTTCACAGTCCTTGAGAGAACAATAATCAACTTTATATGGAAAAACAAGAAAAAGTCAAACTTTTGTTATTTGCAGATAATATGATAGTGTACATTAGTGACCCCAAAACTCTACCAAAGAACTCCTACAGCTGATAAATACCTTCAGTGATGTGGCAGGTTACAAGATCAACTCAAAAAAAATCAGTGGCCCTCCTATACACAAAGAACAGAGAAGTAGAGAGGAAAATCAGAGAAACTTCACCTTTTACGATAGCCATAAATAACATAAAGTATTTTGGGGTAACTCTAACCAATGAAGTGAAAGATCTATTTGACAAGAACTTTAAGGCTTTGAAGAAAGAAATCCTTTGAAGAGGACACCAGAAAATGGAAGGATCTCCCATGCTCTTGGATTGGTAGGATCAACATAGTAAAAATGGTAGTTTTACCAAAGGCAATCTATAGACTCACTGCAATCCCCATCAAAATCCCAACAAAATTCTTCACAGACCTTGAGAGAACAATAATCAACTTTATATGGAAAAACAAAAACCCAGGATAGCCAAAACAATCCTATACAATAAAGGAACTTCTGGAGGCATTACCATCTCTGACCTCAAACTCTATTACAGAGCTACAGTAATGAAAACAGCTTGGTATTGGCATAAAAACAGAGGTGTTGACCAATGGAATCAAATCAAAGATCTGGATATTAATCCACAAACCTATGAACACCTGATTTTCGACAAAGGAGCTAAAATTATACAATGGAAGAAAGAAAGCATCTTTAACAAATGGTGCTGGCATAACTGGATGTCAACCTGTAGAAGAATGAAAATAGATTCATATCTATCACCATGCACAAAACTCAAGTCCAAATGGTTTAAAGACCTCAATATAAATCTGACCACAGTGAACCTGATAGAAGAGAAAGTGGGAAGCAGTCTGCAACACATGGGCACAGGAGACCACTTTCTATGTATAACCCTAGCAGCACAGACAATAAGGGCAACATTGAATAACTGGGACCTCCTGAAACTGAGAAGCTTCTGTAATGCAAAGGACACTGTCATTAAGACAAAAAGACAACCTACTGAATGGGAGAAGATCTTCACCAACCCTGAATCAGACAAAGGTCTGATCTCCAAAATATATAAAGAACTCAAGAAACTCTAATTAACCCAATTTAAAAATGGGGTACTGAACCGAACAGAGAATTCTCAACAGGAGAAGTTAAATGGCCAAGAGACACTTAAGGTCATGTTCAACCTCCTTAGCAATCAAGGAAATGCAAATCAAAACAACTTTGAGATACCATGTTATACCTGTCAGAATGGCTAAAATCGAAAACACCAATGATAGCCTTTGCTAGATAATGTAGAGTAAGGGGAACAGTCATCAATTGTTGGTTGGAATGCAACCTTGTGCAATCACTTGGAAATCAGTGTGGTGGTTTCTCAGGAAATTGGAAATCAATCTACCTCAGGATCCAGCAATACCACTCTTGGGAATATACCCAAGAGATGCCCAATCATACTACAAAAGCATCTGTTCAACTATATTCATAGCAGCATTATTTGTAATAGCCAGAACCTGGAAACAACCTAGGTGCCTCTCAATGGAAGAATGGATAAAGAAAGTGTGAATATATATGCATTAGAGTACTACTCAGAGGTAAAGAAAACAATGACATGCTGAATTTTGCATGCAAATGGATGGAAATAGAAAACACTATCCTAGGTGAGATAACCCAGACCCAAAAAGATGAATATGGTATGTACTCACTCATTTGTGAACTCTAGCCATAAACCAAGGACATTAAGCCTATAGTTCACAAGCCTAGAGAAGCGAAATAACAAGGTGAACCCAAAGAAAAACATATATAGATCCTCCTGGAAATTGGAAGCAAACTAGATTGCCGGCCAAAAGTTGTGAGCATAAGGGTGGGAGTGAGGTTGTTGGAAGGAGAGAGGGGGAGAGGGAAGGGAGAAGGGAAGGATTGGCAAGAACTTGGGGGAGTGGGAGGGTGGAGTTGAAGGAAGGGCGGATATAGGAGCAGGGAAGAAGATACCTATATTAAGGGATCCATTTTAGGATTGGCAAGAGACTTGGCTCTAGAGGGGATCCCAGCTGTTCATGGGGATGTCCCCAGCTAGGTCCTTGAACAGCAGAGGAGAGGGTGCCTGAACTGTCCTTGCCCCACTATCGCACTGATGATTATCTCGAATATCACCATAGAATCTTAGTCCGGCTGGATGGAGATAAAGACAGAGACCCTCATCAGAGCAACGGACTGAGCTCCCAAGGTCCAGTTGTAATCACTACAGTTGATCACTGCTGATAGCTACCCAGGTGTTTACACCAAGTCATGTACCTGATCACAGTGGGGATTAGCTCATTTATGTGTAGATTATTACCACTAACAGCCGCATACATATTTGCTCCGGTCAGTGTTATCAAAACTCCACGCAGTATCTGCATTTCTGTGAAGAGGAAAATCAGGAACAGTGGTCATTGTCAGATGAAGGAAATTGCTTTCCACCCCCTAAGGGTGGAATATAAAGTGGAAAAAATACACAGAGGTAAACGTCCACAGTTACGATTAATTTAAGAGAGGTGATCTATCTCCGTGTACTGGTTTATGGAGAATCCATACTTGTGGCAAACTTCAGGAGCAGAGAGCTTAATGAAACTAAGGAGATACTAATCAACTTTCATCTTTTCTACCCACTACCTCACTGCCCTTCCAACATAATGAATGGCTTTCATGGGAAAATTAATGCGGCCTGTGTACACATTCAAACACTCAGCCAGAATATGACATGGATAAGAATGATTGGAGGGTGAACACGACCAGAGTACATTTTATATACACCTGCGTGAATGTCAAAAGCAAAAGTAAATGTTCTGAAAACAGAATAAACATTAGAAGAATAGAAGTTGTATTTCTCATGGCACTTGCATTTTGAGAGACTCCAAATATTCACACAAGATGTTCATTCATTTTTCAATGCTCAATAAGACAGATGTAGACAAGCTGGGGATCAACTCTGTTTTAAAGAGTGTTTCAAGATTCAAGAATAAGGACTTCTAGGACAATCATCAGCGTTTTTATAGAGCCATTTTCTATTAACTAAGAAAAGTCTCAAAAACTTGAACATTGGAAGGTGTTTTGAGAAAAGGCAAGAGACAGGAGTTGCTGCTGATACTCAAGAGTCATGGAGATTTAAAACATATCCTGAGTTTCAGCAAAACTTAAAGACTGCCTGGGTACTCATTGCATGCATCCACTTATCTCCACAATTGAAGTCTGGCAGTCCTGCTGCCTTTCCCACTCCTACTGTCTTGCACTTGGTTTGCACTTCAGTACAAGCAATATTTAGTATCTTGATACAACTTTCATAACTAGGTTGTACTTGTAGTGACCCAAGAGTCATAACTGCATTCATACAGCTTGCAAAACATCTTGTCACTGAAGTTGAAGCGATGAGACTCAGTGGGACAGACCAAGTGTCATTACTGCTATGAAAATATTATTGAGCTTGAATGAGGTAGGGGCAGATACTCCAGAGTGATTGCAGAGAGGACAATGAAGCAGAAAATGATGTAATTACATTTTAATTTAAAATGTAACTAAACAGTGAGCAAATGATCCATTACTGACCTGCAGATACTTTGGTATAAATGGCTTCATGTTCCAGATACTTTCACATATTTAAACCAAACTTATTGATTTTTGTCTCTTCTCTCAGTATGTGAGTGGAAGAATATTCCTCAATGTCTGGTTACAGAAAATTCTCTGGATGTGTTTTTTTCTCATAAATAGTAATGACCTGCAAACCACTGAGGAAAGGGGACTGGATATTTTTTCCCCCTTTCACCATAAACTCTCTATTTACCTTCAGGAGCAGACACTGTGGCCAGCATGGAGATTCCCAACAGGAAAGAGAAAAAAAATTGGCTTATTCTACGGCCAATGTGATTCAGCAAAAACATTGCAGCAAAAGAGGCTGGGATGGATGATGCAGCAGTGAGACACTGCATTAGGAAGACATTACTTTTCAGGTGCTGAAGATGGATGGTAAATCCAAATACAGGTATCGCTGCTGTAAATCTGTAAGAAACAAAGAGGAAAGTCACATATACTACTTAGGATTCATGTCCAAAAGCAAGAATATGATTATCCCCAGAAGTTTGTTTTATTGATAAAGTATAATAACCTATCTGTATTTTGGAATATTTACTTGACTGATAATTTAATAATGATTATGAAATCATCATATGTAGACATGTGGTATCATTACTGTTGGATTTTAAGGAGAGGTAGAGACTTTGTGGGAGGCACAATAGATTCAGTTAGGTTTTTAAAGATTTTTTCCCCTATAACTTGAACTTAGTAATGATTATAACTTTTCAATTTTAAAAATATTTTGTTTATACAAGAGAATCATATACAGTGCTTTTTGATGACATTCTTCCTCAATTCTTTCTCATAACTTCTCCCAGGTCCACAAGCACATTCTTACCACTCCAAGATTCATGGTCTTTTTGTTTTTCATTAAAAATAGATTTTTTTATACGATATATTCTGAATAAGCTCTCCCTCCCCCAACTCCTCCCAGTTCTTCTTCACTTTCCCTTACATGTGGGACTTCACTCTTACTGTTTCTCATTAGAAAATACACAGGTATCTAATGAATCACAATATACTATGGTAAGATAAAGCATAAATAATTCAGATTAGGACAAGATAAACAAAGAAAAGGAAAAGAACAAAAGAGGAAAGCAAAAGAAACACATATAGATGCAGAGTTACATGTTCACACACACAGGTTATCCCATAAAAACAAAATACAGGACTCCATAATGTATACATAAATGACTTGTAAGATAAAAACAAAATGCCCTGACACAACATTATGAGACAGAAAAAAATCCCTCCAAACATACCATTGAGCCAGATTTGTGTTGGTCACATACTGTTGGGAATGGTACTTGCCCTTAAGATTGGTTCTTTTCTCTGTTGAAATACCCTTGGAGGAAACTCATTTTTTATTTGCAAGTAAACTGGACCCTCCCGTGGCCCTAACTGGGCTTTCTTCAAGTGAGGATATTATAACTTTGCGTTTGTTTGTATTAAGTGAAATGTATATACTTGTATAATTTACATTTGAAATTTTGTCTCCTTTAAAATGGAAAATGGTGAGCACAGAGAAGTCTGGAATATGATTGAAGATTCATCATGAGTCTGTGTTGATAAATATGTCAGGGTGCTGTAGACATACCCCTTACTGTATAATTAGTTCTGTATTTCTATATTCAAAACCCCTTGAATGGCAGAAGACATAGAAATCCCATATTTTTATCTTCAACTTGGTTGTTGGGAAAATTCATTTTTATACTGTTTTAAGAGTCACCATGTGAAGCCTACCTCAAAAGGCACAGGAGAAATATACGCTTTCGCAAATTGGGGGTACGGAATAAGTCACACAGAGCAGGTTTTATTTGTGCTGCCTCCAGCTCTTCCCTCATGGTGGTTCTCACAACCTTCAGCAACAGCATCAAGAACAGTTTAGTTCTCACAAAATGATGAGCACTCACAGAATACCAGAGTAGTATCTACTAGTTCTGTCTAGTGGAAAACACAAACATCAGGGGACCTAAGGAAAGCATGATCAAAGGAAGAAGAAGTGAGAGCCAAGTAGATAAAGGAAACTCATGCCTTTTCTAGAGAGGATCCTCGAAACAGTATGTGGCTACAGAATGTTGACACTAAGTGAAGAGTTATTAAGAATCTTGTCAAAAACTCCAGTCATACCAGAATGAATTTGAATGGCATAGCAAATTATTATAGTTCTCTCATATGTGCATTCATGTGTGTGCACATGTCTGCCTGGGTTTTTTTGCTTTATTTCTGTGTATCTCATTCTTCTTCAACGAGTGTCCCATGTCTAGTCATTACCTTTCTTGGTTGGAAAACAGACTCAGAAAAATGAATTCCTTTCAATGTCTTTGTTTCCATTTTAGAGTCCTGATATTTGAAAGAATACATAGTGTGATACTGAGATGTTGGTTCTCTGGCTGGTTGTATGTTTCAGAGCCTGAGGAACTCTTAAGAAGTAAAGATTAAGCCGGGCGGTGGTGGCGCACGCCTTTAATCCCAGCACTCGGGAGGCAGAGGCAGGCGGATCTCTGTGAGTTCGAGACCAGCCTGGTCTACAAGAGCTAGTTCCAGGACAGGCTCTAAAGCTGCAGAGAAACCCTGTCTCGAAAAAACCAAAAAAAAAAAAAAAAGAAGTAAAGATCACCTCATGGGGGTGGTCCTTTAAATAGGGTAGCTGGCCTTTAGTTATGGCTTCTTGGTCTACCATGATGTAACAAGCCTTTACCACAAACTCCTGTCTCAAGTATTGCCATGCCTGTTCACTATGGTTAACTGATTGTTGTCAATCTGTGAGCACAAATCCTTTTTACTCCATTTTGTTGTTTCTGACATGAATATTGCTCATGGAGATCTTGGTTACAGCAAAGCAAAAGTAGACAACAAAATAAATTGGTACCATATATGAAGTTGTTATTTTGAAAAATCTGACCATGCCTGTGGTTTGGTGATGGATTTTGGGAAAGGTTTCAGAGGCTAAGTAGAGAAGATGTTTCTTGTGGAAGTTCTGTATGCTGAAATGCTGATACAAATCTGAACAGTGAAGACATTCTCCATGAGACTTCAGATGGGAAAGGGCATTTCACTGAGAATTTGGGAGGAGGAAATTTATCTTCCCATTTTGAGGAACAACAGAAACAACAATAGAAACAACAACAAATTCTGGCAGTATTCTTGCTATGTTCTGAAAATTTGATAGAGACTGATGTCAAAGCTGTGTACTAATTTGTTGACAAATTAAAATTTTGAGACTGCACAGCATTTAGGCTGTGACATGCTGAAGAGCAGAAGGTAATGAGTGCCTATTTTGAGCCAGGTTCCATTTTATATACTCTAAGACCCAACCTCAAGTCTGGTTCTTTGTCCTTTAGTGTAGATTTTACATCTTCAGTTAATGTCATCAAGATAATCCCACAGAGGAATGATGAGAGGGTGAATTAAACTAAGTCATCCCCACAGATGTGTCTGGAAGTTTTCTCCTAGGTGATCTTGTTGAAGTGCAATCAAAGTTAACCATCATGGCTCTACTTTTTGTCAACTTGACATCAGAACGCATCATCTTTGAGCCATAACTTGCCACATCTT
Organism: Arvicola amphibius; assembly: GCF_903992535.2. Taxonomy (NCBI): domain Eukaryota; kingdom Metazoa; phylum Chordata; class Mammalia; order Rodentia; family Cricetidae; genus Arvicola; species Arvicola amphibius. The sequence goes on along the minus strand of NC_052047.1, from coordinate 151,524,915 downwards.
ATTTCTATATTTTGATAGGCAATGACTCTATAGGTAAATATAAATACAAGGCTCATCTGCGACTCAATTGGGTCTCTTTTTTTCTGAGAGCCTGTCAAATGCTTCTTTATTTTGGAAATCATATTACCAATGCTTTTACCTTCATAACTCAAAATTTTATATAAAAATACATGATTTCCTTCTAGTCAAGGGAACAGAACAAACATTCCCATTTCAAAAGAGAAGAGTAGGTATATAACGACAAACTAATGCAAGGCTGAAACTCAGAAGGGAAAACATTTAATTCTGCAGGTCCATATCCAGCATCTAGTGCTCATAATAGAATCTTCTGATCACTAAAGAAATTTAAGTAGTCTTTAAATGTCTTTGTTCATAGCCATATGTTAATACTCCTGTAAGCTTTAATAAAAAAGATTTTGCATTTATTGAGTAGCAGTCTTTGAAGACTCGCAACTGTCAAAGTAATAGGAGTAGGTGACTATTCAGTATCACCTCTAAGAGAAATGTCTTTTTCACTCCTTTCTAGGCTATAGAAACACCATGGAACGGGTGAAGGTAAGGTTCTTGAGAAGTGGTGGAAACTGTGTGATTCCGTTTTACAGACATGCATTGGACATTGGAACTCTGAGCTTTTATCACCTGTGTTTACCTGCTCAAGACCTGCTAAGGGTATGACAGTCAAAACACCGTTTTTGAGAGTAGATGGAATTTTGACAGAAGAACTCATAAGCCCTATCTCTGTTTCACAATCTGGGTGTAGTTAGTCATTGTTAATTCATAGGGCCTCACAAAGCCATACTCCCTCCTGAGGAAACATGGGCAGCTAATGGTTGTTGAGGGACAGATGGACATTTCTTCAGTAGTGGACCCACAGGTAAGTTGCCCATGTTTCTGCAGTTAAATCCTCAACATGTTTCAGTAAATGACCTTAATTAAACAAATTAGATCACAAAAAGGAAAAAAAATATCAAAAGACTAGGGTAATAGAAGGTAGAAATAGGATTTGTTAGGAAGTATATGAGAATCATCAGGTATGGTAATATTGAGGGGGTGAATCAAGGCAATATATGTATGTATAGAATTTCAGACTTAATGAATTAATTATGTATAACTTATATGTTCCAATAAAAAGTTTTAAACTGAAAGAAATATTAATGAAGGTTTTTTCTTACAAAGTCATCTTTGAATGAAAAAACTGCATTTAATGATTTAATAATAGGAAATTGTCTCTTGGGCAGTAACCCATACACTTGTGAACCTTGTGCTTCCTATATATCATAATGAGCTTGCATTATGCTCACCTCCATGGTTAAGGTGTCTCCAGAATTCTTCATTCCGTTCATACATGCAGCTTTTCTAAGTTCCTGTAAGCCCTTCTGGGGTTTGTTGGTCACAATCAGCCACCTAGCTGACTCAGACAACCACCTACTCAAAAAGATATTGTTCATATTTCTCAAGGAGTCATATTACTATATACTAAATTTATTCTTGAGCAGTTTTATTAAAATTTTAATATTTGTCAGTCATTCAATTATAACAAGATGTATAATCTTATATCATGAGGTACATTACCTAGGAAAACAGGAAATGATCAGCCATTCAGTGCACCTGTATTCCTAGAATGTAGACCTGGAGCCACACTGGTCTGTCCCCTCACATGGATACAGATTTTACTGAAAGTCATACAACTGAATGTGAGGGGCATTTCATCAGATAATTTCCATATTTCTTGTTCAGTTGTAGGGAATTCTTATTTATCTTATGTCTGTGTCTTAAATTAAGAACCCCTGAATACATTTTCCTTAATTATATCACCCACATGAGCAACTAAATTTTGTCTTTGGGACACAATAAGACTGACACACATATGAGCTCACAGAGATGGTGACAAATGCATTTCTTATATACTGATTTAACAGATATGGTCATCTCAGGATTTCAAAACAGAGGAGGAAAGAACACTCATACCTTGTGGGTATAAGGAGGAAAAATATCGGCACAGACACTACCAGCTGGAGGTGGCGCCAGTTTCGAAATACAAATGCCAGGCCTGACATTAGTATGAGTCCAAAACATTGAGCACACGTTAACAGTGTTGTGACCAAGGCTTTGAATTTATGGCTTGTCCATTCTATCACTGAAAGGAAAGAAAAATGAACCTTGATTTCTACCATGGGTGGGAAGGATATCCACATCAAAGAAAAGGTTGAACAATGTCCATCAAAAACTCTGACTTACTGAGCAAAACACTATTTGTGTATATGGGTAAGAAACAAAGCCCTGTTAGGAAGCGAAGCGAGCAGTAGATGAGGAAGGTGGGAGCCACAGCTGTACAGGTCCCACTGATGGCCATCAGCAGTAAAGCACATATGAAGATTAACCTCCTCCCAAACCTGAGGAAAAGACAAAGATTCCATCAGGAAAACAAACAGTTGTTGTTAAAAATAACAGACCAAAAACATTTTGTGTAATCCCCGTGATTAACTTTTCTCATTTTCTAAATCATCTCTATCATATTGTCTTAAAGTTTCTTGAACTTCTTCCATGTCTAATAAGAATTAATTCTGTGTCAACACAACACATAGACTTTTAAACACTAACAGAAATATTTGTTTGTGTTTAGTGATCTCCAGGGTCAAAGGTACAGATAAAGGAACAAATCAGCAAGGACTGTTTTTTTAAAGAGTGAGTGAGTTGTAGCTGATGAAAATACTCACATGAAAATACTCACATGCAGAGAGAGCTGCAAAGCACAGACCCTCACCTGTCTGATAAGTGTCCACCTAGGAAAGGTCCTATCAAATTTCCAATCATGAATATAAATTTAGATACTGAACCCAGTACCTGAGATCCACACACCAGATCCCACTGGAAGAGAAAGAAATCAGCATGACAGACTGTCCTGTAAATGGTTCAAAATTTTTCAATGTGAACTTCCAAATCCTTACTCTCCAGCTTCCAATTTCATTATCACCTGACTTCTACCATCCAGTCTCAGCTTTAATAATTCTATTTTCTTAGGGAGGTTCCTGTATCCAAGTAGGTTGTAGTAGTGAGTTGTTACCTATGTTCAGAAATTGTCAAATGAGGTCCTAGAATACAATACTTCATGATCCTTAATTATTTTTTACGGGATCCTACGTATCAGGGCATAAACTCTTCCATGACTCCTCTTAGAGGAGAGCACAGATAGCACCTGTTCACTATCTTACTTATTTACTTGTATAGTTATGTCAATATAGAGAATGGAACTAAGGGCTCATGCATGGGTGCAATGAACTACAAACTACCCACTTTCAGGGGAATTTTTTTTTCAGTGCTCATTGCTAAATCTTGAACACTTGAGTATTTACTGCTCTAGATGCATTCTGTCATAAACTGCGTATTTAGCCATCACTGTAGCTTTCTACAACCCTCTAGATATTTTAAACTTGAAGTCAAAGCTGAATAATGGTGACTTGGCACAACACATGGGCAATTTAACTAATTAGACCCACAATAATTACATCTTTTACATACATTTCCTTACTATTATTTCATTCATTCTTAGAATTTCAAATGTGTATAGAAAGCAGTATGAAAATTTCAAACATTTATATTCCCTAAAACTCCAAGATGCCTGAACACATCCCTCTCCAAACTTCATGTCCTTTCTAATTTCTTTTCTTTTCTTTTTCTTTTTTTTTTTTTTTGCATTTCTGTTGCTTGGATAATATTTCCTATACGTGCTCTGGAGCATAGGTAACCTTGTACTGGCCTACCCCTAAAGTAAGATACTAGTCCCTGCCCCCAGGAACCAACAAATACTAACAGATCTTCAATGAAGCATGGGGAGTCCTGAGCTTTGCTCCCATCAATGCTGGAATTTTGATTGCTTGATATTGTGCAGGTCTTGTGTAAGCAATCACTGTTTCTGTGATTTCACGTATAAGGATGCTTTCTCTTTCAAATTCTTTTCATTACTCTTAAAAATTTAAATGAAAATACATTCACATCACTTCCATCCTTCTCTTTCCTCCCTCCAATCCCCACCTCCAGAACCTCCCTGAAGCATAGCCATAAAGTCTTATGGAAATTTACTCTTGAGTAAGCTAATGTTAAAATATAATTTAAAAGAAGGAACTTGAAAGAGGGTAGAATATTTGGGTGGCCAATGATTCTTGCCAAAGACCTGGGATGGTAAGGAGTAATCTCTGTACCAGGCATATGTAATAATAGTATATGTGTTACTGGTCAGGAAAGGTTCATAGGTATACAAAACAATACAAGGTGTTATTATTGCACATGGTTACCTACTGTAACTAAATGTTAAGGCCCTATTTCTGAAGACATAACACAAAATTTTTGCATGTCATAGAGAACACTGTAAAACCAAAATGGAAACTTTCTACTTGTTGGCTGCATTTCATAGTTCCAGATGTTGTGGTGTAGACTGCAGGTAGAGAAAAGATATCAATGGCCTTACCTAGCACTTTATCCTACATATGACAAAACCAACCTACAGGACAATATGGTCATTGTTGCACTAGGAAAATAATCATTTCTGATTGGATTTAAAGTTTCATACAGAGGCAGAAAGTCATATCTGATATTGTAAATCAACTTAGAATTCTATGGCTTGGAATGAAATAGGCACAGAAGAAGAAGAAGAAAAAGAAAAGAAGAAGAAGAAGGAAAAGAAGAAGAAGAAGAAGAAGAAGAAGAAGAAGAAAAAGAAAAAGAAGAAGAAGAAGAAGAAGAAGAAGAAGAAGAAGAAGCAGCAGCAGCAGCAGCAGCTATTATTTTGGTAAATGGTCCTTGTCAAATTTCCTTCTAAGTATAACTTCTTAATCTGAGGTCATTCCTTGAATGAAAGGATCAAAAACATACACCTTTATGTCAGATTCTTTAGATATTGAATATGATTCTTACGTTTTATTAGGTAATAACTAAGCTCAAAGAATATACACTATTTGTGCTATTGATGTCCTGTTATAATTAATGAGCTGAGGATTTGTTTTTATTGAAGTCACTTACCTCAGTGACAGTGGTGGAGAGGAAGGTACTTCTTTCATACACCCAACCATCCTCACAGGGCTCTGTGTCTGGTTCTGTTACATTGGAGAACGTGCCATTTAAATAAAGGAAATGCCACTGTGGTTGAACAAAGCGATGACACTTGTCTGGCCTGGAGTTAGAGTCCAGTGGGATGGAGATCCTCAGGAGGTCATCTTGGCTTAGGATCCCACTGTCCATGTCAGAGGCAGTATCATTATCAAGGATGTGGACCCAGCAGCGATGACCAGGGACGGCTGCCGTGAAGTTCTCCAAAACAATCTGAGGAGCCAAAATGACATTGCAGATCAGAAGGAAAGCTATCTGAAGGATCTGGAATCTCCCCATGTTTCCAACTCGATTCAAAAGATCCTGAAAAGCCATTGAGGCGGAATGACTGTCTCCAATGAGAAATAGAAATGCTTATAGCTATGGGAGTATAAACCTTTAAATAAATTAAATTTCTGTTTGACAGAAATACACTAAATATTGCTGATCTTGACCTCTTCTTAATATGACTGTCTTCATATAACATTAGTGTCATAGAACTGTGATGTATTGTTGGTATTAGGGAGAGAACTGTTTCCTAAAAAACTAACCAAAAAAAAACCTGTCAATACTTTTTCTGTTACTCAGTCTGTTAAACATTTATTTTCTGAGAGATTCTATTTACCACCTGCCATGGTTATCACTGGAAAATGAGCTGCAACTCCTGGAAAATAAAGCAGAGTTAATCATTTCCATTGCATGTGGCCATTGGTCAGATGTACAATTTTTAGGAACTATAGTGAAGTGTTTTCCATTTTCTCTTCCTTGGGAGTAATTTTCTTCATCTCCAATTTGTTTAATAGAGTTAATGAAAAGAATATGGAAGCTAATGCAAAGGAATTACAGTGCAATTCTCCACCCTTATTATATGACCTGATTTTGAGCAATTCATTCCCTCTGTAAAAATATTACTCAATGTTGTGGCAGACTTGACAAAGACAGAATCTTAAAGTTCACTGGTGCCAACATCACAGAGGAGAAGGAGTGGGAATAGGGATAGTTATGTAAAAGGAGAAAAGATTGTATTAAAATTTTCTTAATAAAAAAGTTTGATTATTCAAGTAGTAAATGTGAGAATAACTTTTGTTCTAACATCAGAAGAACAATAAGTGAAAGGTAAGTGCCAGAGATCTCACAGTTCAGTGAGTGACAGAGAGGCACACAAGGAGTTACACTATGCTATTTTAAATTCATCTCCATGTGTAGAACATATAAAACTATCTACCTACATACATACATATTTACACATGTGAATGAAGTTTGTTGGACAGGGGCTGTTACTACAAAGGTTAATCAAATGAATAGAACTTCAGTCATGTGGAGCAAAAAAAATGTTGCAGGTTCCGAGTCAAATTACTCAGGACCTTTGCTCATCCTTCTAATAACTGTTTACTGTCCTTACTATTTGTGAGAAATGACTTTGTGAGCATTAAGTATAGTCTTTGGACTGTACAAAAATCCCCATTTTCTGACAAATCTGATGCTGCCATCTAAAGGATCTGAGATCCATAGATGAGATTTTCATTTTTCTGTGACCCCCCTATCTGATGTAAAATGTCACGATTAATAAACTTTTTGTGAGTATAACACTGCAGGAAACTGATATAACACAGGAACATGGGATTTGGCATAGGCAAAATCTCAGGTTCTGGGATGCACTCGTTCATATTTGGGTCCATAGTGTCACTCTTTTTTTTTTAAATTGTGCTCATCATTTATTTATTTATTTATTTTCTTTTTTTTTCATGGTTTATTTTTTTATATTTAAAAATTTCCAACTCCTCCCCTCCTCTTCCCCCTTCCCTCCCCTCCCCTCCACCCATACCCCCCCTCCCTCCCTCTCCAGGCCAAGGAGCCATCAGGGTTCCCTACTCTATGTTAAGACCAAGGTCCTCCCAACTCCCCCCAGGTCCAGGAAGGTGATCAACCAAGCTGAGAAGGCTCCCACAGAGACCGTCCATGCAGAAAAATCAGAGCCCAGCGCCATTATCCTTTGCCTCTCAGTCAGCCCCCACTGTTGGCCACATTCAGAGAGTCCAGTTTGGTCGCATGTTCCATCAGTCCCATTCCAACTGGAGTTGGTGATCTCCCGTTAGTTCTGTCCCACCGTCTCCATGGGTGAACGCACCCCTCACGGTCCTGACTTTCTTTCTCATGTTCTCCCTCCTTCTGCTCCTCATCAGGACCTTGGGAGCTCAGTCCAGTGCTCCAATGTGGGGCTCTGTCATTTTCTTCATCTATCGCCAGGTGGAGGTTCTATGGTGATATGCAAGAAATTCATCAGTATGGCTATTGGAACTGGCCTTTTCAGGCTCTCTCTCCTCAGCTGCCCAAGGAACTAACTGGGGGCATCTCCCTGGAAACCTGGGAACCCCTCTAGGGTCAAGTCTCTTGACAACCCTCAGATGGCTCCCTAAATTAAGATATATGCTTCCCTGCTCCCATATCCACCCTTCCTGTATCCCAAGCCAAGAAACTGTGGAATATATACATGCTAGAATACTACTCAGCGGTAAAAAACAATGACATCTTGAATTTTGCATGCAATGGATGGAAATAAAAAACACTATTCTGAGTGAGGTAACCCAGACCCAAAAAGATGAACATGGGATGTACTCACTCATAATCGGTTTCTAGCCATAATTAAAGGACATTGAGCCTATAATTTGGGATCCTTGAGAAGCTAATAAGAAGGTGAACCCCCCAAAAAAGATATAGTAATCCTCCTGGATATTGGAAGTAGACACAATCATCATTTATTTAAATACTTAGTAAATATGGGTTTTTTTTCTTGGCAATTTTTTTCTCATTTTTTATTAAAGATTTCCATCTCCTCCCCTCCTCCTCCCCCTTCCCTCCCCTCCCTTCCGCCCATACCCCCACTCCCTCCCTCTCCAGGCCAAAGAGGCATCAGGGTTCCCTTCACTATGTTAAGTCCAAGGGCCTCCCAACTCCCCCTAAGTCCAGGAAGGTGAGCAACCAAACTGACAAGGCTCACAGTGAGCCCATCCATGCTGTAGACTCCAAGCCCATCGCCGTTGTCCTTGGTTTCTCAGTCCTCCTCCACCGTCAGCCACATTCAGGGAGTCCGGTTTGGTCACCTGTTCCATCAGTCCCATTCCAACTGGACTTGGTGGTCTCCCGTTAGTTCTGTCCCACCGTCTCAATGGGTGAACGCACCCCTCACGGTCCTGACTGGCCAAAAGACACTTAAGGGCATGCTCAACCTCCTTAGCAATCAGGGAAACGCAAATCAAAACAACGTCTTACACCTGTCAGATTGGCTAAAATCAAAAACACCAATGATAGCCTTTGCTTGAGAGGTTGTGGAGTAAGGGGTACACTCATCCATTGCTGGTGGGAATGCAAACTTGTGCAACCACTTTGGAAGGCAGTGTGGAGGTTTCTCAGGAAATTCGGGATCAACCTACCCCAGGACCCAGCAATCTCACTGCTGGGAATTTACCCAAGAGATGCCCAATCTTATTACAAAAACATTTGTTCAACTATGTTTATAGCAGCATTATTTGTAATAGCCAGAACCTGGAAACAACCTAGATGCCCTTCAGTGGAAGAATGGATGAAGAAAGTGTGGAATATATACATATTAGAGTACTACTCGGCGGTAAAAAACAATGGCATCTTGAATTTTGCATGCAAATGGATGGAAATAGAAAACACCATCCTGAGTGAGGTAACCCAGGCCCAAAAAGATGAACATGGGATGTACTCACTCATAATTGGTTTCTAGCCATAAATAAAGGACACCGAGCCTATAATTCGTGATCCTAGAGAAGCTAAATAAGAAGGTGAACCCAAAGAAAATCATATAGTTATCCTCCTGGATATTGGAAGTAGACTAGATTGCCAGGCAAAAATTGGGATCTTGAGGGTGGGGGTGGGGTGGCAGTAAGGGGTGATGGGGCGATGTGGAGAGAAGAGTGAGGAGGGGAGCATGGGGAGACCCTGGGAGAATGGGATGTTAGGGATGGAGGAAGGGTGGATAGGAGTGCAGAGAAGAAGATATCTTAATTAAGGGAGCCATTTTAGGGTTAGCAAGAGACTTCACTCTAGAGGGGTTCCCAGGTATCCATGGAGATGTCCCCAGCTAGTTCCTTGGGCAGCTGAGGAGAGGGAGCCTGAAATGGCCCTTTCCTATAGCCACACTGATGAATATCTTGCATATCACCATAGAAGCTTCATCTGGCGATGGATGGAGATAAAGACAGAGACCCACAATGGAACGCAGGACTGAGCTCCCAAGACCCAAATGAGGAGCTGGAGGAGGGAGAACATGAGTAAGGAAGTCAGGACCATGAGTAGTGCGTCCACCCACTGAGACGGTGGGGCTGGTCTAATGGGAGCTCATCAAGGCCAGCTTGACTGGGACTGAAAAAGCATGGGACCAAACCGGACTCTCTGAACGTGGTGGACAATGAGGGCTGACTGAGAAGCCAAGGACAATGGCACTGGGTTTTGATCCTACTGCTTGTACTGGCTTTGGGGGAGCCTAGTCCGTTTAGATGCGCACCTTTCTGGACCTGGATGGAGGCGAGAGGAAGTTGAATTTCCCGCAGGGCAGGGAACCCTGACTGCTCCTTGGACAGGAAAGGGAGGGGGAGGGGAGTGAAGGGAAGGGGAGGAAAATGGGAGGTGGGGAGGAGGCAGAAATTTTTACTAATAATAATAATAATAAATAATGTACTCATAAAAATACTTTGAAAATGAAGATAAAGAAAAAATGCAATAGGATCAAAACAACAAGAACAGCGACAATAATCCAGTTCTTCAAAAATCTGTTTTCCCCTAAAAAGAACTGCTCAAGGTTATTTTTAAATGTCTTAAGTTCTATTAGTGGGAAAGGTGAATATTTCTATGGATAATTCTGTGTTTAATGTATCATGTCCTAATTGTACTTTGACTAAGTGTATTTCTCAAAGGGATGATAATGCCCATCTGTTAAAGCAATCTTTTGTAACATTTCCAGTGCATGTAAATGATCCATGGTTTGATGACAAAGGGTTACAAGTGATTGAATAAATTAAGAAAGCTTTAAATAGGCAGATACGTGTTATCAGACTAGTTATAGAGGGATTTCAGCTGTTTTATTTTTTAATGCAATCTTTTCTCATTTTTCATAGTTTTCCCCTTGCCCACTCCCTCCCCTCCTCCCACCCCACCCTTCTACCACTCTACTCTCCCCCATCCTGAGAGAAGGAGAGGCTTCCTTTGGAGAGTAAACTAAATCTGACACATCACTTCAAGGCAGGACTAAGGCCCTCCCCCTTTATATCTAGGGTGAGCAAGGTAACACTCCAAAGAGAGTGTGCTCCAAGATGCCAATTCAAGCACTAGGAATAAATTCGGGTTCCACTGTCGGTGATGTCACTGACTGCCTATGCCTCACATGTTCCCCACATTCTGTGGGCCTAGTTTGGTCCTACACAGATTCCCTTGCTATCAGTCTAGAGTCAGTGAACTCTCACTCGCATAGGCTAGCTGTTTCTGTGGGTATCACCACCATGGTCTTGACCACTTTGTTCAGATTACTGCTCCTCCCTGTCTTGGACTAATCTCCAGAGACTCAGCCCCATGCTTTGCTGTGGATCTCTGTATCCATAAGTTGCTGGATGAAGGTTCTATTATGACAATTAAGGTAGGCATCAGTCTGACTACAGGGGAAGGCCAATTTAGGCATCCTCTCTACTGTTGTTTAGAGTCTTAGCTGGGGTCATCCTTGTGGATTCCTGGGAATTTCTCTAGTGCTGTGCTTCTTGCTAGCCCTTTAATGATTCCCTCAATCAAGGTATCTCTTTCCTTTCTCTCCTCTGTCCTTCCCCCAAGACCCAGCAGTACCATCTTCAGCATATACCCAAAGGATGCACGCTCATACCATAAGGACATTTGCTCACCTGTGTTTATACCAATATTATTTGTAACAGTCAGAACCTGAAAACAACCTCGGTGCTCCTCAACTGAAGAATGAATAAGTAAAATGTGGTACATTTACACAATGGAGTACAACTCAGTGGTTAAAAAAAAGCAATGACATCTTAAAATTTGCATGCAAATGGAACTAGAAAAAATGTTGAGTGTGGTAATCCAGACCTAGTTAGACAAGATATTACTCACTCATAAGTGGATATAGATGTAAAGCAAAGGATAACCAGCTTATAGTCCTTGATCCCAGAGAGAACCTAAGAGAGACATACATGGATCCTCTGGGAAGAGAAACAGAGAAGTTCTCCTTAGAAAATTGGAAGTGGGGGCAAAGGGAAGATGGAACAGGAAACAGGTAGATAAGGGAAAGAAGGAGGATATCATAAAGGAATGAGATGTTCAGCTCTTGCTGTTATGCTTACTATTACTGTGGTTTCTTCAGTGACTTTGTCTCTGTCCATTAAGACTGTGGAGTTTGTTAATCAATATCTAAGAATGTTTCTATGACATAGGAGACAGAAGAAGATACTTATAAATATATAACTTGAATGCCTTGTATAATGCAGTACAATCTTTATGAGATGAGCTACAGAGCCTAAAAACAGAATACAATTGAAATGTCATGCTAGTCATGGATTTGTGTTACATCTTCTGTGTGTAATAAAGTGTTATTGTTTGGGAAAGAATTAAATCACATTTTAAAGGAATTTGGCATTTTGAATCCTTAGATTTGGTTAAATTACATCAAAAGATTATGGACATGAAAATGGCTAAATTAGATTTTATTGTAGCAAAAGCAGTTGAAGATATTTTTAACAATTTAAAGGGCTGTTGTTCCATCACTGTCAACATTTACATCACTTCTTAGTAGTATTGCAGTTATAGGAGCATGTGTTCTATTGGGCATAATTTGTTTACCTATAATTTTCAAACTGATTATAAACTTGCTGTGGAAAGTACACTCAAAACTTCATGGAGTAGAGCTTCACACATTCCCTTAATTTATTATACCAGAAGATGGTAACTAATAACAATTAAGTTTCTTTGGCTTCTTTCAAGTTAAGACAGGACATTCAGAATGGAATTCATGTTCCCATGATGGTATGACTGGAGAAACTAACAATCTAAGACAGGCACAGTCATTCTAGACATAGTGGTGCAATACCCTCAATCACAGCACTTGGAAAGTAGAGACAGATAAATCTCTATGAGTTCAAGGTCAGTCTGGTTTACATAACAACTTTCTAGTGCCAGGGCTCTATACTTGTGATCTTGTCTAAGAATATAAAAAATCTCTCTCTCTCTCTCTCTCTCTCTCTCTCTCTCTCTCTCTCTCTCTCTCTCTCTCACACACACACACACACACACACACACACACATATCCCTGGTCAAGTCCTTGCACTATTGTATCTTCTGTTGCTATTTTGAGTCCTATCATATACAATAACATAAGTCAACACTTCTAGGCTATTATACAATGGTAAGTCCACAGAACACATTTGTAATAAGAGATTGCTGTTAAAAATTTACTAGGTTTCAAGTTGTTTCTTTGGTGCCAGTGAATGATTAGCATAGACTTTGGTCCCTGCAGTTAGATGCCATTATATTAAACTCTTATGTGACAGTAACTTTTTAACTGATCATTCAGGAAAAGGTTGATAAGGTTTTTCAAACATTTAACATGCATTAGAGGAGCCTTAATGAAATCAATAAAAAAAATCTGTCATTTCAAAAAAAAACATAGATTGGAGCAAAGAGATGGCATAGGATTTTCAAAGGCCTACCTTTGTAATCTGCTTATGACATTTTTTGTCCCATCCTTTGCATATTAAGTGACTAGCTGGAGACTAAATATTCATAACATAAGGTTTCAGGGTACCTAAGATCAAAGCACACCAAATCCTAATATGTGACTAGGACCTTGATGTAATATACATGAATACATTCTGTTCATTCACCTTCTGTTATAATAATGTGAAAATTTGGTTATTTTGAGTATGATCAGGAGTTTACACATAGAAGAAACCCATATTTTAGTTATTGGAAAGAGAGCATCCTGTGATGGATAGAAAATATGTCCAAAAATTATTTTTTATTTTAACTTTTTATAATTTCTTTTTTAAAAAACTTTCTTTTTTTTCATTTTACATACCAATCACAGTTCCCAATCCCTCTACTCCTCCCATTCCTTCCACCTCTTCCAAAATTCCACCTCCATCCACTCCTCAGAGAGGGTAAGGGACAGTGCTCTGGGGAAAGTCCAGGCCCTCCCTACTATATCTAGGCTGAGCAAGGGATCCATCCAAAGAGAATGGATTCTCAAAAAACCCAGTATAAGCAGTAGGGGTAAATCCTGGTGCCACTGCCAGTGACCCTGCAGTCTGCCCCAGCCATACAACTGTCACTCATATTTAGAGGATCCAATTTGTTCTATGCTGGTTCCTTCCCTGTCCGGCTGGAGTTGGTGAACTCCCATGAACTCAGGTAAACTGTTTAGTGGGTGTCCCCATCATGGTCTTGACCTCTTTGCTCATATTCTCATTCCTCCCACTCTTCAACTGGACTTTGGGAGCTCAGTCTAGTGCTCTGATGCAGGTCTCTGCCTCTGTTTCCATCAGTTGCTGGATGAAGGTTCTATGGTGACATTTAAGGTATTCATCAATCTGACTACTGGGCAAGGACAGTTTGGGCACCCTCTCCTTTGTTGCTTAGGGTCTTAGCTGGGGTCATCTTTCTGGATTCCTGGGAATTTTTCTAGTGCCAGGTTTCTTGCCAGCCCCATAATTGATGGGGGAGGGTCATCTGTATATCTGTTGTTTCGTTGGTTAATTAATAAAGAAAACTGCTTGGCCTGATCGGTCAGAACATAGGTAGGCGGAGTAGACAGAACAGAATTGTGGGAGAAAGAAAGCAGAGTCAGGCAGATGCTTCAGGCACTCGCCATAGTCAGTCACCATGACTCTCCTCTCTGAGACAGATGCCATGGAGCCAGCCGCCAGGTCATACAGGCTAGAATCTTCCCGGTAAGCCACCACCTCGTGTTGCTACAAAGATTACTAAATGTGGGTTAATCAAGATGTGAGAGTTAGCCAGGAAGAGGCTAGAGGTAATGGGCCAGACAGTGTTTAAAAGAATACAATTTGTGTGTTGTTATTTTGGGTGTAAATCTAGCCATGCAGGAACTGGGCAGGACCAAAAGCAAATCTGCTCATCTCATCACTACACATAATGGCTCCCTCAACCAAAACACCTCTTTCCTTGCTCTCCTTCTATGTCCCTCCTTATCTATCTTGACTATCCCATTCCCTCAAGTTCTCCTCACCCCTTTCCTTTTCCCCTCTGTTTTCCCTTCCATCCTCCTTTCTCCCCACACCAACATGTTCCCAATTTTGTCAGACAATTCCTGTCTATTTCCCCTTCCCAGGTAGATCTATATATGTTTTTCTTAGGGTTCACCTTGTTACTTAGCTTCTCTAGGTTTTATGTTTGTTTGGTTTTGTTTTTCATTTTTTGTTTGTTCTTTACAGCTAGTATCCACTTATGAGTGAGTATATACCATGTTCATCTTCCTGAGTTTATCCTGTATCCTGCCACATTACTGAAGGTATTTATCAGCTGTAGGAGTTCCCTGGTAGAGTCTTTGGGGTCCCTTCTGTATATTATCATATCATCTGCAAATAGCAAAAACTTGACTTCTTCCTTTCTAATTTGAATCCCCTTGATCTCCTTTTGTTTTCTTATTGCTCTAGCCAGAATTTCAAGAAGTATGTTGAATAGATATTAAGAGATTGGATAGCCTTGTCATTTTTCTGATTTTAGTATAATCACTTGAATCCATTTAGTTTGATGTTGACTTTCTGCATATTGCTTTTTGTAGTGGCATTTCAATTTTATTTTAAAAAATAAAGACTGCCTAAAGAACTGAGAGTAAAACAGTCCCATGGGTCAGCCTTATAGACCAGGTTATGGTAAAATACATCTTTAATCCCAGTAGCCACAATGATATGCAACTTTAATCCCAGTAACCATGATGGCATGCACCTTTTATCCCAGTAGCCATAATATCATGCACCTTTATTTCCTATGGTACACACTTTTAATTTCAGCCCTAGAGAGGACTATAAGACAGGGGAGACAGGTCTCAGAAACACAATCTCATTCTGAGATTCCTGATAGCGGGATTGCCATTTCAGACTAAGGTTGAAGTAAGAGCCAGTGACTGGCTGTTTTTCTTTTTAGGTCTTTAAGCTGAACCACAATTTCTGAACCTGACTTTTTATTATCATGTTTCATTTGGAGCCCAACTTTTTAGGGTACAAATTCACAAAAATACCATTTGCCTGAGGTTTTTTAGCCACCAGCTCAGGTCAGATTTGGGACTGGACTTCCAGCTCTAGGAACTGTACCCAAACCTAGTCAACTGGGTTAAGGAGAAAAACTAGCACTCACACCTGCCATCTGTCCTGGCTTAGGCATGTAAAGAAGAAAAATGAGCAGAAAATCTGAATACTGAATATTATTGTGTTGTCTTTGAATTGTTTGACTGCTAAGGAAGGAACAACAGCTGCTAAAAGACATTTGATTATAAATGCTACAGCAATAAGAAAACAAAAGAAGATAAAAGGTATTCAAATTGGAAAGGAAGAAGTCAAACTTTTGAAACTTGGAAATCAGTATAGCAGTTTCTCAGAAAATTGGGAATCAACCTACCTCAGGATCCAGCAATACCATTCTTGGGCATATACCCAAGAGATAATCATACTACAAAGACATTTGTTCAACTATATTCATAGCAGCATTATTTGTAATAGCCAAACCTGTAAACAACCTAGATGCCATTCAACTGAAGAATGGATAAAGAAAATGTGGCACATTTACACATTAGAGTAATACTCTGTGGTAAAAGACATTAACATCTTGAATTTTACATGCAAATGGATGGAATTAGAAAACACTATCCTGAGTGAGGTAACCCAGACCCAAATAGATGAATATGGTATGTACTTACTCATAAATGAATACTAGCTCTAAACAAAGGATATTTAGCCTTTAGTTCATAATCATAGAGAAGCTAAGTAATAATGTGAACCCTAAGAAATGCATATATAGATCCACCTGGAAAGTCAAAATACACAAGATTGCTTGACAAAATTGGGGGCATGAGAGTGGGAAGAGAATGAAAGGTAAAAGAGAAGAGGAGTGGAGAAGGGGAGAGGTTAGGAGAACTTGAGGAACTGGGATAGTCATGATGGAGGAAGGACAGAGATGAGAGCAAGGAAAGAGATATCTTGATTGAGAGAGTCATTATGGGGCTGGCAAGAAGACTGGCTCTAGAGAAATTACCAGGAATCCACAAGAATGACACCAGCCAAGACCTTAAGCAATAGAGGAGAAAGAGCCTGAACTTGCCCTGTAGACAGTCTGATGAATATCTTAAGTTCACCATAGAACCTTTATCCAGCAACTGGTGGGAAAAGAGGCAGAGACCTGCATAAGAGCACTGGACTGAGCTCTCAAAGTCCAGTTGAAGAGTGGGAGGAATGTGAATATGAGCAAAGAGGTTAAGACCATGATGGGTACACCCACTTAAACAGTGTGCCTGAGCTAATGAGAGCTCACCAACTGATGTGGGAGGGTCTTCTGTTTTAATAAAGAAACTGCCTTGGCCAGCCCTTAGGTGGGTGGAGTAGACAGAACAGGAAAAAGGAAGTGAGGTAGATGGCTCAGTCAGATGCCATGCCTCTCCTAAGTTAGGCAGACTGCTGTGCCTCTCCTCAGGGAGAGATGCGATGAAGCCAGCCGCCAGGTCAGACATGCTGAATCTTTCTGGGTAAGACACCATTCATGGTGTTACACAGATTATTAGATATGGGTTAGTCAAGATGTGAGTAAGAGGCTGAAACTAATGGGTCAGGCAGTGTTTAAAAGAATACAATTTGTGTGTTGTTATTTCGGGTTTTAAGCTAGCTATGGGAGAGCAGGGTGGCAGGAATGCGGCCGGCAGCTCCTCACTACAACCAACACCAGTCAGACTCGAAGGAACAAGCATAGGACCAAACTAGTCCCTCTGAATGTGTTTGATAGTTGCATGGCTGGGGCAGACTGCAGGGTCACTGGCAGTGGCACCAGGATTTTTCCCTACTGCTTGTACTAGATTTTGGGAACCTGTTCTCTTTGGATGGATATGTTGCTCAGCCTAGATATAGTAGGGAGGCCCTTGGCACTTCCCCAAAGCAATATGCCTTACCTTCTCTGAGGATTGGATGGGGGTGGGAAGGGAGTATGTGGAGGGAATGGGAGAAGAAGAGAGCGAGGGAACTTGGATTGGTATGTATAATGAAAGATTAGTCTGCTTTCTTTTTTCTTTCTTTATTGATTTTCATTGAGCTCTACATTTTTCTCTGCTCTTCTCCCTGCCTCTCCTCTCTCCTTCAACCCTCTCCCAAGGTCCCCATGCTCCCAATTTACTCAAGAGAGCTTGTCTTTTTCTACTTTCCAAGTAGATTAGATACATGTACATCTCTCTTAGTCAACAGGAAGTGTGTTGTAAGCAACTTCCAAAACTCTAGAATTGACAAAGATATTTCACTGCCTGGACAGTCACCCAAAGTTCTTCTATAACATTGGGGTACCCATCTTCAGCCTATAGGCCCATAGTATCTGGCAGACTTTTCCATAAAGCAAGAAATTTGAAAGATTGTTTCACTTCTATTGGTAGATTGTCCATCACTTTCTTCTGTGTCCTGCTGAATGTCTGGCAAACTCTTTCAAGAAGCAGAAACCCTGAAGAACTGTCTCACACTTAGGCAAGTTCAGTAGTCATTTTTGTGGGTCCTGCATGTCCAGTTCATACAGTATACCATCAAGCCATCCAGATAAGAGCAGTTTCTTTCCCAAATAGCTAAAAAAAACTTCACAAGGAGCTTCTTCAATGCCTATCATCCTCTTGAAGTAGACTGGTGCTGCCAGGAGCAGATTGTCTTATTGTCATGAAAAGTCTTATGTGCTTAAAACCCTTCAAATGCCATATTCTATTAGTATTTGAAAGTTTTAAAGAATACCTATCCATCTGAAATATGTGTCTATACATCTAGAAAACCTAATGTGACTACAAGCTTGACTATTATAGATGACTATCTATTGACATCTCTTTCTTAATTATACATTACATTTTAGATGAACTACACAAAAGCAATATCTTAATCAAGAGCAGAAATACATGTGTAATGAAATTGACCTCAAATTTGTAAAAATAAAACAAGATCCATACCAAGACAAATGTTCATCTCTATATCATGTCCCCCTTTAAATGTAAACAAAAATTTATAAAAAACCATTTAGGGAACTTGGGAATTTTTTTCTAGACTACTTCCTATTGATTGGGGGTGCTGTTAATTAGATCTTTCATGAGGTATCTGGAAAATACCTCATGAAAACTGGAAAATGTAAAAGAAATGAACAATTTTTTAGATAGATACCATATACCAAATTTAAATCAAGACCAGGTGAGAAATGTAAATAGACCTATAAGCTGCAAGGAAATGGAAACTGTCATCAAAACCCTCCCAACCAAAGAAAGCCCAGGGCCAGATGGTTTTAGTGCAAAATTCTGTCAGAACTTCTAAGAAGAGCTAGTACCTATACTCATTAAAGTTTTCCACATAATAAAAATAGCTAACATCAAATTAAATTGGGAGAAACTCAAAGTGATTCCACTAAAATCAGGAACAAGACAAGGCTGTCGACTCTCTCCATATCTCTTAAACATAGTTCTTGAAGTTTTAACAATAGCAATAAGACAACAAAAGGAGTACAAGAGGATTCAGATTGGAAAGGAAGAAGTCAAACTTTTTGTTATTTGCAGAAAATATGATAGTATACATAAGTGACCCCAAAAACTCTACCAGAGAACTCCTACAGCTGATAAATACCTTCAGTGATGTGACAGGATACAAGATCAACTAAAAAAATCAAAAATCCTCTTATACACAAATGATAAAGAAGCTGAAAGGAAATCAGAGAAACATCACCTTTCACAATAGCCACAAATAACACAAAATATCTCTCATTTCCTATGGAAACAAAAGCAAAATCTCCTTTCCAAAGTAACATACCTTTTGACCTCAATGTTGAAGTCAAGGATTTTCAGAATACCTATCTTAGATTGACTCAGTAGCATTTATAAGCAAATACCTTTTTAGCAGCTGTTGCTCCTTCCTCAGCATTCAAACAATTCAAAAAGAACACAATAACATACAGTATCCAGATTCCCTGTGAGTTTTACATCTCTATGTGGCTTTATTTTAACCTCTCTTTAATTTTTAATTTTTGGCTTTTTGAGATGAGGTTTCTGTGTATCTTGGTCCTGGAACTCACTTTGTAGACCAGGCTGTCCTTGAACTCACAGAGATCTGTCTGTCTCTGCCTCCCCAGTGCTGGGATTAAAGGTGTGCACCACAACAGCCAACTACTCTCTTTCTTTCTTTTTTATTTTAAGGACTTTAGCCTTTTTCTTTTCTCTCCCAAACTTGCATATATTTTTAACATGCAGTAAACCATTTAGAGGTCTTTTTATCTTTGAATCTCTCTTTACTGTATATTTCTCTCTTTTTCTGACTACATGAGTCTTTAATTTGCTAAGCCATGTTTATTGCCACAACTCTATGGCATTTCAAGTTCCCTGCCAGCAAGCAAGCTGAAGCAGTATGCTCACAAACCACACTCAAATGCTTCATAGTCAGACCACCTGCCTGAAAGAGTCAGAGTTTGCCCTGGCAGGACAGCCCAGAAAGCTGGCACAACTTTTATCCTGCTATGGCTGAAAACAGAAAAGCGTGTGGTCAGCTTTTTATCAACACTATTTAAGTGTTCTTGGCAGGACCTCTTAAAAGAGCTGCAAGGCTTTACAGCTAAAGCTGAGTCAGGAAGCCCCTCTTAGTTAAGAGCACTTGCTTGCCTCTAGCAAGCAGAGAAGACCCAAGAAATTGCTGCTACTAAGAAGCCATGCTTTATTCTTTTCTGTCTAGAATTACTTCCCAAGCTCTGTCAGGTTTATGTAGATACAGTTGTCCACGTGGGCAACACACTGGGGCGTGGTCTCTTATTCTTTAAAAAGCAGCTGGATCCATGCTCTCTCTCTCTCTCTCTCTCTCTCTCTCTCTCTCTCTCTCTCTCTCTCTCTCTCTCTCTTGCTTCCAGCTCCTGTTCTGGCTGCTAGACTCTCTGTTTTCTGTTTGTGACAAGAGGACTGTTGCTTGAGACGGTGATCTATAAGTTTTTCCCCTCAAATAAATAATCTTTTTTATTATCCATTCTTTTGAACTTTTGTGGGATTGTTTTATAGCTTCATCTGGCAACCATCATTTGATTTTAGAACCCCCAGTTCTACTGCCTGCCACCTGGAGTGCACCCAGCTCAGCATGAGCCCTCCCTCAGTAGGCCATGGCCTGTGGATGGAGTCAGCAGTTCATATAGAATCTCACGCAGCAGCTTTTCTACAGATTAGCCTCAGTTCATTTCTCTTTACATGCCTCAGATTGGCTTCAAGTACCCATGCACCCTACCATTTACCTCCCACCAAGGCACGTTCCAGACATTTCAGTGAGATGAAGGCTTCCCCTTTCTGCACCAGCTGATCTGCAGCATTCTAATGGTTGTTTGCATTTGCCTATTCCATTGCTCTAGACATCCACAGAGCACACAGTCTGTGGTTTATCTTTTAACATTCTGATCTAAAATCAGATTTCAGACCAGCCACAGGTGAATTCACATGCACCACTACTCCCTGCTGGATTAGTTTTGTAGGTGGCCTGTGACACCTACTGGCAGGTTATGGTTATTGCACCTAATCCAGCTAATTGAACCACAGGTAAGATTTAATATCCTAAATATAGAGCATAAGTTGCTAATTTAAAGGGGCAATATGTCAGACAATCTAACCATCCAAGGTTTCAATAGCCTCTTTACTTACATCATGTGTGAGGTTTTACAAGACTTATATGATGCCCCTTCTACATCACTATTTTTTGGTTCTGGGGATTAGTCTTCTACACAATACTTTTTTCTTTAAAAAATGGTTTGACAATAGGGCTAGGAATGAAGTATTTTTAGAAATGGTACAGTCTTTTCGGAATTAAACCACACTTCTCAGGAAAGAGGTTGGAAATCTGAAGAGATATACAGCCAATTTAACTAACAACACTCAGTCAACTGAGATACTTTTGGAAATGGTACAGACTGATAATAATTTATTTAAAGGAAGATTCAGCACTCTAGAGAAGGAAAAGGCTGATTTGGCACATAAAACTCAATCAATGACAATGGGTACTGAAACATTGTTTGAGAGAATTCACACTGTTAAATGTCTTAATCAGACTCTGTCAAAGGGGTATGATAGATTGATTGATAGAATGTCTCTCCAGGAAGGTAATATACATGCTATAAAGATTATGTCCAAGGATGAGACATTATCTCTACTGGACAGACTTCATACCTTGGAATCCTCAATGAGGGCACTAGAACAGAACACTGGACAGGAAATCTAGCCATTACAAAAGTCAGTGGTAAACAGTTTTGAAAAGATTGAGGAACTTATTGAATTTGATGACCAGGAACAAAATGTAAAAAGGCAAAATTTAACCTCATCAATATGTAAAAATCTCTGGGATAGCTTCCCTAGAGTTCTGCCTGCCTTTCCAGTAATAACATCAGAAAAAGTATATGGCTCCAAGTACCCTAAGGTTTTCAAGGAATATACATGGGATCCCATATGTATGACTGATATAAAGGAAATTAAACAAGCAATTGTAGCTTACAGATTACATTCGTCTTTTGTTAGGGAAATGGTCAAAACGTGGGCTTTCAGTAGCAAAGCCACACTTCAAGATTGGGCTCAGTTCATCTCAACAGTCCTAGAAAGTGGAGGTGCTTTTTAAAAGAGGAGGCGAGAATTTTAGAACAAAAAGAAAAAGGACTTGAGATTTCCCTAGGTTAAATTATACATGAAGGACTTTATTCTGATCCTCAGAATTAAGCTCTTTATGATGACCGCACCTTGTCCCTATGTACCACAGCAGCTTTAAAGGCTTGGGACAGGATTCAGGAACCAAGAAAGAAAATAATCATATCTTAGGGTTAAACAGGGTCAGAGAGAACCTTTTAGTGACTTTTTGCAAAGACTAACTAGGGCTGTACAAATAGGGGTAACTGACACAGAAGCTAGACGTATAATAATTGAATTTTTGGCTTATGAGAATGCCAACATTGAGTGCAAATGGATGCTTGGGCCTTTAAAGATCAGATCAGCACTCATGGATGAATGGGTCTTGCATACAATAAATGTCGAGACACTTGACTACGGTACGGAAGCCTGGGTAGGAGGAGCAATTTCCAGTGGTAAGAGATAATATCATAATACCAGATATTTTAATTATGGTAGAATGGGACATTTTAAAAGGGATTGTAGACATCCCTAGGAATAATGCCTACTCTGGGAATGGCAGAAATAGGAGGACTCACCCTCCAGATATATGTAGGAGGTGTGGCAAAGGTCAACATTGGACCAATGAATGTAGGTCAATGACAGATAGACAAGGCAACCTGATACCATCAGGAAACACTGTGGGGGGCCTCTCGCAGGCCCCCATGATGAATGTGGCCCAGTCATACCCAGTTACTGTGGAGAACATGTCTTGCCAGGAAAATTAATAAATCCAATGCCTGTTCTAAGAATCAATACTGGTCTGAATGATAGCTTAAGTGTGGGGGATAAGTCAAAAACTCCAGCAGGACAGAGGAAATGTATATTTTGGCAGACTTTTATAAATGATTAAAGACTGAAGCTAAGAGTTTGTATAAATGGCAATTTTATTGAAGGCTTGTTAGACACAGGTGCAAATTAAGTATCATTACTCCAGAATCTTGGCATCTGAATTGGCCTCTTCAAGAAGTAGATGTTCAGTTCCTGGGAAATGGAACCCTATCTTGGGTAAAACAAAGCACGAGATAGGTTGAATGCATAGGGCCAGAGGGCAAATAGAAAGAGTTAAGGCCATATATAGCCAATGTTGCAGTGAATTTGTGGGGTTGTGATCTATTGCAGCAATGGAATACCCAGATTAACATTCCTGCAGCCCCAAAAACCTATGTTTCATAGGAAAATACTAGAAGATAATACAGACGATGGACACCAGCCATTCGGGCTGTACACAAACATAAAGCAATTGATAAACCTTCAGAGGTACCAACAACCATACCTTTAAAATGGTTAACTGAAATACCAATATGGGTTAAGCAGTGGCCTCTAGCTGAGGAAAAGTTGAAGGCTTTAGAACAGCTGGTACAAGAGCATATTAGATGCTCGACATATAGAAGAATCTACCAGCCCTTGGAATTCTCCTATATTTGTTGTTAAAAAGAAATCTGGAAAATGGAGAATGGTGACAGATCTAAGGGCTATCAACAAGGTATTCAACCTATGGGCCCCCTATAGTCTGGAGTTCCTCTACCTTCTCTGTTACCAAAGGGATGGCCTCTCATAGTTATTGATTTAAAGGATTGTTTCTTCACTAAACCATTACAAGAAAAGAATAAAGAAAATTTGCCTTCACAGTGCCTACTTATAATAATTCTCAGCCTACTAGAAGATATCAATGGACCATCCTCTCACAGAGAATGCTCAATAGCCCCACCCTGTGCCAATACTTTGGCAGCCAGCCATTGGAAATAATACATAAGCAATTTCCTAGGTCTATAATCTACCATTACATGGATGACATTTTTTATCTGATTCAAATATAGATACTTTAGAATGGATGTTTGGAGAAGTAAAGAAAGTCTTGCCTAAAAGGGGATTACAAATTGCTCCTGAAAAGATTCAAAGAGGAGATTCTGTTATTTGCCTAGGTTACAGAACAGGCTTACAGAAAATTAGAACAAAAAAAGGCACAAATTAGGAGAGACTGGTTGCAGACTCTTAATGACTTTCAAAGATTATTGGGAGACATTTCCAGTATATAACCAGCTTTTGGGATAACACCTGATCTTATAATTCATTTAAACAAAACGTTAGATGGTGATAAAAACTTGAATACTCCCAGAGAATTAACAGCTGAAGTGGAATAGGAATTGGTGATTGTTGAGGAGAAATTACAGGAGTCACATGTAGATAGGGTGAATCCAAATCTTAATTGTATTCTAGTCATATTGCTTTCCAGAATTTCTCCTATCAGAATTTTAATGCAGAGGGATGATATTATCTTAGAATGGATCTTTTTATCACATAAAACAAGTAAAAAATTAAAAAACTTATATGGAAAAAGTCTTTGAATTGATTATAAAAGGGAAATTGAGACTTCATCAATTAGCAAGTATAGACCCAGCATAGATTATAGTGCCTTTTACTGTTGATGAATTTAAAAAGTTATGGGAAGACAATGAACCCTGGCAAAGGGTGTGTGCTATTTTTTTGAGAAATTAATAGCAATTATCCAAAAAGCGATAGACTTAACCTTATAACGAGAACTTCTTGAATTTTTCCCCTAGTTGTACACGATGCACCAATAATTGGAGCCTGTACATTTTATACAGATGCAAATAAATCAGGGAAGGCAGGTTATAAATCAGAAGAATTAAATAAGGTGAAACAAAGCCCTTATAATTCTGTCCAGAAGGCAGAATTATATGCTATTCTTATGGCACTAAGGGATTTTTAAAAACCTCTAATATAGTTACTGAGTCAGAATATGCTGAAAGAGTTGTCTTACATATTGAAACTGCTGAATTTATACAAGATTATACAGAATTGACCTCATTGTTCATCCAGGTGCAAGACATTATCAGGAATAGGCTTTGTTGTATGTACATATTATACATCTGATCCCATACAGGTCAGCCAGGTCCTCTAGCACAAGGTAATGCAGAAATTGATCAATTATTGATTGGAAGTGTGTTGCAGTCCTCTGAATTTCATAAAAAACATCATGTCAATAGCAAAGGTTTAAAGAAAGAGTTTTCTATTACATGGCAACAAGCTAAGAAGATTATAAAAAGGTGTCCTACTTGTTCTTTCTATAATCAAACACTATTGCCTGCAGGAAGTAGCCCAAAGAGTACTCAGAGGAATGAGATCTGGCAGATGAATGTGTTCCACTTTATGGGATTTGGTAAATTAAAATATGTACACAACACCATAAACACATATTCAGGTTTTCAATGGGCAAATGCCTTGAGCTCAGAAAAGGCTGATTCAGTAATCACACATTTATTAGAAGTTATGACCATCATGGACATTCCTGTACAAATAAAGACAGACAATGGTCCAGCATATGTATCTAAGAAAATGAAATGTTTTTTGTTTTTAATATAAAAGCACATTACAGGTATACCAAGTAATCCTTCAGGTCGGGCAGTTATAGAAAGGTCAAATTGCACTATAAAGGATATGCTGAACAAACAGAAAGGGATGGAAAATACCCCCAGAAATCGATTGCATAATGCTTCATTAACCTTGAATTTTCTTAATGCTAATGAGAAAGGGACAACAGCAGCAGAGAGACATTGGATAATAGAGAAGTCTTCTGAATTAAATCAACCATTTTATTTCAAGGATGTGTGACCTCACAATGGAAACCAGGAGATGTGCTACATTGAGGTAGGGGTTTTGCTCTTGTTTCCACAGGAGAAGAAAAATTATGGATACCATCAAAATTAATAAAGATTTGTTTTGAAAAGGTGAAACCTATTGAAATAGAGGAATGACAGCTCATCCACAATGTTGGCAACCATACAGGAAAGCCATATAGGGTTGGTGCAGGGTTCTGCTCTTACCTTTGCAGGAAAATTACACATCATCAAAAATTCAAGAGACAGTAGACATTTGAATGCTGACAGAACAAGAATTAACTATCCACTAAGGATCACTTAGAAAATGGAATATGGATTTTTTATAAAGGTACTGGTTATACTTACCTTCACACACACACACACACATACACACACACACATATGAAGTTGAACAATGGCTCTATACTTCTCTAAATCCAAGCTTGTTGTTAAAAGGAACATTCAGAGTTTCTGTCTCATATCAGGAGCCATCTGGTATGGGACAGAAGGAAGATTTTAGGAAAAAAAATACTTTCTCCATGCCTATTTTGTCTATATCATATTCTTCATTGTATATATGTTTATATGAATGATGTTTATTTCCTAAAGATCCTTTTCCTGCAGTAATCTTTGAATGTAATTTAATGGGGAGAGCATGTCCCAGCTCCCATATGTAGCAGAACTTGGCAGCTTTGACCACATGGTTTGGGGATCTTGTCATGACAGAGACTGTACTAGAATATTTTGAGATTTCTATTGCAAATGGAATTAATCCAAAAATCTTCAATTTAGCATCAGACAGATTCTTCAGACAAGGGCAAGAGACAGTCACTTCCTTCACCAAAATATTACAAGAATGATTTCTAGGCAACACATTCAAATTCGTCTCTGAAACCTCTTGAGTCAGCTCATAACATTTCCAAACAGCAGCACCATTCTCTTCCTTACTCCTACTAGTATGGCCCATTAAGCAGTGCTTAAACAATTCCACTACTCTCTTAACCCAGAGAACAGAAGTCCATATTACTCCAAACAGAAGAAGAAGGAGGAGGAGGAGAAGGAGGAAGAAGAGGAGGAGGAGGAGGAGAAGGAGGAAGAAGAGGAGGAGGAGGAGGAGAAGGAGGAGGAGGGGGAGAAGAAGAAGAAGAAGAAGAAGAAGCAGAAGAAGAAGAAGAAGAAGAAGAAGAAGAAGAAGAAGAAGAAGAAGAAGAAGACGAAGAAGAAGAAGAAGAAGAAGAAGAAGAAGAAGAAGAAGAAGAAGAAGAAGAAGAAGAAGAAGAAGAAGAAGAAGAAGAAGAAGAAGAAGAAGAAGAAGTCAGGCCTATCACAGCAATACTCCCAGTCCCTGGTACCAACTTCTGCTTGGTTGTGCTTTTACCACTGTGAAGAGACACCATGTCTGATAAAGAAACTATTTAATTGAGGTGGCTTGTTTACACTGTCAGGGGTTCAGCCCATTACCATCATCATGGTGAGCATGGCGGTGTGCAGGCAGACTTGGTGTTGAAGCTAAGAGTGCCAGATCTTGCAGGCATCAGGAAGTCAACTGAATGTCACACTGAGTAAAGTCAGAAAAAACCTCAAAGACCACCCCCACAGTGACACACTTCCTCAGTCAAACCCACACTTTCTTATAATGCCACTCCCTTTGGGGGCCATTTTCTTTCAAACCACAACAGTGTCTGTATCAGTGTCAATAAAGACCTTCATTGACTCTGTCCTAATATGTTTCTTTTCCCCTGAGGAAAACAAAGCCAGAAGGAGTTACTGGCAATCATTCTAGGTCAGGCTATAGGTGCAGAGGACAGACGCCAGAAGGAAAGTTAAGGCTTTGAGATTGTCAGAAAAGAGGAAAGGGCATTCCAACCATACAGATTTGAGGTAGAAAAGGGGGCACAGATTAGAAAAGGGTAGATCCCTACCCCTAAGTCTATGCCTACTCCACTTTCAGGAAGGTGTGGGGTCTCTCACAGGAGAAAGACAGAGGCCAAGACTGACTCTGAGTCCAGAGCATGATAGGTGCTCAACCAGAACCAAAAGTGGCCAAGAAAGTGTGGATGGTGTGAGGAAATGGGATATTACCCAACAGATGGGATTCTGATGGTGACAGAGGGAGAGAGGAAGGAGATAGTGGTATAGATCCAGGGGAGGGAGTGGGGGTAGTAGGGATGGAGTAGATGGCAGAAGTGTATAGAGTTTAGTGGAAAAGGATGGAGGTGTCTGAGGTTGGAAAGAGGAGAATGAAACTGGAGAAGATTGGCCTGAGGATGAGAAAAGTAAACGTAGGTTTTAGGGAAAGGCAAGAGAAGCCAACAGATGGCCCTAGACTTCCAAAGTGGCAGGACAGGTGGCAAGAGGTGAGTGATAGGGAAGTTTTAGAAACCCAAACAGTAGGATAATCCCTAAAAGTGCAAATCATAAGCCTAGCTAATGAGTTTTGAACAAATTTCCAACTGTTTACCAATATAAGGGTACTGATCGGAGTGCACCAGGGTTGTTGTGAACTTGACCCAGACTGCCTTTGAAAGAGCTGGACCTAGAGATCTGGTAAATGGTCATCAAGTTTCATAGGAGAGCCAGTCAATCTCACAAAAAAAAAAGTGTGCATCCTTTTTTGTGAACAAACCCCCATAGTCTTGCCCAAAGCTTTGGGAGAAAAAAATTTAATTACATAATTCTTTATTGATTCTTTGGAAACTTCACATCTTGTACCCCAATCCTGCTCACCTTCCAGTCCCTCTATAACTGTTACTCACCCTGAAGCATCCCTGCTAAAGAAATCCCCCCAAAATTAATTAAAAACAAAAAATACCACACCCTTCCATCTTTCTCACCTCTCTAACACCTTTCCATCCATTCTAGTGTCATTTGGAGCTATGGTGTGTCACACAGTGCTGTGGCTTAAAAGGTAATGGCCCCCAAAGGGAATGGCACTATTAGGAGGTGTGGCCCTGTTGGTGTAGATATAATCTTGTTGGAGGAAGTATGTCACTGTGGAGGCAGGCTTTGAAGTCTCAAATGTGCTCAAGGTATTGCCCAATGTCTCAGTCGGCTTCCTTCTCCCTGCATATCAAGATGTAACAGCTCCTGCAACACCAGCTCTTCCTACATGCCACCATGTCACACCATGATTTTAATGGATTAAACCTCTGAAAATGTAAGCCCTCCCCAATTAAATGTTTTCTTTTATAAGAGTTGCCTTGATCAATGTGTCTCTTCACAGCAATAGAAATCCTGAGACCCATAGTATACCCTTTTGTCTAGTCAGTCCCACCCACTAATGTTCATTGCAATGAGTCCTTGGTCTTGACCAAGGCTTCTGTTACACCATCATCACTGGACCCTCATCAAAACTCCTCTTGTTGTTGCTCCCAAGTTGTGGAGATCCTGTGGCTATGGTTCTGCAGGACCACTCCTTCACACGCTCCAGAAGGTCATAGAGTAAGAGATGCTAGGGTTTGCAAACCTAAGACCCAGGAGATGGATCTCGATGGTAGCTGAGATTTTCAGTCTGGAATTCTGGGACAGTCTCCTCAGGTGAGAGAGGGTCAACTTTCATATACCATGGACTCAGATGGCTAGCCAGACTCCCTGCATTCACACACCCCTCCGTGGTAACAGGAGCCACAGACATCAACACAGACCCTGGATGTGGTAAGAGCATGGACAACCACATTTTACTTTCAAATCTGATGGTTTTCATTAACTCTTTCACACAAATTTAATACTAAGCAAAATACTAACTTTCATGAAGCAGAAAAATGAAAACCACTTTACTTTCAATTCTGGAAAATTGCAAATTCTGTAAATGACTGCCTGAAATAGTAAGTTAACTTGACTATTCTCAGGAACTTTGAAGATCAATGTCCAGAGTAGACACGGGGCAGTGCACTGACAAAATTTCTCACAAAGCAGATCATTAACAGATTCCATTACAGAAAGCAAATCATCTGACTGTTTCTCTTGGTGGCTCCAAAGTAATCAGCTCCCTACCTAACCCTGACTCAGAAGAGGGGCACATGAAAAAGAGTTTGGAATCATTGGAATCAACCCTTTTAGTGTGTCTTAGTGAAAAAGAAGTTTTAGAAACCTGGATATAATCATTTTTGCCTCCCACTGGACATAGGGATTCAGCCTAGATGGCCTTTCAGGACCTTCTTATTCATGTTGGCAACCTAGGGAGGTTCCAGATCCTTCAGATGGCTTTCCTTCTGATCTGCATTGGCATGGTGTTACCCCATTCTCTTTTGGAGAACTTTACTGCAGCCATTCCTGGTCATCGCTGCTGGGTTCCCATCCTTGACAATGACACTGTCTCTGTCAATGATAGTGGGATCCTGAGTCAAGATGACCTCCTGAGGATCTCAATCCCCCTGGATTCCAACCTGAGGCCAGAAAAGTGCCGTCGCTTTGTCCAACCACAGTGGCATCTCCTTTATCTGAATGGCAGCTTCTCCAGTGTGGCAGAGCCAGACACAGAGCCCTGTGTGGATGGTTGGGTGTATGACCGAAGCACCTTCCTCTCCACCACTGTGACCCAGGTCAGTCAATCCCTTTTCCCATCAAGTATTCATGATAGAACTTTATTAAAAGCCTAAAAAATGTACATTTTGAGAATAGCCTTAATTTTTAGTCATTATAATAATTTCTCAACTTATTATGAAACACATATTTAATGCATCTAGTTGTTGTTTTGAAAATATTAATAATTTATTCTCCTTGTCCTTTTATTATAGTGATGGCCATTGTTTAGGAAGTAATTTTTATGCCAAGTCAGGTTAAACAAATATTTCACATGGAACCTCATAAACATAACAAGTCAGTATCATTACCTTTAATTTCAAACTTAAGATATCTTGAAGATTACACAAAACTACAGAGGCTGACTTGGAATGTGGCTCAGTACCATAGTGATTGTGTAACATGTGTGAGGTCAAGGATTCAAACCCTAACACTACCCCCCAAAAAAGACTTATGTTACCTTCTTTATGGGCTAAAATGTGGCTAATGGCTAGCACACTTCACAAATGTTAAAAGTCCTCACCAATAAATAGATAGCTAGGTAAGTAAAGTCAGGGATCATCTCCACAGCTGAAGTAGTCATACGAGAGATTGTGCACTGACACACAAGATCCAGCAAATTCTTTAATAGTCTAAAATCACTGCATGATATTTCCATATCTTTGAACTCCTTTTATGGGAGGGAGGGATTCAAGACAGGGTTTCTCTGTGTAGCCCTGTCTGTCCTGAAACTCACTCCATAGACCAAGGTGGCGTCAAACTCAGAGATCTGCCTGCCTCTGCCTCCCAAGTGCTGGAATCAAAGGCATGTTCCATCATTGCCTAGCCATTTGAGAACTTCTTAGCTCAAGTTACAAGTCATTAATATAACAGAATTGCAGGAAAATTCCCAGAAATAGGTTTGTTTGCGCTAGATGGTGGAAGTCAGGGGATGATGAAGTGAAAGCTGGAGAGGCAGCTCATGTTGAAGAATCTGAACAAATTACATGACAGGTTATCATGCTGCTTTTCTTCTCTTTCAGTGGGACCTGGTATGTGGATCTCAGGCACTGAATTCAGTGGCTAAATTTATATTCATGATGGGCCTTCTTACAGGACATATCATAGGTGGACGTTTATCAGACAGGTGAGTAGCTGTGCTCTACAGCTAGCTCTCTCTGCTTGTGGGTGTTTTTATCATCTGTGAGTTGTTCATTCAGTAAGAAGTGGTCATTGTAGATTATTTTTCTCTATGTGTACCTTTGAGTCTAGAGATCACTGAACACAGATGGAAATGTTAAACGTTAAAAGTCCACGTACTGTGTGGACACAAAAGTAGCTATGCAAGATACCATTTAGAGAAGAGGCAAAACAATATGATTTAGAAAGATAAAGAGTTAACTATGAGAATGAGACCAATTTGCTTCACCATATAGAGTTCACCCTATTTGAATATTTAAATGAAATATTTAGCGGAAAACAGCATTGTCACTCTTGGTCTGGGTCACTAGGTCCCATACTTCTCAGACATTGCCCTAAGTAGTCATGATGACAGCAGAATATGAATTGTGCTTCAATAGCTCAAGCATGACACAGGAATATCCTTTGATTCAGGTGGCCCACAGGGAAAGGTACAACGCACATGCTGAGAATCCATGCCTGGTGCTGCCATTTTTGTTTCTGCCACAGGGAATTCTTACTTTTTAATTGAAAAGAAATTCTTTTCATACAATATTTTTTTATCAGGTTTGCCCCCCATTCCTACCAGATGCTCCCTACCAATCCAACTTTAGGTTATCTTTCTCTCTTTTTTTTCTCCCTCTCTTTAAAACAAATAAGAATACAAAAATAAAAAAACAAGAAACATGTACACAAACAAAACTCAAAAAGCATGAAAATGGAAATCAAAAAAGAAACAAGGAAAAGACCAATGAGACCCCAAAAAATGCCCAAACAAATCAAAATAAGATCAAAAGTCTGCAAAGATACCATTGAGTTAATTTTGTGTTGGCCAACTACTCCTGAGCCTGAGACCTACTCTGAAGTATTTCTAATCCTCCCAATGAGACCCCATTGACAAAAACTTACTTTTCGTTCACCAGTGAGTTTATATTTCAGACAGCTTCTTGGTTAAAGCTGGGAGCCTGTGTTCACTTCCCCTTCTCAGTGCTGGGATCTTGTCCAGTGTGAGTCTATACATGTTGTGTGCATGCTGCCACAGTCTCTGTGAGTTCATGTGTGCATCCATCCTTTTGTGTTTAGAAAACAGTTCGCTTCCTTGGAGACATCCTTCCCCTCTGGATCTTACAGTCTTTCCGCCTTTTTCACATAGTTCCCTGACCCCTGAGGGTAGGAGTCTGATGAAAATATTTCATTTAGGATTGAGGGCTCCAAAGTCTTTCACTCTTAGCACAATGTCCAGTTGTGGGTCTCTGTATTAATTCCTATCTATTGCAAGAAGTAGCTTCTATGAAAACTGAATAAAGTGCTGACCTATGGGTTTAGCAGTATGTCAGTTAGCTTCATGTTATTGTTTTGTTCCTTTCGTAGAAATAATAGTAGCAGATTTTCCCCTATTCCCATGACCTACCTAGTCTGAGGATCTTGGCCACTTTAGTATCCTTGGGTATGGCTTCAGCTTAAAGAATGGGTCTTAAATCCAATCATAAAGTAGTTGCTTAGTCCCTTAACACTTGTGTCACTGTGGCACCAACACATCCTGCAAACAGGTCATGGTCACAGATTATAAGATTTATAGCTGGGAGCTATTGATGATTGCCTGTCTCCTTGAATAACATGCAGAGAACCTTCTGGTACCATGAATGCTAATCCACAGTGGTGAAACTTCTAGTTAGGCACCAGTTTGATTTCTCCATGTTCACGGATATATGTTAGTGTAGCCTTCAGTAATATGGTCTTACCATTAGGTTGTGGAAAGTAACAAATAACCTTGGCAATAGTCTGTGATGTTTGCGGATTTCCATGGAATCTCTTTGCCAATAACTCAACAAAATATAAGCCATTCTTGGTATTGAAAGTTTTCCTTGGTGGAATGAGATATCTAGTTGAGACATTGCCTCTCTATTATTATTTGGTGACTCCATTTAGACTTTCATACCTGTATGTTTTTAGGAAGCCTTTACAGTAGTATGGCTCCATATATTTCAAATGCCCTTTAGTATTGGTTTTCTTTCCCCATATTCCCTCCTTTACCTTTCTCTCTCATCACCTTCTTTATTTAATCCTCACATTATAGTTTTCCTTTTGTGTAACTGGAGGTGTCTCTCCCACATACCAGTTCCTGAATAATCACTTGAGACTTAATATTAATTACAAATTGTTTGGCCTATTAGCTCAGGCTTATTATTAGCTAGTTCTTACAATTAAAATTAACCCATTTCTATTATTCTATATTTTTCCATGGAGCTTGTGGCTTGTTATCTCAATCTTGCTTCTCCATCAGCTGCTGGCATCTTTCTTGACTCTGCTTTCTTTCTCCCTACATCTCTGTGTGGATTTCCCACCTAGATATATTCTGCCCTGCCATAGGCCAAAGCATCTTCTTTTTTAAGCAATGGTAATAAAACATACAACATACAAAGAGATATCCCACATCACTTTTGTCTCTCAATGACAATATATTCTATTTTCCCTTCCTGAGGAGATCCTCTCTTCCTCCCTAGTCCTGACTGTGTACTCTGTGGCTATTGAGATTGTCATACATATGAAAAGGCTTGAAAGCTAACATCCACATTGTGGTGGTTTAAGTAAGAATGGCCTCCATAGGCTCATTGATTTCAATGTTTGGTCACTAGGGAGTGTCACTGTAAGGAGGTATTGTCTTGTTGAAGTAGTGGTGGCTTAAAGGAAGAAATGTGTCACTAGAGGCAAGTTTTGAAGTTTTAAATGCTCAAGCCAGGCCTAGTGTCTATCACTCTTCCTGTTGCCTTTTAATCCAATGTAAAACTTTCAACTATCTCCCCAGCACCATGTCTGCCTATATGCTGCCATGCTTCCCACCATGATGAGAATGGACTAAACCTCTGAACCCGTGAGCAAGCCCCAATTAAATGTATTCCTTTATAAGATTTTTTGTGGTCATGGCATCGCTTCACAGCAATAGAACATTAACTAAAGCACACATATAAAAGAAAATGCAAGGGACTATGAGGGTTACAGCTCTGGAGCTACAAAGATATCCTGACTTATCGGGAAGCCAGGATATACATGGAGCTGCAATAGTTTTCCAGGGACAAAGCTGCAATATGACAGCTCCAGAGGAATCAAGCCCCGATAGCACAACTCTGGAGGGGTAGACCTTCAATAGGACAGCTCTAGAGGTTGGAGCAGCAATAGGACAGCTCTGGAGGTTGGAGCAGCAATAGGACAGCTCAGCCCTGAAGGAAAGGTGTCATGACTTATTGGGGAGCCAGGCTACCTGGAGCTTGGGTGCAGTGGGGGATGGTCTCCCCGCAGGATATAGCAATCCTGCTTCTCTCCTGGAGAGCCGCTACAGCTGAGTTCTGCTCTGCTCCCCTAAGGGAACCTCCTAGCCGAGCTATCTGCTTATTCTCCAGCCCAAGATGTTACTACTTTTGCTAACACTCTGCTAAAAGCCGCTGAAGATATGTAGCAATCTCCTCCAACTCCCGCGAAAAGTTGTTCCGTTTTCTGCTCAGCCTGGATCAGCCGCTTACTGAGCATCCCAGCAAGGTTCTGTTCTGCTGAGCCTTGCTCGGCCCTCCTAAGGGATGTCTCAGCCAGGTTCTTTTTTTTTTTCATGGTTTATTTTTTTATATTTAAAAATTTCCATCTCCTCCCCTCCTCCTCTCCCTTCCCTCCCCTCCTCCTCCCCCTTCCCTCCCCTCCCCTCCACCCATACCTCCCCTCCCTCCCTCTCCAGGCCAAGGAGCCATCAGGGTTCCCTACTCTATGTTAAGACCAAGGTCCTCCCAACTCCCGCCAGGTCCAGGCAGGTGATCGACCAAGCTGAGAAGGCTCCCGCAGTGCCCGTCCATGCAGAAGAATCAGAGCCCAGCGCCACTGTCCTTTGCTTCTCAGTCAGCCCCCACTGTTGGCCACATTCAGAGAGACGGGTTTGGTCGCATGTTCCATCAGTCCCATTCC
Organism: Arvicola amphibius; assembly: GCF_903992535.2. Lineage (NCBI taxonomy): Eukaryota > Metazoa > Chordata > Mammalia > Rodentia > Cricetidae > Arvicola > Arvicola amphibius. The sequence goes on along the minus strand of NC_052047.1, from coordinate 151,489,665 downwards.
AACTGGAGTTGGTGATCTCCCATTAGTTCTGTCCCACTGTCTCCATGAGTGAACGCACCCCTCACGTTCCTGACTTTCTTTCTCATGTTCTTTCTCCTTCTGCTCCTCATCAGGACCTTGGGAGCTCAGTCCAGTGCTCCAATGTGGGGCTCAGTCATTTTCTTCATCTATCGCCAGGTGGAGGTTCCCTCACGGTCCTGACTTTCTTTCTCATGTTCTCTCTCCTTCTGCTCCTCATCAGGACCTTGGGAGCTCAGTCCGGTGCTCCAATGTGGGGCTCTGTCATTTTCTTCATCTATCGCCAGGTGGAGGTTCTATGGTGATATGCAAGAAATTCATCAGTATGGCTATAGGAACTGGCCTTTTCAGGCTCTCTCTCCTCAGCTGCCCAAGGAACTAACTGGGGGCGTCTCCCTGGAAACCTGGGAACCTCTCTAGGGTCAAGTCTCTTGACAACCCTCAGGTGGCTCCCTAAATTAAGATATATGCTTCCCTGCTCCCATATCCACCCTTCCTGTATCCCAAGCATCCCATTCTTCCGAGCTCCCCCAATTCTCCCCTTCACGCTTTTCTCTCCCCATCTTCCCTTGGCCGCGTCTTGCCCAACCCTCAAGTTCCCAATTTTTGCCTGGCGATCGTGTCTACTTCCAATATCCAGGAGGATTACTATATCTTTTTTGGGGGGTTCACCTTCTTACTATCTTCTCAAGGATCCCAAATTATAGGCTCGATGTCCTTTAATTATGGCTAGAAACCGATTATGAGTGAGTACATCCCATGTTCATCTTTTTGGGTCTGGGTTACCTCACTCAGAATAGTGTTTTCTATTTCCATCAATTTGCATGCAAAATTCAAGATGTCATTGTTTTTTACCGCTGAGTAGTATTCTAGCATGTATATATTCCACAGTTTCTTCATCCATTCTTCCACTGAAGGACATCTAGGTTGTTTCCAGGATCTGGCTATTACAAATAATGCTGCTATGAACATAGATGAGCAAATGCTTTTGTAGTATGATTGGGCATCTCTTGGGTAAATTCCCAATAGTGGAATTGCTGGGTCCTGGGGTAGGTTGATCCCGAATTTCCTGAGAAACCACCACACTGCTTTCCAAAGTGGTTGCACAAGTGTGCATTCCCACCAGCAATGGATGAGTGTACCCCTTACCCCACAACCTCTCCAGCAAAGGTTATTATTGGTGTTTTTGATTTTAGCCAATCTGACAGGTGTAAGATGATATCTCAAAGTTGTTTTGATTTGCATTTCCCTGATAGCTAGGGAGGTTGAGCATGACCTTAAGTGTCTTTTGGCCATTTGACTTCTTCTGTTGAGAATTCTCTGTTCAGTTCAGCGCCCCATTTTTTAATTGGGTTAATTGGCATTTTACAGTCTAGTCTCTTGAGTTCCTTATATATTTTAGAGATCAGACCTTTGTCAGTTGCAGGGTTGGTGAAGATCTTTTCCCAGTCAGTAGGCTGCCTTTGTGTCTTAGTGACAATGTCCTTTGCTTTACAGAAGCTGCTCAGCTTCAGGAGGTCCCATTTATTCAATGTTGCCCTTAATGTCTGTGCAGCTGGGGTTATGCATAGGAAATGGTTCCCTGTGCCCATTTGTTGTAGAGTACTTCCCACTTTCTCCTCTATCAAGCTCAATGTGTTCAGATTAATATTGAGGTCTTTAACCCATTTGGACTTGAGTTTTAACCCATTTGTGCATGGTGATAGATATGGATCTACTTTCATTCTTCTACAGGTTGACATCCAGTTATGCCAGCACCATTTGTTGAAGATGCCCTCTTTCTTCCATTGTGTACTTTTGGCTCCTTTATCAAAAATCAGGTGTTCATAGGTTTGTGGTTTAAGATCCGGGTCTTCTATACGATTCCATTGGTCAACTTCTCTGTTTTTATGCCAATACCAAGCTGTTTTCAATACTGTAGCTCTGTAATAGAGTTTGAAGTCAGGGATGGTAATGCCTCCAGAAGTACCTTTATTGTATAAGATTTTTTTTGGCTATCCTGGGTTTCTTGTTTTTCCATATAAAGCCAGGTTCTTCTAGTCTACAAGGCGAATGAAGATTCTCACCCAAGAATCTTCTGAGAAAAAAAAAGTTTGGGAAGGAGGAGTCCAGGAGAGTGACTGCCTCTTCCAAGGAGATAAAAGGCAACCTCTAAATGAACAGGAAGAGAGTCTTTTATAGGGCTTCTCAGAGGTGGAGTTTTCCCAGGGAGAAGAGGGATTAAGTTTGTTTTCCCTGCTCAGGGATTAGTTAGTTTAGTTAGTCAGGGACAGAGATGGCTCTGATTTCAGGGCCAACCCATGTTTCTTTCACTGGTCCTTTTTAGCCTTTTGGCTCTAATCTTAGGAGCAGGGAATATTTCTTTCACTGGCTCTGATTCTAGGGACAAAGTGTTTCTTTGGCACTGGTTTGAGAGTCAGGGCATGTTTATTTGATACTGAGTTCAGGGATAAAGATGCTTCTTTCCCTGACTCTGGTCTCAGATCCAGGGTGTATTTCTTTCACTAATTCTGGATTCAGAGTCAAGGTGCTCAGTGATTGGTAGGTTTCTTGCTCCAGTTGGCCATTTTATCATACAGAAAATATATACTATTTGTCCCTTTGGGTCTTAGTTGCTTCACGCAGGGTGATTTTTTTTCTAACTCCATCCATTCACCTAGAATTTTATAATTTCATTTTTCTTAACAGTGAAATAATATTCCACTGTGTAAATGTACCACATTTTCTTTATCTATTCTTCAGTTGATGAGCATCTAGACTGTTTTCAATTTCCAGCTATTGTGAATAGAACAGCAATGAACATGGATGAGCAAGTATCTCTGTCGTAGGATGTAGTCATTTGGGTATATACCCCAGAGTGCTATAGTTGTATCTCAAGGTAAATCTGCTCCCAACATCCTGAGGAACTACCACACTGACTTCCATTGTGACTATACAAGTTTGCAGTCTTACCAGGAGTTGGTGGATGTTCTCCCTTTACTCCATAACTTCTCCGGCATGAGTTGTTGATCTTGGCCATTCTGACTGGTGTAAGATGAAATTTCAAAATAATTTTGATTTGCATTTCCCTGATGGCTAAAGACATTGAACATTTCTTTGTTTCTCAGCCATATGTACTGTGACTTTTGATAATTGTCTGCTTAGTTTTGTACCCCATTTTAGTGGGGTTTCTGTTTGCTAGTATTCAGGTATTTTGTTCTTTATATATTTTGATATTAATCCTCTATCAGATGTGTAACTGGTAGAGACTTTTTCCCATTGTATGGTTCATGCTTTGCCTGAATCACAATAACCATTGCTGTAGAGAAACTCTTTAGTTTCATGAGGTCCCATTTATTAATTGCTGTTCTTAGTGCCTTTCCTATCAGTGTCTTTACTGATTTCTGCCTTTACCCATTGTTCATTCAGCAGTGACTTGTTCAGTTTCCTTAAGTTTGTAAAGTTCGTGTGAATGAGTGAAATGTTCTGTAGATATTCGCTTGACTAATTATAGGTTTAAACTATACCATTTCTCTGTTTAGTTTCTGCTTGAATTCTCTGTTTATTGGTGGGAGTGGGTTATTGGAGTCATCCACTATCAGTGTGTGAGGGTCAATATGTGGTTTGAACTGCAGTTGAGTTTCTTTTATGAACTTTGGTATCCTTTTGTTTGGTGCATAAATGTTTAGACTCGCAATATACACTTGGTGGACATTTCTTCTGATTAGTTTTTGGTTTGAAATCTATTTGGTCAGATATTAAAACTGCTACAACTGTTTGTTTCTTGGGTCCATTTGCTTGTAATGCCTTTTCCCATCTTTTACTCTGAGATGATGTCTATACCTGATGATAAGATTGTTTCTTGGAGGCAGCAAAAAGATGCATCCTATTTTCTAACCCAGTATCCAGGGCTGTTTCTTTTTATTTGGGTAATTGAGACCACCCATATTAAGAGTTACCAAGGGGCTGGAGAGATGGCTCAGTGGCTAAGAGTACTGCCTGCTCTTCCAGAAGTCCTGAGTTCAAATCCCAACAACACGGTGGCTCATAACCATCTGCAATGAGATCTGGTGCCCTGTTCTGGCCTACAGGAATACATTTAGACAGAACATTGTATACATAATAGATAAATAATTTAAAAAATAATTATCATTGATCAATGTCTGTTGATTCCTATTATTTTGTTACAGTGTAGAGTTTTTCTTCTAGAATTATACATTCCTTGTGACTTCTTGAGTGTGGTCAGCCTCTTCAAATTGAAGTTTCCCTTTTGTAGAGCTGGATTGGTCAATAGAAATTACTGGAATTTGATCTTATTACAGAAAATTTTTTCTTGCTCAGGAAATTGTGATTGATAATTTTGCTGGTTATAGTAGTTTGCTGTGGGTATAGTAATCTGAGGTCACTAAGAGTCTGTAGAAATTCATCCAGGTCTTTCTGGCTTTTAGTCTCCATTGACATGTTAGACATTATTCTAAGGGGCCTACCTCTTACTTAGTTACTTAGTCTTTTATCTTAGCAGCTTATAGTATTATTCCTTTATTCCGTGTATTTAGTGTTTTAATTGAGTGCCATGGGGAATTTCTTTTCTGGTCCTCTGTGTTTAGTGTTTTGTATGTTTCTTGCACCTTAATAGGCACCTCCTTCTTTAAGTAGGGGACTTTTTTTCTATGATTTTGTTAAAAATATTTTTTATTTATTCAACTTGGGTTTCCTCTCTTTCCTCTATCCCTGTTATTCATAGATTTGGTCTCTTCACAGTGTCCCAGATTTCCCAGCAGTTTTGTCCCAGATTACCTGAGTATTTTTATATTTAACATTTCCTTTGACTGAGCTATCCATTTCTTCTACCTTGTCTTCGACCTAAAATTCTCTTTTCCATGTTTTGTAATCTGTTGATAAGACTAATCTCTGAAGTTTTTGTTTGACATTCTAAATTTTTAATTTGCAGTTTTAATTTTCAGTTTGATTTTCCTTTAGTGATTTTCTTTGTTAAATTCTTCTTTTATATATTATACTATTTTCATTATTTCATTCAACTGTTAATTTGTGTTTTGTGTACTTCATTAAGGTATTTATTCATTATCCTCTTTAAGGTCCTAGAATATACTCATAAATTCTTATTTTGAAGTACTTGTCTTCTGCTTCAGCTGTATTGCTTTCTTCACAACCTACTCTAATAGGTTTCGGGAGGAGTCATATTGCCTTGGGAGTTCGTATTTGTGCTTTTGCACTGAGTTGTAGACCTCTAGAGCTGTGATATTTGAGGTGTTTCTTAGTGTAGACATCTGATCTTGTTTTTGTTGGGTGGGTTTTTGTTCTTTGGTTGCAGTAGCCCTCTATGGAAGCGAGGCGAGTGTGGCAGCTGTGGGATCCCTGGTAGAGTGTTTCTGAGGGTTGGTGGACGACAGAAGAGAACAGAGATAGACTGAGAGGAAAGGCTGAGAGGGTGGGTGGAAAAGCTAAGTAGTCCCAAAACAGATTTCTAAAAATCACACTTCCAGCCATGCAAAGTCATCCATCCAACAACAATGGTCGTCACAATTTGTGGTATAAGAATTTGGATTCTGTACCTGAAAACATGTCTTTTTAATAGAAACCCATTTCTGACAGACAAGTGGCTACATTCTCGCACAGCATAAGAAGCCAACATGGGACCCTCACACAGTACACAGTGCATACAGTTCCTTTGTTCCTTTATCATAAGGTCACTAATCCCATAAATGAAGGTACCACCCTCATAATTAATGGAGTCTCAAAGATCCAATTTCTTAGTACTATCATTCTGGCCCATAAGTTTCAAAGTGTAAATCCTGGAAGAACACATTCAGATCACAGCAAATGTGTCCTCTGCCTTTCATGGGAATAGGATGGTGTCTTTACCAATAAGCTAATGTTGATAGGAAGGATCCATCCTTAAATCTTGAATCTTGTGGTTACTCACTACCTATTGTTTTGGTTACTGAGGTAGTGATGGTAAAATCTGTCACTCTGTGACCCACTTTTCCTTTACTTTTTGTGTTTTCATTTTCTGTGTGTTGAAAATATATTTATATAAGTTTAAAACTGATATTTTAGCATAATATGCCCTTCCATATCTCAATGAACACCCATTAATGTATTAATTACTTTATATATTTATTATTTCCTTTTTAAAGACAGGGTCTCATTATGTAGCACTATATAGCATATGTTGGTTCTACATGTATCTCATGTTTGCTGCTTGTAATTTTATATTTATTATCTGTTCCCATTGTATATAGTTGTATTTGGTTTTGAATCTGTCTTATTTAAACAAAAGGGGGAGATGATGGGGAAGCTGACCAATCTCTTTGTCTGAGGGGCGTGACCCCTCCAGGGCTCCGAATACCTTTAAAAACATCCGTGTACTTTTGTTTGCTCTCTTTGTTTTCCTGGGCTCCTCACTGGAACCTTGGCTTTTGTAAGTTCCCTTTTCTTTCCTTTATTAAAGCTGAATATTATATATTAAAAAAATAAAAACTATTATTTCTATATTAAAAAATCAAGGTAGTGTTGAAATCACAGTCCTCTTGCCTCTGCCAAGCATTAGGATTATTAGCGTTTTTCTTGGTTTTCTTTTTTTTACTCTTTGCTCTTGGGAAGCCTGCCACCCAGCTCCCAAATAATCACATGGAGAATTATCCTTTCTTATGAATACCTGGCCTTAGCTTGGGTTATTTCTAGCTAGCTTTTCTTAACTTAAATTATCCCAACTTCTTTTGACTCTGGTATTTTACCATTCTCTATTTCTGTATACCTTTTCTTTCCTTCTTATTCCATGTCTGGCCTTGTGACTGTGTGCCTAGATCCTGGCATCTTCTCTCCTCCTTTTCTTGCTCTTCTTTGTTCTCGTTCATTCCTTCTATTTATTCTCTCTGCCTGGGATCTACACCTATTCCTCACTGGGAAGCTATAGGCTGTTTGATTCTTCATTAAATCAATCAAGTGTTTTTGGCATGCAAAGTAACACAGCTTCACATAATTAAATAAATACAAATATAAAAGAATGCAACACATCTTTGTATCATTAAACAAATATTCCACAGTATAAGTGGATGCAACACATCTTAAATTAATATTCCACCACAAGGGTTGAAGCAGAAATTAAGGTTGAAACAGAAAGTTTAGGAACATATGGCAAAATAAATCAAAAGGCAAGCAGCTGGGTATAAGAGAGAATACTACATAAACAAAAAGAAGGACAGCACTCTGTGAAAAATAAAGCTGGTCCCAATAGGCTCTGGCTGGCACCCACAGAGACCGTCTCTGAGGAGCATGCCCAGATCAACTTTACCCTAATAAACTTTTCAAGTCCATGGGTACTTCTACCTTCATAAATATTCAGGTGATTATTGTATCTAATATATCAGTCTGAATTGAGGGTTAAAAACAGCTTCTAAGTCATCTTGTCCTCTTCCAAGGAGGAGAACACCCCAGACCATTCTAGAAAGTAGCAAGGGGAAGATATCTAGTAGACTCAGACTTAAAAACTCAGATATTAGAGGAAAGCTTTATTGTTGTCTCTTGGCATATTTAGCTGTCCACTAAGGAGTAAACTTTGTGCTCTTGCTCACTCTTCTGATTTAAAAAAAGAAACTATGACTGATTGAAAACAAAATATGAACTGGTGGCCTGGACTGGTATGAATGCCTATGCCTTGGTAGCGTAAGAAACAAGACTTCTTCAAACAAAACTCCTACTAATGTCTTACTGTATAATTCACACTGGCCTCAAATTCTTTGTGTGCTAGAGTAGCATCCAAATCATGATCCTGGTGCCTCAATTTACCAAGTTATGGAATTATAGGTGGATATTACTGCACTTGGATAAACAGTTCTTCTAAAATATATTTCTGTTCAATATGAATATAGCCTCTTCAACCATCTCTTTTTTGATAGAATATGTTAATTGACAACATTATTTCACCTATACAAAGAACTAGTTCACATCTAGGTCTTTATCTTTAGGTCTTTATCTTTAATTCATTCTCATTATTTCTATATTTCATTGAAGTTTTTACACTTTTCACATTGGGTATTTTTCAAAGATAGTTGCATTTACTCTATCTTTTCATTTTTAGTTAAACAACAGAAATGTGTGTGAATATAGACATTATCCTATAACTATAGATAGCACACATCCTCAAAGAACATGGAGATTTTAAGTTTATGTGTCAAACTAGCTCTAATAATAGAGCAAGATTGGTTTCATCTTCAAAGAGTGTCCTTCCAAATGGCAATCTATCACCAAAAATAGGAGCTATTGTATCTTTTCTTTCATATAAAGAAAATATTTAATGGGGTGACTTACAGGTCAAGGGTTCAGTCCATTATAAACATGGTGGGACATGGCAGCATGCAGACAGAAATTGTGCAGAAGAAGGAGCTGAGAGTTTTACAAATTGATTTGTAAACAGGAAGTGTTCTGAATACTAGGCATATCTTGAGCATATATGAACTCTTAAAGCCTGCCTCCACAGTGACACACTTACCCCAATAAGACCATAGCCACACTTTCTAATAATTCCACTTCCTAAAATTCAATGAAAATGACCACACAACATACCCAAGTTTATGGGACACAATGAAAGCAGTATTAATAGGAAAGTTCATAGTACTAAATGCCTACATAAGGAAGCTGGAAAAATCCCACACTAGTGAATTAACAGAAAATTTGAGAACTTTACAACAAAAGAAGCAAACTCATCTAAGAAAACTACAAGACTGGAAATAATCAAATTGAGAGCTGAAATCAACAAAAAAGAAACAAGAAAACAATACAAAGAATCAATGAGACAAAGAGTTGGTTCTTTGAGAAAACAGACGAACCTTTACTGAAACTAATCAAAAGGCAGAGACAGAATATCCAAATTAACAAAATCAGAAATGAAAAGAGGGATATAACAAGAGACATGGAGGAAATACAGAGAATCATCAGGTCATATTTCAAAAACCTGTTCTTCACAAAATTGGAAAACTTAAGGAAATGGAGAACTTTCTTGGATAAATATCGCTTACCAAAATTAAATCAAGACCAGATAAGCAAATTAAACAGACATATAACTGCTGAAGAAATAGAAATAGTCACCAAAAGCCTCCCAACCAAAAAAAGCCCAGGACCAGATGGTTTCAGCTCAGAATTCTACAAAACTTTCGAAGAACTATATACTCCTCAAATTATTCCACACAATAGAAACAGAAGGAACATTGCCAAACTCTTTTTATGAGACTACAATTACCCAAACCACAGAAAGACATTAAAGAAAGAGAATTACAGACCAATCTCACTCATGAACATTGATGCAAAAATACTATATAAAACTCTGGCAAATCAAATCCAAAAAGACATCAGAACCATCATCCACCATGATCAAGTCAGCTTCATCCCAAAGATGCAGGGATAGTTCAACATATGAAAAATCTGTCAACATAATACACCATATAAGCAAACTGAAAAATAAAAACCACATGATCATCTCATTAGATGCTGAAAAAGCTTTTGACAAAATACAACATCCCTTCATGATAAAGGCTTGGAGAGGAACATACCTAAACATAATAAAGGCAATATACAGGAAGCTAACAGCCAACATCAAACTAAATGAAGAGAAATTCCCAGCGATTCCACTGAAATAAGGATCTAGACAAGGTTGTCCACTCTCTCCATATCAACTCAATATAGTTCTTGGGGTCCTAGCTAGAGTAATTAGACACCAAGAGGAGATCAAGGGGATACAAATTGGAAAAGAAGAAGTTGAACTCTCACTGTTTGCTGATGATATAACTGTTTACATAAGCAATCCCTAAAATTCTACCAAGGAACTTCTACAACTCATAAACATTTTCAGTAATGTAGCGGGATACAAGATTAACTCAAAAACGTCAGTAGCCCTCCTGTACACAGATGATAAAATGGATGGGAAAAAAAAATCAGAGAAACAACACAATTCACAATAGCCACAAATAGCATGAAATACCTCAGAGTAGCTCTAACCAAACAAGTGGAAGACTTGTATGACAAGAACTTTAAATATTTGAAGAAAGAAATTGAGGAAGAAAGTGAAAAGTGGAAAGATCTCCCATGCCCTTGGGTCGGCAGAATTAACACAGTAAAAAATGGCAATCTTACCAAAAGCAATCTACAGAGTCAATGCAATACCCATCAAAATTCAAGCAAAATTCTTCACAGACCTCGAAAGAATGGTATTCAACTTCATATGGAAGAGCAGAAAACCCAGAATAGCCAAAACAATCCTGTACAACAAAAGAACATCTGGAGGCATCACAATCCCTGACTTCAAATTCTACTACAGAGCTACAGTACTGGAAACAGCCTGGTACTGGCATAAGAACAGACAAGAGGACCAATGGAACCAAATAGAAGACCTGGATATTAATCCACATACCTTCGAACACCTGATTTTGACAAAGAAGCAAAAATTATCAAATGAAAAATAGAAAGTATATTTAGCAAATGGTTTTGGCATAACTGGGTATCAACATGTAAAAGAATGAAAATAGACCCATATCTATCACCATGCACAAAACTCATGTCCAAATGGATCAAAGACCTCAAAATAAAGCCAGTCAACCTGAACCTTATAGAAGAGAAAGTGGTTTTGCTGCACTCCCATGGAGTTTGCTGTCTCAAGCCTGCTCTAGCCTAGGTTGTTGGCTCAGATCTCTTTCTGTAAATGTCTCCAGTCTAGATCCACTCCTGCAAAGGTCCCTGGCTTGGGGTTAGTCCTGTAAAGGTCTCTGGCTCTTATCTACTCCCTTGGCAGTCTCAGACTCAGGTACACTCAGACCTGCAGAGAACCTGGCTCAGGCCTACTCCCTCAGATGTCCCAGACTCATGCCTGGACCTGCAGAGATCTCTGGTTCCTGCCTACTCCTTCAGAGGTCCCAGATTCATGCCATGATTCACAGGGGGTCATGGCTCAGATCTACTCCATCAAAGGTCCTACTTTCACACCTGGACCCACAATAGTCTCTGACTCTGGCCCACTCCTTTAACGTTTGCTCCCCTGTACCTGCTCCTGTGGAGTTTGCTGCCTCAGATATGCTCTGGCCTAGGTTGCTGGCTCAGTCTTACTCCTACGGAGTTCACTGCCTCAGGCCTGCTCTGGCCCAAGTCACTAGCTCAGTCCTACTCCTGTGGAGTTCATTGTCTCAGACCTGCTCTATCCTAGGTCGCTGGCTCATTCCTACTTCTGTGGAATTTATTGCCTCAGGTCCTTTCTGGCCCAGGGTCACTAGCTCAGACTTGCTCCTGTGGAGTTTGTTACCTCAGGCTTGCTCTGGCCTAGGTTACTGGCTCATACCTGTTTCTGTAAACCCTGGTCTGAATCTACTCCTGCAGAGGTCCCTGGCTTGGGGTTGGTCCTTCAAATGTCACTGGCTCTGATCTACTCCCTCAGAGGTCCCAGACTCACACCCAGGCCCACAGAGGGTTCTGGTTCTTCCCTACTCCCTTTGATGTCCCAGACTCCAGTGCACCCAGGCCCACAGAGGACCTGTCTCAGGCCTACTCCCTCAAAGGTCCCGGACTCACACCTGTTATAAGGATATTTAAGACTTCAGTGACAACACAGAAAAAAGGACTGACTTTGCAACAGTTTGGTAAATGTTTCAGGCCACTATACTTCAAAAATAAAATAAATAAAGAGCATTCTTTGCAAAAGTGAGAGTCTGAATTCCAAATATCTACATTGTAACAATCAAATATAAATTTTTACAAGAATAATAAAGCAATAAATATGACAAGGAAAAAGAAAGTATGACCACTCAAAATGAAGCATACTAGGAATGGTCTCTGCAGGAGATTTACAAGAAAAATACTTTAAAAGGCATATCTTAAATATATACAAAGCAATGAAATAGGTCATGGAAAAGGTATTAACGACAACTGGGAAACTAATGTATAGGGAAACCAGTAATAGAAAGTACATAAAAGACAAAACAGAAACCTGGATTTTAAAACTACAATAAATCAAAGTTTTCCCTAGAGACATTTAGTAGAAGATGGCACTAACACAATCATGAATTAGAGTAGAGCAACAGAACAGGAAAGCTCTAAAAATTAAGAAGCCGAAAGATAGATTTACAAGTAACTACTTTTCAGTAGACTTATGGGACATCAGCAGGCTAAACAAAAATATGCATTATGGGAGTATAAGAAAGAGAATAGAGTGGGGAAGGAACAGACTTTTTGGAAGATATAATGATATTTTTGATGTAATATATCAATATACAAATCCAAGAAGTTAAAATCTAAGAAAGTGAAAGCAAAGACCTTCTTTCACAGGAATAATCAATAGATTATAAACACTCAAGAATCAAAAGATTGTATATACACAATTGTATAAAAGTGATTCATTCTCATTTCAGATTTTCTCATTTGAAATTAAATCTTTTGACACCAAAGTTCATCTTAAGTTCAAGTATTTGAATACTTGGTTCCCTAACTGGAGGACAAGCTTGGAAGGTTATAAGACTTTGGGATGTGGGACTTGATTGGCAGAAATGGGTTGCTTGAGGTTAATGTTGAAGGAGATATTCACTTTGGTTTCTGTGTGAATTCTAACTGGTTTAGACTCAAAGGGAGGAACTCTGTCACCTGATCCTGAAACCATGGGTTCTCATTATGGCAGGCAGAGGGCACCCTCAGAAGTTGTGAGCCCATATAAATCTTTCCCCTAAGTAGTTTCTGTTAGATAGTTTGTCACCATGATTAAATAAATAGCTAATAGATATGTTATGTGCACAATTTAGTAAGACAGACTTGTGTTAAAATTCCAGATTTGTAGTCTGTCATATATGGCTTAATTCATATGGAAAGCTAGTGATAAGAAATCAAGAGCAAGGCAGTGGTGGTACACACCTTTAACCACAGGATTTGGGAGGCAGAGGCAGGTGGATCTCTGGGAACTCAAAGCCAGCCTGGTCTTTAGAGAGAGCTCCAGGACAGTCAGGGCAACACAGAGAAACCCTGTTTTGAAAAGACAAAGGAGAAAAAGAAAGAAAAGAATGAAATTGGGAAGAGCAGATGGGGAGGTACACACATTAAATCCCAGTGCTTGGAAGGCAGGCGGATCTCTGAGAATGTGAGGCTAGGCTTGGCATCATAGTAATTCCAGGCCAGCAAGCACTACAGAGTAAGACCCCACTTAAAACAGAAAGAGGTCAGAAAGAAGCTTTGCTCTGGAGGATGTCTATCCTTTTTAATTTCCTAATTGTTTATAATTTCAAAGTGTTTCCTATCTTCCCTGTTTATGCAGACTCTCACTGTCCCCTTAATCAAGTCCTTCCTTTTCCTCAGGTTTGGGAGGAAGTTGGTTTTCACGGGTGCTCTACTGCTAATGGCCATGACTGAAACCTGTGCAGCTGTGGCTCCCACCTTCCTCATCTACTGCTCACTCCGCTTCCTGGCAGGGGTGTCCTCCTCGTCCATGAGGACAAACGGTGCTTTGCTCAGTAAGTCAAAGCTTTTGATCGACATTGACCAAGCTCTGGGTTTGACCTGGATGTCCTGTCCAGTTTTCTTAGAAGTCAAACTTCATTTCCTTTTCTTTCAGTTTTAGAATGGACAAGCCCTAAATTCCAAGCTTTGGTAATGGCACTGGCATTTTGTGCTGGGGGGATTGGGCAGCTAATATTGGGAGGCCTGGCTTTTGCTATCCGAAACTGGCACCACCTCCAGCTCGCAATGTCTGTACCAATGTTCTTCTTCCTTCTTCTCACAAGGTATGAGATTTCTTTCCTCTTCTGTTATGGAGTCCAGGGATGGCAATGTCATGGAATCAGGACATAGGAAATGCATTTGTGCTTGGTCTACACAAGACAGTGTGCACTCCTCTTTGTACTTCTGTGGCATGAGGACACGCGGCTCTGTCAGATAAAACTGAGGTTTAACTAACTTAAATCTAAGATAAGCAATAGGTTGTTTTATAAACTCACAATCACACATACATATAGTAAAAGACCTGCATTTTCTGACATGTACTCATTCTTTATTTGAAAATTCTATTTACCTATTAGTTCTGTGCTTTGTTTAATAACTGGAGAAAATACATGCCATTTAAGGGTATTCATATTACTTAAAAATAATAAACACTTTCAGTGTTATTATTTCCAAACTAATGGATGTAGTACGTTAACAGTGTGTGTGTGTGTGTGTGTGTGTGTGTGTGTGTGTGTGTGTACAAAAAAGAAGGGGAATCCTCTTTCAGGCTCTTCCACATCACTTTATCCTCATAGAAAAGCCAACAAAACTGTGATGCTGCTGTAGACAGGCAGTGGTGGTGCTCACATTTATTTAATCCTAGCCCTTAGGAGGCTAGGTAGACAAAACTCTTCATTCGAGGCCAGCCTGTTCTACAAAATGAGGTCCAGGACAGCCGACGCTACACAGAGAAGCCCTACCCCCCCCCAAAAAAAAACAAAACAGAAGACAGTTATGATGCTGCTGTCCCCATTTTATAGATTAGAAATGAAGGCAGTGTGAACTTGCTTTTGTGACCAGAAAGCATTAGTTGCTAGGAGTAGGAATGACTATGGTTTGAATGATAGTTAGTATACAAAATTTATCCAGTGGTTCTTTTTAGGAAAAGAACAAAGCAGGAATAAATGTTTACCTTAACAGGGAATTTGGAAAATGTCTATACAAGTATCCTTCATGTTGCAGTTCTGTGAGTTCCATATAAATACATATTTGGGTAAGAATGGGCAGAAAAATACAACTCCAGGTCTGCATTCTGGAAGTGCATGTACAAGGAATATATGAGTCATTTCCCATTTTTCTACTAAAGGCTAGACAGTGTAAGATTGTATTTATTAATATAACTGAATGAGTGAGTGGTAGGTATTAAATTAAAAAATATAACTGCTCAAGGAAAAAATGTAGTTGAAAATGACTGCTTGAGAATTATCTCACATCCAACATCTTGGGCAGGTGGCTATCAGAGTCAGCTCGGTGGCTGATTGTGACCAACAAACCCCAGAAGGGCTTAAAGGAACTTAGAAAAGTTGCACACATAAATGGAATGAAGAGTTCTGAAGATGTCCTAACCATAGAGGTGAGCATAATGGAAGCTTGTTATCACACACAAACACACACACACACACACACACACACACACACACACAACCCCACAAGTTTGACATTCACATGAGTTAGTGCCTGAGATGCAATGTGTGGGCACTAAAAACACTTCCTAAGGATGTGTCATTCAAACGGAATTCAGATCACAATGGCAGGAGTACATGTCTTCAATCCCAGCACTTGGGAGGCAGAGGTAGTGAGTTTGACAACAGGCTGGTCTACAGAGTGACTTCCAGGACAGTCAAAGCTACACAGAGAAACCCTGTCCTGAAAAACCAAAAAAATTAAAATTACTTCTGTTTTTCTTCTTTTTGTTTCTTGAGTTCGGTGCTGGTTTCTTTTTTGTTATCACAACCTAAGGTCATCTGGGAAGAGGGACTCTGAAATGAAAAAATGCTTATGTCAGATCGGCCTGTAGGCAAGTCCTTAGGGCTCTTTCTTGATCAATGATTGATGTGGGAGGGCCTATCCCCCTGTGCATGGTGTCACCCATGAGTAGGCAGTTCTGTGTTATATTAAGAAAGCAAGCTGAGAGAACCAAAGAGAGCGAGCCAGTAAGTAGCATTCCTCATGGTCTTTTTTTTTTTTTTTTTTTTTTTTGGTTTGCTTGGTTTGGTTTGGCTTTTGGTTTTTTGTTTTTTTTGTTTTTGTTTTTGTTTTTTTTTTTTTGTTTTTTTTTGGACAGGATTTCTCTGTAGTTTTGGAATCTGTCCTGGAACTAGTTCTTGTAGACCAGGCTGGCCCCAAAATCACAGAGATCCACCTGCCTCTGCCTCCTGACTACTGGGATTAAAGGCATGCGACATCATCACCTGGCATCTTTTCTTTTTCAAGTTGCAGCCTCCAGTTCCTACCCTGGCTTGCCTGCATGGTATACCGTAAGCTGTAGGATGAAATAAACCCTTTCCTTCCCAAGCTGCTTTTGGTCATGGTGTTTATCACAGCAACAAAAAGCAAACCAGCGCAAATTCAATTTTTAGAAATTCTCTATGGGATTTCATTTTCTTTCACTTTTTATTGCAATGCGTGGTTATATGTTGTATTGGTTTTTATTGTGACAGCTTCCTATATGTACATAGTGTATTTTTATCATTTTTATCATGCCAGCTCTGTTTTCTTACCCTCACACTTCTGCTGACTCCT
The DNA here is from genome assembly GCF_903992535.2 of Arvicola amphibius. Lineage (NCBI taxonomy): Eukaryota > Metazoa > Chordata > Mammalia > Rodentia > Cricetidae > Arvicola > Arvicola amphibius. The sequence goes on along the minus strand of NC_052047.1, from coordinate 151,473,402 downwards.
TCCTCTTCCCAATAAGTCCTGCTTTTACTTTCTCTCTCTCTCTCTCTCTCTCTCTCTCTCTCTCTCTCTCTCTCTCTCTCTCTCTCTCTCTTTCTCTCTTTCTCTTTCTCCCCTCTCTCTCTCTTTCTCTCTGAACAAGTAATTTTAATTTAAGCTTCTTACAGAAACATTGTAAATATGATTTAACTACAATGGCTTGGGCTCCTTAACACCTGGCTATGCCACTGAAGAAAATGTGTCTCCTCCCAGCAACCATTAACTGATGAGCTCTCTATACATCCTCACGAGGGATTTGTGAGCCTTTCCTAATTAGCTAACTTCCTATAAATCCTTAAGGAGAGGCAGGGCTTCATGAACTCCTCTACTCTCCATAATGGAATCTGATGAGCCCACTCCCTTGTGGTTAAAACTCACTGGCCATATCAAGACAAGAAGAGAATTTGGAACTCATGAATAGATAGATGATAGATAGATAGATAGATAGATAGATAGATAGATAGATAGATAGATAGGTAGGTAGGTAGATAGATAGGTAGATAGATAGATGATAGATAGATCCCATTTATGGCTAAATAATGAATAGTAGCATATTCTCAGCACATTGACCAGTTACGACCCTGCAGTAACTGCTACAAACTGCAGGAAAAGCAGCTTTTCTGACCAAACCATTAATCTATAGAAATTAACAAAAAACACCTGGAAGGTGGTTCAGTTGGGATACCATCTCTATTTGGCAAAATACCCATAGAAGTTTCCCCACTAAAGTCTGTGAAATTGACAGTCGTGGGCTTTTGACAGAGGTTAAAATGCCCATGTATATTCCCTCCTGTCAGCAATCTTCAAATACTGGTTCCCACACAACAGTAAAATCACTGATATGCTGAGTACAACTTGCCAATGAATGGCCAGTCATGCCACACAAACATCCACAGCTGAGCACAATGACAATGACAGTTCTCCAGGTGGAATGTGGGACCACATTCTAAATAACTCTTGTTTTCCTCCCTAATCTGTATCTCTAACCTATAACTCCCTTTCTATTGCCTACGTCTAACTATAGTCTCGTGGTTGAACATGTGCTCCCTGTAGACATGCCTGAGTTTCCTTTCACCGCTGGACTCAACTTCTCACCACTTCTGTCTATGCCTGCCATTATTTTCTTGATGTCCATATATTGTTCACTAGACAGGAACGATAATTACAGACCTTCTGTAGGTGACCAGCTTGCCTCACAATGTTTATCATTTCGTGACAACAGTTTGTTGATGTTGTTGAAGGTTGTGAGAATCACTATGAAAGAGGAACTGGAGGCAGCACAGACAAAACATTCCCTGTTGAACTTGTTCCGTACACCCAACCTACGTAAGCGGGTCTGTCTCCTGTGCTTTGTGAGGTAAGTGTCACACAGATACTCTGAAAATGATGTGGTGGTGGCTCATGCTTTTAACCCCATACTCAGGAGGCAGATGTAGGTGGATCTCTATGAGTTTGAAGCCAGCCTGGTCTACATAGAGAGTACAAGGCCAGCCAAGGCTATGTATTGAGACCCTGTCTCAAAAACAGTGCAGACATTACTCTTCTTAACAGACTTGGAGATGAGTGCTGAGGAACTTCTACAGCTGGGGGAATCCAAAGGGTTTGGACTATACCAACACAGAGTCAACTGTGCTGTGAGGAGTGTTTATCCAATCACTGCCACAAGTTCATTATCAGAAACCGTTGCTTAGAATTCCAGTCACGGAGAAACTTGGAATCTAAGCTTCCTCATTTGTTTGTTCCCATTTCAAAGGAGATAAAACTCCAAAGCTCAAGTACATAACTGTATACACATTAATAGGTATCTACAGATATGAAGCTATAACTTTCATTGAGATCAAGATGAAAACTCCAAAACCCTGAATGGACCCAGCTTGTATCCCAAGAATTCCCTAACATCTTACAAAATTGAACTGATGATTCGTTTCCTCCATCATAGAATGGTTTTGTGATTACAACATATCTCCCACATGCAAATTTTCCAGAAAACAGATGCCTCAATAATTTAACAACTAAAATGAGCTGCCTGAGATAGCTATCATGTGTTGAGCAACCACCCCGAACCTTATGATGTGACTCTCTTCTTTGTTCTCTACAGATTTGTGTCATTGATCCCTGTTTTGGGTCTGCTTATCCACTTCCAGTACCTGAGCAGTAATGTGTTCCTACTGCAGTGTCTCTATGGTGTGGTATCCATCCCAGCCAATGTTCTTGGAAAATTTTCAATGAATTACATGGGCCGCAGAATAACCCAAATGATTTTCATGTCTCTGATGGGAATCTCCATTTTGACCATCATATTTTTGCCTCAAGGTGAGAAAAGAACACAGGATGAGCAAAGAAAATACATTCATCCTTTGCTCAGGATTTGCCATATCCTACCTATAAGAAGTTGGGGAGAAAGGCACTCTATAGATTTGCTGTAGGCAGTCCAGGCCTTTAGAACACATTATTGTATTAAGATATTGGGATAACAGCTAAAATTTCAGTAAAATTTGGCTCAGATATTTGTCTTTATTGCATGAAAGAAGAATCTGATACATTTATACCCAAATGTGTTTAGGTCAACAATGGATCAGTCATTGGTGAATTATAATTTTCAAGCCAGTCCCCAACTTGCACACCACTGTAGACTTTCTGTCCTTCCACTCTTCTGTAATATTGCACACAGGTCATAGATTTACATACTGTGTGTTTCTGAATGAGTTGATAGTTCTCCATAATTTTCTCCATGACAGTCCTGCATCCTGCATGAAGGATTGCTGAAACCCGAGAAAGGGCAGATGTGATTTTCTGCATCTGCCATGCTCTCTACTTCTGTTGTTGTTGTTGTTGTTGTTGTTGTTGTTGTTGTTGTTGTTGTTGTTCAACACAGTGTTTCTCTGTATTTTGGAGCCTTTCCTGGAACTTGCTCTGTAGACCAGGCTGGCCTCGAAGTCACAGAGATCTGCCTGCCTCTGCCTCCCGAGGGCTGGGATTAAAAGCATGAGCCACCACGGCCCTGTTGCTCTCTGTTTCTTATCCAAATATCAGAGATACAACATCTAATTTTTTCAGAAGCTTTTCTTCATTGTAAATCAATATATGCAGATAGATCACTTTGTAGCTTGCAGCTACTGACAATTTATCCCTCTGCAGACTCCCTCAACTATATTTTAGATCTATACAAACTTCCGACAAAACTGTATTCCATTTAGGGTTGGGGGACTGCAGATTTGTGCACCCCGATTTGTCTGTCTGTCTCACTTGACTGTCACTGGTCTCCCTCTACCCAGAAATGCAGACCCTGCGTACAATTTTGGCAACATTTGGAGGAGCAATTTCTTCTGCCTCTTTGACGAGTACTCTAGTGCATGCAAATGAGCTTGTCCCCACTGTAATCAGGTATGACTCAAGCAAGGTCAGAGCAGATTTTTCTCAGTTCATTGACTAAGAACAAGAAACAGAAAAACTGCTGGGTAATTAAGCAATCAGTTATGATGACAACAGGAATGGCCACAGTGTCCTCAAAGTTTACTTTTTGTCAGATAGATTCAAGTCCACCAACCAGCATCTCCTGTACAACTTGGAATCACATTGAAAAAGGCAGCTACCAAGAGAAATACAACTTTTTAATATAATATTTCATTGCGTGTATTTTATATTTTTATGATTTCATGCAGGTATGATGACACTCACTCCCTATTATCTTCCTTCTCTTATCTCTGCCCATTCTTGCTAACTCCTACCACACTGATCTACCTCCTATACTCATGTCTGTTTTATTAAGTTGCATGTCTTTTAACTAGCATAAAAAAATTGTGTTTCAATATAAAATTTTCAGATCTATCTTTTTATCCATCTAACTCCTCTGTCCCTCCATGCCCACTTACATTCCCAGCCCATGCCTCAGAGCCCCTTTTCCTTTCATGTCACATACATTACTATAACTCCCTCCCTCCACTAAGACCTTCTCCTCCCCTCTTATGATCACTTTTTCTAGTTTCATAGTCCATGCCCAGACCCCACCCATGTGTATGCATACATGAAAAGCATGGTATACAACTATGACAGAAAACATGTACTATTTATCCTCTATAGCATGTTTTATTGTAAATGGTAGACAAATATCTTAATACTCTGACCTTGACCAAAAGATAACACCAAATGAAACAGAAATTTGAAAGTCAAGAGTAAGTTACCAGCATCCTTAAATCAATTACACTGTATATTGACTTGTAATTAATGTGAGATGTAAACTCACAAATTCTGTGTGTAAATTGTCTAGATTATTTCTGATTTATGCTTTATGCCCCAAGGGCAACTGCTCTGGGAGTCGTTGGAATTGCTGGTAGTGCTGGGGCAGCCCTGTCTCCCCTGTTTATGATCCTCACGATGTACTCTGCCAACTTGCCCTGGATCATCTATGGAGTCCTCTCCATCTTTGGTGGCCTTGTTGCCCTTCTCCTTCCTGAGACCAAGAATCAGCCTCTGCCTGACTCCATCCAAGATGTGGAAAATGAGTGAGTCACACCTCTACCCTCCCCTTAGGGGATTTGTGTGTCATTGGTTCGTGATGAGGAAGGTGAACGGGAATTCAGGGTCAGTCTCTCCTTGGCAAGCTGACAACTAGGCTTTTTCACATATGGTCATTGGCATTGGCATAGGGACCCTTTGTACATCCCTTTATATAGGGATTTCATATGCGCCTGGAAACTCTACATCACAAGAACCAACTCTGACCAGGTGGTGCTAGAAGATTTAATAGGACAAGTTCATGTGTCCTCCGTTTTACTCGGACCCATTATGAAACACGTATCTTGACAGGTTCATGTACCTTCTGTCTACTTTGCCCCATTATAAAGCACATATCCCTAAAGATATTTCACATTCACACACAAATATAAAGGGCATTTCATCCCTCAGACCAGTGAGTGCTGGTAAGCTTTCTAAAATTAAGTCTCTATAGACTTAGGATATGACAGTCACCACTTAACTTACAGATTATATACAAGCTGAAGAATCCGCCAACCATGTCAATGTATCTGAGGGAAGGACACTTATGTTTGCTGTGAGATTCAGAAAATATTTGTTCCACTGGGAATAAAATGTTCATGTCAGAGAAAAATGAAATAGTCGATAAAAATGATTACAAAAAGAAGAGGGAAGGATTTTAAAACTTTGGTGTGATTCCCATGTGTTCTCCTAAAACTCATCTGAGAACACCATGCTAAGCAAAGTAGGAGGAGTCAGAGCTGCCTCACAGAGGTTCCCAGGGAGTTCAGTCTTCTATTCTCAAGATTTATTCCAATATTTTGTGAAGAACCATAGCTTTTCCCAACACTGATGGGCAAAGGATGAAGTTGCTCTAAAGAACACAGGAATATCCCTTTTCTCTGTGTCCTTTTCCACTGTTTTAGTTTATGGTGTTTGCTGTATTTGTTCCAGGAGGAAAAGCTCAAGAGAGGCAAAGAAGGACACTGTCACCAAGGTGACACCATTTTAAAGAATTTCAACAACTGACCTCTGATCAAGAAGAAAAACAAAGAAAAATGTCATTCAGGATATGGTGCCCCAGGATTGTTCTTAAATGTTAGCAAAATTTTTCCCTATAAACCATATGTATAAATAGTGAACTAAATTAAAATTATACCAGTTTACCATATATAAAGTAACTAAAATAAATCACAGCAAGAAATTTGAAGAAAGTCATACTATATTGAAGAAACTCTGACCCAAATTTTTTATAGTCAGTGAGACCAATCAAGTTTCTGGATAGAATGTGGATCGGTGATGTGTGGCAGTTTGATGGAACTGAAACCTTCCCTCTAGGTCTTAGAGTCTAAGAGGTGGGGGAGGGGATACCTCATGAGATTCACTAGTTAAACAAAAGTTCACATGTCTGGAAATTTGAGGATTCTGGAAAGCCCTTATCTAGCTTTATATAAGTAGTAAACATTATTATGGGAGGAGAGTGAGGAGCCAAGCTTCAAAGGAGATATTATTCACTACCAGGAGGTCATACATACAACATACATACAAGTAACATTATACAGACTGAGCAGGTTGTGTTTGTGGTGTGTGTAGCAACGATGAAAGAAATGGAGAGATCAAGGAAGGGTTCATGGGAATGGTAGGAGGGGACAACAAAAAGGGGTAAATGATGTAAATACATTTTAATTTCTAAAAATAAATAGAAATATTTTTTTAAAACTTTAAATCCAGCTTATGTCTGTGAGGTCAGCTCCTCAGTGAGCCTCAAGTTGAAGAACATGAAGGACTAATTTATTAAAGGATAGCTAATGAGATTTGTGAGAGATGCCAGAAAAGCAAGCAGATAAAATTTTTGAGACGGGGAAGATGCCAGAAAAGCAAGCAGATAAAATTTTTGAGACGGGGACTCACTAGGCAGCTCTGACTGGCTTGGAACTCATTATGTAGACCAATCTACCTGCCTCTCCTTCCTGAGTGGCAGAATTAAAGGTATGAGCCATCATGTCTGGCCACAAACATAATTTTTTAGTGACTGAAAATGCAAAAATGAAAGAGATGGTGTTTCATGGAGGGGGTGGAGGGAGAGAAAAGAAGAGGGTCTCAAAAAACTTTTGCTGAGAGAAAAAAACAGGCATATTTTTATTGATTTTATTGAGCTATACATTTTTCTCTGTTCCCTCCCTTCCTCTCCCCTCCCCTTCAGTCCTTTCCCATGGTCCCCATGCTCCCAATTTATTCAGGAGATCTTGTCATTCTTAAAAACCATACCTCTTTTTGGTTTAATAATTATTTAGGGAGGGGGAGGTAAATGGGAGGCGGGGAGGAAGTGAAAATTTTTAATAAACTAAAAAAATAAATAAAAATAAAAAATAAATAAATAAAAATTTCCACCTCCTCCCCGCTTCCCATTTCCCTCCCTCTCCCCCCACTCCCCTCCCCCTCCCTCTCCAGCCCGAAGAGCAGTAAGAGTTCCCTGCCCTGCGGGAAGTCCACAATCCTCCCCCCTCCATCCAGGTCTAGGAAGTCGAGCATCCACACAGGCTAGGCCCCTCCAAAGCCAGTACATGCAGTAGCATCAAAACCCAGTGCCATTGTCCTTGGCTTCTCAGCAGCCCTCATTGTCCGCCATGTTCTGGGAGTCCAGTTTTATTCCATGCTTTTTCAGTCCCAGTCCAGCTGGTCTTGGTGAGCTCCCATTAGATCAGCCCCACCATCTCGGTAGGTGGGTGCACCCCTCTCAGTCCTGACTTCTTTGCTCATGTTCTCCCTCCTTCTGCTCCTCCTTTGGACCTTGGGAGCTCAGTCTGGTGCTACAACGTGGGGCTCTGTCTCTATCTCCATCCATCGCCAGATGAAGGTTCTATGGTGATATGCAAGATATTCATCAGTATGGCTATAGGATCGGACATTGAGCCTATTATTTGTGATCCTAGAGAAGTTAAATAAGAAGGTGAACCCAAAGAAAAACATATAGTTATCCTCCTGGATATTGGAAGGAGACAAGATTGCCGGGCAAAAATCAGGGAACTTGGGGGTGGGGTGGGATGGGGCTAAGGGGAGATGGGGAAAGAAAAATGTGAAGGGGAGGATGGGGAGAGCTTGGGGGAATGGGATGGTTGGGATAAAGGAAGGGGGGACATGGGAGCAAGGAAGTATGTATCTTAATTAAGGGAGCATTTTAGGGTTGGCAAGAGTCTTGACTCTAGAGGGGTTCCCAGGTGTCCAGAGAGATATCCCCAGCTAAGTCCTTGGGCAGCTGAGGAGAGGGAGCCTGAAATGGCCCAATCCTATAGCCATACTGATGAATATCTGGTTTAATAATTATTTTAAGTAGTAATCTGGATTAAACCAAAAGACTCTAAATTTAATTCAGAGAGAAAGAGCATAATTTGGCACCCTCCTGTTGATTATACAGACCATCCCCCACTGCCCTTCCCTTGCCATCTCGTAGTCATGCTCCTGCCCCCAACCCAGGCAGGTGGGCACCCCTGCCCAACCACAGATAACGCCTGTCAGAAGACCAGACAAGCTGCCCAAGTACCTCCCCCACTTCCTCTGTTACCTCAGACCCAATTCTCAGGTCACCCCTAGTGCAGCAACAGAACACCATGGGCAACTTCTCCCCAAACTCCATGCCTCCTGTGGATTCCTCAGACCATCTACCCCTACCTCCTGTTATCCCAGCCTCCCACACCAGCAAGCACTCCTTGTGAACAATCCAATCAAGTAGGCCAGAAAATAGGCAACAGTCTGCCAACACGCTCTCTGAAAATGCAGAGAGAAAACAGAAACAAAGGAACAAAATACCCACCCAACCAAGACAAACCCACTAATCAACACCTAAACTATACACACCTAATCCAGATGCCAGTATAAAGATACAATAACAGCTGGGGCAGTATGTCTCTCTCAGAGCCCAGTTATCAGACCACAGCAGGTTCTATTTCAACACAGTTGAAGTACAAGAAAAAGACCTTAAAACCAACTATACGAAGATCAAAATAGAGGTTCTTAAAGAGAAAATTAATAAATCTCTTAAAGAAATCCAGGAAAACACAAACAATTGGAGAAAGTTAATAAATCCCTTAAAGGAAGCCAAGAAGAAACAACAAACAGTTGGAGAAAACAAATAGATCCACAGTCTGGGAGTCCAGCTCCCAAAACTGGACCCGGGGTTACAGAAAGAATGCCTTCAAAGCAGCGGGGCTTAGGAAGCATTTCATCTGAGGGCTTCAGGAATACGTTTCTATCTGAGGGGGGAAAGACTCACGTATACAAGCTGAGGGCCATGTTCTTTACTTCCAGCTCTTGTTCTCCTGTTTCAGTTCTCTAGCTTTAATTCTCACGTTTCAATTCTCTTAGCTTCTTTGTTCACCTCGTGTGTGTGTGTGTGTGTGTGTGTGTGTGTGTGTGTGCGTGCGTGTATTCAACAACAAACTTCTTTAACTAAAAAGATTACAAATGCTACACCTGAGGGGAGTCTCAATGCCTGGCTTCAAGGTTCCCGATGTACGGGCTGTGACTTGAGGTAGGAGCATAGTGCCTGGAGAGACAAGCTGCTGAGGAATTTGTGCAGGGAATAAGTCTTTATTAGCCAGACATGGCAAGAGAGACGGGCGTTGAGGAGCATCCCCAAATCTAAAGATACATTTTCTATCCTGCGTGTAATCTCAGAACACAAGGAGGGAATCTTGTAACTTTGGCTGTAAGGCCAGGCCACCCTTCATAGCCCTGGCTGTCTGTGAAACCTTTCCCACAGAGACTTGTCTAAAGCCGTTTCCCTCCAGGTCTGGTTAATTAGCTAATTGGTTGATTGCTTTTTCCTGCTATTCACATAAGTTCCAGGACTAAAACATAAACTGTTAGTTAGCTGCGCCTAGGATTCTGTACCGTAAACTGAGGTTAGAGGTTCTCGCAGAGTGTTCATTGCTTATGGAGTCTCCATGGTTCCAGCAGTCTATGAATTATCAGCTGGGCCTGGCAACAGAGGCTGGCGAGTTGTTTAGGCCCCTCTATGTCTAAAAGACTTCAATTCAACAAACCAGACATCGCATCTCTGTCCTTGAGAAAGTCTATCTTGCCATCCGTACACAGAGACTCTCAGTCTAATTAGCTCTGTCAGTTTAACTCCTTATAGAGAACAGGTTTCTAAGTTTCTCCCCATTTTGTTGCACAAAGGCTGAACTATGAAGGCCTGTTTTATTCACCAGAATTATACAGGGAAGAGAGAAGTCATCCTCTGTCAGTACAGGAATAATGGTGCCCCAATAATGGTGCCCCAAAATGAGAAACACTGGAGCCTATTCTCTGCCAGAGACACTTTGCTCAGCCTAGACACAGCAGGGAGGGCCTTGGTCCTGCCTCAAAGTGATGTGCTAGACATTGTTGACTCCCCATGGGAATCCTTACCCTCTCTGAAGAGTGGATGGGGCGTGGGGTGAAGGGAAGGTGGGAGAAACGGGAGGAGAGGAGGGAGTGGGAACTGGGATTAGTATGTAGAATGAGAAAAGAATGCTTTAAAAGAAAAATAAAATGAAAATAGAAAGCCTAAGCTGTGGTGTACATTGTGTACGTGCACTGTGACAGATAGCCCATGCTTTGGGGGGACACTGAATATGATAAAGAAGTGTATGCACGGGAGCAGGGGCAAATGAAGACAACCGTGCTTTCAAGTTCGCTGTGAATCTCAAGCTGTTCTAAAACAGTCAAAAGGGTACAGTTTTATTACAATTATTATTTTTATGTTTATATTGAGCTATGTATTTTTCTCCACTCCCCTCTCTTCCTCCCCCTCCCCTTCTGCCCTCTCCCATGGTCCCCAAGCATCCAATTTACTCAGGAGATCTTGTCTTTTTATATTTTCCATGTAGAATAGATCCATGCATGTCTCTCTTAGAGTCCTCTTTGTTGTCTGGGTTCTCTGGGAAAGTGAATTGTAGATTGGTTTTTCTTTACTTTATGTCTAAAAGTCACTTATGAATAAGCATATATTATATTTGTCTTTCTGGGTCTGGGTTACCTCACACAATATGATGTTTTCTAGATCCATACATTTTTCTGCAAATTTCAAAATGTTCTTATTTTTTTCCACTGTGTAATACTTCATTGTGTAAATGTAGCACATCATCTTTATCCATTCTTCAGTCAAGGGGCATTTAGGTTGTTTCAGGTTCTGGCTATAACAAATAATGCTGCCATGAACATAGTTGAGCACATGTCCTTGTGGTATGATTAAGCATCCTTTGGGTATATTCCCAAACGTAGTGTTGCTGGGTCTTGAGGAAGGTTGTTGCCTAATCTTCTGAGAAATCACCATGCTGATTTCCAAAGCAGCTGTACCAGTTTGCACTCCCATCAGCAATGAGGAATGTTCCCTTTACCTCACATCCTCTCCATCATAAGTTGTCATCAGTGTTTTTGATCTTGGCCATTCTTACAGGTGTGATATGGTATCTTAGAGTTGTTTTGATTTGCATTTCTCTGATGGCTAAGGATGTTGAACATTTCCTTAAGTGTCTTTCAGCCATTTTAGCTTCCTCTGTTGGGAGTTCTCTGTTTAGGCCTATACTCCATTATTTTTATTGGATTATTTGTTCTTTTGATAATCAATTTTTTGAGTTCTTTGTATATTTTGGAGATCAACCTTCTGCTTGATGTGGGGTTAATGAAGATCTTTTCCCATTCTGTAGGCTGCCATTTTGTCTTGTTGACCGTGTCCTTTGCTTTACAGAAGCTTCTCAGTTTCAGGAGGTCCCATTTATCAATTGTTTCTCTCTGTGTCTGTGCTGCTGGGGTTATATTTAGGAAGTAGTCTCCTGTGTCAATGCGTTCAAGTGTACTTCCCACTTTCTCTTCTATGAAGTTCAGTGTGGTTAGTTTTATGTTGAAGTCTTTAATCCATTTGGACTTGAGTTTTGTGCATGGTGATTAATATGGATCTATTTTCATTCTTCTACATGTTGATATCCAGTTATGCCAGCACCATTTATTGAATATGCTTTCTTTTTTCCATTTTGTATTTTTTCCTTCTTTGTCAAAAATCAGGTGTTCATAGGTGTGTGGATTGAAATCCAGGTCTTCGATTCAGTTCCATTGATACCAGGCTGTTCTCACTACTATAGCTCTGTAGTAAAGTTTGAAGTCAGAAATTGTGATGCCTCCGCAAGTTCCTTTATTGTACAGAATTGTTTTGGCTAACCTGGGTTTTTTTATTTTCCATGTGAAGTTGAGTATTGTTCTTTCGAGGTCTGTGAAGAATTTGGGGGGATTTTGATGAGCATTGCTTTGAACCTGTGGATTGCTTTTGGTAAAATAGCCATTTTTACTATATTAATTCTACCTACCCAAGAGCATGAGTGGTCTTTCCATTTTCTGGTGTCTTCCTCACTATCTTTTTCAAAGACTTAAAGTTCTTGTCATACAGATCTTCCACTTGTTTGGTTAGAATTGCCCTGAAATATTTTATGTTATGTATGGTTATTGTGAAGGGTGATGTTTCTTTGATTTCTTTCTCAGCCCATTTATCATCTGTGTAAAGAAGGGCTACTGATTTTTTTTTTAGTTAATCTTGTATCCTGCTACATTACTAAAGGTAATTATATTAAGGTAGAACTTCCTTGGCAGAATTTTTGAGGTCACTTATGTAAACAATCATATGATCAGCAAATAGTGAGAGTTTGATTTCTTTTCTGATTTGTATTCTCTTGAACACCTTTTGTTGTCCTATTGCTCTAGCTAGAACTTCAAGCACTATATTGAGTAGATATGGAGAGAGTGGACAACCTTGTCTTCTTCCTGGCTGCAGTGGGATCATTTGAGTTTTTCTCCAGCTAGTTTGCTGTTGGCTGTTGACTTGCTGTATGCTGTCTTTATTATGTTTAGGTATGTTCCTTGTATACTTGCTCTAAGACCTTTATCATGAAGGAATGTTGTATTTTGTCAAAGACTTTCTCAGCAGATAATGAGATGATCATATGTTTTTTTTTCAGTTTGTTTATATGGTAGATTACATTGACAGATTTTAGTATGTTTAATTACCCCTGCATCTCTAGGATGAAGCCTACTTGGTCATAGTGGATGATTTTTCTGATGTGTTCTTGGATTCAGTTTGCCAGTAGTTTATTTAGTATTTTTGCATCAATGTTCATGAGTGAGATTGGTCTGTAACTCTCTTTCTTAGTCATGTCTTTATGTGGTTGGGGTATCAAGGTAATGGTAGCCTCATAAAAAGAGTTTGGCAATGTTCCTTCTGTTTCTATTGTGTGGAACAATTTGAGAAGTATTAGTATTAGTTCTTTGAAAATCTTGTAGAATTCTGCATTGAAACCATCTGGTCCTTGGCTTTTTTGGGATGGGAGATTTTTTTATAAATGTTTCTATTTCTTTAGCAATTATGGGTCAATGTATATAAAATAAAAATAAGTCATATCGTTATGCCCAGAATGTTAAAACAATATTTTTAAAACTACGTTAAAACCAATGTCATTGACAAATAAAAGATCTGGGGAATTATGTAGTGTTGCTATATCTTAATTATAAGTAAGATGATTCTTTTTAATATTAACTGATACATGTTACCTCTTTTTCATCCCCAAATTCACTGTGTATGTGTCTCTCTGTGTCTATGTCTGTCTCTGTCTCTCTCACGTGCATGCACGCCCTCCCTCTCCCTTAATTCCTTTACTTCCGCACTGCTGTCATTCATCCTGGTTTGCCCCAAATGGATCTGATTTGTTCCTATGAGCTGGGCTTAACTGTACCGATTTCCTCTCTCACTTCTAAGAGTGCTTCCCTTCAGACTGTAATGATTATCCTGTCAAAGCCTTTCTTTCCAGACAAGGCATCTGGAAGTGAATGGTTACACCTCACCTCCTCACCAGGCGTCAACAGATCATGAGAAGGAAATTATCCAAGTAAAACAAGACAATGTTTGACTCTGATTCCAAAAAAATTGTTTAAGCATTAACTTACTAAAATGTCTCATTTATCTAGTCATCCTTGCTAAGGAAGAAAGGTTGGAGTAACAATGAACTTCGATCATGGAAGTACCTGGTCATCCAGAACATCCCACCAAGGACATGAAGTTGTCCATTTACACAGTGAACTTAGAACCAACGTGTGTGTGTGGGAGTGTGTGTGTGTGTGTGTGTGTGTGTGTGTGTGTGTGTGTGTGTGTGAAAGAGAGAGAGAGAGAGAGAGAGAGAGAGAGAGAGAGAATGCACTATGCATGCACACACTTGTGCAAGCGGGCAAGAAGAGAGCATTGGGTCCTGTAGGAGCTGGAGTTACAGGCATTATTAGTGAGCCACCCAACAGAGTAGCTGGGGAGCGTACTGTGGCCCTCTGAAGAAGCAGCAAGCACTCTTAGCCACTGAACTAACTCTAGGCCCTTAAAGTCACTTTTTCAAACTGACTAGGACACAGGTTTCATTCATTATGTCATGAATAAGACATGCATTTGCAGTCTTATTCAAGGAATAAATCAAAACCTAAGTAGAATTAAATCATTGTGCTTTGTAAAATATTTTATGTTATTGCTTCATGTAGTCATGTCTATGAGATTCAATAAAATAAACTCCTCTGTCTGCTGATTCAAGTTTACTTCATATCATAATTATTGCTGAAAATAATGGAGTCGTGTACAGAATTAAAATACAACCCATAAGTGACCAATGTGCTTAGGTATTAGTTCTGTAAACTGGTAAGCTGGAGAACTAGACACTATTTCTAACAGGAATTCTGCCAGTATGAAGCAACTTGGATTACACAGCCTCTGCACACAGTCACAAGCCTGAACTAACTTCTATAGCCAGGAGAACCATTAAATGTGACAACTGACGACACAGGACTTTCACAGTCTCAAGTCTCACTCTAGTAGGACATTGTAGCAAATGCATCTTTGGGTACCTGTTGTGGGTGGCAGACCAGACAATCACAGACATGAGACAATGAGCTAGCCAACCTGTGGTAGATACGGACAAAGCCAAACTTGCCTTTCCTCCTCGTCACCAACCCTGTGCAGAAGAAAATACTCTGACATAGGTACACTTGTTTTACATCTGAAATGACAGAATTTGATTGTCTTACATAAGGCAGAACTGGGACTCTGAATAAAAGTGAAATTCTGGGGTTTTTTTCCTAAGTTATCTTTCCTTCATCCTAGTTACTTGGTTTTAAAGACAATTCTACCCATTATCTTTACACATAACATTTAAAAAGAAAAATTGTTTTCAGATCTTCCTGTAGGATAGCACTGATAGCATCAATGGAGGACAGGCAATACTATGTCCTTCCTAAGTCTTTCTAATGAATGAATTTCCCCCAAACGAACAATGCCTGGAGAATGGTAGACATAGTGCACAGTTGTGTGCTGCCTACCCTGATCCTGTTACCTACAGCACTGAAAGGTTAATTCTTCCAACTGCTAAGGTCAGATGATTGACGTTCTCAACTGACTCTTCCCTGGGAGAGTGACCTTATCTTCCTTGGCATTCTACATCAGCAAACTAAGCACGGAGGGTGTTGGGGGGCTGGCCCTCTCACTGCTTCACAGAAACATGCAGCTCCAGAGCTTAGGTCTTTCCTGTGACTGTCTCACCGTTCGGTTCCTCCCTCTGCCAATCCTGCTTCCTCCCTCAACCCCCAGGAAATTTCCTGTCCACAAATGTTAGTTTCAATGTCTGTTTCCCAAGGAGCCTGGCCGGACGGTAGGTATTCTGTAATGCTAAAATGGAACAGAGCTACAGAGCCCACAAGCCCCAGAACACCTGTTTCTTATGGACTAACCAGAGAGGGGAAATCTGTTTATGAGCACTGCCCAATGTGTCTCATTGACTGTGAAGCTTCTCTAAGGAACCCTAGTGAAGGGTCTGGACAGAATAACACCTTGGTGCATCCCAGCCTGTTCTCGCCCTGGCAGAAGAGAAGGCAGAGGTCTCAGATAGAGATGCTGTGGCCTTGCTCTCTCCACACACCTAGATGCCCCCCTTTCTCCATAAGAATCACTGACATGGTGTGTTATTTTAAAGCTGATGCCATGATTTCCTAATCCAAGACATGCTGTCTTCCAGGATTTGACAGTCACTTAAGCCAGTAAACTCCTCATGTTGGTTAAGCTATTTTGTTGACACTGGTCCACTTCTGACTTCTTCACATATTTAAAGATCGACAGGTCAACAGTGTCATATATTTTAGCCACACATTTTTCATGTTTAGTACATGAGTGTACGTGTGTGGAGGGTTGTGCACACATATGTGTGCATGTGTGCATGAGGGCCAGAGGACAGCCTCAGGTGTCATCTTCAGGAGTCATCCACTTCCCTTTGAAGCGGGGTCTCTCATTGACTGGAAGCTTACTAGCTAGTCTTGACTAGCTGGCAAGTGAGCTCCTGGGATTCCCCTGTTTCCACTGCCACAGACCTGGGGTTACGAGCAAACACCACCACACTCATAACTTTTTCTACACAGGTTCCCAGGGTTAAACTCAGGACCTCCGGCTCACAAGGCAAGGACTTTGCTGACTGAGGAACCCCCCCAACCCATCTTTCTATACATTTCTCAATAGCAAGTATTTTCTGGGCTCCCCCTGTATGGAATCTGGGTGTATGACCTCATGTCCAAGCCTCGATGAGCCTTCCCAGCCCACACCTCCTAAACGCAGCCCTGAAATACTAGTCCTGACTGTACCTCAGATGACTGTACCATCTGTTATCTATAAGCAGTTGCTAACTTAGTCTTTTCTCATTCCTGTGAAAGTGCCAGGCCTCTGGGTGGGAGAGGAATTGTTTCTCAGCTGCCCCGGACACTCGCCCAGAGACGAAAGTATAGAGTAGAACCTGAGTGTTGATAGTTGAGAGAGGCGTAGAGACACTTCTTGTGTTCACCTGAACTGACTGCTTGCGCTACAATGAGGCCAAAGCGGGTTCGTATCACAGATGTCCTCCTGATATGCCGGCTCTGCCGTAGTTGAGGGGCTGTGTTCTCTCTGCTGCCTCTCTCCTGGAGGCTGACCATCCCTGCCAAGGCCCCTGGACTCCACCCTGCACTGAGATCTTATTCTCATAAAACTGAAGCAGCTTGTTGCTCTGGCTCTCGTGAGATGATGCCGAATATGGATCACGACAACTCAGTGCCTCTATTCATCAACGGTGATGAAATACCTGACTGAATCAATGCGTCAGAAGGAAATCTGGGGCTTCACAATTTCAGGGGATTCGGTTCTTTGTGGCCTAATGCCCTTGTTTTGGGGCCTATGGTGAGGCAGATCATCATAACAGGAACACCTAGCAGGGGACCTGTTCACCTCAGGGTAGCCAAAAAGCAAAGGGACCAAAAGGAACCTGGTGCCAACACCCCCTTTATGTCTTGACTTCTTTAATGAGGTGCTACCCCCTCCATCCTGAGGCTGGCAATGGTCTTTAACACATAGACCTTTAGAGGGGGCAATTCCCCCAAACTATAGTAGGATCTACACCTGATAGAGACCATAGCGACCAACCCCAGGAGGCTATAAACTGGTTTCGAAAGTGTATCCTCCTCACTAATATTTCCTACTACTCACCTAACCGCCAATCTCTGATACTACGATCATGTCAAGTTGAGTCTGCCCCTGCAACTGAATGCCACAGCCAGCCAGCCATTTGCTGGTTCCCAAACTTCCCCCCACCCTGCCGCTACTGATGTATCTTTGATCTTTATCTACCTTTGCCTACTTATCTCTCAGTTCATTATAAATCAAATCTTTGCTTTAATTCCCTTATTTCAGCAAATGGAAACATAACTACAGTCAGTGCTTACCCAGAGAAAGCACTGATAAAGCTGGCAGGGTGAGCCTGTGTGTCTAAGAGGGCTACTGTGTCTATACTGGAAATAATAGAGATGGACACATAGCCATGGGGTATGGGGAGCTCCTCATACAGAAGTTTCCAGAGTGCATGCTGCAGTGCCGGGAAGAGCAGTAACACATGGCTAATGTTTCTGTCGCTGTTTTATCCCCATTGACTGTTGGAAGACACTGTCATCGAGGGCTTCTGGTCTAGCAAATGCTTCTAGTTACCTTCATGAATCCGTGGTTAGTTTCTCTTCTACACTGAGCATTCAGCGATACTAAGTTGTTCCTGCCACTAAAGAAAAGCATGGAAGCCACTGATCTGCAAATCTCCCATCTGTGTGACAGTATCCCTGTCCCTTTGCTAATTGGTTTAGGAAGAGACAGGGTAGCCAGTGTTCACTGAGGCAACAAGACAAGAAACCTTTGACCACAGGTGACTTCGTTTCAAAAACTCCTCTTATAAAACAGAACTGAAAATACCAAGACTTAACCACCTGCAATGCACCTACCACATCGCTATAAATTCAGAGTTTCTTTAACTTTGAAGTTGAACTTTAAGCAATCATTCCCAAAGTAAATGTAAAAATTAATCTTTTGTCAAGCATGTGGACAGACATCTGTAACCCCAGCACTCTGAAAGTTGACAGAGGAAGGTCACATGTGAAAGGCCAGCCTGGTAGGGGCTGGGGACTTGTCTCGATTAGTGAAGTGCCCACTGGGCAAGGATGAGGCCATGAGTTTGAATCTCCCAGCACCCAGGTAAAAAAGCCAGACAGGGTCAAACAAGGCTGTAACCTTAGCGTATGTGGATAGAAACAGGTGGACCCAGGAGCTTGCTGACCAGCAAGACTATTTAACAGTCAAGAACTCCAACCGTGTTCAGTTGGAGACCTTGTCTTAAAGATAACATGGAGAATGATGAGGAAGATACTCCATGTTGACTCCTGGCCTCCACACGTGTGCACATACATGAGGGGTATGTCCACACTAACACACACACACACACACACACACACAACACATGCATATATACAAAAAAGTGAACATGAATTCATGTTTTCATATTTCTCCTAAAATGAGTAATTTGAGAAAGTAAAAATATTTTTTGAAACACAATACAAAAACCTACCATAAAAACAACAAACATTTCAGCAGTTTATTCACGTTAAAGATCCTGCCCAGCTGGAAGTCTTGAGAGAGACACCCAGAACAGAACCAGTAGTGACCACAATTCCCCTAGAGTCCAAACGACTACAGCTTGTTCTGCTAACATAATAATGTGTTTTCATGAGAACAGTGTGAGGGCTGAGATGGTCTCTGACCACTAATATGCCATGAGTTCCGTACCTGCTCTTCTAACTCTTGCCCATGTGTAACAAAGCAACCTGGGGACATCCTACAGATTTCAGAATCACCCTTTCCTTCTAAAAATCTTACATTATGGCCAGTTCATTCTCAAAGAAGAATTCTAATGAGATGGTTCAGGACGCCAAGCCTGATGGGGGCCTCCGTTCAAGCCCTAGAAGCCACATGGTGGAAGGAGAGCTGCACTGTGTCCTCCGACTCCCGCGTGCACTGTGGCACACATGTCTACACACACACACACACACACACACAGCATACATAAATAAATGTAAAAACAATTCAACTCCAGGACACCAAGAGGCGACTTTTAGACTAACATGGAACCTTTGTGCTCTTCCCGTTTCCTATGGGATGTTTGAGAAATCTGTCCTCTGAGTTTAACAGCTATTATCAGCTTACTCAAATACTCACAAGCAACCTGAGAGATCCAGTTTGTTGACGTAAGACACGCAAGGTCATCAGACCTCACCTGAAATCTCAACTGCTCCCTCCGGCAAGTACATCTCAAATGTGCACACAAACATTGCCAGCTATATGTAATATGACCTCAGCTGAATATGGTGGCCTGGTGGCCTCAGGAGCCACTGGAAAATATAGAATGCAGAAGGTAAACTAAAGGGAAGAGTCAGTCTACATAGCTGTGAGGAAGTAGTCATCCATGCTGGGATGAGACTCTTCAGTGGGGCAGCTGCTTTGTGATGACCCATGGTCCTATAAGTGGCTCCTCACCCATGCTGTGTAAGGAAGTCCTATAAGTAAATCCTAGTTGGGCTGTGGTGGAACTATTACTCTGGTCTGTCACTGCGGCCCTGTCTGGAGCGTTTATACATGTCCCCAGCAACAGTTTGTATAACAGCATTGCTGGGGACCCTTGATGATATGGGAAGTCCTTCTGTCTATGTGTTGCTTTTATTGGTTAATGAATAAAGAAGCTGCTTAGGCCTATGACAGGGCAGAGTAGAGCTAGGTGTGAAAACTAAACTGAATTCTGGGAGAGAGTAGGCAGAGTCGAGGAGATGCCATGTGGCCGCCAGAGGAGACAGACATCGGAATCTTGCCAGTAGGCCATGACCTCGTGGCGATGAATAAATTAATAGAGATGGGTTGATTTAAGATATGAGTTGGCTAGAAATATGCATAACCTTATAGGTAAGCAGTGATTTTAATTTTAGTTTTGTGTGAATATTTTGGGTCTGGGCAGCCATGAAACAAAGGAGCAGCCTCCACCAACGCCTTGAGTCTTTTCTCCATGACTACAATGTCCTTGGTGTCTATGAACTACAGATCTTGACTCTTTCCTTTATTCCCCAAGTCAAGCTGATAATAAAGCTTTACGATGCCAAAGAGTGGTGATGAGAGAAATAACTCTGAGCTGAGAACAGGGGACAGCTTGTCTCTATTCCTAGTTCATGAAAGGGTCCTCTTTGGCCCCTTCTCCTGACATCTCTGACATGTATTCCTAGCTAGACCCATGGCGTTAGGGTCTGAGACTAAGGAGAGGGCTCAGTGGGGAAGAGTGCTTGCCATCCCAGCATGAGGATCTGAGATCAAATCCCCAGCACCCATTTAAAAAGTTGGGTGTGGGCTCAAGCACCTACAATCCCATCACTGGATGCTAAGGGTGGAGACAGGAGACTTTCTGAGGCCAGCTGGCTGCCAGCCCAGCTCCAGGTTCAGCAAGACTCTTAAGACAAAGTGATAAAGTAGGACACTCAAAGTCCTCCTCTGGCCTCAATATACACACACACACACATGCGTGTGCGTGCATGGCATGCCTGGCTGACATGTTCTTCACTACCATTCTCCCACATCTTCCCATGACTATAACAGCTCCACGACATCCTGAAGTCAGGCTATCAATAGGTAAAACATTCAGATTGCAGCATCTGCTGACTCATGCATCACTGATATTGCTCCTCCCTAACCACGAGTGCATATCCCATGTCTGTGATTTGTCATGGGACATGCCAGGTGAACCAGCCCCTCCACTGGGCCTACCTCACCTTCCAATGTTGGATCTTAGAAACATTCACATTCAGGTCACTTTCCCTCGGGCCTCCCCTTCTCTCTCCCCCTTCCCTCGCCCTCCCTACCACCAACGGAGACGCATTCCCACTCAGAGCGGCGACACGACAGGTCTCCTCAAAGCAGGGATTTCAATTTCTAGTCTACAATGCAAAAACTGCTACAAGTTTTTTTTTTGTTTGTTTCTTACAAAAAGCTTTAATAAAGTCTCACCTCCTCGTCTTGAAGGTGTAAGGTGTGAATCCCAGAGCTCATGGCCTTACAGACAGCTTGGAAGTAGAAGGGACTGCTGTCCAGAAAGTGGTCTATGGCCCCATGTGTCTTCATCCTCCTGACTCAGAATGCCAGTGGTCTGGCACCCGGGTGCCCTGAACCACTGCTTATAGGCTGACAAATACAAAGCAGCTGGCACGTGGAATCTGGCACACTCTCAAATTGTGTGGTTTTTTTTTAATAGATGAGGGAACATAATAGATGATGTACTTGGCCCACGGAGTTCACACCAGAGAGCCAGAGCAATGAGCAAGAGGTGGCTGAGTTCACTTATTAGAGTCACTAAACACTTTATGGTGGGAGAGCTGTTTTTAAATCAAAGAAATCCCTGTTTGCTTATTAGACATCAATGTGGTCCGAGAGTTCAGAATCGTTAAGGAGTCCACTAAAACATGACAGTGTTTAAAGCTAAAGGCGGTGTGCTTGCAGAGGCCTGGTGCTTAGCTTCTGTTTCGAAGGAAGTCCCAACACAGATACTACCATGAGTAAGAGACTAAAGGAGAACTACTGGGAGCCCAGCTGATCTTCCAGGTGTTGGGGAAGCGTGGGGACTGGCTTCTTGCTAGTCATGATGCGCAGAAGTGGAGGCTTGCCTGACTACAGGTGTCCAGGGTGGCCATGCACAGTACACAGGCTGCTGGGAAAGAAACAAGCCCAGGCTCCTGAGGTATCAAGTTTGGGCTGCTGAGAAAGGGATGGAGGACAAACACCAAAGTGTTCCACTGTGTCTGTTCCCTTCCGACAGGAGAAAGGCCCCTGAGCAAGCAGCCTGAAAGCTCTCTGGAACACACTGAGGGATCCATCTTGCGGATGCATGCTGTCTGAGTCCTCCATATTTTCCAGGCACTTCCGGAGCCATGGGAGAAACCATCTCTGCTTTTCTGGGTGACTTCAGCTCTCCACAGAGTAAAATCCACAGGAACAATTTCAGATCTTCCATCAAAATTACTATTTCACTCACACAGTGGAGATCAGTGGACTTACATGTTTCGAATAGTCATCTGAAATCAGTCAGAATGGAAATTTCAATTTTTCTGGCATTAAAATTATAAGTTTTTAATAGTATCATTGGTTATGCTTTTAACTGAACATTTTTAAATTGTGAGGAGCAAAGTTGACACATGTGATGGTCAGGGTAAACTGACAACTTGACAAAATCTAGAATGACCTAGGAGATGGGTCTCTGAGCATGGCTGGAAGGGATGATCTTAACTGAGTTCAGGACAATCCACCCTGAATGAGGCCAGGGCCATTTTACAGGCTAGCTCTGGACTGGACAAAGGAAGGAGGACTGAGCAGCAACCGCACACCCATTCACTGTTCTTCTATTCTGACTGCAGACATAACGTGCCTGGCTCCCTCAAGTTCCTCACACGTGCTTCCTAGTCCTGGAGGATCGTGACCTGGGATTGTCAAATAAGTAAGTTCACAATTGCTCTGGTTGAGTTGCTCTTGTCTGGGTATTTTAGCAAGTAACAAGAACAGACTCTAAGACAGAAACCGGTACCAAGAGTGGGCTCCCTGCTGTGAAAAAACTCGCCATGTGGCTCTTCCCATCTTTTGAAGTGTTCTACAGCTAGAATGTGGGAGTTTGGAATTGGGGGTTAGAAAATCCTTAGAAGCTGGAAGTAGAACTTAATGATCAGTTCTGATGGGATCATAGAAGAGGAGAATGCTGAGGGAAAATTCCTGGCTCCAAGGACTCTATCAGGAACTGAGCTGGGCACCATTTGTGTCAGATTTGGGACAAGGATCTGGCTTCATCCTGCCCATGTCTGAGAGCCTGAGTGAAAATGAACTGAAGCATTATGGACTAGTTTGTTTGACAGATGGCGTGTTCAGACAGGAGAGTGTCCAGGATGGTGCTGAGAAGGTAGCTGAGGTTGTTAAAAAGACAATATATAATATATAATTAATTCTTTTAATTTTAAGCATGTGAATGTATTTGTGTCTGTGTGTGGGTATGCATTGGCACATACAGAGGCCAGAGGACAATACTAGAGTTAAAAGTTGTTGTGAGCCACCACCATGGTGCTGGGAACCAAACTGAGGTCCTCTACAGGAGCAGCAAGTGCACTTAACCACTGAGCCACCTCTCCAGTCAGATTAAGGCACAGTTGGCTCTGACATTTATTCCAGGACTGGGATAAGCAGAAGAAGGTAGAGACATCTAAGGACACTAGAAAGAACCCTGGGGAGAGGTCTTCATTTCTGGAAATGTTCAAAAGGAGTTTCCAAAATGTTTCTGATGATTTCCCACTGCCACAGAATGAACTTGGCCTTAGAAACAAACAAAGGCATAAGATTAAACAAACATGAAATGGCCCCAACAGTGCCTGGCACACAACAAGATTCACAACCCGTTATCAGTTCCTCCCCTGCTGAGCGTGTGAGGGTCTGCACCAGCTACAGTGGACAGCTCCAGTCTCCCGGACACTCACAGTCTTCTTAAACAGGGCCACTGAGCGAGGAAGGCGAAAGGGAAGAAAGGTGCACGTTTGCTCTGCCGCTGTCAGTGGCCCTTCCTGCGCTCGGACTCCGCAGCAGCTTCAAGCAGTTATAGACTTGGGTCTCATGCTATCCACCACTGCAGAGATGACAGCACCTGCAGCCTTCGCTCCCTCCACCAGGGCATGCTCCACCTGAAAAGCACAGTGGTTCGTGGGACAGTGGGTACCAATCTCAGGCTGGCGCACACCTCAGCTCCTACCCCTCCCATCTCCTTCAGGACCCAGCCGTCCAAGAGTCTTTTCCTATAGGAGGGGACCACTTATGCTATCCTGCATCTCCAACATCCCTAAAGTTTCCAGAGACCCAGCAAAGGAGGCATCTGAAGACAGGCACTCAGGGCAAGACAGGCTCCCTTTCCCCTGGCCATGGAACCTCTGGCCTTTTTCTTCCCCAGGAGCCGTTCAACATAGGATCTGCCTCCAGAGTAGTGCATGATGCAAGGGGTTCTCTCCATAGGATAGGCTGAAGCCACTGAGGAGCTCATTCAAAAAGGGACTCTGAAAGCCAGGGAGGGAAACTCACCTGGGCACAACTGCACGTGAATCGGTATTCACACTTAGCTCAATCTCGTGGCTCCTGGGCACACATGTCTTCAAAGGACCTCTTATTGTGCCCTTTATTTGCAGGCAACTGCTCATGGGATGGGAGATCCTTTATACTACAGCCCACCAAGCTTCTAGTACAAGGTCTCACAAGAACAGAGCCCAGGCAAGCCAAGGATACAGAGTAGAGAGGAGGATGCAGGAAAACAAAGTAGACAGAGGGGAAGGGAGCATGCTCTGAGAGGCAAATAACAGGGAGATTTGACCCCACTCTGTGCAGGGAAGATAAAAATCACAGGCGAAGCAAAAACAAAAAATGATGTCCTACCTTTAATCCTTTGGGTTTTTAAAATTATTTTACATATCTAAAAGGAGCTGCACATTCCCTCTGCTCATAAAACTTTTTTAGTAAAGGTCAACTATTATTGAGAGCAGCTTAAATTGTTACAGATATTTGGGCTTCCGGGCTCTTTCACATGTGTTGTATGTTATCACTGGCCTGTCTGAGCTAGGCAGGTAATAAGACAAGAGCTGGAAGATTGCACACCTATGCCTAGCACCAAAGGTAGTCCAACAAAGCCCAACAAAGCACAGCGAGGAGCCACTGGGGGCGCTCAGGACGCACCTGCTGGCTCCTGGGCACACCGTATCTAAGGTCGTTGACAAAGTGCTCACAGTTCCCATCAATCAGGCTATACTGCACTATCTTGTTGATCATGTGTTTTGTGCGCTGGATGATCTTGTCCACCGGGAGGGGCAGGTATGTCCCATCCAGCTTGTTGTTGATCTTCCAAGAGCAGCCATGCAGCACATCCTCCAGTCGGCTGTACTTCACCACAGCACGGTTGCTGAAGATAGACGTGATGCTGCCCACCTCAAACTCCTCACCTGGGGAACAAGGAGTAAGGGGTCAGGATATACCAGCTCTCCCTAAGACCTTTCGTAAGCCACTTCCCGTGAAGTTCTCTATCAAAACCATCGATTTAAAGCATTGCAGAGGAGAAGAAATTGGATTAAATGTACCATAGAGGACCAACTTTCCTGAGAGATGCTTTTCTTGGGGATGACTGGAGGGGATGCACATGTGGATGAGAGGGTGTGCACATGTACGTTGGTGTGGATGTCTGTGTAGAGGCCAGAAGTCAAGGTCAGTTATCTTCCTTAATCACTCTCCAGCTCTCCAAGAGCTCACCTATTGGCTAGACAGGCTGGCCAATGGACTCTGGAATCACCTGTCTCTGCCATACACAGATTTTTCATGAGCACTGGGGATCTCTACTCAGAATCTCATGCTTGTGCAGGAAGCACAAAACCAACCGAGGCAGGCCCCACCCAAGAAATCTTCTGTCCTGAGTTACACGCTCTGTTCACCTACAGAAGAATCTCTCGTTAGTAACTCTGAAAATGCTTTATCACACAGCCCTGGACTAGACTGCACTGGCCCAGCCTTTCTTAGAAGCTGAGTCTTGTTTCCCAAGCATATGTCAGTAATCTCCACCCTCTGTGTCACCCCCGGATAAGGCTCTGTGATGTGCATGATAACAGTGGTCCTATAACATGCCTTCCTCTGCAAGGGGATAGTGAAGTATTTGGATCTCTGGTGCCTGTTCTACCACCATCCACTCAGATCCGGTGGTGTTCATTACCACCAAGGAGGGACTCGGGAGCTTTGGGGAAAAGAAATGTTTAAAGGTGCTACATTCTCTCACACTCAGTGTTTAGAAGACATAGAAACTCTAAGAGGGTCAGGAACCTGTCTGAGGTCACATGGGTAGACATTAAATACCACCTACAAGAGATGATTTTCAGTATTCTCATCTAAAAGAAATGATAGGTCTGGGGGCTGCTTAGTGGATAGAGCATTTGCCCACAAGCATGTAAATAAAAGTTTATATCCTCAGAACACACGGGAAAGCCTGGCAAGAATGGAGGCCATCTGTAACCCCAATCCTTGGGAGGGAGAAATGAAGACCCCCCAGAGCTATCCCAAAATTGGTAAGCTGAAAGGTCCAGAGAGAGAGTGATCAAGAAAGACACCTGATATCAAGGTGTCTGTTGGCATGGTGTGCTGTAGGGTAATCCTTCTTATGCTGTGAATATGTATTACTCTTGTTGGTTAATAACAAAGCTGTTTGGCCTATAGAAAGGCAGGATAAAGTTAAGTGTACAAACTGAGGACTGGGATAAGGAGGGCAGAGTTGAGAGAGATGCCCGTGAGCTGCCCAAGAAGCAAGATGTTAGAGTAATGTGGTATTCCCCTCTGTATGCTGTGATTGTGTTTTATTCCCACTGGTTAATAAAGAAGTAGCTTTTGGCCAATGGCTTAACAGAGTAAAGCCAGGCAGAAAATCCAAACAGAGATGTAGAGAGAGAGTAGGTGGAGTCAACGAGATGCCATGTAGCCACCACAGGAGACAGACGGAACATTACCATTAGGCCACAACCACATGGCGATATACTAATTAACAGAAATGGGTTAATTTAAGATATAAGAGTTAGCTAGAAATATGCATAAGCTATTGGCCAAGCAGTGTTGCAATTAATACAGTTTCTGTGTGATTATTTTAGGCCTGGACAGCCAGGAAACAAACAAGTAACCTCTGCCTACACTAGAGGACAGGTAAAGCCATGAGCCACATGGAAATATATAGATTAATAGAAATGGGTTAATTTAAATATAAGAGCTAGTTTGTAATAAGACTGAGCTATTGGCCAAGCATTTTGTAATTAATATAAGTTTCTGTGTGTTTATTTGGGATTGGACAATCAGGACAAAAGAAAAACTCTGCCTCCATTTATAATGATGACATTTCAGGCCTCCACATGTGAGCGCAAGAAAACATGCATACACACAGAGACCATTATATGCACTTACACATACAAAGAAAAAAAAACATTAGAGGAGATGGATATGCTAACCACCTGTGTGTGGTCATTGCACATCGCACAGCACTCTGAATCATACTGTCTCTCACAAACATTTACCATTATTGTATCAATTAAGGACAAGACATTTTAAAAGACTATTTTTCCACAGGAGCCACCTGGACGGTTGCACACAGTACATGTGTCTCTAAGATTTCCAAGAGCAAAAAGAATAAAATAATTTAAAAAATTTAAAAGTCCCTTATTCTATTCCTATGTGTCCCAAGAAAACCTACTGATTTCACAAAAATTAATTTAACTCCATTAACAGCCCTACTTTGTCCCTGCAGTGGCCACAGAGAGAGGAGCATTATGGGACCACTGTCAGCATGAACAGGCACAGAGATGACAGAATTTACCTTAGAGAAGGAGCTAGTGGGGGCGGGAGCCACTGCTAACCATCTCTTTAGCTATACAAGCAGGGTGTCTGGACACAGGCTGCAGGAAAAGGTGGAGACGGCTTTTCTATACCATGTTTCGGTGTTTTTACTTATCCTTTGAAGATTTCATACAATGTATTTTGATCATCTTCTTTTTCCTCCCTCAGCTCCCCCCAGATCCTCCCCCTCGCCTCTTTGATTAGGCTCCTAGACAGAGAATGGAGACAGGAAGCGGATGGGGTTGAAAAGAGAAGAGGAAAAGGACCCTGCTCTGCAGAAGGTCCTGCCAAGGTCAGGGATGGAGCCCAAGGGAAAGCCCACAGGAATCAAAGCTGCAAATCAAAGACCTTGGCAGTACTCTTCTGTGACTCCATTTTGAGCCAGCAAGAGCTACATGGGACACTTTGAAAGACATCAAATCACCCCTCCCCCACTCCCCACTGCACTCCCAGGACCAGAACCCTGAGACGGCCACTGTTCGATTGTAAGTTGTCTCACAGTCCTCTGCAATCTCCCCCTGTTTTCACCATCTGGTCCCTCACCAAATCCCCACTTCTCTTTAATGAGTCCCCACGCCCAACCAAAACCGTAAGACATGCAATAAGGACCAGGTGAGCATTTAGGGTAAGGCAGCCGAGAGCACACTGGAATATCAGGAAGACAGAGGCAGGAAGGTGACAAACGATGACAAGGAAGGGGGAAGCAGCAGTTAGGAAAAATAGGAAACAAGTGACATGGGAGCTTCTGCCCTCCGCGGTGTCCTTAGAAACATTAGGAAGGATGCTAAATGATTGACATCAGAAACAGAGGTCGAAGGGGACTTTAGGGACACTCTACTCCCCTGTCATTCTTAACGCTGGATACTTGGTGATCACTAATAAATAAATGTCCAGGAATGTTGGTGCTAAAAGGCAGTGACTGAATACCACAGTGAGTGGCCAGCCTTCTGTTGATTTTGCTAACTTCCATAGCAGTATCTCAATAGAGCGTCCACTCTTACTTGGGGGAGCCAGGTGGACCACACAATCATCTTCTACGTAGATGGCCCAATGTTCATAGCCAATTCGAAAAATCTCAATGAGGTCTCCGGGTCTGGGTCTTGGTTTGTCCTATGATAGGAAGAAAGAGAAAGATAAACTGAACGTGTCCAAGGAATTCCAGAGCCACAGCTCAGCCTGTATGTAGGTCACCTCACTGTGGCCCATCACTTGACAGAAATCCAACCTGAACCCTCTTCACCAGAAGACCTAGATGTGCCCTTCCCTGACATAATACCAGGTTGTCTGAGTTGGTGATCAGTGTGTGGACTCTCTGCTCTGAATGCACCAACGCATTCCCTGCAGTCCCTGTGGCATGTGCTGTAACTCCTGTCACTTCTCTTTGGGAGCAAGCATATTAAGCTTTCAAAGTAGTGGGTGCTGGAGAATCACTGCAAGAGGAAGGAGCCTTGTGCAGCGTCAGGGGTGGACAGACAGGATGCTGGTCACTACCAGGGTGTGTACTGCCTTGGCTCAGAATCCTCAGCACCATCCACCTTGCAGTCCTGGCCTGGGGCAGAGCTCTCTGCAGCATGTCTGATGTCATGACCAGTGTCTAAAGGCCTGCCACCCTTACTGACAGTCTGACTCCCTCTGCAAGTCCCCTAGGTGGCTCACTAGCAGAATCACCAGGGAACCTGTTATCAGATGACTTCAATCACATGATGCGGGATTCCCCTCTGTATGCTGTGAATACCATTGCTTAATAAAGAAACTGGCTTGGCCTGATAGGGTAGAACAGAGCTAGGTGGGGAAAACTAAACTGAATGCTGGGAGAAGGAAGGCTGAGTAAGAGGAGAAGCCATGGAACCGTTGCCAGAGACAGACACGCTGAAACCTTGCCAGCAGGCCACGAGCCTCGTGGTAAAGTATAAAATACGAAGATGGGTTAAATTAATATGTAAGAGTTAGCCAATAAGAAGCTACAGCTAATGGGCCAAGCAGTGATTAATTAGTACAGTTTCTGTGTGGTTATTTCAGGGCTGAGTAGCCAGGAA
Source organism: Arvicola amphibius (assembly GCF_903992535.2). NCBI lineage: Eukaryota > Metazoa > Chordata > Mammalia > Rodentia > Cricetidae > Arvicola > Arvicola amphibius. The sequence goes on along the minus strand of NC_052047.1, from coordinate 151,444,008 downwards.
CAAACAAGCAGCCTTACTATAACAATCACAACTCTCCAACGAAGTCTGAACCTCTCCCAAGTGTGTCCTTCCCTGAGGACGTTCCCTCAGTCCTGAGAGGCCCTACAGTCCCCACACTTCACAGACAAAACTTAAAACTCCTCCAGTTCAACCTACTGTGTGGCTCCTGCCCCCTGACTGGACCCAGAATGCTGATTCACTGTCTCTCAAAGAGGCCCAGAGGAGAAAGAATGCTCACCTCACAAGGTCTGTATGTGCTTCTGTGTCTGTGTGTGTGTGAATGTGTATATGTGTGAGTGTGTCTGGGTGTCTATATGTGTGTGAGTAGGTGTGAGGGTAAATATGTGTGAGTTTTGAGTGTGCAACTATAAGGGGTGGGGTGGTATGAGTATAAGTATGTGTGTGAATTGTGAGTGTGTGTGTGAGCATGTGAAAGCATTGGAGGCCAACTGGGGTTGTGAATGTGTGAGTGTGTATTAATGTGCGTGTGTGCACGCATGCGTGCACTTCAGGAAGAGAATGAACATGTCCATGAAGGGTAAGTACAACATTACAAATATGAGGAGCACACGCCTTTCATCCCAGCATTCAGAAAGCAGAGGCAGGCGGATCTCTGTGAGTCTGGGGCTAGCCTGGTCTACAGAGCCAGTTCTAGGACAGCCAAGGCAACGCAAAGAAACTCTGTCTCAAAAATAAAAACATGAGGAGCATCCAGGTCATTAAAAATTATTTATTAGTGGCCAGTGAGGTGGCTCATCGAGTTAAGGTACTTGTCCCTAAGCCACATGACCTGAGCTCAACCCCAGAACACATACAGTGAAAGGAGAGAACACAGGTTTGTCCTCTGATCTTCACATATGCACTGTGGCACACACACACACATACATGTGAACATGAACACACACCACATGAACACACACATACACATGAACACACACCAAATTTATTATTATTTTTAATACAAGTTGGGTGTGGTGGTACATGTCTTTAATCCCAGCATTCAGGAGGCAAAGGCAGGTGGAACCCTGTGAGTTCAAGGCCAGCCTGGTGTACAGAGTGCAGCTGTTCTCAACCTGTGAGTTGTGACGCTTTGGGGGTCAAACGATCCTTTCACAGGGGTTGCCTAAGACCATCTGCATATCAGATATTTACATTGTGATTCATAACATAGCAAAATTAAAGTTATGAAATAGCAAAAAAATAACTTTATGGTTGGGGGTCACTACAACATGAGGATCTATAATAAGGGTGGAAGCATTAGGGAAGTTAAGAAGTACTGACATAGTGAATTCCAGGATAGCTGGGGTTACATAGAGAGACCATCTCAGAATATCAAAAAAAGTTAATAATAGAAGTAAAAATATGTATTGGTCACTTAATCCATGCCAACTATTGCTGTGCTGGGCATTAAGGGTGCATATCAGTCTGGAACAGTTTATAACACTTAAATATTAAGGATGTTCACTGGTGTGTCTGGGGAAATGTGCAAAGGAAGGTGAAGGGCAATTGGGCAGATGAGTGAATACGAGTGTGTGTGCATGCACATGTGTGTGCATGTGTGTGTGCGTGTGTATATGTACACATGTGTGCAGCATATGTGTGCCTGCTGACATTACACAAATGCCTGCGGTGCCATGTACACATAACACACATGTACCCTGATGTGTACCCAGTAAGCTTCCCCAATAATTGATTTCCTGCAATCACCAAAATTCCTTTATCCTTTCTATTCCAGTAACGGGCTCTTTAACATAAGATTTCTTTTTATTTTACATATTAATCCCAGTTTCCTCTCCCCCCCCCCTCCTCCTGCTCCCTCCACCTTCTCCCTACCCTACCCCCCATCCATTCCTCAGAGAGGGTAAGACCTCCCATGGCGAGTCAACAAGGTCTGTCAGGTCATTTGAGGAAGGACCAAGCCCTCCTCTCTGTATCTAGGCTGAGCAAGGTATCCCTCCATAGGGAATGGGCTCTAAAAAGCCAGTTCAAACACTAGGAATAAATAAATAGTTCAAACACAGCCAGAGGCCCCACAAACTGCCCAAGTCACACAACTGTCACAAAACATTCAGAGGGCCTAGTTCAGGCTCCCCAGCTGTCAGTCCAGAGTCAGTGAGCTAGCTCGGGTCATCTGTTTCTGTTTGTTTCCCCATCATGATCTTGATGCCTTAGCTCGTAATATCGCTCCTCCCTCTCTATGACTAAACTCTAGGAGCTTGGCCCGGTGCTTAGCTGTGGATCTCTGCATCTGTTTCCATGAATTACTGGATGAAGGTTCTATGATGACAGATAACCAGCCTACAGTCCACAACCCCAGAGAAGCCAGGAAACAAGGACTCTAAGAGAGACATACACGGATTCCCCCTGGAAAGGAAAAATAGACAAGATCCCCTGAGTAAGTTGCAAGTGTGGGGAAGGGGGAGTAAGAAGGGGAGGGAGGAGGGAGGAGAACATGAGAGATCATGAAGGTCGAGTTGGGGGAGGAACAGAGACGGAGAGCAAGGAAAGAGATATCTTGATTGAGGGACCCATTATGGGGTTAGCAAGAAACCTGGTACTAGGGAAATTCCCAGGAATCCACAAGGATGACCACAGCTAAGAATCTAAGCAGTAGTGGAGAGGGTGCCTGAACTGCCCTTCCCTGTAAGCAGATTGATGGCTACTTCAACATAAGATTTCTAACCTAAGCTCTTTTTCCTGGACGGCCTACCTATCCCCTAAGTGTGTCAGGGGGTGGTCCTGGGAGAGAGGGGCTTGCTCACTGCTGCCCAGACTAGGAAGTCAGAGTCAAGAGAGGTGTGAGCTACCGGATGTTCCTATCCCCCTTGCATTATACAGCTCCTGTTGTAGGAGGCCACTTGTTTGTTACCAGCTGCTCAACCCCGAAATGTTCCCGAGAGAATGTTGAGCACCGAAGACACTCCACTTGTAGTTTGTTTTCTTCTTGGCACAATTGGTCTTTGGCCAAGGAACTGGCAATGCCTTGACCACTGACAAAGCACATGGTACCTGGTCTGGACAAGCAGGACACAAGGAAAAGGACTGCCAAACCTTGCCAAGACAGGGTAAGATGGTTCTGAAAAATTTCCTGCCTCTGAAAATGGTCTGTCAGTTACACTAGGCCTTAGCCAAAGTTGGTTGCTTCAATATTGCAAATGAGACTTTGGGTGATTGTCTCTGTCATATACTGCTGGCTTTGGAAGCTGTTTGACTACACTTCCTGCCTACTCAAGTAATATTATCTCCCTTCTCAGGCCTTCGATGGGGTTGAAGATTAAATAGTCTTAGTTACCTTCCTCTTATGATTTAGCCAAGCCATTTCCATATTCTTCCTCTTATGATTTAGCCAAGCCATATTCTAGACTCTTTAGAATAGAATGTTTATTAAACATTTAGCATATGTTCCTTGCTTAATATTGTTTATGTTGGCTGCAACCCTAACTTTATACTTGATATCTGTTCCTAATGTATATAGTTTTGCATTGGGTTTGGTACTCTCTTATTTAGACAAAAGGGAAAGGTGATGGGAAATCTCTGTAAGCTAATGAACTTTAAGGGGTGGGACCAGGTTAGGGTGTGGCTTTCTGGGACCTGGAGAAAAGCACCTGGCAACCCAGGGTTCTCTCTCTCTCTCTCTCTCTCTCTCTCTCTCTCTCTCTCTCTCTCTCTCTCTCTCTCTCTCTCTCTCTCTCTGTGGTTCCCACGCTACACAGCTGAGCTTGAACTTCTCGTTCCTGTTTCGTGAGTTTGCCCCTTCTAATAAAGAAAAATGCAATTGCTCTATCTTGCAGCTAGCCTGGTATTTATCAACCCACGATAATTCAACATGCTCCTTATCACAAAAATATGTGTTTCTCAACCACTGCTTTACCAGAACAAGAATTCGGACAGAGGAGCTGGAGAGATGCTCAGCCATCTGCTCTAGCAGAGGACCTGGATTTGGTTCCCAGCACCCACATCAGGTGACTCACAACTGCAGCCCCAATTCCAGGGTATCTGACACTTCTTCAAACATCTATTCTCATTTGTTCCTTTTGCCCAGTCCCTCTCCTGCCCCCAGGCTGGGTCTTTTCCTTCCACTAAGTCAGTCCCAACTTCTGCTTTTTCATACCTGCATCCATTGCCCTCGTCTCCCCTTAAGATCTCTTACACACGCACACACACACACACAAACACACACACAGAGAAAGAGGGGAGAGAGAGAGAGAGAGAGAGAGAGAGAGAGAGAGAGAGAGAGAGAGAGAGAGAGAGAGTTTTAAATCTAGGTTTTGCATATGAAACGTGGTACATGATTCATCTTTCTAAGTCTGGCTTGTTTCGCTTCACACGATGATTTTTAGTTCCATCCATTTTCCCTTTTCTGGCTTCTGATTCTCCTCCTCACCAAGGGCTACAGGTTGTTATTGATAGTTTAGTGACCCACACAGACCATTTCTGTATCTACTTAAGATTTCTTCTCCCCAGCATCTTGTTTCTGTTAAGCCTGGCTTCTGAGCTCAGCATCACCCAATGGTCCACCCACGACTGTGGCCACACCTTAAGCCAGAAAAGCTTTGTCTTTTCTGGATGGGTCTCCACACGACTTGGAGAATTCACTCAAAGTTACAGAAGTGCTTAAGTGTGTGTCAACTTCTGCTCTCTGTACTCAGTAACAGACTCACCAGGGTCCTGGGTCCCCCTGAATGCGTGTGCCAGCCTTGCACACACCTTCCAGTGCAGCTGAGATGTGGCCTTCTCAAGGTCTTCTTCAGCTATCCCTCACAGTACAGTTCTGGTTGGCTAGTTTGGCTACTGCTTACCCCAGTCAGTACTGTAACCCTGGGCCATGCATCTGTGCCACTGAAATAACCATTGCCTTCGGCAGCACCACTGGCAACGGAATCACCCATATTGTGCTCCCTCTGCTGCCACGGTCAACAGACCCTCTAGTACCCCAGCCAGCCAGGGCACTGTGAAGACTTCACTGTCCTTTCAGAGGGTCTGAGATCCAGAGTCCATCCTGAATTTTAATATTTCTCAGTGTGAGAGCTGGAGAGATGGCTCAGCAATTAAGAGCACTCACTGCTCTTTCAATGATCCAGGTCCAGTTCCCAGCATCCACATGGTAACCCACAACTGTCTCTAACTCCAGTTCCTTCTTCTGGCATCCCGGTGCATGAAGCACTTACAAGGGCATCAACATACATGCAGACAATCATATACATAAAAATAACATCTTTTATTAAAAATACTTTGTTCACAGGGCTGGAGAAATGGCTCAGCAGTTAAGAACACTTGGTTCTTGCAGAGAACCCAGCTTCAACTCCCAGCACCCACACAGATACTCACGACCATCATAACTCCAGTTTCAGGGGATCCAATGCCCTCTTCTGACCTCAAATACCAGGTACACAGACTTACAAGCAGGTAAAACAACCATACACATAAAATAAAATTAATGACTTTTTTTAATTAAAAAGAAATGCCCGCAGTGTGTTGCAAGCTTTCAGTCAGATTTTCAGGGCCTTTAACACACTATCTGGGCAGTTCCTCCGAGCTTTGGCTTTGTGGGAAGAGGATGAGCCGAGACCTGGGCATCTGTCCCACAAACCCCACTCACTGGAAGAATTCCTTTTTCTAGCACAAGGCACACAGTCTATACCACTATACTTCACCAGAGAAACTGAAGCTAAAGGATACAAAGAGCTAGCAAGACCCAGAGAGTCTATCCCAGTCAGTTCCTTGAAAGGATATTTCATTTGTATTTTAGTAAATAAAGCTTGCCTACAGACCAGGCAGTGGTAACACACACCTTTAGTTCCAGTAGCCACACTAGTTTGCCAGAGAAACCGTGGGGAGTGGGAGGTAGTGGGCCACGCCTTTAATCCCAGCCCTAGAGGGGAACCTAAAATGACAGGAAAAAACTCTAGGACACAGTCTCATTCTGAGGTAGAGGAAAGAGCCAGTGGCTGGATGGATGGCTTTTCTGACCTTCAGGCTGGGATAGTCTTAATCATGCTACAGTTCCTAACAGAGCCAGCTCTCCTTTTCTGACTGAAGGGGAAACGCTATGACAAGTGCTGGCCACTAGAAGGCAGCCCAAACCAGGCTTCAAATCCAGAAAGCCGACTCCGTGGTAAACTTAAAAATGGAATTCAAGGTCTCCATCAAATGCCTCCCCTCCGAGTTCAGGGAACCTCGGGAAAGAGGAAGAAAGCAGGTAAGAGCCAGGGGGTATGGAGGACAACAGGAAAACGAAGCCCTCTAGATCAGCTGAGCAAAGATCATATGAACTCACAGAGACTGACGCAGCAAGCACAGGGCCAACACAGGCCTGCACCAACCAGGTCGTGTGTGTGTGTGTGTGTGTGTGTGTGTGTGTGTTCAGAAAGGCATGGCACACCAAGCTGAGGCAGGACCAAGCTCCTCCCCTGCATCAAGGCTGGAACATTCCACATTCCAGCACGCAGAACAGGTTCTTCCTCTGCGTGTGTAGTATTGCTTTCGGTTTAGTGTTTTTATTGGCCTCCTGAGTGTGGGAAAGAATGGGTCTCTGCTTCAGCGCCTTCTCTTGGATTTGTTTTCCTTTTGTTGGTTTGCCTTGTCCAACTTTCCATGTGATAGGTTTGGGGACTTTGTTTTATCTTACTATATTTTATTATATTTTGTTATTATCCCTTAGAAGCCTGTTCTTTTCTAATGAGAGACCAAAAGGGAGTGGATCCAGATGGGAGGGAAGGTGGGAAGGAACTGGGAGGAGCAGAGGGAAGGAAAATTGTAATTAGGATAGAGTACATGAGAAAAGAATCTATTTTTAATAAAAGGGGAATTTTTTTTAAAAAGATCCCATAAAAATGGATTTCAAGATCCATTACCTCCCCTTAAGTCCAATTACAGAGTTTGATGTGGGATTCCCCTCTGTATACTGTGAATGCCATTAGTTAATAAAGAAGTTGTTTTGGACCTGTGGTAGGGTAGAGCAGAGGTAGATAGGGAAAACTAAACTGAATGCTGGGAGAAAGGAGGCAGAGCCAGAGAGAAGTCATGTAGCCCCGCTGGAGCCAGATGGAACTTTACCCAGTTAGCCATAGCCACGTGGCAATACACAGATTACTAGAAATGGGTTAAATTAAGATGTAAGAGTTAGCCAATAAGAAGCTAGAGCTAATGGGCCAAGCATTGATTTAATTAATACAGTTTCTGTGTGGTTATTTTGGGGCTGAGCAGCTGGGAACAAACAAGCTGCCTCTTCTTACAACAAGAGTTGTTGGTTACCTCCAAGGTGTGTGTGCCAGCCACTATTAGACCCCTAGGATTATCATACGATGTACATTACTATGGCTCATAGGCATCATAGCTGGTTAAGACTGTTGGTGGCTTCCCTCATTTAAAAGCTTGTGTGGTGCCTTCTGGTACAATGAAAAGCAATCCTTTTCAGGGAGGAGGCTTTCAAGTCAGATCTTCAATGAAACCCTACAACTGCCAATTTGCTAAACCAGTATAATCACTAACCACATTCTAAATATAATTATACCCACAGATAAGTGTTCTCATCCCTCACTGAGGAAAGTTATCTTTTCAACAGAAGGAAGCCACAACTGATTAAAATGTAGAGTTGTAGAGCCCTGTCCCAACAGATTCATCTACAACACAGGTCCTGCACCTGATGCTCAGAATCATAAAGTCTCACCAGCGTGGCTGCTTAAACAGGACCTGAACAAAGAGGGCAGCAATAGACAAACTAATGCAGAAGGGGAAAACCCCAGAAACCTCAGCCCAGACAAAGAACTACAGCAACTGAGGAATGTTGTGATAGAGAGAACGCCTCTTCCCCAGGGAAGAGCACCCAAGAGAATTCACTATGCAGTCCCAAATGGTCAGCCCTGAAAACGTACATACAAGTTACACTATACAGATTAAGCAGATTGTGTTTATATAGTTATGAATGAGTATCTATACATCTCTATAACAAGAATTAAAGAAAAAGAGGCCATGAATTTGAAAGAGCAGGAGCGGTACATGGAAGGGCTTAAGGGAGGAGAGAGAAGGGAGAAATTATGTGATTATATTATAATCTCAAAAATAAAAAATATAATAAACCACACACATAAATGGATTTCATTTTCCTTGGTTCTAGGACAGAAAGAGAGATGTGCAGATGTAACCCCTTCCTAAAGCTCAGGAAGGGAGCAAGGGGGTATGAAGTGAGGAGCGTGAAGAGTGAATAAGAGCTGTGAGAACAGTGTGTACGAGATGATCCGGAGGTATGGAGAGGCCAGAAGAGGGACCTGGGTCTCCTGCAACTAGAGTGTTACAGGCAGTTGTGAGTCATCTAGTATGGGCTCTGGAAAATGAACCTGGGTCCTCTACAAGAGCAAGTGCTCTCAACCCCTGAGCCATCTTTCAAGCCCAGACAACAGTGTTTTTAAATGTCAGTAAGGAAGTATAGATTTCTAATATTTTTTATATTCATCTTTTAAAAAAATCAACATGAGTTCAAAACTTTCATACACATATGCAGGTGAAGAATTGAATTGCTTTTAATCCTATACAAGTTGCTAATTCATGGATTTTCTATTTTTCACTTTGCATATAAATAAGAGAACTTATTGGATCCAATGTACTTGAATGGATATATATATATATATATATATATGTATTAAGCTAAGTATAAATATAAGTAAATATAAGCTAAGTATAAGTAAATATATATATATATACATATATATATATATATATATATATACTAAGCTAAGGCCATACTATCGTGTGTGTGTGTGTGTGTGTGTGTGTGTGTGTGTGTGTGTGTGTGTGTAATACAGAATACATTTTGGGCCCATTCTCATTGATAACACAGCCTAAAGGCCATTAAATCTAAGTCTTGGCACTGTACAGAAAAGAGGAAGAAGAGGGGGAAGAAGTAGAAGACGGGGAGAGGGGGTGAGAAGACAGTGGAAGAAGGGGAGGGGAGAGGAGGGAGCAATAAAAGGAGAAGGGAGGGAGGAGGCCACCATGTCACCAACAGATGAATGAGCACATATATAAAGACAGGCATGGGAGGCCAACACAATCAACCTCTGCTGTCTCTGGTCCTGATCAGGGTAGGAGGCTGATGATGGTGGTGTGGGGCAGGTTTTTCTGAGTCTGTCCACAGCACCTCCCCAGGTAAGCTATGGTGTTACCTCTGAACCACCCACCGGCTCAATATCACTGTACCCAAGCACAGACCTGAGGATCTGAGAGTCCCGCCCAATGACACTTCCCCTTCCCTCTATCCAGACTATTGAGCCAGTAGGTGCCATAGATGCTCTCTCTGGGAGCCGACTTCCCTACCGACAAAAACACCACAACTTTCCAGGCAACCAGATTGTTGCATTCACATTGGTGACACAATACCATGGCAGTAAGCAGTAAGGAGTCCAAAAGACCTTTCCTGGAACAGATGCCCAGATGCCAACAGGACAGCGCACACTGACCAAGTCTACACCAGAAAACGAGCCACTTCAAGCATGGAGGATGATGAATAAACCTTGTGGCCTAAGAAACAGGGAGTCAGAAAGGAGAGAGGAAACCTGAAAGCGTGAAGGCATTGTCTTGAAGAGCTGGGGAAATGGCTTGGTGGTTCAGCGCACTCCCCATCCTTCCAGAAGACGCAGGTTTGGTTCCCAGCATTTACATGGCAGCTTACAACCACCTACAACTCCAGTTCAGGGTCTCTAACATACTCCTCTGGCCTAGACAGGCACTGCATGCGTGTGGCACACATAGATATAGGCAAGGAAGCCCTCACGCTCATCAACCAATAAGTTTTCTTGAGCTTGGGGGAGATGCTTTCATTTGCAAATTTGTCACTAGGCAGTCTAGCAAAGTAGAAAACTAAATGGCATTCACCACAGACTTGAGAGTCATCTGAGTTATTGACACTGAATGCAAGGTCCCATCATCCTCTCTCCATATTCTCTCATTCTCCAGTTTTTGGTGAAAAGCAGGAACTCACATCTACCTTCCAGAGGCCTCCAACACCAACCAACACTCCAGTGTTCAATTTCTTGGTACCTTACCCTGACTTTGACTCCACCCCACTCAGGAATCCACTGTAATTTCAAACCCCTTCAGCCATCTGCTGTTTATTCCCTTTGCATAGGATGCAACCCAGATCTGGCCCTTCTCCCAGAAACAGGCACCCAGAGAGAAAAATCAGTCATCTGTAAGGTGCCCAGACCCTGAAAGCATCATAAATCAAGTAGGCATAGAGCAAGGACGTGGGTGGAAAGTTTGTCCCTGCCTGGGGCAGGTGGTGAGAGCCCGACCACAAAATAGGAGTGTCACTTTCGACTGTAGAGGATCCAAATGCAAGACACGCCGACTCTTCAGTGGTATGTGACCAGACACCAGAGCAGCCATGGGCGCCTGAGAGAAGAAAATCATCACTTAGGACTGTGAGAGGAAGCTTCCAAAAGAGACAGACAGAGCGATGGAGGATGTGGGCGGGAGTGTGGGAGAGAGGGGGGAAGCTGCATCTGTGTTAAGGATTCTACAAGGCCAAATGAGGAAGCTTCATGGTTATGGAGACTTAGAATGTAAATTAGAGTAAAATTATCTTGGGATATTTTCAGTCTCTTTGAAAGCTACCCACTGTCCAGCGCTGTGTCTGACCTAACATTCTTTTATCAAAATCTCACAATTTACTCTTAACAGAACACTAGCCTTCCCCAATCCAAATGCTGAGACTGTCACAGACAGCAACTGAAACCTGTTGGAGAATGTTCCCAGCTTTGCTCAAGGGCCCTACCACTATCTGGGAGATGTATTCTTTTCTTTCTTTGGCAACTAATAAAACCTCATGTAAGCTCTTCCTCAGTAGAACACGGTGTTTGGGAAACCTGAGTCTGTGTTTCCATACCAGGATCCCACACACTTGACTCCAGAAAAACTTCTTATTCCCTCTGAGGCCAAACCTGTGCATGTGTATTTATGGGAATGATGGGAACATACTCCACACCCTCCCCCTAACCGAGGTGACACCTCAGTCATAAAGCCTGGAGGCTGAAGCATTAACAGGACACAAAGGAATTTGCATATGAGCAGTCCTCTCTTGTCCTCACGTTACCTTCTGCAGCTTCAACTATCTATAGCCATCCACTGTGGTCCCAAAATAGTAAATGGGAAAAAAATGCTAGAAACAAACAACTTCTAAACCTTGCATTTCTTGTATTCTGAGGACTACGGTGAAATCTTGTACCTCCTTGTTCTACCCCAGCTGGGACACAAGTCGCTCTTGCCCACATACCTGTGTGTATAGGCTGCCCTCCTGTTAGTAACCTGGTAAGAAAAAGCATAAACAGAAACTTCTGTATAGGGCTGGCAGTGACACCGTCCTTGGAGCAGGACAGTGTTCCTGTGTATACAAGCAAGCACGAACAGCACACACATATACGCCAAAGAGTGCAGAGCTGCCCAGCTCCTTTGATGAATCCTTCTTGGTGTTTACGTAATAGCAATCATAAAAACCTTTTGCAATCCCACTGACAGAGTGAGTGATACAGCAGACAGTGACCAGTGAGCTATTCTGTGTCACATGTTCAGTCAGGAGCAATCTCATACAAGATACGGATTGAGATCTCAAAGGCAAGAAGAAGAAAGTTGTGGAAGATCACTTCAGCAGGTGGGTGAAGGTGAGGACCTTTCTTATACAGGAGATGGAAGGTAAGAAACCAGAGACAGGGTGGTGGGCAGACAAGGCCCACCGGTTATTAGAGGCAAGGAACTCAAGAGGGCCTTTCCCAGAAGGAAAGACAGCAGCATGCATAAAAGGCCTGGCTGTGAGGCTCTGGCAGAGAGATGAAGACAACAGAGAAAGTCAGTCAGCAGCCAAGGGGTCCTGGACACGCCAGCAGGAGGGTTTGAAATCAAAAGCACAGTGAGAGGGGGTAGGGCCTTCAGCTTTTCCATCAAATCTTCATTTCAGCTTGAGTTCTCTTTGGTATGTTTCTCTCTTTATGAATTCGGTTTTTAGATCCTGGGTTGTCTTTGTTTTATTCAGTCATGAGTTTGTGTTTTTTTTTTTTCCTGGGCATCACTCGGGAGTGTATTCCTATGATCTTCAAGTTCACAGAGGTGTTAGTGTCTTCTTTAAACTCCTCGAATTCTTTGATCACACTCCTGACTGTTCTTTTAAATTCTGTGCCCTGGGGTTCATCTCAGTAATTCTCATGGGAGGGGGCATTTCTACAGGACTAGAGGATGTGGGCAGGAGAGGGCACATTGTCTTGGCCTTTCATATTGTTTCTCATGTGACTTGGACTTGTGGGCTCCTTTTGCTAGTTGCGTGTCTGATAAGAGTCAAGCCTGCCTCTGTTGGATGGGAGTTTGGTTGATTTCAGATCAAGTATGAGATGTTGGTAGGTCAGTCTTTCAGACACTCAATGCTGAGTTTTGATTGGAGGGACGAGATGATTCCAACTCAGTCGTAACCAAGAAAGCTTTGGCTGGGGCAGCCTGGGCTGGGAGTGTGGGGACAGTGTGGAAGGGTGATGTTCTGGGGAGCTCACTAGTCTAGGCCAGTGCCCAGACTCCAGACGGAGAGACGAGGGTCTATCTCAAGGAAAGAGCTGTGCGCTTTGCAATTGTCTGCTTAAGCTGACATGACCCAACTCCACTGACAGGATGCCTTAGCACATGTTAAGTTCTTCAGAATTCTCCAGACCAGGTGCGGCAAGGCAGGTGTCATTCTGAGATCCCTTCTTTCAGCTTACAGTAGCTACCACCTCACCTGTGCCCATGTGACTTTCCCTATGTGTGCTCTCACAGAGGATGGGGGTGAAGGTAAAGAGAAAGAAGGCTCCCTGGGATTTATTTTTTAAAAAAACACCAATTATGGTAACTCAGAACCTCACCCCATGGCCTCATTTAACCTTAACCCTCTTTAACAACCACACTGAGGGTTAGAACTTCAACATGTGAATTTTGGAGGGGATGCACACATCTATACTATAGGAGCACAGGTACGCTAGGTTTACAAGAGCAGAGAGGGACAGTCCTGGAAATCTATGACAAAAGCCCTAAGGAAACAAAAAAAAAAAAAAAAAAAAAAAAAAAAAACTTAGGTTCGCTGGAGGCAGACAATCATGAGGACTCTCCAGACACCTGAGACACCTGCACAGAGTGAGCAGGGCATAAACAGGGAGCAGATACATGGAAACAGGAAATGAAAAGATCGGGGGTAGAGGCGGGACCACATCTATGTCCAGCAAACCTCAAGACTTCATTTCGGGGAAAGAGCTGGTTAGCCTTCCCCCCAGCAAGCATCTGTCAGGAATATGGCCCCCAGCAGGTTGCCCACGCTTCCGTGGATGGATCTATACATGTGCACAGACCAGCAGTGCTAATTGGATTCAGTGTTTTTTAAAAAAAAAATGTGGCTATTACCAAAAGATATTGTATACATGCATTAAATTCTTAAAGAGCAGAGATATATTTTTAAACAGAAACAGCAAAGAAGCTGGTGTACCTCACATGCTAGGACACCACGATGATGCATCTACTTCCTCTTCTCTCTTGGCATTAATTCACCCCTGCTGTATAAGTGATAGGTAAGCCAGCACGGTAAAAGCAACAGAACTCGGATTTAATTGATGGGTGACCTGGGAAAGGATGGAGACTTCACAATGACCTGGAAAGGTTAAGTGACACTGGGAACAGGTCACAAGCATCCCATCGAGACACCTTGGGGACACAGACTCATGTTCAGACGAAAACGGGCTTTGAAGTGACAGGTCACAGCAAGTCTTTGTCACAACTCTCTAAGCAGGATCCTGAGTGAAACTATGTGTGAACGTCATACAAGGCCTGCACGGGGAGCTGATGGCCGTACAGCTTATGTAGTGGTTGCATGCCTTTGTATTTTCTTCTGTTCTGCTAAGGGGCATGGAAGACTCTGAGGACTTCTGGACTCTTGGGCAAAGCACTGCAGAGAAGCCAGGCCGTGGACTCCTTGCCACGCTGCTCAGTGCCACCTAGCTTTCCTCTACTCTGACCCCAGTTTGCTCGTCATATGGAATTACAAGGTCCTGACATTTGTTCATGATGTCACCTCAAATACTGGAACTCGCCTTCAAAGCACAAGTCTTGGTAACTTTTTCAGGGGAATCGTAAGTGTTAAAAGCAATGACCACCCTGCAGCTACAGAGGCAGCACGAACTTTCTGCCCCATAAAACTTACTGAAAAACAAACCTGATGTTAAGTGCTCAGCTGAGAACGTTTGTCTTGTGCAATACAAAGGCATTAAGAAGATTCATAACGATTACCAACTCATCCTATTCACTATAAATCAGTCCTTGGAAGCATCTGAGAGAACTGTTTTCAGTGCCCTCTGAAAAGAACCTTTAAGGAGAGCTTGGAATTCTCCTATGAAAATGAAAGAATGGCTGACATTTCTATGGCCCTAAATAATTGATCTTCAGACTCAACAGACACTGTTCTGTTATGTAATGAGAAAGTAAAACCTGTGGTTATTAGGACTATTCTTCTGCTAAAGGGATCATTTAACATGTAAACAAGATTACAAGGTCATCGTGAAAGCCAGTAGTAACTGTTACAGCTGGAGTCTCCAGCAGACCCTGAACATCTCACTAACCACTGCTAGAGTACTAGAAAAATCACTCACTGGGTAAAAGACAGTGCCACCAAGCCTGACAAGCTGAGTTTGATCTGGAATCCACATGGCAGAAGGAGAGAACCAGCTTCTTCAAGTTGTCCTCTGGCCCCCACAGAAGCCTGTATACCCACACACAATACATACATATACATACATACATACTATGACCGTACTTGCCAAGTCTCTAGAAAATGCAAAGTAATCTATAGCTGGCAGAAGGCAGACCGGCTGCTTCTTGGAGACAGAGGCATGCTGGTGACGGGAAGGGATTATAAACAGGCATTTTTAAAAAACATGTTTGATGGACATGCTGTCTCAATTGTGGCAAAAGCTTCACACTGTATACATGTATTTGTGAGATCACAGACTCCCTTGCTGGTGCATGTGAGCTCTCGCGCGCTCTCTCTCTCTCTCCCCCCCTCTCTCTCTCTTCTATCTCTCTCTCCCTCTCATTTTTTCCCTCCTTCTCTCTCTCCCTCTCGCTCTCTCCTCTTTTTCTCTCTCCCTCTCTCTCCCTCCTCTCTCTCCCTCCTTCTCTCTCTCTCCTTCTCACTCTCCCTTCTCTCTCTTCCTATCGCTCTCCTCTTTTTTCTTGCTCTCTCTCTCTCCTTCCTTTCTCTCTCTCTGCTAGACCATGCCCCCCCCCCCGTAACTCTCCCTTTCTGATACAGAGTTGATAAGAAAGCATGCTACTCTGTGGCCTTGAAGCCCTCCACCAACCCTATCCTCTGGAGCTGCAGAATAAAGCCATGTTTTTACCGATACCTGCCACCATGCCCTTGGGTACAGTGACAAGGCCAGGGCAGATCAAATGATATGAAGCCTGCCCCCTACAAGCACACACGCATACTTTAACACTCCCTCTGCCTCCAAGGCCCCACTATGCTGCTAAGATCAGTCTCCTCTGAGGCTCTCCCACTACAAGGCCCAATGCTGCCCCGTCCCGTGATGTGAGGCTCCCTGTCCTAATAAAGGTCTCCTGAGGGATAATCTTATATCAGCTCCTTCCCCGGAGCTGTCGGTTTTCTCTTTTCTTTTAGGCTCTAACCATATCAAAAGGTCTCTAACTGCATATTTTAAACATCTAGAAATTAAATATGGCTAAATATACCTCAGGAAAGCTACTTGAACATGCATAACAATATCTCAAGTCAGTGTAGATATTTATTAGACACAGCTAGAGTAAATTACAAAACAGTATGCAGTCACCAAGAGAGTAAAACACTCATTCCGTCAGTTCTTGGGATACGCACCTCGGCTGCTGGATGTTTCAGTTTGCCTTCAATCTCCAACTTGGGTGTTGGAATCAACTCTGTTCTCTTCTTGCTGGGTGTGATCTCCAAGTTAATTACCGACTTCTCTCTAGAAACGATTTTGCAATCACATCGTAAACAACATTATTCCACAGCTGTTGGGCAGTCTGTGTGACCAGTCACTTCAGCTCTGTGCTTTTAAGACACCTTCCAGTTTTGTCATTGAAAGAGACACACTTGCAGACTTGACTCCCTGAAGACGTTTGCTTTCGTGCAGTACAATCGCTGCTTTTCTGACAACTGTTAGAGGCTGAATGTGTAGGTGAGAGGCGTCACCCTCAGAGTCCCTGGTCTCAAATTCAGACAAAATATAGCAGGAGGGAGTGCTGCCATGAACTGCTGGCACGAGCTATCCTGAGTAATTCCACAAAGAGTGTTCTCAGGGACACAGCCCAGCAACGGTTCAGTTTGGACTGGCCCTACCCACCCTTCCTGCTGGTCCCTAAACACCGCCGTTATTTATTAAACCTGAGGCCAAAGACAATCAATTCTCAGCAATTTCCATTCTCCTCTTTCAGCTCTACATACTTCTAGCCCATGCCCTTGGAACACACTCTCGGTTTCCACCTTGTGCATTGTACTTTGCGCTTACTCCCAGATAAATTCTATTCTTCATTCTCCCTCCCCTCTGATCAGCTTTCCTAACGTGTTCATTATTCTTCTCAAACGTTTATCAGCAAGTGATACTTACACGCCGATTTTCATAGAAGACAGTAAGAGATTATGATACAGTGCAAAAAGTCTCACACCTCCTCTTCTCAACCCAACCTAACGCCCAAGCACAAGTCTCCTGAATTTTTCGTTCGTTTGTGCACCTACAAACCCACTCAAGTTCCAAGAGTCTGCAGAGTGGCCTTGTAAGTAAAACTTCAACACTTGGTATGACAACAGCCTTCATCATGTCTGCAGCCTAGTTCAATTTTACCCGGTGCTACTCACTGTTTTTTTTGTAGTCTGATTCAAGCAGAAACCACCTGGGGGAGTATTTGTTCTGCAGAACGAACATCTAAAACCAACATCTCAAAAAAAAAAAAAAAAAAAAAAAAAACTGCTAGTACCCAAAACCCCAGTTCAGTTTTTATAGACTAAATCTTACCGGCACGGCCAGCTTCCGGCCTGTTCCAACTTGAAGCTTTGCCTGAGCCGCTTAGGCAGGAGCTGGACCAATAGTGCTTGAGATCTCGCTGACTCTAATTCAGGAGGGAAGGGGTGTGATTTAATACACAACTGCCTTCTATACAGGAAGAAGTGAACCCCATGAAAGACCAACTCAAGTCAAAAGTGGACTGGGTGTTTTGCTTTAGAATGGTGTCTAAAGCCAGGTGTGGTGGTGAATGCCTCTAATCCCAGCACTCTGCAGGCCCAGGTAGGCACATCATTGTGAGTTCCAGGCCAGCCTGAATTCTAGGCCATCCAGGGCTGCATAGCAAGAAAGACCTTGTCTCCAAAAACTACAGTAAAAAAAGAATTAGAACTGTGCCCAGCTCCTGCTTTGCCCTCCATAAAACTTGAAGGGGACAAAGGGTGCGGGCTGTCTAGAGGCATAACTGCCAAACCATTTCTGACAGGGGGGCGACTCGCTGGGGCAAGAACCACCCAGAAAGGCTTCGAGGGAAAGGCCCCATTTTCGGGGCAGACCTGAGTGGGGCACGGCTAACTGTCCAGTTGCAGATTGGGTGTCACTTGAGCCGGTACTGGAGGTTCTCCAGATGGATTTGGGGCGCGGCCATGGGACCCTGGAGAGGCGGATCCCGTACTCCCCGCTGGCGGTCGGACTCAGGCCCATCCCGCTGTGGCCAGCGGGGACGAAGCGCCAGGAGAGCTCGCAGATGACGCGGCCCGGGGTCCGCAGAGCTCCGGGATCATGGGCGCCTGGTCCGCCGGGGCTAGAACCGGAGGTGAGCGAGGTGGAGCGGCGCCGCCAGGGGGCGCGCGGCAAACGGCGGTGAGGGCGCGCGGGGCTGGACGCGCGGAACGGGGACGCGCGCGAGGGTGGGTGCAGACGCTGCGCCTGTGCAGTAAGCTCGTCTGTGGTCACTGGCTGGAAGGAAGGAGCCACACCCTGAGGAAAGGCAGGCGCTGCACACTGGAGCTGGGTCATTCGTGGGTCGCGAGAGCCGCGCGGTCGCAGAGTCAGAGGTAACACCTGAGACCGCTGGAGAAGTCCACAGTTACTAACCAGCCACACCGAAGGCTTTGAGACCAGATTATGAAGCCTGGGAAGCCTGCTTCAGTTTCACTACTCGGTGAGATCCAGGCAAGCCTGCGCTAGAGTGAGACACAAAAGCTAAATATGGGAGCTGGACTGATGGCTTGGGTTAAGAGAACCTATTGCTCTGCAGAGGATCCGAGTTCAGTTCCCCGCACTCACGAGGTGGCTCACTCACAACAGTCTATAACTCCAGTTCCTGGGGTTCTGACACCTTCTTCTGGCCTTTGCCAGCACCAGGCATGCAGGCACATGGTACACAAATATGCAGCCACAAACACGTATATGCATCAAATAAAACTTTTAAAAATTAAAGCAAAATAGTACCGGGTGGCACACACCTTTAATCCCAGGAGACAGAGGCAGACGGATCTCGGTGAATTCAAGGCCAGCCTGGTCTACAAAGTGAGTTCTAGGAAGTCAGAGTTATATACAGAGAAATCCTGTCTCAAAAATAAATAAATAGATAAATAAAGCTAAATAAATATATAGCAAAATAAACAAAGGTAGAACCTCAGAACTAACACACCCAGTATACAAGCTCCACTTACATCCCCTGCTTTCCACTTCTCGGCCCCTCCATCCTGAGTTCTGTATCTAAGGTGCCCTTGCTTTCTGTTTTTGCTTAGTTTTTTATCATGAGACCTTGCTCTTTTAAGCAGTCAGGGCTCCTGGGCTCAAACGATCTTAGTCGGGTGGTGGTGGCGCACGCCTTTAATCCCAGCACTCGGGAGGCAGGAGGATCTCTGAGAGTTCGAGTCCAGCCTGGTCTACAAGAGCTAGTTCCAGGACAGGCTCCAAAGCTACAGAGAAACCCTGTCTAGAAAAACCAAAAAAAAAAGAAAAAAGAAAAAAAAAACAAAAACAAAAACAAACAAAAAACAACGTGGTTTTTTGCACGCGTGTGTTTGATGTGCTTTGGTCAAACTCACCATTAAACTATCCTTCCCTCGCTATCACCTCACCTTAATTTCCACATCCTTCATAGCCCCCTTTTCTCATTCATGTCCTTATTATTCCTAAAGTCCACACGTAGTGCATGCATGATACTTGTCTTTCTGAGTCTGGCTTATTTGGCTTAAAAGGATCACCAGTTTCTTCCGGTTAGTATCCAGACACACCTTGGCCCTGCCCCTTGGGCACAGTCACCTCCCATCTTATGGCAAGCAGCTCCACTGTATGCAGTGCAGAGGTCCCTTTAAGAGACACGCTCCTCTTTGCTCACACTCTCATTCCTTCTACTCTTCAACTGGACCTTGGGAGCTCAGTCCAGTGCTCCACTGTGGTCTCTTTCCGTCTGCTGTTGGACGAAGGTTCTATGGTGATATTTAAGATAATCATCAGTCTGACTACAGGGCAAGGCCAGTTCAGGCACCCTCTCCTCTACTGCTTAGGGTCTTAGATGAGGTCATCCTTGTAGATTCCTGGGAATTTCCCTAGAGCCAGGTTTCTTGCTAACCCCATAATGGCTCCCTCAATCAAGATATCTCTTTCCTTGCTCTCATATCTGTCCTTCCTCCATCTCGACTATCCCATTCCCTCAAGTTCTCATCACCCCTCCCCTTCTCCCTTCCTCTTTCCCTTCTTTCTACTCCCCACCCCCTTGCTCCCAATTTTGTCAGGTGATCTTGTCTGTTTTCAATTTCCAGGTGGGTCTATATATGATCATGAAGGGTTCATCCGCTGAAACAGTTTACCTGAGCTAATGGAAGCTCACCAGCTCCAGCTGGACTGGGAAGGAACAAGCATAGGACCCAACTAGTCCCTCTGAATGTGGTTAACAGTTGCTTGGCTGGGGCAGACTGAGGGGCCACTGGCAGTGGCACTGGGATTTATCTCTACTGCATGTACTGACTTTTTGGGATCCTATTCTCTTTGGATGTATACCTTGCTCATCCTAGATGTAGTAGAGAGGGCCTTAGACCTTCCACAAAGCAAAGTGCTTTGCCCTCTCTTATGATTAGATGGGGTGGGATGGGAGGGTGTGTAGAGGGAATGGGAAGAGGGGAGGGAGTAGGAATTTAGATTGGTACTTTTAAAAAAAAAATCTAATGAATTTTTAAAAAAGAAAGACACAAGCTCCTGATCTCCCCCACTTCCCACCCCAAGCTGTCTCTCTGTCTCTCTGTCTCTCTGCCCCTTTCTCATTCTCTCTTCTCTCCCTTTTAATAAAACTCCATACTCAAGTTCTCTCTGCAAGGCGTTCTTTGTCACCCACCACAGTTTGGGTCCCCTCTCACACTGTATCTTACACTTCCATTTTCCTGTAAACAGTGAAAAGTCGTTCTTTGTAGTTTAATAAAACTACGTTTTCTTTATCATCTCATCCATTGATTTCTCCTTATCTTTTAACTAATTTTTTTTTCCAAATCCTTTTGCATCCCTAATACCTTGTTTTGTTTTCATGCTTGAAGCTTTATTTTTAGAATGATGTCTGGCCTGGATATCTGTGTTCTCTAAAAATTCATATACTGAAATCCTAACCCCTAAGTAAATGGACTAGGTGAAAGACTTTGAGAAGAACATAGACCCTGTCAGCAAACTCCTCATGAGTGGGACCTGTGTCTTTATAAGAGGCCCCTGGAGAGCTAGAAGCCCCCCCCCCATTGCCATCTATGACTCTGAAAACAGGCATATGACTCTGAAAGCAGACACTGAACCTGCTCAAGCAAGTCCTGAACCTCCTAGGCGAGTAAATTTTGAGACATTTCTGTTATCTACAGGGGTCTTTATTATAACATGCCATAATGACTTGAGTGAGTAGCCGATCGGGTCAGATCTTTGAACACTAGTTCCCAGTTCATGGTGTGTAGTGTGAAGCAGCGGGGCTGCGTCCCGCCACCCGCCGCCGGCTAGCTTTATCCGAAATAATTACACGGAAACTGTATTCTTTTAAAACACTGCCTGGCCCATAGTTTCAGCCTCTTATTAGTTAATTCTCACATCTTCCTTTAACCCATATTTAGTAATCTGGGTAGCACCACGAGTTGTGGCTTACCAGGAGAGATCTTAACCTGCGTCCATCTCGGAGAGGAGCAGCATGGAGACTCACCACGCGACTGCCTGAAGCGTCTCCCCCTAACTCTACTTCCTTGTTCCCACAATTCTGTTCTGTCTACTCCACCTACCTAATTTTCTGTTCTTAAAGGGCCAAGGCAGTTTTCTTTATTAATTAACCAATGAAAGAAACATAGACAGATAACTCTCCTCCATCATTTCCCCTTTTTCTGTTTAAACAAAAAAGAAAGGCTTTAACTTTAACATAGCAAAATTACATATAACAAAACAGTTATCAAGCAAGTATTACAGTTACAATATTTAAATCTATTTTATCTTTTATCATAACTAAGGAAAGCTATAACTATCTATTTATTCTTTAACTCCATCAAAGACTCCAGAAGGATATAATGCTACCTAAGTAAATAAGAAATAAGTAACTTATAAAACTCTAGAAATGACAGAGACAACTCGCTGCCTGGACAGTCACCCAAAGTTCCTCTGTACCGTTGGGGCATCCATCTTCGGGCTTCAGGCCCACAGTATCCAGCAGACAATTCCATGAAGCAGAAAAATTTCAAAGACAGTTCAGTCACTTTCTGCTGTGTCCTGCAGAACGTCTCGCAGACTCTTTCACGAATCAGGAACCCTGAGAGACCATCTCACCTTTAGGCAAGTTCAGCAGTCCTCTCTCTGCGGGTTCTTTGTGTCCAGTTTATGGAACAGTCCAGCCAAGAGCAGTTTCTTGCCCAAATGGCTAACAAACTCCATAAGTAGCCTCTTCGATGCCCATCTTCCTCTCGAAGTAGACTGGTGCTGCCAGGAGCAGACATGTCTCATTGTCATGAAAAACCCTAAGTTATTAAAACATTAAATGCCATATTCTGCAGTCTTTGAAAGATATGAAGAATGTCTATCTAACTGAAATATATCTCTACATATCTAGAAAATCTAATAACATGACTACAAGCTTAACTATTATCAATGATTATCCATTAACAACCTATATTTCCTAATTATACATTACAGTTTTTAAAATGAACTACACAATCAAAATAGCTTAATCAAGATCAGAAATACATATACATATAACAAATTGTCCTTAAAATCTATACCAATGCAAATTTTTATTGTGAATCTGTAATTTTTTACTATCCAGGAGCACTTCTTAAAAGGTTAACCACTTCTTAAAAACTTAAGTTGCGCCAGGTAGGGGTAATACGGTACTGCCTGTTTACAGCCAAGTCTAAACCTTAACTGCGCTGTTATTGTGGTAATTACGATAGATCCTGCCTGAGATCAGCACAGTTCAACGTGGCGGAGCAGAGCCAAAGCCGCTCCTGCCTCAGTCATTTGGTGCCCCTGAGCCGCACACAGTTCCAGGCACACAGCAGTCGACATTGGAGCCGCACTCAGCAGTTTAATTCTGAGACTGAGCGTGCAGCACAGAAACTCTTTTAATCCAAGTCACAGCCGAATCTGAGGCGCAGAGCACCGCGCAGTTTGAAAACACCTCTCTCTCTATGGCGGCAGGAATCCGCAAATGCTGTCCCGCTCGCCTAAGCCTGATTCCGCCATCTGCCCAGGTGCAGGCAGGGAGCAGTGAGCCATTGGCATGGTCTCAGAGTACTTTTTTTCCCAAGCGGGCAAGGTTTTTAAGTGGATTTAGTGACCACGTTGGAGCGCCAATCTGTAGTGTGAAGCGGAGGGCTGCGTTCCCGCCGCCCAGTCGCCGGCTAGCTTTATCCCCGAAATAATTACACGGAAACTGTATTCTTTTAAAACACTGCCTGGCCCATAGTTTCAGCCTCTTATTAGTTAATTCTCACATCTTCCTTTAACCCATATTTAGTAATCTGGGTAGCACCACGAGTTGTGGCTTACTAGGAGAGATCTTAACCTGCGTCCATCTCGGAGAGGAGCAGCATGGAGACTCACCACGCGACTGCCTGAAGCGTCTCCCCCTAACTCTACTTCCTTGTTCCCACAATTCTGTTCTGTCTACTCCACCTACCTAATTTTCTGTTCTTAAAGGGCCAAGGCAGTTTTCTTTATTAATTAACCAATGAAAGAAACATAGACAGATAACTCTCCTCCATCAATGGTGTTGCTTGGGGTGTGTGATAGCTAATTTTGATTGTCAACTTGACTACATCTGGAATCAGCTAAAAACCCAAGCAGCGGAGCATGCCTGTGAGGTATGGGGGGGGCGGTGGTTATTTGAGATGGAAGACCCTCCCTAACTCTGAGCCAGACCTTCTGCTAGCAGCTCACATGAAAGAACCCAGAAGAAACTCCTGCTTTTTGAGACTTGCCCTCACTCTCACTGCAAGTTTATCTAGCCTGCTGCCAGGCATCCCCTCAGCAATGTTAGAGCCGGCTTCTTTGGGATCCCAGCATAGACTAAGAACCAGCAGCTCTCTAGGACGCCTCCCAGACTCCAGCACCAAATCAGGACCCAGAAACATAGTCTGGAGGACCGACTGCCTGCTGAATTCTTGGCCTTTCCCTCGTGAGACAGCCATTGTTGGACTATCCATGATATATATATATATATATGTGTGTGTGTGTGTGTGTGTGTGTGTGTGTGTGTGTGTGTGTGTGTGTATGTATATATGTGTATATATGTATGTATACATATATATGTATATATATACATATATATATTATTCATTCTATCAGTTCTGTTCCCGTAGAGAACCCTGATAATATAGAGGGGTTTAGGAGGTGTGGTTTGCTGGAGGTGGTGGGCTTTTGGAGAAAAAAGCCTTGTACAGTTTCCATTCTGCTCTCTGTGCTCATGTTTGAGGGATGAGCTCTCAGCTTCCAGATCCGGACGCCATGCCTGACGCTCACTGCCATGCTTCCTGGAGTAGTTTAATATGATTGTCCCCCATAAGTTTGTAGGGGATGGCACTATTAGGAAGTATGACTTTGTTGGAGTAGGTGTGGTCTTGTTGGAGGAAGTATGTCACTGTGGGGTCAGGCTTGGAGGTCTTCTTTGACTTCCCTCAGTGTGACGCTCAGTCCACTCTCGTTGTCTTCTGATCAAGATGTAGCCAGCACCATGTCTGCCACCGTGCTCCCAACCATGATGATAAAGGACTAAACCCCTGAAGCTGTAAGCGAGCCACCATTGTTAAATATTTTCCTTATAAGAGACGTCGTGGCCACGCGTCTCTTCACAATAACAGAAACCCTAAGACACATCCTCAACCTCACGAACTTATATCTCTCTGGAACATAAGCCGGATTAAACTCTCCTTTCTATAAACTGCCATGGTCATGGTTTTTATCACAGCAACAGGAAAAAAAAAATCAACTGGTATACTTAGCAAAAGTAGACAAACGCTGCTATCACGCTGTGTGTTCTCTTCAGCGACTTCCTTCTCCCAGGGCTGTTTCTATGACTTACTCACATGTCAGAGGCAAGGAGGTCCTTGTGCTGACCGATAGATACTAGGGAACCATTAATATGACACACACAGTGTTGTTCTTTCAAAGGAGGAGACTGATAACTTGTTATCCACCATGGTTAATAGCCTGGTGG
Organism: Arvicola amphibius; assembly: GCF_903992535.2. NCBI lineage: Eukaryota > Metazoa > Chordata > Mammalia > Rodentia > Cricetidae > Arvicola > Arvicola amphibius. Next base: position 151,419,303 of record NC_052047.1, on the reverse strand, counting down.
CTTTTGCGCTGTGTGACTGAGACCATACTGGATCCTCCCCAAAACCCTTATTGTGAACTTGTTTTCCCAGTCAATCTATAGCACCACCGAGGGGTCACGTGTACTGTACAAGGAGTTTCAGTGTGGTCAAGTCCAACCTTTGTTTCACTTACTTTGTGCTTTATTGTGCACATGGGATTGAGTTATTATCACCAGGAAAGTTTTACCAAATTGTGCTGTGCTTAAATATGCCAAAAATAAATTATCTGGAGTCAGACTTACAAAGTTTGAACCAGCACTAGCTACTTAGTCATGCTGCGTTGAACTCCCTTCTTGCCTCCCAAGGACTGTTACTCTGATGGCCATTGTGGTCACAGAGACACATACACATATTCATATTACTGTAGAGACTGTAAAATAGTCCACTGTGTGGTCATACCTTGATTTATTGATCCGGTGATAAAGTTACTGGGTGGATAGCTTTGATTGTTTGCCTTTCTCCTTAATTGAAGCAATTGGAAAGGAACCTGAATTGTGTCTTGGTATATTCATGCAAGAGAGTTATTGAGACTTGATACCCAAGGGTACATATAAATTTTCAGCTTTAAATAAAAAAAAAACTATCTTTTTTCTAACTGACAATATCAATTTTCAATTCTACCAGGAATATGTTAGAGGTCTTATTGGTTTACATTTCATCAGTGATTAATGTCAGGAGCCGTGTGACTTCTTCGGGGGACAAGACCTGAGAATAGCACACACAAGTTGTCCTTGTGACAAGACCCTGGAGAATCTGACCCATATTTAGCAAGGCCAATGGATAGTTCACGGCATAACTTTGGGCATGACCCCAGGAACAAACATGCCACCTGCTCTTCTCGTTTTCTTTATAAAAAACATATTGCTGGCTGCTTCTAGCTTTACTTTCTCAGAGCTGTGGATAAAATAGTTATTACTTCAGGAAAACTTCCCCCTGATCTTCCTCTGGGTGAGCCAGAGAGGATGTTGTTAAAAATAAACAGTGGACCTGATTCAGCCCCTAAAGCCTTTGATGGTTCAAGTGTGACCATGAATTCAGTCTTCTCAAGAACAGGATGTTGCCTTTCCAACGCACCTTGTGACTAGCCTGAAAGAGTCACAGACATTCATGACAATATTACAAATTATTTACATAACTGTTCTGAAGAGAATGATTTTAACCACAAGGGTCTAGGAGAAATTCTAATAAATAGATGATAACAGGAGTTAATGGGAACAGTCTAGGAACGGAGAATGAAGCAGAATGATAGAAACCCACAATGCCCTCATTGGGTAGCTCACAACTGCCAATACACCAGCTATGGGGGATCTGATGCCTTTGTGGGCATTTGCGCTCAAATGGCATATACAGGCATACACTAAACATAAATAAAAATGATAAGTAAGTGAATACCACAAGAGCAATGGGATAAAATGTGGTTGGTAACGCTTCTGCTCATTCACGAAAACCCAGCACAAGACACAGGGGACTTGTTCATCACTGGGAAAGGAAAGAATGTTCATATGTGAGAATGATTATTCATGTTGAGAAAAGTGAAGATTTTTCCCCAAATACACAAAAATAATTCCAGCTAGGTTAAATGGGGGTGGGGCCAGCTGCCAAGATCTGTCTACTCTTCCTGACTAGTTTTTCTCCTACTGTTCGCACCTCTAATCATCCCATCTAGTTCCCAGGTGTTGTGGACTGGCTCCTATGTGACTAAGGACCCCTTTCTTGTTCTGGAGAATGGATTCTTGGGGTGTTTTGAGCTTGCCCAGGTCCCTCCCAGATGTTCAAAACCTAGATGACCTAGAGAGAGAGGCATCATGCCACCCTTCTTCCTCCACTGCCCCAGAAGGCCCTCATTGGCCACACCCCTCACCACTGGACCTTGGAGTTGAGGAGGAGAGCACAGACCACTGCCCTAATTCAGGCCAGTTGTGACCTCTAAAAAAAACTGTATGCTGAATCCTGACCCCTAGAACTTTAGAAATGTGATTGTGTTTATAGACACAGCCTTTCTGGAAATAATTAAGATAAAAATGAGGTCTTGTTGGTGTACCCTAGTCCAATATGATTGCAGCCTCACATAAAAGGGAAAATAGAACCCAGCCACAGAGAGCAGAGACAACCGTTTGAGAACAAGAAGAAGCCGTGTGCCACCCCAGGATAGAGACCCCAGGAGAAACCCAACCTGTCAACAACACCTGATCTTCAACTTCCAGCCTCCAGAACAGACAAAACAGAATTCTGTCGTTTACAGCCCCACCCCCAGTCTGTTGTGTTTTGTTGTGGCAACCCAGGTGAATGAGTACATCCTCCCTGTTTCCTAGCAGAACCGAGTGTGGAGTGGGTGAAGGGCGCCACTGGCCTTGGGGACCCAGATCTGACTACAGTGCAGGGCGTTGTATCCTGGCTCAACTGGTCTCTCCACCTATAGTTTCTCCTCCCCACTGTACATAGATAGCATTTATTTATCCCGAACACGGCTGGGACTGGATTTCCCACAGAAATACCTTTGGCTCTGCTGCTCCACCTACCCAGCAGGAGCTGAACAAACTCCCTGGCTTGTGCTTTCAGTTACAAGCTAAGTCGAGGCTTCTCAGACATTCATGCACAACAGAACTGCCTGCAGGGCCAGTTCTTGAACTTCACCCCCAAAATACCCTCTTCAGTAGGCCTGGGGTGGAGGCCCCACAATTCACCTCTCTGGCAAACTTCTAGATGAGGAGATCAGGTGAAGTAGCCCATCCAGATCCCTCAGCGCAGGCCCCTCACTTGCTCTCCCCGTCCCAGGAACTATTTTCCTTTTCTGCACCCACGCACTTGGTCCTGCCAGGAATTCCCTGCTGCCAAATCTGACACGGTTAGACTAACTAGACTAAAGACAAGTTAGGCTAAAGTTGAGAAGTTATGCTATTTTTAAAGGAGAAGCTTTACTGGAATCTGTACCAGGCCTTGAGGCCTCTCCTAAAACACAGCTCTCTAGGCCCAGGCTCAAACACAACACCCGGCAATGGGCACCCTCTTGACCCACAGGTGAACAAAGGGAAGTGACTGTTCAGAGAGAAGAAATGACTTGTGGGAGGACACAACACGCAAGAGCAGAGGCTGAGTTCCCACCAGCCCAGGCTGCTCTGTCTGAGCCCAAGGGAACTCTCCTCTCCCTTTACTGGCCCCACTTTCTTGTGACCCCTAGTTGGTCCCTGGCATTTGCAGCTAATGCTGAAATGGTCTCAAGGGACTGTACAACTGGGAGAAAGGGGCATAGGGAAAGAGGCAAGGGAATGAGGGCAGGAGGAGCCAGGGAGCTGGGGGCGGAGCCTCTCGAGGAACCTGCACACGTGTACCACCACCATCCCTTCCTCTGACCCGCTGAAGGCCCAGGTGAGCCCTCGCTGAAAGGAGCCAACCCCAGGCTTCCCTTTGAGATGGCAGAGTGCTTCAGACACAGATGGGTTAGTTAACCGGCCCGTGACTGAGAGCCAGCTACCAGCCCCTGGACAAGGCGCTCCTGCTAGCAGCATTCAAAGCTGCTGCTGTGTACCGCCACGGCTGGGGGCGGAGCGGGGGCCGATATGGGTCCTAGAGGTGGACCACTGACCTTCCCAGGTCTGCTCCAAAAAGCATTAGGACTCCATAAAGAACAGGTGAGACTAACAGCTTGAACAGCTGTTACAGAGGCTGAAGACCCTGCCTGGAAAAGATTCGGTGGGGGACAGCGCTGCTGGAATCAGGATTGGCCGCTGAGTTGGAGTTGCCCCGCCTGCTCCCATGTCCGCGGCTGAACACCTGGACCCGATTCCTGACAACTTCATCCTGCAGCCGCCGGTCTTCCACCCGGTGAGTAGTCTTAACTCAGTTGAGGAATCAGCTAAATTCCAGCTTGCATGGGAGTGATTGGGCTCCCAGGGTCCTTGCCTCTTCAGTTTGTCTCTTCTGAGCGGGGTGACCAGAAGAACGGAGGTGGGATTGTTGAGAGACACTAACGACTAAAGGAAGCTGCTTCTCCGAGCTGGAAGGAAGGGCCTGGGAACGCTCCCAATCAGGAGTAGTGGAAAACCTTCTCTCCTTCCTCCCGTTCAGTGCCCAGGAGACTGCAGCCCAGCAATGCTCTACAGAAGGCCAAGCTCCCAGCAGGCACTGCCACTAATGAGCACTGGTTATTACCTTGCCCTGCTTGGTCGTCGTCGCGTCTCTAGAGGCCTCCATCTCTCAGTTAATTAACACATTCTGCCAAGAGCCTGGGAACTGGAAGCCACTGTGCTGCTGGGTCCTGCAAAACTGTGGGCACCATGCCATGTGGAGAGCCTGGCCTCTGGCATCTCCCCAGGTGCCTGAGTAATGGGCTGAAGTACGGGAAATCTCCTGGGCGCCCATCGCCTCTTCACAGGCTAAGAACCACCACCTGGAGGGCTCCCTGGGGTGGTCTGGGTTCTCTGATTGCCACTGGGTGTTGACAAGCAATACATGAAGGCTGACACTGTGACCCCGCCACGGGGTTCACCTGCTGGCCTGTTGGTAAGCCTTTTGCAGAGCTCCCACAATGCTCAGATACTTGCTGAGCCTGTTGAAGGGAAAGGCAATGAGGCTCCAGTTATAAGGGGCTATGATCTTAATGGGAAAATATCTAGCCAGTGCCTCTATACTAGGGAGCCAAGGACCAAGCTAGCATCGTGAGCTAAGTGCTCCGAGAACTCAGGAGAGGGAAAGCAAAAAAGTGTCCAGATGGAGACAGAGAGAAAAGGGTGAGAGGGAACACGCCCAGAAAGAGTTGAAAAGTGTATGCGTACTTTAGGAAGGCCAGGTGTAGCACGATTAATAAAAACTCAGAGACAGAAATTGGGGTTCAACCTGAAGACCAGAAAAGCAAAACAGCCAGCCACTGGTTCTTACCTCGACCTCAGTCTGAAATGGCGATCCTGCCTCCAGGAAACCTCAGAATGAGACTGAGACTGAGAGCTGTCTCCTCCCATTTTATAATCCTCTCTAGTTCTGAGATTAAGGGCATGCACCACTACTGCCTGGTTCCTATGGCAAGCTACTGTGGCTACTGGGATTAAAGGTGTGTGTCATTGCTGCCTGGCCTATAGGTCTGGCCAGTGTAGATGTTTACTTTGCTGATCCTCAGGCAAACTTTACTTATTAAAATACAAATGAAATATCACTGCAGCCAGGCACCCTCTGTGTGAGAAAAGATGGGCCCCGGGGGTGACTGACCACTGCTGGTGTCTCTGAGAGTTCACAGCAGGGTCAGCTTGGTCCCAACTTCTCCATTCTTTCCTCCTCTCAGCTCCTAAACTCTGGACACTCACCAGTCCTCAGTTTCCTTCCCGGGTGGCATCCAGTGGGTGAACTCCTCAGTGGGGGTCACAGTAGCCTGTTGGTGCTCTGACAGGGCCATGAAGCTATATTATAGGCTTCCCCCAGACATTGTGGTTTTGACATCACTGCCCAAGACAGGAGAGCTTTGAGAAGACCTGTGATGGTTCATTGGACTAACCACTTGATGGGATTTAGAATTGCCATGGAAACAAATCTCTAGATAAGCCTGTGAGGTATTATCTAGACACCATTAATCAAGGTAATGAGAGTCACCCAGAGTGTGGGGTGGCACCATTCTGGGGGCTGAATCCTGGTCTAAATAAAAAAGCGTGCATCAGGCTAAGCACCAGCTTTCATGGTGGCCTGAATCCTGACCGGATACAATGTCACCAGCTGCCCTGCCTCAGGCTAAGCACCAGCTTTCTTTGAATCCTGACTGGAATATATGTGACCAACTGCTTCACGCTCCTATTGCCGTGATGGACTGGCCCCTGGAACTGTGAGGCAGAAGAAACCCTCCCTTCCTTCAGCTGCTCTTGTCGGGGATCTTGTCAGAGCCATGAGAGAAGTAACTTACCCCAGCATATCAGAGAAAACTGGCTCTTCCCCACAAGGACACTTTCTCTTGAAGGCTTATTAGCTACTTTGTCTTATTGCTGTGAAAAAAATACTTAGCAGAAGCAACTTAAGGCAGGAAAGCTTTGTTCTGGCTCCCAGCCATAGGAGATGTGTCCCCTTGCCAGGAAGGTAGTAGGAGGTGCCACTCTCACAACTCAAGTGTCAAGAATAGAAGGCCACGAGGCTTGTACAACACTGGTCTTTGCCTTTTTATTCGGTCTGGGAGCAGCCTACAAAAAGGTACTGCCCCCATTTAGGGTGGGTCTTCCCACTTCAATTATCCTTACCTAGAAAATCCCTCACAGATGTTCCCCAGAGTGTGTTTCTGCAGTATCTGTAAATTTCATCAAGCTAACAGTCAAGATTGACTTCACAGTGGAGAAGCTGAGTTTCCTGGTCTTTCCTCTCCACCACACCCACCCCTACATACAGAAGTCCCTGGCTCCGCCTCTAAGTCTTCTCACCCCGGTTCTGGTTCTCTTCCCTGTTCAGGTGGTTCCCTATACCACAACAATTTTCGGTGGCCTGTATGCAGGCAAGATGATCATGCTGCAGGGTGTGGTCCCTCTACATGCACAAAGGTAAGAAGGACTGTCTAAGACTTCGTAGAGCCCAGATTTAGGGGCATCAACCTGGGGTTCCTCTCTATCTTCAGAATGTCTATGGGTCTCTGATCAGAAGGGCCTCTCAAAAATCACACAACGCTGCCACCAGGTTTCAGGTGGACTTCCAATGTGGGTGCAGCCTGCACCCTCGGCCAGATATTGCCTTCCACTTCAACCCTCGCTTCTACACTGTCAAACCCCATGTCATCTGCAACACCCTTCAAGGTGGAGTCTGGCAGAAAGAGGTCCGGTGGCCTGGTGTCACCCTGCAGAGAGGTGCTAGCTTCCTCGTCCTCTTTCTCTTTGAGAACGAAGAGGTGAAGGTGAGTATAAAGTATAAAGGAGATGCATCAAGCAGTCCAGGCCTGGCACCCTACACCATTCCTTCTCTTGTCCAACTTTCCGTGACCCTGCGATAAACAGCACTGTGGAGAGGGGGCTAAGGCTGCTCTGGGCCCACACAGCAGTAAGAAAACACTAAGGCCCCTGGGTCTAGCGGGCAGAAGAATCCATGGTCAGGGCAAGCACTTGGAGGGCTCCTGCTTGGTGTCGGGCACTGTGCTAAACCCTTTGTGAGAATTGTGCCCATTAAGTCCTCCCCACAAGGTCTGAGGTGGGTACCGTCACAATCCCCTGACAGCTGAGGCAGCAGGAGACAGGGAGAGTACTTAATGCCCAGACTTTGACCTCCAATATGAGCCTAATAGACAGATAATGAGACCTTCAGAAGGCTCCATAGGACAAGATTGCTGTAGAAGGGAAGTGCTAATGCACACGAATTATCCCCAACTTCCTGAGCCTTGGTTTCCTTCCTGTAGATAGGAGAAGGAAGAGGAGAAGAAAGATAATGGCAGTGATAACAGTGGTGGTGGTGGTGGTGGTTGCCCTGAACCACATGGCGACCATTGCTGTTTGACAAAGTTCTAGCATTCAACATTGTAGACAATTCTCCAGCACCTTTTAACTTTCATTTTTATGATTCTCACTACGTGTTATGGGAGTTCCCTTATGTCTTTTCCTTTGGGAAATTCCATGTGGGCTTTGAAGGATGAAAATGTGTAAAACCGCAGCCTCTTTAAACAAAATAATTCCTAGGAAAAACTTCCCTCCACCGTGGAACCATATAGCTGGATGATTCTGTGCTCAGGAATCCTGTTGTGCCCTCGCGATTACACCAAGAACAGGAAAGTTAGAGGTTTACTAAGGACACACTTGACGCCAAGGATGAAATGCCTACAATTCAGATCCAGGGCCTGAGGCCATTAAGGGCAAGAGTTCATTTAATAAGTACAGAGAAATCAAAGTGGAATAAGGGGAAAGAGTAAGACATCTTGATCCTCTCTCCCAGGAGCATATGAGGGGAACAGGCCCATATAGTAAGAGACCAAGACACAAGGGAGGCAATTAGGGGACAGCTCAGCACAAATGCTGCATCCTGCCCCTAGTGATATTACCATGCACGAGAATGGACCACAAGATATACGATGAAACCCACTTTAAGAGTTTTATTAATAAAGAGAAGGGGGAGGGAAAAAGGGGGTGGTGCACAGGCTTGTTTGAAAGCAAGGTGGTGAGAGAACGTGGAGTGGGCGTGTCTGCTTTTTAAAAGCAGTTTAGCACATGCGCATAGGGGCTCACATGGACCCATCACACAATTACAGTGACCACTCTGCCCGTAGATTACCTAGGGCATAAAGTCCTAGAGTTACTAGGCAGTTTGCATGAATGCTGATGGTGCATGCGAGGCCATGGGACCCAGAAATACTAACGCCTGGGGTGACTAAGCATTCTGCCTGAATGCTGATGGCTGTGGGAACCCGGATGTAATAGAAATAACAACACCTAGAGGAGTGAAAATTGTTCTTAAATTGTAGTGAAGTGTCTGGGCCCCAGAAAAAGTCCTTTTCCCAAAGTCATGCATTTGGTTAAAGGCCTCCTTTCCTTCAGGGACTTGAGGAAAGTTCCTACTTGCTAAAAGCGGTTATTCTTATCTCTGGCGGGAGCAACTTGCAGTCCCCATTGGTATAAGTGGGCTACTGGTGGAGCTGCTGACCCTTTGAGTACAATAGGCATTTAGATACTTGCCAAACTCAAAACTTTTGTCTCAGAAAAATGCTATAACGAAGGGCCACTTTTGCCCCTGAATCAGTGAGCCTGCGTTCAATCTTGCCTGTGGCTAAATTAAGTACAAAAGATGTAACCGGTTTCAATAAGCTCGATGGCAGCTTTCCTGATTCACCCTCAGATTTTGTCCTTCTCCCCAACCCCGACCCCGACCCCCAACCCCAACCCCAGGGCTCCATATTTTCTCTTTGCCACCTGACCCCTGCCAAAGCAGGTCTCCAGCAGGCAGCAGCAATGATAATGCTGACAACTCACACTGGCTAGGAAGGGAGAGCTCTGTCATAGCGCATGGACAGTGCTCTGGATCAGCTCTGCCACCTACAGCTCTCCAACCTGGGGCAGATTACAGAAGTGTATCTGCACAATGCACCTGTCTTGCAGAGTTTGGAAAAAAGTAAGTAGAATCTAGGAAGGCATGGGCATGCTAGGGCCTGGGAGAGATTATGCAAACAGTAAACAGTGGACCGCTCTTCAGCTGGGCTCTGTCTGCTTCTCCAGGTGAGTGTTAATGGACAGCATTTTCTTCACTACCGCTACCGGCTCCCACTGTCACGTGTGGACACCCTGGGCATATATGGTGACATTTTGGTGAAGGCTGTTGGATTCTTGAACAGCAATGTAAGTGAGCCATGACTGGGTCAGTGGTGGCTTCTGACTTCCCCTGATCTGGACAGGTCTGAGGCTCGCTCACTCACCCCAGACTGAGAGACGGAGAGCTTACATGCCCCAGATAACTGAGAGAGACGAAGTGCACAAGGTGTCAGAAATGAACGGGGTGGGAAGAAGAGAAGGTAACTTCAGTAAGGAAGCCCTGGAGCCATAGACAAGAATCTTTCCTAACAGTGGAATCTGCTTGTCACTGAGGGAGCAAAGGATTCAGCACATCAGGATCCATGCAAGTTGCAGTTTGAAAGATAGACCCTGTCTACCCAATTAACTTATTCAAAACACAGCTAAATGTGTGGCTCAGTGGTAGAGCACTGCCCCGGCAAACAGAAGGCCCTAGGTTCAAACCCTAGAGCTGCCAAAAACAGCCCTGGGTTGATTCAGTAAACCTGAGGTGGGGCCAGGAATAGAAATGCTCAACACACCAGCTTTAAAAGGCATGAGATGCAGACAGGGACTTACAGTGGTCCCAAAGGATTGTGGCTTTTTTTTTCTTAACAGCCATTTGTGGAAGGCAGCAGAGAGTATCCAGTTGGATATGTGAGTTCCTTTCTTCTGTTTTTTATTACATTTATTTATTTTGTGTGTGTGACTACACAATGTGTCCATGTGTGTATGATGAGGAAACCATGCATGTGTGGAGGTCAGAGGACAATTTGTAGGAGTTTCCTTTCCCCACATGTATCCAGGGAAGGAAGTCAGTCGTCAGGCTTGATGGCTCCCCAGCACAGATATCTGAGTCTTTGGGGAGCAAGGCTGGACAGTCATGCTTAGACGCCAGCTGGCCTCTGTCCTCCCTGCACATGGTCACACAAGGCCCAACTGACCCTCCCCTCACTGCTGTGGACACCGGCAATATGCCTGGCTCCCTTAAGTCCCTGGAAAGCCCAGATTTGCTTCTCCTCTCCTATCTCCAAGGTATCTAGCTACCTGCAGAGGCCCATGATGCCCATTGGAAGATACTTTCTATGGAGTTTTAGCTCCTCAGACCAACCCTGCAAGATGACTGAGGTTGGCTTCACAGGACAAAAGAGGGAGATGAGAGCCATGACCTTACTAGAGACATGGGATGGCCGCTCCACCCTCCTTCCACCTCTTCCGCACCACTCAGAGAGGGGTATCTTAAGATTCAAAGGATCCCCCATTGGGAGTCCAATCGCTCACCTGCTGCTAGGAGAGGCACAAACTCTGTGTCCCCCAATGCAAGCAAAGTAGGAAGACCTCTTTGCCCAGACAAATGCTAACAGCCTCCCCTGCTTCTTTGTCTCCTTCAGCCCTTCCTGCTGTATAGCCCCAGACTGGTAAGTAGCCCTGCTCCAGGACTCTCCTAGAGCGTAGACCCATTTCAGCTCCCTGACTTCCCGGACTCCCTCTCTCTGTGGAACACCACATTAGTGGGAGGGTGAGGCAGCTCTAGGCTGAACTCCAGGTTCATCTTCCCCTCTTCACTTACTCTGCAAACGGGTATTTAATACTACCCTGTGACCGGCTCAGTGCCAAGCATTAGGCTAGGGGGGGTCCATCCAGTCCCAGACCTCCAGTTGCTCATAGGTGTCAGAGTGACAAACTGCCGCATGCCTGCTGTATACGGTTCAGAGCACATCTGTAGAAGGCACCAGGACACTGAGCGCAACCTGGAGGGGCCCGAGGAAGCTCTCAGCAGGTCTACAGCAGGTGCTTACTATATGGCAGGACTGAGTCTCCTAGTTGCAAGCCTCTAGAGAAACTCACCTACCCTGGTGTCCCTGGGTCCCTGAGGGTAGCCTGCTGGTGAGGGACCCTGACACCCCTATGATCACCATCTCAGTCATTTTCTATCTCTGTCAGGAGGTGCCCTGCTCACGTACTCTTCCTCAGGGTCTCTGGCCTGGGCAAGTCATCGTAGTTCGAGGACTGGTCTTGCAAGAACCGAAAGAGTAAGTATTTAATTTCTAAGAAAGGACAGGAGGGAGGGAGGGAGGGAGGGAGGGAGGGAGGGAGAGAGGGAGGGAGGGAGGGAAGGAGGGAAGGAGGAAGGGAGGGAAAAAGGAAGGAAGGAGGGAGGGAAGGAAAGAAAGAAGGAAGGAAGGAAGGAAGGAAGGAAGGGCCCTGTGGTTAAGTTTCCAGCATCACCATTTCGCCGCTTATTAGAGCAGAGGAAAGAGAAGTAAGTTAGCCCAGGTTGCAGAGATCGTGACCAGGGTTGGGGCTGGGAACGGTAGCTCCAGTCATGGGTGCTGCGTCCCTGTGGAGTGAACTAGCTTCACATCACAAGTCCCAGAAAGGAACCTTTGTAGTTGAGACCCAGATAGGGGATATGGCCTCCTACTTTTTCGCAATGCTTGGTTTAGGAAACAACCAAGCTACCCTAGAAAGGAAGTGTTTGGGAGCCAGAACCTAGAGGCAGTTAGAAAATGGATGCTTCCTGGCTTCCCCTCCAGTGGATACTCAAACCCTGACCTGTAGCTTAGATCCATTTAGACTAGAGGCTTCAGTGTCCCCTAATGTCACCCTGACCACATTCAATCTCTCGGTAAGAGATTCCCTCTAGATGCCCATTAAAACTCTGGAGCTGGAGAGATGGCTCAGCATCTAGGAACTCTCCCAATACAACACGAGGGCTGGAGTTCAGACATCAGCACCCATGGAACAATCCAGGTACACTCATAATCCCCAGCACCCATGGAGACAGAGACAAGAAGAACACTGGAGCCTGCTGGCCTCTAGCCTCACTGAGAAGCTCAGGGAGGGAGCCTGTTTCAAAAGAATAGCAGAAAAAAATTAGGGAAGGACACCTGACACCCTCCTCTAGTCCTGGAGTCTCTGCCTCCAGCCTTCTGCTTCAGAGACACAACAGCCTGAAGGCAACAGAGACTGATCCACTTCTCTTCCTGTGTCCTGTAGTTTCACCCTGAGCCTGAGGGATGGGGCCACCCGTGTTCCTGTGACACTCAGAGCTTCCTTCACAGACAGAACACTGGCCTGGGTCTCCTCCTGGGGACGAAAGAAGCTGATCTCAGCCCCCTTCCTCTTTTACCCCCAGCGATTCTTCGAGGTAGGTCTGAGCCATCACATCTCTTCTGGAGCCTATTCCCATAGTGATCTGGGAGACTATGGGCTGCATCTGGGTATCAATGAGCAGACCAATACCCTGGAGCTAGGTAGCCAGAGCCAGTCCCACAGAGAGACTGTCCAGACATTGGCCTTCAGTACTCTATACTGATGCCAGAGATGCTGGACCCAGAAACACAGGCATAATGAATGCAGGTGGGGCCAAGCATCCGTTGTCTTTAAAAGCTCCCCTAAGCCTCTAATGGCCAGGTGTGACAGAGCACACCTGTAATGCCAGGCCTTGGAAAGTAGAGGCAGAAGGATCAGGAGTTCAAGGCTAGTCTCAGCTACATAGGAAGCTTGAGGCCAGCCTGAGCTTCATGAGACCTGATCTCGAGTTCCCTTTATGGCTCCAGCGTTTAACCAGGACTGAGAACATTTCCCAGTGGAAAGCAACATTGCAGATGGTGAACTTTAACCCCTGGACCTGACTGTCTCTGATCATTGTGTCCCCTCATTAGAGGAGGATTTCTCTAGTGGTACAGCAGGGAGGGTTTGTCTGGAAGCCCACCACCCAATCAGGTTCTTCTTACCAGGTACTGCTTCTGTGCCAGGAGGGAGGGCTGAAGCTGGCACTCAATGGGCAAGGGCTGGGGGCCACCAGCCTGGATCAGAAAGCCCTGGAGCAGCTGCGGGAGCTCAGGATCAGTGGAAGTGTCCATCTCTACTGCGTCCACTACTAGGGAGGACTCCAAGGGCACCCCAATCGAGGAGAGAAGAGGAAGGGCAGCTGCAGCCAGGGCTCCACAGTACAGCCTCGCTCTGCCATCCTCGCTGGACCATTGACCTGTCCTGACATCACCACGTCAGGCCTGTTCACGTCAGGTCACAAGCTTGCGTCTATAAGGGCGTCAGGGCCCCACGACTAGGGAAGGCTTATAGCTCTGTACCTCTTCTACCAGGAGCTTGGTGGCTCTGTTTTCCTAGACTGTACTCAAGGAGAACAAACTTTATAACCTCACAAAGACATACACACATTTATTGCATTTTAATCAATTCTGAAAACAAGGGTCCAGGTCAATGTGGTGGCCCTGCACCCATCTTCAGCATTCAAACTCTGCCTTGGTCCTCCTTCCACCACTCCGTGGGGCCATGGGGCTGAAACTATCCAGGCCCAGCCACTGAGAAGGCAAATAGAGTGTGAAAAGATAGGCCCGGGCCTATGATCAACACATCCTATCTACCCTCAAAGGCCATCCCATCTATAGTCACATTTCCATTTTCACTCAGATTTTATCTACAATTGCTCAATAGTTTGTGAAGCTTTGCCCAAAGTCACAACCACCACAGTTGCTTGCATGGTTTTGGCTAAAGGAAAATAGCCACATCCCAGAAAAACACACTGATAATGAGGTCACATTTTAGTCACCTAGCCATGTAAACAACAATGATCACTCATAAAATTATAAAAATAGTCTAGGTGGGTCAGCGGCTATGCTGTCTATGTATAATATACTCTGGGATGTTCACATAGTGGCAAAATGGTTGAATAATGAGTTTCTCAGAATTTCTCCCTGTCATAAAATGACACATGACTTAGCGGAATGAAAAAAGGAAGACTGTAGACGGTTTGATTTGTTCTACTCCTGGAAATAGAGTCTGGGCTCACCTTACAATGGACCTCGGATTATATCACTTGGAAATGTTTCTGTGACACCATCCACATGCCCGTAGCTGTGACAAGTCACTGGGTGGAAGATGCTGATGAAGGATTCGCTATTTCGTAACTTTATACTCTAAGCAGAGAGTCATTTTCTTCCCTCATCTGTTTTCCAAGAATGATCATATATCTATCATGAAAAAAAGAACTCAATAAATATGTGGGGGTGACTTTTACTACCAATATGCCTTTATTATAATCCAGGAAAGGTAGAAGTCAGAGAAAAAGATGGCTGAGAGGCAACCCCTAGACACCAAGGCTCCGGATTCTGGGAAGAATATGGGCCAAAAAGAGAGACAGGCCACTTAACCAGGAGCAAAGCCTGTGCCTGCTCTTATATACCTTGATGGTCTTCTTATACCTTTAAAGCCAACCCTAAAACTCTGTAGAGAAATTTTTTTTTTTTTTGTTTTTTCGAGACAGGGTTTCTCTGTAGCTTTGGAGCCTGTCCTGCAACTAGCTCTTGTAGACCAGGCTGGTCTCGAACTCACAGACATCTGCCTGCCTCTGCCTCCCGAGTGCTGGGATTAAAGGCGTGCGCCACCACCGCCCGGCTTGTAGAGAAATTCTTTATTCTCCTTAAAACTTTTTCTCAACTTTTCTCAGATACCACAATAGTTTTAGATTTAGGTATTATTAGATACCACAATAATTTTTTTAAATAAACTTGTTAAGGACTTGAAAGATGGCTCAGCAATTAAGAGCACTTGCTGCTCCTCCAGAGGACCCCTGGTACAATTCCCAGCCTCCACATGGCCACCCATACCTATCAGTAACTCCAGTTCCAGACGATCTGATGCCCTCTTCTGGCCTTCACAGGCACTGCATGAATGTGACAGATATACACAGGCAAAACACCCACATAAACAAATAAAAATTAGCCAGGTGGTGGCGGTAGTGCACGCCTTTAATCCCAGCACTCAGGAGGCAGAGGCAGGCAGATCTCTGGGTTCGAGGCCAGCCTGGTCTACAGAATGAGTTCCAGGCAGTCAGGGATACACAGAGAAACCCTGTCTCAAAAATCCACCAAAGAAAAGAAAAAAATTTTAAATAAACTTGTCAGTTCCCACACATACATATTCCATGATTTGCACTAATACCTCAGCAGCAATTGTTGATATAATCATATTTACTTATTTAATCTACTAAAGAAATAAATTATATTGAGAAAAATCTAATATACTACCTTAAAATTTTTGGAGTAAGATTTATTTGGTGCAGATGAATCTTAATAAATACATCATGCATTTATTCACTACTATGTATTATTTTGTATTATATTCATAAATTAAATTGGCCTGTCATTTTACTTATTCATACGTATTAGTGGCTTCTCTATTGCTGTGATAAACACCGTGACCAAAGAGACTTCTAAAAGACACGGTTTATTTAGGCTTATGGTTCTAGGAATTTGTCATGGCAGGAGACAGCAGGCATGATGGCTGAGTAGCAAGATGAGAGCTCGCATCTTGAACTATGCAAGCAGGGAGAGCAAATTCAAAATGGCAGAAGTCTTTAAACTCCCAAAGCCATCCACCCCCCCAGTGACATGTTTCCTCCAACAAGGCCACACCTCCCAAGTCTCCCCAAACAGCACCACCCACAGAGGACCAAGTATTCAAGCATCTGGACTATGGGGAGCATTCTCCTTCAAACCACCAAATCATGCATGTGTTAGACTTTCATTGCTACGACAATTTAAGGAGAGAAGAATTTTTGCTGTCCACTCATCATGGTGGAGAGCACTTGGGACAGCTGCTCACATCAACCTGGAAGCCAAGGGTGAGGTGGGATATGCCCACACTAGCTAGCTTGCTGTTTTCTTTTTCCTCTATGACTCCCAGCCTATCAGACCATGGTGCCTGCGTTCGGGTCAGGTCTTTCACACTTAGTAAATCCTCATAGACACATGGGAATCACACTTCACTTCTCTTCCAGACATTGCCTAACAGAGTATGAAGGAAGTTAAATCAAATACTCAAAAGTCGACACAAAAGGAATAGCAGCAGCTGGTAGATACTACCTGGCCTTCAGATGGAGGCATTAAATCATCTGGAATTTTCCATGATAGCATCTGCGACACAGAGACAGTGCTCTTCTATAAATGCCTTGGGTGCACCTAACTCCAGTTTGTCTTTAGAAGGCACTTGCTGTGGAAAAGTCCACGTTCTCTGCTGGACTGGACTTTGAGATCCAGGATGCCTGTGCAGGCCCCAGTCCTGCAGGGTCAGGCTCACCCTGTGTCTGGTGTAGCAGAGCTGTGAGGGGATTTCCATATAGTAGTAAACTATGGGATATTCAGACTCAGCTAATGTAACCCACCCCACCCCAGCTCTGTAACCCTGGCTCTCTCCTATTTCCTTCAACACATTTGTGTGCTTCAGTAAAAGTGTAGAGAAGCCAGTCATAGTGGCAGAGGCAGGTGGATCTCTGTGAGTTCAAAGCCATCCAGGTCTACAGAGTGTGTTCCAGAGCAGGCAGGGCTACAGAGAAAGACCCTATCTCAAAGAAAGAAAAAAAAAAGTAATACGGAATGATTAAAAGTGTTGTCTAAGGCTGAAGAGATGATGTATCAGTGGTCAAAAGAGGTTCCTAACCTTGCAGAGAATTCTAGCTCAGTTCCCAGCATCCATGTTGGGCAGCTCACAGCCACCTGTAACTCTAGTCCCAGGGGATCTAATGCCTCTGGCTTCCAGGAATAAATGCACAAATGTACACAGAATCACGACAGAAGCACACACATATATATTATGTAAAAATCTTTAGGAAATAAAAGAGCAGTGCAGGTTTAGCGATCTGAACTCTGACCCCTCCATGGCAAGGACAAACAGGCTGAACTCTGACCCCTCCATGGCAAGGACAAGCAGGCTGAACTCTGACCCCTCCATGGCAAGGACAAACAGGCTGAACTCTGACCCCTCCATGGCAAGGACAAGCAGGCTGAACTCTGACCCCTCCATGGCAAGGACAAGCAGGCTGCACTCAGTAGAGGGCAGCTCGGTGTCTCCCCCCCCCCCCCAGCTGGACTCAGAACAGACTTTGAACGCATCTCCTGATAGTGCTTCAGTAATCTCCTTCGTGTGCTCAGCTGTGCCGGGACATTGGGTAGAAGACACTGATGAGGATTGGCTAAGGTTAGCCCAGAGCAGTGTAGGGAACCTGCTGTCTCCTGCGGTGAGACACCATCTCCTCTCCGGCAGGACATTTCAGAGCATAAAAGGCCTGGTAATGTTTTTGTGAGCCCAGTACTGATTGCTAAACGTGTGGGAGCCCAAAAATGTGAACCTGCTTCACATTGTCAGGAGGTCAGAAAGTCTGAACTTATTCAAAGTTGTTGACAGGTGTGGCTACAAAACAAGATATCCTAACCCAAGAAGCGGTTGCTTGGTGGTTTGGATATTTGGCCCAGAGAGGTAGATCTGCTCCACCCTGACCAAAGGTCAGAAAATTCAAGCACGCTTCTGCTCCTCCCTTTGAAATAGGAGGTTTGACCTAGGGAGTGGCTGCCTGCAGGATATTTGATCTAGGGTGGGTTCACCGCCCAAACATCAAATACTTTTCTCAAGAATTGACTTGAAGTCTTAAGTATTGGAGCAAATGACTGTTCTGGTTGTCCTTTGTATCATGTTAAAGCAGTCTTTTGCAAGTGAAAAATAGTTGCCTTCCCGGCAGTATCCTACGTATCTGTGTGTCTTCTTACCTAACATTTCTAACCCTCACACTCCTGCCCTGGAATGCACGAACCCGCCACAGCTAGGATCCTGGCAGAAGTCACCCCCAAAAGGTGGCTCCTGACACAAACAGTGAGTTTCTTCCTTAAAAATTGAAAAGGATGGACAGAGAGCTGGCTCGGCGGTTAAAAACATGTACTGCTTTTTCAGATGACTTGGGTTTGCTTCCCAGAATCCATATCAGACAGCTCACAACTGTCTCTAACTCCTGTTCCGGGGAATCTGGTGTCTTCTAGCCTCAACAGACACCTGCACACATGTAGTACATATAAACTTACAGAAACACGCACACACATACACATAAAACATAAGTTAGTCCTTTTTCTAATTTCAAAGGAGTTTCAATTAAGAAATATCTAAACAAAGAGTACTGAAACCAAAACACATGTGTGTGCAAAAGTAAACAAGTGATGTGTTTTACCATCATTGCTTGTGCTGGTGGAAATTGTTTATATGCCAGAAAAAGAGGAAAATATATAGATTTTGATTTATGGAATTGAGCCCCTAAAACAAGTCATTTTCTAGTTTTGAATGCAGAGAGCAATTTTCACCCTCCCTGTTTGCTTTGTTCTCTGGGCATCCCCAGTCAGCCTCTTTCCTCGAGACTTTCTCAGAAGAAACACCTCCCTCCTTCACTTTGCACATTCCCCTGCTACCTGACACACAGCTCCTGAGAACTTCCCAGTTGCCTGCAAAGGGAAATACACCCAGGGGTAGATAGCTGCCTTTGTGCTAACAGAGGTGCTTACTAGAAAGATCATCTTTATCTCTAGTCACCAGATATTTTTTTCTAATAAGTGCACAGAATTGCTGGTGTCCCTGTGTCAGGGGAGCAGCAAATGGCAATTGATATCAGGAGATCAGCCCACTGGGAAACAAAACCCTGCTGGTGAATCTCAGATAGGCAAGGCCCTACCAGCCTTCACCCCAGAATGTTTCTTGCTAGTGCTGTGTCTTTGCATGTTTGGAGCTGCTGTTTTTCTCTGGTGTCTGGCATGGTGTGAATGGACTTAGGGAGATCCCCACTGCCCTTAATGAAGTAAAATAATCTTTTGGAACTATCCCATTCTACTGGGCATTTTACTATGAGATGATTTCTTCTTTTTTAAAGAAGATAGATTTATTTATTTATCTATTTTACATAACAATTCCAGTTCCCCCTTCCTCTTGCTATCCCACCTTCCTCCCACCCCACCCCCATCTGCTCCTCTGCTCCTCAGAGAGGATAAGGCCTTCCTGGGAAGTCAGCTAAGTCTGTCCCATCACTTCCTTGAAACAGGACCAAGCCCCACCCCACCCCAACCCACCCTCATGTCTGGGCTGAGCAAGGTATCTCTCCATAGAGAATGGGCTCTACAAAATCAGTTCATGCATTAGGGTTAGATCCTGCTCCCACTTCCAGTGACTCCACATACTGCCCAAGCCACACACATCATTGTCACATGCATTCAGGGGACCTGGTTCAGTCCTATGCAGGTTCCCCAGTTGTCAGTCCAGAGTCAGTGAGCTCCCACTAGCTTGGGTCAGCTGATTTTGTGGGTTTCCCCATCATGGTCTTGACCCCTGTGTTCATATTATCATTCCTCCCTCTCTTCCATTGGACTCCAGGAGCTCAGCCCAGTGGTGAGTTGTGGATCTCTGCATCTGCTTCCATCTGTTTCTGGATGAGGGTTCCAGCTTCTCTGGGATTGTGGACTGTAGGCTTGTTGTCCTTTGCTTTATGTTTGATATCCACTTATGAGTGAGTGCATACTGTACTTGTCTTTCTGGGTCTGGGTTACTTCACTCAGGATGTTTTGCTTTTTTTTTCTAGTTCCATGCCTGCAAATTTTAAGATGTCATTGTTTTTTACCACTGGCTAGTACTCCATTGTGTAAATGTACCACATTTTCTTTATCCATTCTTTGGTTGAGGGGCACCTAAGTTGTTTCCAGGTTCTGGCCATTATGAATAATGCTGCTATGAACATAGTTGAGTACATGTTCTTGTCGTACGATTGTGCCTCCTTTGGGTATATACCCAAAAGTGGTATTGCTGGGTTTTGAGTTAGATTGATCCCTAATATTCTGAGAAATTGCCGTATTGATTTCCACATTTCCCATTTATCATCTGTATATAGGAGGGTTACTGATTTTTTTGCTTGAGTTAATCTTGTTTCCTGCCACATTACTGAAGGTGTTTATCAGCTGTAGGAGTTTCCTGGTAGAATTTTTGGGGTCACTTATGTATACTATCATATCATCAGCAAATAGTGAAAGCTTTACTTTTTCCTTTCTGATTTATATCCGCTTGATCTCCTATTGTTGTCTTATTGCTCTAGCTAGAATTTCAAGTGCTATATTGAATAAACATGGAAAGAGTGGACAGTCTTGTCTTGTTCCTGATTTTAGTGGAATCACTTTGTGTTCCTCTCCATTTAGTTTGATATTGACTATTGGCTTGCTGTATATTGCCTTTATTATGTTTAAAAAGGTTCATTGTATCCCTGATCTCTCCAAGACCTTTATCATGAAGGGGTGTTGGATTTTGTCAAAGGCTTTTTAGCATCTAATGAGATGATATGTAGTTTTTTTCCTCTCCATTTGTTTATATGACAGATTACATTGATGAATTTTTGTATGTTGAACCATCCCTGCATCTCCGGAATGAAGTCGACTTGGTCATGATGAATGGCATTCTGCCCCCTCAGCAGTGGAAAGCCGCTCTAAAATACTTTAGCCCCCATTTCATGGGTAGCTTGCCTTTCACCAGGAGAGGCCATTTTTTAAGGCTCCAATTATACAGATTATCAAGACTTTAATCTTCCTAGAAAACCCATCGCCAGCACTCAGTACCACTGCCATGAGGGCCGGCCTCTACCAGCACAGGCCTGATGGGGACCTAGGAGTCAGTGAACTAGGACCTTTCTGTCCAAGGGAGTAAGGAAACACACTGCTGAGGGGGCATAACGTATGCGGGTGTCTTTACAGATTCACTTGAATAAGACTCAGATACAAGGTGCAAGGGGGACACTGAGATGGGCTGCTGGGAGTGCAAAGTTATCTGAAGACTCATCCACACCATGGACAGCCTACCAGACTCACAGACAGTGTCCTGGATGGGGTACCTGATAGAGACCAGGGAGAAGGGCTGGCTGGTCCGGATTCTAACAGAGCCAGACTCTGGTTAGATTTCAAGTTGCCTGGTGCTAATGTGTGAGCAATAGAATCCTGCCTTGAGCAAACCTTTTGTGCAGCACCCAAAAGGAATTCATTTGTGTCCAGAACACAGAGCCATGTCCAGTCCTGTGGCCCAGTGGGGATCACTTATTTAATGGGTTCTGTGTGTGTTGGAAATGACTCTGAAGTGGACTTCCCCTATCTGAAGGGGTAGCTAAATTGAACTCACTCAGAAATGTCAACAACTATCATTATGACCAAGCAGAAATCCAAGAGGTGTGTCTGTGATTGCTCAGATTACTTAGCCACAGCAGAGGATAAATTCAGTCCTGCCATTCCAGGGATTGTCTTTCTGTTTCACACTACAGGCCCTGTGCAGGTCTGGAAGGCAGGAGGGAGTCTGACCAGAGGCAGATTGTTTCTGTCTCCTCACTCCTGGTGCCTTCTGATGACACAAGCATTTGGGCCATGGAAATCAGCAGGGTTTAGCTGTGGGGTATAGCTCAGTGGTAGAGCACTTGCCTTGCATGTGCTGGCCCCTGAGTTGGCTCCACACCATGGCAAAAAAACAAGTAAAGATCTTGAATTCGAACATTTATTTTATAAATAGCAGTGTGCTGTAGAATAATCCTTCTGTACACTGTGAATATGTATTACTCCCATTGGTTAATAAAGAAGCTGATTGGCCTATAGCAAGACAGGATAAAATTAGGTGATACATCACACTGAAAATGCTGGGAGGAAGAAATGTGGAGTCAGAGGAGATGCCAGCCAGCCACTGAGGAAGCAGCACATGTAGAAAATGAGGTAAAAGCCATGAGTCATGTCACAAAGCATAAATAAGAAAGGGGGTTAATTTAAATGTAAGAGTTAGGTAGTAACAAGCCTGAGCTATCAGCCAATCATTTATAATTAATATTAAGTCTCTGAATTAGTTATTTGGGAGCAGGTGGTTGGTTCAGGAGAACTCTGCCTTTATGTTGGCACGGTAGTTAATCTTGATGGGGCATTTGATTGATGGAATATAGAATCACCATGAAAACAAGTCTCTGGGCTTGTGTGTGAGGGGTTATCTAGATTAGGTCAAATGAAGTAAGAAAAACAACCCTAAATGTAGCAGGCACCATCCCATGGATAGGGTCTCAGACCAAATTAAAATGAGATCATGATTAAAGCAGGGGGCTTATCACTCTCTGCTTCTCACTGTTGATGCAATGGGACCAGTCCTCTCCTGCTGCTGCTGCCAAACATTCAGCAGTTGTGTACTAGTCCCCAGAACTGTAAACTAATATTCCTTCCTCAGTGGCTTTTGTCAGGTATTTGGTCACAGTACCAAGAAAAATAACTAACAGAGTTAGAAAAGCAACTCCCAAAAAATTGTTCTCTGACCTCTGCAGGGGCCCCAAGGCATTGTACACACACACACACACACACACACACACACACACACACACACACACACAAATAAATGTTAAAATAAATAATTACGTGGATAGCTGGGGTAGTGGCACATTGTTGGGGGCTGCAGACCCCTGGCCCCTTGGATTTCTTTGCCTGCCTCAGACCCTTTGCCTGCTGGAATGAAACAACTTGTTTTCCTGTGCCTGCAGCTGCTCTGAGCACAAGAACCTCATGAGTTCCTGATGGCAGAGGAGTGAATTCTGGTGGGTTTTACAGCTGGAAATCCCAGGAGCTGGGGCGTGGCTATCAGTTAAGGATCCCTATATAAGCTTCCCTGGACACAATAAAGTTGGCATTCTTGTTTCAAGGATGACCTGTGGCCCATGTCTCTGTCTGTGTGCGTGTGTCTTTAAATCTCCAGCCCCTTTCCCGGCTCGCATACCATCCCACAGTGCAAGTGTTGCAGCTCATGTCTATAATCCCAGAACTCTGGAGGCAAAAGCAGGTGGATCTCTGTGAGCTCAAGGTCAGCCTGGTCTACAGAGAAAGTTCCAGGGTAGCCAGGTCTACACAGAGAAACCCTGTCTCAGAAGAAGGAGGAGGAGGAGGAGGAAGAGGAGGAGGAGGAGGAAGTGGAGGAGGAAGAGGAGGAGGAGGAGAGGAGGAGGAGGAGGAGAAGACAGTCTTGTGCATTTAATTAAAAACAACTGCTTTAGGGTTTCTATTGCTGGGAAGAGCCACCATGACCACAACAACGCTTATAAGGAAAAGATTTCATTGGGGTGGCTTGCTCACAGTTCCAGAGGCTCAGTCCATTATTATCATGGCAGGGGACATAGCATGCAAGCAGACATGGTGCTGGCTACATCTTGATCAGAAGGCAACAGGAAGTAAACTGTGACACTGGGAGGTATCCTGAGCATAGGAAACCTCAAAGCCCTCCCTCACAGTGACACACTTCCTCCAACAAAGCTACACCTCCTAATATTGCCACTCCTTATGAGTTTATGGGAACGAATTACATTCAAGCTACCACAACAAGTTTTAATGGATCAAGGATGTTGCTCAGTTAGTAGGGTGCTTGCCTAGTATGGATGAAGACCTGGTTCTGTCCTTAAGACCCCAAAAACTAAGCATGATGGCACATACCTGTAATCCCAGTGTTTGAGAGGTGGAGGTAGGAGGCTCAGAAGTTATTAAAGGTTATCCTCACTACATAGTGATTTGGAGGCCAGCCTGGACTACATGTAAGTCTATCAAAAAAACAAACAAACAAAAAACCCTGTTTCTCTGACCCATGTAAGAGCTAGCCCCAAAAGAAACTCAAATTTAACCCCTTTTAAAATGCCACGTACATGGAATGGAGAAATACTCCAGAGGTTAAAAGCAGGGAACCTGGGTTTGCTTCCCAGCACCCGTGTGTGCTGGGGAAGGTGTCCCAACCATCTGTAACTTCAGTCCTAGGGATTCTGACAATCTGTAGATACGTTGCTATGACACACAGGTACAAATCAGAAGACAACTTTTGGGGGTCAGTTTTCTCCTTCCAGTATAGGTCCCTGATGTGTATCAAAATTTTTCTTGAGGAGACACTACACACGTGTCTACTCCCCCCCAGTTAGGGAGCCCACAACAGACCAAAGTACAGATACCACTAAAGTCCATCTTGGTGACCCAATGAGTTTCACTGAAGTTACAGGAATATGGATGAGGGGTTACTTGAGCAGAAATGACCAAGGCCCACCCCAGCATGGGTGACAGCTCACAGAGATGGGCACCTGGAGCACACTGCACAGACTCAGGCAGCTCAATAGGTTGGTGTTGGGGAATATTATTTTAAGGTGTGTTGCTTTTGTTTATGCTGCATTTGTTTAACTCTGTGAACTTGTGATTCTCTCCCTGTCTAAAATACCTGATGGTCTAATAAAGAGCTGACCGGCCAATAGCAAGGCAGGAGCATGGATAGGCAGGGCTAGCAGGTAGAGAGGATAAACAGAAAGAAAAATGAGGAAGAAGAGAACAAGGAGAGGAGGACGTCAGGGGTCAGACACCCAGCTACACAGCAAACCACAGAGAAAGAAGTTAAAATAAAGTATACAGAAATAGAGAAAGACAAAAGCCCCAAAGCAAAAGGTAGTCCAGATAATTTAAGTTAAGAAAAGCTGGCCTGCAGAGAAACCCTGTCTCGAAAAACCCAAAAAAAAAAAAAAAGAAAAAAAAAAAGAAAAGCTGGCAAGAAACAAGCCAAGCTAAGGCCAGGCACACATTACTAAAACTAAGCCTCTGTGTGTGATTTATTTGGGAGCTGGGTGATGGACCTCTCAAAAAGCCAAAAGAGTAAAACATCACACAACAGGTTGGAAAGTGTCCTTTCCAAATGACTGAGTTGGTCTAAACCTCTTCCAGGCAGCTGATCTGCAGCACCCCTGAAACTATTTTAAATTGTTGAATTTTCTGCTTAAAAAGCTTCCCTGTTGGATGAAATATTTCACTTGCAGAGGATCTGGGGCCAGTTCCCAGATCCCATGGGGCAGCTAATACCCATCTGTAACTCCAGTTTCAGGGTATCCAGTGCCTCTGCTGGCCTCCACAGGCACTGTGCACACACTGTGCACATACATATGTGCGAACACATATACACATAACTTTTAAAAAAAAATCAATTGCAAAGGGGATACCTTGCCCCTGGGATGAGCACTAAGTTATTAGTCACCCCAAAACCACAAGTACTACATGATTGAGCCATTAGACACAGTTAATTGACTTAATAGAAACCACTTGACCAAAAGGCAGCCTATGTGTAGGCTGAGCTCTGTGGTGCACTGAGCCAATCACATTCTCTCTTGGGAATTCAGGGCTGATGTAAGTGATAATGAAATGAGGTGGGAAGAGAAGGGCAGGTGGAAATACTGGACCAGTGGTGAGCACTGAGGAGGAGGAAGAGCCAAGGCAGAAGGACCTTGTACTGGTTAGTTTTTCTCAAGGTGACACAGGCTGGAGTCATCTGGGTAGAGGAAGCCTCCGTTGAGAAATGCCTCCATGAGATTGGCTGTAGTTGAGTCTGTAGTGCATTTTCTTGATCAATGATTGGTGTGGGAAGGAGGGCCCATCCCACTGTGGGTGGTACCACCCCTCAGCAGGTGGTCCTGGATTATATAAGAAAGTAGGCTTTGAAAGCCCTGGAGAGCAAGCCAGTGAGCAGCCCCCCTCCATGGTTTCTGCTTCAGCTTCTCTCAACAAACTGTGACCACGAATGTGTAAGCCAATAAATCCTTGCCTCCCCAGTTGTTTCTGCTCTTTAGCGCAGCAATAGAAAGCTAACTAGAACACACCTGGAATGCAGAGGGACATTGGAAGGCTTTAGGAAGACCAACCAAGAAGTATATCCTGAATTTCTATGCAGAAAGGGGTTGTACTAGGGGTTGAGCTTTAAACCTCATGCACCCCAGGACAGCACTCTGCCACTGAGCTACAGTCCCAGACCTAGAGGATCTGTCTTTCACACTCCTCTGAATATCCATAGACTCCAGCTCCTGAGTCTCAAGGTGCCAAGTTGGATCAAGTTCTAGGCCAGGAGCCCTGGTTATCTGAGGTTTCTGTCCAGGCTGTTTCCTTTGGCATACCACATCTGTCTGATGAGATAATCATGTCGGACTCTGTTTTCTGCAATGCAAAGGGTGCTACAGCAAAGAAAAGGAACAAGCAGGAAAGAATATTGCCCAGAACAGAACCCAGAGCTTCCCTCCAAAGACGTCACACCAGGTAGCTACTGCAGCATCCTTTTGGTAAAATCACCTGCTTGTGCTTTATTGTATGCTGTGAAAATAAGCCTAATTATAAAACAGTAAAATCTATGAATCAAACTTCAAACCCTCTAGCAAAAGAAGAGCCCGTAAGGCTGAATAGTCATTCAACTCATTGCTTCTGTTTCTTGTTTCTGGAACACATGATTCCAATGAGGCCTATGGCTGCCAAGCTCACTCCAGTGATGCCTACCGCTTTGATGGCATCTGTGACCTGCAACAGAGAAAGAGGTGAGTCAGGCTCTCTGTCAAGAATGTGGGAACAGGGTAACTCAGCTCACAGCATCTCATATGCTCCCTTCACTTCCAGTGGCCAAACTAGAGAGCCAACAAATACTGCCAGGGTCAATGGGAGATGAGGACTGGGAGGTAAAGGAATGGACAGAACCAGCTGGCCTGGAATTTACCCGGACCCAAAATGGTAGCCTGAATTGAGCCCCTGACTATTTACATCTTTGCAAGGCATCTGTGGAAAGGGCAGTGAGGTGACAGCAGGGGCTGAAGATCCTGGCCAACCGATGGCGAGTGCAAAGTCAGGAAGAAATTGCAATTGAGAAATCAAAATATATCTGACCTTCATGGCACAGAGACCTCCCTCATGCCCTGTGTCCAGTGTCTGGGCCTGCCGGATATGGAGGTGTTCCCTTTAAAGGGTTTTATTGCTTTTGCTGATTGCTAGTTTTTTTCTTTTGGAATCAGGGTCTTTCTATGTAGAAGACTGAACTCAAGATCCCCCTGCCTTGGCCTCCTAAGCACCAGGGTTAAAGACATGATTTACACACGATCCGCCCAGCGACCAGAGTCAAAGCAGTGGCTCCTATTCCACAGTCCCCTTTCTGTCATCTTTTATGTTTTAAGAAAAGGTCTCATGTAGCCCAGACTGGCCTCAAACTTGAGCTCAGTACATGGTGAAGTCTTAGGGTTTCTACTGCTGCGATAAAAC
The DNA here is from genome assembly GCF_903992535.2 of Arvicola amphibius. Taxonomy (NCBI): domain Eukaryota; kingdom Metazoa; phylum Chordata; class Mammalia; order Rodentia; family Cricetidae; genus Arvicola; species Arvicola amphibius. Next base: position 151,392,181 of record NC_052047.1, on the reverse strand, counting down.
ACCCTGACCAACAGCACCTTGTAGAGACAAGGGCTTATTTTATCCTACACTTCCAGGTAACACTCCACCATCGAGGGGAGTCGGTACACGCAGGCAGGGCAGGAACTTATGCAGAGGCCACGGAGGAAAGCTGCTTTCGGGTTTGCTTCTCACACATGGCTTACTTAAGCCTCCTTTCTTAGCACCTGGTACCACCAGCCCAGGGGTGGTAATACCTACAATGAAATAGGCCTTCCCCCATCAATTATCAATAAAGAAAATGCACCACAAATTTGCACACAGGACAATCTGGGGGGGGGGGGCATCTTCTCAGTTGAAGTTCCCTCATTCTAAAATGTGTCTAGCTTGTGTCAAGTTGAAAAAAAAAAAAGTAGCCAGCACACCAAGGTTAATCTGAAACTCCTGGTCCTTCTGCCTCTGCCCACCATGCGTTACTGGTGTGAGCCACAGAAGCTGATTCTCTGTTCTTAAATTCTGCTAGGAATGGCAGTGATGCAGGTGTGAGCATAACTGACTCGTGCTGCTGCCGAGCAGGAAAGGAAAGCACTGCAAAAGAGGACGGTGCGGGGAAAGCTGAACGTTTGTCAGCGCTCACTCTCCTAAAACCCAGCTAAAGTAAAATAAAGCGTTTGCTTGTGTGGGGAGAGGGCAGCATGGTAGAGCACTAGCCTACCAGGGAAAGACACTGAGTTCAATCCCCAGCACCATTTTGGGGCATTTCTTTCTGGTTGTGAGCCTAGTCTTGGTGGCAGAGCCATCACTAGCCCTGGAGGCCTTTGTTTTAAGCAGAATTCAGCAAAGACAGAGAAGCTGAGGCATAACCCTACTTAGAGAAAGAAACTCCTGAGAGGGTCAGACAGACAAGCCAAGGTTCCTCTGGGAGTGAACAGGAGAGAACACTTCCGCCGGTTCCCTGGATCTCCTCCCTCACCCTAGCAGAGACCTGAATGTTTGTTCTCTGGACCGGGATAAACAAGAGCTTTCAAGGTCTACAAGTGTAGAACATGCGAGGTTGTATCATACCACAAACAGGACATTGAGTGACTATGAGCATGTTCAATACGAGTCTCCCAGACCTCGCAGCCTCACTACTGCCCCTCATGGTTGCATGCTGTTCTAGCACCCCTGCTCTAGCAAACTCTCCCTTTGAAACTCCATCCTGCAGTCCCGGCCCCATCTCTCATAAAGCTCTCGCATCTCAGCCTGATCATGGCTGCCTGGGGTTGGGAGGCTCTTGTTCTCTCTCCTAACAAAGCTTTTCTGAAGGATAGCTTTATGTCAGTTCCTTTCTAGGAACTCATGCCCGTCTCCTTTCTTCTAACAGATAACAGTTAGTGTGGGAGAGAAGCTCAAGGGTTCCTCAGTGCACTGGGAAAGAACCAGGGCTCATGACCATCAGGATAAATAGGACTCAGCAACGAATGTTTCTTACTGTGCGTGTCTGTGTGTATTTCTCTCGGTTTGTGTATCTGTCCATGTGTATTTGTCCATGTACGTGCAGTGTGTGTGTGTGCGTTGCTGGTTATTGAACCCAGGGTCTTTAACCTTTATGCCAATAGACAGACTGAGTACTGTCATCCCCCAGATCCCTTCTATCATGGTATCATTTTCTGGTTTTCTTTTTTGTTAATGCTTTATTTTGTTTTGTTTTTTGAGACAAGGTTTCTTTGTGTAGCCCTGGCTGTCCTGAAACTCTAACACACACACACTCTCTCTCTCTCTCTCTCTCTCTCTCTCTCTCTCTCTCTCTCTCTCTCTCTCTCTAGATAAGGCTGGCCTTGAACACACAGGGATCCTGCCTCTGCCTCCTGAGGGCTGGGATTAAAGGCGTGCGCCACCATTGCAATTGCAGTCACCCAAGAACTAATGGCATTCCTCTTATATCCCTGCCTGCTTCCTGCCCCAAAGGGGCTGTTCTATGAAGCCAGACTGTAACTCAGACCCTTGGGAGTGCTCAGCAAACACTGACAATATCGCCTTCCTTGTTCACTTAGCAATATGCAGCTCCTCTATGTCAATCGCCCTTGACAAGGATATATCAAGTAGCTGCTGAATAATCGGCTAATTGAAGAAAGAAATCAGGCTGCCCATTGGACGATACCTAATGTCTCACTGTAGACAAGAGAAACCAAACGACCAGAACAATCAGTGCGAGAGAAAGTATGAAAGCAGTATAAGACAAGCGACCAGTATGGGCAGTACGAGAGAAAGCCGAGACTGTCCCTGTCAGCAAATGCTTCCCCATCCAAGTCACAGTGGCCCAGAATGGCCAGCAACCAAAGCCCTGGATGAGCCAAGCAAGAAGAGCAAACTTCAGAGACTGTCTCTGCAACGGTAATGTATCTGTATCAGCTTCCTTTTCTGAGTCAGCCCTGTGTGGAGCATAAAAATTCTCCTCTCTAGTTCACATGAAATCCTCTGATCAGTTCTCATAGGTACTATACTAAGTGGGGGAGCCTGACTAAACTTGTCATCCAAGATCACACAGCTAGTAAAAGACAGGGGCCAAAGAGCCAGAAAGGGGGTGGTTAGCTCAATAATAGAGGGCCTACCTGTCATGGCAAGACCCTGGGTTCAATCCCTACCACTGGAATAGAAGGGTCCAAGTCTATGACTACAGGAGTCCATGTCTCCATCACCACATTAGCCAAGCAGAAAGAGAAAGGATTTTGAAACACAGACGCAAATAACCACACAGATCTTAATTTCTCACCCATGCAAAGCCAAATGTGGTATCACTTGCCTGGGATCCCAGCACTGGCAAGCTAAATAAATTTGAGAAGACTAAGGGTTCAAGGCCAGGGGTCTTGAAAGAGAAAATGGACAAATGGAAGGGCCTCCCCTTGGATGAAGACAGTGCTACCTGTAGCCTGCTAAGTGAGGCTGGTTAAATGAGCCCACACATCAACTCTCTCTGCCCCTCACCAACACAGCTGCATCGCACTGCCAGGAAAACACAGCACGAGTCTGAAGACTCAAAAAGATTTGTTGGGTGAAATGAATGGCCATAGCCAGATGGCTTTTTCTAGAAGCTTCTAGCTCCTCATCTACAATATGGGGCTAACAGCTGCCTCCAAGGCTTGAAGAGCATCATCACAGGGGTGGACTGGTCGTCACTACCCTATGTGCTGATCTGCACTGCCATCTCGCCTGCCTGACTCCCCACCCTACGCATGACACTCGGGGACAGGAAGCATAACGCCTAGGCTATTTTTTTCTTTAAGATTTATTTATTTATTATGTATCTAGTGTTCTCCCTGCACACCAGAAGAGGGCACCAGATTTCATCACAGATGATTGTGAGCCAACAAGTGGTTGCTGGGAATTGAACTCAGGACCTCCAGAAGAGTAGCCAGTGCTCTTAACCGCTGAGCCATCTCTCCAGCCCAGCCCACACCTAGGCTATTTTTTGTCTTGTTTATAACTCTGTCTCCACCCACACTCACATCCAGTCACTGTCATCTGGGGAAATGACCTGGTACCTAAAGTCAGGTACAGGGGCTAAGGACGTACCTGGTCACTGCGGGAAACTCCATAACGGAGTTCGTTCACAAAGTGCTCACAGTTCTCACTGGTCAGCTTGTAGAGCACCTCCTGTCCCACCAGCTCCTCGGCACGTTTAATGATCTTGCTTAAAGGCAGTGGGGTATATTCACCGTCATGTTTGTTATTGACCTGGTACTTGTCCTTCCCGGCCACATCACACAGCAGTTCTTTCTTCACGATGGCCTTGTCAGTCAAAGCAGACATGATGCTGGCTGCCCCAGCTCCTGCAATTTCACCTGTGGATTCGCAAAGAACAGAGGAGTCATTCCTGGTCAGGGCCAACAAGTGGTAGCACAGGGATTCAGTGCTAGTCCGCAGAAGGGCATCTAGGCTTAGCACCATCCACAAAGAATGAGCAGGACGGAAACAGGTGAGGCTTTAATGCCATAATTTACTGTGATGCTTTAGTGGTAGCAGGGCTAGGAAGGGTGGTGGTCAGTTGAGGGATGAGATAGTGGCTCACTCTATAATCTAACCTGGAAACTACTGTGTTATGTAGTCCAACCTGGTGTCAAACTCTCAACAACTTCCTTCCTCTGCAATCCATATGCTGGGGTGATGGGCATATACCATCACCCCTGGCTACTGGGATGATGGACATGCATCACCACCCTGGCTACTGGAGTGTTTCTTTAACCAAGAAAAGCTGGTCCTTGGCATTGTAACCAGTTCTTGACTCTACAACTATGTGCTAGGACCTCCTCATCTTCCTGGGAAAAGAGCATATAACCTATTGATTCCATCTGGGCTACAATTCCTTGACCTCACTAGGCTGATGGCCTCAGGAAGAGAGGTTGGTTGATGTGGGATTCTCCTCTGTATACTGTGAATATTACCATTGGTTAATAAAGAATCTATTTTGGTCAGTGGGTTAGCAGAGTAAAACCAGGCAGAAAATCCGAACAGAGATACAGAGAGAGAGTAGGCAGAGTCAAAGAGATACCATGTAGCTGCTGAAGAAGAAAGACACTGCCGGAACCTTACCAATAGTCAACAGCCTCATGGTGATACACAGATTAATAGAAATGGGTTAATATAAGATGTAAGAGTTAATAAGAAGCCTGAGCTAATAGGCCAAACAGTATTGTAATTAATATAGTTTTGTGTGGTTATTCAGGCCTGGGTGGAAAAGAAATAAATGTGCAGTCAGTGCTATACCATTGGTCTTCTAGATTCCCACCTATCCAGGAAAAAAAGGGACCAATACTCTCCAGCTGCTCCCCCAAAGAGACCCAGAGGATGTGGTGGCAGCCTCGGCCAAGGTCCACAGGTGAAAAGAGGCAATAATGGAGTGACTCGAAGAAGAGGAACTTGGGTTCTGTAGGACCAGGCTGAGGCAGTGAAGAGCAGCTGACATAGCATAGAGCATGGTCTCTTGACCCGTACCCTGAGGAATGAGCATGCACTGGGTATGATGGCTGGAAAGGAGCTATATCCCGAAGAAGTAGATCCAGGAGCCCATGGAGTATCACAAGACCGGTTCCCTGTCAGGAACAGGGCCCTCTGGGTGAAGAAACGGCACCCCAGTAACCAGGACAGGACCGGTCTTTAAATGTGACACTGGGAGACCATCGAACAATGGCAGAAAGGAAAAGAGCAGAGGCCAAGTAATCTTTCTTCCATGAAGTTCGGCCATAAAATAGGCTGATCTCTTCCAATGCATAAAACATTTGAACTGGGCATTGTGAGATACTCCCTTGATCCCAAAACTCACGAGACAGTCAGGCAGATCTTTATGAGTTCAAGAGCAGCCTTGTTGAATACATGATGAACCATCCTAACTCCATTTTAAGATTAGAAGCCATTTTAGTACAAGGGCAAAATAACTTCACTCTTGTTTTCTGTAAAACTTGGGTTTGACCATGTATTGGCCCTTTTTCTGGAATTTGACATGGTCTACATCCTACACTCTGACTCCACCCTAAGAAGATAAGATATTCTGCCAAATAACTTTAAAATGTTCAGCCAAAAATGGATGGATCTAGAAAACATCATTTTGAGTAAGGTAACCCAGACCCAGAAAGACAATTATCATATGTACTCACTCATAAGTGGTTTTTAAACATAAAGCAAAGAAAACCAGCCTACAAATCACAACCTGAGAGAACTCTAGATAACAATGAGGACTCTAAGAGAGGCATACATGGATCTAATCTACATGGGAAGTAGAAAAAGACAAGATCTCCTGAGTAAATTGGGAGCATGAGGACCATGGGGGAGGGCTGAAAAGGAGAGGAGCAAAGAAAACTGTAGAACTCAATAAAATCAATTAAAAAAAAAGTCAGTCACAGGACAGGCTCCAAAGCTACAGAGAAACCCTGTCTTGAAAAACCAAATAAATAAATAAAAATAAATTTAAAAAAAAATCCGCCCATTAATCCCAGCACTCGGGAGGCAGAGGCAGGCGGATCTCTGTGAGTTCGAGGCCAGCCTGGTCTACAAGAGCTAGTTCCAGGACAGGCTCTAAAAAAGCTGCAGAGAAACCCTGTCTCGAAAAACTAAAAAAAAAAAAAAAAATCCGGCCAAATTCTTTCATAACCAGATTCCTCTTGAAAGCTTCCAACACTTAAAAACTATTAGCCTCATAGTTTTGGGGGGTTATATAAACCCCACTGTCTCTTGTGTTTGATGCCATTTTCTCAAACCCAACTTTAGGGTCATGACCCTATCTGACAGAAAACAAAATTTGCTTAATTTGATCAAAGAATTTGGGTAATGATCTTTACTCTTTGGAGGGATTAACATAAAGAATTCTAGACCATGTAGGATGACATAGTGAGACCCTGTCTTTTGTTTTGTTTTGAAATAGGATCCATGTAGCTCTACCTGTCCTGGAACACTCTATGTAGAACAGGCCTTGAACTCACACACAGAGATCTGTTCCTTTAACTTCAGCACAGTAGCTGTGCCTTAATCTACTGCTATTTCAGCCAGCAATTGTGAATCCACTGTTACTGGCCCGTTTCTCTGGCCTGGTTGCTCAGGCTGCAGCCTGGCAGGAATTCTGTTTCTGTAGGTACCAGCTCTGCCACTGCCACTAACAGTAGCTTTCACTAAATCTCTATCATTCTATTTATAAAAAAAGTTTCGAGATTCAAAGGCTGGGGTGAAAACCTGCTAGCTCAGAAGGTTGCGTGTCAACCAGCTTACCTTCTCTCCTGTGGGTGTCTCCCAAAGAGTGTGCAACCTTCTGCTCCACCAAACAAACAAACAAAAAAGTCATGCCACTCCAAATCCCTCCCTACTCCTTCCAGTGCATCTATCTCTTCCAGATGCCCTCTGATGTTCTATGATCATTTTCTGTCTACTGGTTGCTCACTCAGCCTCCTGACCCAAGATTAATTTTATTTAATGCAAATGCAAACTCTGATCAAATATCCCCCAACAGAGATCTGTCTGCCTCTGCCTCTGCCTCCTGAGGGCTGGTATTAAAAGAGTGCACCACTACACCCACCCATCCATGAGACCCTGTCTTTAAAAAATAAAAACTAGAAAACAGTTATGTATAGCTGTCTACAACAGACCTCGCATAAGACTGGGCCTATCAACAGTCACCCATGGATTGGGGACAGACTCACAGGTCTCTACCCTCCCTGCTGAACTATTGACTATTGGTGGATCTAGGGGCAGGGCCATCATTGTCTTCTGTTGTGTACCTTATAAACCCACCAGTCTCCATCAGATAGTTCCAAAACAAGGGTCATGGTGTGGGACAATTCTGTATTCTGTCAATTACATCTTAAATAAATGCTGATTGGCCAGTAGCCAGGCAGGAAGTATAGGTGGGACAACCAGACAGGAAGTAGAGGTGGGTCAATGAGAACAGAAGTATTCTGGGAAGGAGGAAGCCCATTCCTTCCCAGTCCTACCCAGACACGGAAGAAGGAAGATGTGACCTGCCCCACTGAAAAAGGTACTGAGCCATGTGGCTAACATAGATAAGAATAATGGGCTAATATATGTTATAAGAGCTAATACAAAGCCTGAGCTAATAGGCCAATCAGTTTATCATTAATATAGACCTCTGTGTGACTTTCTTTGGGATTTACGGGCTATGGGATCTGGGCAGGACAGAAACCCCAACAAGCAGCCTCTCATGTTACAGGGTCACACAGAGGACCCTGGTTAAACCAATGGGTCTCAACAACAACAACAAAAAAGGCATAAATATGGGAAAGGGATTTGTAGCGGAGAATGATGAGGGTGGGGCCAGAGAGGGAGGGGTGATATTCAGGATGCACTTTGTACATGATGAAACTGTCTAAGAACAAATTCAATAAAAAATTATAAAGAAAGAAAACACCTCAGCCTCTCTACAAAGACCCCTGTGTGGTACAGCGCCAAAGGGGAAAGGCTTCCCTAGTGAAGTGTCACAGCTCTGAGGGAGGAGGCTCCCCCAGTGGACGTGTCACAGCTCTGAAGGGGAAAGTATTCTGGCAGTCAGAAGCTAAGGAATACCACAAAGTCACAACACATAACAAACCTCACACAAGAGACTTATTGGGAAGGAAAAACCCAGGAGGGTGGTCACCTCTGCTCCTGCAAGAAGCAGCAGAGAACTGAACAGAAGACAGGGTTTATATAGGCTTTTTGGGGGGATGGAGGTTGTCAGGGTGGAGACTTCCAGGGTGGGATTTCCAGTCCTGAGACTGTGCTTTTTACCCTGTAGGGCTGACCTTGGCAACCTACATCTGGAGGGATTGGTTCCAGCTTTTACAGCGCTTAGAGTGTTCTGTGGGCAGAGCCTGGCAGGTGTAGATCCTTGGGGGCAGGGCCTGCCTATTCACAGGCCTTGAGGGGCTGACACCCTCTGCTCTAAGGAAAAGCTCAGAACCCATCCTGACACATCAGATTGCCCTCACATAAACTTAGAAACAAATGGTTAATCAAGGAGCAAGAAGCACCCAGGAACAACCTGTTACCCACAGTTCCACACATCCTTTCCCAGTCCCTAGGCCCAGAACAATAAAGGCCCTGGTGTTCTTACTTGGGGGAGCCAGGTGGATCACATATCCATCACCGACATAGATAGCCCAGTGTCTGTATATAGGGCGGAAAATCTCAATCAGGTCTCCAGGCTTTGGTTCCGGCTGCAAAAGCATGAACACGACTATTAGTGATGGCGTGAAACCTTGAGATGAGAGCAGGCTCATTTAAGAAGGTGCAGCCCTTATGTCCCACCAATCAGTTCCAGTAGGCAGGCCCATGTGGATGCAGGCCCTGCAAGTATGATGCTGGCTTGCCTCACAAGGCCATGATCCAGGCCTGCAGAAAAGATACCATCCCCCACACCCATCCACATATGCCATGATTAAAAACTGCAAAATGGGGGCTGGAGAGATGTCCTGGCAGTTAAGAGTGTTTACTGCTCTTGCAGAAGACCCGGGGTTAGGTTCCCAGCACCCACATGGTGGCTCACAACCATCTGTAACTCCAGTTGCCAGGGTATACTATGTCCTCTTCTGACCTCCACAGATACTGCATGAAGGTGTTACACATGCATACGTGCATGTAAAACATGAATACACATAAAACAAATCTAAGAAAGAAACCTATAATATGCACGATACTGTAAATCTGATCAAAAGTACATTGCTCAGGTCACAGGCTCTAGTAAGGGACCTACTTCTGTTGTTTTGATAAATGGACAGACACACTGTCAAACTCCCTTCCAATACTTGTGTTTATACACATAGAGGCTTCTTCTGCTGCGGGCAAAAGTCAATGCAGAGACTCATAACTTGGCAAAGTGCTGAGAATAAGCAGCTATTGAGTGCTCATTTCTGATGGGACACCTACGTCACCACGGACCCACCCACCCAAGGTTCGGGGAATGTGGCAGAAGAACCAGAGGATGGAGAAGTGCTGCTGTCTTCCGGACGTGACATGGCTGTAGCACCCAGGATCACTGCAGCTATGGTCACCTATAGAAGACTTACACAGAGCAAGAGACCAGACCAGTCAGTATTCCAGCAGGCAACACTAGTTGGATTCAGTGGGTTACCAAAACCAGAGAAGAGAGACAGAAGAGGCAGAGAGAAAGAACATGAAGGTGAGAAGGGGTTATGTTGGAATGGCCAGGTGAAGTTGGAGGCGGGTTATGATCAAGATACATTGTATACATGTATGCACTTATTAAAGAACAAATAAAAGACACTCCTTAAAAACTGTGAACCTAAGCCAGGCGGTGGTGGCGCACGCCTTTAATCCCAGCACTCGGGAGGCAGAGGCAGGCGGATCTCTGTGAGTTCAAGACCAACCTGGTCTACAAAAGCTAGTTCCAGGACAGGCACCAAAGCTACAGAGAAACCCTGTCTTGAAAAAACAAACAAACAAATAACAAAAAAACCCAAAAAACTGTGAACCTAAAAGTATTTTCATGTGAACCTAAAAGGTCTTCTCATTAGCTTTGTCTTCTTAGTGCTCTTGCTACAAATATTACTTACTGAACTCCCGCTCAAGGTGGCGGTGCTGAGGCAGGATTATTAAGAATTCCAGACTAGGGTGAAGAAATGGCTCAGCAGTTAAGAATGCTGACTGCACTCTAGAAACTACAGGGAAACCCTGTCTCGAAAAACCAAAAAAAAAAAAAAAAAAAAAAAAAAAAAAAAAAAGAATGCTGACTGCTCTTCCAGAGGATCCATATTAAATTTCTCAGCACCCACAAGGTGGCTTACAACTGTCTAACTCCAGCCCAGGGAGACCTAAACCCTTTTCTGCCCTCTCTCAGGCACCAGGCACCCATATGGTACACAGACATACATGCAGCCAAAAACACCCATACACATAAAATAAGTAAATAGTTTTTAAATGACTTCTAAGCTAACCTGGACCACATAATGAAACCCTGTCTCAAAGCTTCTTCTTCACTCTCCCTACTCCCTCCAAAACCTTACTACAATGACAAAAATGCATTTAAAATGTAACAGTCCAGCCTGTAAAATATTCAGTTATTTACAAAATAATGAGTTCAAGGTCATATCCCCAAAGCTATACACTGTACAGATTTCTTTATATGACATTCCAAAGTAGGCATAAATATAGGACAAAAAACTGGTCAGCAATCCTGAGGGGCTGGGATGAGGAGAGGCACCATAAGAAAGGAACATGGGGGATGTTAGGGTCATTAAACTGTGCTGCTCTGCAGTTTTCTGACCTTTTTAGTTTCTTCCTTGTATACAATATAGTGTAATCACATTCCCCACTCCCACTACCCTCTCTTGTCCCCTCCTCTTTCCAGAGGACCCCTTTACAGCCCCAGCTAGTCATTTCCTACTATATGTGTGTGTGTGTGTAATTTATTTATTTTAGATGTATTTTTTTATGTATGAAGGTGTTTTGCCTGCATTGTATGCTTGTAGACCAGAGGAAAGTATCAGATTGTGAGCTGCCATGTGGGTGCTGGGAATTGAACCTGGGTCCTCTGGAAGAACAGCCGGTGCTCTTAACGGCTGAGCCATCTCTGCAACCCTGTTATTTCCTATTTTCATGTCTCCATTTTGTGCAGGTGCCATACAAGGGTTCACAGCTACTGTATGTTCAAGACATGCATGATGCAGCGGCCAACTCCTATTCAGAAGACAGTGCCCCAAAACACTCTTCCCTATCCTCTGGCTTTTTCTGTCTTTCCACCCCTCTGCCTCAGTATTCCCTGGTCCTTGGTGAGGGACATAGCTATCCCATTAGAACTGAGCACCAGCAGTCCTTATCCTCCGCGCTTCGACCAGTTCTGAATCTCTTCTTTGACTTAAGGCTATGCGTGCATCTGCTTTGTCCTCCATTAGGGCAATAGTTCACTTGTGTTTATCAAAATGGAACTAACTACACACTTTAAAAGGTGAATTATATAATAAATTTGGGGTTTGGTTTGGTTTTATTTTTGAGGCAGGGTCTCACTTAGCCCAGGCTTGCCTGGACTTGCTATGTAGCTGAGGACAACCCTGTACTGGTTTCCTACACCCACCTCCCAAGTGATAGAATTTCTGGTGTGCATCACTGCAGCTGGCCCTCTTTATTCTATTTTAACTGAAGTTATTATCTTCCCCATGTTATTTCCTGGTTAAATTACACATTAATTTTTAAATTTAAAAATAAAAATTAGCTGAATGTAGCGCCATACACCTTTAATACCAGTACTTGGATGGTAGAGTCAGGAGGACCTCTGTGAGTTCAAGGTCAGCCTGATCTACATAATGAGACCCTGTTCCAAAAGCAAACTGAAACAAGAGAGGAAGCAATAATGAAGAACTAGAGTTGACTGGGTGGTTAAGAGTACCCACTGCTCTTGCCGATAACCCAGTTTCAGCTAGCAGCACCGGCAGCAGGCAGCTCCCAGGTGCCTGTAACTCCAGCTCCAGGATCTGACCCTCTTCTGGGCTCCACAGGCCCTGACCTGCGACTTCACAAGGCTTTGTGAAGGCTTTGTCAACAGAGGACTCGCAACAGAGAAAGGGTAGCCTGCTAATCGAAAGTGTTGTGGACTGGAAGATAGCTCAGTAAGCAAAGTGCTTGCTTTGTTTGACATCCATTTGATCCTCTCTAGAATCCACATGAAAAGGTCAGACATGGTAATTAATGTGTGTTTACAATCCCAAACTGGGTGACTTGCAGGTCACCCAAGTTTGGTTCTGAGTATGCATATCAGGCAGTTCACAGTCACCTGTAACCCTGGCCTCCTCAGGCATCTGCACTCATGCCACACAGACACACAGACACACACACAGACACACAAACACACACACACACAGACACACAAACACACACATACAGACACACACAGAGACACACAGACAAACACACACACACACAAACACACACAGACACACACACACTTAAAAATAAAATAAATCTTTTAAAAATAACCTAAAATGTTTGTTATCTAGCCTTGTACAGAAGAAAAAAAATGCCAATCTGATGGACCAGCCTGATTCCATCTTATTTTTTTTCTAAGTCAGCACACCACAGAGACATTTGTGTATCCGTGTTTATTGCTGCACATTCACAATAATCAGGAAGGAATAGAACCTGTCTAGCTATCTACAGATGAGTACATCATGAACTATTTTGTTATAAGGTCAAAATAAGTTCATTTCTGTTTGCTGCAAAATTCAAATTAACCAAGTTTTTAGCCTGTTTCTGGAATTTGATATACTCCCCACCCTGTGAAGTTTGACTCACACCTCAGACACACTCTATCCTGATATGATAAGATGTTCTGGCTGGGCAGTGGTTGCAAATGCCTTTAATTCCAGCACTTGGGAGGCAGAGGCAGGCAGATCTCTGTGAGTTCAAGGCCAGCCTGGTCTACCAAAGCTAGGACAGTTAGAAGCTCTGTCTCAAAAAGACAAAAAAAAAAAAGTTTTGAGAAACTTTGACAAAATTTACCCTCCTATAATTAAGCAGGATTGTGATTATCCTATCACCAAGGACTGCCCCTGATCCTTCTGTGAGCTGCAGTGGCTTACTTTCAGCGTTGGATGGCCCCCAGAAGCACCTTCAGCTCCCAGGTAGCCTGGGCAGTGTTCCTGGCCACCCAGACCAGATTAGGTATATTCTACCCTGGGCAGAGGCAACATCCAATCTGCTCCTATGGATGAAGGTTTGTATGTTCTGAACAGGCAAGGTGGCCAAGCCCTAGTCATAACAAAGAAGACTCTCTAGAAACCCCTGTCTGTGGACCAAAATTTTGCCCTCCAAAAATCCTGTCCTACGGGACTCTCAGAAGGACCCTGTCCTTGCCCCATGTCCCCCCTTTATCTCCACTGCCCCCACCTCTCCTGAGCCTATTACCTCCTCCTGCTTCTCCCTCACCTCAGCCTCTCCAGCACTCACCCCACTCAACTACTCGCTCTGTTCCAGCTGCCACGGTGGAGCCACCTTTGGTCCTTTCCCCTCCCATATCTGTCCGGGAGGTCCAATGGGTAGCCAGATTCAGTTTCCTGGCCCTGGCCAGTCTACAGCTCGTTTCCACTCCTATCCCCAAGCAGAAGCAACTCCAGATTCAGCTTCCTCCCCCTGGCCAACAGGTGACTTCAGTTTCCATTTCTGTGTGTGAAACAGAAGGACTCCAGTCCCTGTCCTTCCTCTCTGCCAGGCACCTGAAGGACGATACCTATATGTTCCAGGTGCTACAATGGATCCTTACAACTGGAAACAAGAATCCAATCAGCAAAGACCCAAATTCTCTGATTTCCCTGATTAATTCTGTTTTTTTTTTTTTTTTTAACCATCTCCTCACCTAGGATGAATGACTGCCAACAAATTCTCTGCACTCTCTTTGCTAAGGGAGAGAGAGCAAATCCTACCTAGCAGAAGCAGCTAAGGAGCTTGCTAGCATTAAGCAGTCTTGATAACGATCTGAGAACAGCAGCTATTGACAAAGTTCTGTTCAGGAGACCAGACTGGGATTACAGGACAGAAGGAGACAGGAGGTCACCCTGAGTACCACCAGATTCCTCTGGTGGGCCTGAGGTTGGTGGCTCACAAACCTACTAGTCTGTCTACAGAAGCCGATGTAAAACAGGGCTCAGAAGAAGCATTTGGAGGCATGCCCACTATATATACTTCTCCAGATCCGGAGGACCCAGGAAACCTCAAGGCGATTAACCTGGCCTTATGAGAAAAAAAAAAAAAAAACAAAAGATGGATGGGTTTGTAGGAAAGAATTGGTCAGAATTATTAGAAATAGCCCAAAAAAGTATTTGACAATAGAGACATCAAGGAAGATTCTCTAGTGAAAATAAACCATGCCACTGTGGCCGCACCACAGGCTCCTGGCACTTCCAGCCCTGAATAAGCCACCTACAAGAAAAAGAAAACGCCCTTACAAAAGTCCTGCAGGAATTGAATGACCCCAGTGGAAAACGGGTTGGCCTTCTCAGCCACAGATAAACAGTCCTGACTCTAGAAGAACTGGGGTTGGGGACATGGCTCTTTCAATTTAGGCTCCCAGAAACCTATGATAACTTTCTCAATTGGGAACCAACCTGTAAACTTCTGGTAGACCTGGAATCATCACTTTCTGTATTACTGAAACCCCTGAAACCCCTTGATAAAAGGACAATGGAAGAACAGAAGACTACATGGGAAATTTAAAACTATAACTGGACCACAAAATGGACTGTGGTTTTTATTTTCACTCAGTGGGATCAGCAAATCTCTGCTATAAAAGGACCCACAGGGATCCCAGGAGCCCAACTGAATGCTGTTGTATTCTGCATAGGGAACATGGATTGGCTTATCAGAAAGTCCTCTCAGATGCAGGAACAAGGCTGCCTTTTCCAGAATGGGGCTCAGGAAACCCCTAGCCATCACAACACCCTACACAACACAGGCAGGGACAGTGACAAAGCTGAGACTATGCGCCCACAGGATTTCAGAACAAAGCACTTTTATTTCCCACAAAAGAGGGTTGCAGAGCTGTTTTCCTTAGCCAGCAAACTGAGGAATTCTGGCCTCTGAAATTCATTTTGAAAAACAACCCCAACTACTTTATAAGGACCAGATTAAACATATCATGTGTGTGTGTGTGTGTTTGTGTGTGTGTGTGTGTGTACATCAGATCACTGAAGAAAACAATATGGATTTATGTGGACAGGTATAGAAACAATAATAAAAATTTTTTCCAAAAAAGCAAGCCAAAGCCAGACACGATGGTACACGCCTTTAATCCCAGTATTTGGGAGGCAGAGGCAAGTGGATCACTGTGAGTTTGAGGCAAATCTATGTACTGAGTTCCAGGACAGCCAGAGCTACATTTTTTTTTTTTTTTTAAAAAAAAGGCAAGTTGAAGGCTGGGGATGTGGCTTAGCTGGTAGGGTACCAGTCCAGCATGTACAAAGCCATGGGTTCATTCCTCAGCACCCCATAAAACCCAGCACGGTGGTGCCTACCTGTAATCCCTGCATCTGGGAGGGAAGGCCAGAGGAGCAGAAGTTCAAGGTCAGCCTCAGTAAATTCGGAGGCCAGCTTGGGCTTCATGAGACCCAATCTCAAAAATGCCCCTCTCATCAAAAAATAAGTTGGAAGACATGACAGGGTTGAGGATGCCACTCAGTGGAAGGGCACTTGCTTAGCATGCCAAGGTCCTGGGTTTGATTGCCAGAACCACCACCTCCCCCCTAAAAAGACTACTATTTTATTTCTGCTTAAATGTACATTTTTATATACTTGGAATTAAAATGAATTATATATTATGCATGATCTGAGGAAAATATGCCAAACTATTGGTTACTGCCTACAGTGACTGATAGACATTTGGGGACTCATATTTTATTATTTGACTCTTTGAATATTTTTACTATGAATTATTTTAAAAATAAAATTTTTAAAGAGTTGAGTGTGAGAAAACGTGTGTTGCATGTCTGTGTCTGTGAGTGTTCATGTGCCTGTGTGTTCGTTCATGTGTGTGTGTGTGTGTCTGTATGTGTGTGTGGTGTATTGTGTGTGGTGTGTGTATCTATATGTGTGTGTCTGTATGTGTATACAGAGGCCAGATGCCAACATCAGGAGTCGTCCTCAGCCAATTTCCTCCTTATTTTGAGACAAGGCCTCTCATTGACCCTGAAACTCACTGGTATAGCTAGGCTGGCAGGCCCATGAGCTCCAAGGGTTCTTCTCTCCCCACCCGACCCCACCCTTAGTGCTGGGACTGCAGACCTGTACCATGGGCCCCGTTTTTTATATGGATGCTGAGGATCTGAATTTAGACATCCAGCACACATAGCAAGAGCTTTGCTGACTATGCCATCTCTCCAATCCCAGTATTTAAAAAAGAAAATTTAAGTGAGAAGAAATGCTCACATGTTGAATATTCAGTTTTTAAACTGGAAAATGTAGACACCATCTGTTACCAAACCTTCATGAAACTGTCTCAATTAGAAGGATTAATTTTTATTGATTTTCTAGCTTTTCAAATTATTTTAATAGTTGGGTAATGGTGCTGTATGCCTTTAATCCCAGGACTTGGGAAGCAGAGGCAGGTAGATGGATCTCTGTAATTTCAAAGCCAGCCTGGTCTACAGAGCGAGTTCCAGGCAGCCAGGGCTACACAGAGATACCCTGTCTTGAAAAAAACAAACAAACAAAAAGTTTAAATAAATATGTACCTATGTTTTGGTTTTGGTTTTGGTTGATAGGGGGGTTAAATGCTTTATTTTTATTTTTTATATTTTTTATAGGTATGCATGTTTTGCCTATGTACCATATATATTTCAGAAACCTTCAGATGTCAGAAGAGGGCACTGGATTCCCTTCAACTGGAATTATAGGCAGTTGTGAGCTTCTATATGGGTGTTGGAACCTGACTCTTCTGCAAGAACAGCAAGTGCTCTTAGCATCTCAACAGCATCTCCAGTCCCTATCTTTTTGTTTTGTTTTGTTTTGTTTGTTGAGACAGGATCTCACTTTGTAGTTCAGGATGATCTCAGATTTACTATATAACTTAGGCTAGCCTCAAACTCATAGTAATCCTCCTGCCTCACTTTCTTGATGCTACGATTATACCACCTTGAAACTTGACAAAAATCAGTGGGTTATAATCTGGAAAGATGACTCAACAACACTTGTCATGCAAATGGCTTGAGTTCAATCCCCAGACCCCATTATGGAAGGAAAGAACTAGCTCCCATAGGTTGTCTGGTTTCCACACATGTGCCATAGCACACAGGCTCAGAGAGAGATGGAAAATGCGGGATAAAATAAATGTAAGATTTTAAATATTTACTTATAGTGTGGCCATTATAAAGGGCTACATCAGCAATACTGTTCCAAGGACAAAAACCATCGTTTCTGGACCAATATGAAGTAAACTGCTTGCTTTGAACTGTTCAGAAATTGAAAAGCTGGAAACCCTCCTGGATATCTAACAGCTGTGCTTAAATTGTCAGGAGGGATTGTTCTCACCAACAATTCATTTATTCTTTTGTATTATTTACCCACACTTCCATTTATTTTTTTCCCCACGCAACTAACCAACGACCATTTAAATGTGCACGGCATTTAAGAGTCTTAGCTTCCTGGGTGCTAGATTATGGGCGAGGCCCACTATGCCTGTTTAACTCAAACTAAGTTTAATTTTCAGGAACAGCACAGTGATTATGCTTAGGACTTTGTGCTTCAAACCATGGCTCAACTGCTTACTACAGAGCACTGGGCAAGTTTACCCAAATTCTCCCTGGGCCTTACTCTCTTCGGCCATAAAATGAGGACAGTTATATATAGCATCTGATTCAGATTAAATAAGCCAGTAACTATGAAACACGACTGGGTAGAGGAGGAAATAGCTCAATAGAAAAAGCATTTGCCGCACACATACAAAAGTTTGGTTTGATCCCAAAAACCCAGTTTAATAATAATAATAATAATAATAATAATAATAAGCAGCCAGGGGCCAGGTGTCAGGTTTGGTGGCAGCACACATCTTTGATTCACTCCTCTGAGTTCAAGTCTAGTCTACATGGTAAGTTCCAGGCCAACCAAAGCTACAGAGAGACCTTGCTGAAACAGAAAGCCACATTGGAATGAGTAAAAGCACTTGCTGTACAAATGACCCAAGTTCACCTGAGTGCCATCCCTCGAAACCAAAAAGCCAGAAAGGGTGGCATAGAGTGAAGCCCAGCACTCCTGCAGCAAGGAGGGGGCAGAGAGGGAGAACATGCCTGAAGCCCATGGCCCAGCTACACTGCATAGTGGCAGAACCAAGAGAAACCCCCACTCAAAAAAGGCAAAAGTGAGAACTAATTCCTAAATGCAATTCTCTGATCTCCACGCAAGCATTCTAACATATAGTTAGCCAGGAAAGCCTACTTGGGATTTCCAAGCAAGCAAGAAATCTGCCCCTCCCCCCAAAAAGGTAGAGGCTAGAGAGATGCCTCAGCATTAAGAGCACTGGTTGCTCTTTCAGAAGACATGGGTTTGATTCCCAGAACCCACATGGCAGCTCACAACCATCGTAACTCAAGTCCCAGAGAATCTGGGGCTCTCCTCTGACTTTTGTGAGCACTGCATGCATATAGCATGCAGACATATATGCAGTCAGAACACCCACACACATAAAATTAAAAAAAAAAATGAAAGAAGGACAGCACCCAAGACTGGCCTCTTGCCTCCTGATGCACACAGCATACATGAGCATATGCGCGCTGTTTTATAATCAAGACTCAGCACAGAGGGAGTGTTCTGGAATCAGCAGCTTCTGCTGCTGTAATGGGTGGGGGCTGTTAGTCTGTTTTCATCCAGATACAGCGAGGACACCGTGGCTCTTGTGAAGCCAGCCTGAGAGAATTCTCCCTGTTCCAGGAAACCACATGCCCCAGTGAATGTGAAAATACCTGACCATGTCTTTCACTTTCGATGCCGAGTTAAAGGTCTGGGAGCTTGTGGAACACAAATAAACAAAGCCTGAGTCTTGCCAAGAATGGACTTTTCATGAGAAGCTGGGGGAGTTTCCACGCAAAGGTTTTAAGAAAAGAAAATCTGTGAGAGCTAGGGGCTGATCTGAGATGACAGGAAGCCCAGAAACACACCAGACACCCTTAGAAACTGCTCAAACTTCTGGACTTAATCTCTGGGGGTTAATCAGGACTGTTGATAGCTACCCGGTACTGCTTGTGTATGAAATAACTAAGATAGGGCTGAACGCTGTAAAAACCATAAGGAAAATGCTAGAGAGACTGTGCTACAGGCTAGGTGGAGGAGGGGAAGGGGTGCAGAAGAAGTAGGAAGAGCCTGGCAGCCCCAGCTTCCTAGCCTCGGGTCAGAAGAAAGGTAGATAAGACAGAACTGGCCTGACTACCTTTCCTCATGCCCCTGCCCAAGCCTCCTAGTCAGAGAGTGCCAGTGGCAACTCCAGCAGACGTCCAGTCTCAGAAGCCCAAAAGCCCCAAGCATCCTGCCCACCCAGGCTCTCCAGCACCAAACCCCAGGCCTATTCTCCTCCAGGGTAAATCTGGCCCCTTTGTGCATTCCAAACTGCCCCACCCCCAACTCATACACCCCCACCAAACACTACTGGGGCCTTCACAAGTTACCTGGAATCCTGCTAACGGCCTCATTTTATAGATGAGAGAAAAAGAGTTTCCAAGCTGGGAATGAACTTACCCAAGGCATCAGGGACTGTCCAGAAGCCATAGCAGGATTTTACCACAGATCTACCTGGATTCAAGTATTCATTGATAAAATAGGATATGAAAACATAAAAGAGCTGGGGATAGGGGCCACGGGGAAGGCCTATCAGTCTCTCTTATTGTAGAGCCCCGGCTTCAACTTTAGTGTCGGAGCTCTCTTCTAAACTGAAACCAGCTTCAAGGTCAAGTAATAGATAAGTGGGCAGAAGAGGAAACCTCAGGGCCTCTTCCCTCCCACCCTGCAGAGGGAGGTGTTCCCTCCTCCACGATTCCAGCCCAGTCCTTTTTTTTTTTTTTTTTTTGGGTTTTGGATTTGATTTCTCATTGTTGGTGGTAGTTTGTTTTGTTTTGTTGTTGATGATAGTGCTGGTGGTAGTGGATTTTATTTATTTTTGAGATGGGGGGGGTCTTGTTGTATTGACGAGCCTGGCCTCCAACTCTACATGCCACCTCCCCAGTGGTAGAATTACAAGTGTGTGTGTGTGTGTGTGTGTGTGTGTGTGTGTGTGTGTGTTTGTGAGACCATGCACAGTTCGCTAGCTCTCTTAGACAGTAAGACTGTAATGAACGTCTGAGCTGGGGAATGTGTGACCAGCTTCCATGTGTATCCTATTATCTAGACCGGCCAAGCATGCTGAGGGGTGAGAACTGGATCCACTCCACCAGCATCCAGCCTGGCACTTACAGGGTCTCATCAGAGGCTGATGGCCTGGGGAGGGGACACTGTCTATTCCTCCAGTCCCTCCCAACTCTGGGGGTGAAGATGCAACCCTGCAGGAGCAGAAGCCCCCACCACACGTGAGAAGCATCCTCTTTCCTCTCCTTTATTTTCACCCTAACCCTAACTCCACAGATTCCCCAGATATCAAGCTCAGATCAGAAAACAGTCAGGCCTAGCTTAGTGGCCCTTGCCTTTACTCCCAGTGCCTGGGAGGCAGAGACCTGAGGATCTCTTTCAGTTCTGAGATCATCCTGGTCTACACAGTGGATTCTGGAACAACCAGAACTACATAGATACTCTGTCTCAAAGAAGCAAAACAAGATAAGAAAGGAAGCAGTCTGTTCAGGGCTCTGGGCTAAGGACTGGAAGGTACATTCACATCACAGGACTTCGGTTTCAGTTTGAGTTTGAGTATTCACTTCCTGGAAACACCCAAAGTCAGCAAAACAGTGGTAGAAGATGAAAGCATCTTTCATCCAAACTTCTTACCTGGCTAGAAAGTTTAGGGCAGGGAGAGGCCTGGGCTGAACCTTCATGCCGCCCTCTTCCCACAAGCCCTGCCAAGGGAGCTGCACAGGTCTCTAGTCACAGTCTGCATTTTTAGTTCAGGTTTGAGTTTTGTTTTTTAAACTTTTCTCCTTTATTTTTATCTTATCTAAATGTGTGCTTTGACTGCACATTTTTCTATGCATCATATGTGTACAAGTGCTCTTGGATGCCAGCAAAGGGTGTCAGACCACACGGTACTGGAGTTACAGATGGTTGTTGGCTACCGTGTGTGCGCTGGGAATTGAATCCACATCCTGTGGAAAAGCATCGGGTGCACTTAATCACTGAGACCTGTCTTATTTTGTTTGAGTCAGGTCTCCCTACATAGCCCAGGCTAGCCTCCAACTCTGCAGGCTCTTGCACCTAGCTCCCAAGTGGTGGGATTGTGGGTGTGTGCTACCATGCCCAGCTTCACAGCCCCACTGACGGGATAACGACAAATACTGAGCTGAGTGCAAGGAAAAGAACGATGGGTTTCCCTGTTCAGCCTGAGAGGAGAAGGGTCAGCAGTAAGATTTGATAGCTTCTATGCAAACCTCCAGTTGGTAAATATTTATTTCTCATTCTTTTAATTAAATAAAAATGCAGGGGCGGTGTGATGGCTCATCAAGTAAAGGAGATTGCTGCCAAGCCTGATGACCTAAGTTCAAATCCCAGGACCCAAACAGTGAACAAGAGAACTAATTCCTGCAAGCTGTTCTCTGACCTCCACATGTTTGCCAAGGCCGATGCATGCCCCCCAAACACATAAATTTAAAAACAGTTTGTGTATGTGCGTAAGTTAAATCAAAGAACATACAGTTCCACAGTCAAACACACACAACAGAAGCACACATGCGTTTTTAAACAGTCAGTTCCTAATGTCTCAGCGGTAGTTTATGGTGCTGTAAGCGCAGCCTGGAACTAGACTCGTGTGACTGTTCTGGGAACTACTAACTTTTAAATGATATTTCAAGCAGGGGAACAGAATGAATTCGAGCTTGATTAAAATCCACAACAGGTACTGAACTAGAACACAATCCCAACTGGGTTGTCTTCAAAAACCTACAATCTGGACCAAGTCAGTAAAGTCCTTGTTAAAGTGAAGAAGACATTTGCCCAGTAATGATCTCAAGACGTCATGGGTTAAGAAAGATGCTGGGGCTGGAATGTGTCTCAGTTGGTAGAGTGCTTGCCTGGCATACAGGAGAGTTTCAAAAAAACGAGTATGGGTACACACCTATAATTCCAGCACTTAAGAAGCAGAGGCAGGGGAATCAGAAATCCAAGGTTGTCCTCACTACGTAGCAAGTTTGACACCAGCCTGAGTTACCTAAGGCCTTGTCTCAACAAATATACAACAAACAAAAAAATAAACAAACAGAAAATCAGAAAGAAAGGGGAAGGGGACTGGAGGGAAAAGGAACGAAGGAGAAACAAGAGCTGGGAATCTGCTGGCGACAGGGATGGTCATGAAATGAGTCAGCTGAGGAGAGAAAAGCCCACTGCCAAGCCAGTTCAGCCTCGGACTTTCCAGCCCAGGAACCTGTCCAGGGTTCCTGGTTTGATAGAAAGACCCAACCACCAACTTGTCCACCTCTTCTGCCTTCTACTGAGCCTGTTTCAAGCAGGGTGGCTTTCCAACCTGCCCACTTCAGCAACCGCTGACATCACTCAACAAGTGGCATCTGATCCACAGCTGATACCTGATCCCAGCAGTAGAGAGAAGTGTGGCTTTCACTACAAAGATCCTCTTCAAAACAGCAAATCAGACCCCGAGAAGACAAGAGTCATCATAAAAACACAATTTCATCCCTGCTCCCCCTCGCCCCCCCCCACCTCCACCCCCATGCTTACTATGGGCGTTGGCATCTTCTTCAGTGATTGTGGGGCTCAACTTCAGCTCAGCAGCGGTGTGGATGCCTAAGGCACAGAGGGAGAAGAGCTCATTATGTCTCTAACAAGAAGCAAGGTCCCCAAGCCTTCAGGAGCAGGAGGCTTCTCGCAGGGCCCTCTAGGAACAACCCTCAAACTCTTCCAACTTTCTCGCCCACCTCTGCTTTGCTCTGCACTTGCCCTTGAACGGACAAACCCCTCGCCAGAGGCCAGGAGGCTCACCCGATCCCTGGACTCTGGCACTTGTTCTGGCCGGGCATTCGCGCGTCCCTGGCTGCTTCTCTCTGCCCCGGCGGGTGCCAGGTGGGTGGCAGCTACTCGCCTGACTTGTTTATGCCCGCGCAGCCGTTCTCCATCTCCCAAACAGCTCTCGGGGACCCGCAGAGGCACCTGGGCTTTCTCACCTTTGTTTGGGTCCCAAAAGAAGCGCTCCACCTTCCTCCGGTCACGAGCGTACAAGCGAGGCCACCGCAATCAGGATCGGTTTAATGGCTGCAGAGTCCTGGCCGCGCCATGTCACCCCGCCCACCTCCAGTGACAGGCTAATGAGAGCATCGCCAAGGGCCTGCCTGCTGCGTCCTCAGGGGTTCACTTAAATGCCTCCCTCCTGCTTCATGCCTGGCCACTCTGCTCCTCTGCTCCAGATTCCCCTGCCCCTAACAGCCTTCACACACTCCTCTATCAGTGCCTAACATGTAAGAACATGTCACATTACTTGTTATCTTTGTACACGAATCATACAGAGAAGGGTTATTGATCTCTTCCACTCAAGAGTGGGACACATCTGTAATCCTAGCATTTGGGAAGCTGAGGAAGGAGAACTGTCATGAGTTCCAAGTTAGCCTGGGCAACGGTGAGACCTTGTCTCCAAAATAAAATAATAATAATGATGATGATAATAATAATAATAATAATAATAATAATAACTGGACCTAGCGGTTCATGCCTTTGGTTCCTGCACTCAGGAGGCAGAGGTAGGCCTGTCTCTGTGCTGGAGACTAGCCTGCTCTACATAGTGAGTTCTAAGGGGAACATAGAGAAACCTTGCCTCAAATATTGAAAATACAACAACAATAATAACAATATCAGTAATATGGAGCTGAAGAGATAGCTCAGGGGTTAAAAGCACTTGCTGCTCTTGTAGAGGACCTGGGTTTGGTTCCCAGCACCCACATAGTGGCTCATAACCACAGATAACTCCAGTTCCAGGGCATTTGATACCCTCTTCTGATATCATTGAGCACCAGACACACATGTATACATGTATACAAAACACACATACTCATTGTTGTGGGGTATTCACCAGGGACAACTGTTCAGACATGGGTTTAAGCCAATAAAAAGTCTTTATTAGCTGGGCAGTGATCACATTGGGTGTTCAGGATCCCAGTGTAGTACTAAACCTTTCTCATGGTGAGCTTTTAAATACAAAAACCATGTCCTGGGCTGGCATACCTCAGTTAATGAGAACAGCTAGCCAGAAGTGGAACTACAGGAGTCAGAAAGCAAGGTTAGTGCATCTAGAGACTTTCCCAGAACTATGGTCTCCGATGGACTGGGCCTTTGTTGTAGTGTTGGCAGGTGGTGCTGTCTACCTGCTCAGTTTTGCAGCCTGAACATCACTTCTCTCAGTTATGCTAAGGCCTTGGAACCTATTAAGTCTGGGACTCTGTTGCACCCAAAAATAAATCTCAAAACATTTTTTAAAATTAAAATTAAAAAAGTACACCCTCTGACATTTTGATAGAGGAACTTGAAATGTGTAAGCTCTTTTGGTTTCCTTGTCAGTGTTCAGGATACTTTATTAGTTCCTGTAATCAAACCTATGTGAATAAAACCATAAGTGTTTAATACAGTGCATCACCCTAGCACAGATGAAAAAGCAAAATAAACATTTTGGACCAATATTGTAGGAGGAGGGGCCGCTTGTTCATCCTGACTGCCCGGCTAGCTTAGCCCCGAAATAATCACACAGAAACTGTATTAATTAAATCACTGCTTAGCCCATTAGCTATACTTCTTATTGGCTAACTCTTGGGTGACTGTCCAGGTAACAAGATGTCTCTGTCAATTCTAGAGTTTTGGAAGTTGTTTACAATGTACTTCCTGTTTACTTAGGTAATATTATATCCTTCTGAAGTCTTTGGTGGAGTTGGAGAATTTATAGTTATAGCTATAGCTTTTCTTAGTTATGATAAAAGATAAAGTAGATATAAATATTGTAACTGAAATTCTTGCTTGATACCTGTTTTGTAATATGTAATTTTACTATGTTAAAGTTAAAGCCTTCCTTTTCATTTAAACAGAAAAGGGGGAGGTGATGTGGGAGTCCCTTCTGTGTGCTGTGATTAGCATTAATGAATAAAGAAACTGCCTTGGCCTGTTGATAGGGCAGAACTTAGGCAGGTGGAGAAGACGGAACTGAATGCTGGGAGGAAGAAGGGCAGAGTTGGGAGATGCCATGAGCCCACCACTGGAGATAGACGTGCTAGAACTTTGCTGGTAGGCCACGACCTCATGGTGACACACAGATTAATAGAAATGGGTTAAATTAAGATGTAAGAGTTAGCCAATACGAAGTTAGAGCTAAACTGGCCAAGCAGTGATTTAATTAATACAGTTTCTGTGTGGTTATATCGGGGCTAAGCTAGCCGGGTGGCTGGGATGAACAAGAGGTCCCTCCTTCTACACAATGACTGTTAACTTCTTATAATGTTCTTTTCTGTTTCTTAAAAGCAGGATATGAGTCCTGGATGGTGGCATATGCCTTTAAATCCAGCATTCAGGAGGTCTAGCAGAAAAGACATTTAACTCTAAGCCATGTGTCCCCAGATGTCTGCATATATATTCCCAATGGCACACAGTATTTTACAAGTGAATGGATGGCCAAGCAGAGCCCCTTGCTCTGTGATAGGCCCTGGACTCCACAGAAATAAAATAAACTCTTCTTTTTTAAATGGGTTCAACCTTTTATTGGACGTGTTAACTAAAGAGGTTTAATCAAAAAGACCAAAGCCCATGTCATCATCAGACTCCTCAGATTCTTCCTTCTCTGCTTCCCCTTTCTTCTCCTCAGCTGGGGCAGCAGCGGTGGAGAGGGCAGGACCTGCTGGTGTGGCTCCAGCTGCTGGAGCAGGCCCACCAGCCCCTACATTGCAGATGACGCTCCAGTGTTGACATTAGTCAGGGACTTTGTAAACAAGCCAGGCCAGAAAGGTACAACACTGATACCAACTGCTTTAATGAGGACATTAATATTATCGTCCATGGCCGTCACCTCGTGGTTGTACAAGATGAGGGTGGAATAGATACAGGTGAGCTCAGAGATGGAGATTATGTTTCAGACTGCCGGCACGGTGCTTGTCACAGGAAGAAGTAAGGGCCTCACCAAAACTGAGCCTTTGAAGTGAGGCTCGTCAGACCAAACCCTAGTCTTGCCCTTGCTACTTTAAGAGAATACAGTGTGTAGCTCCCTCTGAGCCTCATTCTGTTCATCTATAAAATGGGTTGCTGATGCTATTAGGCAATGTATAAGAATATATTTCCTGAAGGAAGAGCTCATTAACCTGCTGAGCACTGTCTGCCACGTGGTAAGTCCTTGATCAGAATGTGTTAGTCACACGGGAGGCACATGGTCATTCACATCACAGATACTCACCTGTTTCTTGATAAGGAGAGTCAGCATTAATAAACGCCATTGTTTGATGTGCTCTACTCCTCAACCAACCCACTGCTGAACATATTGGGCTAGTGACTGTAAGGTCATCTTAACCCAGGATGTGGCTGGTAAGAGGATGGCTCATCAGATAAAAAACATTTGCCACCTTAGCCTCAACCTGCATTAGATCCCAGGACCTGGACGGTGAGGGAGAAGTGAACTCCTGCAAGTTCTCACCGGCACATATGCACCATGGCGTATAAACTCTCTCTCACGCACATGCTCACCCTCTCTCCCTCCCTCCCTCTCTTGCCCGCTCTCTCTCAGCTGTAATAAAATAAATAAAACAAATAAACCAAAGATGGAAGATACTTTGTACAGCAGCAGTTCTGGAAGTAGAATGCAGCATTAGGCAAGCTACAGCCCTATCACTGAGCTTTTTCCCCAACCCAGGAGCATTTTTGGAAGCCCCTGTTGGCTTCTACTTCTCCTCACGCTCTGCTTCTACACGGGCCCAGCTGTAACCTCCAGTGCCCATCTTTCCTAATATTGTGCCAGACACAAACAAAACAAATTGAATGGCAATAGTCTAGTCAGAGAGCTTCGAATTTTTACTTTTCACCCCATTCTGTAATATTCATCAAGAAGCTGTTATTTGGTGCCAGCACTGTCACTAGATGGTCCTCAACATGTCGAAACTGGGCAACAAATACAGGAAAGGTCTATTTAGCTCACGACTGTGGAAACTGCTTGGCATCTGGTGAGGTCCTTGGGCTGCCCCAAAACATGGCAGCAGCCGTGCACAGCAACACAGAACCAGGATGCTTTCTTGATGGAGCCTCTCCTCCCACTACCTACTAATGACAAAGGGTTTGGTCCATCAGTGAGGGCTCTGCCCAGTCATCTCCCAACAGTCCCACCTTTTAAATGCTGTCGACGTCTAGCACTGGGAATTCAGTTTCCAGCACATGAACTCTGGGAAACATTTAAACCATAGCGCCTGACAAGATAGACAAGATTCAATTTGTCCCTTGCCTGAAGTTTCCAGGCTTTTCTACAAACCCATTCTGCTTCTGGAAAAGAGAGTAGCAATACTTTTCACTCTGCAGTCTTTTCACTCTGCCTGAGTGGAAAGAGAAAAGCTTTGAAGAGGATGCACAGACCCCATGAGGAATCTGAGCAGGTGAAGAGGCCACTGTAGGATAAGGCAGGGGTGAGGCTAGCAGGAAAATGGTAAGCAGGGGCTGGCTGTGATGCCTATCTGCCCTACACAAGGACCAGAGAGCAGAGGCTCCTGGATAACAACAGGGAACATGTTGCTTAACAGCCAGCCAGAGCAGGCAATCTCCTCAGGGAATGGATCCTTTAGCCAACTGAATACAGAGTTTCCACATGTGTCCAGGTTGCTGTGGTAACGCTTGGTGAATATGCCAGTTCTAAGTTTCCCAGGATTTCATAAAAGACAAAAGTGAAGTTTTTCTTCCAAATCCCCTCCCTCTGAGACCCCCAAAGTACTGCTGTAGAGACCAGAGAATAAATCCTGGGTTAAATGCCCTGAAGCACACCTCCTGCATAGATGTGGAGCATAAACATCTCTGACCATGACCCTCAAAAGAGCATTCCAGAACCTTTCCCCTAGGCAGTGTACCAGGCTTAAGTGTCTCAATCTGCTGAGTGTGCGTAACTAGGGAGTGAAGTGGGTTCTAGCATTGGGCTGGCCGACAGTCTTTCCTTTGGTGACTCTGGTAGGAGCAGCCTGCAGATTATCATCTGTGACCTAGGTCTGACTTTTCTGAGCCTTAGCCCCTGGGCCAGCGCTGACTACAAAGGGCATGACTCCAGCCATACCATCCAAAAGCCTTCTCTGGAATGGAGATAAACATGTTTTTAATAGACAGGAGTTTAAAAAAAATTAAAGACTCTTTCCTCTGGTGACATTTAAGTGGGATGACATAAAGCTAGAGCCATTTGAGACTGCTCGCCTCCCCAAAGGCACAGGGAAAAACCATCTGCCACAGCAGACAATGTGTTGCACAGTGATAAGAGCCCTGTGGAGGTTTTTCCTCCAGTGTCTAGTGTGGGTTTTACACTTGGGCACCCATTGAAGCTGGACTTGCTTTAGAAGCAGCTACCAGGTAAGCTAAAGCAAGTGTCAGCATTGAAGAGAAGCCACAATTGGGCCCACACTCCTTACCTTCGTCCTAATGATAAGGGCAACAGTAATAGCCTAAAAGTATTGGATCTTCGTTTTTACTCCACCCCTTTCTGTCCCTCCCCCGCCAACCTGTGAAGAACCTCCTACTCACCTAGAATAACACTGACACAATCAGTAATCAGAGATGGAAGATAGAATGAGGGTTGAGCCCACCCAGTGGACTCCAAAGTATAGAACAAATCTTTCTTGGCTAGAATCATGGGGGCTGGAGATGGCTCTGTGGTTTAAAAACACTGGCTGTTCATCCAGGGGTCCTGAGTTCAATTCCCAGCACCCACATAGCAGCTCACAACTGTCTATAACAGAATCCAATGCCCTCTTTTGGTGTGCACATGGGCATGAAGACAAAGCACTCATATACATTAAATAAATAAAACTTTAAAAGAAAAAATCATAGCTCAATTGGTAGAGTGTTATCAGGGAGCCCTCCATAGATGACCTTTCAGACACAGTATACAACCAAAGGAAAGTCTTTATTCCAGCTGGAACTACTCTCAGTTATTCAAGACCCACCAAGTGTTTAGAGGAAGTGGTTTTTAAAGGCAAAAAACCACATCAGTTATCACATTGAATAGCTGCAGATGGAGGTTTTATGCAAGCAAGCAGTTTAACAGAAGCTAATTGGTTAGTGGGGGCAGGTGCAGAAATGGACAGCTTAACAGAAGCTAAATTAGTTGGGGGCATCCTGATCTCAGATTCCTAAAACAGAGTTGGGTAATTTTTTCAGAGCATTCTCCATCAAGGAGCCCAAATTCTAGTTAAACCTAAAATGGCCTAAGCAAGAATGCTCTGTCACACTGTCACTGGTTTTATGGGCATGAGTCAGGTGGTTGACTCCTCCTGTTCTAGGAGGGCATAATTGGTCCACAGGACCAGTAGTTTATCTGAGTTTATTCTATGTTTGATGTAGTTAGCCATGCAGTTGAGGATGCAGAGTCCCATCATTAGCCCTTTCAGGATAAGAATTAATGGTTGGCTATTGCTGACATTAAGGTGGTCGGCCATAAGAACCAGGTAAGCAGAGACGCATACCAATTATTTGATCTATGTTTCCTTTCTTCCCTTTCTTTAAGGTTTTCCCTGACCATGGCAAGGTATTCCCTAGTTACCACTGACTAGTTGACATAGAAACAGCAAGTTTCTCCTAAGCTATGCAAAGTCTTCCTTGCTTCATAAAAATGTCTAGCCCCCTTTAGTTCTATAGGACTACCTATGCAAAGGAATCAGCTTGGCTCTCCAGCCTGGAAATAGAATTTTCCAAATGGCCTAGGCCTAAATCTATCTGGAAACTGAGGTTTCTAAAGTTTTGGTTTCCGACAACCAAGGTCGAGGTGCCAATGGCAGTTGTACCAACTAATCCCGCCCCTACTAGGTTGGGAACCAGAAAGGGGCAAGTTCAACCTTTGTTAACATTGAATCCAGGCCACTATGACCTCTCCTCTATTCCCCATTATAGGCATCTACCTGGAATATAGTGCAGAGAAGTACACATAGAATCGGGGTGTGGTTTTGAGCTGGGGGCAGGCACGTTTAGTCTCTGAGGTGGAACTAGTATGGAGATGGGAGATGGCAGGATTCCCTTCACCATTGGGTCAGTGGCCTGGCAAGTTCCTGATAAGCTTGCAGGGACTTGGGATCGGAGTGATTAGGCATTTCTGCCAGGGAATGAGATAGGGAGGATGGGAGATGATCTCCCAAACATCATTTCAAAAGGAGTAAGCCCCTCCCTGTAAGGAGTACATCAGTCCCTGAGCAGGGCAAAGGGAAGAGGTTGATCCACTTTTCACCTATTTCCAGCACCAATTTGATCAAAGACTCCTTAAGAGTTCTATTCATTCTTTCTATCTGATCTGAGCTCTGTGACCTAAATGCACAAAGCAATCTCTAGTTAATATTTAACCTTTGTCAGATTTTGAGATACTTTAGCCATGAAGGCCAGGCCATTGTCAAACCCCAAAGCTAGGAGCAGCCCAAACCTAGACTGAGAAGTCTCTTAGTAACTATTGGATCATTCTCTATTCTGTCAGGTAGGCCTTCACCCATCCTCAGGAGGTGCCTATAAACACCAGCAAATGATTATAGCACAAACAATAGACCTGATTTCAATAAAGCACAACACCCAATGTTCCCCAGACTCGGATCCTCTGTGGGATCTTCCTTCCGTCTTTGGGGTTTAACTGAACACAGGTGGCACACCTAAAAGTGATGCATTTAATTTAGGCTTTCCAAATTTGGAACATAATACCTAGGTCTGAGAAATTCGGTCCTTTTTTGTGGCTCCTAGATCGGTAGTTTGGTGAAACTCTGTAACCAGTTGCCTTCTCAGACTCATGAGAAAGATGGGCTTGCCATCCAGCAACATTCACCATCCTTATTTATCTGTGTGTCCAGTTTGGCTGCACAGTCTCACCTGGGGTGTCTCAGGCTATCCAATAAGATGAACTCTAGCAGAGCTAGCAAGAATTGGAGAGTTCTGCCGGGTGGTGGTGGCACATGCCTTTAATCCCAGCACTGGGGAGGCAGAGGCAGGTGGATCTCTGTAAGTTCGAGGCCAGCCTGGGCTACAAGAGCTAGTTCCAGGACAAGTTCCAAAGCTACAGAGAAACCCTGTCTAGAAAAAATAAAAAGAAAAAGAACTGGAGAGTTCTAGGGTCACTTCCCAGGTAGCCAAATCAGCTGCTCTGTCACCTCTGGCTTCTGGGGAATCCCCTTCTTAGTGCCCTTTGCAATAGCCAATGGCCATCCTCTTGGGTAACCAGATAGCTTCTTAATAGGGCTGACTTCTTTATTTTCCTGCTGAGCTTAGCAATCCTATTTCCTTATATAGAGCCCCATGGACATGGGCTGTGATGAATGCATATTGGCTATCAGTGTACATGGTGATAGCCTTGTCTTTCCCCAGTGGAGTCCTTGATTCAAAGATAAAAGTGCATCTCACTGAGCTGAAGTTCTCCTGCATACAGACTGCCCAGATAGTCTCATCTTAGGTCACCACCTCTGCCCCCCTGCATAACTGATCCCATCTTGGGTGAAACTACTACCATCTGTGAAGAATACCTCATCTGGTATCACCACCATCAGTCAAATTAGGCCTGATTGATTGAACCAGGTCAGTCATGCAGGGGACCCATAGGGTTGTTGTCTGAAAAAAGTCTGGCAGGGTTGAGGATTGATGTCCTGTGGGACCAAATACAAAGTTGATCCAGAAGTAAGGCTTGGTATTGAGACACCCAGGTTTTAGACATCCATCTCTTGGGTACCTTCCTCAGGAGGGTCTCAACACAGTATGGGGTTGTCAGTAACACTTCGTGCTCTAGTCAGCTTCTTTTACCTGCAGGGCAGTAGCAGCTATGGCCCTATATGACCATCTGGTTGTGACAGAGACAAGTCTCTTGGAGAGATAAGCCACCAGTCTTTTCCAGGATCCCAGGTTTTGTGTGAGGACCCCCCCCCCAGGCAATGCCTCTGGCCTCGTTCTCATACAAGTAGAATGGCTTAGTAATGTGTTGGCGCATAGGGTCAGAGCAGACTCCAGAGCCTTTTTCTAGGCCTCAGTCTCAGTTCATTTCAAAGTCTGTGTGCTCCCAGTGTTGGCATAGAAGAGGTTGGCCAACTCAGTAAATCCCATTCTCCATAACTGGCAGTATCCAACTGCCCCCCGGAATTGCTGTACTTGGTTGTTTTGTTTTTTTGTTTGGTGTGGGAGTGGAGGTTTGCAGGGTGGCTGAAATGTCATGGGAAAGCATCTGTTTACTTTTCTCTAGGTTGTAGCCTAGGTATATGACCTGTAGGATGCACATAGGTATATGACCTCCATGCTGCCTTTGGACTTGAGAGCACAGTTGTACGCCTCAGGGCGGGCTCCCACGATCTTTCATGGGCCATGGTACAGAGGTTTCTTCCAGCCATGGCCTGTGGGCTTGAGAGTACAGCCACAGGCCTAAGGGCACAGCTGCATGCTACTTAGTTCTGCTTCCCGGAGTTGGAGAGGTAAGCATGACTCTCCTGGGTATCTCTGCCCATATAGGAAGTGCCACTATTAGGAGGTATGGCTTTGTGTGTTACTGTGGGGGTGGGTTTTGAGGTCTCCTGTGCTCAGGTTACGCTCAGGGACACATCACTTCCTATTGCCAGATACAGAACTCAGCCAGGTGGTGGTAGTCATGCACACCGTTAATCCCAGCACTTAGGAGGCAGAGGCAGATGGACCTCTGTGAGCTTGAAGTCAGCCTGGTCTACAGTACAAATTCTAGGTCAGACACAGCCAGGGCTGTTACATAGAGAAACTGTGGGCCAGGGGTGGGAAACAAGATGTAGAACTCTCAGCTCCTTCTCCAGCACGTCTGCCCGCAGACCACCATAATGATAGCGGACCTCTGTAAGGCATCCCAATTAAATGTTTCATAAGAGTTGCCATAGACAGTGTCTCTTATCAGCAACAAAACATGGTCAGAGAGGATTTTCCTGGGCCCTAGAACATCTCAAGTTGCACACCCTCTAGGAGTCCTCTCCAGCTGGTGTGCTCTTCACCAATCTTGGGATCCCAAGGGCCCTAAAGTGTCAGGATCCATTCTCTGGAGATCTTGCTGGGGGACTCCAAATGTTATAGGGAGCCCTTTAGAGATGACCACTCAGACAAAGTTTATATTAAATTGAAAGTCTTTATTCCAGCCAGCAGGGACTACACAAGTATTAAGGACCCAATGCAGTCTTTAGAGCTAGGGATTTTTAAAGGCAGAAACCACATCATAGCATCTCCCTTAGCAGCTAACGGGGAGGTTTCGCACAAGCAGGCAATTTGCCAGAAGCTAAGTTAGCTAGGGCATTTTGACCTGAGATTCCTAGAATAAAGTTGGGTTATCTTACATGAATTCTTCATCAAGTTCAAATTCTAGCTAAACAAAATGGATTCCACAAATATAAGATGGAGGAACCTCTGTACTGTCTTTTCTTCTATTACAATAGAAAGTCTGACGTCCTCATTCCATTCCCAACACAAATTAGGCATGGCACAACTTGGTTTTATAATCCCGGACAAGGCAGGACGAAGCAGAATCAAGCTTATCCTCAGAAACATATTAAATTTAAGGCCAATCTGGGTAACTGTTGACCTTCATTGACCTATGCCAACCTGTCTTCAAAATCCAAGATTTGAGGACCTTAATGGGGAGAACTAAAGTCTAACACTGCAGACTACTTCAATTTCAGTGTACATGAACATAAGAAAGCAGGGATCCAAGGAAGTCATTTGGGTTCAGAAAAACATGTAAATAAATAAATGCCAGTAAGCACATACTATTAACAAGAGCAGCCCTTTCCTAGAACTTCTCAGGACAGACCAGTTTAAAAACAACTGCCTGGTATGTACTACAGATTATATCTGGGAAAGCACAAAAACAAAGTAGAAGGCCATATCCAGACTCAGGGACATTGAGGACAGCACTCAGCATATCCTTTCAGCAGACTGGGTTCCACAGCTATGTTCCATCCAACAGGAACAAACATGTCTTAAAAATTGATTGCAAATTTTTATCACAGGCAGTATGAAATCATTTGAGGTAAAGTGTCTTCTGCCTTTTTTCCTGGCATCCCACACTTCCCCTAGGCATTGTTCATCATGTATCATGACTATGTTGAAGGACAATATGAGACTTTGACTCAAAGGGAACAGAGGGAGGGAGGGAGAACCCAGGAGATGGTGGAGCATACTTTTTAAGTTCAGCATTCAGGAGGCAGAGACTGGCAGATCTTTGTGAGTTTGAGGACAGCCTGGTCTACAGAGGGAATTCCAGGACAGCCAGGGCTAAACAGAGAAACCCTGTCTTGGAAGAGGAAGGGGGGAGGGGAGAAGAGAGCCCAGTGTAGTGGCATACTCTTATCCCAGCACTCTTAAGGTCTTAAGGCAGAGGCTGGTGGATCTGTAAGCTCAAAGCCAGTCCAGACTACATACTGAGCTCCAGACCTGCCACGGCTACATAGTGACCTTTCTCAGGACTGAAGAAACTCAGTACTACTTCCCCACTGGTCATCAGTGAAGAGAAAATATTTCAACACAGATCTCCCTCTATCCACCCCACTGTGAGATTCTATTTAACTACAGTTGGCTCTGGTTCCAAGTAGCCAACTAGAAGATACTGTAAACCTCAAGACTACACACTGCTGACTTTCAAGCAGCTGGAAAATAGCCTTTCCAGCTCACTGCTAAATAGCACTGTGGAGGGCTAAGTGAGCTGACCTGCCATTGCCCCTACCTCTGACCAGATCACCAATTCCCCTTGCCAAGCCCCATTCTGTCCTACGGGTCTTCCACAAGAAAGAATAGCAACAACAAACACAGGTAACATGACATTGTGATCTTTAATCCATTAAATGAATGTACAACCCAGAAAAGAAACAGAAATGTGCCTTAAACACAGAACAACATCATTGCTTCCCATTGCACTTCAAAAAATTGTATTGTTTTAAAGCCATTCAAAAGCAAGGATCTAGCAAAAGTTCTTATAACAATATATTTTTAAAGTAAAATTCAGGATACCTTGTGTATGTTCAAGATTAAACTCTTTTAAGGCTCACATCCATAACACCTTTGATGACCTGAACTAAAGAGGTTTGGGCATCAATGTGACCTTCCCTTGGTCTAAACATTAAACTTGCACTCTGGCACATGAAATTCTTTCCCATAGGAAGCATTTCTGTTGATAAGGGCTATCTTGTGATGTTCCTGCTGTGGGGTGCACAAGTGATTACTTTCATACTTATAATCCCATCCTTTGTTCATTACTGGTATTAGTACTTCAGGGTTTTCTGTGTATAAAAGATTTCAGGATCTGAAAGGAGACAGACTCATCTCTGTGAGTTCAAGGCCAGCCTGGTTTATATACTGAGTTTATATAGTGAGTTCCAGAACAGCCAGGGTTATATATTGTGCCCCTTTCTCAAAACAAAACAAAAAAAAAATTAAGGGATTCAAGTTGCAGTGCCCAACTTGGCTTCTTCAGAGTATGAGAGGGAATACTATCAACATTTGTTTAAAAAGAAATCCTAATTACCTGTTAGCGTGTGAGGGCAGGTATATAAGAGAAGGCACTATGACAGCTTTAAAAAGCTTGGACAATCCTCTAATTAAGGCACCCTGATGATTCTAAACATAGTAAACTCTAGATGAGCAGACCTGGCAGCAAACCTCAGGCATCTGCTCGAAATGCAAAGGGCACTTCCTGTCTGGGTACTCCCATTCCTAGATCAGTTTATTCTCCCTCACTCATCCCCACCCTCACCCACCCACCCACCAGTCACTTACTGGTATTTATAAGAGATGGATCTCAGGGCACAGACAAAACCACTGCAACAATCCCTAGATACAAAGCAGTCTGCTTCTTTCAATACACCCCACAGATTAATCTAAAGCATGAAAAGGTAGATGAGAACCAGTGTCCAAGATAGAGCTACAGTCAGTTCCCGAGGAAAACAACTGTATCCTACTACAACAGACCACATTGGACAGGGAATATTTTGCTAAATGATGCTGCTTATGGCCTTGTTCCTGACAAAAACTGTATTGGCCCCACATGCTAAGTAGAAGGATACGAAGATGTTGGTCACGTGATGAAAAAAACCAACTCCTCATTACATTTAAAAAAAAAAAAGACATGAACAAAATAGATCTTTTGATACTTCCCTGTTACTTTTGGGGGGGATTTTCTGGGGGGTTGGGGGCTTAGGCTGAAATTAACCTACTGAATTTTTGTCTCACTTACATATCCTAGGTACCAGTGTGTGACCTCCTAAAGAAACTGCAAAGAAAACACAATGCTTGTGCCTATGCATTTGTCTGCCTTAAGCGAGTGACAGAAAAGGCAAATTAAACACAAGCATTGAAAACAACTTGACCCAGGATAAAGCAAGTATCAAACAAACATCTGGCTGGAGCTGCACAGAAAAAGGAAAAGAGAAAAGGGAGAGAAGAAGAAAAGAAATAAAAGAGAAATTACAAGCATCCATGAACCAGATTTTTGGTACTCTTCAAAAGGGATGTATGACATTTATCAGCAAGTGATAAATCATGACAGAGACTTCTCAGCAAAAGAATCAAAGGGGTGATTGTATCCATTTGATGGTAAGAGGCAGACTGAAGTGTTTGACTTGGTGGATAGAGCAAATGCCTGCCATACACACAGCCCAGGGGCACCCCAAAACACAACCAAGAATATCTTGGCAACATTTAGTTTCTTCTAAAGTGAGTTATTTTTAATGAAAACCTCCATTATGTTCATAGGAATGTGTTCCACATATTGACAGGAGTGCAGAAATTAATATCTCACACACACACACACACACACAGAAAGCGTGGTCTGACCAGGGGGCACTGGTCTGATTCCTATACATGTCCCTGACCCACAAACAAAAGGCTGGAGGTGCTAACAGAATCTTTCACCAGTTATGAATATCCTCAGGACTATTTCTAGCCAATCATTAAAGACATTTTGCATTGAAAACTGTGATAAAAAGTTAACAATTTAAAGTTAGAAAAGAAGCTGGACGGTGGTGGTGCACGCCTTTAATCCCAGCACTCGGGAGGCAGAGGCAGGCGGATCTCTGAGTTCGAGGCCAGCCTGGTCTACAAGAGCTAGTTCCAGGACAGGCTCTTAAAAAAAAAAAAAAAAAAAAAAAAAAAAAACAAGCTGGAATTGTTCCCAGATGGCACAGCGAAAGGAAAAATTACTATGAACTTCAGGACAAGATAATAGGAAAATAGTAAAATGCTTAATATTAATTCAGGATTTGTTAAATGTTTGATTGGAAAACTTAGAATAAAATTCTGATATGGAAATTAAATGCAAGACTTCCTTTTTTTCTACCTTCCATTCATATTTCATGTACATAAATTTAGACTAGCTTTGGCCAAAACCATTATATCTCCTTCCCAAAACACAATTTCAAATTACCTAAAAAAAGTTATGGTTTCTATATTTGTGGGCATGTTTTAAGACTTAAATCCACAATAATTCACCACTACAAAATCAAAGGAAAAAAACTAATAGATAAAACTTTATTACATAATCGAGGTAAAAGTAAAAAAGGAAATTTTAGAGTCTGAGCAACTATCCTTCTTAAGTCAGTTATTAATAGTTTAGCTTTGATATTATGAACATTAGACAGTTTGGGGTCAGGCACAGTGGCACACAGAGGCACAAGGATCTCTATGAGTTCAAGGCTAGCCTGGTCTGTATTAAAAACTCCAGGCTAGTCAGTGCAACACAGACAGACACCACCCCCACCAACAAAAAAATAAAATAAGTTTGACTACAGTTTTAAACTAAAGTTTGATCTAAAGTAAAAAACTTTAGATCAGATTATTTGGTATTACCACTAAGCAACATGAAACTGAACATTAATTAAAATAAGTAATATTTGGTAATGTCTTTTCTCCACTGAAAACAACTATTTTTAAAAGTAACACATACATACATAAATATGCAGTGAATCTGACCAAGACACAAGTTCAAACTACAATTTTACCATGAAGTATCTCACTCATACCTTTTATTATGAACCACTGGCTTTTAAAGGACTGTTTACCTCTTTTCTAGAAAGAAGCTATAGGACTGAAAGTAAAATAGCAAGTTCAACAAAACTGCCAGCCTATGTAAAAGACCTTATATTCTCCAACACAGATTACTAAATGATTTAATTTTTTCCATATTGCATAGCAAAGATAATTCATATAAATAAGGTTTCTGAAGGATGGATGGTAGCACAGGTCTATATTCAAGCTACTCAAAAAAGCTAGAGAGGGAGGAAGAAGATGGAAAGCTCACAGCCAACCTGGAAACAAAGTAATTTAAAGACCTGAAACTACACAGTCAAGCAGGCTAGGGGACAGCTCCAGGCTAGGGCAACTGCCTATCTAGCATGTTGGGCACTAGGTTCAATCACCAGTACTGGGAGAAATTGTTTAAGTGTAATAAGTATTATTTCAGTTGGCCTTTAGTTCTGAGCCTTTTTCAAGTTGTGTAAACATTTGAAAAATAAATTTTCAAAGGTACAAAACTAAAATCCAAAAGAGAACTTGATCCAAAAACCGCATTTCCTGAGGCTGTCCTCCATTCCTCAGTCTTCACGGCTGCAGAGGCATGGTCTGGTCTTAAAAGGCACTATGTGGCACATCAGAGACTTAAAAGCTGCATTTCCATGTTTTCCTTTTAGCCCCACCCCCACCCCTTAAAGTGCACAAAGCAGAGAAGAGAGTAGCCTTGGGCTTGTAACAGCAAGAAAAAGAACTGCTTCCAAGACAAGTGGAACGGGAAACCACAGGAGAGGTCAGTTCATTTATTACAGTGCCCTGTCTCAGCTCTTCCAGGATGCTCTCAGATCTGCCATTCCTCTGGAACTGGACCCATGGTGGCATTAGCAGAAATCCAGGGGCTGACTGGGCTCTTGTTGGGTCTTGCTATTAAGATGCTATTGAGCTTTTTTATCTGTAGGTGGCCTCCCAACGATGGCATCCCTCACTGCAGCCTGGGTAGAATTGCCAATATGAGAAGAAGCCTGCAAAAGTCCATTTAGTTAATGTATTAGTTAATAAACTACAACACAGCATAAAAAACTAAGTCCTAGGTGATAACTTCTAATAGCTTTCCTCATCAGCGGTGAATGAGACCGCAGTGGTGAGAGGAAACAAGGCCACAGCTGACTCCTAAGAGCCAGCGGAGCATCTGCTCCTCTGCTGAGGTGGAGGCTTCCCCTAACTGATCTGTTTATGCCAGAGAAACAAACAAACTTGTACTAAAAACATACAAAATGACTGGTTGCAGTGGTGCACACCTGCAACACAATCTCAGCACTCAGAAGGTTCAGAGTATATGTTTCAGGCCATTTTGCATAACACAGGGAGCCCGAGGCCAGCCTAGACTATGGAAAGACCCTGTCTCAAAAATAATGTTTGGAAACTGGAGCTCAGCCAGGTGTAGCATATAGGATATGCATATATCCTTAGCAGTTGTAGCACTTAAGACCTCTTTAGAGGCGCAGATTCAGGAATTCAAGTTCATTCTCTTCTACGTTATTAAGTCTGAAACCAGTCTAGGCAACATAAAACTATCTCAAACAAACAAACAAAAAACCAAAACCCTAAATGGGCTAGCAAGATGGCTCATCAGGTAAATACTTGCTGCTCAACCTTAACTACCTGAGTTAATTCCCAGAACCCATATAAAGGTGAATGGCAAAAACTGACTCTGCAAAGTTGTCCTCTGACCTCCACATCCTGTGCTCTGGGTCTCATACCGCCACATTCACATATCATATGCAACACAACATACATAATATTAACAAATTTAAAGACTTTAAAAATAAAAAACCCTAGAAATTACATCAATCTCAAAAACCATTAGCAGCTGAGCAGTGGTGGTGCACACCTTTAATTCCAGCACTCTGGAGGCAGAGGCAGGTGGATCTCTGTGAGTTCTACCACTACAGATAGCCAGGGCTGTTACACAAAGAAACCCTGTCTCAAACCCACCCCCCAAAATATTTGCATTTTGGAGACATAAATGATGGTATATATGAAGATGCCATAAAGAACCCCACTATTTTGTATGTTAACCAAAACAATTAAAAATAAAAATAAAACTGCCCCAGGAGGAACAAAGTAGATCAAAGACTTTTTTTTGCATTAAAGGGTTATTTTTAGGCATTAAAACAAAATATCAGGACTAAATATTAATATACTAAAAAAGAATTAAATATAAAGCCCACCCATCAGAAAATGGGCTTAACCCCCTTTTCACTATGAAAATCTTCCACACTTTACAACATAAGCACAATCACCACAGACCCCCAGCCTCAGCCAGCATCACTCACCTGCTCTAACACATATGCTGCACCAGAGTCAATAGCTCCACCCAGCTCACGGTACTGACCAGAATACCTGATGTACCCCCAGGTAAGGAGTGCTATTAACAGCAGTCCAACCATACAGTTGAACAGCTGGGCCACAACCTCAAGCCCAATGAAGCCAGTGAAGCCCGAGGCTATGTACAAAGCTGCTATGCCTGTGAACAGAACTGCAGGGGTTCGGAAGGTGCTGAAGACATTCTTGCTGCCATTGTGCTTGCAGAAATTCTCATACAGTTCCTTGATTTCCTCCTCGAGCTCCTGCTGGTATCGGAAGCTGAAATCCTTCCCACCCATCTTTTTGGTCTTCTTAAAGTGGTCCAGAGCAAGTTGTTTGAATTCTTGGTGCTTCTCTTCTAAAATGTCTGGAGACAAATAAGGTTTCTCTCCCCCACAAACCTAAAAATGACAAAAACACATGATGAAAAGTCTTGTACATGCCAAATAAAAAAAGTAAAAAGACATAGTAAAGACTAGAATGCTCTTAAGGCTTTAGAAAAAAAAGCTTGGAAGTTAACTTCAGAAAATATTCAAGGGAGACTGAGGACATAAATCACATTGTAGAGTATTTGAGTATTTGCCTAGTATCTGTATGCACAGACCCTGGGGGTTCAATCTCAATACCATAAATATCAGTATGGTGGTGCCTATGTATTATTCCAACACTCCAGAGGTGGCTACAGGAGGATCAGAAAGTTCAAGGTCATCCTCAGCTACATAAAGAGCTTGTGGCCCACCTAGATTACATGAGATTCTCCTTCAATAAGAAGTCAGAAAAGGGGCTGGAGAGATGGCTCAGTGGTTAAGAGCACTGACTGCTTTTCTAGAGGACCTACGTTCAATTCCTAACACCCACATGGCAGCTCACAACTGTCTGTAACTCCAGTCCCAGGGGACCCAACACTTTCACACAAACATACAAGCAGGCAAAAACACCAATGCACATAATTTTTTTTTAAGTCAGAAAAGACAAATAGCCGTGGCCAAAGCCAGACATACTAGTATACATTTATAATCCCAACACTCAGGACGCTGAGGCAAGAGATGGAGCTGGAGCTGGAGCTGGTCTACATAACAAACTCCAGGCCAGAGATACACAGCAAGCCTTACATAAAAATATGATAGCCAATTTTAAAACAAAAACAAAAACAGGGTTAACACTAATCAGAAAGAACAAAGATAATCTTGAGAAAGCTTGGTCAGAAATGGTTAATAACCAGACACTGGGAGGCTGGAGAGATAGCTCAGCAGTTAAGAACACTTGCTGCTCTTGCATACAATCAAGAGTTCAGTTCCCAGCACTCACATGAGAAAGCTCACAACCTATAACTAGAGCTCAGGGGATCTAATACCCACCTCTGGCCTACTCAGCTATCTACACGTACAAATATACACATTAATAAACAATAAATCTTAAAAGAAATAACAATCATGATGGCACACATTTACAACCCAAGCCTTAGGAGACTTGTCACGAGAGGATTGTCATGAGTTTGAGACCAACCTGAACTACATATCAAGACCCATCTCAGAAAAACAAAAATAACTAGAAGATTCCAATTACATAGAAAGACTCTTCTATTTCAAAATAAGAGAAAAATTAAATTAAGAAAGTAATAATTAGAACATCCCAATTACCAGGATGACCTGAAAAATAGCTTTGCATCTCAACATCTTAAGACACATTAGGCAGGGACTGGAGAGAGAGCTCAGTAGTTAAAGGAGGGCTTTCCCAGACAACCAGATTACATTTCCAACATGTATGTTAAGCCATTCACAACCACCTGAAACTTTAGCTTCAGAGGATCCAATACCATCTTCCGTGAATACCCACACATATGTGGCATACATTCACAAGATTCATAAGTGAAGACAAACCTTTAAGGCACATTGCTGTGCCATAGCATTAGTAAGGTAAAGGCAGTACAATCAGACATTTAAAGCAGCCTTCACTACACAGTGATTTTCAGGCCAGCCTATTACATAAAACCTTATCTCAAGCAAAAAGGATACATTGAGTAGGATAAAGTTTGGGCCTCTGAGGTCAACATTCATGCTCAGGAGATAGACACTCCAGGGAAAAGGTGTTACCAACATACCTCCTCCATGTTGCTGTAATAAATGTCTTTGGCAGAGGCTGCAGCTGCCAAATTATTGGCTTCAGCAGTAGCCTTTTAAGAAAGAAAAATATGAACTATAAATACTTCTTGAAACATTTTCCCAGAAACAAAGCAAAAACATCTCTTTCTATTCCCATTCTTCCTTTTTTAGCAACCTGTCATTATTTACATTTCCTTATAACTCAACTGATAAAATACAGACTTTAGTCAATTTTTGTGCCAAAACATCTATTCTGATAATCTTTAGCATAAACCAAAACTTCCAAAACTCAAGAATATGTCATTTCCTTTACTTCAATTTCTAACAGTGGCATACTTTGAACTGGAGATGAAGCTCAGTGGTAGAGCGACTTACCTAACCTATAAGGTATAAGGAACCTGGGTTCAATCCCAAGAGCCTCGAAAAGAGATAAAAAACAAGGGGAGCCGGGCAGTGGTGGCGCACGCCTTTAATCCCACCACTCGGGAGGCAGAGGCAGGCGGATCTCTGTGAGTTCGAGGCCAGCCTGGTCTACAAGAGCTAGTTCCAGGACAGGCTCCAAAGCTACAGAGAAACCCTGTCTCGAAAAACCAAAACACACAAGGGGAAATTTTTCATTATACTATCAATCACAAGATCCAACAATTTGGTGAAACCATTTTCCTACTAAAGAAATGAGTATTAAACAATAAATACCCACATATTCAGCATCAGAGCAAGAAGCTATTTCTATTTTAAGCAAATGACCAATGAATCCTAAGGACAAGAGCCAGAAATTCTACCAAAAGTAAAGCACCAATGACTTGAAGCAACTTGTCCAACACAGCAACTATGCTTCAACTGGGTATAGCAGTGTTCCCCAAGTCTGCCATGAAAGGAGAGCAGCCCCAAATGCATTAACTGCTCTACAGAGAACACAGCTGAAGCAGAGGATACCCACACTTGCTGCAAAATGTGCTCTTAAAAGGTAAGGCTATAAAGAAAGGGGCAGTCCCACTCTTGTCCTCAACACTGAGTTGGGTCATATCGGGTCAATTCCAGCAATTAAAACATGTCATTTAGTATAACAAAGAATTTATTACCTGAAGCATGGATTTTGGGTGAGGCAGATCTTCTCCTTGGTAAATTTTAATATATGCCTTAAAATGGAAACATAGAAGTAATCACAAAAACACAATTCTAAAGTATTTTGCTCATGTTTTAAAATGGTGAGACCACACAACTGCATTTTCCTAAAACCCTAGATCAACAATCAAGAATTAGCAGAAGCACGACACACTTCTGAGTGCATGTTAGCATTTTTAGTTATCTGAAAATACTCTCAAGCAGCACAAGACTACCAAGGCCAGGATTCCAATCAGGCCCCCATGCACAATGGTCTCACCATGACCTGTGGACAGAGACCATCACCTGGAGATAGTTGCGTCCCATTTACAAGCATCGCCTACTCACAGCAATCTCCTAACCACCTCCTGTTCACACCATCTTCCTTGAAGACACAGTAATGACTAAGAGAGTACAAAGAGTATCATTTGGTTCTTATGCCCATACTGCCACCCAGTGGCCCACTCCTGGAAGGACACTAACATCGTAAAATTCCTCTGAACATCTTCCCAAGAA
Organism: Arvicola amphibius; assembly: GCF_903992535.2. Classification (NCBI taxonomy): domain Eukaryota; kingdom Metazoa; phylum Chordata; class Mammalia; order Rodentia; family Cricetidae; genus Arvicola; species Arvicola amphibius. Next base: position 151,347,878 of record NC_052047.1, on the reverse strand, counting down.
AACTACTAATATCAAAATCAATTTTACAAAAAAATAAACAAATAAACAAAAAATTCTAAATTTAGGACTAAAATTTATATTTACCTTAAAATATTCCAACAGTCCTCGGCAAGTGACTTTTGAGCCATTGATCTCCTTTTCCATTAGCTTAGATGGGTTTAGTACATATGGTATCAGTGCCTGCAACTGCTCTTTGAATTCACTTGCAATATCTATATACAAAATCATAAAGAAAGAAACAAGAAGCCAAAATGAGTACAAAACAAAACCCTTGCAGAAAGGGGTGAATAATGTGGAATTCCCCTCTGTATGTTATGAATGTTTTATTACCATTGGTTAATAAAGAAGCTGCTTCGACCTATTATGACAGGGTAGAATATAGGTAGGCAGAAAAACAAAACTGAACGCAGGCAGATGCCATGTAGCTGCCAAAGGAGAAAGACACCAGAAACCTTACTTGTAAGCCACAGCCTCGTGGCGATATATCGATTAATAGAAATGGGCTAATTTAAGATATAAGAGCTAGGAATACACCTAGACCGCTGGTCAAACTGGAGTGTGATTGGAGCCTCCATTATAGGTGAAGACTATGTTTGCTATCTTTTGGCTGCGCCCAGGCTGCTGTCCTAGTGCACTTACATTTGTGCTCTCTCTTCCTGTCACATGTAAGTAAGTCCTTTCCAGTTCAGAACAGAATAAGGAGAATATCCTTATCTAGCCAGGCAATGATGATGCATGCCTTTAAACCCAGCACTTGTAAGTTCAAGGCCAGCCTGGTCTACAGAGTGAGTTTCAAGACAGCCAAAGTATACAGAGAAAAACAAATCCTTATCTTGGGTTTCAATTCTGGGATATTTGGTCTATTCCCTCAATTTTTAAGAAATTTCTTGGCCTGAGGGACAGAATCCTGGCTATGAACCCAGGAGGTCTGGTTTCAAATTGCAATCCTCTTGCTTTTGCCTCCCAAGAAAGCACAACTTCTTAAAGAATTAAAAAAGGAGCTGGGTGGTGGTGCTGTACACCTTTAATCCCAGCACACGGGAGGCAGAGGCAGGCAGATCTCTGTGAATTCCAGGTCAGCCTGGTCTACAGAATGAGTTCCAGGGTAGCCAGGGATACACAGAGAAACCCTGTATCAAAAAAACAAAAACAATACAAAGAATTAAATAAGGTTCAAAAACAAAATAACTACTACACTTGCCCCATGCCCTTCCTGCACCCCACACTATCCCTCAAAATAAACAGGAAGTCATTATTTATTCGTTTGCCTCATTTTTGCTAAGATTTTGTCTTAAAAGATGAAGCCATTGCCTGATGCTGTGACTCACACCTATAATCCCAGCAGAAGCAGGTGGAAGGGCATCAGGAGCTTAAGGCCAGCTTGGGCTACATAATGAATTTGAGACTTAAACGAGCTATAAATTGTCTCCCTCCAAAAAAGTTGCTGGATGGTGGTGGCATGCGCCTTTAATCCCAGCACTATTGTGGCAGAAGCAGGTGGATCTCTGAGTTCAAGGCCAACCTGGTCTATAAAGCTAGTTCCAGGACAACCAGGGCTACACAGAGAAATCCCCGTCTCAAAAAACAAACAAACAAAAAACTACACTCAAAGAGTACCTCCTGCTATTTTCTTCTAAGTATCTCATCAGTAGCTCCCAGGCTACCTTAATGTAAAAAGACTATTATGTCAGAAAACTGACTCTTTGTAGGTTGCACAATGTTCTCAAAGCAGGTTCAGGGGATTCATCAAGCAGAGGTGCCCTTTCCTCAAAGAATAAACAGATCTGACTATGAAAATGTAGGAGAATTAATTATCAGAAATATCATTTATATAAATCTAATATCTTTATGAGGTTCCAACAGTCAAATGAAAATAAAGTTTTGCCCATATCAAGATACTCTTCAGCACTCCATAAAATTATTGACGGAGACTGCACTTTCGTTTCCCAGTCATCCAGACCCAAATAATCACACAAAACTATATTAATTACAATACTGTTTGGCCAATGGCTCATGCGTATTCCTAGCTCTTACATCTTAAATTAATACATTTCTATTAATCTGTGTATCATCACAATGCTATGGCTTACAGGTAATGTTCTCACATCTTTCTCCTTCGGCAGTTACATGGTGTCTCCTCGACTTTGCCTACTCTTTCAATGCTGTTTAGATTTTCAGCCTGGTTTTACTCTGCTAAGCCATTAGCCAAAACAGCTTTATTCATCAACCAATAAAAGCAACACATATACAGAAGGACACCCCACATCGATAAACCTAATTATAATATGAAAAAATGAACCCATTAAAATTTTAAGAAATAAAAAGGTAGAATGAATCATTAATCTCATACTTAAGGGGTTAGAGAGGGCTCAGCAGTTAAGAGAACTGGCTCCTCTTCTACAGTTCCAGAGGATCCAACATCCTCTTCTAGCCTCTGCAGGAACTACACTCATATAGTGCATAGACATATGTGCAAGCAGAACATGTAAACACATAAAAGTAAAAATAAAAAATCTAAAAATATGTACTTTAAACCCTATTCTGAAAAAATTAAAAAGTAGTGGACACACTATACTGTTCTACAGAAACTTACTTGCTTACATATGTTAAACTATAGAACCTTACAAAAAATGACATTTCATTAAATACCTTTTAATTCTTTGAGGAATTTTTTTAAATGTGTGTGTGTATACAAGTGCATACGTGTTTGTGTGTAAGTCAGAAGACAACTTGTGGTAGTCATTCTCATTCTACCACGTGAGTCTAGGCTTGGAGGCCTTTATTTCCTGTGCTATCTCTCTGATCCTCTTTTTAAATGTGATAACATATCTATTTTTAACCATTTTATGGTTTCAACTTTCATTATACTGAAGGACTATTTCAAAAACCAAAGATTACTTATTTCATGGACCCAAAAGGATGCAGACACTAAGATTTAAGGATCTCAGACTACTTATGCCTCTATTAAGGCAATTCCAAAATAACAGCTTCCAAATCCTAAAAGAACTATCTCAAGACAGTCAGTCCAGTCACTAATGACATCAAAAAAGACTAAGCCCTAGTGTGTGGTTAAGGAAACACATAAATAGTTTCTGTAGCGATCTCCCCACTCCAGAGAACAGTTTTCTTTATGCTGATGACAGTCATCCTCCATATGATGAAACGATGCCTCCAAAAAGCAGCTGATCCTCTACCTACAAGACACAGCAGCTTAGCTTCTATGACACCAAAGCTAAATTCATATTTGACCTGAGATTACTACAATCATCATACTTGGCAGCAGGTACCTTTACCTTCTGAGTCACCCCCACATGGGTTCTACTTACAATCACAATAAAGTCTACCACATGTGGTGCCAGATATGGTGGCACACAGCTACAATACTAGAACTTGGGAGGCTAAGGCCATCCCTGGCTACCTAGAATGTTAGAGGCCAGCATGGACTCTGTGTCTCCAAAAATCTTTTAAAAATTGTGTGACTTTCAGGTCAGTCCTAACCAAATATTTTTTTTATATTTATTTATTTATTTATTTATTATGCATAAAATATTCTGTCTGTGTGTATGTCTGTAGGCCAGAAGAAGGCATCAGACCTCATTAAAGATGGTTGTGAGCCACCATGTGGTTGCCGGGAATTGAACTCAGGACCTATGGAAGAGCAGGCAATGCTCTTAACCATTGAGCCATCTCTCCAGCCCCCTAACCAAATATTTATAAGTCATCTTTTTTCAGGTTAGCACTTAACTTCACTGAAGCTCCTCAATAAAGCCAGGCTTAGATGTATATGTTGGAAATCCCAGCACTAGGAAGCTAAGGTAAACAACTGAATTCAACGTCAGCATGGGCTATATAATGAGTTCTAGGCCATCCAAGGACATAGTAAGACAATGTCTCCAAGAAATGGGTACAACGTGCCTCAGTGAATAAAAGGCTTTTGGCTATGCAAGTCTCATGACCTGAGTTTAATCCCTGGATCCCACCTAAGGGTAGAAGAGAATTACCTCCACAAAGCTATTCTCTGACCTCAACAAGCTTATCTAAAATTACAAAATATCCACCTATAAATCTAAAGTATAGTCACTTAATCTAAAAGTATAGTATTGCTTAGCAACAGGGATAAAATCTAAGAACTATGTCATCAGGTAAATTCCTCACTGTGCTAACACTGTCTAACGCATATGTACAAATCTGTATCGGGCAGACATGACACTCATGGGCTCTATAATCTCTGGGACCATTTTGTACAAAGGCCATTGTTGAATGAAAAGGTATATAGTATCTGACTACACTGTAGCTCTTTAAACAGACACAAACAGCCAGACTATTAACAGATTTTAAAATTGAGGTAAAAAAGGAAAATTATACTTTTAAGTGTTTAAGATACACAGGGTTTCTCTGTGTAGCCCTGCCTATCCTGGAATTCGCTCTGTAGAGCAGGCTAGCCTCAAACTCAAATATCCTCCTGTCTCTGCCTCTCTGAGTGCTGGGATTAACGACGTGCACCACCACCACCTGCAAGTGTTTTCATTTTTTAAAGTACTTGTAAACAAGGCAAGATGATACTAGTCTGTAATCCTAGCACTGGGATGCATAAAACAGGAGGAGAGGAGGTTCAAGGTTAGCCTGTGTTATATAGCCAGTTTGAAGCTAGCAATGACTACAATACAAGCAATGTCAACCAATATGTCAACCAATACAGTAAAACTTAATTTTTTGGATCAGATTTCATATGCTATTTTTCAATCTTCTTACATTTAATAATTTATTCCTGACTCCTCTTTATGTACATGTACAGAGATCCAAATATTTACCTAGTTATTTTTAATAACTGCTTTATTTTGAGACAAGGTCTCCCTTTGCAGTCCAGGTTGGTCTCAAGTTGGATGCTCCTACCTCTGCCTTCCTGGTGTTGGAACTACAGGTGTGCACCACCAAAACACACCTGGCTAATGACTGAACTTCACTGAACTTAAATACTCTGTGTTTAACATATCATAAATCAAATAATTCCTTGTAAGTACACATTTGATTTGAAGTTATCCCTACCAAATATGTATTTTTGAACACAATTTTTACCCATTTGGACAATTTCTTAAGATAAACTCTTAAAAGCAGAACACTAGATCCAAGAAAAAAAATTTAATTTTGATATCACCAAATTACTATGCAATAAAACTATAACACAGTCAAGTGGCACTCGGGAGGCAGAGGCAGGCAGACCTTTGTGAGTTCAGGGCCAGCCTGGTCTACAGAGAAACCCTGTCTCGAGGAAAGAAAAAAAGAAACTATAATATACTAACATATTTCTGTTATTCTGATTGTTGTAATGATTTTCAATAATTTACATATTTTCAATAATTTAGGTTTCGGAGTTTGGAGATTATGGTCTGTTCTGGGTTTGGTCTCAATTTTGTGTTTGATTGCTTTTTGGTTTTTGCTCTATGCTGAGATCACACTCAGTGCTTTATACATGTCAGGGAGGCCTCTATAAGTGAGCTCTAGCTCTAGCCCTTCTTGGACTTGCCTTCTCATATGTAAAAAATTAATTAATTAATTAAACCCTATTTTATTTTATAATTCTATTTTGAGGCTATTTGTGGTGGTGTACACCTTTAATCCCAGCATTTCAGAAACAGAGACAGGCATATCTCTGTGAGTACATGGCCAGCCTGGTCTACCACAGTAAATTACAGAGGATAGCTAAGTGAGACCCTATCTCTAAAAATACTTTTTAAAAATATGGTTCTATCTTGAATGAGGGAACCAAATGTTTCCTAGTCATGAGACTAGAGATTGATTGCTTACACTAAATTTGCTCCCTGTTTCATAAACATAAACAGTGTGAAACCACATACTTCCTGTTTAGTGACTAAACCATCTGCAAACTCTATGTGTAGACAATGGAGTAAACATTTCTCTCCCTCCTGAGAGAGAAACCACTTTTTGGATCTTAAGTTCTCCTTATTAGAGAGAAGAGTAGCAAAATGCTATGTACCATGAGCTGAGCTGTGGCTTAGTTAAAAATGAAGAAGGTTCAAATACAGTATGGAGAAAATCATGAAGTTATTTTTATTCTAGTACTTGACAAAATACCCCAGTGAAGTTCAAAACTTCTACCATTATACAAAAATAGGTCTCTCCAAGTGATGTTATGTCTTCTCCACCAGTAGCAAATATATTAGGCAGAAACATGTAACATGTAAGAAAAGTGCTAGCAGCATTATCATTTGAAAACCTTAATCTCCTCACCCATCTGATAAATACAGTTTATAATTTAATCATTTAAATTAGCACTCCACAAATATACAAGTAACTTCATGATTATTGTGTGTATTTTATATACACAAACTCTGGTTTATCTTTATGTACTTGCAAGGATTTGTACACAACCATAAGTGTGTTTGTATTGGTTGTTTTTATTGAATATACACAATAAGAAAGCATGAAAAAAAAAAACAGTGCCTCCTCCCCAAACACACACCTATCTGTAACCTCAGAATGTGACCTTACTTGGAAGGTGTCCCAGCAAACGTGATTCACTAAAATAAGGACTTACTATGGCTCTGAGGGGGCCTTAAATTTAGTGATGGGCTGGTAGGAAGAAGAAGATACGAAGACAGCCATGACAACAAAGAAATTAGAGGCACAACCATTGTCAAAGAATGCCAAGGATTGCCATCACCTCCCAAGGGCCAGGAAAAAGGCATGGCGGAGATTTCTCCTCAGAGCCCCTATAAGGAACCAGCCACTACTCCACACATCTAGCTTCCTGAACTGTAAAGGAATACATCTCTGTTGTCTTAAGCTGCCCAGCTTGTAGTACCTTGTTAAAGGCAACCATAGGAATGCAAACAATGTGCATCCCAGTAACAACACACCTTCAAGTCACAGTCACACAACTTTTAAAAACTATCTACTTTCTAAATAAAAATGTTAAAATGAAACTGAGTTTCAAAACTGAAGGCTTTGAAATATTAAAATACCTTAACATAGGAAAGGCCATTTTTCTATGCATATACCTGGTAACCTGAGCTCCCCATGACACAAGGCACAAAAAGTCACTCTGATCCATTCTGCTGAACTAGGTGTGGTAGAACACATCTGGAATCCCACCATTCAAGGAGTGGAAACAAGGGAATTGCTCCAAGTTCAAAGCCAGGGTGGTCTACATATCAACTCCCAGGTAAGGCAGGACTAAATAACAACAAACAAAAATCCAACAGCTTAGATTTTATAAAAATCCAGATAATCATGAAGCACCATAACACTGAAAGAACATTTCCAGCTGGGCACAGCAGTGTATATCTTAATCTCAGCAGTCAGAAGGCAGAGGCAGGAAGAAAAGTTCAAAGTTACTCTTGGCTACCAACTGAGTTTGATACCAGCCTGGGCTACATGAGATCCTGCCCTTTCAAAAAATAAAAAGGAAAAAAATATATGTTATCACTATTTGTGTGCGCATACACACACACACATACATACACACACAAATATATATGTTATCACCACACACACACATACACACACACGCTGGAGAAATGGCTTCGTAGTTAGGTATACTTGTTGCCCTTGCAGAGGATCCAGGTTCAGGTCTCAAAATCCACATGGAGGCACACAACAACCAATAACTCCAGTTCCAGAGGATCCAGAACACTTTTCTGAGCTCTGCAGGCACCAGACACACACATGGTGCACAAACATACAAGCAGGCAAAATACTCATACACATAGAATAAATCTAAGAAAAAAAGTTAAGTATCCATTTTTAGTTTATGTGTATGGCTGCATATACATATGTTATGTGTACTATGTTCATGCCAGTACCCAGCCAGGTCAGAAGAAGGCAGCAGATCCCCTGAAACTGAAGTTACAGACAGTTGTGAACTATCTGATGCGGGGTGGGGGCATGGACAGACGACAGAAGCAAAGAGCACTCTAAACTACTGACTTATCTCTTTAGCCTTATGTCTGCACATTCTGACAGACAAATATATTATTCTTCTTAAATTAACTAAATAAAAAATGAAAACTATGTATTTCATATACACTGAGACTATTTTTAAAAGGCAAGTTGCCCTGGTAACTCAACAAGTAAATATTCTCTAAAGACTTCCTTCAAACAACAATGAACGACTATTCCCATGGTACGGCTTTAAGGCACCAGAATCAGGACGTGAACCTCTGCCCCATTGCTTTTAGCTCAGAACTTTGAGTGAGTTGCTTAACTTTCCTTGTTTTCACCAGCTTGAGATAAAAGAAATGATGTAACTTCATGGAATTACTGTGAACTTAATTTGAAAGCACTTGGCACAACACTGGGAACACAAAGGGACTGTAAAGCTGGCAGCTACTATTACCAGAGTTTTAGGGAAAATTAAGAGACTCTGATCAGCCTATAAACAAACTGCTTAGCAAGTATAAACTGTGGGCCAGCCATCAGGTGACTCAAGGCCTCCAGGAATAAGGAACAAAATAAGATAATGGTACCCAAGCATCCTAGTTCTCTAACCCACCAACAACTCAGCAATTTTGACGTTAGCCCATGACCCAGCATCAGCTTTTGCTACAAACACAAGTAAGTTTAAACAGTAACTTAGCCGTCTATCGTGTACTTTTCTTGAGGAAGATAATTGTATTTGAAAAATATTGGATTTCTTAACTTTGTCTTCCTTTATTCAGCACTTTGATCTCTTTTAAGGTGGGAACCATAATATATCTCTTGGAAAGATCCCTGAAGAACATTATCTTATTTCCAGTTTGTGAAATAGGCAAAATCCTTCTGATGGTCACAGTAAGTCAGGAGCAAAATCTGAGTTAGACTAATGCTACTCTCTCTATGAAACTACATTTGTTCTCATAACCATCCATTTGACTTATAATTGACACTTACTGTTCATTATGGATTCCAAAGATCAAATCATATGTACAATAACTATGTCTGTAACACACCTTTCAATTTCCCATCAAAGTCAGGGCTTGTGGCCACCTGGAGCCCTGGATGTGGTAAGAGAAAACAGGTAACATCCGAGAAACATGAGTGAATATGATTTCGAACGTTCTGAATTTCTTCATGTTGATGTTCCTTCACCTGCCAAGGAAAATCAACAGTTTACCAGCTAAAAATAATTTGATATTTGTCACTAACAGCCACTAGCATAAAGACAAAGGAAAGAAAACTTCCTGACTGACAGATCAGAGTGACCAATGGGAAGAGCCAGAAGACCAAAAGCTTAAGTAAGTGCATGGCCGTGCACTTTGCTCCCATAGCTAACAGAGAGCAGTTAGTAACTTGATTTTAAAGCGTATTGCACAACATTTAAGAAGAGAAGCCTTGTTGGCCAGAAGGAGGATCCAATAAGCTAGCAGTTACTGACAAAAGTCTCCTGTGCTTCGGTTTTAGGGAACAGGCTAGGCTGGTTTATATATATATATATATATATATATATATATATATATATATTTGCCAAAGCAAATAATAATGAGTAAGAACAGAACTACAATTATAGACATGACATTCTAAAGGCACAAATAGAACCTGATCCAAATAACAACTGGAAACTATAATTATAATGGCCTTTTGCTCAGAGTTCCTCTACAGTGCCAATATATTATATGCCCAGGCCCTTCAACTTTACCATGAAAAAAATACTGGGGCCAAAAAGATGGCTCAGCAGGGAAAGGTACTTGTCACCAAGTCTGCTGACCTAAGCTTGGTCCCTGAGACCCACATGGTGAAGAGAGAACTAACTCCCACAAGCTGTCCTCTGACCTTCACATGAGTACTGTAGTGCTCTCCTCTCTATCACACATACAGATATATACATGCAATTTTAAAATTTTAAACAAAATATATACTGGTTTATAATAATTACAAACATTTTACAGAATATCATTTTCAATAATATGCTTTAAACATAATAGTCAAATGGTGTAGGGGGTCTTCTGTTCATGTGTTGCTTTCATTGGTTAATGAGTAAAGAAACTGCCTTTTGGCCGGGCGGCGGTGGCACATGCCTTTAATCCCAGCACTCGGGAGGCAGAGGCAGGCGGATCTCTGTGAGTTCGAGACCAGCCTGGTCTACAAGAACTAGTTCCAGGACAGGCTCCAAAGCTACAGAGAAACCCTGTCTCGAAAAACCAAAAAAAAAAAAAAAAAAAAAAAAAAAAAAACTGCCTTTTGGGGCCTGAAAGGGCAGAACTTAGGTAGGCAGAGAAGGCAGAACTGAATGCTGAGAAGAAGGGAAGAGTGAGAGAAGTCATGGATCCTCTGCCTGAGATGGACACCGGTTAGAATCTCCGGTAAGCCACGGGCACGTGGCGATACACAGATTAATGGAAATGGGTTAAACTAATATGTAAGAGTTAGCCAATAAGAAGTTAGAGCTAATAGCCAAGCAGTGTTTTAATTAATACAGTTTCTGTGTGGTTATTTCGGGTGTAAGCTAGCCGGGAGGCCGGGACAAACAAGCAGCCCGCTCCCTCCAACAGTCAAAAGCAAATGAGTAAGTTACTACTTTTAGGCAATTATTCAGATCTCCCACTTACCTGTAAACGCTTATCCAAAAACGCCATTCCTCCTTGCAGTCCATAGCTATATTCATAAGGAAAACTCCAGTCTCGAACCAAAAACATCAGAGTCTATTGTGGCAGAAAAGAACAGAATTATAACCCTGTACAAGTGTATATTCAAGATTAATTACAGTTATTATTGTAATACTTTAGCAGAAAGATTAGCAGAATCTTCTTCAAAGGGCATGCTGAAGGAGACCAGCCTGAGCTAAGTAACAAGAATCAGTCTTAAAAAACAAACAAAAAAAACCCCAGCAAAACAAAGGTTATATTAAAAACAGGCACATCTGCTGAACTGTGAACTAAACTGTGACTCTATAGTGCTTTACCTGGAAGGGTTTTTGGAAAATTTCATCCATTGCCAGACGTCCATATTCTGTGAAGAGCTTTAGAAAAGAAGAGTCAGTGGCTTGAAACTACTTTAAAATAGTTTTATAGTATTCTTTTGCAAAAATATTTGGGAGCTGGTAAGATGGTTCAGTAGTTAAGAGTACTTGTTCTTCCAGAGGACCTGGGTTTGATTCTTAGCACCCATATAGAGGCTCACAATCATTTATAACTCCAGTTCCAGGGGATATAACACTCTTCTGACCTCCATGGGCACCAGGCACACTTATACATGTAGGCAAAACACTCATACACATAAATCTAAAAAATGTAAATATTAATTTAGCGGGGTGTGGTAGCCTTTAATCACCATGAGCACTCAGACCACAGTGCAGGGGGCAGGGGCATTACCATTTTGTGCACTGTTATCTCCAACAGCAAAAGTCCTGTTAGTATAGTAAATATTTACACCATTCAAATGGCAATGAATTCACTCAGATTAGGATTCCTGCATATATTTACCTGTTTCTTCAGGAAGCCACAGTTAAGTATAATAAAATGAAGCTTAACTGTCAAATTCACAGGACAAAGAGAACATGAAATAATGTGACAGTACAAAGAACTTGTCACAAATACGATGGGCAAAAAGAAACAGAGGACAAATGTCCAGTTCCAGCATTTTATGCCCTGCTAACAAATGGGAGGAAGCAAAAAGGCCCAAGAAATAAAGCATTCTCTTAGCAGAACTCTTAAACAGCTGAGAAATTAAAAGCTAGGACTGACAACTAAAGAAATGTTTAGAAATCTGACCATAGGTCCCTACCCTCTACCAGAGAAATACAATAGTGTATATAATCTTAACAAAAATTTAGCCTGAGAAAATCATTCAGTGGGTAAAAGTCTGAGGACCCCAACCCAAATTCAAGCCCCAGAACCCACACAAAAAGTCAGATGTGGTAGTTTGCATCTATAATCCCAGCACTCGTACAGCAAAATGGGATGGAGAGTCAGAACAAACTCCCAAAGTTAGCGGGCCAGTTAGCTTAAGACACACAGTAGCAAAAATAACAAGATAGGTTCTGTCTTAACAAGGTGGAAAGTGAATATGGACTCCCAAATTAAGTTACACATGTGTAACATAGCATGCAAACACACATGCACATACATACATACATTTTTTTAAAATCTAGACTTTAACATCAAACTTTGTAATGGCGTGTTGGACACTGACTAAGGTATACACATGATATGCAGTTGCTTTACCACTTAACTATATCTCCAGCCTCCCTTATTTAACGTATTCATTTTGTGTGTGTGTGAGACCCCTTTTATGTGAGTCAAAGGACAACTTTGTAGAATTGGTTCTCAGTTTCTACCCTGTGGGATCCAGGGATTGAACTTGGTCCATCAGGCCTACATGAACTTGTGACATCTCGCTGGCCCATCCCCACCCAGCACTTTTTACTTTCAGCAATTCTGTAGAAAATATACCATCAAGTTTGCAGAGTATTTTGACAGTAGTCTCCATAGTAGAATGAACGAACCACTATGCCTGTTCATTCATGTCTCTCTCACAGACCTGTGAAGGTAGCCAGATGGTGGTGGCGCACGCCTTTAATCCCAGCACTTGGAAGGCAGAGGCAGGTGGATCTCTCTGAGTTCGAAGCCAGCCTGGTCTAGAAGAGCTAGTTCCACTCTAATCACAGCACTGGGAGGGTAGAAGCAGGAAAATCAGGAGTCCAAAACCATCCGGTCTCAAGACAAGGCAGACAAAGAAAGACAGGTACAGAGTGGAGAATTAGTACAACCAAAACCTTTGCACTTAGTTCGAAATTTTCTGTTTTAAATGCTTCATTCACTTTCTTCCAGGGTTTTCATCCATTGTGGAATTTTGTTTAACTTTTTTGTATTTATTTATTTGTGCACAAACACACACACACACACACACACCAATGCAAATATAGAGGTTAGAGGACAACTTTAAGGAGTTGGTTTTCTCTTACCAACATGTTGGTTCTAGGGATTTAACACTTCTACTGAGTCATATCACCAGATCTCACCAGATCCGTTTGTTTGTGACAGAGTTTCTCTGTGTAACAGCCTTGGCTGCCCTAAAACTTGCTCTGTAGACCAGGCTGGCCTCAAACTCAGAAATCCACCTGCCTCTACTTCTTGAGTGCTGGAATTAAAGGCATATGCCACCAACGCCCATCTTATTCTTAAATTCTTTAAAATGATAATCATGATATTAAAGGCTGGCTGTAGTGGCACATGGCCTTAATCCCAGCTCTTTTGGAGGTTTAGGCAGGTGGAAATCTGTGAGTTCCAGGCCAGCCAGGGATACATAGAGAAATCCTATCTCAAAAAACAATACTCAAGGGCTGGAGAGATGGCTCAGAGGTTAAGAGCATTGCCTGCTCTTCCAAAGGTCCTGAGTTCAATTCCCAGCAACCACATGGTGGGTCACAACCATCTCTAATGGGGTCTGGTGTCCTCTTCTGGCCTGCAGTCATACACACAGACAGAATATTGTATACATAATAAATAAATAAATATTTTTAAAAAAACAATACTCAAAAAACAAAAAACAAAGAAAATTATGAGGCATACACACCTATAGCTGTTTGCTTTTATTTCTTTTGTTTTTATATGTGTATGTTTTTGCTGTGTGTATATGTGTCATATGCATATGTACATGCTCGTGTGTGGTGTGTATGTGTGTGTGTGGTGTGTATGTTTGGGAGACCAGAGGATGTCAGGTTTCTTCTATACCATTCAACCTTAGTTTATAAAACACGATCTCTCACAGAACCTGGAACTACCCAGTTGTCTAGACTACTGGCCAGTGAACTCTAGATATTGTCCTATCTACCTTTCCAACACTGGGGTTAGCAGACCACCATGCTGGCACTCACTGTGTAGACCAACCTGGTCTCAAGCTTAGAGATCCACCTGCTTCTACCTTGAGTGCTGTGATAAAAGGCGTGGGCCACCACCCCTGGCTGTTCATTTTATGTGAGTGCTGGGGTTTCAAATGCAGGTCCTCATGCTTGCACAGCAGGAGCTTCAATGACTGAGCCCCTCCAGCACCACCACCCACCCACTGCTATTTTCTCACACCCCTTCTACCCCCTGGTCTCTTTCCTGTCCTCAGACGTCCCTCCTTCTGCTTTCATGTCTAGATTCCACAGGATAAAAAACATTTGATACTTTATCTTTCAGCCACTATTCCCATTACCCTTTCTTATTACCTGTAGCTGCTGAAGATCATCTTCCTGAATGTTCTGGGACAAATTGTAAATCTAGAAAACAAAATCCAGTTTGTAGCATACTGGCTTACTTCATACAAGTCCCCAGTTAGCTTAGAATACTGGATGGAGCTTTGTACAATTCAAGATTTGCATTTAAGCATACGAGGGCTATTTTTATATACAGCAGTATTATCAGTCTTTTAGGAAAAATAAGAATATAAAACTAAAATCCAAAAATTCCTTCTTTATAGTTTAAAACAGGTTAAGAGGTTTGAGATTTTTCTTGAAATGCTTTGTATATACTTATAAAAAAAAACTCATTTTGAGCTTAAAAGTTTAAGTTATGCATGTAGCTTATGTTAAATTTTTTTTAACAACTTGACACAATCCTGAAGTCACTGGAGAAATCAGAAACCTCAACTGATTAATTTCCTCAGACAGACTGTTCTATGGTCATGATTATAAGAGATTTTCTTTCTTTTCGAGATTTATTTTTTAATTTGTGCAGTACTTTGTACAGGTATGTGCACCACATGTATGCCTGGTGCCATGGATCCCTTGGAACTGCAGTTACAGACAGTTATGAGCTGCCAAATAGGTGCTGGGAATTGAACTCGGGTCCTCTAGAGGAGTAGCCAGTGCTCTTAACTGCTGAGCCAGGAAGAGATTCTCTTGATTGGTGACTGATATGCGAAGGTCCAGCCCACAGCAGGTGGTACCATCCCTAGTTAGGTAGGTCTGAAATTATACATATAAAAACTATCTAAGCCGGGCGGTGGTGGCGCACGCCTTTAATCCCAGCACTCGGGAGGCAGAGGCAGGCGGATCTCTGAGTTCGAGGCCAGCCTGGTCTACAAGAGCTAGCTCCAGGACAGGCTCTAGAAACTACAGGGAAACCCTGTCTCGAAAAACAAACAAACAAAAAAAAACCTAGCTAAGCACGAGCAAGAAAAAGCCAATAAGCAGCATTCTCTATAGATCCTGTCTCCAGATCTCCAAATTCCTGCCTTGAACTCCTGCTGTCTTCTCTCGATGATGGATTGTGACCTAGAAGTGTAACTCAAATAAATCTTTTTTTCCCCAAATTGATTTTAATCAGAGCGGTTTATCACAATCACAGAAGAGCAAACTAAAACACAATCTAAAAAGAACTCTCATATACAACCACAAGAACTGTGTTAACAGAAAATAACTGACAGACTAGAGAGCTCAGTGTAGAACAGTCAAATATTGTCAAGGGTGGCCCAGCATTGTCAAGGTCCTAGGTTCAATCACCAAAAGAAGGGAGGGCAGAAGGGAAAGGGGAAGATGGGCAAAGGAAGGGAGCAGAGGAGGGGAGCTTACCTGAACAGAACTAGTCATGGTGCTTAGAGCAAAGATAGTAGCACAATCTTTCACAGTTGATTGGCTGTCAAATGCCCCCTGGGTATCCATCAGAACAACTGCAACCTTGAAAAGGAAAGGAAAAACAAAAAAAATTAAAATGAAGGAGAATGCAAAGAATAAAAGTACACAGTTACCTGATATCCTACCCTATAATCCCAGCACTTGAGAAGCTGAGACAAGAGGATAGTCATTATGTTCAAGATCAGTCTGGACAACATAAGGAGTTAAGAGGCCAGCATGAGTTATAGAATGAGATACTGTCTTAAAAAAAAATCAAAAAGAAAAAAATTTTAACATTTACATGAGCTACCCAACCCCTGCTTGTAGGTTCTATCAGTAAAATGCAATTGGGTGCTGCCTTGCTAGGTATCATTATCTGCTCTGACCTGGTGAAATGCTACAAAACACAAGTACATGCAGCAACGTAAAGATAAAATTATCCCACCAAAGAAAAATGTGTCATATAGCCAGCCACATCTCACTACTCACCAGGCATTTCATGTTTTAATATTTTTAATTAAATTATAAAATATTTGTTTATTGGGAATGTAAACTGGAATAACCACTATGAAAAGCAGTGGCTAAAAAATAAAAAATAAAACACATATGATCCAGCTAATACTACTCACAGTCATACCAAAAGACTATGCTACCACAGATGTGTACTAATCCATGTCCATTGCTTCTCTATTCACAGTAACAAAATGAAATCAATTCATTTCACAGTAAGAAATTCACCCCAGATGAGTGAATGAAAAATGTAGCACATGTAAACAAAAGAATTCTACAGCCTTAAAGGAAAATGCAACTCCCAATAAAGTATATAGGAATGGAAAATAGTATATTAAGCAAGGTGACTCAGGCTCAGAAAAACATTTTTTTCATATGCAGATCCCAGTTTCTAATTTTTTATGTAAGCCTTATTTATGTGGGTGAATGTGTAAAAGCCAAAAAGAAAAGAGGGAGGCTTTAATAGAGATGGGATTAAATCAGGAGTTGATGGTGAATGCCTTTAATCCCAGCACTTGAGAGGCAGAGGCAGGCAGATCTCTGAGTTCAAGGTCAGCCTGGTCTACAGAGTTCCAGGACAGCCAAGGCTGTTACACAGAGAAACCCTGTGTAACAAAAAAAAAAAAACACAGAAAGAGAGAGAGATGGGGTTACTAGAAAACACATGATTTGAAAGTGGAAGGGGGAATACTGGGGCTGAAAAAAAATTGTAAGAAAACCCACTACCTCTGTAAGCTAATTTATAATGATAAGTAAGTCAGTGACTAGAAAGATGATTCAGTAGTTAAGCACACCTGCTACTCTTATAGAGGACCTAGGTTCAATATGGTTGCTAACAACTGTCTATAATTCCAGTTACAGAGGATTTGATGCCCTCTTCTGGCCTTCATGAATATCATTTACATACATGGTACAGACATACACATGGGCAAAACACCCACACACATAAAATAAAAAAATTTGTAAACTTTGGATTTGATTTGAATAGATATTACTCCAAAGAAGTACAAATGGCTCTTAAGTACCTGAAAAATGTTCAATAACATTAGTCATTAGTAAAATACAAATTATAATATGTAATACAAAACCACAATGACTTACTACTTCATACATACTATGCTGGATATTAAACACACACACATACACACATGTGTGCGCATGTGCGCGGGCGGAGCTAGACATGAAATGGCTCCAGTCAGTTAAGTGCTTATCTTATAAACCCATATGAAAATCCTGCACTTCCAAAAAAAAAGAAAAAAAAAAAGAAAAAAGCCGGGCGGTGGTGGCGCACGCCTTTAATCCCAGCACTCGGGAGGCAGAGGCAGGCGGATCTCTGTGAGTTCGAGGCCAGCCTGGTCTACAAGAGCTAGTTCCAGGACAGGCTCTAAAAAAAAAAAAAAAGCTGCAGAGAGACCCTGTCTCGAAAAACCAAAAAAAAAAAAAAAAAAAATCCTGCACTTCATGGTGTGCATTTATAATCCCAACACTAGGGAAGAAGAGACAGGATCCCTGCAGCTCACTAGCCAACAGTCTAGCCTAATTGGTAAACTCCATGCCAATAAGACACTGTCTCAAAAGAGAAAAATAACATTCCTAAGGATGACACCAAAGGCTAAGGCTCTCCTCTGGCCTCAATATATGTTTGTACACAAGCACACATAAATATATATTCACCAACAAAGGAATACACACACACAAATAGAGAGGTCTCAAGGCAAAGGTAGTTGGGGTTACAAGGTCATCAAATAAGTTACTACACATATAAAGGACAAATAAGCCAAGCATATTGGTGTGCACACCTGTAATCCCAGGAATCAGGAGACTAAGGTATCAAATTGGAAGCCAGTTTTGACTAAATATGATTCATTCAAAAGGAAGAAAAATTAGTATCAGGGGCTGGAAAGAAATAGAAACTAGAGCCTCCTGTATTGTTAGTTATGCACACAGGTTGGTTAGAAGGTATTAGGCATCTTTTTTTAAAGTTAGTCACAGGGATTGGAGGTGATTCAGTGGTTAGGGGCACTAACTGCCCTTTCAGAGGACCTGAGTTGGATTCCTAGCATCCACATATAGGGCTCACAACCATCCTAAACACTGGTTCAGGAGATCTAATGCCCTCTTCCGGCTCCTTTAGGCACTGCATGCACATGGTATACAGAAATAAATGCATGCAGCCGGGCAGTGGTGGCGCACGCCTTTAATCCCAGCACTCGGGAGGCAGAGGCAGGCGGATCTCTGTGAGTTCGAGGCCAGCCTGGGCTACAAGAGCTAGTTCCAGGACAGGCTCTAAAAAAAGCTGCAGAGAAACCCTGTCTCGAAAAACCAAAAAAAGAAAAAAAAAGAAATAAATGCATGCAGAAATACCCACACATTAAAAAGAAATAATAAAGTAAATTAAAAAATAATCAGGTTAGTCACAGAGTTGCCATGTGACACTGAAACTCACACAGCATTTTTCCCAAGAAGCTCTTGCCGACTACTTGGTCCTCAGGTGCTGAATCTAACATCAAAAGGTGACTTCACTGTGAGGGCACTCACCTCATTAATGGTGACCCACTGATGAGTTCATACTGAATGAGGAGGTAGGTGACTCAGGACACAACCTCTGAGGCAAATGCTTGTCCTGGCCCCTCCTGTCTCCAGCTTCCTGTCCACGTGCGTGCTTTGCTCCAACACGTGCTTCCCACCATGGTATTCAACCCTGCCTCATCACAAGCCTCCTGATATGTTCAGCTTAGCCTCAGGTCCACAGCAATCAACAGCTGAGGATTGCAATTTCTGAAGCTGACACCAAAATAAACCTTTCCTCCCTTAAGTTGTGTATCTCAGGTATTTGTCACAGACACAAAAAGCAAGCATATGGATATATACGAGAGCTTCAATCTTAGAAAAACTTGCACATAGATGTTTAAAGCAGGTAGTATTTATGTATTTATTTATTGGTTTTTCGAGACAGGGTTTCTATGTAGCTTTGGAGCCTGTCCTGGAGCTAGCTCTTGTAGACCAAGCTGGCCTCAAACTCACAGAGATCTGCCTGCCTCTGCCTCTGATCTGCCTGCCTCTGCCTCCTGAGTGCAGGGATTATAGGCATTCACCACCACCGCCCGGCAGAAGGTAGTATTTTTATAAGTTTTTAGATGTGTTTATTTTATTATTTTGTGTATATGACTATTTTGTTTGCATGTATGTCTGTGCACCATATATGTGGTATCCACTAAGGTTGAAAGAAGGTATTGGGACTAGAATTACAGATGATTGTACAATACTATCTGAGGGCTGGGAATTGAACCCAGGTCCTCTAAAAGTGCAGCAACAAATGCTCCTGAGCCACTGAGTCAACTCTCCAACTCTGGGTATTTTGTTTATTTTGAGAGGAGAGGTTAATCTAGATAGGATCTCACACTGTAACCCAAGCTACCCTGAAACTCATGTCTCAGCCTCCCAAGTACTGAGATTATAAGCATGTACAGGCATTATTTATAATATACAAAAGGTATAAGCAGCCCAAATATTCACAACTGATGAATTAAAAAAAGAATGCTATTTTTATACAATGGAATATTGCTCAGCTATGAGAGGTAATAAAGAACTATTGAATACTCTAAGAGAATTAAGCTGAATGGGTAAGGGCAGACCCAAAAACACATCATTTCACTTTTATCATATGCTCAGAACAGACAGCTCCATAGAGATGCTAGAGATGTAACTGAGAGCTAGAACATTTGCCTGACATACACACAACACTATGTTCAATCCCCAATACCAGAAAAGGAAGGCAGGGGAAGAGAGAAGACAGAAAATGAGAGAAAGGAAGGTGGAATGCAAACACACCTAGTTCCCCATCCAGCTGTGCTTCCTAATAGCTCAGGCAATAGTGAATTAGAAGAGACAAGGAGCTGGAAGGAGCTGGAAATGGAGAGTGACTGTTACCAATACCAGAGGCTCCTTTGAGGTAATGAAATGTTCTGGAGTCAGATGGGGCTGATAACTGTTTAGCTTTATGTATACACTAAAAACCACTGAATCAGGATGAATTCTGAATCAGTTTGATATCCCAACTGAACAAAAGTTTACTGTCACGCATGTCTGCTAGTTAGAAAAATGAGACTAAAGAGGAAACAAGGGGACATATTGGAAGCTCTCTGAAGAATAGAAGCTACGCGTGTACTCATTATTGAGAGAAATGGTCTCACAGCACACAGTAGCACAGTAAACTTCCAAATCACTTTCTTGTTGCTTTTGAAACAGTGTCCCACACTTTGTAACCCATATTGGCCTCAAATGTGTGCCAATCTTCCTACCTCAGCCTCTCGAGTGTAGGGATTACATTGCATGGCATAAGTCACCATGCCTAGCTCTTTTATGTACATTTTAAGATGCCCAGGCTGGCCTCTAAGTGGTCGCCATCCCACCTTAGCCCCCAGTGCTGACACTATAGGTACAAACAGCACATACAGCTCTAACCATTCATTGATTTCTTTTGTTTTACAATACTTTTTTTTAACAGCAGAGTGTCTTTCTCATTAAATGAATTCAAAGATGGAAGGGAGGTTTGAGTGAGTGATGTTTTACAAAGCAAACATTTTTATTATAAAATATATATTAACACCTCCTTAAATCAAGCTTTCTACTTAGTAAAGGATCTAGATGAGTATACTGTAGGATCTACTGTCAAGAGCTCAATTGAAAAGCAATAAAAGGATGAAAATTATTCTCTAATTGGATTAACACAGAATATGTTAAAGTTCTCATCTAGAGTCAACCAAACATGGCAGTATGCACCCACATCTTATCTCAAGAAAAAAAAAAAACATAAGTTCTCATTTGGTTATTCTGTTATAGCATCTAAGTCTTTTTATTTCTTCCTTCCTTTCCTTTTTATTTTTAACATCCTTACCTTTTTCCCACCTGGCTTCTCCACTGTGAAAACTTCACTCCAAATCTGAATCCCAGTGGTTTCTGGGTCAGAACCTCCTCGCCATGAAAATCCTGTCAGTGGTTCTTCTGGGTCACCCAACCAATTTGAATGACCACCTTCTTTCTACAGGAAAAACAAGATGTTCCATCACATTTTTGGTTTTGCTTTCTGAGGCACTGGGGATAAAATACAGGGTCTCCTCACACATGCTAGGCAGGCACTTTACCATTAGACTACATACCCAGACCCCTCACCAAATCTTAAGCAATTTTAGCTCATGAGCTTATTTTGCTCACTTTGTACTTTGAAATAAGCTAATTCTTTCTTACCTGAGAATACAAGTATCGCAGCATAAAATCCAGAATGAAGGATTTGCCCTTTCTAAAGGCTCCAGCCACTGATACTACCACAACATCAAGATCTCGGATGTGGTCCTGCAGGAGGATGCTGGCCAAGGCTCTCTCTTCTAGCTCAAAGGAATGTTGCTCTTTGTGAACCAAAACAACCTGCACTGGACCTGGTTGTCCACTTTCCATGGCATCACCTATGCTCATTTAGAGACCAAAAGAAATTAAGTTATACACACACACCATAAAGAGAACAAAAGCTTTAACAAGACACATATATAATAACCATGAAGCTGGGAGTATACAGGGATACTAACAGAACTCCATTAACACTAATAAATATACAAACACACACACACACACACACACACACACAGATGGAGGAGGGTCTATGTGTTACTTCCATTGGTTAATAAAGAAACTGCCTTGGCCTTTGATAGGCCAGCCTTTAGGTGGGTGAAGACAGAACAGAATGCTGGGAGAAGAAGGCAGTGAGGCAGACGCTATAGCTCTCCTCTCCAAGATGGACGCAGGTTAAGATCCTTACCAGTAAGACACCACCTCGTGGTGCTGCACAGATTATTAGAAATGGGTTAATCAAGATGTGAGAACTAGCCAATAAGAGGCTAAAACTAATGGGCCAGGCAATGTTTAAAGAATACAGTTTCTGTGTAATTATCTTGGGGCATAAGCTAGCCAGGCAGCCGGGAGCCAGGGCGGCAGGAATGCAGCCCGCCGCTTCTTCTACACACACACAAATGAATATAACATTTTTTAATTAAAAGGTCCCAGAGCTGGGAGGTGGTGACGCATGCCTTTAATCCCAGACTCGGGAGGCAGAGGCAGGCAGATCTTTGTGAGTTCGAGGCCAGCCTGGTCTACAAGAGCTAGTTCCAGGTCAGGCTCCAAAGCTACAGAGAAACCCTGTCTCGAAATACAAAAAAAAAAAAAAAAAAAAAAAAAAAAAAGAAGAAAGAAAGAAGAAAGAAGAAGGAAGAAGGAGAAGGGAAAGGAGGAGGAGGAGGAGGAAAGGAAGACGAAGACGAAGAGGAAGAGGAAGAGGAAGAGGAAGAGGAAGAAGAAGAAGAAGAAGAAGAAGAAGAAGAAGAAGAAGAAGAAGAAAGAAGAAGGAAGAGGAAGAAGAAGAAGGAAGAGGAAGAAGAAAGAAGAAGGAGGAGGAGGGGGGGAGGAGGAGGAGGAAGCAAGGAAGCAAGCATGGGTATTCCTCCATGGTTAATGCATCAGCTCTGCCTCCAGGTTCTTGCCCTGCTTGAGTTTCTGCCCTGACTTCGATGATAAACTATGACATGCAAGCTTACACCAAATAAACCTTTTCCTCCTAAGTTGCTTTGGTCATAGTGTTTCATTACAGAAACAGTAACCGGGGCTGAAGAGATGGCTCAGCAGTTAAGAGCACTGGCTGTTCTTCCAGAGGATCCAGGTTCAGTTTCCAGCACCCACATGGTAGTTCACAACTGTCTATAACTCCTGTTTCAGGGGGGTCCAATACCCTCACACAGACATACATACAGGCAAAATACCAATATACATGAAATAAAAATAATAAATTATAAAAAAACAACAGAAACAATAACCCTAAGATACCTATGTATGCAATTCTGCCTAATTTGCACTAACACTCTGGGTAAAGGCTCTCCAGTTATGACCTATCAGAAGGAGGAGCGCTCACACCCCTATAAGAAATCCCTCACCTGTGTTCTGTGGGGAAGCCCAGAGAACTCACTGGTTTCCCAGGGTGTATGTACTTTGACAGAATTGTGCCTTGGTTTGTGCTTGAGCAATTAGGAAAAGAGGTAGACAGAGATTGTTTATGAGATGGAATTTTAACGTGTCACTGTTGTCTAATTCATGGCCTTCCCCTATGTAAGTTTTAAAAGGCCATTAACCACCCAAAAGAAACACATTTCCAAACCAACTTGTGATCATGTTACACATGAAAGTTTTGATCAATAGACTATGGCTGAAAAGAAAAAGCAACTTCCAGATAAGCATTTTCCCCTTCTGACTGGAGAAATGGAAGTGAGTCACTGAGGGCCAAGCACAGGAAGGCAACACCCTAAAGCACTGGCACAACAAGCGAGGCAGGGCCTGAGCTCCATGCAGAAGTGCCCTGCCAGTTCACATTTATGGGAGAGGAAGATGTCTATCTTGTTTCACATACAACCAGACCAATACAAGAGTCTCCCAAGATCTTATTACTAAGTTTATACATTGGAACTTTCAATTTCATCTATTATTCTATTACAGCTTGATTGAACAATGAGAATGACTCACAGCAAACACACAGTAATTCTCAAATGAGTGGATGGTATGCAGTATAACACAGTCTAAAGCTGTGATCCTAAGGATGCTGGTGGGACTATCAGCCAAAAGGCATAAAAGACAAGTACAGGCTACAGGCAAGATGAAATAATTCAATGACAAAAAGGTAAGCAGTTAATCACAAGGAAATGCACTTCAAGAATAGCTAGACACTGTTGGGGACATAGGGAAGAAAAGGAAAGCTGTTACTCATCTATTCCTCTCTTGGTTTCTACAACACATTAAGCAAGAGTAAAGGAAAACAGGTTATATTAGTGTGGGAGCTGGAGTAATGCTGCATGTCCCTTCATCAGGAATATAAGCAGTCATTAACATCCACTTGGCTAAAGGGGACCTTGTTCACTAACAGTGTCTCTCTGATTTGGATCATAAAAACAAAAAAATCATTTTGAAATGTATGCATCACCAACAAATAAGTTTATACATATTAGACACACCATTTTTTAGCATTCTATCACCATCCTGCTTCCTAAAGACAAGAGGGTTTATTACTGACTTCCCATGCAAAAACGTCATTTTCACTCATCCCAGATAAAGGGTCTTTGCTGATTTATGTTGGACTCCTTAAGCAAAACCTTAGGGTCTGGGTCTATCTCAGCAGTGGTGTATGTATTTCTCTAGGGAACTTAGGGTATATAGCACTGAATAGAGAGAAAAAAAATGTTTCCTAGAGGACACTGGGAAAAAATAAAACATGAAACCTTAGGGTCTTGTCCCTTACCAGCATGCCTTTTCCCTTTTTAACCTAGCCTAGTCTTTGTCTCTGACTGTTCCTTTGACTACATCATTACTTCATCCCTTGGGGCTCAACTCCTGTTCTTCTTTACGTATTAAGAACATCAACAGTCAGAAGTAATGGCATACACCTTTAATCCCAGCACTCAGAAGGCAGAAGCAGTCATATCTCTAAGTTCAAGACCAGCCTGGCCAGTGAGTTCCAGGACAATCAGGGCTACACAGAGAAACCCTGTTTTGAAAAACCAAAAACTAGCCAGGCAGTGGTGATGCAAGCCTTTAGTTTCAGTACTCAGAAGGCAGAGGCAGGTAGATCTCTGTGAGTTTGAGGACAGCCTGGTTCAGAGACCTAGTTCTAGGACAGTCAAGGTTACATAAAGAAACCCTGGCTACACATAGAAACCCTGTCCTGAAAAGAACAAGAAAGAAAGAGAGAAAGAAAATATGTCATGAAGACAGCCACCTTAAACACTATCAAAATTGCAAGGTATAGGGATGCAGCTCAGTGCGGAGGCCTGCCTAGTATGCACAAAGCTCTGTGTTCCAACCCTAGCAACACAAAAATACAAAATCAAACATTGATGGACTGACAGCTCAAAACTGTTTCCATCCTGTAAGTCAAAACCTTTCACTATTCCCCATACTATCTTGCTTGAAAAATTTATTCTCACTGGTATTTCTACAGGGAGAAAGCTCGGGCTCAAGTCCTATCTTGTCCTGCCTTAATCCCACAATTTCAAGTAGATGACCTATGCAGCCATTTATCCCATGGCCTGAAATCCTTCTTGCTCTTTACTCAGACTTCAACACTCAACTCACCTTGTCTGGATCGCTACCCCACCCTCTTGAGTACTTAGTTTTAATTTTCTGTTTCATTTATTATTTGTGTGTGTATGTGTGCATGTACATATGTGCTTGAACTGGTGGTTGGGTTCATGTGTAGACGTGAGAGGAAAACTTGTAAGGCTTAGTTCTCTTTCCACCAGATAGGTCCCAAGGACTTAACTCAAGATAACAGGCTTAGCAGCAAGCACTTTTACCTGAGAGTGATCTCACCTGCCCTGCTTTACATAGTATGATAAAATGAATAAAACTAGGCTTTAGCATCAAGACAGAGCAAGGCATGAATTTTAGCTTTATCCACTCCAAAACATAAGTTCTATGAAGGCAGGAATTTTTGTATTTGTTCAATGCTATGTCCTTCAAGTTCTCAGATCAAACCCCACAAACAGCAGCCAACAAAAAGTTGCACACGCCTTTAATCCCAGCACTTGGAAGGCAGAGGCAGGAGGATCTCTGTGAGTTTGAGGCCAGCCTGGTCTACAAGAGCTAGTTCCAGGACAGGCTCCAAAACTACAGAGAAACCCTGTCTCGAAAAAACAAACAAAAAAACCTGTAGCATAAACAAAACCTATGACTTTGTCTCAATATAACTCGAGAAAACATACAGCCACTCCAGTCTCCATTTGTAAACCTAATACCTAGCTGAACAGAGGAAGAGTCAGAAGAACTGTGGATTCAAACCCAAACTAGGCTACAGTAACAATTCAAATTCAGTATGGCCTATATAGGGAGATGCTATGTCAAAAACAAAAACAAAACAAAACAATCTTCTGGACAGTGGTAGTGTTTGCCTTTGGGGCAGAAGCAGAAAGATCTCTGTGAGTTCTAGGCCAGCTGGTCTATAGAGCCCAGGACAGCCTGGGTTATACAGAGAAACCCTGTCTTAAAAAATAAAATAAAATAAAAATCTAAAGGCTAAAATATAGCACCTGACAATACAAGGTGCTCTATGAACAGTTTCCCTTCCCATATTGTTTCCATTGAGATATGCACAAAGTATTGCTCCATTCATTATAATATTGTCATATTATAATTAAGAGTTACCAGCCAAGGGATGGTTAACACACACCTGCAAATTCCAACACTCAAAAGGCAGAGGCAGGGGCTGGAGAGATGGCTCAGAGGTTAAGAGCACTGGCTGCTCTTCCGGAGGTCCTGAGTTCAATTCCCAGCAACCACATGGTGGCTCACAACCATCTGTACTGAGATCTAGCGCGCTCCTCTGGCATGCGGGCATACATGGAGGCAGAATGTTGTATACATCATAAATAAATAAATCTTTAAAAAAAAAGGCAGAGGCAAGGAATCAAGCATTTTAGGCCAGCTTCAGAAACAAATGAAGACAAAAGGTACCCTGGACTACATGAGAGGCTCACAAATAAAAGATATAGCAACCAGATTGGGAACTACTGCCTGGTAATCCTAGAACAAGGGAGAACTGAAAATTTGAGGCAAGCCTAGGCTATATTAAGAGCCTGTCTCACCCTCTTCTCTTGTAGAGGGTAAAAAAGAAAGGCAAATTAAAGCTTCTATTCAAGACACATCCTAGTATCCTTTCAGGTCCTTTGGCAGCTCCTTGCAGAAGTTCTTTTCTTTCCTCACCCTCAGTGACTGTATTTATATCAATGCTTTCTATAACTCCTTGTGGTTCTTACTCTCTCAACAAACTTTTCTGAGAGGGACAGGTCTCAAAATCACAAGGCAACCAAGGATGACCTAATCCCTCTGCCTCCCAAGTACTACATTTACAGGACAACCATAGTGGCCAGCTTAATGAGCTCTTTATTTTATAATTTCAACTCCATACTCAATTTTTAAACTTTTTCTACCCTGTATTTTGATGTTATAACTCCCCTACTCTCTAGCCTACACTGAGGAGACATGTACAAAAAGCTCAGTCACTAGATGTTCAACTCATACTAGCAAAACGTTTATGTGGAAACACTGACCTGAAAAGTCAGGAGACAAGTCCTTATTCCAGTTCTCCCACTTAGCCTGTGTGATTTGGCCGGTTTGCCTCCAGTCTCCTTTCAAAATCCCCCATGGTAATTTTACAAGTCTACACTTAGTATTTCAAAATGGGTCCTCTCAATTACTCCATCTCTCCCCCAAGTCCTCTGCATTTTCCATGCTTTATCTCCCTATATACAATATAGTATCGTCTCCTTTCTAAAACTGAAGTTTCTGCTTCAGCAAAGGTTATTTGCAGGAATTTTTATTTGAGCTTTTTATTTTTACAGGGTCTTGTCCAGGCTCAGCTCAAACTCTCAATCTTTCTTCTTCAGCTTCCAGAATGCTGGAATTAGTGTTGGGATTAAAGGCAAAGGTTGTCACTCTAATGAGGCAGTGAGCAAAGAAGAAAAGCCTACCATAACAATAAGGAAGCACTAGTTTTGGCCCCGGTTCTGCAATGAATAAACCATTTCATTTCAACACCTCTATCTGCACTATTTGTTTAGCTCTAAAATCCAACCACTGTTTTTTGTTTTTGGTTTTTTGGGGGGTTTTTTTTGGCGCGTGGGTGTGCGTGCATGCGTGTACAGAGACAGAGTCTCACACCTTAGCTCAAGCTAGCCAAGAACTCATGACAATCCTCCTGCTTTAGCCTCCTACATGTTGAGATTATAGGCATGAGCCACCACACCTGCCTTACCTCTCAAGAATCTCAAATTCTTGGTGATGACATTTAATCTCAGGGGTAAACTCCTCTCCCTTTAAAGAAGCAGCTATTTACAAAGTACACATCTACATATTGAGACAATACATAATGTAAGATTATAAGCACTTACACAAATGTAAACAACAGATGTGAGAATTTTTTTTTTTTCGAGACAGGGTTTCTCTGTAGCTTTGGAGCCTGTCCTGGAACTAGCTCTTGTAGACCAGGCTGGCCTCAAACTCACAGAGATCCGCCTGCCTCTGCCTCCCAAGTGCTAGGATTAAAGGCGTGCGCCACCACTTCCCGGCTGAGACTTTTAAAATATACAAAAATCTGGCCTACCTATAGTTATATCCATATCCACAGAAGACTTAAGTCTATATATCAAGGTTTAGTAAGATCACATCACCTATATGCTTCATGACAACAGAAACACTGTTACCAGTGTTGTCTAATTACTGCTGCAAATTGCTCATGATAACTATCAGTCATTTTATCATGATGAAAATCTTGAGTAATGACAAAGCAGTTTAACAGTTTATGTGGACACTACCACCTTTTTCCTAATTACTTATGAACTACTGACTTATCCTTTACTTTTGGCACAATGCATCTAATCCACACTCACCAAGAGGTTTAATAGGCCTATTCAAACAATCTCTCTAGTAAACCACATTCCATATAGTCTCTGCACTAAAATGACAACCACTCAAACTGAATGAAAAAATAATCTAAATGGCCAGGGGGTGGTGGCTCATGCCTTTAATTCAAGCACTTGGGAGGCAGAGGCAGACGGATCTCTGTGAATTTGAGGTCAGCCTGATCTACACAGCAAGTTCCAGTACATAGCGAGTTCCAGACCAGTCCAGACTAAACAGTAATACCTGTTTCAAAATGGGGTAGAAGGGCTGGGAAGCCAGGGAATGTAATGTAGCTCAGTATTGTAGCACACGCTTAGGATGAACAAGGCCCTGGATTCAATAACTAAATCAACAAAAACAATATGGCACTGGGCCTAGTGGCAAACACCTTTGATCTCAAGTGGATCTCTGTGAGCTCAAAGCCAGCCTGTCTACATAGGAGTTCCAGGACAACCAGAGGTACATAATAGAGAGCCTGTCTCTAAAACAACAACAGCAAACAGTATGGCACAGTTTAAAAAGCATAACATAGGTTGATTACTAATCATGGCTAGCTTTTCAATCTTACAAAAGAATACATAAAACCTAGTAAGCTCAACTATAAGAACATTACTGGGAGGACTAGGCTCAGTGGTAGGGCTCTGGATTTGACCCCAAGCACCACAAATACTCAGAAGATATACACATACAACCAATAAGGTTTTTTGGTCTGTCTGAGACAGAATATCATGGAGCAGAACTGTAGAGATGGCTCAGAGGTTAAGAGCAGTAGCTGCTCTTCCAGAGGACCCAAGTTCAATTCCCAGCACCCACATGGCAGCTCACAACTGTCTATAACTCCAATTCCAGGTTATCTGACACCTTCACACCAATGCACTAAAAATAAATTTAAATCGTTCCTCACGTGGTGAGCCCCCCAACCACAAAAAAAAAAAAAAAAAAGTAGCCCAGGCTGACCTTGAACTTCTGATTCCCCTGCATCCACTTCCTGAATATTGGGGTCACTGGCCCAGTTTTATGGGATTCTGGGACACAAATCAGGGCTCCATTCATGCTAGACAAGTATTCTACAAACTACTGTACATGCTCAGCCCCATAGCAGGTAAACTGAAGTGATTCTCAAATACTTAATACCATAAATACTTAATACCTGAAGCCAGGTAGTGGTGGCACATGCCTTTAATCCCAGCACTTGGGAGACAAAGGCAGGTGGATCTCTGTGAATTTGAGACTTGGTCTACAAACTGAGTTCCAGGACAGTCAGAGCTGTTACACAGAGAAACTCTGTCTCTAAAAACAAAACAAAATAAACAACAAAAAAGAATGCCATCTGAATAGTAATGTATTCAATGAAACTGGTTAATAGAAAGCAGTTTGCTACTTCAAAAAAAATCTTAATTTAATGAATTAATACAGATTAAGATTTGGCAACCTTGGCACTACTGACATTAGTGACCAGTTAACCATTTGTGGAGAGAAGGGGTCCTATGGACTATGTGATATTTAGCAGCTCCTTGGTCTGTACCCACTACATACTCATCGTATCAATAGTACCAGAAGGATTGACATATAGACATTTTTAAAAGATACGTGGACACAGCAGGGCCATCGTGGTGCACACCTTTAATACCAGCACTTAGGAAGCAGAATCAGGCAGGTGAGTTAAAGGACTTGTTCTAAAACTACAGAGAAACCCTGTCTCAAAAAAAAAAAAAAAAAAAAAAAAAAAAAACAAGCAAACTAACAAACAAAAAGACACACGGTGGCAAAAAGTCATCTTCTGTTAAGAACCACTAAGAAACTGGAAAAATGGCTTAACAGTTAAGACCCTTGCTGAGCCAGCGATGGTGGTGCATGCCTTTAATCCCAGCAACTGGGAGGCAGAGGCAGGCAGATCTCTGTTGAGTTTAAGGCCAGTCTGGTCTAGAGTAAGTTCCAGAACATGCTCCAAAGTTACAGAGAAACCCTGTCTTGAAAAACAAAAATAAATCAAAACAAAAAAGACCCTTTTTGATCATGCAGAAGAGGGTGGTTTGGCTCCCAGGACCCATACAGTAGCTCACAACTGTCAATAACTCCATTTTCAGGGTATCTGATTCCTTCTTCCATTGTAGAGAGGCTGCTAGATAGTTCACGGCCATTTAGCCCCAAAATAATCACACAGAAACTATATTATTTAAGTCACTGTTTGTCCCATTAGCTCTAACTTCTTATTAGTTAACTCTTATATATTAATTTAACCCATTTCTATTAATCTGTATCACCATGTGGCTGTGGCTTACTGGCTAAAGTTCCAGTGTTGCTACATGGCTTCTCCCTAACTCCTCCTTCTTTCTCCCAGCATTCCATTTAGTGTCCCCCCCCCTTTAGCTCTGTTCCCCTATAGCTCTGCTATAGGCCCAAAGCAGTTCCTTCATTAACCAATGATATTTACAGCATACAGAGGGGAATCCCACATTCTTCTGATCTCTGCAGGCACCAGGCATGCACATGGTGCACATACATACATACAGGCAAAATCTTAAGAAGAAAAAAACTTAAAAATAAACAAACAGGGCTGGAGAGATGGCTCAGAGGTAAAGAGCACACTGGCTGTTCTGCCAGAGGTCCTGAGTTCAATTCCCAACAACCATATTGTGGCTCATAGCCATCTGTAATTCAATGAAGTTCCTTCTTCTGGCCTGCAGAAAGAATACTATATACATAATAAATAAATTTTTTTAGCACCTGCGCTATATTTGTTTTGTTGTTGTTGTTAGATTTTATTTATTATGTATACAGCATTCTGTGTGTGCCTACAGGCTGGAAAAGGGCACCAGATCTCATTTTAGATGGTTGTGAGCCACCATGTGGTTGCCGGGAATTGAACTCAGGACCTTTGGAAGAGCAGCCAGTGCTCTTAACCTCTGAGCCATCTCTCCAGCCCCAATAAATAAATTTTTAAGAAAAAAAAATAAACAACTGAAAATAAAAGAACTACTGGACTAGAACCATCCTCGGTCCTCATCCTCACTCTACAGAGACTTCTGAAAAGCATAGGAACCAAAGTTACAGATACATTTTACTGAGCAGACTGTATGACTCATGGTGGAGTTATGACCTGAGTTTTCCAGTCCTCTTCTGAAATAACATTCTCTAAAGGGAAGAGCAACACACTGAAGGAGGCATACCATTTCCACGCCTTGCCTTTGCTGGCAGTCCTTAGAGTTCTTGACTCACAAAGCAGAGAAAACATCACAGACAAGGGAAGTATGCTAAGTTTAAAGCCTCTCCTAACTCCCTAACGACTTAATGCAGTTCTTTCAGTGCTTCTACCGAGCACTATAACTTAAGGTGGTAAATGTGCCAGCAGATAAGGTTGTGTGAAACTACTCAAACCCAACTGTACTGGCTGGTTGTGTGTCAACTTGACACAAGCTAGGGAAGGAGTCTCAGTTGAGGAAATACCGCCAGAAGATCCAGCTGTAAGGCATTTTCTCAATTAGTGATCAATGGGGGAGGGCCCAACTCATGGTGGGTGGTGCCATCCCTGGGCTGGTGGTCCTGGGTTCTATAAGAAAGCAAGCTGAACAAGCCACATGGAGCAAACCAGTAAGCAAACCTCCCACCATGCCCTGTGCATCAGCTCCTACCCCCAGGATCCCACCCTGTCTGAGGTCCTATCACTGACTTCCTTCAGTGATGAACAGCAATGCTGAAGTGTAAGTCAAATAAACTCTTTCCTCCCCAGCTTTTTTTTTGGTCAAGACATTTTGTTGCTGCAAAAGAAACACTGACTAAGACATCAACCAAGAATACTGGGGGAAATGTATATTCTAATTAAAGGGTTAAGGAGGAAAATTTTTTCCAATTCATTCACTATAAATATTTGTGCTTTCAGCACAAGATGCTAAACAAAACTATTTTATCTATGGACAGGAAAGTCAGTGTTTCATAGATTTATGACAACTAACCAATATTTAGGATTCAGAAACTAAGCAGCCAAAAGGGCTCAGCACGTAAAGCTGCTTCTTCAAAAGTCTGCTGACCTGAGTTCCATCGCGGGAATCCAGGAGAACTGAATGTACAAAGTTGTCCTTTGACATCCACACAGAGGCCATGGCAGAAACACTCATACACATCCATCATGCACCCACATGCAATAATAATAATAATTTTTAATTAAAAAAAAGATTCAGGTAGTCAGGAGATGGTGCACACCTTTAATCACAGCACTTGGGAGGCAGAGGCAGGCAGATCTCTGTGAGTTTGAGACCAGCCTGGACTACAAAGCAAGTTCTTGGACAGCCTGGGCTGTTACCAAAAAAACAAAAAACAAAAAACAAAAAAAACAAAACAAAACAAAACAAAACTTTCTCAAAAAAAACCCTAGCTAAGAATTTTTTTATGTGCATATATGTGTGCTTTCCCAAGTTTATGGGCAGAATATCCATGCAGGATCCCAGGGAGACCAGAAGGTGTTGACTGATCAAAGCCCTGAAGGAAAATGTGCAAACAGTTGTGAAGGGTACAGACTGGATGTGGTGCAAATGTGTCCTCTGCAAAAGCAGTAATTCCTCTTAGCTACTGAGCCATCATCTCTTTAGCCCCAGGGGAAAAAACAACTTTCTTAACAGGATAAATTCAACAGTGATTGTACTTGCCTCTTTCCCAAACACAGGAAATCTAACCTGAAGGTTTTAATTAGTATCAAAATATAGTTAAATAATCTTTCTTGTTTTGTTTTAGTCTGGTTTGGTCTTTTTGTTGTTTTCATCTGCCTTTTATTTTTGATTTTGGCTTTTTGAGAGACAAAGTTTCTCTGTGTAGCCCTGGCTGGCCTAGAACTCGATCTGTAGACCAGACTAGCCTCAAACTCTTTTTAATATACTCATTTAACCCAAGCATATGCAGGCTTTAAATTTCTAGATAATATAAAACCACAATTCTAAAACAACTGGAATTTGTTTTAAATTAATTATCCCCCCTTCACTATTTTCCCTAAGCATTAAATATGCTCCTAGAGTCTGTAAGACAGCCAGGAAAACTTTTAAAATTCAAAGTCTTATTTATTTCTTTGATTTTTATTTGTTTGTTTGTTTGGTGGGTTGGTTGGTTGGTTCGTTTTTCAAGACAGGGTTTCTCTGTAGCTTTGGAGCCTGTCCTGGAAGTAGCTCTTGTAGACCAGGCTGGCCTCAAATTTACAGAGATCCGCCTGCCTCTACCTCCCGAGTGCTGGGATTAAAGGCGTGCGCACCACCGCCCAGTTAAAATTCAAATTTTAAATTGCAGTTGTGTTACCACTTCTGAACCTGAATACACGAGACCATAAAGAACTTTTAACAGCATCTGGTGCAATGGTACATGTCTACAATCACATGAGGTAGAAGCAGATCAAAAGTTTAAGGTTGGCTGCCAGAGAAACTGTCTCAAAAAAAAAAAAAGTTTAAAGTCAGCCTCAACTGGAGGCCTGCCTAGGTTACATGAGGTACTGTCTCAAAATAACAGACAAAAGATTAACAGACATGCTGATTATTACGGCTAAATTCTTTTTTATTATTTCATTCATTTATTTATTTAATGTGTGTTCACATGTACAGTGCATATATGGAGGTCAGAGAACAATGTGTTGGAATCCGTTCTCTCCTTGTACAAGCAGAATGGGTCCCAGGCAAACTCTGGTGGTTAAGCTTGGATGATTTAAAAAAAAAAAAAAAATGCCTTTACATGCTGAGCCATCAGGCTGGTCCATCATTGATAAATTCTAAATCAATTTTCAAACAAGTTCACATCCATCTAAGCTACTCATAGGAACAGGCAGGACTGAACATCATATTTCTGTCATATGATTCTCTATTATTTGTTTCATTAAGACAAAACCTCCAATTCAGAAATTCTCCTGCCTCAACCTCCAGAGTGTTAAATTATAGGTATGTACCATCAGGACCAGCTCCATTATTTGTTTTAATTAGTAATTATAATTTTTATTTAGAAAACCATTTTTTATTATTTTTATTTTTGGGGGGTGGAAGTTTGAGGAAAGGTCTCATGTAACCCAGACTGACCTTCAAATTCAATTCACTATGTACCCAAGCATGATCCTGACTCCTCGCAGTCTGCCTCCACCTCTCACGGGCTAGATTTACGGGCATGTATTATGCCAACTCAAAAAAACAACAAATTTTAAAACCCCATTTTGAACAGCACTAGGAACTAGGATTAAGCTCACAAAAAAACACAAAAGTGCAAGGACCTGAGTTCAATCCCTAGTGTCACAAAACAAAACAGACCTTACTAACTAAACACTAAAATTAACTCTGGCACACAATTACACCTACCTCTGTTTTTCTTATTGTTCTATCACAGGAGACAGTAAACCACTGCAAAGAAAACGTTCTTTCACTCATGTTAAAGCCGCACAAAAACTGACTTTCCACTCTGTATGGAGACTAAATACCTGGCACTGAGAACAAGTCCAGAGTTTTGACGTCTACTTCTCCAAAGCAAAACTTCAAACCACGCCGTTTTAATCCGTTAGTTTTCCTTCACCTTTCACAAAACATTCCACTTCATGTTCAAATTTGAAGACAAAGATTTGCTAAAAGAATCTGCAAACACAACTATTGACTCTCGCCACACACATCCCCCCCCCTTTTAGATTTCGCAACTGAAACTTGCAATCATTTCAGGAGTGTACCCATCAAACAAGAATAGTGCCAGGCAAAGTGACAGGCGAAATCGCATCCCTATAGTTTTGGTGAGACTATCTGGCTTTCATTTAGTACTTTTACTACCTCGCTTTATGTCTTCAGAAAAGCCAAAGGAAAACCCAAACTTAACTAAAAAAAACTTGCAAAACAAAACAACCAATTTAGGCCAGTTCTTTTATCTCCTAACGTGGAGATTAGCGCGGGTGGAAAACGAACTTTACTAATGCTTGTCAGCACCTCAAGGTCGTTCCGAGGGGAAAAAAAAAGTTTCAACTCCAAGGCCACACCGCAGCAGTCCAAAACTTTAAGACTGAACAATAAAGCATCCACCGTGGCGCCGATCCCCGCCCGTTAAGACTGACAGGCTCTGGGCTCGGGCTTCCCGGCACCGGAGAGCGCCGCCGCCCGGCACGCCCTGCAGTGCACAGGGCGGAGCTCGACGGGCCAGAACACCGGGTAGCCCGCACGAGGCCACCGCCCGCTCCTGGAGCCCCGCGCCCCGAACTCGGAGCGGAGGCACGCCGCGGAGCAGTCGCCGCACGAGAAAAGGCGGCGGCAGGGACGTGTTGTCACCTCGGAGCTGGAGCACTGGGAGGCGGCGTGGGTGACCACGGAGCGGGTCCAAGGAAAAGTGGACGCCTCACCTGCTCCTCTCGACGCCGCCGCTGCCGTTCGCTGAGGGGACAACATGGAGCCTCCGCCTTCAGCAGAAGTAGCAGAGGCGCAAGGGACAGGAGCGGACGGAGGAGGCCCTGGGGGAGAGAAACAGGCGGGGCCTAGACTCCGGGAGCGACCGAGAAGGAGGAGCGAGAGCCTACAGCTGAAGGGGGAAAAGCCCGACGGACGGCGCAGGGCGTGGCGAGGGCGGGAAAGCGCACGCGGCCGAGTCCCGCCACCGTTCGGTGCGCATGCGTCCGAGCGCGGATCACGACGCGGGTACCTGTGACAGCGTACTGGAATCTTGGGTCCATCGGGAATTGTAGTCCGGAGTTCTCTGGGCCCGGCCCCCCTGTGCCGAGTCTTCGCCCTCATCCGGGGCGACGAGGAAACGGGGATGGAGGCGGGGCCGAGTGGGTCGTCTTACCGCTGAACTACAACTCCCAGCAGGCCTTGTAAATGGGGGGGGGCATGAGCAGGGTTCTCAGGAGACCCTGCGGGGGCCCTAAGGCGGAAACCAGGGCCTGCCTTCGGCTCCCGGTTCCCGCCGGGATCCCTCACCCGGCCAGTTTGATAGGGTCTGGTGTTCCTCGCTGTCCAGGACTACAGGTGGTGGGCTTAAGAAGGCCACAACCTGGGATGACGTGAGTCTTTGATGATTTTGACTTCACAAGGACAGACCATCGTGACTTCATTACTACCAGTATCATCATCACCCCCAATTCCTGTCCTCGACAAGTCTTTAGTGAATCATCACCAATAGTGAAATGAGACTTTACTAAATTAGTCTCCGTGTGGCACCTGGTAATCTCAGTTCTCAGGAGATCAGGGGAGGTGCCAAGACTACGGAATGAGTTCTTTTAAAAAAAAAAAAAAATTAGTTAGAAAGTCTGCTAGAGTTTCTCTTTTCTAAGCCATGACCCACCTTTTATAAACTTTAGGCTTATAGGATCTCGCTTCAAAGTTGCTTTGTAAAACGAACTTGTTGGAAAATGCTTAATCCTTTAATTCATGCTTGACTTATGATTGTGAAAATACAATTTGCCTATGCGGGGCAGTGGTGGCCTGTAATCCTAGCACTCGGGAGGCAGCGGCAGCTGGATCTCTGTGAATCTAAGACCAGCCTGGTCTACAAAGCAAGTTTCTGGACAGCCAGAGCTGTTACACACAGAACCCGTCTCAGAAAGAAAGGAAGGAAGGAAAATACAACCTGCCGCAATTGAAGAATACTGTTTTCTGAGTTCTAACAAATCCTAACAGATGGAGGTAGATGTCCATGCTCTCCCCAGCCACCACCACCTGTCCTCACCATTGTCTTTTGTTCAGCAAATGTTTCTACTTCCTTCCTTCTGCCTACCCAGAACTCTCCAACTACCTCTAGACCCTGCCAAGCCTTTTGGCTATTTTCACTTCCTAGGTAATTAAGCCAGAGGTGATGAAGTCTGCCTTAGCCTACCTAAAGAAGTTCTGTTTCCACTTCTTTAGCCTTGCACTTTTTGATTCCCCACACACACCCCAACTCTCAAGACAGATGTTCCCTTCCAGATTTTAGATTTAAACCCAGATTAGGCCTTCTAGGCTGCCATGTAGTTTTTTCTTCTAAGACAGACATGACCGTTGCTGTCCTGAATCAGCAGCTGTGATCACCCACAGGAGACTCATGGGACCAGGCCTATTAATATCCCCTCATGACGGGGAGATGCATATTCAGGAGCCTTCATGAGCTCCTCAGAGACCCCACTGCTCCCCAGGTTGTACAGGAGATGGAAAATTGACCGGAAAGAGGGACTCTTCCTTTACTGTAGCTGCCCGTAAGTGATCCAAGGAGCTCTTCAATGGTGCAGGTCTCAATAGTCGTCCATGCTGCAGATGAAACTCTTAATTTGTATAGTTGCCCATAAATTGCCCAAGAGACTTCCTGGTGATGTAACTGTCTTTGAGTCACCCAGGCACCTATAAGTAGCCCCAATAAACTCAATGGTTCACCAAGCTGGACTTGGATGGAATTCTTTCCTTAGTCTGTCAGCACCCCTCCCCCAGGATGAATAAGCCTTTCTTTCCATCTCCCAAGAAAAAAGTCACATAGCATAGGCCAACCTGGGCCAGCAAGAAAGTAGAAGCAAACATCAGGGGAAGAGATATTAGTTCAGAAGACAGGACCTACAGGACATGACACAAATCCATTATATTCTACGTCGGATAGAAGAACCAGAGGTCAATGACTGGTCAAAATTGCAAGCATTATTGTGAAAGAATATAAAATTATCCACACATGCTATCATTCTCCATTTACCTTTCCTAAACTGTCTTCTTTTAATGATCGTGTGTGTGTGTGTGTGTGTGTGTGTGTGTGTGTGTGTGTGTGTAATTGCAGGCATGCATGTGCTACATACAGTACACATGTAAGTCAGATGACAACTTTTCAGAAGTTGATTCTCTCCTACATTAAGATTTGTAATTATTATATGCCTGTATGTGCACATGAGTGTGAGGGCCCATGGAGGCCAGAAGTATTGGGTACCTGATGTGGGAGTCCCGTCTGTATACTGTGAATACCATTGGTGAATAAAGAAACTGCCCTGGCCTGTTGATAGGGCAGAACTTAGGTAGGCAGAGAAGACAGAACTGAATGCTGGGAGAAAGGAGGCAGAGTCAGAGAGAAGCCATGTAGCCCTGCCAGAGATAGACACAGGAACTTTTCCTGGTAAGCCACAGCCTTATGGCAATACACAGATTAATAGAAATGGGTTAAATTAATATGTAAGAGCCAATAAGAAGCTAGAGCTAATGGGTCAAGCAGTGATTTAATTAATACAGTTTCTGTGTGATTATTTCAGGGCTGGGCAGCTGGGAACCAACAAGCGGCCTCCTCCAACAGGTACCCTGGAGTTGGAGCTGTAGGTATTTGTAAGCCACCTAACATGGGTCCTCTGCAAGAGCAGCACGCTCTCTAACTGCTGAGCCGTCTTTCCAGCCTCCACCTTGTTTCTGAGGCAGGGTCTCTCCTTTCTGGAGCTCACTGCCTCTGAAAGCTTCCAGAAGACTGCCCAAACTTAACTCTCCTCTTGCTGTAGGAATGCTGAGAAAGCCACTATAGCTTTTTTAAATGTGGGTTTGGGGATCAAGACTTGAGTTGCCAAGCAGACAGAGTAAGTGCTTTTAACTACCAAGCCATCTTGTTAGCTCCTATACTATATTTCTACCAGTGCCTTCTTACTATCAAATTCGTGTTTTACTTTTTGTTCCCCTTGGTTTTTTTGGAACAGGGTTTCTCTGTGTAGCCCTGGCTGTCCTGGGAAAACCACTATCAGACATGCTTTCCCTTGGTAGAAGTTGGTTTCTAAGCTGTGACTTAGAATCCTGAAATCTATCTACAATTTATACCATGTTTCAAAAGTCAAAACCTTCCAAATATGAGGAAAGCTGTTGTACTCATGTTGGCCTCAATGAAGTCACATTCATTTGAGCAGAGCTGATGCTAGCACTTATTGCTCACTTCCCAACAGGATGGATTTCAGTGCATTTTTATTGGCAGCTGTTAAAATCAAACAGAGTGTTGTGTTCCATAGCAGAATTAGGTATGTAATATTAAAAGAAGCAGAAAGTTTGTGAGCAGGTGGTATAACATACTTTTTTTATTCATTCATTAATACAACCTTTTCAGTTTCTACTTACTACCTGTTTTAAGTACTGATGTTGTAGCTATTTTGTTCAAACAAAATTCTCCTTTTGGAATTTATATTAAAGACAAAACAATGAAACATCGCTGGGCCTAGTGGTATAGGCCTTTAATCTCAGCACTTGGGAAGCAGAGGCAGGTGGATCTATGTGAACTCAAGGCCAGTCTTGTCTACATATCAAGTTCCAGGACAGCCAGGATTAGAGGGGGGGGGCGCTCAAGTTCAAAATACCAAATATTGAATCTCATTGCAGCCTGCCTTTAGAAGTTAAATACCTGCCATGACTGGAGGTTGACCTTTCCTTGTGGTTTTCTAGAAGGTGACAGGTGATATATAGACATTTTTGACATTTTTGAGTGGTTAAAGCCATTGGATCTGGGGCCAGACTGACTGGCATTAAATTTTAACACTAATACTCACTAGCTGTGCAAACTCAGGTGAATCAGTCCCTCTGAATCTGTTTCATCAGCTACAAGCTAATTCTAATACCCACAGAGTTTTAGATTAAACAGATGTGTTTGTCCCTGATGACTGTTATATAGTTAGTCCAGAACTAGTGATTATATTCATCCTGGAAAAGCCAAACAGTCATAAATACTTAAGGCACTTATGTTATGAAACATACAAATAGCAAAATTGTTATCCAAAATAACATCCACTATGACTCAAGATTCCAAAGCTTTCCCAAAATAGTACATTTGATATGTTTTGGGCACAGTGAGAGGCAGTAATGCTGTATAAGACACATTCCTGTCTTCCACAGACTCACAGACTTGTGGGTAAACAGCTAAGTACCATTTCCTACTGATGGTACAGTGACACCATTTGGCCTCTTATCACCTACTTACAGGACCAATGGCTAAGCAACTTCAAAAGGATAGAATAATGCCTGCCTGGAAATTATTTAAAATCCCCACCTGGGTTTGGGGTGGAACTCAGAGGGAAAACACTTGCCTAGCATGCTCAAAGCCCTAGTTTGGATCCCATCAACACAAAAATAAAATGCCTATCTGGGCTCAAGAGATAGCTTAGTGGTAGAGCACATGTTTAACATGTAGCAGGCCCTGGGTTTGATTTCCAACATCACAAACTAAGATATTGGCACCTTAATTTTCTTGTTTATAAAATAGAGTGATGAGTGTTGGGCACAGTGTAGAAGTTTCTGACCTGCCAGCAGCTCCCAAAAAAAACACCCTGAGACTTACATTAATTATAAATGCTCAGCCAATGATTCACGCTTGTTACTAACCCATACAATTTAACCCATTTCTATTCATCTATGTGCTTCCCAAGGCTTATGGCTTTTCCCTCTATCCCATTTTGTGCGTCCGACTCGTTCTGCAACTGGCTGGGGACTCTTCTGACTCCACCCTTCCTTATCCCATCTTTCTCAGTTTGGCTTTCCTGTCTAACTTTATCCTGTTCCTATTGACAAGTCAGCTTGTTTATTAAACTGATCAGAGCAACATATATTCACACAGTGTACAGAAGGATTATTCCACAGCACATTAGGTAGCATACGCCTTTAATCTCAGAACTCAGGAGGCAGAGGCAGGTGGACCTCTGAGTTCCAGAAGACTATGAAGGCTTCAGAATGAGACCTTGTGTCAAAAACTAAACAAATAGCGAGATGATTTAGTTACAATAGTCAACTCCACTCCATGGTGTGTTCTAAAGCTGAATTAGCCACAGCAACAAAAAGAAAAAGAAAAAAACTCTAGCCCCAAATACAGAGGAAGCTAAAGCAGGAAGATGGTTTGAGGCCAGTCAACAGAAAGACTGCATCTTTTTATAAAGAAGCAGGTGAGTTTGATCACCTGACTTCAAATGAAAGCCAGGGATCCACATAAAACAAGTTGCATTCAGTAGCTCATGTCTGTAATCCCAGCACTCCTGTGAGTTTATGGGAGTCAGAGATAGGAGAAGCTCATAGAGCAACTGGTCAGAGTAGCTGGTAGCTGGCAAAGGATGAGGAATGTTGAGAGTAATCCTGCCTCAACTGGGCAGTGATGGCATAAACCTTTAATCCCGGCACTCGGGAGGCAGAGGTAGGAGGAGCTCTGTGAGTTCGAGGCCAACCTGGTCTACATAGTTAAACCAAAAAAGCAAAAAGAAAAGAAAAGAAATGAAAAAACAAAGAAAAGAGAAAATTCTCTTTTAAAGGTAGATGTAGGTATAGAGTTGCCATACTTATTGATGCTTAATAGAAGATTTTAACCAGGGTTACCTATCTATGTGTAGCAGTGTGGACAAGGTTAGTAATAAAAGAAACTACAATATAGTCATGTACCACATAATGACATTTTGATCAATGACAGCAGAAAAACTGTCATTTAGTGATTTGGGCATTGTAGTACATATCCTCTCATGTGATTATGCTAATTCTGGGCAAACCTACTGAACTGTCAGTCACAAGAAGAGATTGCACATTCTAGTGTAACTCATAATGACTGGTCATGGCAAGCATCATGCTACTTACTATAGTTTATTTAGCATCTCAGAGTTTCCTGCTTCTACTTATAAAAATGAAAGCAGTGTACATGTGACAACAGAAGCAGCTTTGCATGGCTTGTGTTCACTGATCATTTGATTGCACAAAGAGCCATAAGGACCCACATGGACCATCCCATTGAGGTTTCTGAAAATACACTTTCCAATGTTCCCATAAGAGTAAAATTTCCTGATGATGCCATTCTCTCAACACATCCCTACCCCTTAAACAACTCGAGTGTGTGTGTGTGTGTGTGTGTGTGTGTGCGTGTCTGTGTGTGTACGTGCGCGTGTGTGTGAGAGTGTGTGTATATATATGTGTGTGTGTGTGCGTGTGTGTTTAGTTCTGGGAATCAACTCAAGGACTCAGCCCTATTCATAGTTCTATTCGTTTGGGGGGGCAGTTTTGGGGAGGAGGGAATTGGAAACAGGGTTGTAGCCCTGTCTGTGAAGCCCTGACTTTCCTGGAACTCTATGTAAACCAGGCTTGCCTTGAACTCCTAGAGAGTCACCTGCCTCTGCCTCCACGTGCTGGGATTAAAGGCCACTATCACCTGGCTCATAGTTCTTCATCTACATGTGCATATATATGCTTATATGAATGACAGGTAGATGTTTATAATATGCCTGGTGGCACAGACCTGTAATTCCTGCTATTCAGGAGGCTGAGGCAGGAGGACAAAACATTTGAGGCCAACTTAAGCAACATAGTAAGACTTTGTTTCAACACAAATAAAATTGAGATTAAAAAAGGGTTGTATCTGGGCAGGGGTGGTGCACACCTTTAATCCCAGCACTCAGGAGGCAGAGGCAGGCACATCTCTGTGAGTTTGAGACCAGCCTGGCCTACACAGCTAGTTCCAGTATAACCAGGGAGGGCTACAAAAAGAAATCCTGTCTTAAAAACGCAAAACGGGTGGGAGCAGGGACTGTGGAGCTGGGCAGTGGTGGCACATGGCTTTAAACCCAGGATTTGAGAGACAGAGGCAGGCAGATATCTGAGTTCAAGGCCAGCCTAGTCTAGAGAGTGAGTTCCAGGACAGCCAGGACTACATAGAGAAACCCTGTCTTCGAAAACTAAAAATAAAATAAAGGGGGTGTGGAAATAGTGTATTAGTAGAGGAACTTTCTAGCATGTGAGGGGCGCTGGTATCAATCCCTAATACCAGAAAGAAACAAAAAGTGAAGATAGGGAGAAAGGGGAACTTGTACACTCTTAGAGGCGCAACTTTGTGCAGCCATATGTAAAACAATAAGAAGTACTTCAAGCCGGGCGGTGGTGGCGCACGCCTTTAATCCCAGCACTCGGGAGGCAGAGGCAGGCGGATCTCTGAGTTCGAGGCCAGCCTGGTCTACAAGAGCTAGTTCCAGGACGGGCTCTAGAAACTACAGGGAAACCCTGTCTCGAAAAACAAAAACAAAAACAAAAAAACAAAAAAAAAAACAAAAAAACAAGTACTTCAAAATACTCCAAGCAGAACTGCAGTATGATCCTGCAATCCCCAGTATTGGGTATACAACTGATGGAAAGCTATCCATCTGATGGAAAAAGATGCCCGTGGTTTGGTTTGTTCTGATTGTTTGAGATGGGATCTCACGATATTGTTCAGGCTGGCCTCAAATTCTCTATCTTAGCCTCTTGAGTGCTGGGATAGTAGGAGTATGTCTGCATGCCTGGCTTTCCATTATACACAATAGCTAGGATACAGGTTCAGCTACCATGT
Source organism: Arvicola amphibius (assembly GCF_903992535.2). Taxonomy (NCBI): domain Eukaryota; kingdom Metazoa; phylum Chordata; class Mammalia; order Rodentia; family Cricetidae; genus Arvicola; species Arvicola amphibius. The sequence goes on along the minus strand of NC_052047.1, from coordinate 151,304,110 downwards.
CTATCAGTGAATGAATTGATACGGAAAATGTTATACATGTGTACAATAAAATATAATTCTGGAATAAAGAAGGAAATCCTGTGATTTGCAGCAACATTTAGGAACTGACAGTCATTATGTTAAGTAAAATAAATCAGTCACAGAAAAGACAAATACCACATGTTCACTTTAAAATTTTTTATTGGGCTGCAGGGATGGCTCAGTGGTTAAGAGCACATTTGCTCTTGCAGAGGACCCACATCCAATTCTCAGCACACACATGGCAGCTCAAAACTACCCACTACATTTTCAGAGGATCCAATGCCCTTCTCTGACCTCTGCATGCTACAGCATGCATGTGGCATTACACATGAACTCACAAAACTACACACATGAACATTAAAAAAAATTTAAGTCTCTGAGCTGGGCAAGATAGTGTGGGCCTGTAATTGTACTACTTGGGAGCTAGAGAGGGACAGTAGGGCAGAGCCTTCAGGCCCAGCCTGAGCCTTATAGCAAGACCTAGCTCATAACAAAGCTGAGGCATGGCTCTGTGGTAGAACATTTCTTTTTTTTATATTTTTATGGTTTATTTAACTTTATTTTATGTGCATTGGTGTGAAGGAGTCAGATCCCCTGCAACTGGATCTTCAGACAGTTGTGAGCTGCCATGTGGGTGCTGGGAATTGAACCTGGGTCCTCTGGAAGAGCAGTCAGTGCTCTTAACCACTTAGCCATCTCTCTAGTCCTAGAACATTTCTTAGAGAAACCTTGTCTCAAAAAAAGTGTGTGTGTGTGTGTGTGTGTGTGTGTGTGTGTGTGTGTGTGTGTAATAATTTCTTCTGAGTCATTTCCCACCTAGAAGTTTTACTGAATTCCTGTTAGCCCTAAGATAAGGCCTCAATTTCCCTTCCCAACCTTCTACTTTAACCTCCAGAATGCTGGGATTGCAGACAGAATGCTGGGATTGCAGACATCGCCACCACACCTGGTGTCTTAGGACATAAAACTATCCAGCACAATTGATCCCTTATCAACCTGACACATAAACAAATCACTGTAAAGTCACAACTTTTCTTGTTTAATCCCCCAGGTCACACATTGAAATAAACATCACAGGAGAAAACATTTTACTAACTTAAAAAAATCCCACAGCCTTACAAATTCACTCTTTTTTTTAATCCAAATTCTCTGTAAAACTCCAAAATCTCCTGTTTCACAAATGTTAAGTCTCTCAATGTGGGCTTCTGTAACATAAAAAATAAGTACTTTTATACTTCATCAGGGGAAGAATTAGGGCAAATTACAATCTGAACAAAGCAATGTAAATCAACATCCAATGACTGGGACACACTCACAATCTCCTGGGCTCCTTCAAAGGGCTCATGTCACTTCTGCAGCTCTGCCCTCTACAGCACCCCAGCTTGTCTCCTCGGCCTCAGCTGGCTCCACTCCATACCTGCTGCTGTTCTTGGTGGCTACCCCACGGTACTGGCGTCTCCAAAATGCTGGAATCTTCTCCCGAAACTAAGCTAACCTTTCACCAATAGCCTCTCCTGGGCTCCCTTCAGGGACTTTAGCATTCCACACAGTGCCAAGCCTCAGCTGCTCACCATGACCCCTTAGTGCCTTCAAAATCAGTACCACCTGGGTGACTCATACTACCAAGATCAGCTGCCAGCCTGAGGTACAAACCTTGGCCATTTCTGGAACACAACTTTCTGTGTGCTGATCCTGAGGAAACACTTCCCAGAAGGCTTCACCTCAGTGATATGCTTAATCACATCTGATTACTTTGACCCATTGTTCCAGCAAAGCCAAAGTTATATTTTAGTGATTCTGGTCTCTCGTTAACCACAGACAATTCTTCAATTCCAGCTGACTCGACACCACAGATTCTTCACACACAAAGCCTGGTTAAGTCTTTGCTTCTGTCTGACACTTCACGAGCCAGGCCTCCATCGTCTGCACTGCTTTCAACATTCTTATCTTCCAAGCTCGTTCAGAACAGCCCACTGAGCTCTCAACACTCAATGCCTTTTTCTAGCCCAAAGTTCCAAAGTCCTTAAACAGTCCTCTCAAAAAACATGGTCAGGGCTGTCACAGCAACACCCCACTACACTGGCACCAGTTTGTCTTAGGATTTCTATCGCTGTGAAAAAACACCATGACCCAAAAGCAAGTTGAGGAGAAAGGGTTTATTCTGGTTATACTTCCTTATCAATGTTTACCATCGAAGGACTTCAGGACAGAAACTCCAGCAGGGCCGGAACCTGGTGGCAGGAACTGACAGAGACTATGAAGAGATGCTGCTCACTGCCTTGCTCCCGTATATTGCTCAGACTGCTTTCTTATAGAACTCAAGACCTCCCACCCAGGGATGGCCCCACCCACAATGAGATGGTCCCCATCAATCACTAATTAAGAAAATGCCCTACAGTCTTACCTACAGCAAGATCTTATGAACACATTTTCTTTTACTTTTCTTTCTTTCTTTTTTTTTCTGTAGTCCTGGCTTCCCTGGAACTCTCTCTGTAGACTAGGGACTGGCTTCAAAGTCAAGAGATCCTCCTGCCTCTACTTCCAGACTGCTCAGATTAAAGGAGTAAGTCATCACTGCCCGGAAGTTTGCTGTATTATTAACTGATGTTGTTGAGTGCCAGAGTGAAATATTTTCCACAATTATTTTGGGAAATATTCTGGGCGGTTTTCAGAGCATTGCAACAACCAGGATGCTGTCTAGGATTTATTTGATCTTAAAATACTGTGTAGGACAGACGAGGTCCACAGTTTGTTCTAGATTTCTACTGGTCAGATCGCTTTCCCCATTGGCAGCAGCCTGCATGCCTAGCTCCCCCTCCGTGAGTTTGCATCTTGACAGGATTTGCTGAACCTGCAATTGAACTTTGGGTCATCAATTGTTGCTTAACAACATCAAATCCCACAGCTTTGATTTTCATCATTATTATGTACTTTCAAAAATTTTGACCAGAAATAGGGAGACTTTGAATTTAGCAAGTCAGCCCAGAAGAAGATCGATGAACAAAATCCTATATAAACTGATGTTCAGTTTCAAATGTTTTTATTTAAGGGCTCATTTTAGGACATGAATAAAATTCTGTAATGTGTATCTGTGCCTCACTTTTAATATCTTATTTTATGTCCTCCCAGTCACAACCAAGATGTTACCTTCTGGTTTTCCTTTCCTCGGAAGCTTTTTTTTCCCCCCTTCCAAAGTATGTCTTCTCTTCCTCAGAACCTATTCAGAGAAAAGGCAAGCTGAAACCCTCTTTGGGAAGAAAAACAAGATAAAAATATGAAGCTGATTCTGGGACTGCATTGCAATGTGATTGGAATGAGTAATAGTTTCTCATTCTGTTTAGCATTTCTCTCCACCTATCAAATGTGGGACTGTGCCATGTCTGCCTCGGTGAGGCGATATTACGACACGGCCAGATAAATAGCACATTAGCGGGGGGGAGGGGATATCTATATATTGTGGCTTTCACTTTTCTTTGGAGTCACAGGTACACGTGGGTGGGTACACGTCAGGCAAAAGCTATCAACTAGAATTTATGATTAAAAAGATCACTTGCAACTTATGGAAGCACAAAGAAACCTCAATCGTTGGAACATAATCTGACAACTAGAAAGCATTCACATAAAGAACCAGAGGGTCGGGAGGAGACGGACACTATCAAACCGCAACGAGGGCTGCAGTGGTCTGTGGGTTCTGGTGCTTAGCCACGCCCCTTACGTCAGGTTTCTAGCCTCCCTCCCCATGCCCCCCCCCCCCGAGGCTCGCCCCACCCGCGGGGCCTGTCACGCTGCGTCCTTTCCTGCGGGAGCGCAGAGGGACAGTTCCTGCGCCTGCGCATTGTGTCGCTGCGCGCCTCCGAGGCCGCTGCTCGCGCGTCCTCGGGCTCTTTGTGCGCATGCGCGCTCGTACGCCTCTCCCCGCGGAGCACGGCTGAGTCAGTCAGTCTGTCGGAGTCAGTCTTCGGGACAGCCTGCGCCCGGTACTTCGGAGAGCCAGCTGCTGGATCGTCCTGTGTCCCCTCCCACTCTCCCGCCCCACGTTTCTCTTCACCACTCTCCCGCCTTTGCTCGTACAGCCATGGCGGAGTCGTCGGCGGCCACTCAGTCCCCGTCAATCTCCTCGTCGTCCTCTGGGGCCGAGCAGTCCGCGCTCGGCAGCGGCGGGAGCCCCGGAGCCTGCCCCGCCCTGGGGGCGAAGAGCTGCGGCTCCTCGTGTGCGGGTGAGGCGCGCGGGGAGCTCGGTCCCTGGGGAGCGCGAGCGACCGGGTCTCCGGGCGGGGGCGGGCGACCCACTCGGGCCGCGGGCGGCTTCGGCCCCGAGACGCGCGTTTGAGGAACAGGCAAAGGGGGAGGGGAGCGAAGGGCCGAGCCGCGGTGTGGAAATAACGGGGTGTGAAGAAACCAGGTTGGGGGCGGGGAGGTGGTCTAGAGAGTGGGCGTAGATGCTGGCTCCCCGCAGGTGAGAACGAAGAAAGGCTGGGTGAACGGAATGGATCGTGTCCGGGAGACCGGAGAGCCCCGGGGTGGAACGGGGCGGGGGCGGGGGGCTGACTTAGGGGAGGATTAGCGAGCTTCAGAGGATTGTGACAGGTGGGTCGTAGGAGAAATAAATGCTGTTAGGATTTTGAGAGGAGTGGTGGTGGAAGGGGTGGCGTTGCAGGTTTGCAGACAGGTGTTGACACAATCTTACATTGGGTAATGGTCCTCCAAAAAAATTGTTTTTGTTTGCCAGGAGGATCAAGAAGTTCTATTACCGTTTTGGGCTAAACTGAATGCCAGATTTTTCTGAGGCTCTGAGGTAGAGGAGACGTGATGAGAATAGCACAGGCAGATTTGGGAGGGAACTGCGGATAGTCCAAGATGGATCCTTGGCTGCATCTGCAACACAGCCTGCTCTTCATGGGCGCATCGTGGGGGTGGGGGCACGCAATGAGTTGCTGTATTCTAGAAGATAATAAACATAGTCATGCCAAGCCGTCACCATGTTTTGATTTCATGTTTTCGATGGCCTATTCTCGATAGCAGTATAACAAAAGGGAACGTTTACTGCAGGGAAAAAGAGGAGAAAATTCAGACAAAGCCTGGGCTGCTTGGACCCCCTTTTCCCTTGTCTGAAAAGACGAGGAGGGACTCTGCCGGCTTCCTTTAGTTTCTATTGTATACGAGTCTGCCTACTGGTGGGAGCTGCCTAGCAAACACTCCTGTGCAGAGATCTGCAGTGCAGATGCCTTCTTGAAGAAAATATGCCCCCTGGCAGGTGGTGGTTCTTAAAGGAACTGAGTCTTTGGCGAAAAAAAAAAAAATGCGATTTGTCAAAGGAAGAATTTTGAGAGGTTTAAAAAAATGCTTTGTTATCTCCAGCGCACTCTTGGGTTGATCACAACGTTCCTGATCTTAGCATTAAATATATTCTCTTGTGTTTCCTAATACTGACTTTCCACCTGTCTGAGAGCTTTGTTGCCCTGCCGGATCTTCCAGGGAGGTTATAGCCATTTGGGTAAATGGTATGGGAGGAAGCTTCTGCAGATAAAGGAATGAGGCAGCATATTTGGAGCCCTGGTTCTATTTAAACCACCAGCATTTCTCCTCCAAATTTTTGTGTTCTGGGCTAACTTCCAAATGAATAGTGGCTTTCTATAACTTAGCAACTTGGTCCCTCGGCTTTAATTGCATCACTACTTACTGTTTGGTTAGCCTCTTCCTATTCGCAATTTCCAAATTTCTGATAGCTAGGTTTTAGAAATTGGCCGTTTATGCTCAAAATCAGAATTTAAGTATTGAAGAATCATTCTAGCTAGCAGCTAGGGGATTAAAATTTTAGTCCTGACTATGATCAAATGGTGAAAAAAGATTTTTAAGACAAATTTTTAAAGAAAGGCTGGCTTTGAATGCAAGATGATTCTGCCTCAGCCTCCACTGGGACTATAGGTGCATGCTACCACACCTAGCAAGAATCAACATTTTTGTTCTTTTAATGCATTGTCATAGATTGGCTCTCTTGGTGCATCAGAAAAAAATGTAAGCATATACTGCCACCAAGTGAATTTTATATTAGCAATACAAACACACTAACATGCAGTATTTCTGTTAAGCTTATGTTTCTGATATCTTTTGCTCGTGTCACATTGTCACAATTTTATAATTGCCATTTCCCTGAGTATTTTTGATTCAGTCTCCTTCTGGAACATTCATATCCCAGCAGGCCTTGAACTTGTGGCTAATTTTCTATCTGAGCATTTCAAATTCTGGGATAATAGGCATGAGCCACTATGCCAAGCTATCTTGCTTTCTTTGTTGATTTGTTTTATCTTGTTTTAACATACCTCTCTTTGGTTTCTCAAGACAGGGTTTCTCTGTGTAGCCTTCAATGTCCTGAAACTTTAGATTCTCCCAAGTGCTGGGATTGAAGATGTGTGCCACCACTGCCCAGCTTCCAACATACCTCATTATGATAGTGGCAAAGATGCTAAAATGAGACATTTTTTTCAGCAGTGAAATTCATATCTTGAAATAGTATTCTGAGTAGCTGGGTTTGCATACTGCACTTTCCTAATAGTATAAATCCCCCAATAATACCCATTTTTCTTCATTTTAGTATAGAATTGCTATTTTTGACATCAGTTGTAGATATTTTGTCTCTTTTGACACTTAGTGAGGTTTTCTCTTCCCCTTGTCTGTTTTATGGTACTGTAGATGGATCCTAGGTCCGTGCTGCTGCTAACACACTTTACCACTGAGACACACTCCTAGCCCACCACTGGCACTTAAAACAACAAAAGTACTCAGTAAGTTTCTGTTGAATGAATCATCAGGTTTACAAGCTGGAAAGGAACACCTGAAACAGACACTAAATGAATGTCCAATCATAAACTCCTCCCCATTGCCAATTTACTGATATTCAGAGAGCAGTGATAATTTCAGTGACCCCAGCGCAAGATTCTTGTTCAGGTGACTACTTGAGAATATAACAGGCTGCCTTAGGGGCCTAGTGAGAGACCAGTGGATAGAGCACTTGCTATTAACACCCTAAATTGGAACCCTTGGACCCATGTGGTAGGAGAAAACTGATTCTCACAGTTGCTCTGACCTCCATAAGCACTACACTCTGCCTTCCTCACACAATGTTTTTTTTTTTTTTAAAGCTTTATTTTTATTTTTGAGTTTTATGTGTATGGCTGGTTTGTGTCTGCGTGCATGTCTGTGCACCACTGCATGCAGTGGCTAGAGGAGGCCAAAAGGGGCGTCTGACTTTCTGGGACTAAGTTTAGAGATGATTGTGAGTCACTTTGTGGGTGTTAGAATTGAGCCCAGGTCCTCTGAAAGAGCTGCCCTTAACTGCTCTTAAGCACTGAGCCATCTCTCCACCCCCTCACATAATTTTTTTGTTTAAAAAATCCTATGACCATGCCACGGTGAAATACATTTGTATTCTAACCTGAAGAATCATTTTTAAAACTCTGGGTGTGGTGACATATATCTTAAATCCCATCACTCTGGATGCAGAGGCAGATAAATTTCTGTAAGTTAGAGGCCAACCTGGTCTATATAGAAAGAGTTCCAAGCCAACCAAGACTTCATAATGAGACATTGTCTCAAAAAAGCAACAATAGAAAACAGTCTTTTGAAGTACCTTGGTGAACCTGAATATGGTACCAGTCATCTGCATTTTTGATATTGAGACAGGAGGTTCATCAGCCTGGTGGACAATACTAAAAGACCCTGTCTCAAAAACCAACGACACTGCAGTGAAGTCACCATTTTTTATAACCCCTTCCTCCACAATTCTGTTTGTCAGAGAAAGTATCTCAGGGTTTGGCAAGATAAAAATAAGATGAAATTTGTTAGTCTAAAATTTAACTTTTTTAATATTTATTTATTATGTATACAATATTCTGTCTCTGTGTATGCCTGAAGGCCAGAAGAGGGCACCAGACCTCATTACAGATGGTTGTGAGCCACCATGTGGTTGCTGGGAATTGAACTCAGGACCTTTGGAAGAGCAGGCAATGCTCTTAACCACTGAGTCATCTCTCCAGCCCCTAAAATTTAACTTTTTAAAAATGGCTCCTGCCGGGCGGTGGTGGCACACACCTTTAATCCCAGCACTCCGGAGACAGAGGCAGGCGGATCTCTGTGAGTTCGAGACCAGCCTGGTCTACAAGAGCTAGCTCCAGGACAGGTTCTAAAGCTGCAGAGAAACCCTGTCTCGAAAAACCAAAAATTAAATAAATAAATAAATAAAAATGGCTCCTAAAAATTCTGCTGTGGTTGTAGAAAAAAACATGCAAACATTGCTATCAGTCTTGAATTTCATGATCTTTACTAAGTTTTTAAGTTGTTTTTAGCTAAGAGTTGCTTAATATCCTGAAAAAAGTTTTGTCTTTGCTGACCTGTCCAGTAATGAAGTTTAGTAATAGTGGTCTCTGGTTATAGGTAGAATTGAGTAACCCTGGCCCAGTGTGGCAGGGGCTAAAGAGCAGCAATTCGTGAGAGTACTCAGAGAAGGTGAGGGGCCAGGATGCCATCCCAGATTTTCAGAGGCAGACATTTGAGGTTGAGGTAAACGAGACAGAAATATGTAACATTCTTTTTGGAGTGAGAACTGCCCAATACCTATATTGTTAGAATTTATTTTATTTTATGTTTATGGGTGTTTTGCTTGCATATGTCTGTGCACCTCCTTAGAGGTCAGAAGATGGTGGCTGATAATCTGGAATTTAAGCTACAAATAATTATGAAACCATGTGGTTGCTGGGACTAGAACTCAGCATCCAGTGCTCTTACCCGATACCTATCATCTCTCCAGCACTGTGCCTGAATTTAAAATATGTTTTTAATAGCTAATGACATTAAAATTTCACAGTTTGCTAGAAATTACTTTTCTGAAAATCATAATGTCAAAATAAAGCTATATTTCACTTTATGAAATTGGCTCAAATAATAGCTTGGGCAATTGAAAAATATTTTAACTATTTGAAACTTTTTTCCTTTTGGTTTTTTGAGACAGGGTTTCTCAGTATAGCCCTGGCTGTCCTTGAACTCACTTTGTAGACCAGACTGGCCTTGAGCTCACTGAAATCCACCTGCCTTTGCCTCCCAAGTGCTGGGATTAAAAGCTTGCACACTGGCTGGTTTGGGGTTTTTGTTTATTTGGTTGTTTTTTTTGTTTTAGTTTTTGTTTGTTTTTTGTTTTTGGAGGAGCCGGTTTCTCTGTGTAACAGCTGACTGTCCTGCAGCTCTCTCTGGCTTCGAACTCATAGAGATCCACCCACCTCTGCCTCCAAAGGCGTGCTACACCCACATCCTTGGGTTTAAGAGTTTTTTTCACTAACTTAATTTTATGTGCTTAGGTGATTTGTCTGAGTGAGGGTATCAGATCCCTTGGCACTGGAGTTAGAGAGACAGTTGTGAGCCACCATGTGGGTGCTGAGAATTGAACCCAGGTCCTCTGGAAGAGCAGCTGGCGTTCTTAACCACTGCACCATCTCTCCAGTCTGGGTTCTTTTTTTGAGGGGGTGGGGTTTCGAGACAGGGTTTCTCTGTAGCTTTGGAGCCTGTCCTGGAGCTAGCTAGCTCTTGTAGACCAGTCTGGTCTCAAACTCACAGAGATACACCTGCCTCTGCCTCCTGAGTGCTGGGATTAAAGGCGTGCGCCACCACTGCCCAGCCAGTCTGGGTTATCTCTAAATAACTGTTGTTCTTGTTCAAATCCTGTGTCTTAGTTTCTACATCATTAAAATGATGATAATAGTTGGTGTAAAAATGAGGCACACAGAAAGAAAGGGCATTTCCCGGAGAGAATGTTAGCAAATAGTAGTGACTGGTGTGAAGGGCTACAGAGGAAATCAGCAGTGTGAGCTAGATGCTCTTGCTGTGTGTCTTTAAAAGCAAACCACTTGAAACCTGACTTTTATTAACAATATCTAATACTTGATGCATCTGTAAGTTATAACTTATCTGCACATAGAATAGTAGTTGAATTACAAGTGAAAAAACTCCCAATCATCCTAAACAATAAAAGAAAATTATTGTTTTCCGATGGTACTGAGGTGTGGTGCAGGAGCTGGCCTGTGCCACCAAGGAGCTATATATTCCCTGCCCCCACCCTCCTTTTTTTCTTTTCTTTTTTTTGGGCTTTTTTTTTTTCCAAATCAGGATTTCTCTTTGGAATAGCCCCTGGAACTCTCCTCCAACTCACAGAGATCCAACTGCCTCATACTCCCAAGTTACCCAGCCACTTTTGTAAATATTTTTTAATTTTAATTATGTGTTTGTGTATAGGTATGTATATACAAGTATAGTTTCCCCTAGAGGCCAGAGGTGTCAGAGTCCCCTAGAAATAGAATTTAGGTGGTCGTGAACCACCCAGTGTGAGTGCTGGAAACTTAACTATAGTCCTCAAAGACATTTATGTGTTCTTAACTGCTGAGCCATCTCTCCAGCCCTCTCTCCAACCATTTAGCAGCTAGGCATGGTGGCTGCATTTGTCTTTAATCCCAGCACTTAGAAGGCAGAGACAGACAGTTCTCTGTGCAAAATTAATCTGATCTACATATCAAGTCCCAGCCTGCCAAAGCAACATAGACCATATCTCAAATACTGTAATTGTAATTCTTGCTTGATACCTGTTTTGTTATATGTAATTTTACTATGTTAAAGTTAAAACCTTCCACAGGGCAGTGATAGAGCATGCTTTTAGTCCCAGCACTGAGGAGGTAGAGACAGGAGGATCTCCATGAGTTTGAGGCCAGCCTAGTCTACAAAGTGAGTCCCAGGACAAACTCCAAAAGCTACAGAGAAACCCTGTCTCGAAGAAAAGAAAGAAAAAGAAAAGAACAAAAAAAAGTTAAAGCCTTCCTTTTTATTTAGACAGAAAAGGGGAAATGATGTGGGATTCTCCTCTGTATGCTGTGAATATGTTTTATTACCATTGGTTAATAAAGAAGCCACTTTGGTCTATTACAGGGCAGAATATAGATAGCAAGGAGGGAAATCCAAGCAGAGATAGAGGATGAAAGAAGGCGGAATCAGGCAGGTACTATGTAGCCACCCAAGAAGCAAGAGGTAACAAACCACAAGCCTCGTTAAATCATAAAATAATAGAAATGGTTTAATTTAAGATGTAAGTGCTAGCTGGGAATACACCTAAGCCATTGGCCAAATGGTGTAATTAAAAAAAAAAAAGCAAAACCCAAAACAACTTGTTTCTTAAGTGGTGGCATAATATCAATATGCTTAAATATTTTCTGTAGCATTCTGGCCTTAGTAAATATAATTTGGATACCTTATAGATGGTTGTCACAGCAGACATGTGTAAGAGATAGCAAGAGTGGTCATGTCAGAATAGTCTACAAACACCCACTGACTTTTTATTATTATTCCTGGAAAAGAAAAGTTTTCTTTGAATACTGTTTTCTATTGAGGCTAAATTCATAAGTAATTTAATTACTCAGCTAATATAAAAGTATTTGTCTACATAACTTTAATGGATGCACCTTAACCCTAACTGGAAATCTCCAGGTAGTTATTTACAAGGTTTATGGTAGAGTTTCAGTCTTTTTATTTTGTTATTTTTGTTGTTGTTCATTTATTGTTTGCACTGCTTTTGTATTGAACCCTTATTGCTTTTTAGTATTTTAGAGATAGTCTAAAAACCATAGCCGGAATGATGTGTTGATTTGTTGAATTTGGCTGTGAGGAAATTGTTCCTTGTGATATGCCAGTCACCTGTTCTATTCAGGTGAGTGTTGCAAGCATTGATTAAGTGAAGTTTGGTAATGAAGGAATTAGTGACATGGAAAAGAGAAAGTTAAGTTTATCAGTTTTGTTTGAGCTAAGCATTATTTCTGTTGAAAGGCACTTCTCTTTAAAGTAGCTATAGTTTTAAAACTGACCATTTCCTAGTTCTCACCAAAATTACATTGGCTCCAAATAAGTTTTATGTTAGTGACTATGTGTATAGTAATCATGTATACCTAGTGTGTTTTATGCTTAGCCTTCTAAAGTTTACAGACTTTTGAAAAACATAATAAAGTGCCTTACTTGCTAAGCTGTGGGTTCAGATCCTAGTACTGCAAAAAATTGAAAAGATATTTTTTTTCCTAACTTTCTGGCCAGGTATGATGCCACACATATTTAACCCCAGCTCTTGGGGGCAAAGATATGTGGACTTATGTGAGTTCCAGGCCAGCCAGGGCTGTATACTAAGATCCTACTTCAAGAAAAGAAAGAGCTGGGCAGTGGTGGCCTTTAATCCCAGCACTCGAGAAGCAGAGGCAGGAGGATCTCTGTAAGTTTGAGGCCAGCCTGGGCAACAGAGCAAGCTCCAGGACAGTCTCCAAAAGGATACAGAGAAACCGTTTTGAAAAAAAAAAAAAAAAAAAAAACAAAAAAGGAAAGAAAAGGTGTTGCCTTTTATTCTAATTTTATTTCTAATAATAATTGGGTATAATTCTAGTTATTTTAGATTATGGGTGGTTGCAGATGTTTTGAAAGCTATGAACATGCTAACTCAGTTTAAGCTATAACACTATTATTCCTGATTATATCATGGAAATCCTTTTTACTGTGTATCTGTGACTTATGGAAGGTATATGACTCTTCTCTTGAAGCTCCAGAGAGAACTGTTGCTGTTGGAGACAGGATATCACTGTGTATCCCCTGGCTGTCCCTGAACTCTATGTAGACCAGGCTGGCTTCAAACTCAGATATCTACCTGCCTCCCAAGTGCTGGGATTAAAGGCGTGCACCACCATCGCCTGGCCTCCTTACCTCTTTCCTTAAACTGACTGACTTACTACTTCCTGTAAACACATCTTCCTAACATAACCAGGACGGGTACATGTTGGCACTTGGCATATTCCTCATTGGCAGTTTGCCCTTCAGTATGATATATGGAAGGGTATTCTGTAAAACTTCTTAAGCAAAATTAATACAGAACTCTTTTGGTCCTGTTATGTCAAAGTATTTCAACAGTGAGCATTGCTTTTGTTTACATTTAAGGTAGAAATAATTGATAACAGGGATCTTTGCCCAACTGGATATTGAATCTAGGGTTCAGTGAGTACTGGACAAGAATGCTACCACTAAGCTACATCTTCAGCTCTCTTTGTAGATCTTTTTTTTTTTGTTTTTTTTTTGTTTTGTTTTGTTTTTTTTTGTTTTTTTTTGGTTTTTTGAGACAGGGTTTCTCTGTGGCTTTGGAGCCTGTCCTGGAACTAGCTCTTGTAGACCAGGCTGGTCTCGAACTCACAGAGATCCTCCTGCCTCTGCCTCCCGAGTGCTGGGATTAAGGCGTGCGCCACCACCGCCCGGCTGTAGATCTTATTTTTTAGTCAGAGTCTCACCAAGTTGCTTAGGCTGTTCCTGAACTCATTTGTAGCTCAGGCTGTCCTCAGATTCAATCCTCCAGCCTCTGCCTCCAGCAGCTGGGATTACAGGGATATGCCAATAATGGCTGGCTAATATTTCTGATACCTTAACATTTGCCTATTGCCTTAGGGTTTAAGTCATACCCTTGTGTAACAATTCAACAGCTGAGCATATTATGTAAGGAATTCTGGGAGATAGGAAGATAGATATGCAACATAGGCTATCGTTTGGAGGCTATATCAATAGAAGAAAGGCTTGTATTATGTTTATTTGTGAGTCAGATAACTATAACACGCACACATGCACACACACACACACACACACACACACACACACCAAGTTGGGACACAGACCCAAAGAAATTAAACCATGTATCCAAATGTTAGTGATAGTAAAGCTGTTACACAGGGTAGAGTCAAGGAATTTAAGGCCCAGTTCTCATTCCCATAGACATATACACTGCTTCTGTTTAGGATTAGAAGAAACTTGTGCTAAAAGTGATTCAGTCACCTCTTACATTCAGGATTAGTTAAAATTGAAAACCTTAGTTTGGGTTACATAGTTCCTAAGCCGGGTGATTTCCACCCCCCCCCCCCCCCCCCCCGATTTCTGGTCAAGGTAAATGGTCATTTTTCACATTGTGGAATCCAGTGGTCACTCTGAGTCATCCTTCTTATATGCCCTCTCAAGAGCATAATTAGTCACCCTCCTCTTGACATGTTTTTGGTTTGTTTTCCAGAACACCACAGAGTGCTCTCACTGATGTTTTTTTTAGATTCAGTTGTTTATTTTTTTATTTTTTATTTATTTTTAGTTTTTCCATGATATTTATTGAGCTCTATATGCTCTTGCTGATTTATATAGTTATAATTTATGATTTATGTAGTTTGTGGGATATATCTTTGGTTTTAGCATGGTTGAGACACAGGGTCTCAGCGTCCAAACTAAAAGCCAGTCTTGAACTCCTGATCCTTCTAATTGCTAGGATTACAGGCATGTGCACTACCACACTCTGGTAAAATTCACTTTTCCTTAAAGACAAGGTCTCATTATGTAGGACAGACTGGCCTCATACTCAGAGATCTGCCTGCCTCTGACTTCTGAGTGCTAGGATTAAAGGTATGTGCCACCATGCCCAGCTTTAATTTTTTATTTTTTTAATTAAAAATATTTTATGCTGGCACATGACTTCAATCCCAGCACTCAGAGTCAGAGGCAGGTGGATCTCTGAGTTTGAGGCCAGTCAGGTCTACATAGTGAGTTCCGGTTAGAAGTACATAATAGAGAGACCCTATCTCAAAAAACAAAACAAGTATTTTTTGTTTGCATGGATGTTTTACCTGCATGTACGTCTGTCTGTGTATTAATGCATGTCTACTGCCTTCAGAAATCAAAAGAGGGCATCAGATCCCCTGTAACTGGAGTTAGAAACAGTTGTGAGATGCTGTGTGGGAACTAGGAAATTACCTTGGTGTTCCCACTCCCAAGCTACCTCTCCAGTCTCCTTAACTTTTCTTTAATCTTCCCCACTTATAAACAGATGCTCTAGTTTCACTTCGTAGAACTTTTCTGTTTATGCTAGCCCATCTTATGGTTTAACATACCACCTATTAATTGATATCTCTCAAATCTCTATCTTCAGTCTTCGTGTCTAATAAATATTCCAAACTTGTGTCTTAAGCTGAATTCCTGATCCTTCCTTTATGATGTTCTTTTCACTGTCTTCTCTATCTCAATAAATGGCTCTTCAACCCTGTTCTTCCTTTACCTAAGTTAAAAAAAAATGTAGCCATTCTTTTTTGTTTCATTTTTCATCAGCATTGAGTTTACTTTCAGAGTATATCCAGAATCTGACCAAGTCTCTCAACCTCATCAGATACTAACCTGATCAAGGCTGCTACAAGCAAACTTGTTACTCTTGGCTAACTAGTTTCTTCCTGATGTTCTTGTCTCCTATGTCAGCTAGTATAAACCTGTAAAAATGTTCAGTTGGATCATGTAATTCCTGGATAAAGTGCTTGAGTGACGTCATGTCATATTCAGAATCAACGCCAAAGTCTTCACTGGACTACTTCAGCTACATTGGCTTCCTTACTCTTAGGAAATTCTCACCTGTCTTGGGATATTTGCTGTTGACTCTGCCTGTAATGTTCTTCCTTCAGTGTAGTAGATCATGGCATGTGCCTCTCTACTATCCCAGATTTACCTGCTGAAACATAACCTGTAAGGTGGCCTTTGGGAGGTCTTGAAGCCATATGGTTGGGATTAGTAGTTTCACAGTGAAAATCCAGAGAGCTTATGTACACCTTCTACCATGTAAGAACATATCTGAAATTTTCTGTCTGTGGAACAGGGAGAATTACCAGATAATGACTGAATCTATCCTACCCAAGCTTTCATCTTTGATACTCCAGCCTTCAGAATTTGGGAAAATACATCATTTTCTTTTTTCTTATCTGTTTTTTCTTCCCCTTCCTTCTTTTCTTTGTTTTGTTTTTTGTTTTTGTTTTGTGTTTGGGGTTTTTTTTTTTTGTATTAACAGTTGATTCAGTGGTCTTGCATATGTTATGCAAGACTCTACCAAGTCTTGTAAGACTGTCTTCACCCTAAGTGCTTCTGTCAGGTTACCATTTATATCAACTAACAAATAATACATTTATTTGAGTATTATATTTGTGTTTATTGGTTCTAAAGAACTAAAACATAGCACCAATTGACCTTTTTTCCCACAGTAGTTAAGGGCCAGCTGTGGTGGCACACACTTTTAGGGAGGCATAGGCAGATGGATCTCTGTCTGAGTATGATACCAGCCTGGTCTATAGAGTAAGTTCCAGGACAGCCAGACCTACACAGAGAAAACCCTGTTTCAAAAAACAATGCAAACAAACAAAAAATACAGTAGTTAATGTTAGCTATGGATAATAAAGAAAAAGATCACCCTGCCACTTTATGGCCAGCAAAATAGATAGTAACAGAGCTTGCCACAAAGCCTGATGACCTGAGTTCCATACCTGGGAACTAATTGTTGGCAGAGGCCACTCGTTCGTTCTAAGCAACCCAGACCTAGTCACTCAGAAGCCATATTATTTGCAATACTGTTTGGCCAGTAGCTTAAGCATATTTCTAGCTAGCTCTTATATCCTAAGCAAACCTATCTCCATTAATCTGTGCATCACCATGAGGTTGTGGCTTACTAGCAAAGTTTCAGTGGCTGCAGCAGAGGCATCTGTCTGGTGGTAGCTACTTGGCTTCTCATGGACTCCGCCTACTCTCTCTCTCTCTCTCTCTCTATATATATATATATATATATATATAGATATATATATATATCTATATATATATATATATCTTTCAGCCTGGCTTTACTCTATTAAGCCATTGGCTGAAAGCAGCTTCTTTATTAACCAATGGCAATAAAACATATTCACAGCATACATCACTTCCCCTTTTTTGTCTAAATAAAAATACATATAACAAAACAGTTATCAAGCAAGAATTATAGTTATAACATATATATCTACTTTATCTATTATCATAACTAAGGAAACTATAACTATTCTTAAACTCCATCAAAAACTTCAGAGGCTGGGTGGTGGTGGCGCATGCCTTTAATCCCAGTACTCGAGAGGCAGAGGCAGGCGGATCTCTGAGTTTGAGGCCAGCCTGGTCTACAAGAGCTAGCTCCAGGTCAGGCTCCAAAGCTACAGAGAAACCCTGTCTCGAAAAAACAAACAAACAAAAAAAACCTGTAGCATAAACAAACAAATAAATAAATAAATACTTCAGAAAGATATAACATTTTACCTAAATAAAAAGGAAGTGCATTGTAAGCAACTTCCAAAATTCTAGAATTGACAGAGACATCTCGCTGCTTGGACAGTCACCCAAGTTCTTCTGTATGGTTGAGGCACCCATCTTCAGCCTACTGGCCCCAGAGTATCCAACAGACTTTTCCATAAAGCAGGAAATTTCAAAAGACAGTTTCTGCCTATATTGACAGTTTGTCAGTCACTTTCTTCTGTGTCATGGCAGAATGTCTGCAGATTCTCTTATGAAGCAGGAATTCCAAAGGACTGTCTCACCTTCCTTAGGCAAGCTCAGCAGTCATTTTTCTGTGAGTCCTGCAAGTCCAGTCAGCAGTTCAGGCAAGACCAGTTTCTTGCCCAAATGGCTAACATAAGGAGCCTCTTTGATGCCCATCATCCTCTTGAAGTGGATTGATGCTGCCAGGAGCAGATGTGTCTCATTATCATAAAAGTCTTAAGCTCTTAAAACATTTTAAATGCCATATTCTGAAGGTCTCTGAAAGATTTGAAGAAACATCTGACTGAAATATATCTCTATATATCTAGAAAACCTAACTAACATGACTAAAAGCTTGACTATTATAGATGACTATCTGTTAACCTGTATTTCTTAATTACGTTACATTTTAAATGAGCTGCACAAACATACCTTAATCAAGAGCAGAAATATACATATAGCAAAATTGACCTAAAATTTGTATCAATAGACCAAGATCCACACCAATGCAAAATATTCATCCCCCTTTAACTGAAAACAGACATTTATAAACAATATTTGGGAATTTGGGCCTAGTTCTCTCCAGACTACTTCCTGCTTTTTGTTGGGTGAAGTAATTTGGGGGTATTCATGGCGACCTTTCCGGGTGTCTTAGTACCTTTAAAGTGTATATATGTTGGTTTAGCTTAACAGTCCCCAGAATCAAATGTCTCTCTGCAGTCACAAAATTTAAAGAAAACACAATAGTATAGATAATCCAGACTCTCTGTGTACTATTACTTTTTTTTACAAGTTTATTCTGTCTCTTAAAGACTATTTTATTTTTTAAAAAAACCATTTACTTCTTTTATAAACTCTCCTCTTTTTCTTCTCTCTCCCAAGCCTACATACTTATCCAACAGTGTGACCCATTTAGTAGGTCTTTTTTTTTTTTTTTTTTTTTTTATCTGAGTCTGTCTTTATTGCGTATCTGTAATCCTTTTCTGACCAGGACTGCTTCTTAAAATGCAAAACAGCATGGCTAGGACTAGGCTGCTTTTCCTTTTGGCTCCAACCACACATAGCGAGATCTGTTCACTGACTGAGACTGCCTGATGAGAGCCACCCTCTGACCACCTCAGCTCTGGTAACCAAGTTGGCCCATTGCTGCCACCAAGTAACTTGCAGCATGCTGCTCACAGACCCATTCAGTGCTGGCATCCTGAAAGAACCAGAGTTCATGCTGGCAGCACAGCCCGGAAGCCGCTATTTTGAAACCACACATTTTTTCTTTTTTTAATATTTATTTATTATGTATACAATATTCTGTCTGTGTGTTTTGCCTGAAGGCCAGAAGAGGGCAATCAGATGGTTGTGAGCCACCATGTGGTTGCTGGGAATTGAACTCAGGACCTTGGGAAGAGCAGGCAATGCTCTTAACCACTGAGCCCACTTCTCCAGCTCTTTTTTTTTTCTTTCGAGTATAATAAAGGATTATTTATTTAGGGGGTACTCACAGATAAACAGTCCTTTGCATGAACGGGGAACAGGAACCGAATCCAGAAGCAGGAGGAGAGAGAGGTCTGGCCCCTCTTTGTGTTGGTATTTATAGTATAAGAAGCCATGCCAAAGTGGGCTGGTATCTTAAAGGCTACTGGCTAAAGGAGTTTTCCTACAGCAGGGACCCACATAAAGAAGGAAGGAACTAACTTAGGTGCCTGGCACCACACAAACCCACATACATAAAACCCACTACATAAAACTTTGCATACAAACTTTAACTTTTGTCAGGGAAGATTTTTGTTTTTGAGACAGGGTCTTTTGTCTAGCCCTGGTTCTCTTAAAACTCTTTGAAGACCAGGCTGGCCTTGAACTCAGAATTCCACCTTTTTCTGTTTCCTGAATGCTGAGATTAAAGGACATGCCCACCACACCTGAAAAGTAATAAATTACAGTGTTTAAAAAAAAACCTAGATTGGTGAGATGGCTTAGCTCAGTAGTTCTCACCCTTCTTATACTGCTACCCTTTAACACACTATTCCTTATGTTGTACTGACCCCAAACGTAAAATTGTTTTCTTGCTACCTTCATAACTGTAATTTTGCTACTCTTACGAATTCATAATGTAAATATCTGTTTCTGATGGTGTTAGAGGACCCTTGTGATAGGGTTGTTCATCTCCCAAAGGGATCTCAACTCGAAGGTTAAAAACTGCTGATAAAGGAAACTTACTGCCAAATCCAGTTGTCCCTAGTTAGGTCCCCAGAACCCATGTTGTGAAAACAGAACTGCCTCCTGCAAGTTGTCTTCTTAACATCCACACTTCCAAGCTAGTGGACTTGGATGGGAAACAGAACTGTCCCTGGAGAAATTTGCAGTCTGAATTAGGCTTTCAATCTCTACTAGCATATCACACTGGTACTATGCCTTCAAATGTTATGATAACCCTTTCATCTCAGTGGCATTCTTACTCTAACTCCATCATTCAAGTCTGACCAGAAGAAAAATTATGTCAGACCCAAATTGGAAGATGTTCTGCAAAATATCTTGATTGGTATTCCTGATAATTCTCAAGATCAGGGATTGGGGAGATGACTCAGTGGGTACAAGCACTGGGACTTGAGTTCAGATCCCCAGCACTCATGTAAAAGCTAGGTGTGATGTTCGTGTTTGTAGCTCCAGCACTGGGAGTGGGAGCTTTAGAGACAAGCAGATCCTGGGGTTCAATGGCCAGTCAGTGTAGCCAAAGTAGCAAGTCCCAGGCTTAGTGAGGGGAAAGAATAGTGGAGAACAACAGAGGAAGGTATGTGATGCCTGCTTCTAGTCCCCACATGCTTGCATAAGGGCAGGTGTGTCTTGAACTTTCATACTTATACAAACCAACATCACACCACACTTTTTCAAGATCATAAAGCACAGAAGTCTGAAAAGCTGTCAATCTTTTGCAAGTTAAAGGAGTGATGATGACAAAATGTGATATCCTGCATGTGTTCTTCTTGGCTCATGAAGAGGGCATTGGGTCTGGGGCACATAGCTCAGTTGATAAAATGCTTGTCTAGGATGCACAGAGTCCTGTTTGTTCAGCCTCCAGCACCATATAAGCCAGTGGTCATGACACATACTTGTAATCCCAACACTTGAGAGTCTGAGGCAGGAGATCACCAATTGAATCTAGCCTTGATTACATACTGATTTCAAACTGCATCAAGTTCCATACTAGTCTGAGATGCACAGTACCATCCTCTTTTAAACCTTGAAAGAAGACAGAATAAATGAATAAAGACATGAATACTATAAGCTATCCCTTGTGTTCACTAATGACATTAAGTCCTTCGTTTTCTTTTCCTTTCTTTCTCTTTCATTTTAACAGGATCACACTGTGTCACTTTAGACAGGATCACACTGTGTCACCCTGCTTGGCCTCACTTAACAGTGATCCTCCTGTCTCTCCAAGTATCAGCATTGCATGTGTGTACCATTCCCACTTCCTCATTTATCTTTGACCATAATTTCCTCCTAGTTTCTAGCATGCCAACCAGAAGATTACAATGTTGTCTATGTTCAGTCTGCCAAGGTGTTGTTTTTTTTTTCCTGTTTGTACTTGAATTATAAATGTGTACCATCATGCCTAACTTCTATGTTTTTCGTTGTTGTTAGACAGGGTTTCTCTATGTATCTTACCATAGAACTTGCTATGTAAACCAGGCTGGCCTTGAACTCAGAGATCTGTCTTCCCAGTGCTGGAATTAAAGGTGTGCGTCACCACTGTCTGACTATTTATGTATTTTATGTATATGAGTGCTCTTCCTCACACATGCCAGAGAGGAAATCAGATCCCATTACAAATGGTTATAAGCCACCATTTGGGTGCTGGGAATTGAAATCTGGAAGAAGAGCAGCTAGTGCTCTTAACTACTGAGCCATCTTTCCAGCCTATCATGCCTGATTTTATGCAGGATTTTCAAATTGGTAGAGAGCTGAGTGTCCGTATCCCCCCCCCCCCCACCACCACTCCCCCGGGAGACAGCATTACTCTGTATAGCCCTAAGATGTCCTGGAACTCGCTTTACAGACCAGGCTGGCCCGTCTCTGCTGCCTGCATGCTGGGATTAAAGGCTGCACCACCACAGATCTGAGTTTTTTAAAAAAAAAAAAACATAGGTGAAAGCTGGGTGGGTAAGTGCAACATGGTGTGAACCCAGCACTCTCAGAGGATGCAATAGTGAGACCTTGTCTCTAAACAAAACAGTCTCCCTGCAAAATACTTATATATGATATATAGTGTCCACACCCTTTAGTGATTCTCACTGTACGAAGTGTATCATGTAAAGGCATTTGGGAATCTGCCCAGTTCCTTCCCTCCAGAATACCTGCCCCACCCTACCCCTACTGTCTCACCCCCTCCCCTGACCCTTGTCACTTAGGAAGACAGCAAAGTCTCTGCTGGGGTGATCTTTATTTATTCCAGTGTCTCTGCCGCATTCCAACAACTCACACTCCTCAAATTTGATGGCTCTGCTACATTAGACTTAGACTGACTACTTACAGAAAAGTTTATTCCACTTATATTGGAGGATTAAGATAACCATTCTAGAGTTCACTTCCCTGCAGGGTAGATATGAGTAGGAATATGATGTAGTTTATATTTTATAAGTTAGAAACCTTAAACAATATTGTTTGCAAACTGCTGCATATCTCTATTCTCTATCAGAACAGGCACTATGCATACAGATTGCGTGGTGGAATTTTTAGACTGGGTTGGGGTATAAGTAGAAATGAACAGGCTAGACAGCTAGCAGGTTCATAAGGCTTGCTTGCTTGTGTATGTATATATGTATGTATGTCTTTACTTAATTATTTTGGCATTGGTTTTACTTAAAGGAACCCTCCCCAACCAGATTTGTCAGATACATTTATTTTGCTTTTGTTTATTCTTCAAGACCGGGTCTTACTGTGTAATCTAAGCTGTCCTTAAACCCACAATCTCCTCTCTCAGCCTTTTGAATTCTTGGGTTATAGGTGGTGTGCCACCACACCTACTCCTTTAGATTTCAACTGATCTGTTGATAGATTCAATATTAACGGTGATTACATGTGGAAATGAATCCATCTGGGAAAAATAAACAAGAGATAGTAAGGATTTTCCTTTAAAAAGAGGGGAGAGGCTGGAGAGATGGCCCCTGAGTTTAAGAGTATATTCTTTTCTTGCAGAGTAGGGTTCTCAGCTCCCATGCTTAGTGGCTGACAACAGCCTATACTTACTCCAGAGCTAGAGGATCTAGTGCCCTGTTTTAGACTCTGCAGGCACCTGAACTCGTGTACATACCCCACATACATATAATAATTTAAAATAAGCCATTAAAAAGAGTGAGAACAATTCTTATGTTTAAAAATGTATGTGATGCTTCATCTTTTTTGTTGTTGTTGTTGTTGTTTCCGAGACAGGGTTTTTCTGTATAGCTTTAGAGCCTGTCCTGGAACTCATTCTGTAGACCAGGCTAGCCTTCCACCTGTCTCTGTCTCCCAAGTGCTGGGATTAAAGGTGTGCGCCACCACCACTCACTGTGATATTTCATCTTAAAACAACTTGAAGTGAATTTCAAATTCTGTTCTTGAATTAATGAGTGACTATCTGATCACCACCAAATTCTACCTTGATTTAATGTGCTCTGTATTTGTTATAAAATAACATTTTGTTATTAAATAACATTTTATAAAATAATTCTCTTAAATTAATACTTACTAAATTATGGCTTAGTTATTTAATGTAATCTGGTTTAAGTAATACTTTAATATTTTGAAAGCATTTTTTTTTTCAAATTTATCATCCATACATTTTATTTCAGTCGCATACATGTCTGAAATGATGCTGGCCAGAGCCTAGACAGCAACCAAGTCAGTTTGTAACCAACACCTCCAGGGGAAATGTTTTAGTTTACTGTGGCCTCTCTTTCCAATGGTAGTCAATGTAGTGGTCATTTTACCTTGCCCGCTGTAGTCTTCCCAATCCCAAGGCCAATCCTATCCCAAATCTTGTGTGATAGGTTCTTAATAGCCAAAGACTTTTAAGTATATATTTATAACACTATGAAAGCATCCTTATAATTGGAAAAAAAAAGCTCATACATAATGTTTGTATATTTAGGACATTTGGGGGATGTTTTGTTTTCATGTGACTTTTTAACATTTACTTGTGTGTGTCTCTGTATTTATAGGGGTGCTTGCAGTTACAATGTTTGTATGGAGATCAGAGATCAACTTGTAAAAGCCAGTTATCTCCTATCATGTGTGAACTCTGATACTGAATTTAGATTATCAGGCTTGGTGGCAAGCACCTTTACTGCTGAGCCATTTTTTTCTATCTCAGGAGACCTTTTTTTTTTTAATATTTTTTATTTTTACTGAAGGTTCGTGTTTTCTAAGTGCCAAAAGCAAAAACTTCCTTCTAATCTGACAGCAACTTCTCCAATCTCTCTCTCTATCTCTCTCTCTCTCCTCTCTCTCTCTCTCCTCTCTCTCTCTCTCTCTCTCTTCTTTTCTTTAAACACTGTCTCACTGTGTAACCCTTGCTGCCCTCTATATAGACCACACTGGCCTCAACTCAAAAGATCTGCCTGCCTTTGCATCTGCTTCTTGAATGCTGGGATTAAAAGGTGTTCTGCCATTTGTGGCTCTGTGTGTGAGAGACAGATACAGAGACAGAGGTGCCAGATTTTCCTGTACCCCAGGCTGTCTTGAACTGACCCTCTTGCATTTAATTCCCAAATGCTGGGGTTACAGACCTTCATTACCATTTTGGGTGTCGCCCCAGACCATTAATCCCTTCTGTTAGTCCCTTTTGTTGCACTGAACACATGGGAAGCTCCTTCCAGCTTAGATGTTGTTTTTCAATAGTCATCTGTTGGTGGACATTTACATTATTTTAGTATTAAAATCAGCTCCCTTAATGGATATCCTTACACACATATCCTTGTACCCAATGGGCCTTGTTTGTAGGATGGGTTCCTGAAAGCATTAAACTACTTAGTTAAAGGGTAATGTTTATGGAGCAGATAAAATGGGGTTGTTGTGTGTACATTACATTTTTTATATGTTGACAGATTGGAAGATGTGATTTTTCAAAGATGAAAGATTTCTCATATTAGCCCTATTTTCCACTGAGTTGTGATTTGTTTGTCAAGGGTCAGGTTTTTGCCTCAGGAGGCTGGTTATTGTTGTTTTTTTGAGACGTTTTCATTGTGTAGCCCTGACTATCCTGGAACTTGCTCTGTTAACCAGGCTGGCTTTGTCAGAGATCCACCTGCCTCTGCCTCCCAAGTACAGGAATTAAAGTGTTGCCACCACGTGGCTCAATTGAATATTTCTCTAAGTGTTCTCTCAATGACTTTTGAGAAAGTGTTTCTCTGTGGTAACAGCCTTGGCTGTCCTGGAACTTGCTTTGTTACTATACCGGCCTACAAACTCAGAGATCCACCTACCCCTGTCATCTTAGTTACTTAATACTTCAAAATATAGTTGGAAATTATTTAAAGCAAGCGTCAATTAGTACTTAGAAACCCTCTTTGCAGAGGGTAGGAGAGGAGAACCTGCTCTTGAAGTTTGTAGCTGTTGTGAAATGGTAGGACCTTCCTCTTCTCCCGAAGGTGATAATGCTTGTCTAAAAGAGATTGACTTGGTAAACTTTTAGAAGTGCATCTGGAAGTGAAATGAGGTGTCACTGGCAGGTGAGTGAAAACAGTCATTGGAATACCTCCAGAAAAAGAAAGCTGAAGTTAAGATTCCCTGTATAAGGTTGTCAAATTTATGCTGTATATTTTCTTTCAGATTCCTTTTGTTTCTTCCTCCTCCTCTCAGCCTGTATCTTATATTTTCGACCTCACAAGGCAAGTCCCCTAACTTCTTTTTTGCACATTATAACAAAGAAAAATTGTTAAGAAAGAGGCTGTAACTGAGGATGAGGTGGAAATCTTTATTGCCCCCCACAACTCTCAAAATGGAAATCGTCCTAGCCTATCCTATTGCTACTTAAAGGTTGCCAGTAGGTCATGATTGAGGCTAAGTGAGCCATTTAATACAGCATAAGTTTTATATGTAGTTTTGACTTTACATAAAAAAATTAAAAACTGAAGCCGGGCGGTGGTAGTGCACGCCTTTAATCCCAGCACTCAGTGAGGCAGAGGCAGGCTGATCTTTGTGAGTTCAAGGGCCAGGTCTGGTCTACAAGAGCTAGTTCCAGAACAGGCTCCAAAGCTACACAAGAAACCCTGTCTCTAAAAAATAAATAAATAAATAAAATCTGGAGTTGGAGAGATGGCTCAGTGGTTAAGAACACTGTGTGCTCTTCCAGAACACCTAATGGCAGCTCACAACTGTCTGTAGTTTCCAGTTCCAGGGGATTCAACTGCTCACACAGACATGCAGGCAGCCATAACACCAATTGCATATAAAATTTTAAAAATCATTAAAAAATTAAAAACTGGGACTGGAGAGATAGCTTAGCAGTTATGTGCACTGGCTGTTCTTCTAGAGGACCTGGGTTCAATTCCCAGCACTACATGGCAGCCTACAGCTGAGATGTCTCAGCAGGTTAAGATGCCTTCATCTGGCCTAATAATCTGAGTTCAGTCTTTAGGACCACATGATAGAAGGAAAAAGTCAATTCCATAAGTTTGTCCTCTGAGATCCATATATGAATTGTCTCTCTTTCACATACAAACACATACCACTGTTAAAAGTGTATTACATTGGGAATGATACTCAGCAGTTAGAGGTCTTGCTGCTCTTCCAGAGGGCCTAAATTTGATTACCAGCAAGTAGGATAGGGTGTTACTGTATTTCTAGCTTCAGGAGATCCAGTACCCCCTTCCAGCATCCACAGGCATTATAATCTACATAACACCACACCACTTCCCCACCCAGACACACAATAGAAATAAATAAATCTTAAAAGTTTTAAAGCTTGTCTGTAGGGTTTGGGACTTCTCAATCCCCAGCATGCACTTAACCTATTAATTTGAATTCATATAATTGATATAGAGGAGAGCAGTGAGTTTAGAAAGCAATATAAGAGTACGCTTCCAGTGACATACAAAATAATAGCCTAGCTACAGGATTTTAAATGTAAATCTGACTGGAATTTATCTCAAAGTGAGGCTGCTTTCAGATCCTTAGGAATATCCAAACAAGTAAATTGACTTGTAGCAGTTAAGGCTCGTTATTCTAGAAATAAGCTGTGACTTAAAAAAAAAAATCCAAGTGTGGTAGTTCACACCTATAATCCTAGCACTCTGATGGCAGAGACAGGAAGATAACCTGAGTGGTCCAAGCCATCCAGGATTGCTCAGCAAGATACACCCAGTCATCAAACAAAAAAAAAAAAAAGAAAAGAAAAAAAAGAAAAGAAAAACGAAAAAAAAAAGTCTACCAATGGGAAGTCATTAAGTTACAGTGACAGCTCCTGCAAGAATTGAGAGTGCGGTTAGTCACAGTGCCACTCCATTTGTGCTGTGGCACTAAAATCCAACACAGGTCAGTGGGGCGCTCTCAGTACAAACACTTGGCTTCTGTGAACAAGTCAGCCGAATGCTGAGGGTGGTGGTAGCGGCGTGTATAATTAGAGCCACTAGGTAGATATCAAAAGTTCTATGTGGAATATTCATTATTCTGGCTGGGATTTTCTGCAGGTTGGATGCTGATTCATTAGGAAGACTTTGACCATAAAATAATAAAATCACAGTGCCAGGGATATAGCTCAATTTAGGGCACTTACTAGTATAACTGAGGCCCTGAATCAGATACCAGCACTGCAAAAATTAAAAATTAAGATCTGGAGAGAGATGGCTCAGTGGTTAAGAGTATTAGCTGCTCTCTGCAGGAGGACCATGGTTTAGTTCCCAGCACCCATGTGACAATGTATAAACCATCTGTAAATCCAGTTCTGGGGGACCCAGTGACTTCTGTCCCCACTGGCACCCAGCAAGCATGAAGTGAACTTACATTTATGCATGTAAAACACTTGTGCCCATAAAATTAATAGAAATATTTTTAAGTTAAAAAGAATAAAAACCTTTTGAAATGTTTAATTCATAGTGTTAGATAGCTTTAGAGCCCTCTTTTATAGTATCCTTAATTATATGATATTAAGATTAGTAGAATCATAATTCTGCCTATATTATGAGCCAAATATTGACCTATGAAAATACATGTTTACTTTCTGCTTACCAAAGAATTTTGGCTCATGCAAACTCAGAATAGTCTTACTGTAAAGGCAGTTAATGGTGCTATATCCCTGACAGTGTTCCAGCCCAGCCTTTTTAGTAACATTTCCCTGCAAAACAAAACAAAAGAACAGTATTCAAAAATCAGTCGAGGGGGCTGGAGAGATGGCTCAGCAGTTAAGAACACTGGCTGTTCTTCTAGAGGATCTGGGTTCAATTCCCAGCACCCACATGGCAGCTTACGACTGTCTATATAACTTCAGTTTCAGGGGATCTGATACCTTCACATCAGTGCATATAAATAAATTATTTAAAAATCAATCCAGGGGAGCTCTGCTAGTCTGGAGGCCAGACTCTTCTTCATCATGTGAAGAAACACTTGGTAGATGATTAGTTGTACTCTAGGGTAGCTAATATTGGAAGTTTGTAGTCTGTCTTTAAAAATAAAGAGAGGAAGGGCTGGAGAGATGGCTCAGTGGTTAAGAGCATTGCCTGCTCTTCCAAAGGTCCCTGAGTTTCAATTCCTAGCAACCACATGGTGGCTCACAACCATCTGTAATGAGATCTGGTGCCCTCTTCTGGCCTGCAGGCATACACACAGAGAGAATATTGTATACATAATAAATAAATAAATATTTTAAAAAATAAGAGGAAGTTGATATGTTTGGTTACCAAAACCCTGGGACTAGAAGCAGTCCTTTCTCACGAAGGCCATTTTGAATGTCTGCCACTAGCAGGACTTTGAGTCTTTGTCATTAACCCAACTAATCTCTTGGCATTAGTTTTGGGGGAAAACACTACTTTCATCTATCCAAACTATAGCAATCATTAAGTAGAACATTTTTAGATTTAAGAATGATTTGTGGGCTGGGATTGTAGCTCAGGTGGTTGCCATATATAAAGACCTAGGTTCAGTCCTCAGCATAACAAAAATGGTTTATATTTTTAAAACTGAAACGCAGATTATCTATTTATCATTATCAGGTTTCAGGGAGGTGCATGGTATCAAAAAGAAAAAGAGAGATGTCATTAATTGAGTAAAAATGTTTTTCCAAAAATAAATTATATTTATTAACTTACATTTATGAAAGACATGTTTCATAATCTAGGAAATCAACTTTTTAATAAATATATTATTGTTAATATGCCTATGGAATAATCAGTTCCCTTCTTAATTAACTTGTGCTCTAGAGTAGAACCCTTGTAGTCTTCTTCCTCCAGGCTCCTTTTCCATCAAGCAGACCTTAACATCAGGCATTCCCTAAGCCTTCCAGAATGAGGAATGAATTTTAATGGTGTCTTCCTATGTGTTATAAGACATAGGCAGATATACTATATGTGGGTAATATTTAGTGAGCCTTTACCATGCTAGTATTTGATGAAGATCTTTAATCTTCACAGCCAGTGGTAGAGGGGAGGCATTAGCTCAGTGGAGCAACTTTAGAATGGTGAGATTTCTAACTCAGGGTCACACAAATCAAGGACTCCAAAATCCCTGCATATAACTGCTGCATCTGTGATACAGATGATCATAAATAGCTGCATTTAGGATTTAGAAGTTTTTTTAAAAGATGTCATATTGAAGTTGATGTTAAAAACCATGAGAGCAAAAAAGATAACTTTAACTATATTCTCATTATTAGTGATAAAATGTGCTATCATTTGGGGGAGAGACCCTCCATTAAACACAAAATCAAATTGAAATTTGGTTTCAGCTTTGAAGAGAGTGGATCTAGAAAATACTTAAATTTTATTTAGAAAAGTGTTTTGTTTTGTTTTGTTTTATTTTGTTTAAGTAGATGGAAATAATATTGGAAAGAGGGGGCTCCGTCCACTGTTGAGGACTGGAAGTGGAACTGATCTTGGGCATTTTGTTTCACTTTGACTGATGCAGTGGGTGTCTGGAATAGGAACTTACAACACTGAACTTTGGGGCAAGCATTAAGGAAAACATTTTGCCAGTTACAGCCTTTTTCTAAACAAAAAAAAAATTAAGTGAAACATTTTTTCTTTGTACAAAGGAGACTTTTTGTTTAGGATCTTGCTTGGCTGCAAAGTTGTCTGCTGGCTAACTTTCCATTTGGATGCTGTGGCTGAAAGTCGCTGGTACTGTTGTGCACGGGTAATGTTGTCTTGCCTTCTTGTTTTGTGACCGTAAGAAAATTCAAGTGTAGGAAAACCTATACCTGAATATTTCAAGCTTCCCTTGTATTGACATACATACTATTTATGTGAAAGAATGACTTGGTGGTTACTGCAGGCTGGCACCCCTTTGCTAATGTGTGTAGTTTTCTATGTTGAGAGTAGCCTTTTAATTAAAACAATAGAATTCCTGAGTAAGAGGGGAATTAATTAAGTGGTAATCATAACATTAGTCTAAGCTATTCATTCTTTTTAGGAAGAACTCTTCACAGTCTAGCTAAGATGCTTTTTGGATTTAGATTATATGTTTTCATTGATTAAGGAAGGACCATTTACATAGAGAAGTAGTAGATTTTATTCTTTCTAAGCTGTTTGAGTGGATCATATGATTGGAAAAAATCTAGAGGAAATATTTTTGAAGAATAGCGTAAGCTGTAAGGGGTTTTACAGTCCAGATATACTCATTTGGTGTATATGTATATGGTGTATATGTTTGGTGTATATGTATTCATTTGGTGTATATGTTGAGTTCACTTAAAGTTTCTAGTTGTGTCACTTTTTTAATTCTCATCTTATAAAATATTCTAATTCTAGAAAACCCTCCTCAGTCAATTCCCATGCCAGACTCTCTAGTCAAGTGGAGTTTTGCCTTATTGCATTTGAACTTAGTGTTATGGTATTTTTAAAAATAGGCTCAGAATTGGCTTTTTTTTCTTTATGTGTGATTCTGGAATGGGACCCAGAACTGAGCACATGCTCTGCAAGACCTTTACTGTTAAGCTCCACCCCTGCTCCTCTTCTGCTGTGTCATTGTGCTCCTGGACAAAACAATGGACAATGAAGAGTAGCCACCTGTGACTTATAGGACTGGAGCTCCGAAGTGCAGCTCTGATCATTCTGCTCCCTAAAATTTGCCAGATGTGCCTGAGTAGTGGCCATGGGGTCTAGAGAACAGAGCCTGGGCTCTGTCCTTAGAGATTCTGAGTTAGTGAACGAAAGACACAGCTTCAGAAATCGGTGATGATACACACTTTAATCCCGTCTCTCGGGGCAGAGATAGGTGGGTTTCTTAGTTTGGGAACAGCCTCCTCTGCAAAATAAGTTCCAGGCTAGCCAGGGCTGTGTAGGAAGACGATGATGATGATGATGATGATGATGATGATGATGATGATGATGATTTTATAAAAAGCTCCTATAGTTCAGCAGTGGTGGCACAACATGCCTTTAATCCTAGCAAGTTCCAGAACAGCCAAGGCTACACAGAGAGAAACTTGTCTGGAAAAGCAAAACAAAACAAAAAGCTAATAGTTGCCCTACGGATTAAAAAGAATTATGAAAGGTTGTGCCCAAGGCTGTTTTTAAGCTAGGTTATTAAATCATGCTGCTACTTATACACTGAGTTAAGATACACTTTTTATCCTTGGTGATGAATGTGGTTTGCAGAAACATTTTGTTCTGAAAACCTCTTTGATTTTCAACCTTGGCTTATCTTTTGTTGTATACATTTTATTTATTTTTTTAAATATTTATTTATTATGCATACAATATTCTGTGTGTATGTCTGCAGGCCAGAAGAGGGCAGCAGACCTTCATTTACAGATGTTGTGAGCCACCATGTGGTTGCCGGGAATTGAACTCAGGACCTTTGGAAAAGCAGGCAATGCTCTTAACCTCTGAGCCATGTCTCCAGCCCCCTGTTGTATACATTTTAAACATCTTCATTCACATAGCACCTAACAGAATCCCAGCACTCGGGAGGCAGAGGCAGGCGGATCTCTAAGTTTGAGGCCAGCCTGGTCTATAAGAGCTAGTTCCAGGACAGCTAGGACTGTGACATAGGGAAACCCTGTTTCAAAAAACAAAACAAACAAACAAACAAAAAAAGCAGAAGTTAAAAATACTGTTTGGCCTAGACCAAGTGATGTAGAGGTTTTTCACTGTCCAAAACTTAGGACTGGACAGAAAGTTCTTTAAAGTCAGCTGTGGTGGCACATGTCTATCACCTCAGCATTACATTTTGCCCCTCTAATAAAAGGCATAGCCTGTAGTCTGTCAGGAAAGTTTTTATGTGAGACTGAGCAGTTTGCCCACCTTTATACAGTACAAGGACTTCGTGTGTGCAGGGGCAGGTGTGTAGGTGGTTGCACATGTTTGCAAATGAGAAGACAACTGTGATGTTTCTCAGGACCTGCTCACCTTGGATTTTTGAGATTTGGTGTTTCAGTTGACCTGGAACTTGCTGATTATGCTAGGCCAACTGACCAGTGAGTTCCAGAGATCTACATAACTATATCCTCAGTACTGTGATTACTGGTGTTCACCCCTGTGAACGACTTTTTTTAAACTGGAGTTTCTGGGACCCAAACTCGAGTCCTTGTGTTTGAGTGGCAGACACTACAGACTGAACTGATATATTTATTTGTGCGTACGTTTGTGTGCAAGTGTTCGTAGAGGCTGTAGGAGGACATAAAGCCACAAGAACCTGCCTGTCTTTGTTCTACAATGCTGGTGACCCAGGCATGCAGATAGATGCTAAGGATTTGAGCTTAGGTTCTCATGCTGGTAAGTGCTCCTACCACTGAGGCATCTCCCCAGCATCTTTTAGTTTGGTTTGGGTTAGGTTTGGGTTTTCTTTTTTTAAAAAAAAAAATATTTATTTATTTATTATGTATACAATATTCTGTCTGTGTGTATGTCTGCAGGCCAGAAGAGGGCACCCGACCTCATTACAGATGGTTGTGAGCCACCATGCGGTTGCTGGGAATTGAACTCAGGACCTTTGGAAGAGCAGGCAATGCTCTTAACGGCTGAGCCATCTCTCCAGCCCTGGGTTTGGGTTTTCAAGACAGGATTTCTCTGTGTGACGGCCCTGGTTGTCCTGGAACTTGCTTTGTAGACCAGGCCAGCCTCCGATTCACAGAGATCCTTCTGCCTCTGCCTCCTGAGTGCTGTAATTAAAGGGATGCGCCACCACCACCCAACTGCCCAGCATCTTTCTTTGTTTGCTTTGTTGTTGTTGTTTTTGAGACACGGTTTCTCTATGTAACAGTTTTGACTGTCCTGTAACTGACTCTGTAGACTGTTGTGTGATGTTTTGGCTTTTTGAGGGACCTCCCACCCAGTTCCCAAATAAATCTCACACAGAAGCTTATTCTTACTTAAAATTACCTGACCTTAGCTTGGCTTGTTTCTAGCCAACTTTTTTTTTTTTTTTTAATTTTTCTTTCTTTTTTTTTTATTATTATTTCCATCTCCTTCCCTCCTCCTCCCCCCTCCTTCCCCTCCTCCTCCCCCTTCCCTCCCCTCCTTCTCCCCCTTCCCCTCCCCTCCCCCCCACCCATACCTCCCCTCCCTCCCTCTCAAGGCCAAGGAGCCATCAGGGTTCCCCACTCTATGCTAAGACCAAGGTCCTCCCAACTCCCCCCAGGTCCAGGAAGGTGATCGACCAAGCTGAGAAGGCTCCCACAGAGCCTGTCCATGAAGAACAATCAGAGCCCAAAGCCATTGTCCTTTGCTTCTCAGTCAGCCCCCGCTGTTGGCCACATTCAGAGAGACGGGTTTGGTCGCATGATCCATCAGTCCCATTCCAACTGGAGTTGGTGATCTCCCATTAGTTCTGTCCCACCGTCTCCATGAGTGAACGCACCCCTCTCGTTCCTGACTTTCTCCCTCATGTTCTCCTCCTTCTGCTCCTCATCAGGACCTTGGGAGCTCAGTCCAGTGCTCCAATGTGGGGCTCAGTCACCTTCCCCATCTGTCGCCAGCTGGAGGTTCCCTCACGGTCCTGACTTTCTTTCTCATGTTCTCTCTCCTTCTGCTCCTCATCAGGACCTTGGGAGCTCAGTCCGGTGCTCCAATGTGGGGCTCTGTCATTTTCTTCATCTTTCGTCAGGTGGAGGTTCTTCTTATTATCTTCTCAAGGATCCCAAATTTATAGGCTCGATGTCCTTTAATTATGGCTAGAAACCGAATATGAGTGAGTACATCCCATGTTCATCTTTATGGGTCTGGGTTACCTCACTCAGAATAGTGTTTTCTATTTCCATCCATTTGCCTGCAAAATTCAAGATGTCATTGTTTTTTACCGCTGACTTAAATTATCCTGACTACCTTTTGCCTCTGGAATTTTATCTTTCTCTGTTTCTATATACCTTTCTTTACTTCTTTCTCCATGGGTGGGTGGATGGCCCTTGATGTTCTCCTCTCTTTGTTTTCTTGCTGCTGTATTGCTCCTTGTTTCTCCTCCTATTTATGCTATGCCTGCTAGCCCTGCCTATCCTTGCTCCTGGCTTGCTATTGGCCATTTAGTTCTTTATTAGGACCATCAGGTGTTTTAGAC
The DNA here is from genome assembly GCF_903992535.2 of Arvicola amphibius. Lineage (NCBI taxonomy): Eukaryota > Metazoa > Chordata > Mammalia > Rodentia > Cricetidae > Arvicola > Arvicola amphibius. Next base: position 151,270,021 of record NC_052047.1, on the reverse strand, counting down.
AGGCAAAGAATGACAGCTTCACAGAGTTAAACAAACGCAGCATAAACAAAAGTTACACACTTATAATAATATTCCCCAACAGTAGGCCAGACTGGCCTCAAACTCTCAGAGAGCCGCCTGCCTCTGCCTCCTGAGTGCTGGGATTAAAGGTATGCACCACCATGGCCCGGATCCCCAGCATCTTTTAATAGGAATTTTTTGCTTGGGAACAGTAGGAAACTTAAGAGTGACTAAATGATAGCATAATAAATCTATATAATATTTACTCATATTTGCTTGATAAAGCAACACTATACTTTTGAGTATTTTGAACTCTTGGGTTTTTTGAGTCCCTGTTTCTCTGTGTAATAGCACTAGCTCTCCTGGACTCACTCTGTAGACCAGGTTGACCTCAAACTCACAGAGATCCGCCTGCCTTTGCCTCCCAAGTTCTGGGATTAAAGGCTTGTGCCATCACTGCCTGGCATATTTTGAACTCTTTTTTTGTTGTTGTTTGTTTTTGGTTTTTGTTTTTGTTTTTTGAGACAGGGTTTCCCTGTAGTTTCTAGAGCCTGTCCTGGAACTAGCTCTTGTAGACCAGGCTGGCCTCGAACTCAGAGATCCGCCTGCCTCTGCCTCCCGAGTGCTGGGATTAAAGGCGTGCGCCACCACCGCCCGGCTATTTTGAACTCTTAAAATTGAGTCCCAATGTTAGAAAAGCTAATTTAGAAACTACTTGCAACGATTTATTTTAATATATTTTATTTTATTTAAGACAGTTTCACTATGTCACTCTAGCTTACCTGGTACTCACTGTGTAGACCAGTCTGGCCTTGAATTCATAGAGATTCGTCTACCTTTACTTCCCTGTTGCTGGGATTAAAGGTATAGGCATGTCGTCGTCTTATTTTAATGTGTGAGTATTTTGCTTGTATGTATGCCTGATGCCACAGAGGCCAGAAAAGGGCATTGGATCAATCCCCTGAAATTGGAGTTTTAAATGATCACCATGTGGGTGCTAGGAATTGAACCCAGGTCCTCTGCCCAAAAAATTGCTCTTAGCTACAGAGCCATCTTTCCATGGTCACCCCCCCCCCTGTTTTGTTGTGTTTTTTTTGTTTTATTTATTTTTGTGTTTTTAATAACACAGGCTGTCCTCTACTCCTACTCTTACTGCTCTCAAGTGTGGGAGCCCATATGTGTGCACCATACCCTACTCATGAATTTTTTTCATGAAGATCTAAGTGAATATGAAACATTGCAAGGTATATGTTTGCTTGTGTTTATTTTGTTTTTTGAGACAGGGTAACTGTGGCCCTGGCTGATCTGGAACTCATAGCAGTCTGCCTGCCTCTGCCTCCTGAGTGCTGGGGTCAAAGGCATGAGACACTATGGGCTGAATGTTTGAAAAAAGAAAGCTAGGAGACATTTTATGAGACATAAAATAATCCAAAACTGATTGACCAGCAAGTCATGTATTGTGTAGTATTTTAATAGGTAACAACTTTCAAGTTGTCTGGAGTTTTCTGCTATGTTGTAAGATACTGATTTGAACAACACTGATTACTGTTAAGTGCCATGCTGACTACTAACTGGAGAGTTCTTGTTTAGAATTGTAGTAAAAGGATTGTTATATTCTGCTTAATGTTTTCACATTACAAACCTTTCACTTCCGGCCCAATTTTTTTTCCATTGTATTAATACATATTAACGCTACCCGAGTTTGTTAGGATTACAGTTAGCTACAATTTCTTTTCATCTGCCAGTTTTCTAATGGAGATCATTAAAATTAAAACACAGATGAAGATGTTACCTTCTTCGACTACACATGGGAAAGTCTGACAGTAATGAGAGCTACATCTGTATCTTGTGCTCACCAAAGAATGAAAAAAGCATTGTTTTGTTTACCCTCCAAACTTGCCCTAACAAAACACTGTCCACCCAGATAGTTATAAAATCACTATTAGGGGTGTGTGTGTCTGTATCTTGCTATGTAGTCTATAACTTGGCCTTGAACTCAGTCCTACCTCACTCTTACCAGTGCTGGAAATCCTGGAAAGCACACAGCTGTAAAATTATTTGTGTGTAAAATAGTTCTGTTATTTTCAAGAATCTTTAATAAGGAGCTGGGGCTGTAGCTCAATTGCCTGGCACATATGAAGCCCTGGATTCAAATCCTAGCACCCCATAAACAGAAGTGTGTTATATACCTGTAGTACTAGCATTTGAGGAGGTATAGACTGGAGGATCAGGAGTTGAGGGCCATCCTGAGTTATAAAATACAAAATAACTTTGAGGCCAGTATGGAGCACAGAAGACTTTGTCTCCAAAAAAACAAGTATGTATTTAATAAAACAGTTGCAGTCTGTCAGGTGGTTATAATGTTCATAAGAAAATCCACTAGTATTCTGACAGCAAGACTTCTAGCCTAACCTCATAGTTTTGCCTTAGATTATTCCATAACCAGTTCAGAACCATTGGAGTGCTTAGAATTCCGGGAAAATATGAGAAGCCAGAAAGAGGAAACTAGCATGTTCATGTCCTGCCAAAAACACAGTGTTCTGTTTTTCTAGTAATATACACATTCTGTGGTCACCATTTCTTTGCTTCATGCTTTCTTTTTCTTTTCAAAGACTATAACCAATACCATTATTTTGCTTATTGATTTTTGTGTATTTCTGTTTCTTCTTACTCTATTAGCTCCATAAAAGACAAGGTTTTTCTGTTTTATTTGCTGCATTGCCCTACTTTCTGAAACAATGTCTGTCGTGTGATAGACAGTGAGCATTACTGAATGATAATTCCCTTTATTGACATTCATCTGCGATCATAAAACAAGTAGGCTGCACTCTCCTTCAGGTCAACTCTGTTTGCCTCAAAAAGTTCTATTCTGTTAAGAAAGCTTCAGAATTTTAACCCACTTTGCTGGACTTCATTTATCTTACACTTTTTTTCTTGCTGAGTATCTCAACTGTGCAGTGATGGTTGTAAGCTATGTTTGCTACATTTGTAGCCTCACTTTTTTTCTCTTAGTTTTTTTTTTTTTTTTTTTTTTTTTTTTTTTTGATTTTTTGAGACAGGGTTTCCCTGTAGTTTCTAGAGCCTGTCCTGGAACTAGCTCTTGTAGACCAGGCTGGCCTCGAACTCAGAGATCCTCCTGCCTCTGCCTCCCGAGTGCTGGGATTAAAGGCGTGCGCCACCACCGCCCGGCTTTCTCTTAGTTTTGTAACCAGACTTACCCCTTTTTTTCTTCTTTCATTTTGAAGCATTCCTTACTACCTAGGCTACAGCTTTGCTGTTCTAAAGTTCAGATCCTGTGACATAAAATTTTAGTAATATGCCATAATAAAGCAACTTTTTTTCTTTTAATAGCAGGGTCTCTATGTAGCCCAGCTGTCCTGGAATTCACTATTTAGACTAGGCAGGCCTCTGACTCACAGAGATCTTCCTGCCTCTGGTGTCTCCGCCCCCACCCAGTACTGGGGCTAAAGGCATACACCACCACTCTTGAGATAAGATAACTCTTGGGCTGGAGAAATGGATCAGTGGTTAAGAGCATTGGCTGCTTTTCCAAAGGTCCTGAGTTCAATTCCCAGCAACCATATGGTGACTCAACACCCATCTGTAATGAGATCTGGTCCCTCTTTAGGCATACATGCAGGCCAAATACTGTATATATAATAAATAAATCTTTAAAAAGAAATGAGACAGCTCTTTATATGGCGTTTGGAAACATCCTGTAACAGTGGGATTTTGGTTTTTTTTTGTTTTTTTTCTTTTTTTTTTTCTTTTTCCTTATCTTTTTGTTTACTGTACTAAAATACTTAATTCTTACTTTAGTTTTTAATAAGATTTGTATGATATCATAAATTTTCCTTTATATGATATAATTAGAAAGCGAGCCTACGCTACATGTAGAAACAGTCCCAAAGGAATTTTTATTTGCATGTCTTCCCAATTATTCTTTCATGCGCAAGACATTGCTGTCCTGAGCCTACTTAGACCTCCCCTGACCAAGGTGTGCTTTGTTCCAGCTCCAGAGATGTAGCAGTGTATGAAAAAGACACTGTCTTCTCTCGTGTGCAGAAATTTCATCTTTCCTTAGATTAGAAAGAGATTATTTTGTAGATCAGGCTGGTCTCAAACTCACAGAGATCCCCCTGCTTCTGCCTCCCGAGTACTGGGATTAAAGGCTTGTGCCACCACCGCCCGTAGAAAAAGATTATCATAGTAAATGAATGAATGGTTGCTATGGAGTTAATAATCAGTAAGACTGTCATTCCTGTTTTTAAAGAATTCTGTTTACTGTCTTAACCAAAGAAACTCATACCAATCAGTCTTTTTCAAGTAAGAAAGATTTATTTTGGCTCATAAGTTCAGAGTATTCACTAGGTCAGGAAGCAAAGAACAGGGTGCTGGTACTCAGGTGGCTACTTTTATTGTGAGTCCCTAGAGTAGGCGTGGGCAGATCTTCACTCTCAGTTAACCTCACTGAAACATGTTCACAGTCATTGAGTGATTCTAAATTCTGTCAAAGTGACAGCAAAGATAAACCACCCCAAGTCCACTCTTGTCTATAACTGTACACCTGGCCCAGTGTTAGGCTGTGTCCATCTCCATAAATCCCCGCAGCCTTGACAGTTCCAACAATGTTCGAAAGTCCAAGTCCAGAGTCTCCTCAGAAGCTCAAGGCAGCTTACTATAATACTCTGTTGAATTTTTAGTAAAAATGGCTGGTCAGATAAGAGATTTGGGAGCAGGCCCGCCTTTTCAACACTCTTTATAGAACATCAGGCAGTTTGTATCCCTTTCTTAAAGGATGGGATGGAATGTTTTTAGTCTGATTTTCAGGCTCAGGAAAGATCTGCCGCCTCTCTAGATCAAAACCTTGAGCCAAGCTGCTTCCTTTTCCTTCTCAGTTTGTGAGGACTGTAATGGGATCTCTAGAGCCAATGTGTTCAGATTGTTCATCTTACAAAGGTATAACAGTATGTAATAACACCAGGCTGTTTTGTGTAGATTATGTTGCTCCTATCAAATAACCCTTCTTCCACCAAGAAAAAAGGAACGAAGGAAGGAAAGAAGGAAAAACTTCCCAAACCTCCCAGAACCATCACCCCCTTATACGGGGTGTGGGGGGAGAGTAGAAAATGAGAAAGTATTTGTCAGCTGGACAGTGGTGGCTCACGCCTTTAATCTCAGGCAGGTGTATCTTTGTAAGTTTGAGGCCAGCCTGATCTATAGAGTTAGTTCCAGTACAGCCAAGACTACACATAGAAACCCTGTCTAAAAAGAAAAGAAAAGAAAGAAAAGAAAAGAAAAAAGAAAGTATTTGTCCTGAGACTGTTTTCTCATTCACCATTTGTAGCATGATACTGGCTTTTATTTTACTGTTGGCAGTTTAATGCATGTTTTGTAGGATAACCATTGATATTTTTTGTTATGTATTTGTGTGTGTGCATATGTTTATGTACATACAATTTGTGTGCGTGCGTTTGTGTGACTTAGAAATAAAAAGCATGCTGCTTGGCCTGACTAGCTAATGTGTACTTGCATCTGGTAAATAATCTTTTTCTTTCGAATTCTGATCATAGCGGAGTTGGGCTCTCTTGGCTCTAATGAGCCACTTTCAGAAATTATAACTTTCTTTCATCTTCTGAAATACATAACCCTCACCTTACAACACTGCTTGGAGAAAAAAGAGAAACATTAGGCAGCCAATTTATTCTAGCCAAAAAAGGAAAAGACCCCTTGGTTCTTCTAGGTTTGAAAAAGCTGGATGTGTCTCATGGGACCCGTAAGGACAGAGTAGACACTCCAGTTTCTCTTACAGCCGGCGGTCCTTGCAGCCACCCTTCTATTCCAGACAGTTGCCCAGAGCAGCCTGCTTGTCTCTCAAAAGAAACTGGTCCAGCAGAAGAGTGGATAGTTAAAAACCAAGAACCCAAGAACCCGAACAAGGTTCCAAGTGGAGAGGACAGACATGTACTGGATCTTGTGCAGTGTAAGGCAGAACACGTTTGTACATATTCCTTGTCCCCGTCTGAACTTTCAGGAGCCAGTGTAGAAAAAGATTCTCCGGAGTCACCATTTGAAGTAATTATTGACAAAGCAACTTTTGACAGAGAATTTAAAGATTTATATAAGGAAAGCACAAATGATTTGGGTGGATGGACAGCACACAGTGGTAGAGAATCCCCTGCAGACTTGTTGGAAATGAATGACAAAGTGTTTCCCCTGAGAAATAAAGAGGCAGGGCGTTACCCAGCCTCTGCACTGCTCAGTAGACAGTTTTCACACACCACAGCAGCCTTGGAAGAGGTGTCTCGATGTGTGAATGATATGCATAACTTCACTAATGAAATCCTGACTTGGGACTTGGTTCCCCAAGCTAAACAACAGTCTGATAAATCATCTTCTTGCACCACAAGAAGTACAGGACCAGACAGGAGTGAACATCGCTCAGAGATTCCAGTTATAAACCTTAAAGCAAGCAGTCGTCAGAAAATGCCTGTATGTTCTCTTAACGGGAACACTCCCATCACCAAATCCACAGGTGACTGGGCAGAAGCATCTCTCTCTCCAGAACGCAAGGCTGGAAAACCTGTCAAAGACTACCTCAGCTCCACAAAAGAAGCCAGCAGCAGAGGTGTGCCAGGCAGTTCCCAGCCGCTTCCAGAGTCTCCTGTCTCTGTGCCTGAGAAATGGGTCCCAGGCTCTGGAACAGCCACAGTGGAAGTAGCTTTACCTGATCTGAGGGATGCCTGGCCTAACTCTGTGCTGGGGGAAGTCACAGAGGTTGATAGTTCTGGGGAGTCCGAAGACACAGTAATAGAGGACCTCTCAGCAGATCCCTCATTTGAGACCAATAAAGTTCTGCCTGGAAAACCTGCCTCCCTTGCAGGCGCTGCTGCGAAAACAAGTGGGAGGGGTATCGAAGAAACTCCCAGTTGTGAAACTGTGAGGAGTGAGGTGTGTGGAAACTCCGAACATCTAAGCAGTGAGGCTGAACTTCGGGGAAAGAATCTGGAAGGCGAGGAGGTGTGTTCACAAGTGTCTAATACTCTGAATGAAGTTGCACCTAAAAAGCCCTCTGAAACTGTCAACCCCAAAGTTCCTTCAGCAGCTCCTCCAAATGTTCTTAGTGAGACAGGGTTCCTACCAATGGTGACAGCTTCTGCCAACTTTGAGTCTTTGCTTGGAAAATATGTTGAAGATACAGATGGTTCCTCCCCAGAGGACTTGCTGGCTGCCTTCACAGCAGCCAAGGAGAGCGGAATAGTGGATAAAGATCACCACAGCTTGGAAACAGTGTTAGAGAAGACAGCAGACTTTAAAAACACTTTACCTGTGGAACTCTTGCATGAAAGTGAGCTAGGTGGTTCTGAAACCAAAGACATTAAAAACAAATATAGCGAATGCAGCAAAGAAACAAATGGAGGTGAGCTTGGTGTGTGCTGTCCTCCAGGTGCCTCCATAGTGACTCCCGACTTAGAGCAGGAGCAGCTCACCATCAGAGCCATCAAAGAATTAGGGGAAAAACAGGCTGAGCAGGTGGAGGCTGAAGAAGCAACTCCTGGAGGAAAACTCAAGCAAGCCTTTGCTCCACAACCTTGGCCACAGAGGTCATCTGATATCCTAGAACACACAGATACCAAGACTGGGTCTGATCTTGGGATTTCCAAAAAGCCCATTCTCATCAAAGACACTAGAGTAGATCCTATTTCCAGCCTTAGCAAGACTGAAACGGTTAACAACCATGTCCTAGCAAGACTTCTGACTGACTTCTCAGGTAACCATTTACACCAGAAATTCTGCATGTGGTTAATTCTGTGATTGTCATTCTGCTGTATGTCCTGTATGTGAAAGGAGATTTCCCCGCACACACACTTAGTGATCACTGAGCTTGCTTTCTCTGTGCGGTATTTCTTAAGCCACAGACTACTTGGTAACACTAACCTCCTGAGGTTTTTGTTTGTCTGTGTTTTGTTTTGTTTTTGAGACAAGGTTTCTCTGTAGCTTTGGTTCCTGTCCTGGAACTCTTTTTGACCAGGCTGGCCTTGAACTCACAGAGATCTGCCTGCCTCTGCCTCCCAAGTGCTGGGATTAAAGGCATGCACCACCACCACCCAGGCTAACCTCCTGAGTTTTTAAATTTTCTGTTCTGTTTCAAGATCTATCTTTCTTTATACGTGGCCTAAATGTGGCTACTGTCTTTAAAAGATCACCATATTCTTATTTATTTATTGGGTTTTTTTTGTTTTGTGGGTTTGTTCTGAGGCAGGGTTACCCAGACTGGCCTGGAGCTGACTATATATCCATGGCTACTGAACAGTCCTCCTGCTTCAGCCTCTCAAGTGCCAGGATTACAGGCCCAGTCTGTATCTTAGTTATTTTCAAAGTTTAGTTTTTTTAAATCTCCATTGATGAGCATTTGGGTTTTTGGTTTTGTTGGTTTTTTTTTTTTTAAATAGGGAACTTGTAAATTTTAATTAGTTATCAAAGATAAAAGAATTCCTACAGGGAAACTCAGTAAATGTAACTTTTAATTAATTTACGGTATTCCACAGAGGGTTTATGCTCTAAAAGTAGGTGACCATTATTGTAGTATTCTTCTGGAATAATACTTAAAAGAAACTCATTAATTCTTACACTTTGGACCTACTGAATAGCTTCAACAACAGAACATTTGACAGTACCAGAAGCCCTACTTGTCACCAGTTTGTTTGAAATGATCCCCTTTCTAGCAGTTGGCTTCCAGTATAATGGTTTTGAATGCTGTTTGTCTCACAAAGTGTATTACTTTTTATTGCTACAAGAAGACAGATGACCAAGGCAAGTTATAAAAGAAAGCTTTTAAGAAGGACTTACTTACAGTTTCAGAGAGTGTAAAGCCAACTGGGGTGTCATGGGCTTTTGAAACTTAAAAGCTCACCCTTAGTGACACGCGTCTGCTAACAAAGCCAGATCTATTACTGTTTACCAAACAAAACAGTTCTACCAACTAGGGACCAAGCATCTAAGTATATGAGCCTTTGGGAGCCATTCTCTTTTAAACCACCACAGAAAGTTTGAGGGGGGGGGTATTTTAAAGCTCTACACACAGTCAGCATTGCTTATACTTGTAATTTTAGCTCTCAGAATGCTGACACAGACATATTGCCTTGAACTCAAGGTTAGGCTAGACTACACATTAATACCCTATTTCCAGCCAGGCAATGGTGGTGGCACGCCTTTAATCCCAGCATTCAAGGAGGCAGAGGCAGATGGATCTCTGTGAGTTCGAGGCCAGCCTGGTCTACAAAAGCTAGTTTCAGGACAGGCTCTAAAGCTACCCTGTCTCGAAAAACAAAACAGAAAAGACCCTATTTCCAAAAACAAAGCCAAAGATGACAAAACAAAGCTGTTCATAAAAAAAATGGCACATTTGATACCCAAGCTTTTTACCATTACTGCGAAGTCAGTATTAGCTGCTATGTAGACTTCCATAAACTCTTGATGCTTGATCCTTGTTTTCAAATGAAGTCATACTTAAACTTATAGCAAAAGTTAAGATTTTGGTCAGGCAAAAATCCTCACACCTGGGAGATAGAAGCAGGTGTTCAGTCATCCTTGTTTACATAGTGAGTTTTGAGGTCAGCCTAGTCTTGGACAGTGCAGGGGTAGGGAGCAGGGAGGGAGAGAGTGGTATTTTAAATAAACTTTTATGCCTAGTTTTCCCATGAATGTATTTTCTTATTAAAGACCATGGGTAGCCAGGCAATGGCGGCACATGCCTTTAATCCCAGCACTCCAGAGGCAGAAGCAGGCAGAGTTCTGTGAGTTCCAGGACAGACAAAGCTACACAAAGAAACCCTGTCTCCAAAACAAAACAAAATAAGGCAGACTTCTGGACAGATACTTAATCTTAAATTGTAATCTTTAAATTCAAGAATTATTTAGCCCTATAATAGTATTTTAAAGATTAAATGTGAAAATATAGTAGCGTAGCGCATTGTTGAGTATATAGTTAATAGGTGTAGTACAGGACTGGTACACACATTTCCCCCACCCCCACTCCCTCAAGACAGGGTTTCTCTGTGGCTTTGGAGCCTGTCCTGGAACTAGCTCTTATAGACCAGGCTGGTCTCAAACTCACAGAGATCCGCCTGCCTCTGCCTCCTGAGTGCTGAGATTAAAGGCGCGCACCACTGCCCAGCTTTTCTTCGTGTTCTTACTTTCTCTTGCATGTGCACTTGTTCTGTCTGTGTGTGTGAGAGAGAGAGGAGGGAGGGAGATACTTGCACATACATGCATCAGAGGACAGCTTGAAGTGACTAGTTTTCTCACTCCACCATACCAGTGATAAGACTCAAGTTGTGAGACTTGGCAGCAGGCATCTTTACCCCTAAATCATCTCACTAGCCTATTTATGCCATTTAATTGGTTGGTGGTTGGGGAGCAGAGATTGAATTCAAGGCCCCATGCTTGCCAGACAAGCACAATGCAATGGCTTACATCCCCTGCCCCCAAAATCTGAAGAATTAAAGATAGAAATAATTGCACTCTAGGAATTAGAGAGTCTAATGGAGGAGCGTTGGGCTCTAGCTCCTGCTTTTTCTGTGAACAGAGTATAACTTTAAACAGTTAACTGTGTCCTAGGGCTTGCCTGTAAATGAAAATGTTGAAGTGTATTACTGCTCCAGTGATCCATCAGAACCTTTTAGATTTCTTCCTGGGTTATAATGGTTCTCACAGATAGTTAATTTTGAGTGTTGAAGCATACATAAATTAGGCCATAAAGCCTGCTGGCATTTTTACACTATAATGTAACCTTAAACAACAAGCCTAACTGGTTCAGCATCTTCCTTTAGTAATGAGGTGACAGTAATTATTTTGCCAGGTATTATATATAGTATTGTTATAAGTAAAGAGCTATCTAAATAATAATTATTGGTAATTCCCAGCTGAATTATTTCATCTAGGATGAGAGATGAAAGGAGATGTGGAAGTTGATATTTCTCACTGATCAAATTCTATTATTGTTAAATATTTTTTAGATGATAGTTAAGGGAAATTGACATATAGTTAGGAACTTAAAGGTTATCCTTTACAAATTTAAAACTTAAAAAATTTGTCAGTTATTTTATGATCCTATTTTTAAAGACATAAACCATTTTAGTAAAATGTATCAACTTCTTGTTTTCACAGTGTGTACACATGATATCCGTACACAAGTACACATAATTAGAAATAAAATCTTGAAAGAAGCACTCTCTCTTCATGTACTCCTATATGTCAGGAGAAGGAATAGGATCTCGTTATAGATGGTTGTGACACATCGTGTGGTTCCTAGGAGTTGAACTCAGACCTCTGGAAGAAGAACCAGTGCTCTTAACCACTAAGCCATCTCTCCAGCATTAGAAATAAAATCTTTAGATAAAATTTTTCAGAATAAAAACATATCAGTATTTTTTTTTTTATTGTAGCCAGGTAGGCTTCTATTGGACCCAGTCTTCCTGCATATGACAATTCTTTGGGTTTTTTTTTGTTGTTGTTTTTTTGTTTTTTTGGGGGGTTTTTTTTTGGGGTTTTTTTGTTTTTTTTTTTTTGTTTTTTTTTTTGGTTTTTCGAGACAGGGTTGTTTCCCTGTAGTTTCTAGAGCCTGTCCTGGAACTAGCTCTTGTAGACCAGGCTGGCCTCGAACTCAGAGATCCGCCTGCCTCTGCCTCCCGAGTGCTGGGATTAAAGGCGTGCGCCACCACCGCCCGGCTATGACAATTCTTTGAACAAAAATTTTTAAATTAAAAGAAAAAGGCCTGAAGGTAATGTAGAACATACAGAAACAAGCAGATTCTGAAAGAGTTAACATTTATAAGAAAGAATGGAGGGCTGGAGAGAAGGCTCAGAGGTTAAGAGCACTGACTGCTCTTTCAGAAGTCCTGAGTTCAAGTTCCAGCAACCACATGGTAGCTCACAACCATTTGTAATGAGATCTGGTGCCCTCTTCTGGCCTGAAGGCATACATACAGGAAGAACCCTGTATACATAATTAATAAATAAGGTAATAAATTAAAAAAAAGAAAGGAATATATTTGAACAATTGCATTCAATCAATTTTTACTGCTTTTAACCAGAAAAACAGACTGAAGTTGGGACCTGACAGATCGAGAAGACCGGGAGAAGATAATTTAAGTTATTCTCAATGACTAGAAATTAAAAGGGAAGAAGAATCCAGAAAAGAGAGATCCAGAAGATAAAAGCCTAAAATTCTTTCCATAAAAGTAATCTCTGTGTAAGCTCCTTTCTAATCCATGACCAACATGTGTACAGAGAGAATCCAGGCAAGCAGCTAACGAAAGAACTGAGCCATGACTTGAACTTCTGTACCGGAGACAAAGAGTTTGCAAATTGAGTTTAGCAAAATGTTATGCATGCTTAAAGCAACCCCCAAAATGAATACTCTCCAGGGATCAGTGGTTGTGAGCACTTGCTGCTATTTCAGAGGGCTCAGGTTTGGTTTCTGGCCTCCTTGGGCATCTGTACTCACTTGGTGCATATATAGACAAGCAGGCATACACACATATGAAATAGAATTCAGTTATTTGTTTGTGTTGGAGATGTTGAGGCAGGGTCTCTCTGTGTAGCCCTGGCTGTTCTGGAGCTCTTTATCCCCTTGGACGCATAGAAATCCATCTGTCTGTGCCTCCTGAGTGCTGGGATTAAAGGTGTCCATGTAAATAAATTTTTTAAAATATGTACTCTCTAGAGTACTATAACAGAATAAGTACACCAGCTGTAAAACACATTAGTTATGGTGTCTAGAATGGAACCCAAACTATTTAAAAACCAGAAAAATATAATCCAGTCTAGAGAAAAAAGATCTGTATAGATTAAGTTCATACGTTAGAATTAAATCAAGACCATCCTGGTCTATATAGTGAGGTCCAGGATAACAAGTTACATAGTGAGACCCTGGAGAGAGGGGAGAGAGGTTATTATAGCCACCCAACAAAGTGAAAGAAAATGTTTGTATTAAATGAAAATAAAGGAAGCTTCAGCCTTAAAATAGAAACAGAAATAGCCTAAAGGAAACCCTAGAACATCTGAAGTTTGAAATTCATTAAGTGACCTTAATAGCAAAATGGAGATGATGAAGGAAGGAATCTGAATTTGAGGATAAACAGGAAATTATGCAACCTGCAAAACAAGGGAGGATAAAAGTATCAAGGATCTGTGGAATAATCAAAAAGATTACACAATAGGATTCCCAAGCAGATCAGAGAAGAGCTTCATGAAGAGAAAGTGATCACAGACTTTGTAGTCTATGAAACACACACACACTGACTGGCCAAAGCAGCTTAGCAGTCACCTAAGTCCAAAGACAACCTTGCTTGGAACAGGTGTCAGGGCCTCAAAACTGCACCCAGACTGATTGGTTAGGACTCAGTGGGTTCAGAAACTGATAACACTACTGTTGGCAGTAGATTGCTGCAAAGGGACACACAGGAAGACGCCGTAGGTCAGCTTTCAGCTGTCAACACACTTATGCAGGAAGTACTGAACTCTTCCACAACTGTGGTGACAAAGCAGAGTTGCCATCTAAGAATGCTTGTTATGCCCTTGGTATTCAGGATGACAAGCAGTGCCCATGTGACTGCTACATGACTACTCTGACTCCAGCATCTCTCCACCAAGCCAAAACAGGCATTTGCCATAAATCATTACTAGACAGTACCTAATCTGATCACTATATAAAAGTACATAGCCCTGAGGGAGACTTGTAAAATGTTTTAAAAAAAAAAAAAAAGATTTCATCAAATAAAATTTCCCAAGGGAGATATTTTATTCTTCTCTCTTGCCTCCACTTCCCAAGTGCTGGGATGTACCACCATGCTCAACTTTAACCCAGAGTTCTGTATTAAATAATGGAAAATAAAATCAAGGGGCTGGAGAAGTGACTCAGCAGTAAACCCTGAAGGGTGCCCCCTTCTGGCCTTTGTGCGCACTTCACATAATGTGTGGTATATTTACTTGGACATACTCTTTACATGAAATAAAAACAAATCTTTAATAATAAAAGCGCCTTTTAGATGTGAGATTAAGAGAATTTGTTATGGACAACCTGGTCTACAAAAATGGTAAAGTTTTCACACACACACAAGAAAAAATATCAGTCCCATCAAGCAGGAAAGGCAAAAAGATCAATTCAAAGCCAAGACTATCAGGCTGGTAACCCTGGCAACTTGAGTTCAGTCCCCAAGAACACACATGGTAGAATTAGAGAACGTGATGTGGGAGGTCCTTCTGTCTACATGTTGCTTTTATTGGTTAATGAATAAAGAAACTGCCTTGGCCTGTTGATAGGGTAGAACTTAGGCGGGGAAAACTAAACTGAACGCTGGGAGAAGGGTGGAGTCAAAGAGACGCCTTATAGCCCCACCAAGGACTTTAGCCAGTAAGCCACAGCCACATGGTCATACACAGTTTAATATAAATGGGTTAAATTAACATGTAAGAGTTAGCCAATAAGAAGCTAGAGGTAATAGGCCAAGCAGTGATTTAATTAATGCAGTTTCTGTGTGATTATTTCGGGTCTAAGCTAGCTGAACAGCCAGGAACCAACAAGCAGCCTTCCCTCCTCCTCAAGAACCAATTCCCACAAATTATCCTCTGTCTTCAATGCATGACAGTGAGCTCAGTCCCAGCCTGGGCTTCATCATGAAACCATTTTTCATGAGGGGAAAAAATCTAGAGAGATGGCTCACCAGCTAAGAGTACTTACTGCTCTTCCAGAAGATCCAAGTTTAGTTCCCAGTCCCATGTCAGGCAGATCATAATGGCCTGTAAGTGAACTTCAGAGGAATCCAACTCTGGCCTTCACAGGTAACTTGCATTCACATGGAGCACACAAAGAAAATGCACTTAAAAATAATTTCTAAAAGAAAAAAGTAGAACATAAAAGGACGAATCCATCCTACAGAATCTGTAAAATAACCACTAGCACTGATAAATGAATTTAACAAAATTACAGGACACTGGTTAATGTTCAGAATGTAAGTAATAAAGCATATGTCTTTTGTGCTCAAGGTCTGGGTTTGATCCCCAGAAATGGGATAAAATATTCAAGGACTGGACACATGAGTCCGCAATCACCTATGACTCCAACTCCAGGAGGTCCAATACTTTAAAGACTATGAAGAGGGCTGGGTAGTTGCAAATCAGGAAGGGTGGTACCTGCATGAAGTTCCAGCTCTTGGTAAGCTAAAGGAGGAAGACCTTAAGCTTGATCGTAGCCTGGGATACAGAGACTCTGCCGCCCCCCCATACTTAAAACAATTCCATTTAAAATTGCATTTAACCCAGAAAAGGTACTGGAAAGATGACTCCTTAGCTTAGAGTACTTGTTGTAAAGGACCAAGGTTTGATACCCAGAACCCAAATGTTTTTAAATTAACAGATATTTTTAATACATGCTAGTAAGCCTGGCAGCGGTGACACACACTTTTGATCTTAGCACTCAGGAGGCAGAGGCAGGCAGATCTCTGTGAGTTTGAGACCAGTGTGGTCTACAGAGCGAAAGTTCCAGGACAACCAAGGCAACACCAAGAAATCTTGTCTCAAAAAACCAAAAGGGGGAAAAATCAAAATAGGAACTGGAGATATGGCTCAGCAGTTGTTAATACCTCCTGCTATTCCACTTTATATTCTATAATTGTCCCCACCTTGTATTTTTTATTTATTGTGTTAGGAGTTGGTGGTAGATGGCTGGAGAGGTGACTTAGTGGTTAAAAGCATCTGCTGCTCTTGCAGAGACCTAAGTTCAGCCCCAGCACCCACAATAGGTGACTCATAACCACCTGTAACTGGCTTCAGCCACTTGATTCATGTGCACATACCACACAGAGACACAAACATAATTTTTTAAACTGTAGGTAATTCTTTCTTTCGTTTGTTTATTGGTTTTTTCGAGACAGGGTTTCTCTGTAGCTTTGGGGCCTGTCCTGGAACTAGCTCTCATAGACCAGGCTGGCCTTGAACTCACAGAGATCCGCCTGCCTCTGCCTCCCGAGTGCTGGGATTAAAGATGTGTGCCACCACCACCCGGCTTGGTAATTCTTTTTTTTTTTTTAAAGATTTAGTGGGCTGGAGAGATTGCTCAGAGGTTTAAGAGCATTGCCTGCTCTTCCAAAGGTCCTAAGTTCAATTC
The DNA here is from genome assembly GCF_903992535.2 of Arvicola amphibius. Classification (NCBI taxonomy): domain Eukaryota; kingdom Metazoa; phylum Chordata; class Mammalia; order Rodentia; family Cricetidae; genus Arvicola; species Arvicola amphibius. The sequence goes on along the minus strand of NC_052047.1, from coordinate 151,253,853 downwards.
CCAGCAACCACATGGTACCTCACAACCATCTGTAATGAGGTCTGGTGCCCTCTTCTGGCCTTCAGACATACATTCAGATAGAATATTGTATACATGGTAAATATTTTTTTTTAAAAAAAAAGATTTAGGACTAGACTTGGGGCACAAACCATTAATCCCAGCTCTTAGGAGTCATAGACAAGTGGATCTCTTGAGTTTGGAGCCGGCAGGGTCTACATAGTGAGATCCTGTCTCAAAAACAAACAAAACCTCAGTGTGTCTGTGTATGTTTTGTCCACATGAGTGCAGGTACCTTCAGAGGTCAGGAGAGGGCTCCAGAACCCCTGGAGCTAGAGGTACAGGCTAACCCATTTCTTTCACTCTACATCTCCTTTCTTGCTGTCACCTGGGGAGTGGTAGACATTTTTAGCTTCTAGAACTTATCTTAAGTTCTAGCCTCTAGTCCTCTCATGTGATAGCTTGCTTCAGTGACTAGCCTCTCCTAGTCACAGGCTTTTTTTATATTTGAGGACAGGAAGGCATTCTATACAGGGCATGCAAACCAAGTTAACAAGTTTTGGGTGGTGTCGTAGAATGTTGCCCACAACCCCTAACATCACATGTTATGCAAAGTTAGTTACAAATCAGTCAGTAAATATAAGAACTTAAAATCTTAAAAAGCCAGGGTAGTAGCATATACTTAAGATTAAATAAGAGGACTGAATTCAGTCCAAGCTGAATAGCAAGACTCTGTTTGAAAGGGAGAAAAGCAAAGGGTTCTTAGGTCATTTGGTGCACTAATCTCAAAATAAGTTAGACTTCACCAAAATTACTGTTACTGTTTTTGTTTTGTTTTTCGAGATAGACTTTCTCTAGGTTTTTTGGAGCCTGTCCTGGAACTTGCCTCAATCTCACAGAGATCCTCCTGTCTCTGCCTCCCAAGTGCTGGGATTAAAGGTGTGCACCACCACCAAGCTCAAAATTAATTTTTAATTTTTGCATAAGGAAAGATATAACTAGTAGGTATCACCTTGCAAAAATACTTGCCAAATTATATCTATTGGACTATCAAAATCTAGACTGAACAGATTAATGACACTTCCCACCAATGACTGGTAGTACAGGGTAAATATGTCCAACACTAAATCTCACACAGTTTAAACAGTTATCACTATTCATGTATTCTAATAGCCATTAGAATTCAAGACAGTCCCCAGAAACGGTAACGTGGTAAAGCAGCAAGTCTCATGGACTATGGCTAGGAATGTAAATAAGGAAAGTTGGCATATTCTTAAAAAACAATACCCATTTGTCCTGTGAACTAGCAATTTCACAAAGATTTTTTTTTCATGGCAGTTTTACTAATAATATCCTGATGCTGGAAATAGTAATTTATCAGTAAGGGAACAAATATCCCTTGAAATAATTGTGTTTGCATGTGAATCATGGAACAACTTGTGAAGTCAGTCCTCTACTTCTACCATGTGGGTCCCAGGAGTGGAACTCAAGTTTGCCAGGCTTGGCAGCAAGTGATCTTAGCTGCTAAGCCAGCTCTACAGACAGCTCTCTTGAGACTGCCATTAGCCCCAGCAGCTCCCTCTTTTGGTGTGTTATGCTTACTGCAGCTGGCATCCTTAAATCTCACTCGCCAGAGATAAAAAAAAACCTTTGGGGGTTTTTTGGTGGTGGTGGTGGGTTTGTTTGTTTTTGTTTTTTATTTCCAAGACAGGGTTTCTCTGTAGCTTTGGAGCCTGATCTGGAACTCGCGCTGTAGATCAGGCTGGCCTCGAACTCAGAGATCCTCCTGCCTCTGCCTCCTGAGTGCTGGGATTAAAGGCGTGCGCCATCACCCACAGGCTAAAAACCTTTATTTTAAATAATAATAAAAATAATGTGGAGGTCTCGTGTCTGGCCTTGGTTCCCAGAGTTGCTTCCTTAGGGCTCTGTGCTCCCAAGAGCCAATGTGCTTTCTGCCCGCGTGGCTCCTCGAGATCATTCAATAACGGCCGTTTAGGCAGAGCTCTCCAGGACTGGCTGATGCAGCTGGTGGTGCCTGGGCAGCATGCGATGGGGAACTGCTGCTGGGTGCGGTGCTTTGGGCTGCACTGTCAGGAAAAGGGCCTCATGCAGACAGGAGGTGGCGGTACAGGATCCAAGTGTTTTAGACCATGTCCGAGAGGTGAGCACTTAACTACAGTTTCTACATCTACTCTTAAGTGATAGCCTGAGAGAGATCAAAAGCGGATATAGGCTGCTCCTTGAGGAAGAAACAGTTATTTGTTAGAGAGGCATTTTGAGTCGATTGCTGCAAAACAGACCTTGGTTAGAAAATCCCGAGTTAACTTCACAAGAATCAGAAACTGGTATGCTGTCCAGCGCCATACAGCCAGGGCAGCAAAACAGAGAAAGCACTTGGGGCAGGCAAGGTACACGTGTCATGTACCTCCTAGCAGTGGAACTCAAAGTTTAGGGCCAGAAGACAAGTTTGGGTCTTGTTTGAGAAATAGAAAGGTGCAGTGTGGATCTCATCAGACACAGTGTTGATACAAAGTGCCCAAAGCAGCTGTGACTTAACAACCAAAACTAAATCTACTAATGAACATGTATGTATCGTTTGATGAGACCAGAAGGTGAAGGAGGAATGACTAGGATGGTTCTCATGAGGTAGCCTTCCAAAACGAATGCATTCGCTAGGCAGCACTTATGTATAACACTGACCCAGGCGGACTCTAATCTCTGGACAAAAGGGGAAGAACTTTCGTTAGGGCTAAAATGGGTAACAGTGGCAATTCTGAGTGTTGCAGGTTTGTGAATCCTATCTTCGAACTGTTGAATTCTAGCATCAGACAGTCTGAAACAGATCAACAGATTAAGTAGAGTGAAATTTTGTGACCCTGCTTAGCAGTTCTGACCTAGTATTAAAAGTGGACTAGAACGCACTAGTGATAAATGCTGAGCCTTTTAAGGGGGAGGAGAAATGTTGTAAGTGCTTTTTACTAGAAGGGAATGGGAATGATGGAACAGAGCTGAATGGCTTCAGAATGAGTGCAGTTTCACCATCTGCTTTTTTTTTTTTTTTTTTTTTCTTTTTCCTTTTTTTATCTTTTTTTTTTTTTTTTTTTTTTTTTTTTGAGACAGGGTTTCTCTGTAGCTTTGGAGCCTGTCCTGGAACTAGCTCTTGTAGCCCAGGCTGGCCTTGAACTCACAGAGATCATCCTGCCTCTGCCTCCTGAGTGCTGGGATTAAAGGCGTGTGCAACCACTGCCCTGCTGGGTTTTGCATTTTAAAACTTGATAATTTTACTTTGACTGCCTGACCAAACCTATTTTATTATGTAACTGAAAGTCTTTTTTAAAATATTTATTTATTTATTTATTTATTTATTTATTATACAATATTCTGTCTGTGTGTATTTCTGTAGGCCAGAAGAGGGCACCAGACACCATTACAGATGGTTGTGAGCCACCATGTGGTTGCTGGGAATTGAACTCAGGACCTTTGGAAGAGCAGGCAATGCTCTTAACTTCTGAGCCCATCTCTCAAGCCCCCTGAAAGTCTTTAAAAAGTGTTTTTGTTAATTCTTAGCAGATAGGAAGAGGGTTGAGAGGAGAAAGTCAGGTTGTTTGGAATGCTGTCCTCATTTCCCTGCATTATTTACTTTGTCTGATAACTAGGCACAGTTAATTTGAGAGGACCCTAAGAAATGCTAGGTATGGTTTCTTTTCACACCTACCACAAACACACATCCTAATGTGAGTTGACACATTCTGATTAGAAGATATTATAAAACAAGCTTCTGCACATGTTACATTGGAAATAAATAAAAATAATATATAATCATATATTGAGATATTTTACTTCCTTTTACATGGCACTATGTTGGTTTCTGATGCTTTTTAATTCTGTTTTTCCAACAAATGATCTTTGAAATATTTTACACAGAACGTGTAAATGTGAATGGTTGAAAAAAACATAAATGGTAATACAGGTATTTAAAACTAAATAAAGCTGGGCAGTGGTGGTACCTACCTTTTAAAGCACTCAATACTCAGGAGGGAGGGCTGGAGAGATGGCTCAGTGGTTAAGAGCACTGCCTGTTCTTCCAAAGGTCCTGAGTTCAATTCCCAGCAACCACATGGTGGCTTACAACCATCTGTAATGAGGTCTGGTGCCCTCTTCTGGCCTTCAAGCATACAGACAGAATATTGTATACATAATAAATAAATAAATGTTAAAAAAATTAAAAAAAAAATACTCAGGAGGCAGAGACAAGGGGATCTCTGTGAGTTCCAAGACAGCCAAGGCTACCCAGTGAAATGTTGTTTCAAAAAAACCAAAATAAAATAAAATCTTTTTGGTATGAAAGATTTCATAATTTCCTTCAACTGCTGTTCCCTCTTTTCATCAGTAAATCCTCTTTTGACCTAACCCTAATTCTACTGATTATTTTAAGGGACTTTCTGTGCTGTTATGCACTTTATATTCTGTGTACCTCTAGAGGGCACTAGTCACATGTGTTATCATTGTAGGTCTGGCTTTTCTTAGACAACTTTCCATTAGATTTCAGGGAGGTCTGTGAGGACACAGTGGTCTTTTCCAACTTGTGCAAATGTAGAAATTATTTTTTTTATTCCTTTGTAAAAACTTTTAGATTCATTCATTTTACTTATATGAGTGTTTTGCCTGCGTGTGTGTGTGTGTGCACATCATGTGTGTGCCTGGTGGCCATTGGGACCAGAAGAGGGTGTCAAATCCCCTGGAACTGAAGTTACACATAGTTATGAGTCTACCCTGTGAATGCTGGGAACTGAACTTGGGTCTTCTGGAAGAACAAGCAGCCAGTACTCTTAACCTCTAAGCCATCTCTCCAGCCCCATTGTTTATATTTTACAGTAGTTTTTTTATATTTTGTTTTTGTTTTTTGGGTTTTCTTTTTTTTTTTTTTTTCCGAGACAGGGTTTCTCTGTAGCTTTGGAGCCTGTCCTGGAACTAGCTCTAGTAGACCAAACTGGCCTTGAACTCACAGAGACCCATCTGCCTCTACCTCCCGAGTGCTGCTGGGATTAAAGGCGTGCACCACCACTGCCTGGCTTATATTTTACACTAGTTTTTAAGAATATAGATGAGTTATTTTTTTAGAATATTTCCCTAGTTGTTTTTGTCTGTTTATTTTCTCTTTAAATTCAGGGCCTGTATTTGAGGTTGGATTCTACAGAAGCAGTACTGTCCTTCTTGGATGTGTCATATCCAGGGGCACATGTCATCTGTTTGTTCTGTGGTGGTGACATGAAGCCTCTCTGCATTTTGTATTGAAACTACACTTACAGGCATATGAATTTCCACATGTGTATATGCCTGAACTCTGACTGTAGGAATTGTCCTGCTTAGTATCAGCCCTCTTACCTAGTACTGTTCAGTTTTCTTGTATAGTCTCAGTTTGGTAATATGCACCTGAGTGGCACTTTTTCTCCCTGATTTGCAAAAGAACTGCAACTATTCCCATCAGGAATCACAGAACTTCTTCCAAATAAAGCGTGTGAGTTTATTGCACGTAGGTAATAATTCACTCTGCCTGGACTGGCCTCATGTTCTCCTGGAAACAACTTTGGAGAGAAGGTCCCATTTTCTTCACTTTACAGTGGAGGATGGGTCAGAAAGTTTAAAGTAACACTGGTAGAAATTACCAAGACTCAGATATTTCCAACTCTAGAGACCTTGTCCATTTTTATAAGGCTAGACTGGGCAATTTAGCAAGAATTAAAAAAAAAAAAAGTATGGCCAGGTGTATGTTACAGGCCTACAATCCCAGCTCTCAAGGTTGGGGTACAAAAAACAACCTAAAATAACAAAACGAAAGATAAAGAGGCATCAGAATACTAAAGAGCTAGGTGCCTCAGTCAGTAAAGTGCTGGGCCTGAGTTTAATCCCTAGAATCCACATTGGGGTAAAAAAGGAGAGGAGGAGGGTGTTGGGTGTAGTAGTACATGTTTATAATCCCAGTGCTGGGGAAGGGAAGTAGAGACAGGTGGATCCCGGGGGCTCAATTTAACGTGTTTAGCAAGCTCCAGAACAGTGAGAGATCCAGTTTTTTGTTGTTGTTTTGCTTTTTGTTTCTTTATTGTTGTTTTTTTTTTTTTTTTTTTTCAGGACAAGGTTTCTCTGTGTAACAGTCCTACCTGTTTGGAACTTGTTTTGTGGACCAAGCTGGTCTCTAACTCACAGAGACCCACCTGCCTCTGGCCCCCAAGTGATGGGATTAAAGGTGTGGGCCACCACTGCCCAACTTGTTTGCCTTTAGTCCCAGTACTTGGGAGACAAAGGCAGGCAGGCAAATCTCTGTGAGTTCAAATCCAGCCTGGTCTACAGAGTGAGTTCCAGGACAACCAGGGCTGCACAGAGAAACCCTGTCTATAAAATAACAGTGGTGCTTCATCTCTGGCCTCCACGCATACATCAGCACCACACCCAAACAATTGAAAGTTATTTCAAAAACAATCCCTTAAAGGGCCACAAATATGTAGCTCAGTAGGAAAGTACTTTTACTCAGCATGCACAGGACCCTGGATTCCTTAGTCCTACACATGCACACATTGTGGTTTGGGTAAGCATTAGTCTCTTACTTATAACCCTTCTGTTTTCAGATTAAGACGAAGACTTCAAGTAGAGATGATCTGTTTTTATCACCACTTTCTTTCTTGTCCCAACTTTTACATTTCACTTAGTGCTGTCTTTGGGTCCAGGATCTAACCATTTTATAAGCGTTGTCTACTTTCATTTAATGTACTGATTGATATGGGGTCTTGCTGTGTTGTCTGTTCTAGTGTACTGTAGGCTGAAGTTACTACCTTGACCTCCTCTATTATCTTTTCTGCCAAAAAAAAAAGTTGAAGATTGATGTCACTTTACCCCAGTGGACCCAGTGACCATAATAAATGCCTTGTCCCCCATCTCTGAAGTGGGCACGGTACATATATGTACTGGTGGACACTCTACTACATGTACAACACAGGCAGGGTGCTCCTGCTTCTCTAACTTCTACTCCCTCTCTCTTGGCAGTACGCGATCTGATTTTCTGGCGAGATGTGAAGAAGACTGGGTTTGTCTTTGGCACCACGCTGATCATGCTGCTCTCCCTGGCAGCTTTTAGTGTTATCAGTGTGGTCTCTTACCTCATCCTGGCTCTTCTCTCCGTCACCATCAGCTTCAGAGTCTACAAGTCTGTCATTCAAGCTGTGCAGAAGTCAGAAGAAGGCCATCCATTCAAGTAAGTTGAAGTTACAATATACATTTCAGTAAAGGGATTTGCTGAGATTGCTCAGGTCTGAAGTTCTGACCTGCCTCTTGCAGCTGATTGATGTCAGAGATCCCCTAAATACCTTACAGTCACCCTAATAAGTGATCAGGTTAGTATCTAAGAACTTGTAACCAACTAGAGTCTCCTATGTAAGGCTAAAGAGAGCTGCAGACCCTGAGCAGGCACAGAAGAGCTTGCCCGGGCAGCCTCAGTCAGCCACTGTGTCCGTGCTTCAGCCCAGACACAAAATCCTAGTTCTGGAAACTCCATCTCAAAAAAAAAAAAAAAAAAATTGTTTTTGTTTTTTTTAAATCGTGGACAGCGCTAGTGAAATGACACCCACGGTTGTTCTCTGACCTCCACATGCATGTGCGCATAAACATACAAATGAATTTTAGGTTTTACCTAAAATGTTTTATAATGCTGGGGATTGAACCGAGGATCTCATGCATGTTAGGCAAGTCTTCTGCTATCTGATCTACATTCCCACAGAGTGTATTTTGATATATCCACTCTGGATAGTTCTTCATTATACATGAAAGCCCTACAATTCATAGATAATTGGCATGTTTGCTTTTATCCATTAAAGGGCAGCTGTGTCCCCTACAGATTTCTAGAATGCCAATTTCCCATTAAAAGCCAACTATGTTGTTGAAGAATTTTCCCTCTGTGTAATACGTGTGACTGTTTCTTCTTCCTTGGAAGGGCCTACCTGGATGTGGACATTACCCTGTCCTCAGAAGCCTTCCATAACTACATGAATGCTGCCATGGTGCATGTCAACAGAGCCCTCAAACTCATCATCCGTCTCTTTCTAGTCGAAGACCTGGTTGACTCCTTGAAGGTTAGTTGCTGGCTGTGATTCAGAGGTAAACAGGAAATAGAGTGTCTTATCAGACAAGAGAAAGCCTGTAAGAAGGGAGGTAGGTGTCAACAGAAAAAGCTGTCACCTCCCTCTAAAGAGCAGCATTAAAGCAGTAGTCACCAGCTCAGCACCTAAGACAGTGACAGTTTCCTGACTATAAAGTGCAAGCAGGGGCACCTGTGTCATCCAGCACTGCATGAGCTCGGAGTTACCTCTGTTCTTGCTTAACCTCTGACATTGACTTCACAGCTGGCTGTCTTCATGTGGCTGATGACCTATGTTGGTGCTGTTTTTAATGGAATCACCCTTCTGATTCTTGGTAAGGTGACAAGGAAAGTCTACTCATGTCTTTATTTCTTGACATAGTCTATAAAAACTAAGTTAAGTGTCAGGCCAAATTGTGCAATCTGTAATCACAACTGTTCAAGAAGCTGGCAGGAGGTGGTAGTGCACGCCTTTAATCCCAACTCAGAGACAGAGACTGGTGGATCTCTGTGAGTTCAAGGCCAGCCTGGTCTACAGAGGGAGTTCCAGGACAACCCTGTCTTGGGGAAGATAGATAGATAGATAGATAGATAGATAGATAGATAGATAGATAGATAGATAGATAGATAGATAGATAGATGATAGATAGATAGATGACTGATTGATAGATAGATGATTGATAGATAGATAGATAGATAGATAGATAGATAGATAGATAGATAGATAGATAGATAAATGGATGGATAGATGGATGGATGGATAGATGGATGGATAGATAGATAGATAGATGATAGATGGATAGATAGATGGATGGATGGATAGATAGATAGATGATAGATGGATGGATAGATAGATAGATAGATAGATAGATAGATAGATAAAAAATGGAAGAGGCTGAGGCAGGAGCAAACCTGCAAGGGCAGCTTATTAAGACCCTGTCTCAAAATAAAAGTTATAAAAAGGACCAGGGAAGCTGGGATTATGGTATACATCTATAATCCCAGCACTTGGTAGATGGAAACAGGAGGATTGGAATTCAGTGTCATGTTAAGCTTCATGAGTTCTAGGCCCACTTAGGATAGATGAGACCCTCAATTAAAAAAAAAAAAAAAGATGTAATCCAGGGGTAGAGTGCTTGCCTAAAGACCATGCACACAGCATAACCACTTATTCCACATGGCCAGCCTATGATGTCTAGAATGTATGTTAGGTATTGGAGTAACCTGACATTTTGTTTATTAAATGGTCTGACAAAGAAATTTCAAAGTAAACTGGGCAATGGTGCCACACACTTTTAATACCAGCACTGGGGAGGCAGAGGCAGAAGGATCTCTTGAGTTTGAGGCCAGCCTGGTCTATAGAATGAGTTCCAGGACAGCCAAGGATACAGAGAAACTCAGTCTCAGTCTCCAAAAAAGAGAAAGAAAAATTTTTAAAGCAACCGTAAGTAAAGGGTTGCTTAGTTGCTTAGATTTGGTTTAAATGTGGGGACCGACCTTTTAGGAACCACTCTTGTAGTTCAGCAGTTGAGTCTAGCATACAAAGAAAGCAACCTGTTGGGGCTTTTGCACTACCATGATCTGCTCTCAGGAGATCATGAGGCTGTTCTCAATTAGGAAAAGTCTTGTTTTTCTCTTTTTGGTTGTTTCTTTGTATTTCATGAAGAAATGTCTGTGTTGTTTGAGTCTCTCACATTTGCACTTGCCGTGTTTTGATTCTGTCTTACAGCTGAGCTGCTTGTTTTCAGCGTTCCAATTGTCTATGAGAAGTATAAGGTAGGCATTTGTCAAAAAGCAGAATGCTGAGTAAGTGTAACTGGCTTCAATTCATGTAAGGAATCATGTCTTCAGCAAGACTGGAGGCCTAAGATATATGTCTGTGTCACAGAGGTGACAGATCCTTTCCAAAAAAGGAAAGTGAAGAGATACTTTATAGTAAAAGTTGAGCTTCTCAAAACTAAACTGCACTTTCAAGCAAATGTTAGTGTGTCCAGATGTTTGCATTGTGGGCTGTGTGGATTAGCTGTCTATCAGAAGACCTTTTGGGAGAGAAGGGAGAAGATGGCTCAGTTGATAAAATGCTTACCAACCCCCCCCCCCCAAAAAAAATGCTTGTCACCCAAGCATAAAGACCTGAGTTCAGATCTCAGGCACCCACATAAAACTGCCTGGTGTTATATTGTACATCTGGAATCCTAGTCTTGAAGGGGATCCCTGGGGCTTGCTGTCCAGCCATTCTAACCAAATCAGTGAGCTCTAGGTTCAGTAGAAGACTGACTGACTGAAAAAATAAAGTAGAGGACTGGGGTTGTAGCTTAGCTGGTAAAGTGCCTCACACACAAAGCCATGGGTTTTTGAGCCCTAGCACCACATAAATTGTGTGGCACACACCTGTAGCCTTAGCATGTAGAAGGTGGAGTCAGGAAGATCAGGAGTTCAGGGTCATTCTTGGCTACATAATAAGTTGTAGGCCAATTTAGACTACATGAGACCCAACCTTTAATTAATTAGTTAATTAATAACAAAGTAGAGAGCAACTGAAGAGAAACAATTATTTCCTCCACAGACACATGCGCGCACGCACAAACAAAAAAGATTTTTGGCTTTTTAAGACTAAATTAGTTTATCTTGCCAGAAACCATAATACATAACAACTACAGAATAGATAAATCTAAAGTTTCTAATACTCAGAAAATGTACTTCAGTGTTGCTAAAGGAAACACCACATATGTCCTACTTCTACAAATGATGAGTGATTTTTATTTTGAAGTGTTGCATAAATTGAAATCTGAAAACAGAAATTTATAAACTTCTTTGAAAAAGTAGACATCATTTTCATTTTTCTGAATAATGACTAGTGGGGGGGTTTTAATGAATTTGCTAAAAAGAAGAATGCTTTTTAGGACAAGGGAGAATATTACCAAAATATATTGTATGAAAAATTGTAATAATAAAAATTAAAAGGCAGCCAGGCTGTGGTGGCACACACCTTTAATCCAAGCACTGGGGAGGATGGATCTCTAAGTTTGATGTCAGCCTGCAGAACAAGTTCAAGGGGAGCAAAACCCTATCCCAAAACACCAAAAAAAAAAAAAAAGAGCGAGAGAGCCTTCAAGAAAATTCTTAGCCCTGCTGAATGCTGAATCTTCCTTTCTTTTTTTCTTAAAGACACAGATTGATCACTATGTTGGGATTGCCCGGGATCAGACCAAGTCAATTGTTGAAAAGTAAGTATACTTAGGGACCACGTTCACCATTTCCCATGTATACTATACCTCCCCTTAAAATTTCTTGTCTCTTACATAAAATATTACTGTCAAAGTTAACTAATTTTCGCCGGGCGGTGGTGGCGCACGCCTTTAATCCCAGCACTCGGGAGGCAGAGGCAGGCGGATCTCTGTGAGTTCGAGACCAGCCTGGTCTACAAGAGCTAGTTCCAGGACAGGCTCCAAAGCCGCAGAGAAACCCTGTCTCGAAAAACCAAAAAAAAAAAAAAAAAAAAAAAAAAAGTTAATTTTCACCCTGAATAAAACCTTATATAATTTTATTTATTTGAGCCTCTTATTAAGAAGCATCTTTGGGTTTTGTTGTTGTAGTAGTTTGGTTTGTTGGATTGTTTATTTGCATTAAAGACAGGGTCTTGCTATATACTAGGCTAGTCTTGAACTTAATATCCCTACCTACTAACTCTCAAGAAAGAAGTAATCAATATTTTTTTGTTATTTAACCCTATTTTATTCTCATATACCAAGTTAAGGAAACTCTTTCCTGTCTTTTCTAGTAAATGAATAATGTAAAGCTTAGATCTTGACATTGTGGATTACACCTGTAATCCCAGTACTTGGGAGACAGAAGCAGGTGGATCCCTGTGAATTCGAGGGGCACTATGGTGGTATTTCTCAAGCTTGTTCCAAACAGAGAACAGCTGAACCCTACCAGATATCCCAGAGGAAATACAAATCTAGAACAAATGCATATTTAAAACAAATATTTTCAGTTTTCTTTTTTCCTCAATAGGATCCAAGCAAAGCTTCCCGGAATCGCCAAAAAAAAGGCAGAATAAGCACATAGAAGCCAGAAGTGCAACAGTTACTAAAACGCCATTTAATAGTTATAACATCGTCACTTGTACCATGAAGAACTTGCTCAGTATCAGCTTGAGTTTGGTTCCAAGTTGTTTGTTCTTTTTAATTTGGTGTTCTTTCCCTCCTCTCCCTTTACCCTCAGTACCAAGCACAAGACATGTTAGACTGAAATAAGAACTGATCTCTTAGAACCCAAAAGAATAAAGAGTGAATCAAATTAATAGAATTAATCAGACCATAGCAGTAGCGGAGCTTTTACCTGTACTATGAAAGGGGAAGAAGAAGAGAAAAATGTCTCTAGGGTCCTCTATCCATTTTCAAGGACTTGTATGCAGTTCCCATTTATAACTTTGCCCTTCCTTTTAAGTTAGGAAATAATGACTAACTTATGAATCGTCTAGGGCAGGAGTGGGTTTTCTTCCATTTGGTTTATGCGGCCCTCCAGTCCCACCTTCCTGCCTCAGACTTAAGCAGCTACTCCTGCTCTTCTTCTTCCTTAAATGAAAGAACTGTCAGCTCTGAATAACTTAGAGGTGATAGAGGTAATTCCCTTTCACCAGAATTCCGTCTGAGAAATAGAGGGAACAGAGTGGGGTGGAGCAGTCAGCAGGAGGGCAGCAGTCACCTTCCTGCTGCTGCTCTTCCTAGGGAAGGAAAGACTCTGCCATCTGGGAGGGTAGTGTCCAAGTAATTGATCTGGGATACCAATGTGAGTGTTGGTTTGGGAAATCATTCCAGAATGTGCTTCTCCCTTTCCCCTGCCCACCTTACCTCAAGTTTAATAAATATGGTTGTACTTTTCTTATGAAATAAATGTCTGTAACTGCTGTACACTGCTATAAATTTAAGAAAAATAATCTGCATGTGGGCTCCCAGCCATCGAGTTATTATAATCCTATCTTTGTCTGTGGGGAATGAGATACAAGACCACGAAAAGCCTTCCTTCTGTGTCTTCCCTACTTTCTCCTCCACTGCTGCTTCCACTTGTACTTTGCTAGTTTAGCCTGAGGACTGGTCATGTGTCTGTAGTCCATAGGCCTCAGTTGGTTAGAGGGGGAGGTACATTTCCAGATTTGTGATGTAACTTTGAGTAGCTTGTGAGTGAATGTTGTTCTGAGGGGATCTCCATTTTCAGACACATTCATGACATAGTTCCTACCATGGCCTATGGTGCTCATTTGGAGAATATTTTTGAGAAGTTTTAGGTTGTAGGTGACCAGGCAGGACCAGGAGATGTTGCTAGACAACAGAGTAACTTATGATTGACTGGAGATCTTGATTTTTGAGACTGCATCTCCCCTTCATGGGAATCTAATCAGCTTGTAAACCGGCATCCAACGAGTTCCTTCAGTTCTCAGCCCTGTCTGTTGTGAGAAAGAGCTGGGATTTCAAGAGCTATGGTGTCTTCGGTAGTCACCAAGTTGTGTGACTGTAAAAATAGGAATGGAGCCTCTTCAGAAATGACTTTTAGGGACTTTGATAGGTAGAATGCCTTACTCCATTTTCTTGGTTTCTTTGCCATTGTTCATTTTGAATTTTTGATTTCCATTGTAGAAAACACTCCATCACCATCCTCTGCCCTCCCAGGGAGTGAATGCACTGATGGTCTTTGGGGTCTCCCAACAAGGGACCCCATTCTGCACTGGAAGCCTCCACACCTGGCTCTTTTCTTTGTTGCTGCTGTGTTAAAATAATTGGAAAGATTTTTGTGCCACACAGGAATTTTTTTTAAAGAAAAATCTATAGATGAAAAAGTTACTAATGAAATTGTGTACGTGTCTGTGCGTGCAACATAAAAATACAGTAGCCTCAAGGAGCTCTTCTGGTCCCTGTAAAACTGCAAATTGATGTATTAATTATAAATAAAGAACACAGTGACTGTCTCATCAGTCTGCAACTTTATTCTCACATGGCTTGGGTGAAGTGAGAGCAAAAGGCTTTCACTTAATCTCACCTTCATTCCAGGAACTCTCTAAAAGAACTGCCAAGATTGCAAGGATTCCCACGGCACTGAGCAAAGCTGCACATTTGGTTTCTAAAATGGAGTAGAGACCCTAAAAATGGTGACCTTAGAAGTGACCTGAGTGAAAGGGCCTGGTTCAGCCTCACCACCCTGGGAATGGGAAAGGTCCCCACTTACCACAGGAAGCAGCCTACAGGCCACACACAGCCAAAAGCTGAAACTGGGCTGGTCATGGCACATCTGGTCTGACATCAGAACTCATCTGACTTGCTCTGCCACAAAACTGAGTTGGCTGTGACTCATTCTAGACTTTTAAGATTTTATTCAGCATACCTCTCGGGAAAACTTAGGCTGAAATACTTTTTAAATGACTGATGCAAACAACTTCACAAATACACATACAAATGTTTGAATAGTGTCACTAAGTAACATGGCATATAAATATGTATCCAGAGTAACATTTACATATGGGCCATAATAGCAAGCATACCATTAACAAAACAATGAAGGAATTTCACCTGTTCAACCAAAATCCCGAGAGAAGGAGACCCACCAACCCTTTGACCCCCAAGGCCCTAGGTCCACTCATGGTAGAATCACTGCAGAGGTACTTGCCAGACAACCACCTGGGTTGCAGCTGTATGAGAAAGGTCAATCAGAATGCACTGTGGGTAATCAAGTGGACCCAGGATCTGTCTCTGGCAAGTGCCTAAAATGATGCTAGTCTGAGGCTGCCTCTCAAGGGGAAAACCATTTCTAACTTCTGCCCCAGCTAACCTGCACTTCAGCAGTGAGCTCTGGCGATGACAATCAACAGCTCCAATTTTGCCTACTGTTTCTAAAAGATAGTGTAGAGGTCGGAGAGAATACTCTCAGTTTAAAAACATGGATTAAAAAAGGGGGCGGGGTCAGTGCCCAGCCTGGCACAACCCATAATCTCTGTTCTCAGGATTTTAATACTGTCTCCAAAACCCTGGCTGGTCAAAACTGGAATTTAACTGAACCAGCAGCCGTTCCAGTTCCAGAATGCATGATGGCTTCAAAACAAGCATTGATACTGAGCCTTATTCTGCTAGAGAGGTAGGCCACACCTGGAGTCCTGTCCCCCGCTTCCACTCACGCCCTCACAGGCCTGCAGTGCAGAACATTGCCTTCATCCTCATTCCCAGAAGTGCAATGCTTTGCTGCCCTCAGGAGTCAAGTGCTGTGGGCCTGCAGTGCCCAATGGGTAAAGAAATCTTGTATCTTGCCAGATTGGAAGCAGTGAAATATAGTGCAAATGCTCACTGAACTGGAAGTTGAGATTTTAGTCCTAGTTCTTGACCTGTACCTAGCTGGCTAAGTAATAATTTCTGGGTTTTGAAATTTTGCTCCTCTCTCTAAAAGGGATCAATATGTGATCTCCAGGGTACCTTCCCACTGATAATCTTGAATTATATAAAAATGCTATAAAATCCATGGTATAAAATCCAACTCTCCACCAGTAAGTCTAGGGAACTGGGCCTGAGGCACTTGAACCTTGAGCTCTGGCTCTGGCAGGTGAGAGAAGGGATTTCTTGTTATTTTCTCACCACAGTGGCTGCACTGGCCCCAGAACCCAGGGCCCCTCCCAAGTCCCATCTCCTGACCACCGCACCCTGACTTTAAAAGGAGGGTACAGTGCCTGCAGTGGCTTCCCTCTGAAGAGCAGACACTGTACCTAGAAACAAGGCCAGGTGAACATGGGATATTTAGTATCCTCCAATCTCGCCACAAGCCCATCTCTATCCTCCCTCCACCACCTCACAGCTTATCTCTGATACACGCATAATAAATAAGACATTTGCACATAAGGGTGATTGGGCCAGTTCCCCCTCTCCCTTTCATATAAAAAGCATTAAATACAGTTTCAAAATAAAATACAAAGAGCAAAAAAGGGCCTGATCTCGGGACCACCTGTTCTCCACGGGAGAATGAATCTACACATCCCTCTCGGACCTGCCTGGGAGATTAGGGGCCCTTCTGGCACCATGAGTAAGAGCAACAGAGGCCAAGGCCGGGCCCCAAGCCCTGGGAGCTGAGAACTGGTGTTGCATCCACCGAAGACAAATCACGTTCAGAGGTGGCAGTAACAGAGACCAACCGCCCCAGTGTTCTGAGCTCTCAGGATGCTGGCGCTGGACAAGGAGCGCGCCCGCCGCTTTCACTGGTTGGGTAACAGAAGCTCTCTGAGCAGGGCAGGCTAAGGAAAAGTGCTAATCCCTTTATGACCCAGGTCCCAAAGGCATGGCAGCGGCCCAGGATGGAATGCACTGTCCCCTGGATCAGCCCGGGAAGCTGGCGCAGCTGACTGGGCCCCATCGTTCCACCCACCCACATCCTGCCCCTTGCTTTGCCCCAGTCCGCCGCCTGGGCCTCTGAGAGGCCAAGAATACCAATTCGGATCCCACAGCAGCGCCTGGGAGCCGAGAGCCGCACCGCGGTCGTACAAGGCTGCATAGAACGAGGCCCCCGGCCAGGGCGAGCGGCCAGCGCGTCCTTCCTGACTTCCGTGCGCCCTAATATTGACTGCGGGCACCCCTACCCCGGCCTGGCAGCGCTGCGCCCTTGGACGCGGTCAGGAGCGTTCGCTGTGAACGCTGGAGAGGCGCTTTGGCTTTTGGAGAAGCACGCCCCCCCCCCCACCCCCCGCGCTAAGAGCGCCGGGACCACCGGGCCAGTGCGCGCCGGCAGCGCCTCCCCAATCCCCAACCCAGCCCGGCCAGCGGGAGAACCCAGTGCCTGACTGCAGGGTCTCTCAGCCCAAGGGCCAGGCCAGCGCAGAGCGAGTGCTACGCGCGACAAACCGCGCCCGGCTTGAGGTCCGCACCGCCGTCCCGCGGCGCCGGGGCTGGTGGCCCGAAGCCCTCGTGGCCGTAGCACCGTAGTGCCGCCTCCTCGTAAGCCTCCAGAATGGTCTGGCGCTCCTCTGGGGTGAAGTCCATGGAGAAGGGATGCACCTGCAGGATGTGTCGCTTGATTGTGCTCACCTTGAGCGTGGCCAGCGCGCCCCCGCACACCATGCACACCAGGCCGCGCCGGCTGCCGTCGTAGTCCATCAGGTACTCGCCCCGCCAGCGCGGCTGGTAGTTGCGCCGCTGCTCCCGGCTGCGAGGCGGCGGGGGCGGGGGAGGTGGCGGCGGGGGCAATGGTAGCGGCGGGAAGGCTAGCCCCCCGGGCTCCTGACCGTCATCTTCATCCTCCTCTTCTTCTGCGGGCCGCTCCGATGGAGCCCCGGGGGACAGCGGCGTGTCGCCTGGGGAGGAACAAAGGGATGCCTTAGAGCGGTGGGCAGGAATCAGGCCCCGTCCCTACTCTCCATTGATTCTCCTGCCCCATCCTCCCGTCTCTCCTTGCAGCCTTCCACTCTCACCACCCTTCCCTCCGAGCCCTCTGTCCCTGCCCGCTCTCCCTTGCCAGCTGCTCTGGCCCTCCACAGGCTCACCCCACCACTCCTCCTCTGGCTCCGCCTCCTCTGCCCCTCCCCCCTCCTCAGAGGCTGAGGCTGTGCTGGGGGCAACAGGGTCGCTGGGGGACTCCGGGCTGGGCAGCCCCAGGGCCAGCAGGTGCGCAGCCTTCTCGCTCCATTCCTGGGCGATGAGGGCCTTGACTGGCCCGCTGAGGCTGGTAGAGCCCGGGTGGCGCTGGCGGATGTGTCGCTTGATGGTGCTCATCTTGAGCGAGGCCAGCGCGCCCCCGCACACCATGCACACCAGGCCGCGCCGGCAACCGTCCAGCTCCATGAGGTACTCCAGCCGCCAGCGCTCCTGGTAGTGGCGGCGATGGTCTCGGCCCCTCCGAGGCCGGACCGAGATGCCTGCCCTCTGGCCCTCTCCCTCGCCCTCCTCGGCCTCCTCCTCCTGCTCTGCCGGCCCGGGCCTCTCAGGCACCCAGCCAGCCTCTTCCTTTACGTCTGGGGGGCTGAGATCCTGAGAGGAAGGGGCTCCAGCAGCGGGGGCGGAGTCCCGGCTCTTTCTGGTCAGGTCCTGGGGGACGAGGTCATCGTCTGTTGGGGAAGGGGTGAAGGAGAAGGGCTCAGCCTGCTGCTGGCTGGGTTGCCCTTACCCACACAAGAGGGTTCCATCCTTGCTCCTCACCCCAGCCCCAAGCTAGCCGGCCCCAGCCAGAGAGAGAGGAGTGGGGAGTTGCAAGTCTGTATGTGGAGGGAAGGTAAGCCTGCAGCCCTCAACCAAACGTCCCTGCCTCCCAATTTTGTTTTCAGCTCCCATGCTGCCTCCCTAATATCAAAGGGACCTCAGCCCTGGGACAGCCTCGCACCTGGTGAGGACTGGCTGAGCTCGGACAGAGCCTCAGGCTGGTCACCCCAGGCCTGCAGCAGGGCACTGCGCTGGGGGCCACTGAGCCCTAGGGAGCTGGGGTGCACCTCCAGCACGTGAGCACGGATGTCGTCCAAGTGCAGGCTTGGCAGTGCCCGGCCACAGGCCATGCACACCAGCCGATTCCCCCGTGGGTCGTAGTCCATGAGACACTCGGCCCGGAACCAGTTCTGCAGGGACTCCTTCAGCCTCCGCTCCAGGCGCCGGGCCCCTAGCCCCCTGCTGCCCCCAGCCCTTCGGGAGGCTACCAGGCGCCGGCGCCGAGGTGCCACTGGGCCCCCTCGAGTCCCTCGCCGCTGGCGCCGGCAGCCCCCACCAGCTGGGGCTTTGCCTGAAAGGGTTGGAGGGAAGCAACTGAGACTCTGGCCCTCTGGGGAGACCCCCACCACAGCCAGGTGCTCCACACACAGCCTCTTTCTCGGGCCCCTTTCCTTGTCTTCCTCTCCCCTCTCACCTTTCTTGATTTTTAGACAGAAACTCATACAGCCTAGGCAAGGTTCAAACTCTACGCAGCCACCATCATCTAACTAGTGATGCTCCTGCCTCCACTCTCCTGGTACTAAAATTTCAGGCATGTGC
Source organism: Arvicola amphibius (assembly GCF_903992535.2). Classification (NCBI taxonomy): domain Eukaryota; kingdom Metazoa; phylum Chordata; class Mammalia; order Rodentia; family Cricetidae; genus Arvicola; species Arvicola amphibius. The sequence goes on along the minus strand of NC_052047.1, from coordinate 151,234,749 downwards.
CACCACACCCATTCCCTTCATCAACACCCTCCCTAGTCCTCCACCCAGTCTCCCTTCCCTGTTCTAACACTACATCCCCATTTCCCTCACCAACTCACAGCCCTTTCCTCAACTTACCCCTCCCACCCCACTACTCTCCTTGCTCCTTCTACTACACACTGTCAAGGGTGCTGGAAACTACCCCACACCACTGTCCCTCCCTACACTCAACAGTAAGGGCAGTAAACAGAATCTACCCAAAGGGGCAGAGAGGGTTGCTAGAAATAAATAAATAAATAAATAAATAAATAAAGCGAATGAATGAATGAATGAATGAATGCATACAGCAGAAAATGAATGAATGAATAAATAAACAGAGCAGAAAAGCTGCCCGCCCACCCCCACCCCCCAGCCCTATTACACACAATGCCCTGCCTCTCCATATTCTGTATTACCTGGGCCCTTGGGTGGGCAAGCTTGAAGGTTGGCCCCCTCCTCCTCCTCTTCATCTTCTTCCTCCTCCTCAGCCCCCTGGGCCCCTAGGCTCTCAGCCTCACCACAGGCCCCCAGCCCCAGGTGGGCATCCCAGCTGTTGCTGATGACTTCCTTTTCCCGGGTACTCCAATGTAGGGAGTAGGGGTGCTTCTGGCGGATGTGCCTCTTGATGGTGCTGAGCTTGAGGGTGGCCAGGGAGCTGCCACACACCATACACACCATGCCGTGCCGGGAGGGAATGAAGTCCATCAGGTACTCCAGTCTCCAGTGGTCGTGGTAGTAGCGCCGATGGTCCCTGCCAGGGATGCGGCTCTTTCCAGGCCTCGAGGCCCGAGCCTCACAATGATCTGAGTATTTCCTGCCTGAAGATGCTGGTCCCCTGGCCCTGGAGGAGGGTAGTGGGGTACTCCCCCAGGACCCCAAGGCACCCCCTTCCAGCTGAAGAGCTTGTCCTGAAGAAGGGAAAAGGGAGACACGTTCTCAATCTCCAATTTCCAGGAAAGGACCCAAGGCTTTGATTTGGAAGCATGAGAAAGGGAGGTGGGGGAGGGGAGTTTAGGGCAAGCAAGGGGTGGCAAGCAATGAAAGGGAAGCGGTGATGAGAGAGTCAAAACACCCCTTACAAAGAGCAGGGACCCAGTGAGAGGAGAGAACAAAAGGATGAAGGCCAGAGAGGGTGCCACTCCACGTAGGTTCGGGGAGGATTAAAGCTAGGAGATCAGGAGGCTGGGCAGTTACAGCCAGAATGGAGAAAGCAGTGGGAGGGTGGAACAAAGGTATCTGTCTGCACCAGATCTGTGCTCAGACCCACACACCTGAGGCCCCACCAGGAGGGCCCCACCCAAAGGTCCCTTTGCCCAATAATACCTCAAATATGCCCTCCTGTAAATACCAGTTTAGGGATAGGTGGGAAATGTCAGCTCTCCCACTGGAGGGACGGACACCTAAAACAAAGCTGTCAACACTTCCAGGAATGGAGTTTCTCAGATGCAGGCTTCCCCAGAATTGAGGGGGCCCAATGGCCCTGAAAAGGCAAAGTAGGAGGGCCACCAGAGGGACTACTGAACACAGTAGTCAGTACAAACAGGGGTGCACTCACCACCCAGCAAACCCATTAAGTCTTTCTAGGCATTTATCTCATCTGGGCTGGCAGGGACTTGGCTACTGCCCAGCCATCGGAAAGGTGGGCACTTCTGGGTCCCACCAACCTGCTAGTGTTCCTACACTTGGTTGAAAAGACATCCAGAGCCCTACCCCTTACCCTCCCTGCAGAGCTGGCTGGTCATTTTTTATTTAGAAAATGTTCTCCTGGCCACAAAGACTAGACAGGCAAGTTCTGGTCATTCTCTCAGTACAGAATTCCAGAGTCAAACAAAAGACAGGATCGGAGCGTTTGGTTTGTTTGTTTTTTCATGATCATTATTGCTATTTTTTAAGTAGAACTATAGAAAATACACTAGGTTCAATATCTGGTTTCACTGGTGACTTGCTCAGTGACCTTTGGTAGGTCATGTCCGCTCTCTGGGCCTAAGCGCCTTTGTCTGCAAGCACACTGGTTGGATAACTAGCATCCTACTAAGCATCCTTGCAGTGCGAGAGCCTTGTAAGTCGAAGGCAGACTGGCCCTTTAAGAGCAGAAAGAAAAAAAAAACAGAAAAGAAAAAGGAGGAGCTGAGATTCTTTTAAAAACAAAAGGTGATGGGGGGCTTTTGGGGAGGAGAGCTCAGAGAGTAAGGAACAGTCAGGAGCGAACCTTCGCTGATAAAGGCAATAAAACCCTCAGCAGGGAGGAAAAGAAAAAAACCAGTTGGCTTTAAGAGTCAACGAGGACCGGCCGGTCCTGGTACAGCTGACAAACTGGGGCCAAAATAAATTCTGAAACGCCACAGCGCATGGGCAGGAGGGGGCATCCACCTTCGTGAGCGAGCCCAGCCCTTACTTAAGACTTTCCCGACGTGGGGAACGGCAGAGGGGGCCCCCAGAACGTAGGCTGTGCTTTTTTTCCCCCTTAGCGCAACCGTGAAGGGAAGAGTTCCCGTCTCCAGCAAGGCCACACAGGAGAGGGACGGCGTACCCGAAATCAGCGGAATCCCGAGTTACTCTGGGGAAAGCCCCAGAGAGGGACCGGGGGGCTGGGCGGCCTTTGAAAAGAAAGACCACTTGGGAGTCTGAGAGAAGGCGCGGGGGCCGCAAGTTCCAGCGCCTCGTCCCCCGTGTCGCTAGTGCCCCCCAAAAGCGGGTGCCGCGGGGCCCTTTAAGGAGCAGGGATCCGCCCCAGCCCGGCGGGCAGACCCTGGCACGGGCGGGGGGCGCCCCGCGGGCCTTGCAGCTGTGCTCTATGCCCACCAGGTGGCGCCCCCGGCCGCCCGGCGCTCGTCCCCCGCTTTGTTCGGCGGCCGAGAGGGGCCCGGAGCCGCAGCCCTCCCCTCCCCCACGCCGGGGCCCCCGCCCCGGACCGTCGGGCCCAGCTCTTACCGCCGTCGTCCTCCTCGGGCTCCGCGCCGCCGCTCGCTGCAGCGGGCGGCAGCCGTCGGCCCCGTGCCGAGGACACTGCGGGCCCGGGGCCGCCCCTGCCGCCGCCGCTCCGGCTCCGGTGGTCCCCGCCGGGCTCCATGCGCTGTGCTGAGGAGCGGGGGCCCCGGGGCGGCGGGGCGCGGGGCCGCGGACCCGCCGGCGGCGCGCGCAGGGCTCTCGGTGCGCGGGGCCCCCGGGCGCGGGGCGCATTCACGGGCGGCCGGCCGCACGGACGGCTGGCTGCTCGCTCGGCGGCGCGGGCTGGACCGGGGTGGGGATTCCTGTCTGGGGCCCCTGGGGCTCCTTTAAGGGCTCCTGGGTAAATTTAAAGGGGCCGCGCGCAATTTCCTCCTGCCAGCTCGCGGGGGGCTGACGCGGGGAAGGCGGGAGGTGGCGAGTCCGCAGTGGGCGCCTGTTACGGACGTGGGGAGCACGGACCTCAGCGCCCTCACGGGCCCGCCCCGCCGCGTCGGCAGCTGCAGCTCCGGTTTGTAAAGAGTCGCCGAGGCGACCACGGTCGCCGGCGTCCAGTCCGCTGCGCTGCGCTTCAGCCACCGCCCCCTCGGGGCATCTCCGCGAGCAGCTCTCCTCAGCTGGCTAGCAGGGGACGGCCGGGTGCGGCGGCCCGGAGCCCCTCTCCGGGTGCCTCCTTGTCCTCCCGCGCGAGCTGGGCGCGGGCCCCGAGCGGACGCGCCTGGCAGGGGCCCCAGATGGCCGCGGCCCCGCGGAGAGGGTGGAGCCGTGGGGGCCGCCGCGCCCCCTCCCGCGGGAGCCTGGGGCTAGTGCTGGCAGCTCTGACTTCTCCCGGGGAGGGGCGGCGGGGCGAGGCTTCCACCGAGCCGGCCCGGGTGAGGGCGGTGGCCGCGAAAGTGCAAGCCTGGGAGAGGGGCGCGCAGAGGACTGGAGGAGAGCGAGCGCGCTGCGCCTTGCCGGCCGGCGTTGCGGAACGCGGGTGGCCCCGGGCTGGAAGCCGAAAAGAGAGGGCGACTGCGGCAGTGATTCAGGCCCCTGCCCCCGCAGGCCTATCTATAGGTGCCAGGGGAGGCAGTCTGATCAGCCCCGGGGCTCCTGCACAAGAGGAAGGGGCAAAGAATGCTGGCCCCGATCGTGGTGTTGGGCACCTGGAGACGCGCGTCCCTGGGCTGGGAATCCCTGGGGCGAATTCTGACTTCGGCCCCGGGACACCTCCAGGTTCCCGGCTCCCGAAAAGCCTGGAGAAGGAACCTCGAGGGGTTGTGATATCGAAGCAGCTTGGGGTCCTGCTAGGACCGCTGGAGAAGCAGGTGCTTACTTAGCCTTTGGTTGGTCTCCCACAACAAAGCGAAGGCCTGGGGATCCTAATTATAGGGTGCAGGACACCATGAGGGTCTTATTATCTAGAGGTAGGTTTTATTCCCTCCCTGCGGGAAGGCACACAACAGACAGTCAAAGAAGTCACGTTCATGAGGTCGTTCTCACACTCAACACCTACTATGTGCTACCAGCACTGACTCTGGACACGCAGCAGTCAACAAGGTTGCTCCTACTGCCGGTAACTTAGACATCCTCAGCCAATAAAAAAGAAACAATTACAGCCCCTGGGGAGTAAGGAAAGAATTAAATTATCCGGCACACAGGAATCCATTCCCTGACGTCTATGTGCGGAGAAGACAGGAACTAACATTTCTGAAGTGCCACTAGGGCACTTTCACTGGTGGAAACGCCTTCCCCCCCCCCGCCCCCATCCCCGTGTCATTTTCAGTCTCCAGGATGACTTGGGAGAGACTTCACCTTGGGGACATTTAAGACCCTGCCCCACAACTCTGATGTCCCAGGGCAGACTGCCCTTCATTTCACCCGCTGACCTGAGCAGGGCCATGTGCTCATGGGATGCAGGATGCACCATGAAGCAGAAGGTTGACAAGCCCAGAAACACAAAATAATAGAGAATTGGCCTATTTAAAGCTTAGAAAAGAAAAAAGAGGCCAGAGGTCACACACATGCCTTTAATCCTAGTAGTTGGAGGCAGACGCAGGCAGTCTCTGAATTTGTGGCCAGCCTGGTCTACATAACAAGTTCCAGGCCAGCCAGAGCTATATAGGTGAGACTGTGTCTTAAAAATAATAATAATGATACAGAAAGGAAGGAAAAAAGGGCTGCATATGATGGCCCGCACCTTGATTCCAGCACTCTTGGAACGTGAAGCAGGATGATTAGATGTTAGCTCCAGGTTCTATCCCCAGGACTCTTTCTAAGGGAATATAGCACTCCAAAGCAGTCTAGCCACCTAAGTGAAAGAAATCTGTTTTCCTAAGACCTTACACTTTATTAGTGTGGTTTCTAGGTACAAGGGTCCCCTAGTGTAGGGCCAGCCATTGTAAAACACTTTGGAACCTATCCTTCCAGTATTATTTATAAAAGGCAGTTTTTAAAAAGATTTATTTATAAATAATACTTATTTATTATGTATATAACATTCTGCTTCCATGTATGCCCACATGCCAGAAGAGGGTGCCAGATCTCATTATGGATGGTTGTGAGCCACCATGTGGTTGCTGGGAATTGAACTCAGGACCTCTGGAAGAGCAGCCAGTGCTCTTAACCACTGAGCCATCTCTCCAGCCCTAAAAGGCAGTTTTGTTACCAAAAGAAAGATATCACAGCCACCTGGACAGTTGTCTGTCCGCTGACACCCTGCTCAGTCTCAGGAAGGGCCCAAGGGCTCCATGATTTGTGACTTCTCCATCCATAGCTTAGTCTTTGTAGCCGCACCATGAACCTGGTGCTGGCTGTAAAGATGAAAAGGTCGAAACTCTTCACAAGACAGTGGTCCAAGCCAGGCATGGTGGCACAGGCCTTCACTCCCTATACTCTGGAGGCAGAGGCAACTGGATTTCATGAGTTTGAGGCCAGCCAGGTCTACATACTAAACTCCAGGACAGCAAAGGATACATACGTAATGAGACCTTCACTCAAAAAAAAGAAGAGGGAAAAAAGGGGCAGGGTTGTCTATTAATTCCTTTGCTTAACCACCTAGTCAGAAAGCATTACCTGGAGTCAGGCATGATGGTGGACTCCTATAATCCTAGCACTCAAGAGGCCGAGGCAGGAGAATTGCCACAAGCCGTGAACTGACAAAATCCTGCCTCAAAAAAAGAATGACCACAGCATGGTAATATTAACCTGTAATCCTAGCATTTAGGAAATACACACAGGAAGATCAGGAGTTCCAGGCCAGCCTTAGCTACACAGTCAGTTCAAAGCCAGTTTGGCCTATGTGGCATGCTTCCTTGAATACATGGGGTAAGGAGAGAGAAAGAATCTTGAGCATCAAGCCCTGGGCTGACAGCAAAGGATTAAAAATAGGGGCAGGGGCAATAGCTCAGTGGATAAAGTGCTTTCCTTCCAAGTACAAGGTCTGCATTTGATGCCCTCCAGACCCACAGGAAAAAAGTCTGGGCATGATGGTGTTGCTTATATTCCCAGTGCTGGTAAAATAGAAATAGGTAGAGCTCCCTGGCCAGCCAACATGGCTTCAGTTCCAAGCCAGTAAGAGACCCTGTATCAAAGAAAAAAAAAAAAAAGGTGTCTTTCACATGTATATGCACGCCACACATATGAATATCACATGTACATGTACACCACACATATGAATATCACATGTACATGCACACCACATGCATAATCATCACACGTACACTGCACAAACAAACATCACATGTACGTATGCACAGCACATACAAACATCCCATGTACATGTATAGCACACACATATGAACGTCACGTGTATGTATACACACACACATGAACATCACACATACATATACACCACACACGTATGAAAAGAAATATGAATGGTTTCAAACCTAATGCCTAAGGTGCAGCTCAGAGACAGGCCTTATACCTAGGACACTCGAGGTCCCAGGTTTGAGCCTCAGTAACACAAAAACAAGTGACTACACACATGTGTCCACCTCTTTGCTAGGCACTCTCAGGTAACTGTGGGAAGGAGGAACCACAAACGATGATCAGGGACATTACATGACTGTCAAGGGACTGTCTGCCTCCCTGAGCACTCAGGAGACAGGCAGGCAGATCACTGAGTTCAAGGCCAGCCTGGTCTACAGAGTGAGTTCCAGGACAGCCAGGGCTGCCCAGAGAATCCCTGTCTCAAAAAACTAGAAAAAAGAAAAAGAAAGAAATGTCTAGTGGACACAGTGGTAGACAAGCAGAGGTAGGAGCAGAAATGTGACCAGTATGGTGTACATAGTGTGTTCCAGGCCACCCAGAGTTACATAGAGACCCTAATGCAAAATAAAGCAAAAGGAAGAAATAAATTCCAAGCCATGTGTGGGGGTGCATAGGTAATGTCAACAGGTAGGAGGCAAAGACAAGAGGATCCCAAGTTTGAGGCCAGCCTGAGAAAGGGGAGGGTGTGAGAAGAGAGGGAAGGGGAAAAGAAAGGGAGAGAGGAAAGGAAGAGGAAAATGTAAACAAATACAGATTTAGAAGGGGAAGAAAAACATTTTCTTTGAATTCTTTTTCCCAATACAGGGTTCTCTGTGTAACAGCTCTGACTATCATGTAACTCTCTTCGTAGACCAGACTGGCCTCGAACTCAGAGATCTGCCTGCTTCTGTCTTCCAAGTGCTGGGATTACACGTGTGCACCACCACCACTTTTTTAAAAAAAATTTTTAATTATTTTTATGTATATGGATGTTTTGCCTATGCGCATATATATATATATATATATATATATATATATATATATATGAGTTCTATGTGCATGCCTGGTTCCTGAAGAGGCCAGAAGATGGCATTGGATCCTCTGAACTGGAATTACATGTATAAGCTACCATGTTAGTGTTAGGAATAGAACATGGGTCCTCTGGAAGAGCAGACAGTGCTCTTAACCACTGAGCCATCTCTCCAGCCCTTCTTCAACCCTTTTTTGTTTGCTGTATTTTTGGTTTTTGGTTTTTTGAGACAGGGTTTCTTTGGGTCGCCCTGGCTGTCCGGGAACTCATTCTGTAGAGCAGGCTGGCCTCAAGCTCACAGAGATCCACCTGCCTCTGCCTCTTGAGAGCTGGGATTAGAGGCATGCACCACTACTGCCTGGCTCTCTTTAACCCTTTAAATTTTATTTTATTTTATTTTATTTATTTGTTTACTTATTTAATTATTTTGGTTTTTTCAAGACGGTTTCTGTGTGTAGCTTTGGAACCTGTTCTGTCACTCACTCTATAGACCAGGATGACCTCGAACTCACAGAGATCCGCCTGTCCCTGCCTCCTGAGTACTGGGATTAAAGGCGTGCGCCACCACCACCCAGCTAAAATTTTTTTGTTTCCTTCTAATCAAAAAAAAAAAAAAATTAAATGTCTCATAAGCCCCTGAAAGCATTGTGGCTTCTCAGCCTAATGGGATGCCAGAGAGTGGGTTGCAATATGGGTCATATGTCCAAGAACAGCCACCAATCTGGGAAGACATCCAAGGGACAGCATGGCTTGAAGAGACCAGGAGGCATTGCCAGGAGGGGAACGAGACAGCAGGCTCTGCCGAACCAGGCCAGGCCTTCTGAGGTCACAGGCAAGGGGAAGAAGCAGAAAAGGAAAGGGAACTTAACAAGAACTAAGCCTTCGGGCCACCTTCAAAGTCCAGTCTTCCCTAGAGGACCAGAAGGTTGAACTTCCAGGAGGCGGCCCTAAAGATACCAGAGAGGGAAGTTACAGAGCAACACAGCCGGCGGCCCTTGCAGCAGCAGCAGCAGCAGCAGCAGCAGCAGCAGGAGGAGGAGGAGACTTCAGCTATCAAAGCAGCGGTGCCAGCGAGGGCAGGGGACAGGGCTTGAGTGGGCACTGCACGCAGGAGGAGGTGGGCTGGAAAGTGAATGCTCTCTGTGTCCACCCCTCATCCCTGCAATGGATGCTGGGAGAAGGTAACCGTTTATGACCTATGTGACTTAAGCTGCTCACACCCAGAGTTTGTCCTTCTGCCCAGTATCTAGGTTACAGTGGCTTTGGCTTGAACCATATTAAGAAGAGAGAGCTGGAGCAGGGCGGTGGTGACACACACATTTAATCCCAGGACTTGGGAGGCAAAGACAGGCGGATCTCTGTGAGTTCGGGCCAGCCTGGTCTACAGAGTGAGTTCCAGGACTGCCAGGTGTAGCACAAATTCTAATTGGTCTTAATAATAAAAAACCTGGAGTCAGATATTAGGGGGTGAAAGCTGAAGGGCCAGAGAAGCAGAGCGGTAGCCACTAGAGTTCTTACCTCTACCAATGCTCAGACCAAAGGGGAGATCCTGTCCTCAGACTGCCCTAGACTACACTACTCTCAGACAGCACTGAGCTCCTGTCTCCTCACACCTTATATTCCTCTCTCCACCATGCCATATCTTTCCTGTCTCTACCTCCCTAGTGTTGGGATTAAAGGCATGGCATCCCAAATGCTGGGATCACCTTTGTGTGAGCTCTGTTTCTCTTTCTCACAGAGCTTCGTCTGCCTCTGTCACCTAAATCCTGGGATTAAAGGTGTGTATCATCACTGCCTGGCCTCTATGGTTGACTAGTGTGAGCTCTGTTTCTATTTTAGACTGGATCAATTTCAAGTAGCCCAGGTGGCCTTGAACTAACAGAGATCTGTCTCCCTCTGTTTCCCTAAAGGTGTGTGCCACCACTGCCTGGCCTCTAGTAGCTTAGCTCTGCGCTCTGATCTTCAGGCAAGCTTTATTTGTTAAAACATAAACAAAATATCACCACAGCCAGGACTACACAGATAAACCCTGTCTCAAACAAAACAAAACAGAAATGTAGAGCTGGGAGTAGCAGAGCTCATTTGTAATCCCAGAGCTTCAAATGTAGCGGCAAGAGAATCAGGAGCAGTGTCAGAAGCGAGAGAGCTGGTGCAGTGTGGCTTGCTACCCAGACATGAGGACCCAGGTTGGATTCTCCAGAGTCCATTTAAACCCAGGTTTGGTGGCACAAACATGTAAGCCTGCTGCTCCTGTAACAAGATGGGAGGTGAAGGAGAAACCTGAGGACTCTTGGGCCAGCCTGTTGTATGAAGACGCATCCAACAACAAATAAAAAGACCCTCGCTCAAAGAAGCTGGGCATCGCAGTACAGACGTTAAACCCGGCTAGAGGTAGGAGTTTGAGGCAAACTTGGTCGACATAGTGACCAACCAAAGCTAACATAGTGGAGCCTGAACCAGAGAGAGATCTCCTAATTTTTTAGATTTATTTTATATGTATGAGTGTGGGTTTTGCCTACATGTATGTATGTACACCATATGCCTGCCTGGTGGCTAAGGAAGTTAGAAGACAGCATTGGATGCCCTGGCACTGGATTATGATTGAGAGCCACTGTGTGGGTGCTGGGAACAGAGCCTTGGGCCTCTGCAAGAGCAACAAGTACTCTTAACTGCTGAGCCATCTCTCCAGCCCCAGAAACCTCCCAGTCTTTTCATCTTGCCTCTTCTCTTCATCCTCAGCCTCAGATGCTTAATCTGCCGTCTACTGTTACCAGGCAGGGCCATGGGTTCCCTAGCCTCACAGAGCCAGAGACCCTCAGAGTAAGAGGCTACTTCCTCCTTCTTCTTAGATATTTCTTTGTGCAGAGCCATGACAAGATGGCCCAGCTGAGAACTAACCCAGAAGAGCCTGTGAAAGGGGACCCTTGAAGGGGGCAAATATGTTAACATCACTGGACCCAAATTGCCCACAAACACTAGTCTACTCTATTTTTCAACATACGCAGAGCTCAGAAACAAATACTGGTTCTGGAAGGCAGCCTTTTGACCCTGCCAACCGGTCAATATATATATAGCCAGTGTGTCGCGTGTGCGTGTGCATGTGTGTGTGTGTGTGTTTTGTTGAGATAGAAACCAGAATCCAACGTTCTAGGCAAGTTCCCTACCTACACCCCAGCCCTCAAAGAACTTTCTGTATAAACTGGAAATGAAATCATCCCTTGTAAAATTCCTAAAGAATTCCAGACATAAAGATTGTATCCAAGCAGGGCATGATGAGTCAGGCCTATAATCCCAGTATTTGGGAGCTGAAGGCAAGAGGATCTGCGTGCATTGTGAGACCAGCTTTGACCATATGGCAAACTCAAAGCCAGTCTGGGCTATGTTTGATCCAGGTTTAAGCCAAAACTGAAGGCTTTGTAATGGGGAAGAAGGCAGTAATTTTTTAGTCCCACACACATTTGGAAATAAAGCAGTCAGTAAATGTCTTATTTTTTAGAAAAGAGAAACCAGGCAAGCTGTTTTCTGATATTAATGGAAAGTCCAAAGCACAGATAACACTTTGAGAAGAGACACAAGCCCATTCCAAAAAAAAAAAAACCTTAAAAAATAAGTAAATAAAATTTAAAACAGGATTTACTCAACCAACATATACAAAGCTCTGGGTTCCATTGCTAATACCTCATAGACCAAACACGATGCTGCATACCTGCAATCCCAGTATTTAGGAAGTGGAAGCAGAAAATTCAAAGCCACATCAATTCAAGGTCAGCCTGAAATACATGAGTCCCTATCTCAAAAATAATAATAATAACCCAATGACAAAAGTGTATAACCAGACATGGAGGCACACAACTGTAATCTGAGCACTCAGGAATATAAGATAGAGAATCATGATAGGACTCTTGGGCCAGCCGGTGGTATGAAGAAGCATCCAACAACAAATAAAAAGACCCTCGCTCAAAACAGGGTGGGAAGCTGGGCATCACAGTACAGACTTTAAACCCAGCACAAAGTAAGGCCGTATAGTCTGTCTCATAAAACAAAAACATTGACAAATCTCTCTCTCTCTCTCTCTCTCTCTCTCTCTCTCTCTCTCTCTCTCTCCCTTCCTCCCTCCCTCCCTCTCTCCCTCCCTTCCTCTCTCTCTCTCATGCATGCACACATAGAAAAAGAATATTAGTAATGGCTTACTTGCTACAACCATTTTTTTTTTTTTTTTTGGTTTTTCGAGACAGGGTTTCTCTGTGGCTTTGGAGCCTGTCCTGGAACTAGCTCTGTAGACCAGGCTGGTCTTGAACTCACAGAGATCCACCTGCCTCTGCCTCCCGAGTGCTGGGATTAAAAGCGTGCGCCACCATCGCCCGGCTCAACCATTTTTTTTTTCTGAAAAGGGTTTCTCTGTGTTACAGCTCTGGCTGTCCTAGAACTCAATTTGTAGCACAGGCTGGCCTCAAACTCAGAGATCCATCTGCCTCTGCCTCCCAAATGCTAGAATTAAAAGTGTGCACCACCACCGCCCAGTGCACAACCATCTTTCAAGAAGGAATTATCACTAGAAGGTGATGGTGTATGCCTTTAACCACAGCACTCAGGAGGCAGAGGCAGGTAGAACTCTGAGTTAGATGCCAGTCTGGTCTACAGAGCAAGTTCCAGGAAAAGAGAGAGAGAGAGAGAGAGAGAGAGAGAAAGAGAGAGAGAGAGAGAGAGAAAGTTCTCAGATAACCACGGCTCCTACTTTGCTTTTCCCAAGTTAACCCTTCCTAATCAGTACATCACATTGCCCTCTGGGTCTGAACATATTCACTGTCCCTGAACTAAAAAGCAATAGCAATGGATCAACAGGGGGCAGAGAGAGGGCTCAGCAGTTAAGAGTGCTGTTTCCTGGGCAACATCAAGACCCAAGTTAGGGGTCGGAGGAGGCTTAATTCAGCAGTAGAGCACTTCCTAGCAGCTGAAGGGCCTGAGTTAGACACCCGGCTCTCCACCACCCAAAAAACGAAATTGAGAGTTCAGACTCCAGGAGTTGTGTAAATAAGCCAGGCATCCCTGGGCACTTGCTGCCAGGCCTGACTAGTCAGCCCGAGTTCAATCCCCAACACCCACAGGTTGTCCTCTGACCTCCACATTGTGCAATGGTGCAGACAGGTAAACAAACACCTATAACTGGCATCTGACTGTCTCCTGTCACATAGACAAGCCTATGTGAACCTGCATAGCCATATACATGTGCACATATGCTCACACACACACGCACACACACAAAATTCAATAAATAAAATAACTCAAGGGGCTTAATCCCAGCACTTAAGAGGCAGAGACCAGTCTGGTCTATATAATGAACATGCAGAGTAGATCTACATAGTTAGTTCCAGGACAGGCACCCGGATTCAGAAACAACAATAAGAGCTGAACATGGTGGTGCATGCCTTTAAGTTCAGCACTTGGGAGAAAAAGGCAAATGCATCTCTGTGAGTTTGAGGCCAGCCTGGTCTACAAAGTGAGTTCTAGGACAGCCAGGGCTGTTATACAGAGAAACCCTGTCCTCAAAAAAATGAATGAATGAATGAATGAATAAATAAATAAATAAATAAATAAATAAATGCCAGACCTAGTAGGATAAACCTCTTATCCCAGGACACAGGAGACATAAGAAGATGGGCATCTAAGAATTTGTTCCAGGTCAGCCATGGATACATAGTGAGATCCTGTCTCAGAAGAAATCTTTTTTTTTAATCAATCAATATTTCTCTTTCTCTTTCTCTTTCTCTCTCTCTCTCTCTCTCTCTCTCTCTCTCTCTCTCTCTCTCTCTCTCTCTCAGTTTTTCAAGACAGGGTTTTTCTGTGTAACAGCTCTGGACCGGATTTCTTTGTAGACCAGGCTGGCCTTGAACTCACAGAGATCAGTGTGCCTCTCCCTCCCAAGAGCTGAGATTAAATGTGTGCACCACCATGACACAGCTGTCTCAAACAAAAGATAAGGTGGCACTGTGCATCCCAGGTTGGCCTGGAACTCACTCTGTAGACCAAGCTGGCCTCAGACTCACATAGATGGTCTGCCTGCCTCTGCTTCCTCAGTGCTGGGATTAAAGGCATGCAATAATACTGTTCAACCCACATCAATTTCTTTTAATTGCATTTTATTTATTATGTGTGTAAGGGGTGTGCACACCATGCTGCACATGTGGAGACAGGAGGAAAACTTGAGCACTAAATTCTCTCCTTCCACCCAGTGAGTGCTGAGGCTTGAACTCATATTGTTAGGCTTTGTGGCAAGCACCTTTATCCACAGAGCCATCCCACTGGCTCAAGATGTCAGTTCCCAACTTTATCCACAGATTAAGTAAAATCTTACTCTTAAAAAAAATGCAACCAGGTGATGATAGCACAGGGCTTTAATCCCAGCATTTGAGAGGCAGAGGCCAGTGTGTCTCTGTGTCCGAGGTCAGCCTGGTCTACAGAGTGAGTCCCAGGATAGTCAGGGCTATAAAGAGATACCCTGTTTGGAAAAAAGAAATCAGCAAGTTATGTTATGAATATGAACAACCTGAACCAGGTGTGGTGGCACACACCATTGATTCCAGTACTTGGGAGACAGTCAGGAGGATCTGAGCCCAGGCTGGCCTACTAAGTGGGTTTCAGGACGTCAAGGTATAGAGAGACCCTGTCTTAAAAAACAGAAGAACAAGCCAGACATGGGAACATGCCTTCAGTCCCAGCACTCCAGAGGCAGAGGCGGGTAGATCTCTATGTGAGTTCAAGGACAGCCTGGTCTACAAATCCAGTTCCAAGGGCAGCTAGGGCAACCCAGAGAAACCCTAATTCAAACAACCAACCAACCAGACAGATTCTAGTAGCCAGGGTACTGGTTACAGAGCACAGAGATGGAAGTTTCCTCCCTTCCAGCTAGTGCTTGTACTGACAAAGGTGCTGAGAGACTACTGAGAGAGAATTATCCTCAGTAGCCTTACTCAGTGTGAGCCCTGTGTGCCACACCACCAATCCATGTGTCTGCTGGGCCAGTTGTGACAAATCTGTTATGGAGTGACCAACTGCCTTTGATTTCCACTGGAAGGAAGTCCTGTTTGGTACTATAAATGTGGCCAAAGACCTGGAGAAGGCCTGAGGAGGCAAGCTGCTGCTATTGTTTTCCTGTGGAGATATGAGATGCCCATCAAATTACTGTCTAAATAAGTATGTCCATTGTAGGTGCATGCTTCCCAAATCCTGGATGCCAATCCCAAATAACCAACACAAAAGCTTAATATGACTTATAAATAAATGCTGGGCCTGCCTGCAGACTTGAGAGCTCTGCCAGCATCTGCATGGTGGGCTTAGGATTTTGACTCATGCAGACAGAAAAGGTTACAGTTACACAGTGAAGACAGATCCAGACAGAACGAGGCTCTATACAAGTCACAGTGTGTTTAAAAATGTGTGTCGGCTTGGGAGAGAGAAGAAAAGGGTCTATAAACATAGTTTAAAAATAATAGAGCAAAGTCCTTAAAGAGGGATTAAAATAATACTTAAAAAAGAAATATAAAGATGAAAACTACACAGAAAGCCTGGATCCCGTATGTTATTGTGCTGTCTTTAAATGTTTTGCTGCTAGGACATCCTGGGTTGTGAGAATTGCTAGATTAAACCAACCTATGTATTTTGAAAACATCTTGACTTCAAAATTTAAGCCAAAGGGTATATTGCTTTGGGGGAGGGGTTATGCTTTTATTTCCACAGGAAAAGAGAGGCTGTGGATTCATTCCAGGTTAAAGAAAAGCAGGTTTGGGCTGGAGAGATGGCTCAGCGGTTAAGAGCATTGCCTGCTCTTCCAATGGTGCTGAGTTCAATTCCCAGCAACCACATAGTGGCTCACAACTATCTGTAATGAGGCCTGCAGGAAGTATACTGTATACATAATAAAAAAATATTTAAAAAAAAAGAAAGAAAAGCAGGTTTGATTAAGAAAGATCCCCTGAAATCCAGATTACAGACAAAAAAAAATAAGCCTAGAAGAACTGCAAGACATGTAATGTGTATTTTATCTGCTCAAATGCAAAACAAAAATCATCTTTGGCTAACTTGTGTACAACGCGTAGTTTATGCCTGTATTAATGCAGATATGTATGTTAACTTTAAAAGTCTATGTATTTTCAGAACGAAGGGACCAGATACCAATGAAAACAGATGGTCCAAGCAATCTAACATCTCAAAATGCCTCTGTTACAGTCTCCTCAGAAATCTGCACCCAGAGCAGCCTCAAGGTTGCTGGTTGAGATGATCCAGCCTCATAGAGAAACCCTGTCTTGAAAAAAGAAAGAAAGAAAGAAAGACAGAGAGAGAGAGAGAGAGAGAGAGAGAGAGAGAGAGAGAGACAGAAAGAAAGACAGAAAGAGAGAGAGAGAGAATACTCCAGTCAGGACTTGATCTTTCTTAGGATCCCCCTATAGAACTAATTCTAATTGTTCTTAATAATAAAAACTTAGAGTCAGGTACTGGGGGTGAAAGCTGAAGAATCAGAGAAGGAGAGCGCCAGCCACCAGAGTTCTTACCTCTACCAATGCGCAGACCAAATGGGGTATTCTGTCTCTACAAATCCTCAGACTGAATGCTCTCTCTATACACCTCAGACTGCATTTATCTCTGTGAATCCTTAGACTGCTTCTCAGATTGCATCCTCAGACTGCACTAAGCTCCTGTCTCCTCCCACCTTATATTCCTCTCTCTGGCCAGCCATATCACTCCTGCCTCCACCTCCCTAGTGCTGGGATTAAAGGCGTGTGATCCAATGCTGGGATAACTTTTATGTGAGCCGTTTCTCCTTTAGACAGATTTAATCTTGTGTAGCCCAAGGTGGCCTTGACCTCACAGAGATTGGTCTGCCTCTGTCTCCTGAATCCTGGGGTTAAAGGTGTGTGTCACCACTCTGGCCTCTGTGGCTGACTAGTGGCTAGCTCTGCCCTCTGATCTTCAAGTAAGCTTTATTTGTTAGATTTCAAACAAAATATCACTACATCCCCCAAAGATTACCAATACCCCAATTAACAGGAAGTATTCTAGGGAGCTATGCCCACATTCCCCAGAAAGGGGTTATGGGTGTTTATTATCAATCATTTAAGGGAGGTTGGTTACAAGTTGTTATTGGTAATAGGAAAAAAGCTGAACAGAAGGGATTAGATCCAAGGATCATGCTCTAAAAGGAAAAAGGAGATGGATATGACAGGATAAAAAGGTAGATTATTAAATCTACTTTCAGAAGAAGCAACTACTAGTCTTAGATATTTTACATCACTATGGATTTTTGTATATTGATACAAATTTCAGGTTATTGTCCTTATACTTTGTTTCTATCAAAGGTATGTACTTACTTTTGTTTCTATTTTTGCTTAAGGTATTATCTATATAGCACATACCTATACAACTCGTCTAATTATGCAATGTGAAGTTTTAGTCCTTAAAAGCTATTCAAGATAATAAAGAAACACAGGTTAATAGTCATTCATCTCTACCAAACTTATAGTCATGCCCGTTAGGTTTTCTAGGTATTTAGAGATATATTTCAGATAGATAGATATTCTTCAAACACAATATGGCATTTAAAATGGTTTAATAACTTAGATTTTTTCCAACAGAAGATGCATCTGCTCCTAGCAGCACCAACCTATTTCTAAAGAGGATGATGGCATCAAAGAAACTCCATGTGGAGTTTCCTTAGTCTGTGGCAAAAGCCAGCCATTAGGACAAGAAACTCCCCTTGCCTTGATTGCTGACAGTATACTGTCCAAACTGGACCAACACAATGCAAAAGTAAGTGACTGCCAAACATTGCCAAGATGAAGTAGGACAATCCTTTAAAATCCCCTGCTTCTCAAAAAAGTCTGTCAGTTACACTAGGCCTGCAAGCCAAAGATGGATGCCCCAAATATTACAGAGAAACTTGGGGTGACTGTCTAGAGAGCTAGATATCCCTGTTGTTAGGTAACATTTTGCCATTCTGGGGTCTTTGATGGAGTTGAAGACTAGATAGTTATAGGTATAATTTTTCTTATTTATGAGAAAAAGCAAATTAGGTATAAAACTTTAGACTCACCAAGATAAGATAGATAATAGAGTATTTTCTCTAATTTTGCCAAATACAAATATATTGGTGTTGTAACTATAATTCTTACTTGATAACTGTTTTGTTACATATAATTTTACTATGTTAAAGTTAAAACCTTTCTTTTTAATTAGACAATTAAGGAGAAATGCCGTGGAATAATCCTTCTGTACACTGAATATGTATTACTCTCATTGGTTAATAAAAAGCTAAAGGGCCGGTAGCCAGACAGGAACCATAGGTGGGACAGGAGACTCTGGAAAGAAGGGTGAGTCAGAGGAGACACCAGCTAGCCGCTGAGGAAGCAGAATGTGTAGAAAATGAAGTAATAAGCCATGTGGCAAAGCATAAATAAGAAATATGCATTTATTTAAATATAAGAGTTAGTAATGAAGCTGGGTGGTGGCACACATCTTTAATCCCAGCACTTAGGAGGCAGAGGCAGGCAAATTCAAGGCCATCCTGGTCTATGCAGAAAGTTCCAGGCAAGCCAGGGTTACATAGTAAGACCCTGTCTCAAAAAAAAAAAAGAGGAGGGGCTGGAGAGATGAGTCAGGGGTTAAAAACACTGGCTGCTCTTCCAGAAAACCTGTGTTTGATTCCCAGCACCCACATGGCAGCTCACAACTGTCTGTAACTCTAGTTCCAGGAGATCTTATACCCTCACACCAATGTACATTTTATATATATATTAAAAGCAGAGGCCAGGTACTGGTAGCGCTTGTCTTTAATCCTAGCACTCGGGAGGGGGGGGGGCAGGTGGATTTCTGTGAGTTCAAGGCCAGTCTGTTCTACAGAGCTAGTTCCAGGACAGCTAAGGCTGTTACACAGAGAAACCCTATCTCAAAAAACAAAACAAAACAGAAACAAACAAACAAAAAAATGTTTAAAATTTATAAAAGAGGAGAGGGAAAGAAAAGTGTTTTGGTTTTGGTTTTGTTTTTGTTTTTGTTTGTGTTTGAGGCAGGGTTTCTCTGTGTAACAGCCCTGGCTATCCTAGAACTTAATCTATAGAACAGGCTGGCCTTGAACTCACAGAGTTCAAGTGCCTACATCTGCCTCCTAAGTGCTGGGATTAAAGGCAAGTGCCACCACCATCTGGCTAATATTTATTTTTTTATTAGAAAAAAATTACCATGTTTTGTTTGGAGGTGTGGGTGTGCTCGAGAGCACACATATAGAGGGCATCTTTCTCAGTTGCTGCCCACCCCATTTTCATTCAGAGATATTTTATTTTATGTATATGGGCATTTTGCCTGCATATATGTCTGTGCACCACTATATGCTGGTGCCTGAAGACACCAGAGGAGGACATCGTATTTCCTGGAATCGGATTCACAGATGGTTGTGAGCCATTGATGGACACTGGGAACTGAACTGGAATCCTGTACTCTTCAACCTCTAAGCTATGTCTCCAGCTCCAGGAAATATTTTGCTTGGTTGTTTGGTTGGTTATCTTTTTGAGACAGAGTTTCTCTGTGTAACTGTCCTAGAACTTGATTCCTAGACCAGGTTAGTCTTGAATTCACAGAAATCCCCCTGCCTCTGCCTCCCATGTGCTGGGATTAAAGGCGTGTTCTATCACAGCCTGGCTCCAATAAATACTTTTTAAAAATTTTTATTTAATGTGCATGTGTCTTGTGCATTGTCTGTTTGTGCACCACGTGCATGCAGTGCTGGAGGAAGCCAAAAGAGGATGTCAGATCCTGGAACTGGAGGTTACAGAGTTGTGATCTGTCATGTGTATCCTGGAACTCAAACCCTGGGCCTCTGGGAAAGTGGCCAGTGTTCTGAACCACCGAGCCATCCCTTCAGCCCATAGATTTTAAAAAGAAGTCAACTCGGGTTGATGCTGTGACTCGGTGTGTAAAGGCACTTGCTGTCGAGCCTGATGATCTGAGTTCGAGCCTCAGGATCCATAGGATGGAAGGAGAAACCTGATCCTCCAAGTTGTTATCTGACCTTCACATGCAAGCTATGTCATGTGCTCTCACACATGTACATCTGACCTTCACATGCAAGCTATGTCATGTGCTGTCACACATGTACATCTGACCTTCACATGCAAGCTATGTCATGTGCTCTCACACATGTACATCAGCTTCCTTCATTTGCCCTCTGACCTCTGAATACACTCTGATTCTGTGTAAGTAAACACACACACACAATAACCTAATTAGTTAATGTAATAACAAAAATTTGGAGAAGTTACCTAACAATGAAACCAGCAGACCTCAGGACCTGCATCTTCCTAGTTGTGTGATTGAGTAGGCCCACCACACTCCAGTCTCATTTGGGTCTTGGCAGGAGGAATAACCCAGAGCTTACTGGGGTGGCAGGAAGTGAACATCCATACCCTTCCTGCTAAAGCCCAGGATTCAACTCTAGACAACAGGATGCAGGAAGGAACCCAGAAGCAAAGCCTCCTGTGTAAAGGGGTGGAGTCTTCCTTAGGAAAGAGAAGTTGCCTTCCTTAGAAACCGGGAGGAAGCTCTCACGTGCGCTCATTGGGTGACCCAAGAGTTGGATGCAGACAGTCTCAATCCTTCGGAGACTGCAGCCCATACTGCTTTCCTGTGTGCTGCAAGGGTATGTACGAGTGAGTGAAAATTGCAGTCATTGTAATGTACATTGCATCTGGGAATTTAGCTAACTCAGTGTTGACATATTAGTTAGTGGGCACTCGTCTATGCCTGTTGAAGACAGCGGATTCCTGAGCTGTGTGCTGTGGCAAGCAGGCTAGCGTGGAAGTCACTACATAACCCAGGCCTTGAACTTGGAGTCATCCTCCTGTCTCTGCACTGCTGAGTGTTGGAATTACAGGCATGCATCGCCATGGGAATCAGCAGCTGTTGTTTGTGTCTATTCTGCATCTCCATTTCTTCTTTCAGTACCATTTTAAGGAACCGAGTGGGGAGCTAAAGGTTCATCTTCATTGTCAACTTGACCAGATTTGGAATCACCTAGGAGATGTGCCCCAGGATCTGTCTGTGAGGTCATCTCCAAGGAGGTTTTCTTTCGAGGGGGCTCAGACTGGGTAGCTGAGATAGCCTCTCCTGCAGCCCAGGTTGGCCTCGGAATTGCTACATAGATGATGACCTTGAATTCCTCCCGGCTCTACCTCCTAAGTACTAAGAGTATACCTGATTTCTACCCTCTCTAGTTTCATATCCAGAGAGGTTTAACTGACGAGAAAAGACCCATCCTGAATCTGTAAAGAATAAAAAAGAAAGAAACCATCACCTGCATTCATCTCTCTCACTTCCTTACTGGATATCGTGTGACCTCACACTCCTGGAGCCATGACACCCCTCCAACAAATATACATGCATATACAAACACAAGTATGTTAATAAGTGTAAAAAATGTAAAGATATAGAATATATAAAAGCATTTATCCATTAGTTCCCATGCCCATGATCAATTCATGCCAGGGTCACAGAAGCCCCAGGGCAGGAAGCCAGAGGTTCTAGGCCTGGTTCAGTACATTTGAGTTGTACTTGTGTAAAGCTGACAAAACCTACTAGAACTGGTTTAACACCTGGTGTTAGTGTCTATGCCTGGACTCCCAGTCACTTGGGAAGCAGAGACAGGTTCTTAGACAGCTCTAGGTCAGCATGGAATACGTAGCAAGACTGTCTCAAACACAAAACAAAACGAAGTTGCAAATAGCAGTGACTTGATAATGGAACAGCCAGTAAGCTTCAAGAGGACACAGTAAGACTTTCTCTGTGTTTCATTTGTTTCGTTATTCTTTTTCCTGTGTGTGGTGTGTGTGATGCTTTGTGTATATTATGTACTTTGTGTGAGCATGCGTACACGTGACAGCCCAAGGCGGATGTCAGTAATCATCCTCATCCCCTCATCTACTTTATTCTTTGAGACATGGTCTCTCAGTCTAATCTAGAGCTCCCCGTAAGGCTGGAGTTACAGGTAGGCAGCCATGCCCACCTGGCATTTATGTGAGTTTCCAGTCCTCACACTTGCAGCAAGTGCTTTAACCAGTCCCTGTTGTCTTTCCATTGGCACAGCAGCTGCACCTGAATCTACTGCTGTTTCAGCAGTAATTGCGGCTCTGCAGATACTGGCCTGCTTTCTCTGGCAGTGACCCTGTGAGACTTTCAGGTCCTGCTGAAACTGCCTCCTGCCACTGCCACCAATCTCATCTTTAACTAAATCTCTGTCATTCTATCTATCAGTAAAACTCAGGAGTCAGAGGCTGGGGTGAAAACCTGCTGGCTCAGAGAGGCTGAGGAACGACTAGCTCATCACAGGTGTCTCCTTCCACTCCACCAAACAAAAAGACTGCCAAACTCAAAGTCCCTCCCTACTACTTCTGCATGCCTCTCTATTTGTTTTCCAGACTCCCTCTGATGCTCTGATTACTTTCTGTCAACTAGTTGCTGGCTCTGTCTCTTGAAGCAAGGTTGATTTTATTTAATTAACACAAACCACAAACTCAGGGTTTACATTGTGACTGAATATCCTACAACACTCAGACCTCAGTTCCTTTGTTTTGTTAGAAAGAGGGTTTGACGTAGTCTACGCTTTCAAACTTGATGTGCACTGAGGCTAACTTTGATCTCCCTGACTCCTGGGAGCTAGGATTAGTGATGTGCGCTGTCATACCCACCTTACTTTATTTCTTGAATTCCCAGGTCTGCCTGAGCCCCAACTAAATCAGTTTGTGGAATGAGGATTCAGGAGAGTCATCGCCATCCTGGTCTCCTGGTGAAGTACCACTACAGTGAAGAAAACACAGGCATTATGGGTAGCACTACAAACACAGGCATCATGGGTAGCACTACAAACACAGGCATCATGGGTAGCACTACAAACACAGGCATTATGGGTAGCACTACAAACACAGGCATCATGGGTAGCACTACAAACGCAGGCATTATGGGTAGCACTACTGGGGATCTGAGTCCTCCCAGCTTGTTTCTAGACCTTGCAGCTGCACCAACACAGAGCCTATAATCCACTGCTGAGGGAAATTTCAGTGTTGGACGCATCCAGGCTCAGCAAGAAAGAATACCGTAATTAATTGATTAGAGATGTCTTCCACAAACAAGGAGCTTGGGAGCTGCAACTCTAAGCACACAAGCAAACAAAGAATGATGAACATTAAAAACTTGTACTGTGGGGGCTGGAGAGATGACTCAGTGGTTAAGAGCACTGGCTGCTTTTGTAGGAGGCCCAGGTTCAGTTCCCAGCACCCTCATGGTAGCTCACAACTGTCTGTAACTCCGCCTCCAGGAATCCTACACCCTCCTTTGGCCTCTGTGGGCTCTATACATATACACCACACACCCCTCCCAAAAACATACACATGATCAAAATAAAATAAATGTATTTATGTATTTATTTTGAGACAGGATCTCTCTATTATGTAGCTTTGGTTATCCTGAAATCTGTTCTGTAGACCAGACTGGGGTCCATTTGGAGTCCTGAGATTAAAGATGTATATTACCAAGCCTAAGGTCCAGCACTGAAAAAAAAAGAACAAAAGGGGGCTAACAAGGCTAACAAGATGATTTAGCTAATGAAAGCAATTGCCACCAAAGCTGAAGACTTGAGTTCAGTCTCTAGAATCTTCAAGATAAGAGGAAACAACCTTTGTGGGCATGTGACCCCTACACACACATTAAATAAATAAAACTTGTTAGAAGCTTGTTGATGTGGGATTCCCCTCTGTATGCTGTGAATACCTCTGGTTAATAAAGAAACAGGCTTGGCCTGTTGATAGGGCAGAACTTAGCTAGGCAGGGAAAACTAAACTGTATGCTGGGAGAGAGAAGGCAGAGTCAGAGAGAAGCCATGAAGCCCCTCTGGTCACAGACACTGGAACTTTGCCAGTAAGCCACTGCCACATGGTGATACACAGATTAATGGAGATGGGTTAAATTCAAATGTAAGAGTATCCAAGAAGAAGCTAGAGCTAATGGGCCAAGCAGTAATTTAATTACTACAGTTTTTGTGTGATTATTTCTGGGCTGAGCGTCCAGGAAACAAACAAGCAGCTTCCTTCAACAGCTGGTAAGGCAGAAAGAAAAAAAAAAAGAAGGGAAAAAAGAAAAAGAATAGTTTGTTATTTTTTTAAAGACAGAGTTTCTCTATGTAGCCTTGGCTGTCCTGGAACTCACTATGTAGACCAGGCTGACCTCAAACTCAGAAATCTGCCTATCTCTACTTCCCGAGTGCTGGGATTAAAATCAAATTCTAAAATGGGGCCGGGTGGTGGTGGCACTCGGGAGGCAGAAGCAGGTGGGTCTCTGTGAGTTTCAGGACAGCCTGGTCTACAAGAGCTAGTTCCAGGACAAGCTCCAAAGCTACAGAGAAACCGTGTCTTGAAAAACCAAAAAATAAAAACAAAAACAAACAAACAAAAAATTGCTTTTAAAAAATAAATAAAATGAGTAAAAGAGGGATTGGAGTATAGCCTAGTTATCTAGTTATCTAGTTATCTAGTTATCTAGGGCTCACTCAGCATAACCAAGGCCTTGTGTTCTATCCCTGGCACTGAAAAAAAAAAAAGCAAAATATTTGAACTAATATGTTCAAAGAAGGTGCAAAATGGTGAGTCCACCACTGTGGTCACTAAGGAAATGCAAATCAACACCACTGTGACATGTCGTTGTTGGATCCACCGGGACAACTTTCTACATGAGCTAGACAATACCAAGTGTTGGCAAGGTCACAGAGGAATTGGATCCCACTTACACTGCTGGTGGGAAAGCAGCTGGGCAGCTGTGGAAAATGACCTGGCAGGTTCCCAGTAAGCTGACAGAACCAGCCACATCACTCAGCAGTCCCCTTCAGGCATATACCCAAGAGAACTGAAAACAAATATCCAAACAAAATGCATGTGAGAGTGCATAACTGCTTTCTTCATGGTGCCCGAAGGGTGGAGACAATCCAAAGGATCATGGCATGGAAGGGCCACTGCTGGGCATGCCTGTAGTCCCAGCACTCAGCAGCCAAGACTGAGGATGCTGGAATCAAGGTCAGGCTAGGCTACGGTGTTCTGTTTTATTTTTTGTGCCTAGGTCTTTTGCTTGCATCTCTGTCTATGCACCATTCGTGAGCCTGGTGCCTGAGAGGGCCAGAAGGCATAGGATACCCCCAGAAGTAGTTACAGAAGGTTGCAAGCAGCCACATAGGCACTGAGAATCAGTTCTCTGGAAGAGTAATCAGCGATCTTAGCCACTGAGCCATCTCCCCAGCCCCTAAGCTATGGGTTCTTTGTTTGTTTGTTTGTTTTTAACAAACTAAGAGAAACAAAAATGGACATCCCTAGAAAATATTACAGAAATTTTAAAAAGTCCATCATGAGGCTGAAGTCACAAAAGGCCACACATTTTATGGTTCCATTTCATGACATTTCTAGAATGCATACATGTATACAGACAGATTAGAAAGAACAATGGTTGCATGAATCTCAGCAGGTATCCTAGTTATTCTTCCTGTTTCTGTGCTAAAAGCCAAACAAAAGCAACTCAAAGGAGAAGTGGCTTCTTTTAGCTCACAGTTCCAGGTACAATCTGCCACAGCAAGGCAGCAGGAGTGTGAAGCAGCTGATCACAGCACATCCACAACCAGGAAAGAACACAATGGCTGTGTGCCTACTACTACTCAGCTTGTTTCCTGTGTTTCATACAGTGCAGGAGTTCCCTGATCAGGAAATGATTGCACTATAATTAAGATTGGTCTCCCTACATCAATTAATGTAATCAGATAATCCCTGTATAGGCATGCCCAGAGGCCCATTTCCCAAATGATTCTAGATTCTATTAAGGGCTGAAGAGATGCTCAGCAATGAAGAGCTGCTGTGGGATGATGCTCTTGTACTCTGTAAAGATTTGTCACTTGTATTGGTTTAATAAAACATAGTGGCCAGTAGCCAGGCAGGAAGTATAGGTGGGGTGACCAGAGTAGGAGAATTCTGGGAAGGGAAAGGGAAACATGCAGTCGCAAGCCAGACACAGAGGAAACAATATGAGAATGCGTTACTGAGAAAAGGAACCGAGCCTCGTGGCTAAACATAGACAAGAACTGTGGTTAATTTAAGTTGTGAGAGCTAGTTAATAATAAGTCTGTGCTAATAAACCAAACATTTTATAATTAATATAAGCCTCTGTCTGTTTCTTTGGGACTGAAAAGTTGTGGGACAAGTCCCATTCCATGGGGTTCAGTGCCCTCTTCTGACCTCTAGGTATCAGGCATGCACCATAAATACAAACATGCAGGCAAAATACTCATGCACATTTTTTTAATCTATAAAACACACACTTACATCCAATGATTCTGGGTGTGTTGGTTCACAACTTTAATTCTAATACTCTGGATGCAAAACCAGGCAGATCTCTGGGAGCTTAAAGCCACCATGGTCTACATGATGTTCTAGACCAACCCAGTCTACACTGTGAGATCCTGTCTCAAAAACTGAAAAGCAAATATCAAATGGGTTAGCAAAACGACTCAATGGATAAAGACTCTTGCCACCAAAACTGATCATCTGAGTTTGATCCTGGAACCCACATGGTGGAAGGATCCTCCTGTTTCTGCCTCCACAGAGCTGGTATTACAGGTCCATGTCATCATACCTGGCTTTTTTATATGGATGCCTGGGATTGAATGTGGGTCTTCAGCTTCTTTACCAAGGGCTTTATGAGCTAAGCCATCTACCAAGCACCTTCTTTTTTAGTTTTGGAATAGGGTCTCATCTGGCAGTGAGTGGGCACGCCTTTAATCCCAGCACTCAGGAGGCAGAGGCAGGTGAATCTCTTCAAGTTTGAGGCCAGCCTGGTCTACAGAGTGAGTTCCAGGACAGGCTCCAAAGCTACAGAGAAACCCTGTCTTGAAAAACCAAAATAAATTAAAAAATACTTGGAAGTCTCGAGTTCTAGAAACATCCCAATATTAGGTAAACCAGGAGACATAGATTCCCTAATGATAGAATTAAATTCATTAAATGAAAATAAAATGCACAAAACAACGAAATGCGGGAGAAAGTTCAGTCTGGGACATTATCAAGCTTTTCACTGTGGCAGTGCTAGGTAACAAGAGGGACCAAAACTCAGCCATTTACAACAGCATTTTCTACTAGATCATAGGTCTATGAGTCAATGTGAGCCAATTGGACTAGCTGGACTTGCAGGTTCTGATTCTGACCCCAAGCACCTCTTGCATTTACCAGGAGGGAGCTCTTCTGGTAGACAGTGTTGTGTGACACTCTTCCTGAAGAGACATGAACCAAAAGTCTACTCACCCCAGATAAGGAACTGATGACAGACAAAAGTAAGGATCCCACCGGGTCCATCTTGGTGGGTTTTGTTTAGGTTATGAACAGGAGTATGGGTAAAGGATTTGGTGTAGGAGGGTCTTCTGTCTATGTGTTACTTTCATTGGTTAAATAAAGAGACTGCCTTGGCCTTTTGATAGGGCAGAAAAATTAGGTGGGTGGAGTAGACAGAACAGGATGCTGGGAAGAAGGCAGGAGAGAGAGCCGCCATGAAGTCACCAGAGTCAGACATGTTGAACCTTTCCTGGTAAGCCATGGCCTTGTGGTTCTACACAGATTATTAGAAATGGGTTGAATCAAGATGTAAGAATTAGCCAAGAAGAGGCTCAATATAATGGGCCAGGCAGTAATCTAATTAATACAATTTCCGTGTGGTTATTTCGGGGGTTAAGCTAGCCAGGTGCTGGGATGCAGCCCGCCGCTCTGTACAACAAGGATTAGTTGGTTGTTTGAATGAATGATATGTCCCCCATATTCTTGGGCATTTGAATATTTGGTCCTCAGATGATGTCGCTGTTTAGGGAGGTTAGGAAGTGTGGCCTTTCCGGAAGAAGTGCAGCAATGGGGCAGGCCTTGGCATTTCAGAGCCACCTGCCATCTCCTCTGCTTGCTTCTTGTAGCTGGAGAAGCTGGTGCTGCTGCCATGCCGCCTGCTGTGATGGTGATGGTGATGGATTCTTAGCCCTGTGAAACTATAAGCTTACCGTAAACTCTTCTGTGATTATCTTGGCCATGGTGCTCTATCACAGCGGGGGGGGGGGGGGAATGTGACTATAGGAGTCATTGACAGGAGCAGAATTGACAAAGACAAGCTACAAAAGCCTGCCCCAGCGTAGGTGGTGGCTCACAAGACTGGAGCACACTGCACAGCCTGGAGGCAGCTTGACAGAGTAGAGAGTGGTTGTTCCGGGTAGCTCAGCTGGCCTTTTGCCTCTTCTAGAGAGTGTGACCGATTTTTGCTTTTCCAGGTAGATTGGCTGTTGCTTAGAGTCTTCTAGTATTTCTCAGCAGTCCTTACTGCTACAGAAACATGAGGAGAGAACTGGAGTTATTGAGTTGTTTACTTCCTAGTGGAATGGAATGTGTCAGCTCCCTTTAGAACAACCTGTGCCTTGTGGAATGTCCTCCTTAGGTGTCTATTGCTGTGACGAAACTATGACCACAGCAACTTGAGGAGGAAAGTCTTTATTTGGTTTACACTGCCACAGCACTGGTCACCATCAAAGGAAGTCAGGACAGGAAGCTCAGACAAGGCAGGAACCTAGAAGCAGGAACTGATGCGGAGGCCATGGAAGGATGCTGGGTTTTGGCTTACTTGCCGTGGTGTTCACTGCCTTCTTTTTTACAGAAGCCCAGGGATGGCCCAACTCACAATGGGCTGGGCCCTCCCCCATCAGTCACTGATTAAGAAAATGTACAAATACTCATCTTAAGGAGGCATTTACTTTTATTTTTATTTCTTATATTGTTTTGGTTTGGTTTGGTTTTCGAGACGGGTTCCTCTGTGTAGTTCTGGCTGCCCTGGAACTTGCTCTGTAGACCAGGCTGGCCTCCAACTCAGATCCACCTGCCTCTGCCACCACTGCCAGGCAGCGTCATTTTCTTAACTGAAACTCCCTCCTTATGGCTCAGATGGAAAGGAATCCTGGCAGCTAGGAGCCAAGGAATGCTGAGTGTTAAAGCCTGGATGGAAAATATTCTGGCAGTCGGGAACCAAGGAATAGCACAGGTCTCAGTAAGGGTAGCAGTTTACAGCCCTGCCTCGGGGGAAGGCTTCCCCAATGGAAGAGCTCCACTCTGGCAGGAGAGGGCTTCCCCAGCGAAACTGTTACAGTTTGGCTCTCCTGCCCCGCAGGTAGCAACTCTGCTCTGCTAGGGGAAGGTTTCCCCAGCCGAAGTGTTACAATCCTGCTCTGTTCCACTCTACTCTGGTCTAGTTCCAGGGAAAAGTTACTTCTCTCCTCTGCTCCATTCCTGCAAAAGAAGATCTTTCTGAAACCTCACTCAAGAGATTCATTGGGAGGGAAGAATCCAGGAGCATGGCTGCCTCTGCCAGGCTGGAAAAAGGGCAGCAGCAAACTAAGCAGGTACAGGGTTTATATAGGGTTTCTTAGGGGCAGATTATTTTTCCAGAGAGATTTTCAGGGTGGGAATTGGTCAGATTTCAGTCCCTTGAGCTCAGATTGGCTAGATCTCGTGGCCAGGGATTGGCTGGTTTTCTGCTCAGCGATTGGTTTGCTTCCCTGCACAGGAACTGGTTGGTTTTCTGCTTAGTTGGACAATGAAGATTTGGCTCTGGTTTCAGGGTCAGTGTGTGTGTGTCTTTCTCTGGCCCTTTTTTGCCTTTTGGCTCTAATTTCAGGGCCAAGGTATATCTCTTTCACTGGTTCTGATTCTAGGGCCAAAGTGTGTTTCTTTGACTCTGGTTTCAGAGTCAGGGTGCATTTCTTTGGTTCTGGGTTCAGGGCTAAAGTATTTCTTTCATTGGCTCTAGTCTCAGAGCCAGGGTGGGTTTCTTTGGCTGGCTCTGGTGTCAGGGCCAGGGTGGGTTTCTTTGGCTGACTCTGGTTTCAGGCTAGGGTGGGTTTCTTTGGCTGGCTCTGGTGTCAGGGCCAGGGTGGGTTTCTTTGGCTGACTCTGGTTTCAGGCCAGGGTGGGTTTCTTTGGCTGACTCTGGTTTCAGGCCAGAGTGGGTTTCTTTGGCTGGCTCTGGTTTCAGGGCCAGGGTGGGTTTCTTTGACTGGCTCTGGTGTCAGGGCCAGGGTGAGTTTCTTTGGCTGGCCCTTTTTCTCTACATCCTCTACTCAATTTGACTTTAGTTTCTGCCAAGGTGATATAAAACTATCTGGAAGGCAATTGCTACACAACAGACAGCATGAACACAAGAAGCCAAACCACAGCTCCCAATGTAGGAAAGTTTTAGTGTGTGTGAATGGGGGGGGGGGGGAACTTAGCTTTTTTAGGAAAACTCATACTCTACTGGTCAAGGCAAGCCACATGGTCAAGGAGCTAAGCCACTATTCACTTCCTAATGAAAAGTTCTCTATAGTCTCCAGGTGGTGGGCTGGAATGTGATCCACCTGCAGCAAGGTGGAAGAGTCCCTTTGATCTCTGGTGGTGCTTTAACCATAAACTTGGTGTTTGTGCTCTCAAACAGATGCTGTTGGACAGGCCAAGAGGGATGCTCTGATTAGTTTACGTAACTGATGCATTAGGAAATGAGAGGCCTGAGAAATAACTCAACAGTTAAGAGCGCTTGCTGCTCTTGAATGTAGCACAAATTCTAATTGGTATTATTAGTAAAAACCCAGAGTCAGATATAGGGGTTAATGCGGAAGATCAAAGAAGCAGAAGGGCCAGTCAGTAGAGAGTTCTTACCTCTACCAATGCACAGACCAAAGGGGCAATCCTGTCCTCAGACTGCTTTCTCAGACTGCATCCTCAGACTGCACTGCTCCTGAGACTGCATTGAGCTCCTGTCTCCTCTCGCCCTACATTCCTCTCTCTGCTCAGCCATATCACTCCTGTCTCCACCTCCCTAGTGCTGGGGTTATAGGTGTGGGATCTCAAGTGCTGGGATTACTTTCGTGTGAGCTGTTTCTCTTTTAGGCTGGATCAATTTCATGTAGCCCAAAGTTGTCTTGAACTAACAGAAATCCATCTGCCCTGCCCCTCACCCCCCAAAAAACTTTTGGGATTAAAGGTATATGCCACCACTGCCCGGCTTCTAGTAGCTTAGCTCTGTACTCTGATCTTCAGAAAAGCTTTATTGTTTTAAAAAAAAAAATGAATGAAACTTATGCCCTGGCAATGCTGTACAGGAAGGTAGATGAAGCATTTTTCCAGAATTTGGTTAGTACTCTATATATCATGACAAAAAGGTTAATATGTGTATGTGCATAGTGATATTTCATTTGTATTTTAATAAATAAAACTTGTCTGAAGAACAGAGCACAAAATAGTCACACTAGTCAGCCATACAAGTCAGGCAGTGGTGGCTCACACCTCTAATCCCAGCAGCCACACTAGTTAGCTATAGAGGCCAGGCTGTGGTGGTGCACACCTTTAATCCCAGTCCTAGAGAGGAATATAAAGCAGAATAAGTCAGGCATTCACCCTCTTTCAGTCTAAAGATTAAACAGAGGTAAGAACTCTCTAGTGGCTTGGCAGCTTTGCTATTCTGATCTTCAGGTTGAATCCCAATATCTGTCTTTGGGTTTTTATTATTTGTGCTACATACATATATTACTCCTACAAATTTTGAAATTATCTGGCGCAAGTGAGAAGGAAACACGAACACACAACAAACCTTCTTAGGAGTTTATTAGAGGGGGTGTGTACAGGCCTGGGGAATCGGTTTGCAGAGAGAGAGAGAGAGAGAGAGAGAGAGAGAGAGAGAGAGAGAGAGAGAGAGAGAACTTTGAAAGGGAGATAGAAAAGGAAGGAACTAAGGCTGAAAGCTGAAGATCAGCCTGACTCAGAGGACAGGGGAGGGAGTGGGCGTGGCTTGTCTCTTAAAGAGACAGGACAGATCATTACATTCCCATCTCTTTTTTATAATAAAAAGGCGGGAGGTCATGCACCACAGGTTAAAGGAATTGGGGTGGCAGGTTCTCAAGACTGCTTCTTGCATTTTTGCAGGCGTTGCTTCTTGGGGGGGGCGGGGGAGGAACCTGAGAAAGCTGAGTGCTGGTCACATCCTAGCATAGCTGGGATCTGTTTGTTCCTGTCGGGTGCTTGTGGTATGAAAATGTCTGGTATCTCTTACACCTGTTTAAGGTATTGGCAGAACAGAGGACAAAGTTAAGTCTAGGAAAAAAAAATTAGGACCAGGGAATTGAGAGGGGTGTATCTGACCTGTTTAAGGTGGATCCTTCAATTTGGCTCCCTAGAACTCACAAGAATTCTTTGGGTTTGTGAAAAAAGAAGAAGTTTTAGACACATACATTGTGTAAACAGTAGCACATTTATGTCAGAATGACCGTGACAGATGTTTTTCCATAGTGAAAAGTATCTTTGAGACTATGGAAGGCAGCGTGAGAGAGAAATTTTTTTTTTTTTTTGGTTTTTCGAGACAGGGTTTCCCTGTAGTTTCTAGAGCCTGGTCCTGGAGCTAGCTCTTGTAGCCCAGGCTGGTCTCGAACTCACAGAGATCCGCCTGCCTCTGCCTCCCGAGTGCTGAGATTAAAGGCGTGCGCCACCACTGCCCGGCTGAGAGAGAAATTTAATAGCATGCACTTGTCCTCACAACTTAATAACTTGTATTTGTAATGTACTGAAATTTGTTTGGTGAAGTTGTCCTTTTAAACTGACAAAACCTCTCAGCTATCAAACTGCATCAGAGATCTTTGAGAAAGATAAAACTTTACTTGAGTTACTGATTAAAAAACGACAGAGAACTTACTTGGTTGGCACCTACAACTGCTCCTCAGGGTCCTCCATGGTCGCTGAGGGTCATATTTTTCTTTTGCTGTTTAGCACAGGGCCTGCCAGGTTCCAGAAGATCCTATGGGCTAAGAAATCTGTAGGAAGACAAGCCTGCCTTGACCTGAGCAGCTAGGCTGTTGATTCCAGCAATTCTATTCGCTGTCTGGAGATCTTCAGTTTAGATGAAGAGACAGAAACAAAACCCTTCCCCACCCCTAATTTTGAGGAGATTCTCTTTTGGCAAGTCATATCTGATCAAATGAAAATCATTTATTAGTTTTATAGGTTAGCTTAAACAGCCATGCTGTTTAATGAACTATTGTCTCTTCTAATTAAGAGGTGTCTCTTGTTCAAATAGAATATTTATCAGTTTTGATGGTATCCATAGCTTCTCTTTTCCTATGGATACAAATGCAAAACCCCTTACCCATAGTAACATATATCCTGGTTTTCATTCTGAGGTCAACACTTCTATAAAGTATACAAGTGTATCTAATTTAATCCACCCTTCTTCTTCTACATACAAGAAACACATCTCAACCTCAAAGACAGACATCATCTCAGAGTAAAGGGTTGGAAAAAAAAAAAAAACCACAATGAAATGAACCTAAGAAACAAGCGGGTGTAGCTATCCTAATATCTAACAAAATAGACTTCAACTAAAATCAGTCAAAAGAGACAAAGAAAGTCATTTTATGTTAGTCACAGGAAAAATCCATCAAGAGGAAATCTCAATACTGAACACCTATGCCCCAAATACAAGGGCACCCTCATATGTCAAAGAAACACTTCTAAAGCTTAAATCATGCATTAAACCCCACACACTAATAGTGGGGGACTTCAACACTCCCCTCTCACAACTGGACAGGTCAGTCAGACAAAAAAAATGAACAGAGAAATAAGAGAAATAACAGATGTTATGACTCAAATGGACTTAACAAACATCTATAGAATATTCCATTCAAACAGAAAAGAATATACCTTCTTCTCAGCACCTCATGGAAACTTCTCAAAAATTGATCACATACTCGGTAACAAAACAAACCTTAACAAATACAAAAAAAAATTGGAATGACCCAATGTACCTTATCAGATCACCATGGTTTAAATCTAGAAGTCAACAGCAATACTAATTCCAGAAAACCCACAAACACATGGAAATTAAGCAGTGATCACCTGAATGGGTCAAGGAAGAAATAAGGGGAGAAATTAAAGACTTTCTAAAATTCAATGAAAATGACCACACAACATATCCAAATTTATGGGACACAATGAAAGCAGTGTTAAGAGAAGAGTTCAATGCCTACATAAAGAAGCTGGAAAAATCCCACACTAGTGAATTAACAGACATTTAAAAACTTTAGAATAAAAAGAAGAAAACTCACCTAAGAGAACTAGATGACAGGAAATAATCAAATTGAGAGCTGAAATCAACAAAATAGAAACAAACAAAACAACACAAAGAATCAATGAGACAAAGAGTTGGTTCTTCGAGAAAATCAACAAAATAGACAAACCTTTATCCAAACTAACCAAAAGGCAGAGAGAGAATGTCCAAATTAACAAAATTAGAAATGAAAAGGGGGACATAACAACAGACATGGAGGAAATACAGAGAATCATCAGGTCATATTTAGAAAATGTGTACTCCACAAAATTGGAAAACTTAAAGGAAATGGACAACTTTCTGGATAAATATCACTTACCAAAATTAAATCAAGACCAGATAAGCAAATTAAACAGACCTATAACTGCTGAAGAAATTGAAACAGTCATCAAAGGTCTCTCAACCAAAAAAAGCCCAGGACCAGATGGTTTCAGCTCAGAGTTCTACAAGACTTTCAAAGAAGAACTAATACCAATACTCCTCAAATTATTCCACACAATAGAAACAGAAGGAACAATTCCAAACTCTTTTTTTTTTAGATTTATTTATGAATACAGCTTGCATGTATGTCTACACACCAGAAGAGGGCAGCAGATTTTATAATAGATGGTTGTGAGCCACCATGTGATTGCTGGGAATTGAACTCAGGACCTCTGGAAGAGCAGCCAGTGCTCTTAACCTCTGAGCCATCTCTCCAGCCCCCTCCAAACTCTTTTTATGAGGCTACAATTACCATGATACCCAAACCACAGAAAGAAATTACGGACCAATCTCACTCATGAACATTGATGCAAAAATACTAAATATATACTGGCAAATCGAATCCAAGAACACATCAAAACCCTTATCTACCATGATCAAGTCGGCTTCATCACAGAGATTCAGGGATGGTTCAACATACAAAAATCTGTCAACGTAATCCACCATATAAACAAGCTGAAAAATAAAAACCACATGATCATCTCAGTAGATGCCAAAAAAGCTTTTGACAAAATACAACATACCTTCATGATAAAGGTCTTGGAGAGAGCAAGGATACAAGGAATATACCTAAGCATAATAAAGGCAATATACAGCAAGCCAACAGCCAACATCAAACTAAATGGAGAGAAACTCCCAGAGATTCCACTGAAATTAGGAACAAAAGACAAGGTTGTTCAATCTCTCCATATCTATTCAATATAGTTCTTGAGGTCCTAGCTAGAGCAATAAAACACCAAAAGGTGATCAAGGGGATACAAATCAGAAAAGAAGAAGTCAAACCCTCACTGTTTGCTGATGATATGATAGTTTACATATGCGATCCCAAAAATTCTACCAAGGAACGTCTACAACTCTTAGCAGGATACAAGATTAACTCAAAAAAATCAGTAGCCCTCCTGTACACAGATGATAAAAGGGCTGGGGAATAAATCAGAGAATCAACACCCTTCACAATAGCCACAGGTAGCATAAAATATCTCGGAATAACTATAACCAAATAAGTGGAAGACTTGTACGACAAGAATTTTAAATCTTTAAAGAAAAAAATTGAAGAAGACACCAGAAAGTAGAAAGATCTCCCATGCTCTTGGATAGTCAGAATTAACATAGTAAAAATGGAAATCTTACCAAAAGCAATCTACAGATTCAACGCAATGCCCAGCAAAATCCCAGCAAAATTCTTTATAGACCTTGAAAGAACAATACTCAACTTTATATGGAAAAGCAAAAAACCCAGGATAGCCAAAACAATCTAGTACAATAAAAGAACTTCTGGAGGCATCACAATCCCTGACTTCAAACTCTACTACAGAGCTACAGTTCTGAAAAGAGCCTGGTATTGGCATAAGAACAGACAGGAGGACCAATGGAACTGAATAGAAGATCCAGATATTAATCCACATACCTTTAAACACCTGATTTTTGACAAAGAAGCAAAAAATACCAAATGGAAAAAAAGAAAGCATATTTAATAAATGGTGCTGACATAACTGGATATTAACATGTAGAAGAATGAAAATAGACCCATATCTATCACAATGCATAAAACTCAAGTCCCAATGTATCAAAGACTTCAACATAAAGCCAGCCACACTGAACTTTATAGAAGAGAAGGTGGGAAATACATTTGAATGCATTGGCACAGGAGACCACTTCCTAAATATAACCCCAGCAGCACAGACATTGAGAGAAATAATAAATTGGACCTCCTGAAACTGAAAAACTTCTATAAAACAAAGAACATGTTCAATAAGACAAAACGGCAGCCTCCGGAATGGGAAAAGATCTTCACTAACCCCACATCAGACAGAGGTCTGATCTCCAAAATATACAAAGAACTCAAGAAATTGATCATCAAAAGAACACATAATTTAATTTTCAAAAAATGAAGTACAGACCTAAACAGAGAACTCTCAACAGAGGAATCTAAAATCGCTGAAAGACACTTAAGAAAATATCAAACTAAATGGACATCCTTAGTTATTGGAGAAATGCAAATCAAAACTCTGAGATTCCATCTTACACCTGTAAGAATGGCCAAGATCAAAAATACTGATGACAACTTATGCTGGAGAGGTTGTAGGGAAAAGCAAACACTTCTGAATTGCTGGTAGGAGTGCAAGCTGGTACAACCCCTTTGGATATCAGTATGGCGATTTCTCAGAAAGTTAGGAAACAACCTTCCTCAAGACCCAGTAATACCTCTTTTGGGTATATATCCAAAGGATGCTCAATCATGCCATAAGGACATGTGCTCAACTATGTTCATAGCAGCTTTATTTGTCATAGCCAGAACCTGGAAACAATCTAAATGCCCCTTGACCAAAGAATGGATAAAGAAAATGTGGTACATTTATACAATGGAGTGCTGCACAGCAGAAAAAACAACATCTTGAATTTTTGCAGGAAAATGGATGGAGCTAGAAAACATCATTTTTAGTGAGGTAACCCAGACACAGAAAGACAATTATCACATGTACTCACTCACAGGTGGTTTTTAAACATAAAGCAAAGAAAACCAGCCTAAAAACCACAATCCCAGAGAACTTAGACAACAATGCGGACACTAAGAGAGACTTACATAGATCTCTTACATTACATACATTAATCTACATGGGAAGTAGAAAAAGACAAGATCTCCTGAGTAAATTGGAAACATGGGGACCTTGGGGGACGGTTGAAGCAGGGAGGGGAGAGGCAGGGAGGGGAATAGAGAAAAATGTAGACCTCAATAAAAGAAAGTCCAAGGCAGGACCATACAAGGACATAAAAGCTGCCATATTTTAAATAATAAGGATGGAAGTGAATTTATAATCCCTGAAAAAACTGATTTATAGGATTTAAAATGCAATTCTGAGTTTGCATAAGTTTGTTCCATAAGCTCTATGGGTGGGGAAAATATTCAAAATTAATGTCGCTTGAATTTTCAGTGTGATTTTATTTTAAAAGTAAGTTGTTTTAATTTTAGCATATGTGTATGTGTGTTTATGTGTGCACACATGTGTGTATAAGCCTGTGGAGGCCAAAAACAGGCATCAGATCCCTTGGAGCTGGAGTTACAGGGTTTGTCAGCTGCCTCACCTAGATGCTGAGATCTGAGCTCCAAGGATGATACTGAGCAGGAAGCACTGAGCCATGTTCATCCCCTCAATGTGATTTTAAATACGTATGTAACTTAAATTAATAAACTAAATACTAATGGTTACCACTTTTTTTTAAAAAAAGCAGTATGCAATCTATTTTTGAGGGTATTTATCATCCCTTTCTGTTTATTTAGCATCTCCTTTAGAGTTCGATTTGATTTTTCTATAACTGCCTGCCCTATAGAATTGTGTCATATACCTGTAATATGCTTTATATTATAATAAGCAAAAAAACTGTTTTATTTGTTTACAGACATATGCTGGAGCATTGTCTTTCTTTATTTGTACAGGTATACCCATGATGGCTATAACTTCTAGCAAATGTGTGATTACTGAATCAACCTTTTCTGAACTCAGAGCAGTTGCCCATCAAAAACCTGAATAGGTATCAATGATGTGGCATGCATATTTTAGTTTTTCAAATTCTACAAAATGGAACACATCCATCTGCCAGATTTCATCCCTTTGAGTACCCTTTGAGTTACTTACTGAAGGTAGTGTGTTTGGTTGTATAAAGAACAAGTAGGACATTTCCTTGGTTTGTTGCCACATGATGGAAAAGTCTTTTAAACCTTTATTATTGACAAGATGTTTTCTATGGAATTCCGAGGCCTCTAGCACATTCCCAATCAACAGTCAATCAATTTCTTCATTACCTTGTGCTAGAGAGCCTGGCAGACCTGTATGGGATCAGATGTGTATTACATATATGGAATGATTTTTATTCCTGATAATTTTTTGTAACTAAATAAATAATAAATTCAATTCTGTATCCTTTGGTATAAATTCAGCAGTTTCATTATGCAAAACAACTCTTTCTGTATATTGCAAATTGGTAACTATGTTGAGAGGTTCTCTAAAATCCCTTAGTACCATGAGAATAACATACAATTCTGACTTTTGAACAGAATGGTAAGTAAGGGCTTTGATCCATACTACTTAGATTTCTGATTTGTAACCTGCCTTTCCTGATTTATTTGCATCAGTACAGAATGTAGGGGCTCCGGTTATTGATGTGTCCTGTACAATGTGAAGAAGGATCCAGTTAGTTTTCTTTATAAGTTGAATTCTCTTCCTTTTAGGATATTTGTTATTAATCTCTCCCCAAAAATTACTACAAACTCTTTTCCAGGGTTCACTTTCTTCCCATAATTTTTCAATTTCATCATTATTAAAAGGTACTATAATTTCTGCTAGGTCTATTCCTGCTAATTGACAAAGTCTCAATTTTCCTTTTTAGAATTAATTCAGAGACTTTTACCACATAAGTTTTTAATTGTTTACTCGGTTTATATGGTAAAAAAAAATCTATTCTAAGATAATATCTTCCCTCTGCATTAAAATTTCTGTAGGGGAATACTTAGACGGCAATATGAACAGCATGCAGTTAAACTTTTGATTCACTGGATCCACATGTGCATTCTGTAATTTCTCTTCCAACAAAGCCAATTCTCTCTCTGCTTCAGCTGATAAGTTCCTGGGACTATTTAAGCCCTTGCTACCCTATAAGGTTTGGAACAAATTACTCAGTTCACCAGAACCTATCGCAATAATGGGCCAGATAGGAAATGTCTCCTAGCAATCTTTGAAAGTAATTAATAGTCTACAATAGATCTCTCATAATTTGTACCTTTTTGTAAATCTATTTTATAGCCTAAATAATCAATAGAATCTCCTCTTTGTATTTTTTCAGGAGCAATTTGTAATCTGCAACAAGGCAAAATTTTCATTACTTCTTTTCAAAGTATCTGCATTTGAATCAGATTATAAAATGCAATCCATGTAATGGCAAATCATAGACTGAGGAAATTGCTTACATATTATTTCCAATGGCTGCCATACAAAATACTGGCACAGAGTGGGGCTATTTAATATTCTTTATGGGAGAACCTTCCAATGATATCTCTTAGCAGACTGAGAGTTATTATAAGTAGGCAGTATAAAGAAAATATCTTTTTATTTCTTGTAAAGATACAGTGAAGAAACAACCTTTTGAATCAGTAACTTTAAGAGGCCGTCTTTTAGGCAATGGAGAAGGCAAAGGAATCCAGACTATAGAGAGCCATTGACTGAATCACCTTATTAACAACTCTTAGATCTGTTACCATTTTTCAGATTTCTTTTTAATAACAAATACAGGAGAATTCCAAGAGCTGGTTGATTCTTCAATATGGTGAGCATCTAGCTGCTCTGTACCAGCTGTACTAAAGCCTTCAGTTTCTCTATTGTTAAAGACCACTGCTTAACCCAAATAGGTTTGTCTCTCAACCATTTTAAAGGTAGGGCCGTTGGTGCTTTGAAAGATTGGCAGCTGCTGTGCCCTGTTCGTGTACAGCCCAAATGGTTGATGAATGTTTTTATACTATCTTGCAATATTTTTCCCAGAAACACACGTTAATTTATGGTTTGTTTCTAAAATTAAGGAAATGTTAATCTGAGTATTCCATTGCTGTAACAAATCACATCTCTACAAATTCATTGCTTTGTGAGACACATATGGCTTTAATTTCCTCTCTGTCCTTCTGGCCCCTATATATTTGACCCATATTGCACACTGTTTTACCTGAAATAAACTCCCAATCCCTAAAAATTGAACGTTTACTTCCTGAAGAGGCCAATTTGGATGCCAAGATTCTGGTGCAATTACCGTTATATCCACACCTGTTATCTGTCAGACCTTCAGTGACAATGTTATTTATTTGTATTTATAATTTTGGTCTTTGTTCGTTTATAGAAGTTTGCCAAAACACTTGCTTTATGGTTTTTCCTGAATTTTTGTTCTCTCTTCTATAGCTGTTCTATCATCCAGAGCAGTATGGTTTCTTATTATTGGCATTAGGTTCTTTAATTGCTCTGGGAAGAAGTTTCCTCCATGATGACAGGAAATGACTGAACTGAATTTGGCATGGGGGCCTGAGAGAGGCCCTTTAAGGAGTTTTCCAAAGGCAAAGAGTTACCTTGAATTTCCCTTGCTGATCTATGTTCATTAGTCCAATGCCTCCTTTGCTATACCTTCTGCACCATCCAGAGGGGAGGATCGTTCTGTTTGAATTTTGCTTAGAAAAACATTGATTCGCCGGGCGGTGGTGGCGCACGCCTTTAATCCCAGCACTCGGGAGGCAGAGGCAGGCGGATCTCTGAGTTCGAGTCCAGCCTGGTCTACAAGAGCTAGTTCCAGGACAGGCTCTAGAAACTACAGGGAAACCCTGTCTCGAAAAACCAAAAAAAAAAAAAAAAAAAAAAAAAAAAAAACATTGATTCTAGAACACCTTGTTTACAATCCCTTTTAAGGTGACCTTGTTTGCTGCAATTGAAACACTTGACATTTTGATTTTTCCTCAAACCTCTGGAAATCACCTGTCCTAGCCAAGCGTCATCATGGTCATGAGATTCAATATTGATTGTATCTCAGATTTACTCCTCCAAGGGTGCTGATATTGCCTTTAAAGGCCTAATTATCCTTTTGTATTGAGAATTAACATTTTCAAAATCCAGGGATTATTATTACAAATTATTATTTGTCTAGCTTATGAATTTGGTTTCATTCTATTTACTGCTAATGTCAATTTTTGTAAAAAAAAAAAATCAGTGAATCTTTCTTTTGGGCCCTGAATGACTTTAATAAATGGCTCAACCTTCTTTCCTACTTCAATTCTGTCCCAAGCATTTAAAGCTGCTGTATGGCCTAAAGCCAGGATGTGACCATCATATAGGGATTGCCTTTCTATAGTAGCATAATCTCCTTTTTCAAGAAGTTGATCTTGGGCGATTTCCATACCTCTAGCTCTATTCCATTGTGTAATGGTCTTAACCTCATCTTTCCACCAGGTCCTTCAATGTAATTGTCGACCAGGCTCCAAGTCTCCCCAGTGTTGAGGGATGGTTGTATTACAAGTTGAACATAGTTTAATATCTGCTTGACAAATGGTGAATGCATGCCATATGAGACTATCACTTCCTCTTATCTCCTTAAATCTAACATTGCCACAGGAGTCCAATTAGCTCTTACAGAGCTTCTATTATTTAGCAGATCCTGTAAGTATACTGGATATATTAAGGTTGGTTGTTTGAAAACCTTAGGCTGTTCTTCTCTAACCTTACAATGCAATTTCTCTGTCTGGGTTGAATATTTCTATGATCTGTTTTATTAAGTTTTTCTAAGGCCTGTATCTTTGGTCTCATACCAAAGAACTTTTTAAGAGCTAAACCAAGATTTATCAAAATGACAACAACAATTATCAAAAGGATAATTAACATTTTGTCAGTTCCAGTTGATTACCCCTTCATTTAATTGTTTCATTTTTAAATTATGCATTGCATAATCATACAGGGACCTAACTTTCTCCATTGTAATTTGGTTTACCATTTTTTAATGTGGGAAAAACTCTGTCTTTTAACTAATTCCCCCTTTAAGAATTCCCGCTTTCCTCCCAGATCTGCCCACAGTGACAATGCAATGTGAGGCTGACTGCTGCTGCCAAGAACAGTAGAAGCCTGACTGGATTTCCAGGCAGCGACCTCGTTTGGCGGGAGCCTGAGAAGAGGGTCCAGGGAAAGCCCACCAGGAGAGTATAAACGAAAACCGAGCCAGTAGGGCAGTGACTCTGGCCATGTGCAGCTCCAGCCTATGCTAGTGGCTGCAAAGTCACAGGTAAACATTTTGTCATGAATTTGTACCCCAAAAGTTGGACGCCAGGCATAACACTAATTCTAATTGGTATTATGGAGTAAAAGGTGAAGGATCAGAGAAGCAGATAGGTCAGTCACTAGAGTTCTTACCTCTGCTAATGCTCAGACCAAAGGGGAGATCCTGTCCTCAGACTGCATCCTTAGATTTCTTTAGATTGATTGCTTCCTCAGACTGCACTTCTCCTCAGACTACAATGAGCTCCTGTCTCTCCCTACCTTATATTCTTCTCTCTGCCCAGCCATATCACTCCTGTCTCAACCTCCCGAGTGCTAAGAATAAAGACATGTGATCCCAAGTGCTGGGATCACCTTTGTGTGAGCTTTTAGACTGGATCAATTTCGAGTAGCCCAGGGTGGCCTTGAACTAACAGAGATTCCTCTGCCTCTGTCTCCCCGAGTCCTGGGATTAACAGTGTGAGCCACCACTGCCTGGCCTCTAGTAGTTTAGCTCTGCACTCTGATCTTCAGGTAAGCTTTATTTGTTAAACAAACAAAATATCACTACATTTGAAGAGAACCTGGGTTCAGTTCACAGCACAAGCATGGTGACTCACAATCCCACTTCCAGGAGATGTGTCACCCTCTTCTGGCCTCAGAGGGGTACCTGGCACACACATGGTGCACATACATAAATGCTGGCAAATATCTGTGTGCATAAAAATAAATAAGTCTTAAGAAAATGAAAGTAAATTTTCTAAATGGTAATAGGCCCAGCAAATTGACTCTACAGGTAAATAGGCTTACCTTCAAGCTGGATGCCCTGAATTCCATCTGCAAGACCCACATGGTAAAAGGAGAGAGTCAGGCAAGGCATGGTGGTACAGGCCTTTATTCCCAACACTCAGGAGGCAGAGGCAAAGGATCTCTGTGAGTTCAAGGCCAACCTGGTCTACAGAGTGAGTTCTAGAACAGCCAGGGCTACACAGAGAAACCTTATCTAAAGAAGAAAAAGAAAGAAAGAAAGAGAGAGAGAGAGAGAGAGAGAGAGAGAGAGAGAGAGAGAGAGAGAGAGAGAGAGAGAAGTATAAAGTTGTTTTAATGTTGAATTGTAACTCAGGGACAAATACTGCCCTAACATGTTTGGTGCCTGGTGGTTTTAGATCCAGCATTGCCCAAAACAAACAAACAAACAAACACAGTCCAACTAGTTAGACGCAGTTGTGCAAATCCTAGCACTGGGAGGCTATCACAGGAGGATTGCCTTGAGTAAAGCCTGGACTCTATAACAGGACCCCATCTCAAAATGAACAAGTAAATGAGGTCTAATCATTAAATAATCAGACTGTGAAAAAACCCATAAAGTGTAAGAATTGCTATAAGCCCACCATTCAATTTATTAATATTTATTTCTTGATATTTAGTCATATTCAATTTCTTTTTAATTTTTTGAGGGGGGGCATTCGAGGCC
The DNA here is from genome assembly GCF_903992535.2 of Arvicola amphibius. Classification (NCBI taxonomy): domain Eukaryota; kingdom Metazoa; phylum Chordata; class Mammalia; order Rodentia; family Cricetidae; genus Arvicola; species Arvicola amphibius. The sequence goes on along the minus strand of NC_052047.1, from coordinate 151,191,089 downwards.
AGAGTCCAGCTTCTGGGAATTGGTTATCTCCTTCCACAGGGAATGGAACTCACATTATCAGGCTTATAGAAACACCTTTATCTAGGAAGTCATCTTCTTGACTTCTTGAAAGACTGATGTCTTTTTTTCTTTTGAGAGAGAGAGAGAGAGAGAGAGAGAGAGAGAGAGAGAGAGAGAGAGAGAGAACCTCTTAGTGTGTAACCTGTAACGCTGTGTTCCTGGCTAGCCTGGAACTCACTATGTAGACTCATAGAGATCCACTTGCCTCTGTCTCCTGAGAGCTGGCATTAAAGATGTGTGCCACTAAGATAGGTCAGGGTTTGGTATCTACAGATGGCAGAAGAGGATGTGAGATTCCCTGGAATTTGAGTTACAGTTGTGAGCAGCCGAGTGAGCGCTGGGAATTGAACCCAGTCTTCAGAAAGTTCAGTAAGTGCTCTTAACTGCTGAGCTGACTCTCCAGACTGTTTTCTTAATTTAAAAAAAAAAAAGTGTATAGGTGTTCTGTCTGTATGCATGTCTGTGTACCATGAGTGTCTGATGCCCAAGATGGCTAGAAGAAGGTGTCATACCTCCTGGAACTAGAGTTACAAATAGTTGTGAGCCATTGTATGGGACTGACAGGTTCCTTTGGAAAAGCAGCAAGGTCTCTTAGTAGCTGAGCCCTCTCTCCAGCCACTCAGTGCAAAGATCTTTGAAATGCTTCAGCAGAAGAAAATTTCACCCAAGTAGCTAGGGTTACAGACCTGAGCCACGAAGTAGGCCATATGGCTTTGGTTGAAGTCACTACTGTGGTGATATTTTGTTTGTGCTTTAACAAACAAAGCTTGCCTGAAGTTCAGAGTGTGTAGGAGCCACACTAGTTAGCCATAGAGGCCAGGCAGTGGTGGCACACACCTTTAATCCCAGCACTCGGGAGACAGAGCCAGACAGATCTCTATGAGTTCAAGGCTACTCTGGGTTATAGGAGACTGAATCAGTCTACAAGAGAAACAGAGCCAAGTGGTGGCGGCTCACATCTTTAATCCCAGCACTAGGGAGGCAGCAATGGGAAGTGACAGGCTGGACAGAGAGAGGAATATAAAGCAGGAGGAAACAGGAGCTCGGGATGCAGTCTGAGGATTCCTAGAGACAGGATCACCCATTCAGTCTGAGGTTTCCTAGAGACAGGATCTGGCCCATTTTGTCTGAGCATTAGTAGAGGTAAGAACTCTCTAGTGGCTGGCTGCTTGCTTTTCTGATCTCTCAGCTTTGACCCCCTAATCTGACTCTGGATTTTTATTATTAAGACTAATTAGAAATCGCAGTACACACTGTTAGGTGTGATGTCTCACCCCTTCCCTTGATGAATCAACTTAAAATCTTCAGCAGGGGACTGAAATATCAACAATAAAAACTATGCTCAAAGAAATGTTTCATTCCAACTTTGGCCTCAGCTAAGCACACACTGAAGACCTGGAGTCAGTCATAGCTGGAACAAGGGCTATTCGTCCCAACTCTTCATCTCCACCCAGTCCCAGCTTGAGGATTCACATTCCAAGGACAAATTCCTGCCGTGAAAAAGACTAGGCTTTCTGACAAGGCTCCGCCCCTATCTCAGTGGAAGAAATCAACAGTGGGAATTCCCATTTCTTTGGGGGTATTCTCGCTCACTCAGCACAGAGTTCTTAGCGTTACTGGTTTTTAAAGATATAAGGGGGGGAGGCCCAGTCCCATGAGGGGCAGCGGTTCCACGAGGGGCAGCAGTTCCTCGACAGGCAGCGGTTCCACGATGGGCAGCGGTCCCATGAGGCCTTTGTAGGTGGGAGACCACGGCGGGTGAGAGACAGACAGATACATCATGCAGGGTGAGTATAGAGTTTATTATGTGGGTTATGGAAGGGAAGGGGAAGAGAGAGAGAGAGAGAGAGAGGGGGGGGGGGGGGGGGGTGGTTGTCTTCTGTCGAGGGCTCGTTTTAGATCTTATCTAGAGAGAGAGAGAGAGAGAGAGAGAGAGGAGAGAGCGCATGCGCCAGAGCTGGAGGGGGCTGAATTTCTGCTTCCCTCAGTGGAAGGGGAGGGGTTGAGAGAGGGCGGGGCTCGTCTTAAAGGGTACCCAGGTGACAGACCAGGCCTGCAGATCATAACACACAGTAGTGGTCACAGCTTGGTAGAAGATGGGCTAGAGTTCCCCTCTGTGATGTTCATGCTGTTCAATTTGGTTTCTTCAAGAATGTGCAACGCGGTGGTGGTGGTGGCACACGCCTTTAATCCCAGCACTTAGGAGGCAGAGGCAGGCGGATCTCTGTGAGTTCGAGGCCAGCCTGGTCTACAAGAGCTAGTTCCAGGATAGGCTCCAAAAGCTACAGAGAAACTCTGCCTCGAAAAACCAACCAACCAACCAAACAAACAAAAACAAACGTGTTGGAACTAATGGTATATACTCTGCTATTCTCTGGACAGTGATTTAAAGTTCCCAAGAGGATCCAATCCGAGAGGTGGGTGCTCCAGGAATTTAGAACACACCTGTTGATTTTGCAGAGGATCAGGGTTCAATTCCCAGCTCCCCACATGGTGACTTACAATCTCCTGGAACTGGAACCAATGCCCTCTTATGACACCATTGGCACCAGGCACACACATATGTATATTCAGGCAAAACTCTCATTCATATATAATGAATAAATCCCCTTAAAATCTTTCAAGTTTCCAAGAGACAATGTAATATTATGAAGAGTCAAACAGAACTAGCGATTCCTGCCTTGGCAACAACCATGCTCTATTAAGTCTGGAACATTATAAGTTACAAGAGAAACAACTAAACCAGGTTGTAGTGGCACGTGCCTTTAATCCCAGCACCCAGGAAGCAGAGATGGGTAGATCTCTGAGTTCGAGGCCATCCTGGTCTACAAAGTGAGTTCAAGGACAGCCAGGACTACACAGAGAAGCCTGTCTCGAATACCAAAAAAATCAAAACAAAACAAAACAAAACAAAACAAACAAAAAAAAACCAAGAAGAACTACTATGTATTTATTCCTAAGGAAAAGCTGCTGTTAAACTATGACACGTAGTTTCTTCTCTCTCCCCAAGTCCCTTGTTTCTTTAAGTAATGTTTATATTTATGTAGGACCACTAATAAAAACTCAGGGACAGATACTGGGATTCAAACTGAAGATCAGAAAAGCAACAGTCAAACTCTAGAGATTTCTTACCTCTACCAAGACTAGGAGATCTTGTAGTCAGCGATTGCAGACTGATTGCAGACTGAGACCCTCAATTCCTGTCTCCTTCTGTCTCACATTCCTCTCTAGTGCTGGGATTAAAGGTGTGCGCTACCACTGCCTGGCCTCTATGGCTAACTAGTGTGGTTGCTGGGATTAAAGGTGTGCGCCACCACTGCCTGGCCTCTATGGCTAACTAGTGTGGCTGCTGGGATTAAAGTGTGTGCCACCACTGCCTGGCCTCTATGGCTAACTAGTGTGGCTAGCCTTGCACTCTGATATTCAGGCAAACTGAGGAGGCCAGGGAAGGCATCAGATACCCTGGACCTGGAGTTATGGATGGTTGTGAGCCACCATATGGGTGCTGGAAACTGAACTCCAGTCATCTGTAAGAGTGACCAATATCTCAACTGCTGAGCCTTCTCTCCAGCCCTTTCCAGTATTTTGTTTTGTATTTTTCTTTTTTGAGACAGGTACTCTTTTTTTTTTTTTAAATCCACTTGCCTCTGCCTTCCGAATTCTGGGATTAAAGGCGTGCGATACCATGCCTGATAACTACCAGATATTTTTCTTTCTTTTTTAAAAAAATGTTTATTATTATTATGTATCCAACATTCTACCTCCGTGTAGCCTGCCATGCCAGAAGAGGGCACCAGATCTCATAGATTGCTGTGAAGAACAATGGTGGTTGCTGGGAATTGAACTCGGGACCTCTGGAAGAGCAGTCAGTGCTCTTAAACTCTGAGCCATTTCTCCAGCGCCCCCCCCCCCCATTTTTTTGGTTTTTGAGACAGGATTTCTCTGGAGCCTGTCCTGGAACTAGCTTATGTAGACCAGGCTGGCCTAGAACTCAGAGGTCTGCCTGCCTCTGCCTCCCAAGTGCTGGGATTAAAGGCATGTGCTACCACTGCCCGGCAAGACAGGTACTCTCTATGTAGCCCTGGCTATCCTGGAACTCACTATGTAGACTAGGCTGATCAAATCTCAAACTCACAGAGATTCACTTGCCTCTGCCTCCTGAGTGCTGGGATTAAAAGCCTGCACCACTACACCCATCTCATTTTTTAGAAATTTCTTGAGGTAGGAGCTCATGTAACCCAAGCTGCTATCGAAGTGGTCAGCCTTGAAACCACATACACATCAGCAACAAAGCAGACCCAGCTGGTTGTGTTTATGTATATATGTGTTGATGTGTATTTGTGCATACACATACATCTATATGTATGTAACAATAATAAGAAAAAGAGGCTATCAAATTGAGAACCATAGGAGGGACTCATGGGAGGATAGCTGGGACAGGCTAGAGGTAGCAAAGGGAGAGGAAAAAGAAATGAAATTAATCTTTCAAGTTTCTGTTGAAATGTAAATTTCTTTATCTCAGGATATGTAAGGCCATTGGGTGTGTGGTTTAAAAAATCTTAAAAATCAGTAAACTTAAAAGCAAATAAAAAGTTAGTTTAAAACTTGTAACATTAAGGGTCAGGCAGTAATTGTAACAAAAATTAGTTCCAGTACTTGGGAGGCAGAGGCAGGCAGATTTCAGAATTCAAGACCAACCTGATTTGCAAAGTGAGTTCCAAGACAGCCAGGGTTACAGAGAAACCCTGTCTCAAAAAAAAAAAAAAAGATACCCCCCATTTATGTGTATGAGTGTTCTATCTGCATTGCCAGAAGAGGGAATAGGATCCCATCATAGATGGTTGTGAGCCACCATGTGGTTCTTGGGAATTGAAGTTAGGACCTTGGGAAGAATAGCCAATGTTTTTAACCACTAAGCCATCTCTCAGCCTTTGCTGTTTTTAGAGACAGGATCTCTATGCAGTCTTAGACTTCACTAAGTTTTCTTTTTTTGTTTTGTCTTTTGAGACTTCTGGCTGTTCTGGAGCTCACTCTGTAGACCAGGCTGGCCTTCCAACTCCAGAGATCTGCCTGCCTCTGCCTCTAGAGTGCTGGGATTAAAGGTGTGTGCCACCAACACCCTGCCAGGACACTTTGATCCTAACAATAGGGAAACTGAGGGAAGAGGAACTGTTCCAAGGTAACTAGGGTTACAGAAGCTCCAGGCCAGGCTGACGACAAAGTGACTCTTTATCTCAACAAAATGAAGGTTGGTAACAGTGGTGGAGTGCCGGGCATGCCCAAGAAACACACACCCAAAAAAAAATATTGAAAGAAAACATTTATTTCTTTTCTCCTGTTTCCTAGTCTTCTAGATCATCCCGGATTAATGTTTCTAGGCTGACTTTAGTTTTAAATCGGAATTTTTAGAGCCAGACATTTTTCAGCTGAAATCTAGTGTGTGTGTGTGTGTGTGTGAAGAGGGGGGTGTTGGTGAGGGCTGGGGAGGAGGATGATGGGCCACTCCGTAGAAGAGTAAGCATCCATTGTAACAGCCTCCACTCAGGGCACGAATGCCAGGCAGCAGTGCCATGGCAACCGCATCCCGGTCTTGGAGGTTCCCAAGGGATTTTCTGTGACCTGGGAAAAGGCCACACTCACTGGACTCACGTTTTTTTAAAAAGCGGAAATGATATCCACCGGGAGGGGGTTTACACACGCCCACACGCCACTCCAGTCCTCTACATCATCTAGAATCTTTGTTTAGGAGGATCCAAAATGATTCCCCCCGCACCCCGCGAGCGTATAAACTAGTAAAAAGAAACAAGGCGCAAAGGAAATTGGAAGAGATGCTGTCTGCAGGATTCTGAGCCGAGGTCCTTCCAACACTCCTGCCGCTCTTTTTTCGTTGGGATGCCTTCCAAGCGGTTAGTCGAGGGAAGGCCGTCAAGCTAGAAGCTCTCTCCGCCCCGCAGCGCCCCCTCCGCCGGCGGCAGGTGGGGCTACCCTGCTGGGTCCCCACGGCTGCGGACGTCCCTCCCGAGGGCGACTCCAGGCCTCTCCGCGGCCAGAAGCAGCGAGCAAGTCCCTGCGCCGTCCTGGTCTTGGCCGGCGCGTGCCTGGGGCGGAGCTGGGGGGCGTGCCCTCGCGTGATTGGCCATCCGGGCCAGGAGGCGGGGCTGCCGGACGGACGCTGACAATGAGCCTCCATAAAAGGGAGCGGCGGGGCCGGGGGCCCCGGATCGAGCCCTCCCCGCCCGGGGTCGTGACGCGCTGAAAGCCGTGGCTGACTGGGCGGCCGAGTGGGCGGCCGGGCGGGCGGCGGGCGGGTGAACTAGACGGTCTGCGGGCCCTGCGTGGTCCGGGGCGGGAGGCGGCCGCCAGTGGCGGTGCGCCGAGGCCTGCGCGCCCGTCCTCCGCTATCGGGTCGCCCCTCTCCGCCTCGCCATGGCCCTCGGAGCAGAAGGAGCCGCGGCGCTCGACTGCTTCGAGGTGACGCTCAAGTGTGAGGAAGGAGAGGACGACGAGGAGGCCGTGGTGGTTGCCGTGATCCCGCGGCCCGAGCCGATGCTCCGAGGTAAGGGGGGGGGGGTGAACCTCACTTCCGCATGGCGACAAGGGGCTCGGCCACCGGTTCCCATTCCCTGGTCCCCAGGCGCGGTCCGGGCCCTTCCCCGTGGGGTCCACGGCGGGCGCGCGCCCTCGCTCCTCCCCCACCGGGGTTTGGAATCCCAGTCCTCTCGGAGCCCCCTCCCTCCGCTCCCCTCCCCCGCTCAGGGTCTGGAGGCTTCCATCCACTCCAAACGAGCGCTTCGGGTCTTCCGGTTCCTTGTGCCCTCTCGGGCCCAGTTTAGAGGCCGGATCCCCAGGACCGTGGTTTGTGCGCCGCCGCCGTCTCCCCGTTTCGGCCTGACTGCGTCCTAGGCCGAGGGGCGACCAGGCCTCTAGGCCCCAGGCTGGTCGCCGAAGCGATAACGGGGGCGAAGGCTAGCGCGACTGCTAAACTCCCGAGAGGAGCATTTTAAAAGCCCTGCCTAGTAGAGCCCGCCCGACCCCATCCCCAGGCCTTCTCACAGGAGCCACAGGTGTCAGTTCCAGAACCTCGCCGTTGAATGGAACTGCAAGCAGCACCCAGTTTGAGAAAAGCGGGACATGCTTGGGGGGGGTGGTACTCAGCCATCTACATGGAGATTAGTCACCAAAGGAGGTATTTGAGGGACAATTGGAAATAACTCGCTCACCCCTCCCCTTCTCCATTTCTCTTCCCCTGCTTCTTTGGTCCAAAGGAGAAAACAAAGAACTACCTTTGTGCAAGGCTATCAGTCATTGTTGTAGTTTAAATGCAGTCATGAAATTGCAAATATTTTCTTATGGTGGAATGCCTGTTTCCCTTAAGCAAGACAGTGCCCAAAAGAGATTGAGAACTAAGTCCTTCATCTTCTTGAGGATTTCTGCGCCCCTCCCTTTTCGAGAAGGGAGGATTAGAAAATTCGAGAAATAAAGGGCACATTCCTCTCAGTGTTTGCATCACGCAGGTTGCAGGTTATTTTCTGCTTGTGCTGGTCTATGGAGTGCTTGCTCTGCTATTGTCAAAGGCTTGCTGTTAATCCACTCAACATCCCTGCCAGGGTGGCCTCATCACTGTTAGAAGGAAATAGACATCTACAGAGGTTCATTCATTCAACTATATTTATTTATTGGGCAACTATATGCCAAGCGTTGTTTCAGGTGGGGTGGGGGTTGGAGGAAACGTAAGAGTGGTGAGCAGGGTCAATGAAACCCTGCTCTAGAAAATACATCCCGGTGGCAGCCAACAGGAAAGTTGAACTATAGTGTGTTAGCTGGCAGTGAGTTCTTTTTTTCCTTGGTTTGTGTGTCACAGCATGCACAAGGAGGTCAGGACAACTTTTGAGAGTCAGTTCTTCCACCATGTGTGTTGGTAGCACATTTGCTAAATTACAAGTACAGGTATGCAACCCTACAGTCGGTCTCCAGTAATGCCGAAATAAATAAAATATGGGAGTTGTCAGCAGGCAACAGGTGAGAATCACCCGGAGGAGGAGGCCAAATGGGGTCAAAGGGCTGAGGCAGCCAGTCCCTTGTCCTTGATACCTCGTACTGTTCTTGGGATTTAGAAATAAAAGAGAAATCTATCAAGAGCTGGTGCTGTGCTGTGCTCTGGAGGAGAAAAAGCAGGGGGAATGGTGTAGTCACCTGGTAGGTTGCAGCTTCTGAAGGAGGTGGAGAAAATAGTTTTCAGAGTGATGCGAGTTGGAACAGGCAAGTTAAGTAACAGAACCGAGGAGGACAAGCAGTGCCCTAAATGCCTGTGAGTGGTAAAAGTCAAGATGGAAGGCGATTGAGTAAAAGAATTGCTGTTTGGGTTGGTGACCGTCACAAGACCTGGTTTAGGAGAATGGGGGGGAAAGAAGGCCAGTTGAAACTAGGGTGTCCTGTCACTTGGGAGAAAGGTTCTGGGACCTAGACTATTCTGGATGTTACCTTTTCCTAAAGCCCCAGGTAAATGAAGGAATCCAGTTAACACAGAGACAGTTACAGTACCCAGGGATCACAGGCACTTGGCAGAAGAGTACCAGGCTGATACTAAACAGAGGGTTTCTGCTCTGTGGGAGCTTTTAGTTCTCATATGCAGAAAGCCAGTAACACAAGCCAAAGGGGGCATGACCATCATTGCAAATACTTTGTGAGCACCCTGAAAAAGGAGGACTCGTTGTGAGACACAGATTGACCTTTGGGAGAGTCCTCAACCTGTAGAGAAACAAGCAGGGTAGCCGTTCCCTGCATGCCAGTTCTTTTGGTAATAATAAAATGGCCAAATTTAGCATCCTCACCCTCAAAAAAGAATATATATTACTGTGGTTAATCCTGGTGCCATCAGGAAAGAGGTGCTGTAGGAAGTATTACAGCTCGTAATTACCAGCCTACTGGGGCATGGCCTCATATACTATATACGTGGAAGCAAACCGGGCATGCTTCCTTTTGTTCTCCTTTTCCTTGCTCAACTTTTGCTGCCAGCCGCTCCTTTGGATCGCGTGATTCAACCGGTCAAGCAGAAGATTCTGATTTGTGAGTTTACCCCTTAATAAATATCTATTCCCCCATACACACACAACCGCAACACCTGGCACCCACATGGGTTTAAACTCCACGGCCACCTGGTGGATGGTTTGGTCCTTCCATGGCCCAGACAGGCTTCCTTTTGTCTAAGCTTACCCCCTCCCCCCCGTGTGTGTGTGTGTGTGTAAAATCCCCATCACAACGGTGTTTGCAGTACTTAGCAGCAAGCTTCTCTCTGTGTGTGGTCCCTACTCCTCTGACTCCATCCTTCTTCATCCCAGTATCCTTAGTTTGGTTGTCCTACCTATACTTCCTGCCTGGCTACTAGCCAGTCAGTTCTTTATTAACCAGAATAATACATAGTCACAGTGTACAGAAGGATTATTCCACAGCATGTTCCTTGTTTTGTCTTATTAAAAAGGTTTTAACCTTGACATAGTAAAACTAACAAAACAATAAGAATTAGAGTTACAATATTCAGCCCATTTGTATTTGTCAAATTTAGAGAAAATACTCTATAATTTATCTTATCTTTGTGACTCAAGTTTTATACCTAATTTACATTTTATTATAACTTATGGAAAACTTTTAGTGTAACTGTCTAGTCCTCAACTCTGTCAGAGATCCCAGAGGGGTGAAGTGTTACCTAACAACAGGACATCTGGCTGCCTGCCCACTTACCCTAGGTTCTTTTGTAATATTGGGGTATCCAGCTCTGGCCTTCCAAAACTAACAGATGATTTCCTGTGAGGAGGGGAAATTTGAGGGACTTTCTACAATGTCTTAGCAAAGTTTGACAGTTGCTTTCTTTTGTGTCTTGCTGGTCCTGTTTAGACAGTATACTGTCAGCAATTGAGGCATGGTCAGTTTCTTTGCCCACATGGCTAGCTTTTGCCATAATGAAAACAGACTCCATAATGGTCTTTTTTTTTTTCAATGCCCATTATCTTCTCTGAAGTAGATTGGTGCTGTCAGGAGCAGATGTGTCTCACTATCATGAAAAGCTTTATTAAACATTAAATACCATATTCTGTAGGTCTTTGAAGTGTTTGAAGACCATCTCCCTAAGTATATCTGTGCATGACCCTTGAAAACATAGATCTAACATGAATATAAGTTTGACTATTATAGATGACTATTAGTCTGTATTTTTGAATTATACATTACATTTTTAAATGAGTTGCATAAGCACAATACCCCAAACAGGAGTAGAAACATACATATAGTATAGGAAAAATAATTTTATTTGTGTCAATAAACCAAAAATCTAAAAATGTTTTGAGATAAATAGGGTTTGTTTTCTTATTTAGGTTCAGTAATCTGCCCTTTTTCCATCCTTCTTATATTCCTCTTTTTTTTCCCTTAGGAAGATATCTTTGAATTTAATTCCTTTGTTTAACCTTTTTTTTTTAAATACTATAACCAATAACATTTGTAACCAACCCCCTTAAATAATAAACATTCATAACCAATATTTTGGGAATGTGGGCCTCATTCTTTAGACTTCTGTGGGCATTGTTGTCTTTAGAGGAACCTTGACAAAGTTGGTATAATTGTTTGATCTTAGCTGGGGTAGTTTGAGAGGCTGGACTATCTCAGCCAGCAGCTTTGAAGCTGTCTTGGATATAGGATGTTGAGACTGTAAAAGAGGCATTTTGAGGTACTGTATCACCTGAGCCATCTATTTTCATTGGTGTCTGGTCTTGTACTGAAAATATATAACCTTTTAAAGGTAACATACATTTTTGCATTAATATGAGTATAGACTGTTGTACACAAGTTAGTCTAAGATGATCTTTTGTTTTATATTTGAGCAGGTAAAATATATGTTACATGTCAAGATATTTTTAAAATATGTAAGTTGGTTTAAACTAGTAGTTTTATAATCCAGTGTCCCTGAGCAGCCAAAGAATTTAAAGACAACACAGTAACATACAGGATCCAGAGTCTGTGTATTCCCCATCTTTACATGGCTTTTTTTCTTTTATATTACTTTACTCACTTTTTTAAAAGTTTATTTTAAGCCAGATGATGGTGGCACACACCTTTATCCCAGAACTCAGGAGGAAGAGACAGGCGGATCTCTTGAGTTCAAGGTCAGCCTGGTCTACAGAGTGACAGGTGCCAAAGCTACAGAGAAACCTGTCTCAAAAAAAAAAAACAAAAACTTTATTTTAAAAGTATGTATTAAAAAAAAGTATGTATTACTTTTTTATGACTGTCTACACTTTCTCTTTTCCCTCCCAAGCTTGTTTAGAGTTTTTTTTTTTTTCCGTCTGAATCTCTCTTTATTGCATATCTGTAATCTTTTTCTGACCACATGAGCCTTTAAACTGCTAAGTGGCATGGCTAGAACCTCCACCTCTGTTTTGGTGGCTGGTTCTGTCTGGTCGGCTTGGTTCCCTGAGTGCACACGAGAGCCATATTTATTGCCTCAACTCTGGGAGTTTTTGGATCCACGCTGTCACCAAATAGTGCACCATCTGCTGTTCATAATCCCCACCTTAAAGGAGCTTTGTCTCTGTTTACTGCTAGCAAACAGAGTTTGCCAAGAAAAGGCAGTTACCAAGAGGCTGTTCTTGACTCTACTTTTGTGTTTGGGAATTCCAGCCCCACATTGGAATGCCATACGTAGACAGAAGTTTTTGTCTCTCCAGCAGCTCCCAAATAAACACTGAGGCTTAATGTTAATTATAAATGCTTGGTCAATAGCTCAGGCTTGTCACTAGCTAACTCTTACATTTTCAGTTAACCCATATTTCTTTTTTTTTTTTTTTTTTTTTTTTTTTTTTTTTTTTTTTGGTTTTTCGAGACAGGGTTTCTCTGTATTTCTTATCTATGCTTTGCCACGTGGCTTGGTATCTTTTCTCAGAATGGCATGTCCGTCTTGCTTCTCTCTGTGTCTGCTTATGACTCCTGAGGACTCCACCCTTCTCATCCCAGTATCCTTAGTTTGGTTGTCCTGCTTATACTTCCTGCCTGGCTACTGGCCAGTCAGTTCTTTATTAACCAGTGAGAATAATACATAGTCACAGTGTACAGAAGGATTATTCTACAGCATTCTAGGACAGCCAGGTCTACGCAGGGAAACCCTGTCTTGTTGCAGGAGTTGAGAGAAATGCAGCTGATCAAGGGTTTGGGGGAAGTAAAGACTTATGTTTTTGTGTTTCTTTGTTTGTTTGAGACAGGGGTTCTCTGTGTAGCTTTGGAGCCTGTTCTGGAACTCACTCTGTAGACCTGACCAGGCTGGCCTCAAACTCACAGAGATTTGCCTGCCTCTGCCTCTCGAGTGCTGGGATTAAAGGTGTGTGCCAGCACTGCCTTTTTGCTTTTTGTTTTTTTCCTTTTCTGAGACAGGGTTTCTCTGTGTAGTCCTGGCTGTCCTGTTACTTACTCTGTAGATCAGACTGGCCTTGAATTCAGATTTACCTGCCTCTGCTTCCAGAGTGCTGGGGTTAGATGTGTGCCACCACACCAGTGGCAGGAAGTAGACTCTTACCAGGCTGTTGTGTGATTTATTTCAATTTTAAGAATCTGCAAGTGAAACCTAAGTTTTACTCATACAATGGATGTTGGTTACTTGGTGCTGAAGGAATCAGCAGTAATTACTAAAGACCAGCATGGCATCACTGATATTAAATTTTGTGAGAAGTATTTCCTCGGGGTCAGCACTCAAAATCTCTTGGTCCAGTGGGGGCAGAAGCTGCATTTCAATCTGAAAACTGAACATGGCAGTATTTAAAACTCATCCCATATGAGACTGATTTTGAAGGCATGAAGGGGTGAGTTGAACTGTTTAGTTTTTAGAGTCACCTTGAAAGAGAACCTCAGATGAAGAATTACTTCCTTCAGATTGACTTGTGGGCAATGTCCGTTGGAAACTGTCTTGATTGATATGGGAGGGAGGGCCCAGCTCACTGTAGGTGGCAACATCCCTAGGCTGGTAGGCCTAGACTATATAAGAAAACAAGCTGAACAAGCTACAGGGACCTGGCTTGCTTGTTTGCTTGCTAGCTTTTTTATTTTCTTTTTTTTTTTTTTTTTTGGTTTTTCGAGACAGAGTTTCTCTGTGGCTTTTGGAGCCTGTCCTAGAACTACCTCTTGTAGACCAGGCTGGCCTCGAACTCACAGAGATCCGTCTGCCTCTGCCTCCCGAGTGCTGGGATTAAAGGCATGCGCCACCACCGCCCGACTTTGATTTTTCAAGACGGTGTTTCTCTATAGCTCTGGCCATTCTGCCTGCCTCTGCTTCCCAAGTGCTGGGATTAAGGGCATGCACCACCACTGCCTGGCTGAGGGAGCAAGTTTTCAAGCAACATTACTCTTTTAAACTCCTACCTTGAATCCTTTCTACTTTGGCTTTTTTCATGATATACTGTAACCTGTAATCCCTTTCTTCCACAAGTTGCTTTGATTTTGGTGTTCATCATAACAAAACAAAAAGCAAACTAGAAGAACTAAAACACTGAATCTGGTTGTAAAACCCTATAAATTACCTATTCAGGAAGCCAAGACAGGAGAATTAATTGCATGTTCAAGGCCAGCCTGGGTAACTAAGCGTGGCCCTGAGTTGTATTGCCGGAATCCATATAAAGGTGGAAGGATAGAACTTCATCCCACAGGGTTGTCCTCGGGCCTCCATGTGTATTCCTTGGCACATGTGTCCTTCTATTATACATACATAAATTAATACTTTAAAGGGAGAAGGCTAGGGCTGTATCTCAGTGGGTAGAGTGCTTGCCTAGCATTCATGGAGCCCTAGGTTTGATCCCTAACACTTTAAATAACAGGCATGGTGGTGCATGCTGCACTAAGGAGGTGGAAGCAAGAAAATCAGGGTTAAAATTTTTCAGCTTCATAGAAAACTTGACATCAGCTTGGACTATTTGAGACCAAAGTGTGCATTGTGATCTACACATCAGATATGGGTACAGTTGACTAGTGAGTGAGGAAACCTGGAAATCTCACTGGAATAATACCTGCCAGGTGACCAGGGAGGTCAAGGCAGACAGAGGGTGCCCTGTAGCCCCAGAAACATACGGAATGGGACCCATGACTAGATGTGAGGTAATGTAAAGATGAAGTGTGTGTCATGCTGCTCTGTTGGGATCTGGTGGGGAGGTGGAGCACACACCCACCCCACACAGATGTGCTCCTGGCATCTTCACAGCACTTCCCCCTTTCTGCAGTAACCCAACAGGAAAAGACGCCGCCACCTAGGCCTAACCTGCTGGAAGCAGGTGTCGAAGGCTGTGAGGAGCCCAAGCAGCAAGTGTCATGGGAACAGGAGTTCCTGGTGGGGAACAGCCCAGGAGGCAGTGGACGGGCACTGTGCATGGTGTGTGGGGCTGAGATCCGGTCCCCATCAGCAGATACTGCTCGCACACACATCCTGGAACAGCATCCGCATACCCTGGACCTGAGCCCCTCTGAGAAGAGCAACATCTTGGAAGCCTGGAGCGAAGGGGTGGCCCTTCTGCAAGATATCCAAGTTGACCAGCCATCCCTGCCCAGCCTAGGTAGTAAGGGTGAGGGCTGAGGGAAAAGTGGGGCCTGTAGGGGCCCTGGAGCTCAGTGGGCTTTTGCCCCCTCAGAGTCAGGCCAGGATGGCCATCCAGACCCCAACTCCAACCCGGACCCTGCCAGGATGCCAGCAGAGATCGTGGTCCTCTTGGACTCCGAGGACAACCCATCCCTCCCTAAGAGACTCCGGCCCAGAGGACTCCGCCCTCTTGAACTGCCTGGTCAGTCAACAGAGGAGACCCTGTTCTGTGGGCTGGGGTGGGCATGTCTTTTCAGGAGCCTGAGGTTACAGAGTTCAAGCAGAGTAGCCTTAAAGTGCTAAGGTTTTTCCTTTTGCAGTTGCCCCTGTCACAGAGCCAGGAAATAAAAAGGCCCGTGGTCAGAGATGGAAGGAGTCCTCTGAGGAGGAGCCTCCTAGGAAGAAGAGAAGCAGACATATGACCAAAAACCTGGACCCTGACCCAGGTGAGGGGAATCTAGGGGTGCTGGGCCTGGCTGTAGCATGAAGTCCATGAGGAAGTGGACAGGCAGAAGGCACCTGCATGCAGTTCAGCTGAAGCTTAAGGCCTTTGGGTTCTTGCCTCCTCTACTCACAGTTCTTCCTGGCCTTCTTCCAGACCCCCCATCTCCTGAGTCACCCACAGAGACGTTCGCAGCACCAGCCGAAGTCCGACACTTCACTGATGGCAGCTTCCCTCCTGGCTTTGTACTCCAGCTCTTCTCCCACACGCAGCTCAGGACCACAGACAGTAAGGACCCTTCTAAAGTCAGCAAAGGAGCAGGAGAGGGCCTGCCTCAGCCAGAAAGTCCCTCTTCAGGTGAGCCCTCCTGGGAGGGGCTGTCAAGGAAGCTGAGTCCCTAGATCCCAGCCAGAGCCCAGGGTGGAGGTGCTCAATGTTTAGGCCCCCAAGAGAAGGCCAAGGATGGGGGGATTTGAATGCTCAGGAAGCTGGCCCCTGTGCTGAGCATCTCTCGAGGTAGTCATTAGGTTGTGCTAGGCCTCCAAAAGCTTGGTGCCCAACTTTTCATCCATGAGGGTAGTTCCAGCTGGAGCCCCTGAAGAACTCATCTCATAGTGGTGATACAGGGTCCAAGTAAGATACTCAGCCATTTAAACAGGTGTGGGGCACCATAGACAGGTGATGAACATCAGATAGATACTCCATAGTCCAGCAAGCTTAGTGAACTTTTGTTGACAGCTTGTGTTTATAACCTGTCCCACTGACTGAGGAGCTTTTGTATGTAATTCATTTGTTTCCTTATAAACCAAGCATAATCCAACACTTGGAAATCTGAGACAGGAGTGAATGAAAAAAGGTGGCGCGCGCCTTTAATCCCAGCACTCGGGAGGCAGAGACAGTCAGATCTCTGAATTTGAGACCAGCCTGGTCTACAAGAGTTAGTTCCAGGACAAGCTCCAAAAAGCTACACTAACTCTGTCTCAAAAAACCAAAAAGAATTTAATATATATAAGAAAAAGAAAGGACGTGTCTGCTCCTAGGTATGATGGAGGAAAGTTTATTGTAGATAATAGGGAGAGAGCAGAGCCAGAGGCATTTGGGAAAGTGAACTAGCTCCTCAACCATGTGATGAGAGGTGGGGAGGAGAGAGGAGAACCAGGTGCAGCAAAGAAGAGAAGGTAATAAGGGAGGGGTAACTGAAATGGTTGCCCAGTATAGGGAAGGGGGGCAGCTGGGGGAATAACAGCCCAGCCCCTGGGGTAGAGAAATCGGGTAGACAGTGGAATATGCCAACCATACCCCGTAACAGGTAGGGACTGGAAGATACTGGGGGAACCTGGTGTCCAGGTCCACTTTGATAAATAGGCACCTTAGCCATTTGTTTGAGACTTAACAAGGAGGATCGCTGCAGGTTGGAGGTCAACCTAGGTTACAGAGTAAAAACATAAAAGTTTAAAACCCAAAAAAGTACAATGCTTGGTTTTTGTGGGGGTTTTGTTTGTTTGTTTTGTTTTGTTCTGTTTTTGAAACGGTTATAGCCCAGGCTGGCCTCAAAACTATATAGCCAAGGTTGGCATTTAACTCTTTATCCTGAGCCGGGCGGCGGTGGCACACGCCTTTAATCCCAGCACTCGGGAGGCAGAGGCAGGCGAATCTCCGTGAGTTCGAGGCCAGCCTGGTCTACAAGAGCTAGTTCCAGGACAAGCTCTAAAAAAAAGCTGCAGAGAAACCCTGTCTCGAAAAACCAAAAAAAAAAAAAACAACTCTTTATCCTGCTGCCTCTGCTTCCCAAGTGCTGACCCAGGAAGCTGGTCACCACTGATCATCAATCCTCTTAATTTGCCTTCCCTTCCTTCCTTTTGTTTGTTTGCTTAAGCTTTTTTAAATTGTTTATTTTACTTGTGGGAGGGCACATGCCATAGTGCAGAGAGGTCAGAGGACAACCTGCGGGAGTCTGTTTTCTCCTTCACTGTGTGGGGCCTGAGACTTAGTAGCTCCCAGCTTGCTTTCTGTTGCTTTAGGGTTCTGGTCTCTATCCATCAGGCTTTGCTTTAAAACTGACCTTTATTTCTACCATTCGATCCTTTACCTCCTTGTCCCTTGGAAGAGTGAGTGCTTAACTCAGGTTAAGACTTGAGTCTCCAGCTCCTGGACCCTTAACTAAGTTCTGAGCTTTTCCTCATGTCTTGCTTATGAAAGTAGAGCATAGGAAGGAAGCCTTGTGATTTTGTTTTATTGAAGGGAAACTGAATCAAGCATTGTAATGGTGCACACCTATAGACTCAGGTGCCTGATGTCAGCCTGTGCAAAGAAGTTAGACCACAGTCAAAAGAAAAGCCAGCTCTTGTAGCCTGGTCTACAAGAGCTAGTTCCAGGACAGGCTCTAGAAACTACAGGGAAACCCTGTCTCGAAAAACAAAAACAAAAAAAAAAAAAGAAAAGCCAGGGAGGGGCTGGAGAGGCCGCTCAGAGGATAAAAACACTTGTAGAAACCAGATGACCTGAGTTTGATGCCCAGATCCCACTACAGGAGAGCGCCAACTCTTAAGAGTTGTCCTCCAGCCTACTCGGACACATGCAGCCTCACATCATCTATAGCTCTCCTCCCAATAACAACAGTTACTGTGATGAAAAACCATAAAATAAGGAAGGTTGGGCTGCTATTGTGGAACACTTGTTTAGCTTGTGTCTAAAACCCCAATGTGTAGTGTTGTTTGGGCTGCGTGTAAGTCTGTACATCACCTGCGTGCCTGGGACTTGATGAGGCCAGAAGGTTTTAAATCCCCTGCAAAGTTATAGATGGTTGTGAGCTACCATGTAGATGACTGGAAATTGAACCTAAGTCCTTCGCAGGAATAGCCAGTGCTATAAAAATCTGCTAAATCATTTCTCCAGCACTAGTTTGGTTTTGGTTTTTGTTTTTCAGACAGTTATTATGTAGCCTAGGCTGGCCTTGATCTCTCAATTTTCCTGCCTCAGCCCCCTCAGGCTAAGATTATAAACATAAACTGCTGCGTCCTACCAAGATTTTTATCCCCAACAGTACAAAAGTAAAGGGTTAAGGGATGTAAAGTTTCTTGGCTAGGGCCTCTCACCCAGCAGGCTAGAGTTTGTTGTCCTTCCACCAGGCCCATTCAGGCATCTAGCTGCAAGCTTGGTACTCGACCCTGTTGTGTGACAACTTTTCTTGGGGTGTTGCAAGCCACATTCATCTGTTTGCTACGGTTACAGAACCGACTACATACCAGAATATGGAGACCACTGATGTTCAATTTGGTTAACCAATGAGTTTTATTGGAGTTATTTATAGGCATATGAATGAGGGGTTACTTAGAGGAGCAGAAATGACTCAGATCGCTGTATCATCAGAGCCCACCCCAGCATGACTAACATGTTACTTTCAAAACTGAACCTGGAGCACACTGCTTCCAGGCAGTTCAACAGGTTGAAGATGTCCTTTCCAGGTGCCTCAGTTGGGCCAAACCTCTTCCAGGTAAAGTTGGTTTCTGCTTCTTCAGGCAAGTGGTCTGGCCCCCGGGCAGCTTTTCTCCTCTTGTCTGTTTTACAGCTCAGCTTTACTCTCTCCTAAGGATGCTCAGCTCTCATTGTTGACTCTTGCAGGGAGGGGCTTAGTGAATCTGATCAGTTTCCCGGACTTCCTGAAGGTTTTCTGAGTTATTTACCTTCCTGTTTAAGCGGCTTCCCTGCAGGATAGAATGTTTCCATCTCTGATGATATTGGTATCCAAGCACTCCCACCCAAGTCTACCTCCTCTCTTCTCAGAGGAAGCCCCTAACAGGGATTACCTCTTCTCTCATTGCAGGAACAGTGGGTTTTCTCCTCTCTCTGGCAATGATTTCTTCCAAATCTTCTGACATCCCAAACAAAGCTGCTATTTCTCTTTTCCTGACCCCCTTCATCCTTCTGACTATGTCCATTTATTCCCAAGATGGAATCTTTGCTTTCAGCTGCCTCTTGCCTCTGTCTCTGGTGTCTTCTGGGCTCAGATTTTATCCATAACAAACTGAAGCTTTTTCTTTACCAACTCCTGTTGACTGCCATAAAGTTAAAGCCCACAGTCTGACCTCCATTTCCATTTTTTGAGTTAATCTGAAACAGACTATGTAGCCTTGTAGAGCTTCATCCTCTTCCCAAGTGCCAGGTTTACAGATACACGTCATCATACCTGGCATTTCTCATGTCCTACGGTTGGTAACACATATTATTGTCTATTGTCCCCATTCTAGAATGTAAGCTTGTTGGCCCCGTGATGGTCCCAGTGGTCATAACAGTTCAGTTGCAGCACTGTTTATATGTATCTAGGAAGTGACACCTGTGTGTTCCAGCCTGGCCCTCTCTCTCTTTGGTTCCAAACTCTCTACTGGTAGCCAGGCATTACCTCTACTTGATCAATTAAAGTTGTCAGCAGAGGATATATAGTGAGATCCTATCTCAAAAAACAAAACAAATCCTAGCACACAAGAGGCAGAGGCAGCAGATTGCAGTGACTTTGTGGAGTTTGTGACCAGTCTGAACTGCAAGTTTCAGGGCAGCCAAGGCTACATAGCAAGACCTTATCTCAACCAAAATAAAAACCCCAACAGAATTTTTTGGGGGGGGGGATACGGGGTTTCTTACCTCAGAAAAGTTTTCTTTCAGACACCATTCTCTTGGGGTTGGGCACACCTTTAACCCCCATTATTTGAAAGGCAGAGGCAGTTGGATATCTTGAGTTTGAGGGCAGCCTGGTCTACAGAGTAAGTTCTAGTAGCCAGAGCTACACAGAGGGTGGGGTTGCGGGGAGATGCTTCCCTTTCTCTAGTAAACTGCTACCTTTGGTTTGCTGTAGCCAAACCATCAGTTAGCCTCTTCTGTCTGTCAGCCCCACATCAGTCCATCTGCAAACCTCAGTTTACTCTTCTGTCAACTATTGCCACTCTGACCTAATGTTGCCTTAACTTTTCCTGTGGAGATAGGAAGAAATGTCTGCTTACCCCAGATAAGATGCTCAGCTCACCTTCGTGTTCTGCCACTGAACTTAATGCCCCAGCTCTGTTTACTTTTTATCGTGAGACAGAGTCTCATTCAGTTGCCCAGGCAGGCCCTGAACTTTGGGTTATGATCTTCCTGCCCTACCTTCCTGTAGGCTGGGGTTATGAGCACGTGTGTGGTCCACACTGGTTTGATGAATCTCTCTGTATGTGAATTGAACCCAGGGCTTAGAATTTTCATGCTCTACCACTGAGCTTGCTGTATTCTCAGCTCCTTTTTTTTAGAGTTTATACATAGATCTGGCTGTCATAGAACACTGTAGTGTAGACTGGCTGGCCTCAAATTCACCTGCCTCTACCTTACTTTAATCCTGCTAGGATTAAAGTTGTGGGCCACGAGGCCTAGCTTGTATGCTCATGCATAATTTTAAACTCAAGCAAAAAATCAGCAAAATCCTACCTGCTTTAATTATACAGGAAATTCCTTGGAGAAAGAAAATTTACTAGATATGTTTAAGTACATAATTAGCACAGTTTGATTACCATTTCCTGTTTGACTTCTTTTTGGGGGGAGGAGTTGGTTTGGTTTTGGTTTTTCTCTGTAGCCCTGGCTGTCCTGCAGCTCACACTGTAGATCAGGCTGGCCTTAAACTAAGATCCACCTGCCTCTGTCTCTCAAGAGCTGAGATTGCTATGCCATATAATATGTGTGTGGGTCCAAGTCAAGGACATTTTTTTGTTTACTACCTTGTCCTATCTGGAGGCTTGGCCTTGCTATTCCCAGACACCTGACTGTGTGACACCTGTCAACTCCAGGGATGTGGAGCCTGGAGGAACACTGCAGAGCAGAGCTGGAGCATTAACCCAGGGTGTCTGTGATGTGCTCTGCTTTGTTACTCCCATACTCCATGGAGTCAGTGGATGTGTTCCTCACCGTATCACTTCCGTGTGCAGTCTTGAAGTTAGGAGCTGGAGAGCAGCGTCATGGCATTGTGAACCCACATGCCAAGTACACAAGGAGAAAGCTGTATTAAATGCTTTCCCTGTTCCAAAGGGCTATGAGACTATTCATTGCTGGTCAATCAAGACTCAGCTTTATGCTTTTTCTTGGACTTCCCCCAGGACAAGACTGTGGGCTGTAGAAATGGGAAACCCTGGTAGTCTATGGTTTGCAGTTTTGGGGACCATTGGAAGGCCCTGACTGTATTCTCTACTCCCATCCCTTCCCAGCTCCCCCTCCGGGGCTTCGTGGGACACTGGATCTCCAGGTTATTCGTGTTCGGATGGAGGAGCCACCAGCCGTCCGCCTCTTACAGGACTGGTCCAAGCATCCCCAGGGTACCAAGGGGGTGGGAACAGGTGACAACCCAGACTGGCCCACTGTTCTGTCAGACTCCAGTGCCACTGTTAAGGAACAACCAGAGGCGGGAAATGGGGTATGAGTTTTTACTTTCCTGGGGAGGGAGGGGTGGGAGGAAGGAAAGGTGGAAGGGAGGAGGCAGTATCCTTCTTTGGCTTAAATCTCAGATCTGCCCAGCTCAGCCACCTGATTGAGTTTTAAAACCAGGTGCCAGAAAATGTGGAAGGAGAAGTGACATCACTGTCACATTGGGGCACTGGAAAATGCCTGCCCCTGGACAATCCTGAATTAGGCAGAGGTGGCTTAGGCTATTGGGTGATACGGCATTGGGCCTGTGGAGAACACCTTACCCAATCCTTTGCTGACTCACCCTCTAACCCCACACCTCCTTCCTGTCAGCTCCCACCATTCTCCCCTGGCACAGTGCCTTATGCAGAGGTGGTCATGATGGGGTTTGAACTGAGTCCCACTACCTCGGGGGACACCTCTCCTCCCCCACTTCTGGCTCCTTCAGGAGGAGGCCTCCATTACCTCTTAACCGCCTCATCCCTGCCGAGGGCTCCCTTTACCACCCCTTCTCCTATTATCCTGTTGCATCTTTTATCCAGTTGTATATATTGCCTTTGTTGACAATAAATTATTTTTTTTTTAATTAAAAGTTCTGTCTTGGCCATCATTGGGAAAAGGGAGCAACTTGAGGAGCAGGAAAATTGAAAGGTCGTCCTAAGTTGGAGCCAGAGACCCCTGTCCCGGGCAAGGGAGCTTGAGCCCAAAGCAGAGCTTGCTTGGGGCTCTGGAACTTTTCTGATTTGGTGTCAGTCAACTGAGAGACCCTTTACTTCTCTCCATTAACACATTTTCTTTATTTGACCTTCTGACCCACCTAGTAGACATCTGTCCAAGCAAGGCCACCATAGATCTGGGACACTCACACCCAGGGAGGTGAGAGTTATTGGGGCCTGAGCTACACTTGGTGGCATATACCTTTAATCCCAACACTTGGGAGTCAAAGGCAGACATATCTCTATGAGTTCAAAGCTAGACTGGTCTACAAAGTGAGTTCCAGGACAGCCAAAGCTGTTACACAGAGAAACAATGTCTTAAAATAAAATAAAATAAAATAAATGTTATTGGGGCCTGATCCTGGCCAGCCTACACAGACATTTCTTCTGTGAAGAGAAGGTAGCACATGCCTGCTTTCTTGTAGTTCTATACCCTCTGCTACACAACTCACCCTTAGCCCCCAACCTCAATACAAGTCTGCCTCGGGTCTCTGCAGATTTTGGGCTCTCGAGCTATCCTTATACAGACCTAATCTGTGGGGTCTTGCCTTTGGGGCAAAGTGAACCTTCCAGGTTGCTTAATCCAAAATCCTAGGTTCCACTGTCCTGTTCAGAATCCCCAGCAGGGGCTGGAGAGATGGCTCAGCGGGTAAGAGCATTGCCTGCTCTTCCAAAGGTCCTGAGTTCAATTCCCAGTAACCACATGGTGGCTCACAACCATCTGTAATGAGGCCTGCAGGAAGAATACTGTATACATAATAAACAAATATTATAAAAAAAAAAAAAAGAATCCCCAGCAGGTATTTCATGAAGTAGGGCCACCCCACACTGCTGACTGCTTGGCTGTTCCAGTAAATTACAGAGACCTAGGGAGAAAAAGGAAGACATTTCAACTGGGGAGAGTCAGGCTGTGCTAGATCTCATACCGGACTAATGAGACTGGCCCTTTTAAACCATCTGATGTTCTCAGAAGGAGCCCAGGAATGTAGAGGGTCCTTGTCCAGGACAGGCTGAGACAGGCATGAAGTAGAGGTGGCAGTCAAAGTTTCAGGGTACCTCATATCCAGAATGCCTCAGCAATGTATGAGAACAGGTGGGCCACAGGACTCCAGGGTCTGTATGTGTTTCTGCAGATTGACACAATTTGTATGCTCCCTAACAATAATGTTCCCCATCTCTGAACACACTGGGTTGGAGTTGTAGGTAGTTTCTGTCACTACAATTGTGTGACTTTACATTTATGCCAACTTCCTTTTAAAGATATCATGGCTATCACAAAGTATTGAGGAAACATGTCAAAGAGTGTGTTGTGAAGTGATGACCAGAAAGCCCGTTTGTTGCAGTATGAACTCTGGGGCAGGAGCCAGATTACATTAACTTAATATTTCTAGTGCCCCGCATAGGGAGGGACTTGGCACATAGGTGCTCAATAAACGTCTGTCAGATGTTATCTTGGTCTCTAGGTGTGCATTCTATGTGACCTTTTTCTCATACAGCCAATGACTGACTCAGTTCTTTTTGGGTTTTGTTTGTTTGTTTTTGTTTTTATTTTAGATATTCTGGCTGTTTCAAACCAATGATCATCCTCGATATCCTCCCAGGTGCTGGGATTATAGGTTTTCTCCACCATGCCCACTCTTAACACTAACTTTTACAACAGTAAAAAAAAAAAAAGTATTAACACTGACCCTTTAGGATGAGGATCTTTAGTTGTCTTATAACCAACTAGCTTCAAATTGAGAGTTCCCAGAGCCCCCTCAGATGGTTAATTTGATATGGAAAGCCTGGTGAGATGGCACATGCCATGCAAACCTAATGACCCAAGTTCCTTCCCTTCCCAGAGCTCATAGTGGAAGGAGACTTCTGGAAGTTGTCCTATGAGCTCCATGTGCCTGGCATTCAAGAACGACGGCACTTGTGCACCTGTGCTCAGACAGAGGCATTGTGGCATACACCTTTAATTCCAGAACTCAGGAGGCAGAGAGATAGGCAGTTCACTTGAGTTCAGAGACTAGCCTGGTTTATAGAGCTCCAGGCCATCCAGGTATGTGTAGTAAGACACTTGACAAAACAAAAGCAAAAATCAAATCACCAAGGTAAGGATGGCTTGGCTTATGGTTAAGAGTGCTTGCTGCTCTTGTACATCAGCACCCATTTCCAGGAGTGCACTGTGCCCATAACCCCAGCTCTAGGGGATCTGACACTCTTGGTCGCTGTGCACACAAACATGCACACACAGACACATAAATTAAAAGTAATTTTTAAAAATTGAAAACAAGTAGAGCTGGAGAGATGACTCAGTGATTAAAGGCACTTGGTGCTCTTCCATACGACCTGAGTTTGGATCTCAGTACCCACCTCAAATGACTCACAATTGCCTGGGTGGCTCCAGCTCTAAGGGGACCTGATAGCCTGGCCTCCGTGGGCAACTGCATGCATGGCATACATACACATAAAATTTTGAAATTGGCTATGAGGTCTCACATTAACCCCAGGAAACTTGTACTTAGTTTGCTGAGATTATTATTACAGAGTATGCTACCAGGAATTTGAACAGCATGGCAGTGTGTCCTAGCAGACTTGAGATGTGCTACCTTGCTAGCAAATGGGCTTCCAGAGAAAAATGGAGAGAGCCATGAGGACCTAGTCGGAGCCTCTGGAGCCTCCATCTCTGATTTACAGCTCCAGTCCCCTATCTGCCCCAATGGCCCTCAGCTAAGCTATTTTGTCTCTGCCTTTACTCAGCTCTGAGCCCTAGGGAGTTCCATAGGTAGACCAGCTTGGCCTCAAACTTGTACCATCAGCCTCCACTGCTGAGGTTACAGGTATGAGCTTTGGAGTCTGTCCTGGCTTCAAAACTGTAGACCAGGCTGGCCT
Organism: Arvicola amphibius; assembly: GCF_903992535.2. Lineage (NCBI taxonomy): Eukaryota > Metazoa > Chordata > Mammalia > Rodentia > Cricetidae > Arvicola > Arvicola amphibius. The sequence continues at coordinate 151,165,978 of NC_052047.1, read as the reverse complement.
TGAACTCACAAAGATTCACCTGCCTCTGCCTCCCAAGTGCTAGGATTAAAGGCTTGCACCACCACTGCCCAGCCTATCTATCTATCTATCTATCTATCTATCTATCTATCTATCTATCTATCTATCTTTCTATCTAATGTGTATGAATGTTTTGTTTCCATGTATGTTTCTGTGCCACATGCATAGTTGGTGCCTGAGGACATCAGATCTGGAGTTAAAAAGAGTTGTGAACTCTGGAGACTGAACCCAGGAATTCTGGAAGAGCCAGTCAGTGCTCTTGTCCAGTAAGAAGTGCCTTCAGCCCCTAAATAGTATTTATTTCTTTAGAGTCACAGAGCCTGGAATCTAAGCAAATGAACACAAACGGCACAAGTAAATGGTAGGAAAGTTTTGACTTGCAGAAGTGTAGGTTTGTAATTAGCCATAGGAGGTCCACAGAGGGGAAAAAAGACACCCACCTTGAATGGAGAAGCCAAAACTACACAGCAGGAGGCTTTCCTGTCCTTTGTCCCACTGCAGCCCTGCCTTTTTTTTTTCCTCCTTGTGGTGTTTTAGAGAGCCGGTATTCACCTACATCAATTGGGCGCCAGTGTTCTGTTTGGAGGGATGATCAGAGAAAGAAGGTCACTCCAGAATGTGAGTCAGGCTGTGGAGCAGCAGGGAGGCCCAGCCTCTGATAGACGTTCAGAAGCACATTGATTGATTGTTGCACAAAGGTGGTTTTTTTGGGGGGTCCAACAGGTTTCTCATGCCATAGCCCCTGATCTAATCTGTATGTTCTCTGAAGGAACTCATCCCAGCCCTGCAGCCTTAGTGAGCACTGCTTACACGACACAGTCCACCTAGGTTTTGAAAACATTCACACAACTCACCTCCTAGAGGCTTAAGTGAGCTTCAGGCCTTCATACTACCAAATTCCCTAGTTGCATTTTGGTAACAAAAGGATGAAGACTTGGGGGCTGAAGAGATGACTCAGAGGTTAAGAGCACGGGCTGCTCTTCCAGAGGTCCTGAGTTCAATTCCCAGCAACCACATGGTGGCTCACAACCATCAGTAATGAGATCTGCTGCCCTCTTCTGGCCTGCAGGCATCCGTGCAGTCAGAATACTGTATAATAATAAATAAACCTTGAAAACAAAACAAAAAACCCTCTATCTCTCTCTGGAGACAGAGGCAGCCAGATCTCTGTGAGTCTGAGGCCAACTTGGTCTACATAGTGAGGTCCAGGACAACCATGGCTACACAAAGAAACCCTGTCTTCAGAAACAAAACAAAACAAAACAAACCAAGTTGGAATTCAAAAGACCTTTCCTGGGCATGGTAATATGCCTCTTTAGCCCCAACACTCCTCTTATGTAGAGAGAAGAGAATATTTTAGAATGAATATTTTGCCACACAGTAAAAAATTAGAAACCTATGTAGAAAGGGTTTCTGAATTAATTCTGAAAAAGGGAAATTGAGACATCAATTAACAGGAACAGACCCAGCAGCAATCAGCAATTGTGGTGTCTTTTATTAAGGTTGAAATTTCCTCATTGTGGGCAGAAAATGAATACTGGCAGAGATGTTTGTTGGGGGAGATTAACAACAAATATTCCCAAAACAAAATACTTCAATTTATAAAAAGAACCAGTTGAGTCCTTCCTCAGATTGTGTAGGGAACACCAATATCTGGAAATTAACTCAGGAAACGTAGGTTATAAGTCAGGAAGTTTAACTAAAGTGGCTCAAAGACCTTATGATTCTGTTCAGAAGTCAGAATTATATGCTATTCTCGTATTAGATTTTCAGAACCTCTTAATATCATTACTGATTCTCAATACACAGAAAGAGCTGTTTTACAAATTGAAACTGCTGAACTTATTCCAGATGATTCAGAACTAACTTTGTTATTTATTCAATTACAGGAAGTAGTTAGAAATAGAACTCATCCCTTATATATAATATATATCAGATCCCATGCAGGCCTACCAGGCCCTCTAGCACAAGGTAATGATGAAATTGGTTGAGCTATTGGTAGGAAATGTATTAGAAGTATCAGAATTTCATAAGGAATACCATGTTAATAGCAAAGATTTAAAGAATGATTTTTTCTATCTCTTTGTTCCCTGTATAACCAAACTCTACTACCTGCAGGAAGTAATCCTAATGGTACTCAAAGAAATAAAATTTGGAAAATGGATATTTCATTTTGTAGAGTTTGGAAAATTAAAACTCTGTGCACCATACCATAGATACATACTCAGGATTTTAATGGATAACTGCTTTGAGTTCTAAAAAGGTTGATTCTGTTTTGTTTAAAGACTTATTTACTTATTATGTATACAGTGTTCTGTCTGCATGTATGCCTGCAGGCCAGAAGAGGGCACCAGATCTCATTACAGATGGTTGTGAGTCACCATGTGGATGCTGGGAATTGAACTCAGGACCTCTGGAAGAGCAGTCAATGCTCTCAACCTCTGAGCCATCTCTCCAGCACCAAGACTGATTCTGTAATCACACATTTATTAGAGGTTATGGCCATTATGGGGATACCTGTGCAAATTAAGACAGACAGTGCTCCAGCATATGTCTCTAGTAAAATAAAAGTTTTTTTTTTTTTTTTACATTTTTACAACATAAAACATAGATATAGAACTACAGGGAAAACCTGTCTCGGAAAAAAAAAAGATATAGCACACAATTATACAGGACAAACAGTAATAAAACAATCTGATCACACCTCAAAAAATGCTTAATAGAAAGTCGTAATAAAGAACCCAGAGACAGATTGCACAATTCTTTATTAACTTTAAAATGTTTAAAAACTAATGAAAAGGGAACAGCAGCTGCAGAGAGACATTGGATAATAGAAAAATAAATGCTGAACTAAATTAGCTTGTATACTTCAAAGGTGAATTGACCTCGAATTGGAAACCAGGATATGTGTTACATTGGGGAAGAGGTTTTCCTTTTGTTTCCACAGGAGAAGAAAAGCTATGGATACATCAAAATTGATAGCTATTTTATTCAAACAGACCCTTTGATTAGGAGAGGCCATAGTTCATCAAACTGTGGCAATTCTACCTGGCAACAAGCAAAATTATCCAAAGTTAAGGTTGGGCAGGGATTTGTTTTTATCTTTCCAGGAGAATAAAAGCATCCAACTAAGGAATCTGAAGACCTTTGGACAAATGAAGCATCTGAAGAAGACAGAATCATCCAAAAAATTTCCCAAGAAAAGGAGTAAATTTGCCGAATGGTGCAGCACACTTCCAACAGGATAAGCCTTTGTCTCATGGCAGAAGAGGCAGTTGGAATGGGACAGAAGAAAACCAAAGTGTAGAGACTACTGTCACTAGTCTCATAGCCCTTGGACTTATTTTGACTCTTTAAATTTTTCCTTAATGTATAAATATTATCTCAAAATTTAAAGTTTCTGTTCTGATATTAATTATCATATAGAGTACTAACTAATTCTAACCTTAGGCTTCATGTAGCTTCCTGTACTTGATTTCAGGCCTGAGTCTGAAGCAGGTATTTAGGAATTAAGCCTATGTGTTGTAGTTTAGCAGAGTGTACAAAAAACCCACGTGGAAGTTTATTGATGGGGGAAAAAAAAGAGGGGCTCTTGGAGAGGCCGGCCTCAGAAAAGGTAGACGTGAAGACAGAGCAAGGGACAGGTGGAGCCTGCTTTTAAAGGGGCCTTGACACTTGTGTACATAGACACCCAGCCACGCAGGGCATGCACGTAGATTACAAATTACGTAGTGACATACAACCGTAGAGCCGTAGGACCCTGGGTCGACTAAGTATTTGCCTGAATACTGACAACACCCGTGCGGCCGTAGGATCCTGGGGTTGGCTAGGTATTGCCTGAGGACGGACAATGCTTTCATGGCTGTAGGACCTTGGGGTTGGCTAGGCGTTGTTGAAATGCTAACATTCTTCCTTTTGTTTATAATAAAAAGTCAGGGATGGCAAGTGGGGGCAGGAAATGAGGATGCTGGGTTTTCAAGACTACTGCTGACCTAGGAGCATTGGAATCTTGGGGGGATCTGAGAAAACTGGGGTGCTGGCCATGTCCTGGAGTAGCTAGTTGCCTCAACTCTGTCCAGACTCTCTGGAACCATCTGGTGCCATTTGAACCTGGCAAGATGTTTCCTCTCTTCGGCTGTGCCTGTCTCCAGAGGCCAGTCTCTCCCGTCTCCTTTCCCCCTCTCCTATTCCCTCCCCATAGTAAAAAGCCCTGTCGCATGATGGCATCTCTCTCCTGCCACTTTTCAGTTTATAACACCACATATCCTATGTGCATTTAATAGATTGATCTTTTAACCTCTCCAAGAGCTGCTGCATATGACATTTAAAATGTTTAAGTTTTCTGTAGTAAATGATGAACATTTATAGTGGTATAGTATTTGTGTTTTAATAAATAAAGCTTGCCTGAAGATCAGAGGGCAAAGCAGTCATACTAGTCAGCCATATAGGCCAGGGAGTGGTGGCGCACCTTTAATCCCAGGACTCGGGAGACAGGGAGACCGAGGCAGATGGACCTCTGTGAGTTCAAGGCCACCCTGAACTACACAAATCAATCCAGAAACAGATCCAGGTGGTGGTGATTCACACCTTTAATCCCAGTGTTTGGGAGTCACACACCTTTAATCCCAGCACTAGGGAGGGGGAGACAGGAGTGATAGGGCTGGGCAGAGAGAGGAATCTAAGGCAGAAGAGACAGGAGCTCACTGGCATGTGGAGTCTGAGGATTTGTGGGAACAGGATCTCGCTCTTTTAGTCTGAAGATTTGATAGAGGGAAAAGGTCTCTCTAAGAGTGACTGCTTTGTTTTTCTGATTTTCAGCTTTATCCCAATATCCCAATATCTGTCTCTGGGATTATATTATTAATGCTACATCTGGTGCCCAACATTTGTAGTACAAATTCATAAAAGGTCGTTTTCCTGTGACTTTACAGCCACCAGCATAGGCAGGAGCAACAGACGACCGGAGTCGCCACTCTACTAGGTTTTTCCTCTCTCCTGGCAGGCTCTCCCTGAACCCTTTCTCAGGCTGCTGCCAAGCTAGGTAGCTGCCTAGTCAAGACTTTTTCTGTTCTATGCAGCAACAGTAAACTTCACATCTTCATCATCATCTCCAGCAGCAGCAGACTGGGTGAGACAGTGGGTATTCTTTTGTTTTGGAATTTTTTTGGTGTTTGTTTGTTTTTCAAGACAGGGTTTCTCTGTAGCTTTGGATCCTGTCCTGGAACTAGCTCTTGTAGACCAGGCTGGCCTTGAACTCACAGAAATCTGCCCCCTCCATAGTGCCAGGATTAAAGGTATGTGCCACCACTGCCTGGCAACAATTGGGTATTCTTAAAGGGAGGAATTAGTGAAAAGAGAGAGTTTTTTCCCATATTAAAAAATGGGAAACACCATTACATTGGAGGGATTTGGGTCTCTATATGATACACTGGACAATTTGAAAATGGAATGATTAAATGAGATTAAATGATCTAATTTAGATGGGACTTATGTAATATCAATTATAAACATTATCAGCTTTATCATTTTTGCCTTATCACAAAAAAGTTGCATAATCTGAGTGCTAAGATACAAATTTTAGAAAAACTTAATGAGGGCTGGAGAGATGGCTCAGAGGTTAGAAAAACTTAATAATGAAGCAGTTCATGAAGATATTCAACTCCAGACAGAAGAATTTCATGGAGAGTACTAAGTAATTCTAGAGAAAGGTTTCGTCTACTTCCCTCTATATGGTTTTGGGTTCGAGTCGCTGTCAGTTTTCCGCAGTGAACCACAAACACACCTAACAGCAACTTCGAAGTCTCTAAAAGGGAGGTGGGGCTCCAGGACTGTGATCGCACCACTAAACAGAAAAACACCACCTAAAGTCCTGCTTTTGGACTTCAGACTGCTTAGAACAGTTTCGAGGTGGCTAGCTGAGATGATCCAGCCTCACAGACTACTCTAGCCAGGACTTGAGACAAACCTTGCACTTTCCCATTACGCAGGATTTGACACCCCAAATGTTTCTTTTCAGGATCCCCTAAAGATTCTCCCCGCTGCCCCAGACATCAGGAAGCAAGTTTAAGAATAGGAAGCCCATATTCCCAAGGGGTGGGGTTTTTGGTCGTGCAATAGGTTTTGGATGTTTGTTATTGTTTAGGGGGATTGGTTACAAGCTGTTAATGGTAATGGTCAGGGGAAAAAAAAAGGAAATTAGATTCTAGGTTCTTGTTTTGAAAAGGAAAAAAAGGGGAATATTGCTATGATAAGATAAAAAGGGCTATGTAGGGGTGGCACACGCCTTTAATCCCAGCACTCAGGAGGCAGAGGCAGGCAAATCTCTGTGACTTTGAGGTCAGCCTGGTCTACAAGAGCTAGTGTTGACAGGCTCCAAAGCCACAGAGGAACCATGTCTCGTAAAAAAACAAAAAGATAAAAAAGCAGATTATTGAATCTACTTTTAAAAAGAAACTACTAGTTTTAATTGTTTTATATTGTATTGGATTTTTAAATATGGTATACAGATTTTGTATATTGATTCAAATGTATAGTTAGAACATACTATTCATACATTTCTACTCTTGTTCAAGGTATTGTACCTATCCAACTCATTTAAGGTTTTTCTTGACAATGAGATGCATCTGCTCCTGGCAGCACCAATTTATTTCATTAGAGGATGATAGATATCAAAGAACCTCTATATAGGACTTTACATTTTTTGTGGCAAAAGCTAGCCATTTTGGCAAGAAACTGCTCTTACCTCGATGGTTGACAGTATGCTGTTCAAAGCAGGACTCAAAAGAAGTGACTGCCAAGCCGGGCGGTGGTGGCGCACGCCTTTAATCCCAGCACTTGGGAGGCAGAGGCAGGCGGATCTCTGAGTTCGAGGCCAGCCTGGTCTACAAGAGCTAGCTCCAGGACAGGCTCTAGAAACTACAGGGAAACCCTGTCTCGAAAAACAAACAAACAAAAAAAAAACAAAAAAAAAAAGAAGTGACTGCCAAACTTTGCCAAGACAGGGTATGGCAGTCCTTCAAAATTTCCTTCTTCACAGAAAAGTCTGCCAGATATTCTAGATATGTAGGCCAAAGATGGATGTCCCAACATTACAAATAAACTTGGGTGACTGTCCAGGCAGCCAGCTGTGTCTGTCATTTCTCTTCTTTGGAAGAGGCTTGCTCTGCACTTCCTGTTTCCTCAGGTAATAGTCTGTCTTTCTCGGGTCTTTGGTGGAACTGAAGACTAGATAACTACAGTCACAGTTCCCCTAATCATGGTAGAAGAAAGTGACTAGGTAGGAAACGCTTGACTCTTCAGGAGAGGACAGCTGATGGAGTATGTTCTTTAATTTGCCAAGTACAAATGGACTGGACATCGTGAATGTATTTCTTATTTGATAATTGTTCTTGTTGCATATAGTTTCATTTTGTTAAGGTTAATACCTTTCCCTTCTATTTGGACAATACTTTATAATTACTACTACTATTATTACTACTTGATAATTATTACCACCACCACCACCACCACTACTACTACTACTATTATTATTGTTACTATGGTTTTTTTCAAAACAGAGTTTCTCTGTGTAGCTTTGGAGCCTGTCCTGTGTAACTCACTCTGTAGACCAGACCGGTCTCGAACTCACAGAGATCTGCCTGCCTCTGCCTCCCTAGTGCTGGGATTAAAGATGTGCATCACCACCACCTGGTGATAATTATTCTTATTGTATATAATTTTGCTATGTTAGAGTTAGAACCTTTCCTTTTTATTTAGATAATAAGGGGGAAATGTTACAGGAATTTTGTCTGTTGTTGTTCAATGTCCAATGGAGTCAGAAGTTGGTTCGAGAGGCAGGGTTAATACTTAACTGGTCCGAATGGATCATGGAGATCCCTGATCAACTTGGGAAAGAGAGGCCTACAGGGAGAGGAGATTGACCCTGAAGGTCACGAGGGTCCTTTCCAGCTGGGAAGTGAGCAGTGTTGTGTGTCGTGGTCGCTTGGCAATTGTCTCAGGTTTTTATCTTCAATATTTGTCCCTGAAATTTATTTTATAATAAATGGCTAAAGAAATCACGTTAGGGTTTATTATGACATTTTCTTGTCTGTAGCTGAGACTGTCCTGGAACTCTTGTGTAGCACAGGCTAGCCTGGAACTTGCTATCTAGTTCATGCTGGCCTCCACCTTGTGACAGTCCTCCTGCCTCAGGGTCCCAAGTGCTAGGATTACTTTCAGTGAGCCACTGTACCCAACTAGTTTCTTTATACATCCACTGTGGGTAGACCTCTAAGCTGGTCTTGTGTGACTCTTCAAATTCTTTTAAGGCATACTCCATTCATCATTTCATCTGGAAGTTTGTATCTCTGAGAGATTCAGACTCTTCAATAAATCAGACTTTTTAAATTTTATTTTGTGAGTATGAGTGTTTTGTTGTTATTTTCTTATGAGCACTATGCATGTGCTTAGTGCATCTAGTGGTCAGAAGAAGGTACCAGCACCTCTGGTAGAGGCACAGGTAGTTGGGAGTAGTCATGTGATTGTTGCGAACTGATTCCAGGAGCAGTGAGTGCTCTTAACCCTTAACCACTGAGCCATCTCTCCTGAACCCCCCCCCACCGTTTTATTCTTTTAAAAATGTATCTATCAGTTGGGCAAAGTGGAGCATGACTTTAATCCCAGCACTTGGGAGGGCAAGGACAGGGAGATCTGTGAGTTCGAGGCCAGCCTGGTCTACAGAGGGAGTTCCAGGACAACCAGGGCTACACGGAGAAACCCTGTTTCAAAAAACAAAACACTCTGTTTGTTTGTGTGTGTGTGTACTTGTGTGTTCATTCATGTGTGCATGTGCTCCGTAGGGTTCAGACTCAGGTCATCAGGCATGGTGGCCGACATTCCACTTCAGAGAGCTCTCACCAGTCCCTCTTCCCTTTCAAGATAAGGTCCTACGTAACTCATGGCTGGCCTCCAACTTAACACATAGGCCAGGATGACCTTGAACTTCTGAACTTTCTGTCTGTATTTCCCAAGTGCTGAGATCAGAGACATAAACCACCGTGCCCTCCTGGTCCGGCACTAAAGCTTTGTGCAGGCCAGGCAGATACTTCCCCAGCACTCTCCTTCCCACCCCTTCCCTTTATTTTTTTTTCTTTTATCTTTTTTTTGGTTTTTTTTCAAGACAGGGTTTCTCTGCAGCTTTTTTAGAGCCTGTCCTGGACCTAGCTCTTGTAGACCAGGCTGGCCTCGAACTTACAGAGATCCGCCTGCCTCTGCCTCCCGAGTGCTGGGATTAAAGGCGTGCGCCACCACCGCCCGGCTCCCTTTATTTTTTCAGTTTTCTTTTGAGACAAGGTCTTACTATGTAACCCAGGCTGGCCTCAAATTAACAGCAATCTGTTGACAAAGGTTTCTGTTCTACCTGGTCCCACAGCTGTTCAGTCCCAAAGAAACATACAGAGGTCTAAATTAATCATAAGCTGATTGGCCTATTAGCTCAAGTTTCTTATTAACTCTTATATTAGATCATAATTCTTGTCTGTGTTAGCCACGTGGCTTGGTACCTTTATCAGCAAGGCATTCTCATCTTTCATCCTCTGTATCTGGGTAATGACTGCAGACTGAACCTTTCTTCTTCCCAGAATTCTCCTATTCTCAGTGCCCCATCTATACTTCCTGCCTGGTCACCCCGCCTATACTTCCTGCCTGACTACTGGCCAATCAGCATTTTATTAAAATACAACTGATAAATCTTTACAAGGTACAAGACCATTGTCCCACAGCAGCAATCCTCCTGTCTCAGCCTCCCTAAGGGCTAAAATTACTGGCATGAGCCACCTGTCTGGCAGCTAACTGACTGTGGATGAGAGGGCAATTCAGGATTGTCCTCTGAGCCTCTGAGCGCCCAGGACAGTGGCAGTGTAGCAGAGGCAAGCAGAAGACACTTTCTACTCCAGCATTCTTTCCTACCCTTGACTTCTTGCCTCCTGCCAGCTGAAACTGGAGCAAATCAGCTATTAGGTCCCTTGTCCCAAGCTGGAGCCCAGGATATCCTGACTCTCACTTTCTTGACCCCAGGGCAGCTGCTGTGAAGGACAGCTGCGGGAGATCAGTTTCCTCCGGTTGTTTTGTTGTTTGTGTTCAGGTGAGAAAGCTTGGAATGGTCACGACCACTCTCCCATTCCCCCAACTGCTCCACCAAGAAAGTCAGTGGTTCTGCCTCCTAAGCACAGCCCAGCAGGAGCTCATCAGTCTTGGCTCCTCTTGATACAGGGGTCTCCTAGTTCCTTGACTTCATTTTCTTTTGAGACTAAGTCTCACATTGTCCAGGCTGGCCTCAAAGTATGAAACCAATAATGGCCTTAAATTTCTGGTCTTTTCATCTCTGGTCCTGAGCTGATGAACTCGAAGGTGTGCACCACCACACCTAGTTTATGATGTGCTGGGGATTGAACCCAGGGCTTCCTATAGACCAGGCGAGCAATCTACCAACCAATCTACATCACCAATCTGGTTATTGTCTTCTGGAAAAAAAAAAATTTATTCAAGAGACAAAGATAGTTAAACAGTTGTTTATTTAGCAAAGCTATTTTTAAAATTTTATTTTTATTTTATGTGTATTGGCATTTTGCCTGCATGTATGTCTATGTGAAGATGTCAGATCTTGGAGTTACAAACAGTTGTGAGCTGCCATGTGGGTGCTGATAATTGAACTCTGGTTTTCTTTTTTTTTTTTTTTTTTTTTTTGGTTTTTCGAGACAGGGTTTCTCTGTGGCTTTGGAGCCTGAACTCTGGTTTTCTAAGACAAGAGCCAGTTCTCTTAACCTTTGAGCCATCTCTCCAACCCCCTATTTAGCAAAGTTAAACAAAGCAAACATTCTCAAAAGTGGGTTGCACTAAGGTGGGAAACACCCAGTGGTGCTCGGCTGTGGAAAATGAATTGTGTGTGTGTGTGTTTAGATTTATGTGTATGAATATTTTGCCTGCATGTATATATGTGCACTCTGTATATACTTCATGCTCTCAGAGGTCAGAAAAAAGGATTAGATCCCCTAGGACTGGAGTTAGAGGCAGTTGTGAGCCACCATGTGGATTCTGAGAGCCAAACTTCAATCCTCAGGAAGAGCTGAGCCATCTCTCCAATAGCTCGGGTATGGGTTGTAAAGTTTTTTGTTCATTTATTTTTGTTCTGTTTTTTTTTTGAGAACAGGGTCTCTCTATGTAGCCCTAGATAGGTTGGAACTTTCTGTATAGACCAGGCTAGCCTTGAACTCACTGGGATCTGCCTCCCTTTGCAGAGTGTTAGGATTAGAGTCATGTGCTACCATGCCTGGCTCAAAGATTTTTTAATATAAAATGTATTTATTTCTGTGTTATGTGCACATACCATGTGTGTGTGTGCAGGTTAGAGGACAACTAGTGGGAGTCAGTTCTCAAACTCAGGTCATCTGGCTTGGCAAGAGTGTCCCTCACCCACTGAGCAACCTCATGGGCCTCTTAGAGAAGTATTTTATATTTACAAGGTAGGTGGCATAGGCATATTCATAGGATAAGGTAACTTTTTTCATAGGATAAGGTAACTTTTTTTCCTTCTGAAATCATAGTGGACCAGATCTCCTTTGAAAGATATTTCTCTCCATGATCCTCTAGAAAAAAAAACATATGAAAGGGATGTGGGGTTAAAGCCACAATAGAAGTGATGTCTTTTTGTTGTTGTTGTTGTTGAGACAGGGTTAGTCTTGGCTGTCCTGGAGACCTGGCTAGTCTCGAACTCACAGAGATCCACCTGTGTATGCCTCCCAAATACTGGGATTAAAGGCGTGCACCACCACCGCCTAGTGAAGTGGTACTTTAATGGCACAGATTTCATGAGAATGAAGATGCTGGGCCCAACTTCAGAGAAATTATTACCTATCCTAGCTTGGTAAGTCCAATTTTATACCTAAGCCAATTTTTTTTATCATAATTTGTATTACCATACTAAAAATATTTTTTAAACCTTAAAACATTTTCTTAAACAACTTAAGCTTTTATATCTCTCAACCTTATAAACTTTACATCTCTTTCGTAAGTTTTTTAATTTGGTAACAAGGAAAACTGTAGACCTATATTAATTTATTCTTTAACCCCATCAAAGACCTGAGAAGGATACAAAATTACCTGAGTAAACAGAAAGTGCAGAACAAACAACTTCCAAAACTATAGAAGTGACAGAGACATCTGGCTGCCAGGACTGTCACCTAAGTTCCCTCTGCAACATTGGAACATCCATTTTCAGCCGATGGTAGAGAATATCTAGCAGACTCTTTTGTGAAGCAGGAATTTTGAAGAGTAGTCACCTTCTTTTGTGTCCTGCTTGTCCAATTCGGACAGCATGCTGTCAGCAGTTGAGGCAAGGGCAGTTGTAGTTAACATTGCCACAATGAAAAGTAAATTCCTTATGAAGGCTCTTCAATGCCCATCAGCCTCTTTTGAGTAGATTGGTGCTGCCAGGAGCAGACATGTCTCACTATCATGAAAACCCTTATGTTATTAAAACATCTTACTGCCATTTTCTAAAAGTCTCTGAAGTGTTTGAAGACCAACTATTTATTTAAACTATCTCTGTTTGACCTTGAAAACATGCCTAATATGGCCACAAATTTGATTGTTATAGATGACTAACTACTAACCTGCATTTCTTAACTTTCTTAAATAGTTTGTAATAATAATAATTTTCTTTCTTTCCTTCCTTCCTTCTTTCTTTCTTTCTTTCTTTCTTCCTTTCTTCCTTTCTTTCTTTTTGGTTTACAAGACAGGGTTTCTCTGTACCTTTGGAGCCTGTCCTGGAACTAATTCTTGTAGACCAGGCTGGCCTCAAATATAATAATTTTCAAGGACTAAAACTTTATATTACATTTTTAAATGAGTTACATAGGTACAATATCTTTTTTTTTTTTTTTTTTTGGTTTTCGAGACAGGGTTTCCCTGTAGTTTCTAGAGCCTGTCCTGGAACTAGCTCTTGTAGACCAGGCTGGCCTCGAACTCAGAGATCCGCCTGCCTCTGCCTCCCGAGTGCTGGGATTAAAGGCGTACGCCACCACCGCCCGGCCTTCTTTTTTTTTTTTTTTTTTTTTTTTTTTTGGTTTTTCGAGACAGGGTTTCTCTGTAGCTTTGGAGCCTATCCTGGAACTAGCTCTTGTAGACCAGGCTGGTCTCGAACTCACAGAGATCCGCCTGCCTCTGCCTCCCGAGTGCTGGGATTAAAGGCGTGCACCACCACCGCCCGGCTCATAGGTACAATATCTTAAACAAGAGTAGAAACATATATACAGTATAACAAAATTACCTTAAATTTGTATCAATATATAGTAAGGAGGCCGCTAGTTTGTTCGTGGCCGCTTAGCCCTGAAATAATCACACAGAAACTATTATGTAAATCACTGCTTGGCCCATTAGCTCTAGCTTTTTATTGGCTAACTCTTACATATTAATTTACCCCATTTCTATTAATCTGTGTATCACCACATGGCTGTGGCTTACTGGCTAAGTTCTGGTGTCCGTCTCTGGCTTTTCTCTCTCCACCCTTCTTTCTCCCAGCATTCAGCTTAGTTTTCCCTGCCTACCTAAGTGCTGCCCTATCAACAGGCCCAAAGCAGCTTTATTTATCAATGGTAATCACAGCATACAGAGGGAAATCCCACATCATTAATATACAAAAATCCATAACAATATAAAATATTTGAGACTAGTAATTGGGTTTTTTTTAGTTTTTTTTTTTTTTTTTTTTTTTTTTGTTTTTTTGAGACAGGGTTTCTCTGTAGCTTTTTTAGAGCCTGTCCTGGAACTAGCTCTTGTAGACCAGGCTGGCCTCGAACTCACAGAGATCCGCCTGCCTCTGCCTCCCGAGTGCTGGGATTAAAGGCGTGCACCACCACCGCCCGGCTTTTTTTAGTTTAAAAGTAGATTCAATAATTTACCCTTTTTTCCTATCATTCCTATAGCCCCTCCCCTTTTTTATTTTCAGATCTCTTCCTGAAATCCAACCTCCCTTACAGCAGGCTTTTTCTTTTGGGCCACCACCGAGTTCCCAAGTCATGACATGGAGACTTTAATATTATCTATGAATGCTTGGCCTTACCTTATGCTTATTGCAACTAGCTCTTATAACTTATTTTAACCTATTTCTCTTATCTACATTTTGCCTCGGGGCTTTTTACCTTTCTCTTCTGTATGTCCTACTCCATGTCTTGCAGACTGGCTCCAGGAGTATCCCTTTTTTTCCTCCTTCATTCTCTCTATTCCTCTCAAGCCTAGATTCCTCCTCCCATTTATTCTTTCTGCCTACCAGCCTGCCTATCTCTCTACGGCCTAGCTATTGGTCATTCACCTTTTAATTAGACCAATCAGGTGCCTTAGGCAGGCAAAGTGAAGCCGTAACACATCTTTACATAATTAAACAAATGCAACATAAACAAACGTAATGCACCTTTGCCTAACTAAAGTAATATCACAACATTGGCTTATTTAGTTTACTCCCTTACCATGACTAGTAACAACTTGTAACCAACCACCCCCAAACAATGATAAACACCCATAACTCATTCAGTGACCAAAAATGCCTACTTCACCTCTCTGTAATGTGGGTGCTGTGTTCTTAAAATTATCTCCTATTGTCTGAGGTCTTTTCCCTGCCCAGAAGTCCCGCCTATTCTCTCCTATCTAGTTTTTGGCCATTCAGCACTTTATTAAACCAATCAGAAGGTGCCTTGACAAAGGCACATCTTCACAGTGTACAAGAAAGATTATCCTACAACAGGCCTCTCTACCAGGGATCCTTACTTAGAGTGGGTATTAGACAGATGATTTAAGGCAAGATTAAACTAACTCTGGCATGCAGGACAAAAGTTTCTCCCACAACCAGGACCACCTGCATAGTTTGTGGGGCACACTGTAGAATGAAAATGAGTGCTTTGGTACTGGGGAGATGATAATTCACTTGGTCAAATGCTTGCCATACAAGCATTGGGACCTGAGTTGAAATCCCCAGTACTCACATAAAAAGCCTAGTTTGTATGTGGTAGCATAGCTGTAAACTTAGCACCAGGATGTGGTGACAGGCAGGTGCCTAGAACTTGTCCACCAGCCAACCTAGCCTATTTGAACTCCAGTTTCAATGAAAGAGGTAGAGGCAGGAGGATATTTGTGAGTTTGAAGCCAGCCTGGTCTACATAATGAGTTCTAGGACAGTCAAGGCTCCACAGACAGACTGTCTCAAAGCAAGAACACAAACAAACAACAAACAACAGCAAGGAACTGGGGAGACTGCTCAGTAGTCAAGATCGCTGACTGCTTTTGCAGAGGAACTGAATTTAGTTCTCAGCACCTACACAGTGATTCATAAACCATCTATAACATGACAATTATAGTATCAGTTCCAGGAGATCTGACCCCGCTTTTGCTCTCTCAGAGCACCAAGCATGTGTGTAGTGGATAGACATACATGCAGGCATGCAGGAAAACACTTATACACAGATCTTCTTTAAAAAAGAAAGCCCGGGGGGCTGGAGAGATGGCTCAGAGGTTAAGAGCACTGAGTGCTCTTCCAAAGGTCCTGAGTTCAATTCCCAGCAACCACATGGTGGCTCACAACCATCTGTAATGAGATCTGGTGCCCTCTTCTGGCCTGCAGGCATACATGCAGACAGAACACTGTATAAATAATAAATAAATAAATCTTTAAAACAAAAAAGTAAAAAGAAAGTCCGGGTGGTGGTGCACACACACACCTTTAATTTCAACACTCGGGAGGCAGAGACAGGCAGATCTATGTGAGTTCAAGACTAATCTGGTCTACAGAGTGAGCTCCAGGACAGGCTCCAAAGTTACAGTGAAACCTGGACCATCCCAAAAAAAAAGGGGGGAGAGGGGAGAAAGAAAGAAGGGAAGCAAGGAAGGGAGAGAGAGAGACAGAGAAAGGAAGAAAGAAAGATATGGTTAGTCTAGACATAGCCTTCAATCCAAGCATCCAAGCATTTATGAAGCAGGCAAATTGTTATAAATTCAAGGCCATCTTGTGGACTTATAGTGAGTTCCAGGACACCCAGGGCTGCATAGTAAGATGCTGTCTCAGAAACAAACAACAACAAAATGGAGTTGGAGAACTGGTGAGGTGGTTTAGTGGGTAAGGCACTTGCCTCCAGGCCAGACTTGAGTTCCTACTCCAGTGGAAGGGAGAGCCAATTACCACACGTTGACCTCTGACCTCCACATGCACCTCCACATGGACACACACAAATCAACAACTGTAAACAACAACAAAACCACGATGGAGAAAGACCGAGAAAAGACATTGATCTTTGGTTGATTGGTCTCTGGCATGTGTTCAGATAGAAGCACTCACATGTACATCACATGTACACAACCATACAGATGCATACATGTTCTACACACACACAACAAACACAAACAGGAGCTTTCTTAGCTTAATTTTTTTTTCATAAAAATGACAGCTTTACCAGGGAGTGGTGGCGCACGCCTTTAATCTGAGCACTCAGGATGAAGTAGGAGCAGGCAGATCTCTGTGAATTCAAGGTCAGCCTCGTCTACAGAGTGAGTTCCAGGACAACCAGGACTGCACAGAGATGTCCTGTCTTATAAAACCAAAACAAAGAATGATAGCTTTACAGTAAATCAAGCCAAAACTCCTCTGACCTGTACAGACCTGTGTGTGACCACATAGGTCACTGGCCCACAAAGTGACCCTGACTTAAGCCCTCTGGGGAGTCAAGGACAGTGTTCTAGAATACAGATGTCTCTGTAATTGGACTTGAAGATTATTCTGGCTTCTATAGAGGCTGGGTCAGAGGCTGGTGTGGGTTGGCTGATTTGGCAGCCTTGTGAGAGGAGGAAAGGAAGGGAAGTGACCAGAGAGAAGGTCAGGGTTTGAGTGGAATCTTGAGGAAGCAGAGTCTATTTAGGGTCAGTAGGAGCCCCCGCTCCCACCCCGGAATATGTCTGCCTTCACCCTTCAACAGTTTCCTCTCTCCTCCCTGCTCTTCAGACCGTGATCCTTAAAATGACATCTGGCAGTGTGACTCCCTTTGACCACCAGAGGGCAGATTATTCTCATGTTTAAATTTGGGGTGGGGGGCGTGGTATGAGCTCCATTCCATTTCCCACAACTCTAGAGCTCTGCCTTCCCCATCTTCTTCCCCAGGGGTGGTGCTTGTGTGGAGCTGGATGTGGTACAGCGGAACTTCCTGGAGTCCTGTGGATTGATTAGTCCTGCAAACCTGTTGCCTTACGAAATCCTTTCTTCCCTCTGCATCTGTCCAGCTCTCACCCAACTGAGCAGATCATGGGTACCACTCAGTCAGCTCTCAGTGGTTCTGTTGGTGTTTTCCCTATCACCTCAGGAGCTCTCTCTGCTTCTCTACACTCAGGGATCTATTTCTATCCCTCCTGCTGCGGTTAGAGGGAGGGTCAGTGGGCAAATTCTAACTTCTATGGAGCCAGGAAAGGGGGAGGGCTTGAAGCAGAAGTCAGCATAGGGTATTGCCTCTGCCTGGTGGGACTCTGACAGCGCATTACCATCTACTGAGTCCATGCCTGAAAGCCGTAATCAGGTTATAGATAAAAATGACCCATACAGAAGTCTCATAATGTTTTAAGTAAGTCTGTGGTTCAATGTTGGGAACAGATTGGACAGATCTGGGAGACTCCAAAGGGAAGTGAAGGTAGACCCAGGTTGCTACATGGATTTCTTGTTAAGAGCTGGGAGCACTCCAAAGCTGAAGAAGACTTCAGAGCTGTTAAACTCAGTAAATCCATTCATCAGTAGGGAAATTGAGGTCTGGAAAGGAAAGGGACATCTTCAAGAGATCTGGCCCACTTGTGCTGTTCTGAGGTTTCGTTGTTCCCCATTCCCTACCAAGGCATTCTGTAGCACTGGCTATCCCATGTAGATCAGGCTGACTTTGAACCCTCATAGATCCTCCTGCCTCTGCCTCCCAAGTGCTGGATTTAAAGGCGTGTACCGCTATGCCTGGCTAAGAAATATTTTTTAAAATTTATTTTTAATTTTTGGGTACAAGTTGTACCTGCTTGTCTGTATACACACTGCACACACTGCCGTGCTTCTGGAGGTTAGAAGAGGCTCATGCACTACCATGGGACCAAACCCATGTCCTCTGAAAAACTGTTGAGCCACCTAGCCAACAACTTGTTTTGGTGGTTTTTGTTTTGTTTTGTTTTGTTTCAAGATGGGTTTACTGCTTAGTCCTGGCTGTCCTGAAACCACTCTGTAGCCAGGCTGGCCTCAAACTCAGAAATCCACATGTCTCTGCCTCTGGAGTGCTGGGATTAAAGGCATGTGTCACCTTTGCCTGGTTTGGTTTATTTTTGAGACAGGGGTTTACTTTGTAGACCTGCCTGCTTGTCCATTATGGAGACCAGGCTGGCCAGGAATCATCTATTCTGCCTTTGGGTTTTTGTTTGTTTGTTTGTTTGTGCCAGGATTAAAGGGCAGACCACCATACTTAGCTTAAGGAATTCTTTTGTTTTGGTTGTCTGTCTTTTCTTTTTGATGCTAGGGATTGACTGCATGGCCTCCTTCATGGTATGTGGGGGTGTTAAATAGCGCTCTCCCACTATTATACCACCCCAGGAATCCTTATTTTCATGAGTGCCTATTCTTTTACCATGAGTTTCTTTGTCTTAGAAGTGAGATTTGAAATGAAAATTAAGATGAAATGGTCTCTCCTGAGTTGCCTTGTAGAATATTTTAAAAGGTAATTTAAGGCCAGGGATGATAGTACACACACCTGTAATCAAAGTACTTAGGGGATGATAGAGACAGGAGGATCAGGAGTTCAATGCCACCCTTGGATGCATATTAAGGCCAGCCTGGGCTAAGTGATACCTTGTTCCAAAAAAATTAAAAACTTGGCCGGGCATGGTGGTAGGTAGTATACACCTTTAATCCCAGCACTTGGGAAGCAGAAGCAGATAGATCTCTATGAGCTCTTGGCCAGCCTGGTCTGCATAATGAAACCATGTCACAAAATCAAAACCAACAGTAAAAATTAAATGTTACATGATTTTAAAAATATTGATTTGTATGTATGTATGTATGTATGTATGTATATGTGTGTGTGTGTGTGTGTGTGTGTGTGTGTGTACCTTTATGGGTTTGTGTGTATCACTTGCATGCAGGTGCTAGTAGAGGCCAGAGGGCATCGGATCTTCTGGAACTGGAATTCCAGGAGGTAGTGAAGCCACTCGACGTGAGTTCTGGGACCTGATCCAGGTCCTCTGAAAAAAAGTAGGTGCTCTTAAATGCTGAACCATCTCTCTAGCCTGTTATGTTTTCTTTCTTTTTTCAATTTTTTAAAACTTCTGTGTGTGTGTGTGTGTGTGTGTTTAGCCTGTATGTAGGTCGGTGCAACTGTCTGTCTTGTCTGTCTAGTGGAGGCTACCACCTGGAACTGGAGTTACAAAGTTAAAATTAGCCACCTATATGGGTGCTGGCAACATGAACACTGGGCCTCTGGGAGAGCAAGCAGTGCTCCCTCTTGACTTCTAATGACATCTTAATTTAGTGTATAGGGTAACATAGCATGCCCATAGAGGCAGGACTTGGTTCTTTAGACTTGGTTCTCAATTACTATGTGGGTCCCCAGGATCAAGTTCAGGTCCATTGAGCCATTTTGCCAGCCTTTGTTATGTGATCCCACATGCCCAAGATCACACAAGCATTTTCTCGGGACAGAATTGTGTTGTAAAGGCGCCTGCCTGTCCCAGGCCTTTGGAGAAATGAGGGGACTGAATTTGAGGATGTCAGATGAATATCTAGAAGCCAAGATAGTCAGAAGATGGCAGGTGCACAATGCTGGAGACAGGTAATAGGGTGATACTACATTTGGCAGTTGACACGCGTTGATAGAAAGGTTGAATGATAAGGTGGGTTTTATGAGCTAACGGACAAACATGATGATGGGAAGTTGCGTTAGGATCAAATACACCAACCACAGGAACAGCTAATAGTAGCATTTTTCTAAGAAGTCAAACAACAGTTACAGGTACAGGTGACTCACACCTGTTCAAGGTTTGAAAATAAACGAAAACTGACGGAAAGAAACGAAGAAATACAGTCTGTTAACCTCGGTAGGTCTCGGGTGTTGCCGGAAATGGCTGATAACCGCCCTCAGCTGAGCGACGGAACGGGGGCGTGGCCCGTTTAGCACACGCGGAGACTCTTCGGGTGTTTCCGGAAACTACCGAAAGTCAACTCCAAGTGGGCGGAGAAAGGCAGGTAGGCGTGGCTGTCGGTTGGCT
This sequence comes from Arvicola amphibius, assembly GCF_903992535.2. Classification (NCBI taxonomy): domain Eukaryota; kingdom Metazoa; phylum Chordata; class Mammalia; order Rodentia; family Cricetidae; genus Arvicola; species Arvicola amphibius. The sequence continues at coordinate 151,145,668 of NC_052047.1, read as the reverse complement.
CTGGAGGTGCGGAGAGTCTCTTCGTGAATTTCCGTAAACAGAGCCGAAGCTTGGTCTTCGGAATCGAGGAGGTGCGCTCGTCCCTGGGGATTACCTTCTTCGGTAGTTTCCGGAATTCACCCGTAGTCTGGGCTGAGAGGAGAAAGCTCGTCCCCCTCCCGTTCCTAGTTGTTTCGGATGTTTCCGGCTCTTGCCGGCGGAAAGAGCCGAGGGCTGGCGGTGGTGGCGGCCATGTTGGGAGCAGCAGGTCCGGCGGCGGCTGCCTGTGTGCCGGGCGCGGAGCAGTGCGGCTGAGGGCAGGGGAGGAGCGAGGCAGGCGGCCGGCTGCGGCGGCAGAGAGTAGGCGGAGCGGCGCGGCCGGGCCGAAAGGCGGCACAGCCCAGCCGGGGGTCGGGGGGGTGCGGTCCGGAGCCGCTCGGAGCCGGCGAGGCCTAGCCCGAGCGGCGCATCCCCGGGCTGGCGTGAGCGATCGCCCGGCCTCCCCGCACCCCCGGCCGGGGCCCATGCAGCGGGTGCGCCTGCTGTGAGAAGCCCCGCCCGGTCGGGCTCCAAGCCTTCCCTTTCCTCCCTTCCTCCAAGCTTCTCGATTCCCTCCCCTGAGATACCGGCGCCATGTCCAGCGCTCGGACCCCCCTACCCACGCTGAACGAAAGGGACACGGAGCAGGTAAGGAGCCCTTAGGGCTCCCACAATTCTGTGGCTGGGCCCTTGCACCTTGCGGAGCCTCCTCCCTCTGCTCTCCTCGTGCTCCTAACTACCTTCTGCAAGCCTGGGCTGTCCTGTCATCTGGCCCCGGGCTCTAGTCCCGCACATCCCTCTTCTGAGTCCTGACCTGGGACCCCACCTTGTCCTGACTGAGCTGCACACTTGTATCTCTGCCAAAACGCCCCTTGTCTCTCACCGCCCGCCTGCGTTCTTCCGTGCTATCTCCCCAGCTTCCCCTTCTCTTCCCTTTTCTCTCAGGGGCCTTTCTATCTAGTCTTCCTCCACCCACGCTTTAAAGCAGCCACCTTTCTGCTCCTCGAATAACACCCCGCGATTTGCGGCGAATTGTTGTCCACCTCTTCCTGCATCTCTCTAGCCTTGTACCCCCTCTGCCCGCACCGGCTCTCCCAGTCCTCGGTTTTCTCCCTCAGGGGTCCTTGCCCCGGAGTGTGTTCTCGGTTCCTATCTCCTTTCAGTTCCCAGCTTTTCCTATCCTCCTTTCCTGTTCCAAATTGGGCTCTCCCTGTTGCTTGCAACCCACCAGCTCCACCCTCGTCACCTTTCCAAATCGTTCGCCTACTCTTTGCTCATCACTTTCCCTTCTTTTCGGCAGGAGCTCCCTTGCTCCTGGCACTGGCATGTGTCGCTTCCGTGTTTCCCATACAGCTGTCATGCGCATAGTTTTCCCACAGGTTGCCTTTGGGGTTCCAGCCACCGCTTCCTTCAAAGTCTTTGGATCGCTCCTGTTTCTTCCCCCTGGGGTTTGACATTTAAGTTCCTGGGCTTCCTGTCTGAATGGTCTTCCCGATTATCCCTGGGCTCTCCCTCCATCATGGAAAAGACAGTGTTGCAGTCTGGCTTTATTAACATAACCTGTTGCTCAGTCTTTGGCAGACTGCATCAGTCCTTACCTTACTGCCTACTTAACTGCAACACAAATTAGGATAGTGATCGCCTCTCGGCACTGGTGCCTGTTGCTTCTCACGGTATCATAGTATCTTCCTCCTTGTTTGCTACTTCCTGTTGCTCAACCTTCCCCCATCTTTCTTACTTGTGCCTCTGAATCAGTGCTGCTTTCGTGTTCACACGGGTCTCCTGCCTTCTTCCCTGTTTGTTTACACCTCTTATGCTGTGTTCATCCCCTCTCTATTGACTCTTGCTAGCTGCTTGTGCTACAGGTCAGCCGCTGGGCCCTTGCTTTCCCTTTCCTCCTGGCAGTTAGTGCTATTTGCCACCCAAGCCTTTGCCTTTTCTGTGTCACCCCCTCACGTCTGAGCCAAGGCATCCACTTTCCACTTCTTTCCTTTGTTTCATTGTCTCCTGTGTCCCTTGCTGCCTGCTTTTTGGACAGTCCCCTGCCGGTCATATGTTTCTGGGTAAATTTTAGTAAACACAAACTTGTGTTGAAAAAGGAGCATACTTTGTCCCCAGTCCTCTGTGTTTCCCTCCTGTTTCCTGGTTTTTGTTGGTTTGTTTGGTTTGGGTTTTTTTTTCTTTTTCTTTTTTTGTAGCTAGTTGGATAGAGCTGCTGCTGTATTTGCTTAACATGACCTGCTTTCTTTGAAAAGCCTTCTCTGTCTCTGTACTGTACTTTTCTGCCTTGTTACCTTCTTGCTGTCTAAAGAGGCATCAGCATTGTATTCTGCTGTCGTGGTGGATCCATACTACCAACGGACTGTTTCATTTTGGGGCAAAGCAGGGCTTGAGATGGAGGGATGGTAGATTTATTTCATCACTGGGCTTGGCAACTGGTCCTGCCTGGGGCAGAGGTCTTCGGAAATTGAAAAGTTGGTCTGTGTTGCACAGTCCCTTGGGTGCCAGTGGCATCTCTCCTTCTGGGAAACACTTTCTCCAGCCTCTTGTGAGGCTGCTCTGTACATCCCCTGTGCTCTTACTTTTGTTTTAGTAGGTAGACCTTGCCTAACTGGAGAACTTTCCCAGACGGTTGATTATGAGCAAGGAGGTGGAGGCCAAGTAAGTGACTGGCACCTTCAGGCATTTGAGGAGTGGTTGGTCTACCTGTTCCCCAGAGAGCCAGAGAGGCTGTGGGGGCATTGTGTCAGGCAGAGAGAGTGAACTCAGTGTGGTTCTTTGTGCTCTTTACTAAATGTAAATGTATTATTGGTCCTCTTGCTCTTTTTCTTGTTAGGTGTGCTCAGATGTGTTTCGTATACTGTTGGATCCTATAGTTGGGATTTGGTGCATGTACACTGATTTCAAGAATGGAAATCAGTGACCAGTTGGCATGGGAGCCGCTCTGTGATACTTAGTTCAGAGCACAGGCTGCATTGTCATCCTGCTCATCTTTGGCTCGATTCTTCATGAACTTAGCTGCACTGAACCAGTTCTTGGTTCTCCACTGAGACGGTCAACTTTATATTCTTCCTGCTCCATGTGGGAACTTGGAAAAGCTAAATGTACACCTATTACAGGTGCCTGACTGCCTTTTTTGTTTGTTTCTAGTGCTGCTGGGGATTGGATCAGGACTGTGCTCTTGATAGACAAGTGCTCTATACTGAGTGACATCCCCAGGCCAACCTTGTATTCTTTAGAAAAAGAAATAAGACAGGAGACAGCTCCTCAAGCATCCAGCCTCTGTAGAGTAGATCCTGCCACTAGGTGAAACTGAGTCCCCTCCCCTCGATCCCATTGCCGATGGCAAAACCATCGTGGAAGCTCAACCTCTGCAGTAGCCTCAGTGGTAGGAAATAGAAAGCAATGAATTGGTTGGGCCGGTCTCTCTCCACTATCACCGTATTTAGGTTTAAATTATTTAAACTGGTCTTTACCAGAGAACAGGTGAACAAACTCCAGTGGACGTTTCCAATCTCTTCTTGTGCCTTACCCCCTTCTTTAAAATTGTGGCTGATAAGCTGTTTCCAGGAGCACTTTGATCACATCTGAAACACACACAGAGCATGTTGAAGCATAAAAATAAACCTTATGTTGCAGGAGATTGCCTGTTTGCAGTCAACTCTGCTTCTAACAGTGGAAGTAGGAGATAAGAGAAAGCCAAGCTCTGTCTTGAAGATGATTTTGGTGATGCCTGATTTTAGATGTTGTGCATTTTCACCATAGATGGCTTCCTTTTGCAGGACTCTGACCTGGGGCTAGTAGTTTTGGGGTTTCTCAACTCTGAACTGAGCTTTCTGTAAGTTGCTTTTCCAAATAGCTCTGCTGGCCTGGAGGCTTGGCAACCTTGAAAGCAATCAGCAAGATGACTGTTTGTCTTCCAGCCAGCAGCAGCCTTAATAGTCAAGTGTGGAGACGGGTACAACTTTCAGAGTTTGCCTGCCCCTGGCTAGAGCTTTCCCTAACCTGGGGGAAGAGACACATGGCTTCAGAGCCTGCAAACAGAGGGCACCTGATAGAAAACAGGAGCCTTTTGGTATTCCTCAGTCAGATGACAGTGCTACCCCAACCCTTCTAGAGAGTGGGTGGCAGAATATATTGTCAAGGAAGAGTTTGGAAGATGATGAGGAGGGTAAATCTAAGTTTCAGAATCCTGTAAAGTCATACTGCTAAAGGCTGGTGAAATGCTTAGTGGTCTGAGATTTTCAAGCCTGATTGCCCGAGTTGGATCCCTGAGGTTCATATACCTGGTGGAAGACGTGAACTCACTCTGGCACGATGTCCTCTGACATCCATATACACATGTGTGCTCTCTCTCTCTCTCTCTCTCTCTTGATCTTTCTCTTATGCACACTAAATAAATATAATCGTAATAATTTTTAAAATAACAACAAAAGAGCCTCTTACCAGCCAGTTGTGGGGGCATGGAACCCCAGGTACTCCGGAGCTGAGGCAGGAGAGTCACAAATTCAAGGTCTGTCTGAGTTACAGGATAAATTCAAGACTAGCAACTTAGTGAGACCCTGTCTCTCAAAGTTCAATGTACAACGATTGGAGATGTGATTTAGTTGTGGTGCGTTTGTCCAGCATGTACAAGGCTAAAGGTTCAATTTCCATTGAGGTGGATATGAAGGATGGGTTTGGGGTAAGATTTGAGCCATTCTGTGTACACATTGTGAGATTCCAGTTTCCTTTTTGGCTAACACTGGACCAAATACTTCGTTTTTGAGGATGTGAGATTCTGTGTTTTGACTCTTGATGGTGGGACTCCCTGACAGGGCTTCTGCCTTCTGGGTGAGGATGCTGCTGGGCCTTAGGGATTCTGTATGAGGCTTGTTGGAGTGGTGTCTCTCTGAGACAGTAACATTACACCCTTTGACTTTAAAGGTGACTCTCTAATGAGCTACAATAATGCTTCTCCGTTGTGTGGATTTGGGGAGGTAGCTAAACATATGGTACAAGTAAGTGGTTCAGAGTTGTCTGCTTTAGATTGAAATCAAGTTAGCATAGGGATAGCTGCATCTTTCAGACTGTGACCATAGCTTGGGCTGGGAATCTCGAGTTTACATGTCTTAGGCAGAGTTCCATGAGGTAGAAAGAGATGGATCATCTTGTTTGCCTGAGAGGTTTTCATGCTGAGATCTCTTAGGAGTCAGCATTTCTCTGGCTAGACTGTTTCCCTTTGGACAGAACAGCATGATTCTCAGTGGGCATTTGACTAGGACTAACCTAGGCCTTCAAGAACTGGCTCTTACGGAGCTCTTAGCAACCTAGCTGGCACTTCTCTTCCCCCAGGAGCTTCTATGATGTTCCTACATATGTATTATGTTGACTTGAATGAATATTTTATGCTTATAGTGCAGTCAGGCCTCAGACTTTGTGGCACATTACTGACGAGTGGGATGGGGGCGGGGCGCCACCTTTGACCCTATAATAGTGTCTTTGCTAAATGGACTCCCCCAGCAGCACTTTGAAACCCATTAATGGGTTGGGATGTAGTAACTTCAGCAGATGGAAAGGGCCAGGGGACTGGTCATCTTCCTTCTAGTAGGCTGCCTGATGAGGGTTCCTGCTGTACCCACATTCTCTTGCTTCCCTCTGCTTGGTTAATTGTGGGCCCCACTGCCTGGCCTCCCTTCTGAGCAGTGTGTGTGTGGAGACTTTGGTTTGTTCTCTACTAGCTATGTTGCTGCTACCAAGTTTGATGCTTTCCTATCAAAGCAAAAACTCAGAGTAATATGAAAAGGGTGGTCTTCCAGCCTGGCCCTTCCTTGAAATCTCATCAAAATGATAAACAGGATAGGTGACCGAGTTTCCTTCTCTTGATGGGGGATTCCAGTATTTGTATGTTTTTGCACTTGAAGCTTGGGTTCTCTAGGCTTTCTCCCAGCCTTCATCAAACATGATTGTGAGTCACTGAAACGTTAGCTGTGTGCTTTCCCCTTCTGTTTCAGCACAAGGAAGAATAAGCCTTTGCAAATCTACTGGGGGAGGAACTCACCCTTTCCCCATGCTGGCACTGAGGCTGCAGGCTATCCCTGCTTAACCCAACAGTGTCACTGCCCCCACCACAGCCTCTTGGGGCAAGCCACTGAATACATTTCTTCTTCTTTTCTTAATTAAAAATTTATTATTATAACCAGGCATGGTGGCACACACCTTCAATCCCAGCAGAGGCAGGTGGATCTTTGAATTTAAAGCCAACCTGGTCTGCATAGCAAGTTCCAGGTCTACATAGAAAGACTCTCTCAAACAAACAAAACCAAAAATTATCAGTATTTTTCTGATGGGGACTTTTTTGTTTGTTTGTTTGTTTTATATGTATATGTGTCTGTGTATGTACCACCTCCTGCATGCCTGGTTCTTGAAGAGGTCAGAAGAGGACATTAGATCTTTGTGGGACTGGAGTTAGAGGTGGTTGTAAGCCACCATATGGGTCTAGGAATGGATCTGGTCCTCTGGAAGAACAACAAATGTGCTTAATCTCTGAACCATCTCTTCAGTCGTCCGTCTCCCCCCCCCCACCAATTTTTGCTTTATGTTTGTGTTTTCTGAAACAGGGTTTCACTATATATCTCTGCCTGGTGGCCTGGAACTCAGAGCCTCCAATTGCTCTGCCTTCTGAGTGCTGCTGGATAAAGGAGTGTGTCACCACAGCCTGGCCCCAGACTCTGTTGTTTTTACATTTTGTGTATATATATATATATGTCTCTTGAGTGGGGTTATACGCGGGTTCTCTTGGAGTCTGGAGGCATCAGATACTTGGACCTGAATTGCAGGCAGGTTGTTTTTTTTTTTTTTTTTTTTTTGGTTTTGTTTGCTTTTGATTTTTAAGACAGGATTTCCCTGTGTAGCCTTGCTTGTCCTGGAACTCACTCTATAGACTATGCTAGCCTTGAACTCAAAGATCCGGCTGCCTCTGCTTTCAGATTAAAGGCTTGTTCCACCATTGCGTGGCTATAGGCAGTTGTGATGAGAGTCAACTCAGGTCCTCCAGAAGAACAGTATGTGCTTTTAGACTCTGAGCCGTCTTTGCAGCTCCCTGCCATTGCTTTTAGACTGCAATGAAACCACCGATTTGAAACAATATCAAGAGAATCTGGCCCCAGTTTCTAATTATCTCTTAGAAGAAGGAGGCTTCCCTGTAGCTTGCCTGCTCAGTGCCCCAGCTCCTCTTTTTGGGATGGAGGTGCACATGGACTGGACCCTTGATCTGCATGTATTTGTCTGACATGCTGGTAGTCCATGAACCGTCTTTCCACAGGTGTCTTGTCGTTGGGTTTGTACTACTTTTCTCCATCTGCAGGGTAAAACCAGCAGAAAAGGTTTCCTTTAGTGTATGAAATCATTAAATTGAGGCTTGTGAAATAAAGTGTAAGGCACGAGTTTTGGTAGGAGAGAGGTGGAATTGGATGCTTATACTGCCTTGGGGGACTCTTCGGGGTAGGCATGGAGAAACTGGAGAAGAGAAAGGTGTATTTAATGACTGCTCCTAGCCACCCTTTTGGCTTTTTCTTTTCAGCGTGATGTAGGTGGAGCAGGCACTGGGCTGCTTTGTAGAACCAGTCAAGCTGGTTTTGCGCAGAGCTAGCCTGTTTTCCGTTCCTCTCTGGGAAGTTGGCCACACAGAGGTCTGCCTCCCTTAGATTAATTGAGCTGCTGAGTGAGTTTGGACCACCTCTGTAAACAACCTCCCACCCTCCGCAAGTACTTAGATGAGCCTCGGAATTGGATCTTCTCCCTTGAAGGGGGGCTTTTTTTGCACCCTATGCTGATCCTCAGAGCAGCTGGTCTGTTTTATGTACTTTCCCTGGAAGCTCTACGGCACAACTTTTCTTCGCCCCTTCTCACTCATTTGTCAAAAAGTCAGACTGGCCAGAAGGAAGGGTTAGGGGTCTGTGGTTGGATCCTCTTTGGAGTGTGGGAAGGAATTGGGAATCCTGAATCCGGCTCCTGTGATGTGGACACTAAACTCAGTGACCTCAGTCAGACCCTTTGAGCGTGAGCTGTGGAACCACCCCCCAGACTGCTGGGAGGAGAAGAGGGGCACGGCTTGGCTTTTGGTCTCTGGCAGCCTAAAGGCACTTAGCCATAGTCCTCCCCTCTTCCAAGTTCAGTTACTTGGATGTCATGGGAGTTTTTCTCAGGGAGTAGACTAATCCAGGTTCTAAGATGCAGTTGCCAATGCTGGGAGGTGGAGCAGGACAGCTCTCCCAGTCTCCACAAAAGCAGAAAATCTGAGGTGTGGAAGTTTGGTAATTTGATTGAATTTGTTTGCAGACAGCTCCAGCCTGTGGGCTGGCTGCTTCTGTCACTGCTGTGGTGACCTGCTTGTTCTCCTGAGAAAACTGCCCAGAGTTCTTCTATTACTGATCTCCCAGATGCAGGGTGAGTGCCCCTCCTCCCATCTTTTATGTCTTCCTTTGTGCCACATCTTTCCTCCTCTCCTCCACTGACATTTGCTCTCATTGCATGTAATGCTGAGGGTCAGTTGTGGTTTGTTGCTTGGTAGTACTGAGCTCATTCACTTTCTCTCCTCCCCTCCTCTCTCTTCCTTCCTCTCCCTCTCCTTTTCCTTGCTAGGGATTGAACCCAGGGCCTTCTGTATATATATTAGGCAAGCACTCTGACCTACATTCCAGCCCTCCACAGGAGTGCAAAATGACTGATTCCCTAGTCACAGGAAGTATGCTCCTTTGGCCTGCTTGGTGTAGCATAGCATTGAAGTGAGCTTCTAACAGAATTAAGACGAGATCTTAGTATGTTTTCAGATTCCATAAATGATTCTGCTATAATTATGAGCAGGTTTGCAGCTAACTTCCCTGGAATCCTAAGTAGCCTCTACTGTGTCCTTAGCTTCTTTAGTCCTTCTGCCCCAGCCACTCACCTGTAGAGTGGGGGTAATGACAGGTGCTTCCTATCTTAGCCAGGTGTGATGGTGTACTCCTATGGTGCAGCTCTTGGAAGGCTGAAGCAATAGGAGTGTAAGTCAAAGGCCAGCCTGGGTTATATAGCAAAATCATGTCTCAAAAAATCAAAACCAAACAACAGCTATCTTGTAGCTATGGTTTTGGGTTTGTTTGTTTGTTTCATTTTGTTTTTTCGAGACAGGGTTTCTCTGTAGCTTTGGAGCCTGTCCTGGATCTAGCTCTTGTAGATCAGACTGGTCTAGAACTCACAGAGATCGGCCTGCCTCTATCTCCCAAGTGCTGGGATTAAAGGTGTGTGCCACCTCCGTCTGGCTTCTTGTAGGTATGTTTATAAGCGGTGGGCACATATAAAGTTAGTAGAAGGGTTTGTGGGACAATACAGCAGGCGTCACTGCCACTCCACTTGGACAGCTGAGGACCTCACAGCTCTAGGTGGCAAAAGGGACGCATGCTAGGATTTTTTTGCCATTGGTTGAAGAAATTTTGTTCTTCCCAGCCTTTCCAGCCATCGGTGACCCATAGGTGTGTTTTCTACCAATTCTTTTGTTGTTAATTAGCTGTCAATCCCGTCATGATGGCTCACACCTGTAATTCCAGCTTTTGGGAGGCAGAGGCAGGTGGATCTCTGAGAGTTCAAGGCCAGCCAAGTATACACAGCAAGACAGTCAGGGCTACAAAGAGAAACCCTGTCTCAAAAATCAAAGAAGACCAAAAAATTAGCTAGCTGTCTGAAAGAAATAGTATTGTTAGCTTCATGTACTTTTTAAATGTGTGTGGGGTGTGTGCGCACGCGTGTGCACTCTCAGGCCAGGAGATGATACCTAATCTCCTGGAACTAGAGTTACAAGTGATTGTGAACCACCTGATGTGGATGCTAGGAACTAAATTCAGATCCTCTGGAAGAGCAAATGGTGCTTTGATTGATTAATTAGTTAATTAATTTTAGCAAATGTTTCACTATGTTGCCCCTGGCTGGCCTGGGACTTGCTACTTTGCTATGTAGGCTAGACTAGCCTTGAACTCAGATCGGGCTGCTTCTGCCTCCCTAGTGCTGAAATCAAAGTCATATACTACCATGCCTGTCCCACTTCATGTATTTTTTTAAAGTAATTTATTTAACTTTATTTTATGTGCATTGGTGTGAAAATATTAGAATCCCTGGAACTGGAGTTACAGACAGTTGTGAGCTGCCATGTGGGTGCTGGGAATTGAACCTGGATCCTTTGGAAGAATAGCCAGTGCTCTTAACCATTGAGCCATCTCTCCAGCCCCCTACTTCATGTACTTTTGAGGCCACTTTAAAAGAAAAAAAAGAGGCCTATATTTAGTGGCATGTGCTGAGAATCCCTATACCTGGGGAGGCTGAGGGATTGCTGAATTTGAGGTCAGCCTGGATTAAATGGGTACTTTTATTTAAAAAGTTGGGGGGGGGTGTTCACACTGACTTGAACATGTGATCCTCCAGTGTTAACTTTTTAAGTGCTGGGATATCACGTATGGTTTACCCCATGCCCTGCAGCTCTTTCTTTCTCTTCTCCCCTCTTTTTTTCTTTTTCTTTTTTTTTTTTGGTTTATTTTTTTACTTATTTTTACTTATTTATTGTTTTTTAGTTTTTGAAACAGGGTTTTTCTGTGTAACAGTCCTGGCTGTTCTGGAACTCACTCTGTAGACCAGGCTGTTCTCGAACTCACAGAGATCCACCTGCCTCTGCTTCCTAAGTACTGGAATTGAAAGCATGCATTGCCTCTGTCTGGCTCCCTCTTTTTTTCCCCCCTTTTCTTTTCTTTTTGTTTTTGTTTTTCGAAACAGGGTTTCTCTGTAACTTTGGAGCTTGTCCTGGAACTCACTCTTGTAGACCAGGCTGGCCTCGAACTCAGAGATCCTCCTGCCTCTGTCTCCCTAGTGCTGGGATTAAAGGCATGTGCCACCACCGCCTGGCTTTTCTTTAAACTTCAATAATAGGCAATTTTGATTAAAGGAAAAAATACTACCAACTGCCTGTCCATATTTCTCTCATGAGTGGTACAGTGAATATATTAGCCCGCATGAGCTAATATATTAATGACTGGAAGACCAACCCAAAGTTCCTAGACTGTAGATTTTATAGGAATTGGGATCCCAGTGTTAGAGGGAGTAAGTAGTGTGTCCTGTTGTCATGTCCACCTCTCCCCTGCCCCAGGATTAAGCCTCCATGCAGAACTCTCCTTCACCACACTGTTCCTTTCTTTAAGTACTAGAGAAAGCTCTGTTTCTCTTACAGACCACATGGGACTTGGCGAGCAGTTGAGGGTTCCTTTTTCCTTAGCAGAGCAGCCTTCAAGGGGAGATTCTTATTACCTCATCTTTCAAATGCATCGAGGGGTGCAGTCTCTCAGTTGCTCCTGTATTTTGCAGACTCTGAATCTTTTTAATTGTTTTGTTTCTTTCGTCTTTTCATTTTTCAAGAATTAAAGGCCTGTACCACCATCACCTGGCATGGACTCTGAATCTTAGGCTCAGATTGTGGTCTACATTGGTTCCTAGTTTATCTTAGTTTCTTGGTGTCTCTGGAGCCTGAATACCTGTCAGAATAGCAAGTTGCTGGGATTTTTACACAGCACCCGTGACCAGGAAGGAAAGTAACAACATCACTTCAGAGATCATTGGGCATTTCTTCTGTCTCTATATTTCTTCCTTTTTAATCCCTTTACTAATTTGTCACATTCCCTCCCTCCCTCCCTCCCTCCCTCCCTCCCTCCCTTCCTTACGTATTTGAACTCTCTCCTTTATCCTGTCCGTTCATGTTCCCGTCATCTCAGATCTTTGTATTTTTATCCCACTCTTTTTTACCTGTTTACCTATCTGAAGAAAGGCTCCCCCCCTTAGGCTACAGGTTTTGCTATGTACCCCAAGATGTCCTTTAACTCAAGATCATTTGGCTTAAGCCACTTATGATAGGTTTACAAATGTGTGCCATCCCTCTGGGAGGAGAGTACTGTTTGTGTATGAGTATATATGTGTGTGTAATTTTATTATATGTGTATGGGTGTTTGCCTGCATGTATGACCAAACTACATGTGTGCCTGGTGTTCTCAGAGGCCAGAAGAGGCTTTGGGTCCCTTGGGACTAGTTACAGATGTTTCTGAGCTACTGAGAATTGAACCTGAGTCCTTTGGAAGAACAGTCGGTGCTCAACCACTGATCCAGCTTTCCAGCTGTAGAGTTAGTGTGTGAGTGTGCACACATGCCACAGTGTTTGCGGAGTCAGAAGGTAACTTTTCAGGAGTCAGTTCTCTCCTTTCACCCTATTATGGGGATCAAACTTTCCCCATTGAGCCATCCCACTGGCTCAGGACAGAAATTTTGTTAATCATAGAGTCCCAGACCCATCCACTCCTGTCCTCTGTCTATTGCTTTGATTTCTGAACAGTTAAAGGATTGCTGGTTTACTGTTGTTGGTACTGGGGATTGCACCCAGGGCCTTGAGCATACAAAACTAACAGAGTGAGCCTCATGTGCAGCCTTGGATTTGCTGCTCTAAGAAAAAAGTCCCTGCTGGGCATCATAACACACACTTATAATACCAACTCTTCAGAGGCTGAGGCAGGGGGATTGTGGGCTACATGGCAAGAACCTGACTCTCTCAAAAAGAAAAGAAAAAGCTAAGAAAAGAAAGCCAGTGTTCATCTGTAATCCCAGCACTTGGGCACTTGGGAGACTCATGCAGAGGACTGGAATTTTAAGACCAGTTTGGGACTACATAAAGAGTCCCTATTTCATAAAAGAAATTAGTAATGAAAAATAAATAAAATGTTAAAGAAAAACAATTTTCATTGTATGCTTTTGGAACCCTTTTCGTTAGTAAAACTAGGCCTGTGGACCTGACAACTTTAGGGACTGCATCTTGGTTTCCTGGGTGACATAGTCCTAAGCCAGTTCTGAGCTTTTCCCTCTGACCTGTCAAGAATGTTGTGTTTAGATAGACCCTGTTCTTGTTTTTCATTTTGTTAATCTTGGATATTGCAATGTTGAGTTTGGTTTTCATTGTAGCTTGGAAGTCCCGGGTGTTACCTAGATTCCTTCAGGCCAGAATTACTTTTATTGTATGTAACATGAGCTTTGGGGGGGGCGATTCTGTATGGCTCTGGCTGTCCTGGAATTTACTCTGTTGACCAAGCTGGCCTTGAATTTACAGAGATTCACATGCCTCTGCCTCCTGAGTGCTGGGATTAAAGGTGTGGGCCACTCCCTCTATCCGCAACCCTCACACACACTCCCACCCCATTGTCATTTTTTAAATTATTTATTTATTTATTATGTATACAATGTTCTGTCTGTGTGTATGCCTACAGGCCAGAAGAGGGCGCCAGACCTCATTACAGATGGTTGTGAGCCACCATGTGGTTGCTGGGAATTGAACTCAGGACCTTTGGAAGAGCAGGCAATGCTCTTAACCGCTGAGCCATCTCTCCAGCCCACCATTGTCATTTTTATTTTTAATGTGTGGGGCTTGTATATACAGGTGTGTATGTAGATGTGTGCCCGTGAGCAAGGGTGGAGACCAGTGAATACTGGATGTTTTGCTCTTACTTGCTGCCTTACTCCCTTGACAGGGTCTCTCACTTGAAGCCGTTTTGGCTAGGTTGTCTGGCCAGCAGACTCTTGGGGTCTATATGTCTCTGTACCTTGTAATAGTAGGGTACAGAGGTACATAGGTAGCCATGTCTGGTTTTTACTCAGGAGCTGGGGATCTGAACTCAGGTCTTCAGGCTTATATAGCAAGTGGTCTTATCCACTGAGATATCTCCCCAGTCCCTGAATTCTTCATCTCCTCACTAGTGTGCAGTGGTATCTTTCAAGACTTGACATTGATGGTTTATGAGAGGTAAAGTTCTATATTCTTGTGTTTTCAAGAACTTTTAGAGTAATAGTTTCAGACATAAATATGGAGTTTTTAATAACGAACTCAATTTGTTCTTGGAACTTCGATTGCATCCTTACTAGTCCTGTTTGGTTATACTTTGTATCATTTATGAACCTCACTATTGCCTAATAAGTTATTGTTTTGGAATCTATATTTTCTTGACGGGCGGTGGTGGCGCACGCCTTTAATCCCAGCACTCGGGAGGCAGAGGCAGGCGGATCTCTGTGAGTTCGAGACCAGCCTGGTCTACAAGAGCTAGTTCCAGGATAGGCTTCAAAGCTACAGAGAAACCCTGTCTTGAAAAACCAAAAAAAAAAAAAAAGAACACTATATTTTCTTGACACCTGAGGAAACAACAAGAAATAGATACAATTTGTGAAACTTATTTATAAAGACATTTGGGAAAAGTTCTAATTTAGATACTTCAATTTTTAATTTATTTTAGCATTTTATTCTATTTTATCCTAAAGTAGGAGAAAATTTATGTTTCTCTTTTACTTAAGAATCAATTGTTGACTTGAAAAAAATTAAATTAGGCCGGGCAGTCGTGGTGTATGCCTTTAAGTCCAGCACTTAGGAGGCAGAGGCAGGCAGATAGATCTGAGTTCAAAGCCAGCTACCTGGTCTGTATAGTTACTGGTCAGCCAGGGCTATACAGAGAAACTCTGTCTTGATAAACCAAAAAAGGGGGGGAGGTCTTGAAACCTGGTATGGTATAGAATAAGTGGCCACCCTGCTTTGAGTGGAGACACCCTCTTCATTATCAGTCTTAACACAGTTGACCTGCCTAGAATAGGTGAAAAGTCAGTAGATTTCAGGACAGTATTGCTTCTGATGTTACTGGAATTTGGCAAGAGTTAGCTGCATATGCAAAAACCTGGTTAATGTCTCGTTTACAGAGATGTTTATGTATGGGTATGTGCACAGGAGTGCAGGTATCTTTGGAGGCTATAAGCATCGAATCTCTTGGAGCTGATGTCATGGGTGGTTGTGAGCCACCTTACCTGGGTGCTGGGAACAGAACTTAGATCCTATGGCTCAGCTCTGTGCAGCTCCATATTTACAGAATTTTTTTTCACCTATGTACAGAGTGGTCAGGGTAGTTTCTCTTGTATGGTTACTCAGCAGCAGACACAGCACTGCTACACATTCAAAGGGTGAATAACTTTGTTAATGTTTTCTTTTTTGAGACAGGGTCTTCCTGTGTAGACCTGGGTGACTAGGGCTCACTACGTAGAGCAGACTGGCCTTGAACTCAGATTCTCCTGCCTCTACTACCCTGGTGCTGGGGAATAAAGGTATGCACCACCACACCCAGCACATGAGTGACTTTTTGAATGTCACAAGTTACACTGATGGCATAGATGCAGTGGCAAGGAAAACCGCTGGGGTCAAGGCAGGGCTCAAGGTGATAGCACCAAACTGCCGGTAGCCAGGGTCCTCATTTCAGCAGGAAGAAAAGCCACCTGCATATGAGAGTGGCCTAGATGAAGAGCTAAGTGATGTTCATTAACTCTTTGATCCCATATCTTTAATCCCAGCACTCAAAAAACAGAAGCAGGTGAATCTCTCTTGAGTTCCTGACCAGCCTGGTCTACATAGCAAGTTCCAGGACAGCATGCTCACAACTGCGTGTAGCTCCAGATCCAGGGGATCCTACATCTGGCCTCAAGTGTCACCTGCATTCATATACACAAACCCCTATACACAAATACATATAATTAAAAACAATTTAAATTTTGTTTAAATGTATATTTTAATGGAGAAATATAAAACATTGACTAGAAATGTGTGTGTGTTAGCTAGGTGTGGTAGTGCATGCCTGTAGTCCTAGCACTTGGGAGGTTAAGTTGAGGATTGCCATGGAGGCCAGGCTAGGCCTCCAAATTAATATACATTTTTATAGGGTATAGAGTATTTTAGCACATATACATTATGTAATGTTCTGCTCAGGATATTTTTGGTTGTCCAACTCAACAAAACATACACTTTGTCTCAAAAAACTAGTAATAGTAAATAATAAGTATTCACAGAGCATTACTGTTATATGCCGTATTGTAATAGAAAGGCACATGTGTGATGGAGCTAAACCAGCCACATGAGTCATTTTTAACTTGAAGTAACAACTTACAAACTGGCTATGAACAAAATGAGCTTGTCGAGTTGTCAAGCAAATTAAAATTTGGGGCACAAGATTGGTTATCTGACTGCTGCCTCAGAGCCACTGTCTGTCCTTAGTGGACACAAGCAGGCCCTGGTCTTGTCTGTGGAGACTGAGTACACTTCCCACTTGCCGATCCAGCTGTGTTTATGGTGCTGTCCCTCCTGCTGCTGCAGCCTCGGCTAAAACAGAAGCCAAAGAAGAGTCAGAGGAGTCAGATGAGGGTGTGGGGTTTGGTTTCAGACAAATCCCTTAGGAACACCAAACTCAGGTAGCTCAGTTTGAGAAACATGGGAATGAAGGTTTACTTGAGGTTGGGGTTCTACAGAGATGGCTCAGCAGTTATGAACACTTGGTGTGCTTCCTGAGGCCTTGAGTTAGGTCCCAGCACTCACACTGGCCAGCTCACCACCAGCTGTGACTCCAGCTCTGGGGTGTCCTTATCTTCTGAGGGTACTTATACACACAAACAAAAATAAAGGCAACTTTTTCGTTTTTCTTTTTTAACTTTTCAAGACAGGGTTTCTCTGTGTAGTCCTAACTGTCCTGGAACCCTACTATAGACCATGCTGGCCTCAAACTCAGAGAGATTTGCCTGTCTCTGCCTCCTGAGTGGGGATTAAAGGTGTGCGCTTCATATCCGGCTGATAATGACTTTTCATTTAGATGTGTGCAGAATTGGATTCCACATGGTGATGGTGGGTGGGTGGGTGTCCATGCATCCGTCCGTCCGTCCGTCCACCCGCCCATCCGTGTGTGTGTGTGTGTGTGTGTGTGTGTGTGTGTGTGTGTGTGTGTTTTCTTGTAGGGGTGGGTAGGAGTTGGTTCTCTCTGTTCCCCTTTACAGAGGCTCCAGACTTGACCTCAGGTGTCAGGCCCGGTGACAAGCATCTTAGCTGCTGAGCCATCTCGCTGGCCCATAACTAGGCTTTAAAGCTCTCACTCAGTGAGTTTTAGTCAGTCATAGAAAATATCAGTATTTGGAAGGCTGCTGAATTCTGTTTTCCATCTGCATGTCAATATGAAGTTGGATTTCTCTGTACATTTCATAAAACACTATGAAACACTGAATACAGAACTAGATATAAGAAGTCATCTGTCATTAAGCCAAATATATTAAGGGCAGTTTTTTTTTTTAAATCAAATTTCAGTTGTTTTGGAGAATATGTTTTCATAAAAAGAGTAGGTTGTATAAACATGGACTGGGTGAATAAATACTTTATACAGTGATCTGTCTTACCTGCAGAGGTAGTATGGGCTTGTGGTTCAACACAGGAAAAGGCTGAGGTGAGTGAGGTATTACTTGACTTAGCATTGTGGGGGTTTTGTTACTGTGCTGGGGATGTGAGCTCAGACCTCATACATAAAAGAAAAGTAACTGCTCTGTCATTGAGTTGCATCCCTTCACATTTCTTTTTGAGACAGGGTCTTGGTGCTAAGGCTTTGTGTCTGTTAGGAAGCATTCCACTTCCCCAGCTCTTAAAAATGTATGCTTTTAGGTATTGGAGAGATGGTGACTTAGTGGTTAAGAAAGAGTATGAACTGCTTTTGCAAAGGATCCAAGGTCAGTTCCCAGCACCCATGTTGGGTATTTCACAACTGCATATAACTCCAGCTCCAGGGGATCCCACGCCTCTAGTTTCCTCTGGCACCTGCACTCATGGACACATAGCCCAATACAGGCATACATGCATACATATAAATTAAAAAAAAATTTTTTTTGAGACAAGGTTTCTCTGTGTAGCCCTGGCTGTCCTGGAACTTGTTCTATAGACCAGGCTGCCCTCGAACTTAGGGATCCACCTGCCTCTGCCTCCTAAATGCTGGGACTAAAGGTGTGCACTGCCATGTTCAGTGAATTTAAAATAACTTTTTGTTTGTTTTGTTTTTTTGTTTTTTAGATAAGGTTTCTTTGTGTAGTCTTGGCTGTCCTGGAGCTAACTCTATAGACCAAACTGACCTCGAATTCAGACTCAACTGCCTCTGCTTTCTGAGTGCTGGAATTAAAGTGTGGGATGTCACCACCCAGCTCAAAATCTTTTAAAACATGTATTTTAATGGATAAATATAAAACATTGAATAAAAATATGTGTGTATAATCCCAGCACTCGGGAGGCAGAGGCAGGCGGATCTCTGAGTTCGAGGCCAGCCTGGTCTACAAGAGCTAGCTCCAGGACAGGCTCTAGAAACTACAGGGAAACCCTGTCTCGAAAAACAAAAAAAACAAAAACAAAAAAAATGTGTGTATTGATTGAGTGTGGTAGTGCATGCCTATAATCCCAGCACGTGGGAGGTTAAGGCCAGAGGATTGCTGTGGAGTCCAGGCTAGGCTACATAGCAAGACCCTGCCTCCAAAATAATATGCATATTTATAGGGTATAATGTATTTTAGCACGTATATATTATGTAATGATCTTCTCAGGATATTTTTGGTTGTCCAACTCAAACATTTGTCATTTCTCTGTAATGGGAACATTCAACTCCTCCTAGCCATTTGATTTATAGGATTCAATATTAATCACCCTTCTGTGTAATGATGTATCAGAACTTAGTCTTCCTGCCTTTTGTATGTTATAATCAGCTCCCACCCCTCTCCTCCCCGTGCTGTTACAAAAGTTTTGGTTTGGGGCCTTTTTGGTGCTGGGGATTGGACCCAGAACTTTGCACATGCCAGAGAAACACTTTACCACTGAGTAACACCAGCCTTTCCTGTGTGTTTGGTTGCATGTCAGTTCCTCAAGTGTACTTTCTGTGCTATAAATTCAATTGGAGCTTAGAAAATATATTTTTATTAGAAATAAATCATTTCAGCCGGGCGGTGGTGGCGCACACCTTTAATCCCAGCACTCGGGAGGCAGAGGCAGGCGGATCTCTGAGTTCGAGGCCAGCCTGGTCTACAAGAGCTAGTTCCAGGACAGGCTCTAGAAACTACAGGGAAACCCTGTCTCGAAAAACCAAAAAAAAAAAAAAAAAAAAAAAAAGAAAAGAAAAGAAAAGAAATAAATTATTTCAGCCTAGTGTGGTGGCACACACCTTTAATCCAAGCACTGGAGAGGCAAAGGCAGACCAGTCTCTGAGTTTGAGGCCAGTCCGGTCTACAAAGCTAGTTCCAGGACAGGCAGGACTGTTACACAGAGAAACCCTGTCTTGGGAGGAGGCTGGGGGTGGAGGGGCACAGGGAGACAAACCAAAAACTTAAAAAATAAAAAAATCATTTTCATTTACATATAATTTATTTCATTTAAACATCTTTTTCTGTATGTGTACATATAATATGTGTGTGTTCATGTATAGGGTACATGTGTATACAATATGTAGATATGTGTGTGCATGTGGAGGCCAGGGGTCAACCTTATGTTGCTCCTTGGTAGCTTTGTACCTTCTTCTATGAGACCAGGTCTCTTCCTGGGACGTGGGCTCCCAGCTCTAGGGATCCTCCTTTCTCTGGCTCCACCATGCCTGTGTTTTGTGTCTTAACTAGCCAGCTTACTCCTGAGAGCCAATCTCTGTCTCTCATGTACTGAGACTACAGTGGGTTTTGCTGTTGGTTCTGGGTACTGGAACTGTGCTCCTGATTCTAGAACAGCGAGCACTCTACTCTCTGAGCAGCTTACCAGCCCCAGCCTTGATTCTTTAAAGAATGCTTGTCATGTATTTTAGAAACTTTTTCTCACTTATGATGGTCTGAAATTTCATACATGAAATTTATTTTTTATTTTTATTTTTTATTTATTATGTATACAATATTCTGTCTGTGTATATGCCTGGAGGCCAGAAGAGGGCACCAGACCCCATTAAAGATGGTTGTGAGCCACCATGTGGTTACTGGGAATTGAACTCAGGACCTTTGGAAGAGCAGGCATCTCTTCCTGAGATCTCTCTGAGCCATCTCTCCAGCCCCCATGAAGTTTATTTTTTAATTGATTTATTATTTTGGTTTTTCAAGATAGGGTTTCTTTGTACAGCCCTGGCTGAGGGTGGAGTTGGCCACATACACCTCCAGCAAACCTTTTTGATTTTTCGGGACAGGGTTTCTCTGTGGCTTTAGAGCCTGTCCTGGAACTAGCTCTTGTAGACCAGGCTGGCCTTGAACTCACAGAGATCTGCCTGCCTCAGCCTCCTGAGTGCTGGGATTAAAAGTGTGTGTCATCACTGCCTGGCTCATAAAATTTATTTTAATAATTAATTTTTCTAAAAGTTTATGTGACTGGGTGGTGCGCATGCCTTTAATCCCAGCACTCAGAAGGCAGAGGCAGGCAGATCTAGGCCACCTGGTCTACAGAGCGATTTCCATGATAACCAAGATTACACAGAGAAACATTTCTGTCTTGGAAAAAAACATTATGTATATGGGTGTTTTGTCTGCTTAAATGTTAATACACCGTGTGTGTCTTGTTCCCTTAGAGGCCAAAATAGGGTGTCTGATCTTGTGGGAGTGTAGTTAAAGTTAGTGTTTGTCAATATGTAGGTGCTGGGAATTGAACCAGGGTCCTGGAAGAGCAGGCAGTATTTTCAGCTGCTGAGCCATCTCTCCAGCTCCTTTGGGGGTGGGGATGAGACACAGTTTCTCTGTGTAGCCCTAGATATCCTGGAACTTGCTTTGTAGACCAGACTGGCCTTGAACTAATAGATCCTTCTGCCTCTGACTTCCAAGTGCTGGGATTAAAGGAATGTCCCCACTGCTACTCGACTTGATAATTTTTTTATTTAGTCCTGTGTCATTTAAGTAGATTCACATCATTATATAAGTCTATGATTCTAGAACTTTTTTATCATCTGAAATGTAGTCTGCTGTAATTAACTAATAGTTTCTCCCCATTCTAGCTCTTCCAGCCAGCCCTGGCAACTCCTATTCCTCTTTTATCCTATGAATTCTAAATTCCTCATGTAAGTGGAATAATACATTTGTCCTATGTCTGGCTGATTTCAAAATGTAATATTTTCAGGGTTCATTCAAATCGAAGCTTTAATTCTGATTCAATTAGTGGTGCAGGAAAGATGGCCTAGAGTACTTGTTGCTCTTGCAGAGGACCTGGGTTTGATTCCCAGCACCCACATGTAGTGCTCACAGCCATCCATAACTCAAATTGCCTATGATCCAACTCCCTTTTTTGGCCACCCCTGGCACCTAGCATGCAGGTACTGTATATATACATACATATAAAAGAAAACTTAGAAACTTAGAAAATAAGGCTTCTGTCTCCCAGGTTCTGGGATTAAAGGTGTGCACTACCACCACTCAGCCTGGTTGTGCACACCTTTAATCATAGAACTCTGGGAAGTAGAAGCTGGCAAATTTCCATGAGTTGGAGACCAGCGTAGTTTATATAGTGAGTTCTAAGCCAGCCAAGGCTATGTAGAGAGGCCCTGTCTCAAAAAACAAAACAACAAACAAAAAGAAAAGTACAATTACTTTTCATAAGAAATACCATCTGTAATTGTGTTAAGGTTAGTGAACTTACTTTAAATGAATCCACAGTTTAACATTTCCTCTGTTCTACTTTTCGTTTTCTTGTGCTGGTAATCAAACCCAGGGCCTTTTGCTTGCTAGGCAGGTAGTGCTCTTTCATTGAGCTATATCCAAGGCCTGTTTTAATTTTAATGTTATCTCTAGGAAGAGCTGTAGCCACGTGAACAAAAGCTGTTTGATGCCGTGGGCCCTGTAGTATAAAGGCAAGACTTTGGGTTGAGGGAGTGCAAAGAGTTCTGGACAGAAGTGTGAGAACCATTTCTTAGGTAAATAACCAAATACCAGCTTAATCAGCACTGTCCTTGATTGGTTGGTGATTTGGTATGACCTCATTGTGAGCCTTTGTTTTGTGATTCCTGACTTGCCGCTTGGGTTTGCAGTCCTTCTAGCTGAGGAAGTCAGTTCTCAGTGACCTAGGGGACTTTGTTCAGAGTTGGCTCCTTTTCTCCTTTGAGTGCATAGCATTGGCCTTTTAAACATTCCTTTAAAAAGATCATTTGGCTTACTTGAGTTTCATTATAACAGGTATTTAAAAAGTTTATTTGTTGGCTATTGGTCAGTTCCCAATTTGAAAACTGCAAAGCTTGCACTTACACCCTTTGGTCCTTGAAGAGCCTTGTTGCCCGAGATTATCTGGGGGCCGGCAGCGTCAGGCCTAGGCTCCAAACCGAGCAGTTCGTTCCTTTCCTGGATTCCGAGCCTGCATACTTGTCCCTTTTTCTTACTTTACTCTCTTCAGCCTCCCTCACTTCTTCCCTTCTTTTCTTGGGGTGCTGGGGATTGAACTCATGCTGAGCTACCCTCCCAGCTCATCTTTGTTTCTATGTTGCTCTAGCTAGACTGAAACTCACTCTGTAGATCAAGCTCCCAAGTGCCAGAATTAACTTCAGTTTGGCAAACAACTGCTTCTTTTTGTTTTCTTGTTTGTTTGTTTTTTTGAGACAGGCTCTCTAGAGCCCTGGCTGTCCTGGAGCTTGCTATGTATGTAAACTAGGTTGGACAAAAATTTGCAGAGATCTGTGCTGAGATTAAAGGCCTGAGCCAGCACTGCCTAGCCAACTAAATCTTTTTAAACTAATATCATTTGCATTAAATCATATATTATTGGAATAATTTTAAGTTATATTTATGGTGTGTACCTGTGGAAATCAGAGGACAGCTTTCCGGAGGCAGTGAAGCAGTTCTCTCCTTCCACCATGGGGGACCTGGGATCAGAGGAGGTCGTCAGGCTTGATCCTTAACTGCTGAGCCACCTCATTAGCTCCGAAATAATTTTGAAAAACAAAATTGTAATCAAATGTTTAGCATTGATTTGCATATACAAATAGATCTGCGGGGCTGTAGTTCTCTTCCCATCATTCAGCAAGTCCTGTAACCTCAGTTCTTTCTACAAGGTGGTTTTCACTGTTGTTGTTTTGTTTTTCCTTTTCAGAGTTACATATGGTTTGTTCTACGTGTGTGTGTGTGTGTGTGTGTGTGTGTGTGTGTGTGTTATGGATTGGACCAGGACTTTGCACATTCTGAGTATTCTACCGCTGGGCTATATTCCTGGTCCATGACTTTCACTTCAGATTCAGAATTGTACTTGATATACTGTTTTCCTTAACCATTGGTCTGTAGAGACGCTAAAAACTTTTACTTTGAAAGATCTGTTTACTAGCAGAGACAGTAGTGACTCAGTAATGGTGTCTCCTGGATGGTCCTCCAAATGCAGAACTTTGTTCCAGATTATTAGGAAACTTGGTTTGAAAGGAATGGGTGAGAACTTGAAGAATAGACATTGCCTTACTCATTCCCACTCATTTAGGTGGTTTGCCTCTGAGGCTGTCTATCTTTAACTACACCTATAATAACCACCATTTCTTTACTGAGCACTGACTTTGTCCTCATTACTTATTTAGCTGTTTTACATCCATTAACCCATTCGCTCTGTGGGATAGTAGATCTTGTTATTTTCTCCACTCCTCAGATGAAAGACATAGGCTAAGAGATGTCAGAACACTGATCTGACGCCATAAACCAGGTGGTCCAGAGTGAATACTGTTGCCTGGACAAGCCACTGTAGGCTACGGAGAGCTTTTCACTCCTGGTTTCAGCTTTACAGAAGAAAGTGCAGGTTTATCATTTTTTTCATTCTATAGTCCAAAGTGACAGGCACGTGGTGTTTTTGAAATACCAGTACTTGGGAAGCAGAGAAAAGGAGGGTCATGAGTTTGGAACCAGCCTTGACTAAACAGAAACCTTGCCTGAAAAACTGTAAAAGGAAAGATGCAGAGTTTCAGTTTTAAACAGATGCTTTTATGTAAGTCCATGTATGTATCTATATGTATATGGCATGTATGTGCTGATGTCTGTGGAGGGTAGAAAAAGGCATCAGATCACTTGGACCTAGAGTTAGAGAGTTGTGAGCTGCCTCGCATAGGTTCTGGGATTTGAGCTTGGGTCCTTTGCAAGAACCCTGAGGACTCTTACCATTTTTAGCAGTAGATGATGCCATAAATGGGAAACCTGATCCCATATGAAAAGTTGCAATTAAAACTCAGGCCCATCAAAAAATGGTTAAAGTGATCTTTAACCTAGGCACCCCCTCTTATCCCGCACTTAGGAGGTAGAAACAGGAGGATCGGAAGGCCAGAGTTGTCTTCAACTACTTTGTGAATCAAGGCCAAACTGGATTGTATGAAACCCTCCCTTGACTGGTGGTGGTGAGGCCAGGCAGTGGTGGCACATGCCTTTAATACCAGCACTCAGGAGGGAGAGGCAGGCGGATCTCTGTGAGTTCGAGACCAGCCTGATCTACAAAGTTCAGCCTGGTCTACAAAGTGAGTTCCGGGACAGCCAAGGATGTTATACAAAGAAACCCTGTCTCAATAAACAAAAACAAGAGGTGGGTGGGTGGGCGCTGGAGATCTCTCAGTTATAAGAGTGTTTGCTTAGTATACACAAGTTCCTGGCTCAGTTCTGAGTACATGTTATACTAAGCATAAACCAGTGTCATGGCACACACCTCTAATTCCAACACTTAGAAAGTAGAGGCAGAAGGAGCAAAAGTCAAAGTCATCCCAGGGTTTATAGTAACTTATGGCTAGCCTTGGCTGCATAGATCCTGGCTAAGTAAAAAATGTTTTGCTTGTTTTAAGAAACATGAAATGTCATATTTAGACTTCAATCCTACCTCCAAACTAGTTCTTGTATGTGCAAATATTCCAAAGTCTAAGAGACATCCCAAGCACTGTTCCCCATCATTTTAGATGAGGGCTGCTCAACCTGTACTTCCCTTAGGATTAGCACCCTTTGGGGGTAGCTGTGTGTTATGGGGTCACAGCTGTTTCTTTTCTGTCTTTGTTCTGTCAGCACAGCATGGGCAGTCCATGGCTCCATTGGAGACAGTGAGCGCTTCATAATTCTCATTTTATCCTGACTTTTCCTTTGCTGTTTTCTCCCCATCTCAAGGACCCCCCCCACACACACACCAAGGACAATTGTGATTTCTAGATTTGCTCTGAAACTCAATGAAATACTGGGATTCTAGACCAACTTCGTAGGTTTTTTTTGTTTGTTTGTGTTTTTTTCAAGACAGGATTTCTCTGTGTAACGGTCTTGGCTGTCCTGGCATCTGCTTTGTAGACCAGGCTGGCCTCGAACTCACCTCCTAAGTGCTGGGATTAAAGGCGTGCACTACCACCACCTGGCTAGACCTCATGTTTTAAAATTGTATTTATTTTTAAATTTTTTTTTTTTTTGAGACAGGGTTTCTCTGTAGTTACTGGTGTCTGTCCTAGAACTAGCTCTTGTAGACCAGGCTGCCCTCGAACTCCACAGAGATCCACCTGCCTCTTGCCTCCCAAGTGCTGGGATTAAAGGTGTGCGGCCACCACTGCCCGGCTCGTTTTTATTTTTAAATGGTCTCTCATGCACATACCTAACCATGTTTATTCGTGTTGTGCCTGAATGTGTGTCTGTGTACCCCATGTGTGCCTGATAGCCTCAGGGCCAGACAAGGGTGTCAGAATGCTCTGGAACTGGAGTTACAGGTGGTTGAAAGCTGCCATGTGAGTTCAGGATATTAAACCAGGTTCTTAGGCTTGATTGCAAGGAGATTTTACCACTGAGCTATCTTGCTGGCACTCTTTTTTTTTTTTTTTTTTTTTAAAGCATAACCTCCTTACCCTGAAAAAGAAAAGAAACTTTAGTGTATAGAGTTTAACTGTGTGCAATTTTATCCATAGGATGCAAACTCAGATTCTCTCTTCACAGCCTCTCTGAGTGCTGCTTGATCTTGGCCTTTACTGCCAAGAGCTCTGAGCACCCACGACTGGTTAGTACCAGGCTACTGTGCCTTTGGGACTTGCTAGTTCTATCTTGGGAGCCAAAACTAGGCCATCCTGCTAGAGCAACTTTAAGCCTGGTGCCTTGTATACTATGCCACCATTTTCTCAGTCTCTGGTTTGTTCATATTGTCTACTGAAGCTGGTCTCTGTCACAGTGCATGTGGCCCTCCTAGGCAACTGCAGCTTGTGATTGAAAGTAATTGTGTGTGTACACTGCTACAGAATGAAACACGAGTGGAGTGTATGGTTTATCTGCTGTAAACCCAACCTTGGCAAGGGTGCCTTTTCTTTGAAGATGCTAGCATGGGGTAAAGAGGTGAACTGCTAACCTTGATAAACCATAGCGTAACCAGCCAATCGGGTCCCATTAGCAGAGAAAGGTGTTAGCATTGGTGTTTAAACTGATAAATTCTAAAGAAAAAAAAAATTGTTTAGAACCCGCTTGCTTTTGTTAAAATGGAAAAGCCCAAACTCACATGAGCTATTTTGAAGAGCACTGACTTTCTGATCCAGCTGCTTTTGTTGTGAATAGACCCCATCTCTTGTACCCATTTCCTGCAGATTCTCTCTTACAGAGGTCTTCTGCTGTTCAAACACAGGTGGGTGCCTTCAGGTGGTCTGCAGTGATGAAGCCACCCTTCCTTAGAGAGTGCATGGCAGTGCTTTCCTTGCTAATGAAAAGGCTGTCATAATGGGTTAGGTCCATAGGGGCTCTGCCCTTCTGTGCTTGTATTCCCAGAGAAAATAAGCACAGGGGCCTTAATTACTGATGGCATGCTGGCAGAGAGGTGCGGCTGCTAATTGATTAGTCGACAGTCCTTTGCACGTCTGTGGAACATCAGATGCTTTGTCTTGGTTGTTTTTGTTTGTTTCTGCTTTCAATAGATGAACGAACTTGGGCAGGTAAGTTGATCTCTTGATGAAGATGTGCAGGGCTTCCTTTACTCACATTAGTACTTCTGCGTCCTCATTTCTTTGTGTGTGTGCTCTTATTTTGTTTGGTTTTGAGACAGTCTCACTATTTATCCCTGGCCTGATCTGGGGAACTCACTCTGTAAAACCAAGTTGGCCTCAGACTCACAGAGATCCACCTGCCATTGCCTCCCAAATGCTGGGATGAAAGGCGTGCACCACCACCGGATCCTCAGTCTGAGCCATAGCATCACATTTTAAAAAATAAGTGCTGGGCGGTGGTGGCCCGCGCCTTAATGTGATGCTGTATCTCAGACTAAGGCCCAATACTAGGCAAGTATGTGCCTCGTGTCCAGCCCCATTGTTTTCTAGCTTGGTAGTAAGCAGTCTTGAGTGTCTTGGTTTCCATTTTGGTGCAGGTAGTGAGTAATGTCTTCATGCCCTACTCTCCCTCCAGTGTGCCCCTTTCTGTTTGGCAGCAGCAGATTCCTTTATTTGGTTTGGTTTTCATTCCCTCCTTCTGTCTTGGAATGGGTGATGCTTATTCTGAAATATATTTTTAAGACAGTGTTTCAGAAGCAAATACCCTGCCTCCTGAAACCACAGACACTGCTTGTGAAGCAGACGATAGGGCATGCTGCCAAATCCAGACTGTTAATGCCAATCCCTCAGTGGCAGAGTGTCATACACTGGTGATGTTAGCCCTTCATCGGATCATGGTGTGAGGGTCTCACAGTAGCACTTAGCTGTTGACTTATCCCTCTGCGTGGGCAGGCTTCTCTCATTGCTCTCCGTAGTTCAGAGAAGCAGACGATCTGCAGGACATGTCAGGCAGGCTCTTCTCAGCTCACCCTCATCTGTTCCCACCACATCCTTGCTTCTAATTCCAGGAAAAGATCTTATTGAGGTGGTTTAGACCAATCTTCTCACCAGCTTTTCCAAAATTTTGTTTGTTTTTACCTAGGCTGGCTCAAGTGGGCTTCCTGTCTTCATCTCCCAAGTAGCCTGACAATAGGTGTATGCCCTTGGCGCATCTTGGTTTTAACATCTAGAAGAGAGTGGGAAGATGGTTTTGTCAGAGGACCTGAATTTGAGTGCCAGAAATCACACACACACACACACACACACACACACACACACACACACAAAAACTAGATGGGGCTTGGTGTGCCTGTAATCCCAGTGCTGGGGAGACAGAGACAGGAGGATCCCTGGGGCTTTCTGACCAGCCCAGCTTAATTTGTGAGCCCCAAACTGTGAGAGACCCTGTCTCAATAAACAGTAACAAGGTAATGGTCTGAGAAACAATGCCTGAGGATTTATACCTGAGAGTGAGCTTTGGCTTCTATGTGCACAGACATGCACACACAAAGAACAGAAAGTAGAACTAGCCACATCCCCGGGTTCTGAATTAACAGACTATTAAAAAATATACGTATTTGTGTGTGTTACAATGGGTCTGCATATGAAGGAAGGTTAGTTAGAAGACAGTTTTGGGGAGCTGATTCTCCCCTTCCATCATGGAATCTGGGGATCGAGTGTAGGTTTTTGAGCTTTAAAGTTAAGAGGCTTTACCTGCTGAGCCGTCTCATCAGCCTGTTTTCCTGACAGGGGTGAGGGGATGGTAATTCTTATTATGTAACCTAGGCATGCCCCAAGCCTGCGATGCTCCTGCCTTAGCTGCTATCACAGGCATTTGCTAACATATTTGACTTTTCCCTTCCTCCCTCCTTCCTCCTCTTCTTTCTTGGAGCTGGGATCAAACACAGGCCTAAGTATATACCAAGCTGGTTCTCCTTCAGTGAGCTGTAGTCCCTAGCCCTGACTTTTCTTTTTATCTTTTTGTTTTGTTTTATTTTGTGAAAGAGCCTTGTGTAGCCTCTAGCCTTGAACTTGTGATATAATCCAGACTGGCTTTGAACTTTTGGTGTTCATTGCTTCTATTGATATTCTCATTGGTTTGTTTGTGTCACCTTGACACAAGGGACCACAGTTGAGAAAATGCCTCCGTAAGATTGGCACGGGACACTTTTTAAAAAAAGATTTATTTATTTCCTATGCATACAGTGTTCTGTTTACACACCAGATCTCATTAGAGAGCTGTGCGCCACCATTTAGTTGATCTCAGGACCTCCAGAAGAGCAGCCAGTGCTCTTAACCTCAGAGCCGCCTGCCCAGCTCATTCCAGGCAGGGTGGTCCTGGGGTGTAGGAGAAAGCAGACTGAGCAAGCCATGGGGAATAAGGCAGTAAATTGCATCCCTTGATGGCCTCTGCTTCGGTTCCTGCCTCCAGGTTCCTGCCCAGATTTCTCTCGGTGATGGGGTGTAACCTGGAAGTGTAAAATGAACAAACCCTGTCCTCTGTTGCTTTGGTCATGGTGTTTTCTCACAGCTATAGTAACCCTAAGACAACTTCCCAAGTGCTGAGATTAAAGGCATGTTTTATTACTTGTGACTTGTAAACAGGGTCTCATTATGAAGCCCTGACTGTCCTGGAACTCTCTATGTAGGCCAGGTTGGTCATTTCTCCCTGCTTTCTTCCTGAAGAGCTCTGCAACTAAGGGGGAAACCTATGCAGGAGTGAGACAGTCTGACTTGAGCCAGTTGAACAGGAGTTAAGGAAGGAAACCAGACTTGATAATTGACCACTGGGAGACAAAAGGAAAATCTATAAATATGCTTAGTCACAGCCGGTGCAGGCTGCAGTGGGAATCCGGGTACAGAACCTGGAGTTCCCAGTCTTCACCAAGACAACTCATTTCCTATTTTGTCGTTATTTCCATGATTGAATCTTGAACAATTTATTTACATGTGTTTATTTTTATTTATGTATTAGGGGTGTGTGCCTATGGGTGTGGTTGTGTTTGTGCTCCAGTGTACACATAGAGGTCAGAGGACAACCCACAGAAGTCAGTTCTCTTCCACTCTGTGGGTTCTAGAATTGAACTAAAGTCCTCAGGCTTGATGCCAAGCACCGTTACCTACTGAGCCATGTCACCAGCCCTAAAGCAATTTTTGTGGCTTTAAAAAAAAATTTTTTTTTTGTAAGCCTGACGGTGGTTGCTCACACCTTTAATCCTGGCACTCAGCAGGCAGTGGCAGGCTGTGAGTTCGAGGCCAGCCTGGTTCCAGGACAGGCTCCAAAGCTAGAGAGAAACCCTGTCTCAAAAAAATAAATAAATAAATAAATAAAGTTGTTGTTGTTGTTTTTAATCATCTTATTATTGAGCCTGATTTTTGAAGTTCAGATAGAAATGAAAGACAAGGAAGGCTACACAATTGTCATTGGTATTTCTGGGTCATTTTCCTCTTGCTCAGCAGAGTGCCTCTTAGCAGAACCCACTCAGTGCCTGTGTATCCAGACTCATCAAAGTTTAAAATCAGATCCTGGCAGCACTGGTGGTTCTCACTCTAAGTTAGGTCTGTGATTGTCTTTGCCCACTGTTCCCTGAAAAATAACTAAAGGCCACAGACCACTAATAAATTGGGTGAATGGGCTAATTATAACTTAAGATTCTGGATTTGGGTTATAATCTCTGTATCTTTCATGTTAGACTGCTGACGCTTTGAAGGCTTGTTATATCCCCATGTGTCTGTGTCTATAAAACCCTTCTCCAGAGCCTAGAGATGCTTTTCACACAGTCAGCTCTTAATGAATTAGCTGTGAGGTGAAAAATAAGAAATAGTCTGAGGGTGTGCCTTCGTGGAGGCTCTGGATTTGAGTCTCATCATTGCAAAAAATAAAAATTGCAGTCTGGGTATTCTTCCTTGTAGTGCCCCTTAGGGAAAATGCCTATCCTGCTTTACAAACCAGACACTTGTTTCTGTTGGTTCTCCTACAGTGTGGTGGGCTTTAGGGACTGAACTCAGGTCGTGGGGGTTGGCAATCTCACTGGCCCCAAAAGAACTTCTTTTTGAAAAAAAAAAAAATGAAGGGGAAGGTTAAAAATTCAGGAATTCACCGGAGAGAACACTCTACTAAGGAATCCCTGTCTGGCCTCCTGACATAGAGACGAGCCAGAAAGCCAAGCCCTCTGTTCTCTGTCGATGCTTGAGTGGCTGGTTAACTGGCTTCATCCTTTCCTCTGTGGTAGTCAGACAGCTTCAAGGAGTGTTGGTACTTCTGTCCAGAGGAGACATCCTACGTTCCAGTCAGAAGACTGCGGTTTATTTATAGGGCAGGAGAGCTCAGGAGTGTACACTGGAAGCACTGATTTCACACCAGCTCAGTAGTGGTGATGGCAAGGACCCAGATTTTTCTTTGAGCATATTAGAGATGAGTTGCTATTCTTCCGTCTAAGTACTAACCAGGCCTGGCTCTGTTTGTTTGGGTTCTGAGATCTGTGGAAATGGGAACCTTCAGGGTGTGATGCTGATAGGTTCCTTTCTAACTTTTTAAAAAAATCATTTTGTTTTAGCTAGGTCATATGGCACATGCCTTTAATCCTAACACTCAGGAGGCAGAGGTAGATAGGGCTTTGTAAATTCAAAGCCAGCCTGAACTACAGAGTGAGTTCCAGGACAGCCAGGACTACACAGAAGAACCCTGTCTCAAAAAAAAAAAAAAAGAAAAGAAAAGAAAAGAAAAGAAAAAGAAAAGGGAAAAAAAAGCATTTGTTTGGTATGAATGGGTGTTTTGCCATGGGTGCATGTGTATGTACACCTCTTTGTGTCTTGTGTGGTAGAGGCCAGAAGAGAGCATTGAATCCCCTGGGACTGGAGTTTCAGACGGTTCTGGGTGCTGGGAATTGAACCTGGGTCCTTAGAACAGCAGAAAGTGCTATTATCTGCTGAGCTATCTCTCCAGTCCTGAGAGTTGTTTTTCTAGATGGGCCAATAATTGTGAGGTCCAGGACCATCATAGAAAGACAAGGTGAGAATATGACCCTTTCTCCTTTCTTGTAAGTCCCTCTGACTTTTGTATATCCTGATTTAAACCCAGAAAAAAGCTCTGGCTGGGTGATAGAACTAAGGACCTGTTAGACAGGTCTGCTTGGGCCTAGCTCCCCTCCCCCACCCTGGGCAGGGAGACTGAAACTGCTGCTTGCTGGGCTTTGCCAAATCAGTTTCTCCTCAAGGATTACCTGCTCGCTGCAGGCAGGTGGCTCCCCACCCAGGAGCCAGACACTGTGGGAATCATGCGGGTGGGGGCAGGCTCTGCGTAGCTTGTTGGGTGTGCTGCTTGCCTGCTAGGCTCTGAGCAGGCACAAAGGCTCCCTGCTCACTCGGGTTGAATCGCCTGGAGGCCTCAGGGAAATCGCCTGGGCCCAAAGTGCCTTGCCCTGTGCCCTGTGGCCACATTCCTGTGGCGGGGGGAGTGAGGAGCTTCAACATGGGGCAGATGAAATCTTTGGAAAAAGCATCATCCATCTAACTCCTTGAGTTTAGAATCGAATATTTCCTTTTTTTTTTTTAAACCCTAGTCAAAGTTTTTCAGTGTGTGGGCCTAGTGTCCACAGCATGCTGGACAAGGCTCCTTAGCCAGGCTCCTTGGCAGGTTCACTTAATGTTAGCCAAAATCAGGAAGTGGGCTCATGACAGGCAGCCCCTGCTCACTTCCTGCTTTGGTCTGAGGGACGGGTGTAGAAAGCTTGAACCTGCACAGGTATGAAGAACTCCATTCACCCAGCACAGATCCATAGAGCCTTTACAAGTGTGGAGACAGTCCCAGGAGAGTGATTTGTTCAAAGTTATATAACTTGTTTAGGCAGATTTGAGTCTAGAATAGATCTCCCTTGGGGCCCTTGGTACTTGTCCCCATAGCCCCCACTTTTATGGTGATTCTCCTTAGAAGGCCTACAGACTTCTGTGATAAGAAGCCATCTGGGAAAGGACAGGTGGAAGGGTAGCAGACCCCAGCTGTACACACACACCAAAGACACTGGCTTCTCTTCAGGGACTGTGTCCATCCAGGTGCCAGAAGTCCCTAGGGAATGGATTTAAAACAGTAGGCAGCAACATTCGAACCCTGGCTCAGATCAAAAGGTCACATGGATCAGAGCTGGGTTAGGGGCTGCTGGCTAAAGAAGAATCAGGAAGGTCTGACCCTATGACATTCCAGCTTGACTTAGTAATTTCTGGAGGGTCTGCTAGTGGCCACCACTGTGCCAGGATTCCAAGAACACGGAAGGACCTGAGTCCTGGAAACTTCCCTGGGGGCTGCTTTTAGTTTTGCATACTAGTGAGCAAATCACCACTAAGAGTTGCAAAGGAGACCACAGTGAAGAGCTAAGGATGCCTAGGAGGACACAGGGGAGACTCTAAAGTAAGCCAGGTGGAAGCCTGGAAAGCTTCCTGCTGGGAGTGGTCTGGCATTAGCTCACCAAAAGGAAGGATGGGGTCTAAATGGAGGGAAAGTGACCTAGGCTGTGGGACGCTACACCAAAAACCGGGAGGTCTTTCATTGCAGACTGGGAGACAGGTGGCTGGGACGCAGCTGCTATCAGAAAAGAAAGCCAGATAATCCCTCATGCAGTTTGCAGGCCTGTGAGTCTAGTTGGAAATCAGCTTTAAGTGTATAGGTAGACATATACTCAGATAAATTGATTGTGGGTAGGGAGAGGTAAGGCAGAGATAGAATTTTATTTTGTGTATGTAAATTAAATGTAGGTCAGAAGAGAACCTGGAGTTGATTCTCTCCTTCCACCATTCAGGTCCTAGGGATCCATTACAGGTCATCAGACTTAGCAGCAAGTACCTGTGTCTGCTGAGCCATCTTACCAGCCTGAGACGGAATTTTATGAGAGGTGTGTTTGGGATGGGATTTCCTATTCCTGGCGCTGGCATACAACAAGCCATGTTATACAGGAAAGAGGACAGATTTGTGTGTGCGCAGGTGTGTGTGGGTCGCAGACTGAGGTTTTTGTCCTTCTGGGCGACTTGGCTTTGTAGCGGAATTAGCTGGAGATGCTGGATCCACTGTTAAGCCAGAGATCAGGATTGTTCTCCTTTTCCATAAGGAGGACTAGCAGGCCTTGGCTGCCGTTAGAAGATCTGGGGGTTGATGCCGTAGCTGGTGGAAAAGATAAAGTATCTGTCTTGCTCCTTGACCCCCACAGACGTTCCTATTTGTCACCAAATAGCACTTCTTTGTGGCAGTCTTAGGTTCTGTGCTGGGGAGAGACACCCTCCTCTCTCCGTAGAAGCCCTCATAGATAGCTCCTGCGATACCCTTGGCTACAGACAGGATTCCACACAACAGCTAGCAAGAGTCCCCTCCCCCTTATCATCTTGTCACTGTCACAAAGCGCTCAGACCTGACCTGAGATGACAAGATGACCATGCTCCACACCTGGGAGCAAAATTAGACCTAAGGTTAGAATAAACTATTTGCCTTGGAGGCTTTGTGAGGCAGCTTTCACTGCTTGCCTGTCCCTCTCCAGGGATGTGTGTGTGCCATACAAGTCTGCCTCTTCCCAGGGAGCATACACCTGTAGTGTCCTAGTTTGGATAGGAATACCATTCAAAGTTCTTGGCAGGAGACCAGCCTACTTCTACCCAGGTTGATTCCCCTCCCTTTTCCAACTTGTTTGATGTGCTTGTTGCCCAGAGTTCTTAGGCAGCTGATTGGCTCTGTAGTGGCTAGAGATTGGAGATCCTGCAGTGGGAACACAGCTGCTTCCTTTCCTGGCCTCTGGGGTGGAGCTTGAAAATAGAGAATCATAATCCCCTGCTCCTCTTCCTCCTCCTCCCCACCACCGTGCTGCTAGGTAAACTGGAGTGACCAGCTCTGAGTGGGACTCAGCACGCCTGCTTCACTGCTCTGGAAGAGATTGATGGACAGTGAGCATACAAACTCTGTGTGTTCTTGGGGCAGCAGACTTGGAGCCAATGGTGACCCCACCAGGTATCAGGCAAGTCTGCCCGAGGCCACTGTTTTCTCTGATGTGCTGAGAAATGAAGACCACTTCCACAAACCCCTGCTGCCCAGGAAGCTAGGAGCTGGGTCATTTGTCCTTGGAACCCTTTGCAGTGCAGTGCCCCTTAACCAGGCTTTTAAATCCCTTACCTGGATGCTTTTTTGTTTTGTTTTGTTTTGTTTTTCAAGATAGGGTCTTACTATGTAGACCAGGTTGACCGTGAACCCACAGAGATCTGCCTGCCTCTGCCTCCCAAGCAGTGAGATTAAAGACATGCACCACCACACCCAGTTAAATTGACTGTTTTTATTACTAACTTAGTTATATTCAGGCTTTGTTTTTTTGAAATAGTAACTTTGTGAAATTTGTTATGACATTTTATGTAGTTGGTACACATGAAGGGATATTCATGTGTCGTGAAGTGAACATGTAGGTCAGAGGTTCTCTCCTTCCATGTACGTCTCAGGGGTCAGGCCTGTCTGCAAGCACCCTATCCTCTCAGCCGCCTTGCCAAGACTGCACTTCCTTTGTTTAGGAGCAGCAGGTAGAGGAGGCACCTTCCCTACCTCTCAGAACTGTGGGTGGGAGGCTGGGCAGGGGCTGCCAGTGGCTGTATCTGTTCTCCTTTTGCCTGGTCAGAGGCAGTGACACCTTAGTCTTTTGCTGACCTCTGTGGTCAGCCAGGAAGCACCTCTGGCAACAACTTCCTGCTGGCAGTTGTGCGTACCTAAAGCAGAGCCCCAGCTTGCTGAGTGGGAGGAGTGGTTACTTAGGGTCAATGGGAACTGGAGCTGGGGAGGAGTATTGTAGCAGAGCCAGAGGTCAGCTTCTGCAGCCTGGCTGCCTGGAGCAAAGGCCGTGTGCCCAGTGCCTTCCCTTGCCTTCCCTTGCTGTGTCTGGCTAGTGATCGTCACTGTTAGGTTGACCTCCAGGCCACATTGGATGATTCTGACTCTGCTGTTTCAATCCTATGTGTCCTGGAGCTGAACCTCAAGGCGATTTGTTGTTTTAGAAGTTCTGACATTGGTCACTGGAAGGTCTGTTTTGGTGTTTTGCTTCTAGCTGAGAGTTGGATCTCTGAAAGCATAACTCCCTTTAAGAACGCACCTGGCATTTCTCCTCTTTAGGCTGGCTGCATATGCAGCCTAATGGTAAAGCCCTTCCTTGACTGAGTTTAAGCTCCAGCACCTGAGGAAGGGTAAAAGTAATAACAATCCTCCCTCAGGATGCACACATGCTTCTCAGAGTTGGAAAGACTTTGGTTATTTATTCAATTTGGGGCCTGGACCTTAGAGATCCACTTGCCTCTGCCTCCTGAGTGCTGGGATTTGAGATTACAGGTATGTATCTTGCCTGACCAATTTGTGACTTTTTTTTTTTTTTTTTTTTGGTTTTTCGAGACAGGATTTCTCTGTAGCTTTGGAGCCTGTCCTGGAGCTAGCTCTTGTAGACCAAGCCAGCCTCGAAGTCAGAGATCCGCCTGCCTCTGCCTCCTGAGTACTGGGATTAAAGGCAACATGCGCCACCACCGCCCGGCCAATTTGTGACTCTTGAGGAGCTTTATGTTGCTTATTTGCTTATTAACCTTCCACCTCACTCCCAGATAAACCCAAACTAGCGTTTCATATAAAGAGCTCTGGAAAATGAAGCAGTGCCTCAAGGTCACTGAAGTGTAAGTGGTATTTGGCATAGGTAGCTGGTTTGGCGTTTGGTAAGAGATTTCTTTGTATTTGAGCAAAAGATTTCTTGGCAGGAGTCCTTTATGCTGTGTTCCCAATGCTTGCCCTGTGTCCAAGGTTTGCCCTCTGCTCCCCTCCCCTGACAGGTTGTTTCAATCCTCTTGCTTATAAACAAGTGCAGTAGAACGTGTCGGTTCAGCTCACATGACCTTGGTTATCTCTTCACGGGGTAACCAGCTTCGGCATTAGATGCCACCGTCAGTCATTTGACCTTGTGGAGCTGACTGAATAAAGGAGGGGAGATGCCAGGAGAAAGCCTGGGTCTGCCAGAGAATGTACATGGGAGGCTACGTGATTCCTTAGTGAAGTCCAGGTGGGAAATGTCAGTGTCCCTAGAGCAGGACGTCAGCTACGAGATGTTTCCTTCCCTGTTTTATTATCCAGCATTCCTAATTTTAGCATTCTTTTATTTCTCCTGTTCTCAGATCTTGTCTAGAAGGGTCCACAACATGCAGCTTTTCAGGAAACTGTCCCTGAGACAGACACCAGATAGTTCACAGGATAGCAACGCCAATACCTCTGAATCTTATCTTCCCAAATAGTTATCCTGTTAGTGGTAGACAGGTGGTGATGGGAGCCTAGCTGCCACAGAATGTCTCTTGGAAGGGACGTCAGGAACTGAAGTGTCGCTGAGCCGAGCACTTACCGTTACACATGCACACACAGGCTCTCCTCAAGGTTGAAAGGCAGCTTGAACTTTCGTGAGTATCTGAGTGTACCCATGCAGCAGTGTTTGTATGCACATGCTACATGATAGTGCACACGTGTCTTATGCATTAGTCACATTTCTTGCTATGACTGTTAACTTACAAAGTTTCCAGACCCATTTATCTAGAAAGTCCTCACAAGATGGCAATACTCTGCTTCCAGGAGTTGTGATGTACTGAGTTTTTGTAGGGTGGGATGTTTTTGTTTAAAGTGCCTTTTATCAGGGGAGCCTAGTGTGGCCTTTTATGGAAAGGATAAAACAGCTGAGCTGTTGGAGCCTTCTCTGTAAGAAACCCAAGTCCCTGTCTGGGTTGTGTGAGATGACCAGAACTTGGCCTTTCACTAAAGAGCTTTCCTGGACCTGTTTGAGAAAAGCCATCTTTCTTGGAGGTGCACAGCATCTATGGTAGTTACTGGGTAAAGAAGTTCAGGCTGTGTCTTCTGGCAACCTATAGAATAATGAGAAAGCTGGAATTATAGTAATGATAGTTGGT
Source organism: Arvicola amphibius (assembly GCF_903992535.2). Taxonomy (NCBI): domain Eukaryota; kingdom Metazoa; phylum Chordata; class Mammalia; order Rodentia; family Cricetidae; genus Arvicola; species Arvicola amphibius. The sequence continues at coordinate 151,108,103 of NC_052047.1, read as the reverse complement.
GTGTCTTGAGCATTTAATACAGGCCAGGATTATTCAGAGAGTTTGGGGTGGAGTTGGGTATTTGGTAATTTCTGATTTTACTGTTTTCAAGTCTTCTGTTCAGAGCCTCTTTATTCCTGACAGGCTCTTTGTCTTTTGTGGGTAGCATGGACTGGGTGGAGGAATAGGATGGGTACAGGAGTGCCCTTCTACTCAACTTGATTGCAATCTCAGTAAATTGAGAGGTTGGTAGCTGCAGACTTGGCTGCCTGTCTCAGTCAGTCTGTGTAACGGTCCATCTAACAAGACCCCAGAATGGCCCCTTTCTCCCAGCACACTCATTAATTGCAGTTGTTGTTCTTGAGGGCTTCCCCAGTGCACAGCTGATGCACACCAGGAGGTCCAGCCAGGAAGTCCCAGAGCATTATTGCTGCCCTCCCCAGGGCTGAGGGCTCTTCTCTTCATCTTCACTTCTCTTGGAGGCTAGGATAGCTCCCTTGGACCTCTTCCTAGGGCTCTGAAAATACAGACTCTTAAGTAAGAATACTCTTTAAGAGCTGGGTGTGGTGGTGCATGCCTTTAAACCCAGTACTTGGGAGGCAGAAGAAGACAGATCTCTGAATTTGAGGACAGCCTGGTCTATAGAGCAAGTTCCAGGACAGCCAGAGCTACTCAGAGAACCCTGTCTCAAAACCAAAATAAACAAAAAAAGAAGACACATGTAGTGAAAGATGACTGTGATCTGCTCTGCATACCTTGCTTTAGGTTAAAAGTACATATAGTTAGAGCCTCTCCAGAAGCAAACAGCCATTACTGTCAGTAATTAAACATTTATTTGCCCACCCCTTTGCCATCTCTGTCCCCAGGCCTAGAATGGCAAGCTGAGGGCCTGGGTCTTGCCGGGAAGCGAAGCTTGAACTTTCCAGTCTTTACCTAACTGCCGACAACCAGCCTATCCAAGATCCTGCTCCAACTGTGGCTGCTTAGTAACAGGATACAGTAATGTCTGCCTTCAGCCAAAGGTGCTTTGGTTGTGCTGTAGGGAAGGTAGCTGCAAAGAGTATTGGCCCCAGATGTGTCAGGATACTGTCACGGGCTCTCTCCTGACTCTAGCTGGAAATGTTCTTCCACGTTCCTCTTGCAATAGCTCTCTCTTCAGTAAGGCAGTACATGTTCAGAAGGCTAATTTCCATCTGGGTTCCTGTCTCATCAGACCCTCTCTCTCTCCTGTTCTACTGCAAGCTTCAGCCATGCCAAGAGTTTTTGAAGCATCCTTATTCAAGCTCTCTGTATCAGTGTCATCAAGATTTGGGAGATGAGGGTGCCCTATGTGTACGGAGCCTAGAGACCAAAGATATATTCCCAAGCTGGACCAGTGCAATGGGGGTATTCATGGGCTGACCTGAGAGCACTGCCACCATTAGTAAGGTTTCTTAGAAGTAATCTTTTTAGTAGAGCCAGCACAGCACCAGTGAGCTCCCCCAAAACCCCACCCCAGCTCCTAGTAGGGAACTTGTGGCAAATAGGGAATTTCTGGAGGAACACTCTGCATCTGATTGTACTTGCCTGAGCGTTCTCCTTAGTCAGTAGTCCCAGCAGCTAGTACGCACATGAAGTTGTCCCAGATGCCAAACAACAAAAATGAAAAGGAGCTCCCTCTTTGCTCACAGCACGTTTGCTGGGGACTGCACTGCACTGTTATGGCCCTGAGTCACAGGTATGCCAGGATCTTCAGTACAATGAATTTACCCTGTGGTCTGACAGAACCCCCTTCCGTGCCTCAGGCCGTCTTCTACTCTAGTTGCAGAAGAAGATATAAGCATGTAGCACCTCTGCCCATCAGGGCAAGGGAGCCTGGCTTCTGGAAAGAACAGCCAGTTGAATTTTTAACAGTCACTTCAAGGGAGTAGCCACACGGCCGAAAGTCTGGTCTGATGGGGGCAGTTGTGAGGCCCAGATTAGCAGTGATAGCCTTGGGTGGTTTCTGAACCTTTCTCCTTCTCAGGCTGACCTCTGGCCACAGTGACTTCTGGGGTGGTGAACAGCCTTGGTATTTTTCCTGTTTCTTCCTCCTTCAACTCCCTCTTTGAACTTTCAGGGGTAGGAGGCAGCCTTTTTTATTCTTGCAGGAAAAGGTGAAGTGGAAATAGACATGTTTCTTGTTCATTACTTTCCAGGAGCTTCTGGAACTGGTTAAGACCTGGAAGCCTGCTTCCTAGCCTGGGGCTGGCTGTACCCCTAGAAAGGAAACCTCCATAGGGTGCCACGAAAGGCAGGGTAGGAGCAAAGGGTTAAAAGTCTGCATCAAGTAGAAAAACTGTTGCATAAATGCTGAGGTGGTTTTTGGTTTTGATTTTTTTTCCCCCAAATCTCAAGCTTCTTTGTTGCTTTGCTTTGGCAAAGCCCCAGGAGAAGTCGGGAGATTCTGGGAGGAGTTGGTTGTGCTGAGTGAGTCACTGAGCTCCCGCTGCTGCTGTGTTTAGTTCCTGCGTGCCTCACAGGAGAAGGAGGCATCTTGGGGAGGGGCAGAGTGGAAATGCTGCTCTGTGTAGTGGGGCAGTGTGTTTTGTGAGCACTCTAAGGTTGGCAGGGCCTTGTAGCCACCGACCAGAACAGGAAATACTAGAGCAGCACTCTGAACATACCATATACTAATGTCCCTTGCCATCCTTATACAAGTAGTTGTCACTTCCCTGTTCAGTAGCTTTTGAAATGGTTCAAATTGAATTGCGTTCTCTCTGCAACACATGCTGTTTCCTAGCAAAACATTATTGAATGTAGAGAGGCAAAGAGAAGAACTGTCTAAAGTAGGAGGCCTTGATTGTCTTGAGAGGCAAGGATTCCCCCTGTGAGGAAATAAGGAGCCAAGGAGCAGATGGGATACTCTACTCTGCTGATCTCTGGCTGTCTGTGTGAACTCCATTTTCCATTAGTGACTGACTACCTACCATCCATTGTGGGCAAGTGCCCACTTGGTTGTTGTAAGCTGAGAACATTGGACATCTGAAGACACCCCAACTCTTCCCCCTTTTTTGAGTCAAATATTCTTTCTTCTGTGTAACAGATGACAGGCTAGCTAGTCCATAAGCTTTCCTGGCAATCTTCCTGTCTCTGCCTCACACCTCTCTATAGGAATGTCGGAAATGGAGATGTGCACCACCATACCTGGCTTCTTCATGGCTTCTGGAGGGTGGGGCCCAGATAGTCAGGGCTTGGATAGCAAGTGCTTTGACCCTCTGAGCCAGTACACCAGCCTCTTTTTTGTTTTTGTTGTTGTTCTTAGGACAAGGTCTTGCTGGGTAATAGCCCAGAATTCACTGTAGCCCAAGCTAGCCAGGCACTCATGGCAGTTGTTCTGCCCCAGCCTCTAGATGCTAGGATTACAAATGTACACTCAGCTCCCCAGCATACTTGCTTCCTTTCTTTTTCTTTGAGACAAGGTCTCATCTAGTCCAGGCTAGTCTTAAACTTTCTATGTGGTGGAGGATAACCTTGAACTTCTGATGCTTCTAACTCTGCCTTCCAAGTGCTAGGATTACAGGTGTAGGACACCATACCTAGTTTTATACTGTGCTGTGGGTGGAGCCCAGGGCTTTGTATATTCTGGGCAAGTATTCGAGCAACAGAGCTACATCCCCTGTCTCCTCCCAGCAAATTTCCTTTCTTTGCTTTTTCTTTCGCCCCTCTTCCTCCTTTGTGAGACAGGGTCTTATTATGTAGCCTTGGTTGGTTGTCTTGAATACCATATGTAGCCCAGGGTAGCCTTGAAATCAGAGATCTACCAGTCTTAAGCTGCCCTGTTCACCACATCTCACCCACACCTGACTGGCTTTTTTTTTTCTTTTTTTCTTTTTTAAATTTATCTATTTTATTTTATTTGCATTGGTGTAACGATGTCAGAGTCTCTGGAACTGGGGTTACAGACAGTTGTGAGCTGCTGTGGTTGTTGGGACTTGAACCCAGATCCTCTGGAAGAGCAGTCAGGCTCTTATCCGCTGAGCCATCTCACCAGTACCCCTTTTTCCTTTTTTAAAGAGTTATATATTATTTATCTATATCTATGTCCTACATGCCTATATGTGTACCGTATGTGTGCAGGTGTCCAAAAAGGTCAGAAGAGGACGTGTGATTCCCAAAACTGGAGTTGTAGGCAGTTGTAAACAGCCTGGTGTGGTTGCTGAGAACCTAGCCTGGGTTCTTTGCAAGAGTAACAAGTGCTCCTAACTGCCAAACCTTTTCTTCAGTCCCAACACATTTTCTTCTTCACTCTGCACAATTATTTAGTGCTATATTGAATATTGTGCTAGGCATTCTGGGCCATGAATATGACAAACCGCAGTTCCTCCTTTTGACAGACACTAAACTTGCCAACTTCAAGGGCAGTAAATGTTTGAAAGGGAGGAAATGGCTCTTCTGATACAAAGTTTTGACCTTCCTTCCTCTTCCCTTGTCTTATTCCCGAGGGGTCAAGGGAGGGCAACTTGTAAGGATCAAAAAATTACAACCCACAGGGGGCTGGAGAGATGGTTTCAGTGGTTTCCCAGCCCCCCACATGGCAGCTCACAACTGTCTGTAACTCCAGTTCCAGGGGACCTGGCATCCTCACACTGGCATACTTGCAAGCGAAAACCCCAGTGCACGTAAAAAGTAAATAAATCTTTTAAAAAATCACACCTGCTCTATTCTACAAGAACTTTAACATGAGCTAGTTAGGTGTGAGCACTATTGGACACTAAGAGGATATGAAGGTGAGCAAGGCACTATCTGACTTTGTAGAGCTTGAGGGGACACAAGAGGTGGATAGTGCAAGTCCTGTGCTTCAAAGTCCAGAGAAGGAAATGACTCCTAGCTGTGAAGGTATCCAAAATTGAGATGAACAAGGCATCAGAGCTCCCTTCCTGGATTGCTTAAAGGAAGACACTATGTACTAGATGAAGCACTTTCTTGTAGTGTGTGTACAACTGTGTGATTCTGTCCCATTCTGTGTGTGGCAGCCAGTGTAGCAGAACCTGGACCCCACTACAGGTCTAATGCAGTGACAGCTTCCCAGTACACAGCAGTGGAACTGGGTAGGAATGGAGCCCAGTCCAGAAAATATACCAGAAACAAACTACCATTCAAAGAAAAGGAGGTGAGCCTAAGAGGGAGCCCTGGCACCTCAGCTGCACTGGTAGTGCCCTTCTACTCCACACTTCCTGTAAAGTGAGTCAAGCTTTTATGTTTCTACCGCCTCCTGCCTCACCCCCACCCCCATCCTCCAAAGCCTGGGCTTCTGGCAGCCTGGCTCTCCTGTGATATGGAGGAACTCACTGTCTCCATGGTTACAGTAACCCACTGGTACGGGAGGAGCCAAATGAAGTACAAGGCTGGCAATGTGAGCTTCCCCCAACCCTTGGCACCATGTGGTACTGGTATGTTGGCTCTTTCTTTGACTGTTTCTGGAAGGAAGGAGTTAAGGCACTAGCAAGAAAGGGACGGTTCCAATTTAGAGGAGTCACATAACCCTGCTCAGGCATAGTCAACTAGTAAGTAGCAGAGATGTGGCTTGCTCCTGAGCTCTGCCTGTCTCCTGCTTCCCCTTATATACAGTAGGCAGAGACTGTGTACCTTCTCCACAGTTCACTTTGCACGTGGCTCTAGCTGCACAGATTGATGTTTGACAGTGGCTTGCTGAGCACCACTAGCCCAAAAGAAACAACTTAACAATGAGCAGATTCAAGGATGAGGTGGGACTAGAGACTTGTAGGTGCTCTGGGCACACAGTAGATCCTTAGTACTCTGAGAGCATCTCTAGTGGACCTGAAGACGCTGGAGGTTATTGGTCATTATGGCTTCCAGACATGAAAGGCGTGAGCGACTTTCGGCTCACTTCATGGCACTGCTATCCTCAGGCAGGCTCTGATTGTTGCTGGGGGATGAGGGTTGTAGCGCAGACACTGTTGAATAGTAAGCCACACGGCTAGCTTCAGCTACATGTCCTGCTGGTATTCATAGTCCAGGAGGACTACCTGGCCAGAGAAAGCAAGCAGGTCTTTGAAGCCTTATTGCAACAGAATGTTAGGGGAATATAGGTGTTTCACAAGTTAAGCTATCTCAGGGAATTTGGGGGGCTGGTAAATGCCAAATACAGTTTTTATGTTCTTTCCCTACCCAGAATGCTCCTGGTATATGGACTATTGGCAGTTGAGAGTGACAGTTGCTTGGATCAGAGGATGGTAGGAAGGCTCCTGAATGCTATGAGGGAGGGCCCCATAACTTCATCTGTATCTTACCCCGTTTCTCCCTAACTGCTCTCTTAGAAGGTCGGTCAGTGCTTGGTACTTATTCAGTTGACAGAACTGCTGTTTCCCATCCTGACTGAGGAAATAATTCTGTCACATTCAGAACCTGGGGACTGAGACAATGAAGCTGTTTGGTATCACTCTGGCTTATGAATCTGCCAGTGGATGGATAGGCAGGTATTCCTAGACAAGGGCAAACTGGAGTCCAGGATCCATGCCAACTCCTTCCTGAAACCAGAACCTCCTGGGGAGGGCAGGAGGAGGAGGGGTGCTACACAACAGCCCCTCTCGCAGCTCTCAGCTGACTTCAGTCAGTCCTGTCCTTTCTGCTGTCCCTGTACACTGTACAGTCCCTGAGCGTCTTTCCCCTCCTGTTACCGTTGAAGGAGGGCCTTGGGCTCACCTTTTCTGGGGAGGAAATGAGAGCAAATCTCCATCAAGAAAGGTTGAGGTAAGACTGGGAAAGGGGACTGACTTGAACAGTAGGTGCTGTCATGCTATAGGGGGGCGGGGAGCAGTTGCCCTTGGACTCTATCCCAGCTGTGCACTGGAGAGGTTGGGGAACCCTGGGTATGTCTTGTAACCTGTATTCGTTTCTTTTTTTTTTTTTTTTTTTTTTTTTGGTTTTTCGAGACAGAGTTTCTCTGTGGCTTTGGAGCCTGTCCTGGAACTAGCTCTTGTAGACCAGGCTGGTCTCGAACTCACAGAGATCCGCCTGCCTCTGCCTCCCAAGTGCTGGGATTAAAGGCGTGCGCCACCACCGCCCGGCTTGTATTCGTTTCTTAATGGAAAAGGAGGCTTGATGCATCTGTGTCGGGCATTTCTGCTCCCCCTGAGAAACATGGTCTCCCAGTGGTGCCAGGAGGACACAGAAGTAAGCCTTGGTTGTTCCTAGGAGGGTTGATGGATAACCAGCATGAATTTTTTACAGAACTGTTGGTGGGGGGGACGGCTCAGTGGACAACCCGACCCTAGAGTGCTGGAGAGAGCACCAGAGACTTCAGACATGACACAGGTGATCTGTCCGTGGCAGGATCAGAGATTTGCCCCTTCCTCACCACAGTCCAGACTATAGGGACTTTGTTATTTGGTGCCTGAGGTGAATGGGGTACCCTGAGGACAGATCTGCAAAAGCAGGGCTAGAAAGAAAGGGAACATTTAGATTGTTCCCAGCCTTTGGGCAGAAGTTGGGGGAAAGACTTTCATTCTGTCATATGCAGGGCTCTTTGAGCATATGCCCCTCAAGGGGATTCTTTCACATGTTCACTAGACCCCCCTGAAGTTAGACTGAAATGCTTCGTGTCTTACTGCAGCATGCATTTTCTAAGGTCTAGAAAATAGGAATTCTGATTGTCACTATAAGCTTACTGGTGCCTGCTTGCACCCTTCCTACTTTGGTACTGGGGAAGGTTTGTTGGTCTCCAGTAGAGCTACTGCTCTCTCTGAGTTAGCATATCTGAGTCACACAGTGTAGCCACGTTAGAGGCCTTGCTGATCTGCCCCTCCCTGGGGCTTACCTGCTGCAGCAGGTGAGATAAGGGCTTTATGACAGCCCAGGCTGAAGTCTGCTCGTCACTCTCTTCAGCTGTTAACAGTAGAGCACCTTGGGGAGGGTGGGGCAGCCCACTTCCGGGGATGGAAGGAGGGGGAAGGGAGAAGGAAGTTGTTCTAAACCCGCCTCTCTCTTGGTCTCCCTTCCTGCCCCTCTCCTCATCTAACTTTTGATTAGACCATCCTGGAGTGGACACATTCTGACCACCCAAACTGGCCAAGCCGCGAAGCTCTTTGCCAAATCCAGTTAGTGTCTGTCTTTCTCTCTCTCTCTCTCTCTCTCTCTCTCTCTCTCTCTCTCTCTCTCCCTCTCTCTCTTCTATCCTCTCCTCCACTCTCTCTCTCTCTCTCTCTCTCTCTCTCTCTCTCTCTCTTAGTGGTGGTTTCGGTTGCGACACAGTCTAGGTTCCCAGGCAGGAACCGCTCGGCCAGGCTGCTTCGCTTTTCACTGAGGAGGTGGTGGAAGGTGTCGTCTGGCTTGTGCCGGCTGAGTAAGGGTGGCTGGCTGAGCCGGCAGCCCCCGCCCTGGGCCTGGCTCTTCCCGGCCTCTGTACTTTGCCCTCGCTGCCTGACAGGTTCTGCTGAATGGAAGTTGCTGGTATCCCTTGTCCCTTCCTCCGGCTGGGTATGTTTTCCCCATTTTACCCCTGAGACTATTCTCTCCTTTCTGCTTGAGACAAAATCTTTCAGAGTTGCTCAGTGGAATTGGGCACTAGCACCAGGTAGTCAGATTCTCAGGAAGGGCATCCAGTTGTCAAAAAGGGATTGGCTAGGAAAGAGGAAAGGAAAATGGGCAAATACGAAAAGGTCTTTTGCTTCAGCAGCCAGAGGCCAAGGGGACAAGACTGTGGAAGAAAGGGTGTCACAGTGGGAGCCCAGCAGGAACTGGGGGCCATTTCCAAGGATACCTTTTTTTACTCCGCCTCACTTGAGCTTTTACTCTGCATCTGGCCAGGAAGTGCCCGCCTGGCACCCCTCCAGTCTGGCCCCTTCCTGGCCTACAGAAGCCACAGTATACTTGAGGGCCAACCCTGTGTGCTGAGCCCCCGAGTGCAGCTTTTCAAGAGAGTAGTTGACGGCAGCCTCCAATATTAGGGCAGGGGGCCTTGCCCAACCTGGGTCAGTGCTGGATCTCTGGGGTGGAAACTATCTTTGGGCAAGCCTAGCAGCATGCCAAGACCAAGTTCTGAGATCCCAGTCTGAAAGACTCTGCAGGTCCAGTGGATATAAGACTCTGCCATCTGTCTATCACCAATCCCAGAGCTCCTTGGAATCTCCTTCTGGATCTGGGCTGCTTAGAACCTCTGAAGGCAACTTGAGAGCCACAGGGGTTCTTTCATTGAGGAGGCTAGGGGCCTGCCTCAGGTAAGGGTATGGGCCAGAGCTGTGGTGTGAACTGGGAGACTGGGTGTGGGGAGAACAGGGCTCAGCCAGATCTTGCTTTGTGGTTCAGAAGGACAGCTTGGTCTCACCCCCACCACCTGTTTGGACCAGGAAGAATGGACTGGTCTGAACCACAGGAGGGGAGTTCTCTCTCCATAATAGCTATCCCCTATCTTACCTCCCAGAGCAGCAGCAGGAGAGGACAGGGGTACCTCCCTTGAGCCAGTGGCTTAAGAAGCATTGTCTACAAAAATTTTACACCCCCTCCGCTTTCACTTTTTTGAGACAGGGTTTCTCTATGTAATCCTGGCTGTCTTCTCTCTTTATAGACGAGGCTGGCCTCAAACTCACAGAGATCCTCTTGCCTCTGCCTCCCGAGTGCTGGGATTAAAGGTGTGCACTGCTGCCACCCTGCTGAAAGTTTACTTTCTGACTTCTTTCTGTGCTCTTCATGGGTTCTCTTCATCCTGTCCCCATTTTCCTGCTATAAGAAATATCTTATGACATAAAGTAATAGTGGGGTCAGAGAAGTATTGGTTTTAGTCCTAAGAGTTGGATGACTCAGATCTGAGGAGGGGTTTAGTGACTGGAACAGGGAATGTAGGAGCAGACACCAGAGCTGGCTGGCTTCTATGGGTCTCACAGTGCTGGGGACTAATCCTTCACGGCTATCCCACCTGGGTGCCTGGCACTCCTTCTTTCCTGCTAAGCTACAAAGCCTGTGATAGCAAAACAGCTCAGATTGTGTTTCACTTTGGACCCTTGTCACTCCTATACATCTCCGTGAGACCATACATAGTTGGCTTAGCAGGTGTTGCTTGGGCGCAAAACATTCATTACAGGAGGCCTTGACAGTAACAGTTGGAAACATAATAGTTGCTCAAAAACTCTATAGTGGTCCCATTATATAGCCTAGGCTGACCTTGAACTTGCTGTGTAGCCTAGGCTGCCTGATGATTGCTCTTTAACTTTGAATAAAACAGTTGACATATGTTTTTTCATCTGCCCATGAAAAGTAGATGTTTTATTGCCACTTTACAGATAAGGAAACTAAAGTTAGTAGGTGAGGAGCTAGGACTTGAACCTTACTTATTCTTAACTCCAGACAGTCCTTCAGCATGAATGCTAACACAGGTCATGTTGGGGTGGTTCTCTTCTCCTTTCCCCTTTTCAGGAAGATGTTGATGCAAGAAGGTTAACCTGAGCTGAGTGGCAGTTAGGATCTGAACCCTGGCAGTTTGTATCAAATATCTACACTGCTAATCCTAACCCACAAGGAAGCAGGCACACAGCAGGCTTATGTGTTGCTGCTTGCAGTCTCACGCATAGCTGAGCCCAGTGGAAATGCTGCCTGTCTCACATAGACTAGACCCAGACCAGAAACACCAACGGACCAGCAGGGTGAAGCAGCAGGCTGGCTGGAGCTTCCTAACTCGTGCTTCAGAGCTGCAAAGGGCCCAACTCCCCACATCTGTTTAGAATGAGAATTGTGAGTCTTCGGGCTTCTGCCCTAAAGCTCCCACTGCCTTTGGTTGTGCTCTTGAAAAAAGGGTATCACAAGAACTTGTATTAAAAGTTATCTCCCCCCCCCCCAAAGAAATAGTTACCAAGGGGATTAGAGAGATGGCTCAGTGGTTAAGAACATGTACTGCTATTACAATTTTCAGCATCCCACATAGTGGTTACAACTGCCTATAACTAGTTCTGGAGGATCCAGTGTTCTGATATCAGTAGGCTTATCCCCACATATGGTGCAAATACATACACTGAGGCACATGCACATAGATATAATTATCTTTTAAAATGCCAAGGAAAGGGTCTGGAGTAGATCAGTTGCCTAATAAGCATGTATGAGATTTTGGGTTCAATCCCCAGCACCACAAAAAAAGAAAGTTGCAAAGGAATTTACCCACTTAGCAGCTGAAGCAGAGGAAGGTTCCTAGCTGTTGGTGTCCTGGTTGGCAGCGCTTGGGGGGGGGGGGGGGGGACGGGACCTGAGGGCAGTTTGTCAGAAAGAATGGGGCTAAGGAGAGGAGACTTTAGAAGCTAGGCCTTTGAGACCTATGGATGGGCTCAGTATCATTCAAGAGACTGACCCAGCAGACATAGCTGGGGATAGAATTTCCTTCTTGGCAAGGGTGAGCCTCAGAGTTCCTTTGGGAAGACATAAAGCAGGAACTTAAAGTGCGTGTGCGGCCTCTACTGTGAAGCGCCACAGAGTGGCTGCAGTGGGACATGAGAAATGGTGAGGAACTGTAGCAGAGATGACACCCCAAGGGACAAGGGGGCCTTCGCAGTTGTCCATTGCAAGTACTTCTGGGGGCTGAGTTAGCAGTTGAGGGAAAAAGCACACAACTGCTGCACAAAGGTCTTCAATCGACATGTCGGAGAAGAGGGAATTCTGTAACGCCCACAGTTCTTGCCAAGGAGCCCCCAGACAACTCCCTTTGTCACACGTTTTCTCTATGGCTGTTGAAGTCTTCCCTTAGAATCAAGAGGGACTCTTTGAGAGTCAGAAACTGGACCCGCCATCTCCAGTCACCCTGCTACCCATCCTTGAAGATTCCAAGGCAGCTCTGCTTGGATCTGGCTCAACATCTTCCTGGTGCTAAGATGTCCTATGAGAGATAGATAAATCAGGGCCCATGTAGGGATGAAACCAGACTCCCTTTGACAGTTACATTGGAGTAATTCACACACCATATCATCTACCCATTGAAAGTACAGATGGGTGGCTTTTATTAAATTCTGTTTTGTGCTGTTTGATTTCAGAACATTTTAATTGCCCCCAAAAGAAACTTTACACCCTTTACTCACTTGTCATCCTCCAACATCCCGCCACCCCCTAGATAGCCCACGAATCTTTCAATCCGCCTTCCTAGAGTTTTGTGTTCTAGACAGTGATAAAAATGGGAGTCAGAGAAGATGGTCTTCCGTGGCCAGCTTCTCTGTGTCTTCAGGATCCTGTGGAGAGTAGCACGTGTCAGTGTGCTTCCTTCCATAGTTATCGCTCAGCTCGTACTCCATCGTGTTGTCATTTGACAACTGATAAGCATTGGAGTTTCTATTCTCTCTAGGCAGTGAAGATTATGCTCCTGTGGCCATTAATGCACTGGGATTTGTGTGGGCATGTATCCTCGTTCCTTTGGGGCATCTACCTAGGAATTACTGGGAGTCCTGGTCTTTGGAAAATGTATAGCTCTTCATTAGATCTACACACTTTGTATTCAGCCCATTCACCCGAGCAGTGTCTGTAACTGCTGTTGCTTCCCATCTTGTTTGAACCATTGAGTACAGGAGAGCAGGGCTGGGCAGGCTGCTGTACAAACCCAGTCATTGAGTTCATTCTCTCAGGTGCTGCAGTATGATGTGTTAGTGAATAAAGGACATTATAGGCTGGTCTTCATGGGCTTTCAATCTCAATAGGCACAACAATAAACAAATGTAAAAAATGATCCTAAGAACTGGGTGATGAGGAAGACTTTAAAGTGGCCAGACCGTGTGCTCCTGCAACTGAGAAGCAGCACTCTCGCAGTTTGAACAGGGCCATCAGAGACAAGGTTTCCCAACTATGATGGGGGCAGAGGCTCCACTAGATTACTAATGGGAGTTAATGGGGCTTGGTGGTGCTAATGAGATACAGCTCTGGTCCTAAGCTCTGGTGTGTATAGGGTCTTAGCCCTGAGCCTTTTGTTGTGTGCCTTTGCAATGAAGACTGGTTGTGATGCCCTCCCCTGCCCCTGCCCTCTTCCTCTTGTTTTATAATTCTTTGCATGCCTGCCAGTCCCATGGAATCTGTCCCTGCACCCAGCCTCTTGCCATTTTTTTTTTTTCCAGAATTGAGGGTAGCATTAGACAGAACTGGAGGGGCAGCCTGTAAAGGCATGTCTGTTTCCACCCTGCAGCCCACCTTGGGACACCTTGATTCCAAGCCCAGCAGTAAGTCCAACATGCTGCGGGGCCGCAACTCAGCCACCTCTGCTGATGAGCAGCCCCATATTGGCAACTACCGGCTCCTTAAGACCATTGGCAAGGGTAACTTTGCCAAGGTGAAGTTGGCCCGGCACATCCTGACGGGGAAAGAGGTGAGCACTGGGGTTGGGACCATGGCAGCAGCTCCCATCCTGTTGACACTTCAACAGGCAGTGCTGAGACTGTTCCCACAGCCAGCTTCTTGTGTATCTATCTGATAGGTATGCCAGGAGCCAAGCATTAGAAGGAGTAGGAAATCCAGTGGAGAAAGTTAGCATCAGGTGCTGGTTTTAACCTGATCAAGGAAGTGATGTTAGGCTTTTGTCTCATGTCCAGGTAGCTGTGAAGATCATTGACAAGACTCAGCTGAACTCCTCCAGCCTTCAGAAAGTAAGTGCCCAGTGCCTTCCGTCCATTCCTAAACTTTGCTCCCGAGCCAGGCAGTAGTAGCATTTGCTCTTAGTCCCAGCACTCTGGAGGCAGAGGCCGGTGTATCTCTGAATTCAAGGCCAGCCTGGTCTGCAGAGCAAGTTTCAGGACACTCAAGGCTTCACAAAGAAATCCTGTCTCAAAATAAGCAAACAAAACAACCAAAAAACTTGTGTTCCTCCCCTATGGCCCTGGTTGGGTTTCCGTTGCAACTCCACCCAGTAAGCCTCCTGTCCACAGGCTCAGGCTCCTCTGAAGTGGCCCCTTCCCAGCCACTTGGCCCTACCTGTCTGACCTACTTCCTGATTGTGTTATCTCCTGGCCTGGATCCAGCTCTCTGTAAAAACATGTCTATAGCGTTACTAGAAGGGCACGCAGCTACACTGAGACATCAGGTGAGCCAGTGGAGTGCCCTAGAAGTTAAGGGATAGCCAAGCAGAACTTGCCCCAGAATTCTTTACCAACTCCATCTCAGAGAATATGGGAGACTCGAATTGTAAGTCTGTGACAGGGTGCGCACGTTAAATGAACCCCAGTTCTTTTAACTGGGCTGATCTTTGGGCTCTTCTGCTGGATAGCATTTTGGGAGTATGCAGCTTTTGCTAGATAAAGTTGAACTTTTTTCCCCTTATTACTGGAGTTTTCCTTAGGCTGTAGGGCACACCATGTACCAGAGAAGCTGTACAAGTGTGTGTGTGTGTGTGTGTGTGTGTGTGTGTGTGTGTGTGTGTGTGTGTGTGTGAAAAGAAAGGGTAACTCTGAATGCAGGGGTCAGCCTGCAAGTAACTGACAAAGTTGGAAGCGCACTGTCCCCTCATTTTCCTGGGCTCAGATATTTAGGAGAAGGAGGCTCCAGACTGGCAAAATAAAGCAGCTCTTACCCAGGTTAGTCATGTTTCCCTTGGCCTTCCCAGTGTAGTTGACCCCTGCTTGTTTTTTTCTAAGATCTGATTCTTTGTCTGGTATGGCCAAGAGGGGTTTTTTTTTTTTTTTTGGGGGGGGTTTTTTGTTTTTTTTTTTTTTTTTTTTTTTTTTTTTTTTTTTTTTTTGGTTTTTCGAGACAGGGTTTCTCTGTGAAACAGTCCTGGCTATCCTGGAACTAGCTCTTGTAGACCAGGCTGGCCTTGAACTCACAGAGATCCGCCTGCCTCTGCCTCCCAAGTACTGGGGATTAAAGGCGTGCTCCACCACTGCCAGCTTCAAGGGAGTTTTTTTGAACATAATACAGTGGCTGAATTAGAGGGATATGACCATGTAAACAGCCATGATGATGGGAGGCAGGGATTGCTACCAAGGAGTTTGCTTGCCAGGGTTAGAGTGGATAAATGACATCCCTTGGCTGCTAACAACTAGAAATCAAGGGCTTCACAAATCCTGTTCAGCCCTGAAAGTTTTTATTACAAAACAGATGCAGTGCTGTCATCACCAGGGCCTCCTGCTCAGAACTTATGGAGGAAGAGAAGGAGACTTGTCCCTGCAGAGATGAAACTAGCATAGGATGGGCCTTGGGCCTTGTAGCACTGTGGCTTACCACTGTTCATTGTCATTGACAACCAGGACATCTCATTCCCTACATCTCTTTTTCAACCTGCTTCTTCCTGATTGATTGGAATGTACCAGTGCCAGACAAATAAAAGATTTTTTGTATTGTTTTTTCTTTTTTTGAAGCAGGAACTCACCATGTAGCTGAGGATAGTTTTTAAACTTCTGTCCTCCTGCCTCCACCACCAAGATGCAGAAATATAGCTATTTTTTTAAAAGCTTTTTTATTTATATGCTTTCTTAGCAAAGACAATCTCATTCTGGCCATTTACTCTGTTGATATTTCTTCTTAGCAGTGTTCCCTTAAAGTTTTGAGTTTTTTTGAGGACACTGGTGCCCCCAGGGTTTTAGGCAAGCCCAGAAAGCTCTAGGCTTTCCCAGAAGAGTGCTCCTTCAGAACAATGGATATGCTTGAGAATGGGATGGTGGTACTGGCTCTGCCTGCCATCGCAGATCTGCCCCCAGTGGCACCCCTGGGATGGTGACCAGGGGCCTTTGCTTTTTACTAGCATAATTATTGGGTAAAGAAATGAACAAGAAAAGCCTGGAGCTGGTGGAGGGGAAGGTTGAGCCAGATCCTTTCATTCCAGTCCATGAACACTCTGGGACACCATTAGAGAGAGAAAGCCATTTTTACTATATCTGATAACTGCCTTCTTGGATTAGGGCTCCAGATAACTACCACACCCAAAACAGACAAACAAACAAAAACCCCAGTCCTCGTATAAGTGTGAGACCTGGAAAATTGCAAAGCCTTTTCCAGTTCTTCCCGGCCCTTCCAGGGGAAGAAGTTCATTTCTGTCATCTTTCTGTATGGAAATGTAATGGTTTGGAGCCCTGATTTTGTTTCACAGAGAGCGTGAGTGTGTGGAGGTGGGTTTGATTAAAATTGGCATCAGCTATATATAGGAGTGGTTTCTTCTCTTGTCTACTTCAGAGGCTCTGGAGGAGAAAGGCCTCTTTCCCCCAGTGTAGGCCCTCTGACATGTAGGATGTCAGAAAATGACATGGTGCCCTTTGGAGCTCCCCTCTGGTCACTGAGGCCACTCAAAGGCTTGGACTCTGAGCTGGCAGAGGAGCTCAGTGCCAAATACTCCAGGATCTGGGCTCCTTCCCCTGCAGTGGCTGTTAGAGGGCGTGAAAGAAGCGTGGTCCTGAGCAGTCAGTCAGGAGCTCGCTCAGCTCCAGCTTCCCTCTCTTTGTGGGTTTGGATTTGATTTCTTTGGGGGGAGGAAGGGTCTGTTTTAAAAAAGAAAAAAAGAAAGGAAGGAAACCTTACTGGGGGCTCTTGGGGGGACCTGAATTAAGTTCATCAAGCAGGCATGAACGTAACCCTGTGTTTTCTCTTCCAAGCTATTCCGAGAAGTAAGAATAATGAAGGTTTTGAATCATCCTAACATAGGGTGAGAAGTATTGTCATCCCTCTTCCTCCCCCTCAGTAAGGCTCCCATGCCTGTGTCTCTGTACCATGCATCCTTCTCACATCTCATTGCCTGGTGGAGGATTCTGGCCTGGAGGCTGTCGGACTCTACTTCTGAAGGACTCAGCTCACAGTGCAGCTGCCTCCTGCCCTGTGAGCTGCCCGTGAGTAATTTGGATGGTTCAAGGGGCCCTTAACATGTCTGGATACAGTAGATTTGATGTGTGACTCCCTAAGTCCCAACACAGCCTTTTCCCTTGCAGTTAAGTTATTTGAAGTGATCGAGACTGAGAAGACCCTCTACCTTGTCATGGAGTATGCCAGTGGTGGTAGGTTCTGACGCTGCCCCCTTGGCATTACTCCTGTTCCCACCACACCCTCCACTCCCACCCTACTCAGTGTACGACACCATCTCACCTCTTGCAGGAGAGGGTGTTTGATTATCTGGTGGCCCATGGCAGGATGAAAGAAAAGAAGCTCGAGCCAAATTCCGCCAGGTGGGTGTGTCTCCACCCTCAGCTGTAAGCCCAGCTCAGTCATTTCAGTCCTGGTTCAGCTCCTTCATAATAGCTTGGCCATGGGCAGGTTAATGACTTCCCTCCTTCTGTGAAATGGAGCTGTGAGTGGTAAGAAAGGTGCCAAGCACCACAGCGGGACTTCAGGCAGACTACTGATTACGTCTCTTACACATTTGACATTTTTGGGGTTTGGCACAGAAGATGAGCTGCCTGAGCCATGGCCTTAGAAGAGGGTCCTTTGATCTCTGCTGGTCCTCTTGGTAACTTCAAAATAGGCCATGAGTGACAGCCCTGCCAATCTCTGTGGCTCACTCTCAGACCCCCCCAAGCTAATCCTAATTCCTTCCTTTCAGATAGTGTCTGCTGTGCAGTACTGTCACCAGAAGTTTATTGTTCACAGAGATCTAAAGGTGAGGAGTGTGTGTACGTCTCTCCTGTGTCTTCCTGTGGGTCTGACTGTTCTCCTTCAGTCAGGCTGAGTATTCCAGAAACTTCCTAAAGACCTGGAAGTCTTTAAGAATGGCCTTGTACCTAGACTTAGGCTCCTACCACATCACTAAAAGCATAGAGGTCTTTCTCCTTGCCAGCTCTCAGGTATGGCAGGAATACTCAAGGCTTTCCTAGTCCTTTGGACATCCTGGCGGCTGACCTAGGAAAAAGTGTAAATGTGATTCTGATACCACAGCTGCTCTGTAGACATACACACATTATCTCTGTTACCAAGACACTCATATTTGCACTGCTTGTGAGTCTCCATTGCTGAAAGAACTTGCAGGCATAACCACGAAACAGAAGCCTACTCTGGAGTTTGTATAGCTCTCAAGGTCCCTAGGCCTCAGATCCCATCTTCGTGCCTTCCTCCTGTCCAGCCTGTCTGTGCTGACTGGCCCTGCCCTGAAGATGGAGAAAGATCTGAACTAGAGATTGAATTCTGGGTGGCTCTCCCATTGCCCTCAATCGTGCCTTATCTCAGTGCCTTAGGGTTCCTCTCCATGGGGCTCTGATGCTCACCATCTTCCCTTGCAGGCAGAAAACCTACTCTTGGATGCTGATATGAACATCAAGATTGCAGACTTTGGCTTTAGCAACGAATTCACCTTTGGGAACAAGCTGGACACGTTCTGTGGCAGCCCTCCATATGCCGCCCCAGAACTCTTCCAGGGCAAAAAGTACGACGGTCCTGAGGTGGATGTGTGGAGCCTGGGCGTCATCCTCTACACACTGGTCAGCGGGTCCCTGCCTTTCGATGGACAGAACCTCAAGGTGGAGTGAAGTGCAGCCTTAGATCCTTTCTGGTTCTGTCTCTTCTTGGCCTCTGGTCTTACCTCTATTCTCTCAACTTTCTACTTGTCCACATTTTTTTCAAGCCAGAACCTCACAAAGGCTGAGAAAAGCAGTTCAGTGGTCTTCCCTGCTGGATAGAGTCACGTGCTTGTAATTTCAGCAGTGGAGAGGCTGGGGCAAGAAGATTCAAAATTTCATGCCAGCCTGGGCTGGAGAGTGAGAGATCACAAAACAAACTTAACGGTGGTGGCGGTGGTGGCACACGCCTTTAATCCCAGCACTTGGGAGGCAGAGGCAGGTGGATCTCTGTGAGTTCAAGGCCAGTCTGGTCTACAGAGTGAGTTCCAGGATAGCCAGGACTGTTACAGAGAAACCCTGTCGGGGGGTGGGGTTGGAAAGCAGCAAAAACAAAAAGGGGCTACCAAGGTAGGTTGGTGGATAAAGTTTTATTCCCCAGGACCTACACAGTAGAGGAAGAAAACCTGACCCCCTACAAGTTGTCCTTTGACCTCTACTCACTGTAGCGCACACATACCCCGTCGACAAAATAAATGTTATTTTTCTTAAAAAAACAAAACAAAAAACAATAAAACGCAGTCTTTAAGCATAGGAATTAGAATCTTGATCTTGTCTGGAAGAGACAGTGTTTGTCTACCCCTCTGAAGCACTCTAAGATGTACGTGGTGTATAGGACTTGGTGGCCTCACATGTGAGTTGCCGTAACCCCAGACTTTGCATCCTCTTTTTCAATGTCTGTTTATTTGGATCCTGGATGTAAGACTGTTCCCTTGGCCTGGGGGTGACTTAAATTCTCTAACCACAGGAGCTACGAGAGCGGGTACTGAGGGGAAAATACCGTATTCCGTTCTACATGTCCACGGACTGTGAAAACCTGCTTAAGAAATTTCTCATACTTAATCCTAGTAAGAGAGGCACTTTAGAGGTGAGCAGCGAGAATCCAGCCGGCCAAAAATCCTGGGGTTCCCAAGGAGACCGCCATGCTGAGTTTCCTCCACCTCTGTACTTTGCCTTCCCAGCAAATTATGAAAGACCGGTGGATGAACGTGGGGCACGAAGACGATGAACTGAAACCTTATGTGGAGCCACTCCCTGACTACAAGGACCCCCGGCGGACAGGTGAGGCTGTGCTGGCTGGGAGCTGGAGCCTGCCCATAGATGGAGACCAGCCTTAACTGTCCTCTTCTCCCCCAACCACCAGAGTTGATGGTCTCCATGGGTTACACACGGGAAGAGATCCAGGACTCACTGGTGGGCCAGAGGTACAATGAAGTGATGGCCACCTATCTGCTTCTGGGCTACAAGAGCTCTGAGGTGCGTGCTTTGCATTCTTATGCCCTGACCTGCCATTTGCACTGTAGGTGGCACCCAGCCTTTAGCCTCATACCCTCTGCCTAATTAGCTGGAGGCCTCAGCCATGGTGCATAAGACCCTCGGTTAAAGAGCAGGAGGTGGCGCTAGGCCAGGCCTGGACTCTTGAGGGATGGATGAGTTGAGGTGGCTCATTGTGTTGATTAGAAAGGGCTGAGGTGGTCTGGATGGAAGTTCTGTGCCCATTATCTTTCTTCTCTCTGTCTGGAAGTGTCCATCTCTAGGTTTCTGTGTATATCTGTGTTTTACAGGAAGCTTCCCCAGTGTATTGCCTCTTTTTGGATCTTGTATCTGGATATGTTTCTTTGTGTCACGTGTCTGTCTTGGCTATGGATCTGGAAGCTTTATGGTTGTTCTTTTGCTAGTTTAGGTTCTAAGTGCCCACCTGTCCTCACAGTTTCCTGCACCAGTAGTGGTGGGGTCTCTCTTGGTTATAACTTTAACCTGGTTTAGATATATTTCCATGGCACCTGGTATGAGCCCCAGGTTTCCCTGTGGGAAGGGATGGGTTTCTTAGTCTGAATGTGCATGTGCTTGTGGGCGTGTGTCTCTGGATATGCAGATTTGAGTAGCCCTCTCTGAGGAATTGGTGTCTTTGTGGGACGTGTCCTGTCTATGTCAGAGCATGTGTGATCAAGGGCATTAGTCATGTAAGATGAAGTCTATGTGCTAGGGCAGGGTGGAACATGCTAGCTTATCTATCTGGAGGAACCTCCTCAGGACTTTGAGTCTCCTGTAAAGCCATGCTTTCTGTTCTTACAGCTGGAAGGTGACACCATCACTTTGAAGCCCCGGCCTTCAGCTGATTTGGCCAACAGTAGTGCCCCATCTCCATCCCACAAGGTTCAGCGCAGTGTCTCTGCCAACCCAAAGCAGCGACGCTCCAGTGACCAGGGTATGTGCTTTTGGGAATCACATGTCGGAGACAGCTTTCTTCTGAACCCCAATAGGGTCTAAGGCTGTGGGGAACAGCTGCATTTCAGTCCTGGTTCAGCTCCTTCATGATAGCTTGGCTGTGGGCAGGTTAATAACTCCCTCCACTTCTGTGAAATGGAGCTGTGATGGTAAGAAAGCACCAAGCACACAGCGGGACTTCAGGCAGACTACTTCTCTTACACATTTCACATTTTGCCCCGTAGCCGTCCCTGCCATTCCCACCTCGAATTCCTATTCTAAGAAGACTCAGAGTAACAATGCAGAAAATAAGCGGCCTGAGGAAGAGACAGGGCGGAAAGCCAGCAGCACCGCCAAAGTGCCTGCCAGCCCTCTGCCTGGCCTGGAGAGGAAGAAAACCACTCCTACCCCCTCCACAGTAAGCCATGAGCTACCATCCCCAGGCCCTCATCTCCCTCCTGTCCTCTGGTCTTCCTTGGTGCGGCCTGGCCCTTGGCTGTACCTGAGCTTACTGTACAAAGTAAGCTACAGAGCAGCTTGGGACAGGGCCATCCAGTAGTCCTGGGGAACAGCATTGGCTCCTGTGAGACAGCTCTTGCCCTCCATTCCTCACAGAACAGCGTCCTCTCCACCAGCACAAACCGAAGCAGGAACTCCCCACTTTTGGACAGGGCCAGCCTTGGCCAGTCCTCTATCCAGAATGGTAAAGACAGGTGAGTACCTGGATTGCCTGCCGTGATGTTGGGGCCACTTCTCACAGTGGCAAAGATAGCTTTCAGTAGCATCATCTTCTGCTCTCCAGAGCAGTATCCCTGGAGTCCTGTCCTGGCCCTGTCCAGTCTAGCCATCCACCCTCCCTGCTCCATGCCGTCCTTCCTCCTGTCCTCCTCTGCTCTTTGACATTTACCAAGCATAGGTTACCACATGAGCTGCTCGTCAGTCATCCTGCTTCTTGACCACGCCGAGCCTAGAATTGTCCGTCTGTCTAGGTACCTGTGACTTTGTATTTGGCACCCCAACCGAGGGACTCCCCAGTGAGGGCTCTACTGTGGCCTTAGAAGCAGAGTTCCCCACCTTGCCTGCCGCCTTGCTTGGCGTGTCACATTTCTGGTTCCACCTCTTTGGAGTTTAATGAAATTTTCTCCTCAGCAGCATCCTGTCCTTTGTATAGAGGTAGAGGGAAAATCATTGTTCTCACATATCCTAGGCCACTGTGGCCCTCCTCTCAGTTTTCCCTCATTTTGGTTTTCTCTTCCCAGGCTCTGGCCCTCCTAGCTGCTTACTCACCTTGCCCTCCTTCAGTGACTGGTCCTTAGCTCTCATTCCCTGGAACCACTCCCTGGGCCTGACCTGCATCCGCCGAGGCTACAGCTCTGACTCTGGCCCTGCCCTTGCTTCCTAACCCAGGCTCTTATCTCACCCTTAATCCGGGCCTCTCCGCTGCTTTTGTCTCCTAGCCTAACCATGCCAGGGTCCCGGGCCTCCACGGCTTCTGCTTCTGCCGCAGTCTCTGCGGCCCGGCCCCGCCAGCACCAGAAATCCATGTCTGCCTCCGTACACCCCAACAAGGCCTCTGGGTTGCCCCCCACGGAGAGTAACTGTGAGGTGCCTCGGCCCAGGCAAGTGTGCTGGGGTAGCTAATGCACTTGTCACCCTGGCCTGTCTCACCCTTGCCCTACGGTATCTTCCCACCTAGGGGGACCTGCTGCATTTTGTCATCTTAGCTACAAGAAATAGCTCTGTGCCCTACAGCCAGGAAATAGAGGGCACAGATGACAGTAATGCCCTCTTCCTTTAGCCCCTTCAGAACAGGGGTGCAGGAAGCTGTCCAGAAGCGCCAGAGGGAAGGATTTTTGTTCTGTTCTGAACCTTCTTAGTTTTCATTACGGACAGTCAGCTCTTGAGAGTTCTCATTGTCCCCTTGCAGGTCCAGGGCCAACTCTCTCCAGCCCATACTGCTGTATACATGGGTCCTCCTTGTCTCCCCCCCTCCCCAGACCATCTCACTACTGTCCTCAGTGGTCAGTCCTCTCCTTCTGTGTCCTCCGTGATGGCTGCTTCTGCCCTAGCATTCCCCATCCCCATCCCAGCGCCTGCATGTGCTCAGTACTGGTGGCTCCCTGTACCTGACATATGCCTTTGCCCCTACCTCTTTTCCCATAGCACAGCCCCCCAGCGTGTCCCTGTCGCCTCCCCCTCCGCCCACAACATCAGCAGCAGTGGTGGAGCCCCAGACCGAACTAATTTCCCCCGGGGTGTGTCCAGTCGAAGCACCTTCCATGCTGGGCAGCTCCGACAGGTGCGGGACCAGCAGAATCTGCCCTATGGTGTGACCCCAGCCTCTCCCTCTGGCCATAGCCAGGGCCGGCGGGGGGCCTCTGGCAGCATCTTCAGCAAGTTCACCTCCAAGTTTGTCCGCAGGTGAGGGGCTGGGACCAGGCTTTCCCACTTGCGTGGGGGTTGGTGGTGGGGACAACAGAGCTGGGGTTGGGGCCTTAGCAGGACTGAGAAAGAGGGTTGTTCTCAATATCGTCGGCACCTAGACTCATCCTCTTAGGCCTTTCCCCAGCTCTTCTCAGGCACCCCTCATTTGATGGCCCCAAGCAGATGGGCGATGCCGCCTCCTCTCTAGGGGAGTGTGAACTCAGATGCTAAAATAAAAGCCCCCTCTTCTCTCCTGGGTTCCCATGGAAACTTATATTTGGTGACGCAGCTGCAAAGTCATGAGGCATGAGCTAGGCTGGGTTGACAAGATTTTCCTAGTCTATTCTTGCCCCCTTTGACCTCCTTCCCCTGTTCGCCCTCCCCCAGGTAGATTGTGTCTGGCTCTAACAATGTTCTTCTGCCCCAGGGCTTCCCAGGGCAAACCCCATAAATCAAATGGCTGCTGAGGGCTGCTGTGGCCTCTCCTGCAGCGCCAGGGTTCCAGTACCTTCCTAGCCTAGACCCAGGTGGGGAATCTCTTCATGAGGTGGCTCAGCCATGGGATCTCCTGAGGATACTTTGTCCCTATTCAACCCTGAAGTCTAAACTGTTCAGAACCAGGAGGGGCTTTTTGAGAGCAGATCTACCCCACCTGCTGCTTGTCCCTTCACCCATCCAAGCCGCCAGACACAGGTGAGGCTGCAGGGGCCAACAGACCTGAAGTCCAGGACTCTAGTCTCGCTGAGCGGCTCTTCTAAAACTCGGGAGGCCCTTGAACCTGAAAAGCCCACTCCCACCTGCTTATCCACATACCGTCTTGTTGGTTTTTTGTTTTTTGTTTGTTTGTTTGATTGGGTTTTCTTTTTATTTCTTTTTTTATTTTGTCTCTTTTTGTTTGTTTTTTTTTTTTTAGAAATCTGTCTTTCAGGTTTGCCAGAAGGTAGGCGTTGAGCCCGCTCTGTATGTGTGTGTGTTTGTCTGTCTGTGTCTTTGTCCTGCCTCTGTCACTAACTCCCCTGTTGGCTGATGCTTCCTGTCTCTCTGCTGACCTTGTATATGTGGACCTCCTGTCTGCTATCTTAAAGGGATGAAGACTTCTCTGGTGGGGTCTCACCCCCAAGCCAACCTCCCTGCCCCTTCACACTGGCAGGACTTAGAATACGTGTTCTCCTGAGAAGACATTTTGGGTCCCTCAGAGCAAATGACTTTGCAAGTGAGGGGCCTCCCTTGGTCTGCAGGTACATGTCCTCGAAGAGAAGAGACCTCAGGGACTCTCCCTTTAAGATTGTCTCCTCATCCCTACCCAGGTTTGGGTCGCACTGGGCTCCCTTTCTGGCCCTTCCATGTTGTGTGCATGTGCTGCAAGAAACCTTCACGGGGTTGAGGTGCATCTGCAATGATGTCTTATTTGGGGGTTGTCCTGGACTTGCTGAACCTCAGGGCTGTGACCTGTCTCCCCTGGACTATGGCATGACAGGACTTTGGAGGTACTACAGGGACATTAGGGTCCCTTGGCTAGCCTGACTCCTCCAGGCCCCAGAAGCTTTTGCCTCATAGATGTAGTAGAGCGCCCCCTTCTGGTGGATACTGCAGAACTGACCCAGCCCACCCTGGCACCGCATCTAGGCTCTTTACGCTGCTCTCCTCTGGGCTGTTTCCTCCAGATGTCGCCTGAGCCTGCCAAAGAGCCAAGAGCTGGATATTCTCAGGCAGGGGTCATTCTGCCACCAGGCCCTGGTGGAACAGCAGGAGGGCCCACACCCTGCTCCTGCATCTCCCTTCCTGGGACAGAGCCTGGCTTGTTCAGCTTTGGCCATGTCCTCTGCAGGTGTAGGTACACCAGGTACTGAGCTGCAGACTGAGGGCCAGATTAGGAGCTCTGGATTTGCCTGGCAGGTGTCTTGGCTCCTCAGATGAGAGAGAGATGGGCCAGATGGGATTTTGAGACATCCCTATCACCCATCCCACCCCAGCTCACTGCATGGCTGGCAGGACCTGCCCCATAGGGGCCTGGAGAGAGCGGACGGAGCCCCATCCTTGGCACTCGGGCCCTGCTCACAGTGTGCTCGTTGGCATCTGTGTCTTGTGTCTTCCTGCTCCTTTTACATGTGCTGCTGCTGCTGCTCTCTCCTCCTTCTTGTCCCTCCTCTCCCTACAGCCCCCAGAATCCCGGGTCCGGGTACTCATCTTCCTGGCAGGAGCTGGAGAAGCCGCTCAGCGGGGCCAGACCTCTTTCTCACCTCCCTAGGGCCCTGCCCAGCCCTTGCCTTGTGTGAGCAACCAGCCTGGCAGGCAGCAGTAGGGGCGCTAGCAGCAGTCTTGCCCCGTGGACCCCAGACACCTACCCCAGGTTTTGTCACAGTCCCTCTTCCAAGACAGACAGTGTGGCCTTCACCTCCATCTTCATTCTGACACCCTGGTTATTGGCACAAAAATTTACTCCCAGCCCCCATGCCAGTAGCAATCTTAAGCCTGGATGTGGGCTGGATGGGGAGCTACTGGTGCTGGGCTGTGCTCTGGGTACAATGTGCCTGCACAGCCACACCCTCCTCCCCCAGAGCTAGGGCTCCTTCCACCAGCACAGATCTCTGGGAATGTGGGGAGGGACAGCCCCCCGCTGGGGCTCCCTGTCAGAAAGGGGCAGTCAAGCTGCCAGTGTGAGGTACTGCCAAGCCATGTTGGTCTGTAGATGGCTGGCAAGTAGCTTTTGGGTTTGGGTCCTGCCCACCCACTAGTGGCATGTCCCCAGACCCAGCCTCACCCGGGTCTGCAGGGTGGAAGGAGCGAGAGATCCCAGACTAAACTCTCCCTCGCTCTGTTTTTTGAGGAACCTGAATGAACCTGAAAGCAAAGACCGAGTGGAGACGCTCAGGTGAGAGGGCCGGAGCCAGCACTGTTGGCCCTGCCCAGGCCACCGGGCTTGTCACCGCATCCTGCTCCTCTTCCTCCTGCCTCTCTCTCTCCTCTCCTCTCTCTCTCCTCTTTCTCTCCTCCCTCTCTCTCCCTCTCTGGCTATTCTGCCCTGCCTCCCTCTTGGGGGCTCCCTTTCCTAGGAGAATTTCCCTTTCCCACGCCTACCCGCAGTGGTTCTGGGCCTTGCTCAGGTCCTAGTGCATTCTGGAACCAGAACCCTGGCAGGGCAGGGACACTCCAGGTTCCTACCCTTCCTGGCCTTGCTGCTCAGCCTCATCATCCTCATGAAGGACAGTCTGCTTGGTGCTGCTCAGTGCCCTTGTTTCCTGCCTGATTCCCTAAAGAAAAGAACCAGTAACAGCATGGACCTGTCACCCTACCCCAGCTGGCCTCTTCTCGCCCTCCATCCTGAGAGACAAGAGCCAGAGGCCTCCCATGTCCTATGTGCCTCTCCAGGACAAGGGACTGGCTGCTCCCTCTTCCAGCTGTTGCTGCGCTCCTTCCTGCTTTCCTCTCTGGCCTCAGGGTCTGTCTGCCAGGGTGGATCTCATGGGTGGGATGTCTCAGCCCCCATCTTACACCTCCCTCTACCCTGTCCACAGACCTCACGTGGTAGGCGGTGGAGGCAATGACAAGGAAAAGGAAGAATTTCGGGAGGCCAAGCCTCGTTCCCTGCGCTTCACCTGGAGCATGAAGACCACGAGCTCTATGGAGCCCAATGAGATGATGCGGGAAATCCGCAAGGTGCTGGACGCCAACAGCTGCCAAAGCGAGCTGCACGAGCGATACATGCTGCTGTGCATGCATGGCACCCCAGGCCACGAGAACTTTGTGCAGTGGGAGATGGAGGTGTGCAAACTGCCCCGGCTGTCTCTCAACGGTGTTCGGTTTAAGCGGATATCAGGCACCTCCATGGCCTTCAAAAACATTGCCTCCAAAATAGCCAATGAGCTGAAGCTTTAACAGGCTGTCAGGAGGGGGGCAGCAGAGACCACCAGTGGACTTGGCTGCTTGGGCCAACCCTGCATCCCCAGGGAGAAACTGCAGGATGAATTGGTGTGTCTCCCCTGCTGGCACTTGTCCCCTTCCAGGCTCTTCTCAGTTTTTTCTTCCATGTTTGTGGGGGATGGGAAATGGTTCTTCCTCCCTCACATTCACCCCTGCCCAGAAGTCCCTCCTTCCCCTCTTCCCCTACAGGAGGCAAAGGAAGGGGAAGGTGTTGGGGGGGGGGGGGCAGGGCTCCCCCTCGGTACTGCGGTTGCACAGAGTATTTCGCCTAAACCAAGAAAATTTTTATTACCAAAAAGAAAAAAAAGGAAAAAAAAAAACAAAAAACTCCCAGCGGCCACCTTTCCTCCCTGCCCCATTGGGACAGTCAAGACTGGATCTGTGGGGTTCCTGGGAGGGTGGCTCAGGGCTGGAACACTCTCAGGCAAGAGTGGTGGAGTTCCCTGGCAGGCCCTCCGCCAGGCCCACTTTGGGCTTCTCCCCTCTCCCCACTTCTTTCCCCTCCAAGCGACCCACCAGAGGTGGCCTTCCCCGCCCCCGGGCCCTTGGGCTACAGGCCTTTACACTGGGGCCGGGTGGGGGTACTGCACAGCCTTGGCGAGGGCGGGCGGTGGGACCCTGGCTCCCTCCATACCATGTCCTCTGCTCACCTTCCCCAAAGCTGGGCATTTCCTTCCATGAGCTGCTGTGGGGATATTTGTTCCCCTCCTCAGAAGTCTGTGCCATCTTCTCCCACCTTTCCGGCGGAAGGCGGGGCTGACCCCCAGTACTGGGAGAGGGGTGGGGGTTGGGTCGTGGGCTCTCAGCCCCCAGGGGGCTGCTTGGGAGGGGGGACACAGTCTTCTCCGTTCTGGGCGTGTTTGTCTGAAAGCACAGCCCCTCACCACCACCACCCCACTGCTTCCCCTTCCTTGGCATTAATCTGGGCACCATTCTCTTCCTTCAGCCTTGCCTTTTCTTCCTGGCGCTGCCGCCCCTCCTCTCAGGAGACTGCCCAGGGCCTCCATGGCTGCCTGGCGGAAGGCTGGATTGGGCGGCAGGTCCAGGAGCCTCTGTCCTTCATAGGGTGGGGCAAAGTGACTCCCGCTTGCTAACCTCCAAGGCCAGTGTGTGAATGGGTGGCTCTAGGCGCTTGGCTGGTGGTGGCCACTGCATCCCTTAATTTATTTCTCTGCTGTTTCAGTTCTTGAGAAATTGGGGGAGTCTTACAGAGGCTGCCCCTGCCCTCACCTGAGTTGTACATTTTTTTTGTGATGGGTTTTATTTTTTATTTTATTATTTTTTTTGATTTACAATGACTCCGCCCCAGCCTGTGTCGTGTCACCCCCACCCACACCGGTTCTTCACCCTGGCTCCCAGACCAGGCCAGACTCAGCCTCATGTTGAGTCCTTGGGTTCCAGGAAGGGACCTTGCCAACCTCAACCCTCCAGCCCCGTGCTCCACTGGCTATGGCTCAGACCAAGGGCTCCTCCTCCTCCCCCCTCTTGCCCTATGGAACAGCCCGGGTGCTCCAAGGGGGCCAGGAGGGCATGGCTTGGCTCCCAGCGACTGGGGTGGGGGCCGGGGCACCCAGGCAAGGTGGCCCCTCCCTGCCTAGCCCCCTCTTCCCTTACCCTGCACTTAGTTTCTCCTCTGGATCAAACACGTAATAAAGAGAATGTTTGGAATCTGAGCTGCCTCCTGTTTCTTCTCCCTGTTGGGCGGGGACTCACTGCTCCCCTGGGCAAGATGTGGCCTTGCAGAATTGGTTACTGTCTGGGTCCTGGGGGAGGCCAGTGCTAGTTGGCCAGCCCCCTTCCACCCACACAAAGACAAAGACTCATACGTTAAGAGGTTGCATTTATTTCTTTTTTAAAAATGTTGAAAAATAAACCCATGTCTGTGTAAGTCCCCAACCCTCCTTTCTCCAAGCTTCTTGGGGGTGGACAAAGTGGGCCCTCTACAGCTGCTCAGTATTCTTCCTACCAGGTCTCTGCCATCACCACCCCAATCCCCTCCCCAGTGCACCTGACTTATTGCTAAAAGGAGGGAAAGGTGAATGAGGCCAGCTAACACCCCAATTGTCCTCTCGCCCATCCCCCATGCTAAAGTCACTACCCCCACACAAAGGGTAGGCCAAGAGGCCAAGCCCTCGCGGGCAGGCGGGCAGGCAGGCAAGGAGGCAGCCATTCCAGTCACAGCCAGGAAGCAGAGTCCCTGCAGGCCCGGAGCTCTAGCCCCTGGCTGGGGGTTGACAAGCTCAGCTGCCAAGAACACATGCAGAACCCACAGGTTCAAGCTGTGCCAACTGGCAGCTCTGGGTCTTTGAAAGACCTGGCAAAAGCCCTAGTCCCTTCTGTCCTTAAGTGATGCTAGAGATATCCAGCCAAGGGTTCAGGAGCCTCTGGGCAGTGAAGGATCCAGGGCTCAAATTGAGGGTGCAGGGGGCTCCAAGGGGGCTCCAATCAGGGTAGGTGGAGGCTGAGGACCAGGGCGGGCACTGTGGCGAGAGGCAGCCAGGGCAGGGCGGATGAGAGGCGGTGGGGGCTGGTTGGGGGCCAGCCGGGGCTGCAGGAAGCGGCCCTGTTGCAAGGGAGGTGGCTGGCGGAGCAATGTGGGAGCTGTGGGCAGAGGTGGCCTCAGCAGTGGAGGTGGCTGGGAAAGTGAGGTGGGTGGTGGAGGTGGGGGCGGTGCAGGGGGTACTGATCGGGGGGGTACTGATGTTGAGACAGATGTAATCTGGACCTGAGGGGGAGAGAAAAGGGTGAGGAGGCTGCTCCTGGACATGCTCAGCAGCCCTAGACTCACCTGTCCTCTGAAGACAACCCCCAGCCTCTCACCTCATCATCTTCTTCTAGGGCTGGGGCTGGCACAGGAGCCCCTCGCCTGGCCTCTTCCATAGGGACTGGAGCTGCAGGGGCCCCGTCCTGTTCAGCCTCCCATTCCTGCAGCACCTCCTCCAGGTTGAAGCGGCGACGGTAGCTCACAAAGAAGGTCTTCACTTGGGTCAGTGTCTTGTTCCCAATCACCTCTGCAATAGCCCCAAAGTCTTTGCCATATCTACGGATAGCTGCAAGGGTCAAAAAGGGCAGCAAACTGTAAATGCCCCTCAGAACTATTTATTTCCCCTCTGCTTCAGCTCCTGGAAAGGTAAGAGAGATCCCGAAGGTTCTCAAGTCTTGCCATGGCATGACCCACCTTGTACAGCCAGAAGTTGCTCATCTGTGGTCCAGCGGGAATTGAACTTGGTATTCGCCTGAAAAGCAAGAATATAAATAATGATTATACTAAAAATATATAAAGGGAGGGAGGGAATGGAAAGATAAATGGTCAGTGGTTAAGAGCACTGGCGCTCCAGCAGAGGGACCTATGGTCAGTTCCCAGCATTTTCTGCAACTCCAGCTCTAGGGTATCTGGCGCCCTCTTCTGGCCTCCACGGTCAGCAGGGACACATTTACAAAGACAGTAGACAAACACACATGAAAAGAAATAATCTTTCAGCTGGGCAGTGGTGGCGCAGGCCTTTAATCCCAGCACTTGGGAGGCAGAGGCAGGCGGATCTCTGAGTTTTCGAGGCCAGCCTGGTTTACAAGAGCTAGTTCCAGGACAGGGAAACCCTGTCTCGAAAAACCAAAAAAAAAAAAAAAAAAGAAAGAAAGAAAGAATCTTTCAAAATGCCAGGATTTGGGAGGCAGAAACAGGGGCGGATCTCTGAGTTCAAGGCCAGCCTAGTCTACACAGAGAAACCCTGTCTCAAAAAGCCAAAAATAAGTAATTAAAATACGTATTTGGGGGCTGGTTAGATGTCTCAGGGGGTAAAGGCTTCTGCTGCCAGGGCTGATAACCTGAGAGTGATCCCCAGGATCCACAACATGGAAGGAAACAACTCCTGCAGATTATCCTCCGAAATAACTCCTGCAGATTATCCTCCGACCCCCTCATGTGCACTGTGGTGTCTGCCCTGTCCGACTCCACCCCGCCCAAGTCAATATGAAAAGGGTTTTGTTAAAATACTTGCTTCCTCCTCAAGTCTGTTCTGCCTCTAGGGAAAAGCCCTTTTGCACCCAAATAAACATAACAGCCTTACCTCAGGGGGGCGGAGAGGGTCAATGCCACCCTCCAGTGCTTGGCGGAGGCTGCTATTGGTCTGCTTCATGCTCTGAACCTACAGAGGCCAAGGAGAAAGGACCATGGGACTGTGCATCCCAGGAGGCCAACACCGCCCCTGCCCCAGCCCTCCCCTCCATAGAGCACTGAGCCACCACCACCATCCCAACCCACTCCTTCCTCAAAATCGTAGGACACTGGCGATTTGCTCATGTTGGTGGGGATTTTTTTTTTTTTTTTTGAGGGAACCACAGCCCAGTCTGACTTCAAACTTGCTACAGAGCTAAGACTGGCCTTGAACTCTTAATTCTCCTGCCTCTCCCTCCCCAAGTGCTGGGACTACTGGTGCTTGCCACAGCACCCAGCTTTCTTATTTGAGAACAAGTCTTGGGGCTTGCTAGGAAGCTGAGGGGCAAAACAGACAGGGGGACGTGCTCGCCACAAAACCTGATGACCTGAGTCTGATTCCCAGAACTCATAAAGGTAGGAGAGAACCACGTGAGCACATGGCACCATACCCATACACATATCGTCTACACATACATACGTGCAGCTTCCATTTCCTTAGAGGTGCTTGCCACCAATCCTGACCTGAGTTTGATTCCCAGGTCCTACCTAGTAGAGAGAGCCCACTCCACAAGTTATCTGCCCTCCACTATGGCATGTGTGAGCCCCTGCCCACACACAAAATAATAAAATAAATGAGATAAGACGTCCCATACCCCAGATAGCCTCAACTTCGCTCTGTAGCCAAGGACAGCCACCTGCCTACGTTTAAGGTCTAGAGGAGCTAGAGAGTAAGTAGCTCAGCTGGTACTGCTTGCCCAGTATGCATGATCCCCAGCACTTCATAAACAGGACATGATGATACATGTCTGTAATCCCAGTACTGGGGGTGGGGGAGCGGAGGCTGAAGAGTCAGAAACTCAAGGTTATCCTCTATTATAGATAGAGGATACTAGCCTAGAATACATGAGACCCTGTTCCCCACTCCCCCCAAAAAAGGCCGGGGAGCTGCCCAGACAGGCAGGTAAAAGTGCTTGCCACAAAGCCCAACAACCTAAGCTTGCTCCCCGAACTCACGTAAAGGTAGAAAGAAAAAACTACATGAACACCAAGGCACACATGCCTGTGCACCTATCATACACACATGTGAACACCTGTGCGCACACACACACACACACCAGAAAGGAATGTCAAGCTATCCTGAGTCCCTGGTGGTGGCAGAGAGTTAAGCTTGGCACTGCATCATCTCCCTTACACCTCAGCTGCCCCAACACAGGTCTTGGGAGCTGATGATCCCCTCTGCATGGCCCCCTTTCCTTGGGCCCCCACCTGGCGCTTAAGAGAGATGAGCTGTGAGTCGAGACCTCGGAGTGTGAGGTTAGCGAGGTCTGGGCTTCCCGACACCGCTGTGAGGCCTTCAGGACTCAGGTACATGCCCTTGGGTGGCCGTCTCCGAGTTCGAAGCGGGTGGTGGCGGTACTGAGACACCTGAACCTCCTTCTTCCCAGGACCAGGCCGTGCACTCAGAGGTCGGGATGGCAGAGGCTGGAAGAAATAAGGAACACTGTGTACTTCTGAGGCCAAGCTGAGGGTAGGCAGGGCAGAGCAGCTAGGAGCCTTACCTCTCGCTTAGGGTCTCCAGGATCTGGCTCTCCCTCACTCACAGTCCCTCGTCCCTCTTCAAGCTCATCACTGCTGACACAGGGCCAGGGAGGAAATGAGGCAAGGCCCAACCCAAACTGTCAGCCCCCTGCCCCCTACCAGCAATCCCCACCCCCACCTGTCTTCTTTGTCCTTACGGCCACCCAGCCGCCTGGCCTGCCTGTCCATCACACTAGTTCGACTTCGGGTCTTCTTCCAAGAGTAGTAATACTTCACCAGGCTGGGAATCAGCTTGTCAGGTAGCTGGGGAAGCAAGGCCAGAAATAGGAGTCCACCTGAAACTCTGGCCCCAGGTAAGCTCTTTCTGACTGAAGGGCTGAGGACATAGACTTACCATCTGCTGGATCCGCTGGAAGCACTTGCCATGAAATCCAAAGGCCTGTTCGAACAGCACCTTGTCCTCCACCGTCCACTCATCGGGGAAGGGGGTGAAGTTGGCCAGGTCAGCCAGCGATTTCTCCACATCGTGTTTGTGCCAGAGAAGCATGCCCAGTGCCTGGCCCAGGACAGGGGCAGCTCAGGTCCTGCCACCCCGGCGCTGCTCTACCCTGTCCCACTCCCAGCCCTCAGGACCTCCAGCCCACCTGCTCAATGTTGTAGCCATGCTTCTCCTTGGCCATGGCAATGTACTTGTCAACTGCAGGGGGAAGGAGTGGGGTCACAGAGGGTAAGCCCCTCAAAGCAAGGTCCTCTTGTCAGTCTAGAGCCCCTTTACATTGCCCAGGCTGACCTCAAGCTCCTAGGCTGCGGCAATGCTCCTACCAGACTTCATGTAGGCGGGACTAACAGCCCACTTCTAAGGCAGGGCTGGAGCCCTGCTCCCAAGATTGGGCCTGACCGGGGCCCACCCCACTCACGTTTGGCGTCTGATACGCAGTGGTTGGGTGACCACACCAACATCCCCTTCAGCTCCTTGTTGCTATAGCGTGCAGGGCTCTCTGAAAGGCAGAAGAGCAGAATTAGCCTGGTGGCATTCACAGGGACAGGAGACCACTGAGCAACACAGTCAAGCTGGGAGGTGAGGCCCAGAAGGGAAGGAGGAGCAGAGACCCAGACAGGAAGGCAGAGCAGGAAAAGTAACAGTGCCACGGGGCCACCCACCCCGCCCACCGCCTGTCCCTCAAGCAGAAGCCAGCCAAGAGTTCCCAGGTGGGGCTGCAGGCCAAGCCATCAGCCTCTACCCCTCCCTCCATGTCTGTCCTGCCACTCACCAGGCTTGCACTCCGGAATTACTGCTTGGTAATTGGTTCCAACACGGATCATGCTGTCTGTGGAGCCAGGGGAGGCAGTCAAGACTCCAGGGAAGTGGGGGGAGGATATGGCGGGGGAGATGGCTGATTTGGAGTTCTTCTTTCTGGCCACTCAGGGCCCCCACCACCAGGAAACTCACTTTTCCCTGGTAGTTCCCCCCCAGCTACCCTCCGAGACAGAGGGGACTGGGAGAGAGACCCTGCCTAGTCATGGCCATGGGGGAGGGGGTTAAGAGGACAGTTTTAAAGGCCAGGCCAGAGCAAAGAGCTTTGTTCTGGCTGGGGGGTGGAGGCTTGGAGGGTTGCCCCTAGACCTGGAGCTCATCCTTGCAGGGAGCCCTGGGCTCCTCCCCACCACATGAGCTTCACAGCTCCGCATGGAGGTGTCTTTCCAGCCCCTGGCCCAATCAGACCTCAGTCCCCTGCAAGGTGGCAAGGAATAAGGGACCCAATCCATCCAAGTGAGGCACCCTATAAGCTCCCTCAGCAACTGAGGGCAAAGGGGAGGTGGGTGGGCAGAGGCCCAGGCTGTGGATTCCCGGTGCCGGTAGCCCCAAGCATGAGAAAGCAAAGGCTGCAATTCAGGAGCGGCAGAAACCATCTGTGGTTTGCAACTCTCCCCCTCCCCACCTTCCGTGTCTCCTCCCCGGACCAGCGCGCCTTTAACCCTAGGCCACCGGGCTCACCGTGCGAGTGCTCCTCCTCGCTGCTGTCATCCTCCGAGTGCGGCTGTCCGCCGTTGGGTGCCGTCTTGGCCCGACTTCGGGACAGGATTCCGGAGCCCGCACTGGGCTTCTCCATCACCGAGGGCATTACCCCGCCCGGCTGCCCCGGGGGGGCGCGGGAGCCTTTGGAGAGCGTCGGAGCTTGCCGCGCTTGCCTCGAGTGCTGCGCCTGGCCCGACCTGGAGAGGTCGCCACTGAGGCTATGAGAGGCGGGAGGTCAGCGTGGCTTGGGTCCGAGAGGTCGGGGCCCCGTAGGGCTGCCCTAGCGCTCACTGCGACCCCCACGGGCGAGGACCGCAGAAAAGTTTATGAAGAAGTGGGGGTACGTGGGGGACGATGCGGCCGGGGGCACACTTGCTCCGTGCGCCCTTCGGGGTTGGGGCTCCCCCGGGAGGAGTCGGGGCGCGCTGCCCTCGGGGAGCCCCGGAGCCGCGCCGCGCGCCTGCCCACGCCGTTCGACCGGCGAGGGCTGCCGCGCAGTGGCCGCCGCTGCGGGCTCCGCGCCCCTCGGCTGTACCGAGGATGCCCAGTCCCCACTGGGGGAATCCTGCCCGGCCGGACCCCACGACAGCCACTCCAGCCCGCAGGGGCCCCAGCGGCGGGACGGCGCGCACGGCGTGCGGCGCTGGAGCAGAGTTGCCGGGAGGCGGGCGCAGCGCAGCCGCGGGCGCCGCCTCGCACCCTCCCCGGCGCGCTCCTCGCCCCGCCGCGCTCGCGCTACCGCCGCTCGCTCGCCAGCTCTCCGCCGCCGCTCGCTCCTCGCGCACACAATGAAGCTGCTGGCAGGGAAGTAGTGCCGGCTGCGGCCTCAGCACCCCTCCCCCAGTCGATGCCTCCGCCAGCTGAACATCTGGCCCTGGGGTGGGAGGGAGGGCCCGGGGGGCGGGGCCTAGGGCCGGGGCTAGACCTCCAGGGGGTGGGGTCAGGACCAGGATGGCGAGCGCGTAACCCCCCCCCCCAGGGAGCGCCCCTCGCGTCTTTGAGCTCTCAGACTTGTCCCCTGTGGGTAGACCTCAGTGTCCCCCAGGAGAAGCCCCGGGGTCAGCCCCACCCACAAGCACACCGGCTCCACACACTAGTGGGCTCCGATTACTGTGGTCTGCCCCGGGGGCCCAGAGGCCGCCTGTCCGCCCGCCCGGGTGGAGCCCAGCTTTTCCTTCCATTTCTCTTCCTGCCAAGGAACTCCCTGCCCCCCCTTCCGCAGGGGGACCCCCCCTTCATGCGCCCTTGGGGGCCAAAGCGGATGGGAGGACGGACAGGCGGGAGATGAATTTCTCCAAGAGCTACTGGGCCAGAACCTGATTTCTGCGGGATCTGTGGGTCCCCAGGGGTCACCCTAGTGTCTCTTAACTGCTGCAGTCTGCACCCCAGATCAGTGGTACCAAAGAGGAATGGGCATGGAAGCTATAGGGCAAGGTCTGGGCTGAAGGGGACGAATTCCCCACTTGATTCACTGTCACCCCAGCTGGAAGCAGCATCCCCCCTCCCCCCGGACAGGCACGGGCAGAGTGACAGACAGGGAAGCTGGTTGGGAGGCACAGACGGAGTTGGGGGAGGGGGTGGGCAGAGACTTTCAAAGCCAGACCCAGCCACCCTGCCAGGCACACAAAGAGCCAGCGCACTCACCGGCAGCAGCTCGAAGCCTGCGAGCTGCGCCCGTGCCCGTCCCCGCCGCCTGGGGCACGTGCTGCAGCGCACACAGGCCTAAGCCCCCGCCCGCCGCCCCTCCCACGGGGAGCCCCGGACTCCTTGGACACGCCTCTATCCAGGCACACCCCGCTATGCCCAGATCGAGCCGAGCCTGCACTCGCACCCTCCTCCCCCTTCCCTTCCTTGGCCACTCTGTAATCAGATCCCTAAATTTAGAAGCAGCCCTGGCCCCAACCGGGGATCCCTGCCCCCATCCACTGGCTGTGGCCGACCGGCCGGGGTCCTGCGGTCAGGCCACGACCTGGCTGGGGCGTCCTGTTCCTGGGGGTTCCTTGCCCGCGGCTGGCAGAGGCAGACATTACCCCACCCGACTTTAGCACTATCGGGCCACATAGAGCCACCCAGTCAGCGGCCACGTTGCCCGCCACACCTCGGGCCAGAGTTATAGGACCTTTTTCCTCCCCTTAAATCATGAGCTGGGCACCAAGCCCCAGGATGGGGAGATCTGGGACAAAGAAAGAATGAATGAACCAGAGGCGATCTGATATGAAGGGGTCTGTTCCGAG
Organism: Arvicola amphibius; assembly: GCF_903992535.2. Taxonomy (NCBI): domain Eukaryota; kingdom Metazoa; phylum Chordata; class Mammalia; order Rodentia; family Cricetidae; genus Arvicola; species Arvicola amphibius. Next base: position 151,071,170 of record NC_052047.1, on the reverse strand, counting down.
AAGCAAAGTGACTTCTGGTGAACCCTAGAAACGAGTGGCAGGGGGCTATACCAGTCCCAAGCTACCCTTTAGGGAGGTGTTCCTATTTCTATGCCTTTGCCTAGCTGGTGACCGCTGTGCACAGCACACTCTGCTACCATGGCAGCTTCCTTGCTTATGGCGACCATTAGTCAAGACTTCCCTTGGGTCCCCATCCTCCACTTGTCTCCTTCCATTCTAGAACCTAGGCTCCTAGGCCAAGATTTTGTCCTACCGCAGGCCTCAAGCATCAAGTTTAGTTCTTTCTCCTTCCACCAGGGCTGCCCCACCGGCCTTAGCACAAGGCCTAGCGAGGATCCCAAGCCACTGGCTTCCATTCTGTCCTACAGCCACTTCTCCCGAACGCTAGGACCCAATTCTGTTCTCATTCATCCCCGGAGCCAGCCTGGACCCCTCCCACCCACTCCCCACACACACCAAAGGCAGATCCTACTCTGGGGTGGGGGCAGGGCAGGGAGGTTTTATTATTATTATTGAGGTAAGGGTGCTGTCTGGAAGCCCTGATGTCGTGAGCCTTCTGCCAAGGAGGCAAGACACAACACAGTGGGGGCATCCGAAGAGTTTAGGGACAACTGTGGGAGCCACAGGTCACAGAGAGGTGGCTGGTTCCATGTGATCAATTTCATCCCCAAGCTGCAAGGGTTCAGGGGAGGGGCAAGGCCCCACCCCTCCCACCTGCTGCAGCCGCCCCCTCCCCAGCTGGCCCCCTCTTTTGTGCAAAGGCACACAAAGGACAAGGGGCCCTGGCCGGTCTGGCCATCTGCTCCTAGCAGCCTGGAGGCTCTTAAAGAGACAGCACCCCCTCCCTGCAGCCCTAGGGCTGTGGGGTGTGGCTATGCCACAGAACTCAGTCCCCACACTACCCTAGGTTCCACCCACCTTTCTCTTGTTCCCCAAGTCCTAAGGTCAGGAATCTTCTTCCCTCAGATGTGGGGTGCAGAGGTGCCACGTGGCCAGGAATATGGGGTGTGATAAGGGAAAGAGGCAGCCAGGGGCCAGCCCCTCCTCTCATGCAGTCTGAGGAAGCACAGACGCGAGCTGCTAGAACCGGGTCCCTCACCTCCCTGAGGCCACCTGCAAGCTTGGCGAGAGAGCACAGGTCTCCCGGGAATGCTCTCCCGCCATTTTGACGGATGAGCTTCCACTCTTGGCCCTCAGGGAGGGAAGGCGAACACGACAGTGCCCTGCCTTCTTCCCAGGGATGCGAGCCAGGGCATAGGCTGCCTCACAGCAAGCCCAAGCCCACAGTCAGGCACATTTGTCCCCCGAGCAGTCCTGCTGAGAGAACCAGGGCCCAGCTTGGCCCCATAAAGCCTGAGGCTTGCCTCCCTTGCCTAGGCCCTGAAAGACTCCTGGGCCCTCAGAAACCCCAGGAAAGCATGCTTTGGCCCAGCCAGCCCAGAAGAACTCATTAATTTACCACTTGGTTCACAGACACAAACGTGCTTGATAGCTTGGGTTTTTGTGTTCAAAGCTGTGTTCTTAGAGCCTAGCATACAGCAGGCACTCAGCGTTGGCTGGAGGGAAGAACAGGCAACAGAAGCCCACAGTCTTTTCCCTTAGCTGGGCTCCTGTGTGCTAGACCTGCTGGGCATCTTGCCTCCTCCCTCTTCAAGGTGAGACAGAGGGACAGGGTTGAACAGGGATGCTGGGAAAGGAAAGGAAGGGTGACCTTGGGTGAGCCACCGGGCCTCCCCTCCTCTCAAAGGCGGGGGCAGCTCCAGCCAATCCCTAATCTGCCAGCCCTGCCAGACAGACTGGGACTGTCCGGGGCAGAGGCTGGAGGCTGGCTGTGTGGTGAGGTGCCTGGGACCCTCGCCAGGCCCTCAGTGGCCACAGCCAAAGGGCTAAACTTGGGGAGGAAGGCAGCCTGGAGTAGAGGGAGGAGGGCGGTAGGACCTAGGCAGAAACCTGGGGGTGGGAGGGGGGACTGCTCCCCTTTCGAGGAGGTGGGTACAAGAGGTGTCCTATGGGAGGAGCCCAGGGAGTTTCCCTAGCCCCTTCAGTGCTGCTCAGACAGGAATACCTCCTTCAGAGCCCTCTGTGCCCCCTAGGGGCCTCCTGGCTTACTGGGGACCCCGGGTGCTTCCTCCCCATCTCTGAGCCCTATTAGTGACCACCACTCTCTGCAGCAACCCCACCCCACCCCCACTGTGCAGAAATGCTGAGAGGTAACAAAGGTGGCAACCCAGCATTTGGCACCACCTCTGCTCAGAGGCCAATGGAGGCTCTGGGCCAAGCAGAAGTAGCTATGAAGTCTGAGAGTTGGACCCCAGGCCTCCTGGCCCCTGGGGCCAGGGAGATCTGATCCCTCGAGCCTAGCGTCTGCAGAGCTAGGAGGAAAGGGTTTAAACGGTCTTGGTTGACAGGAAAGCAGCAGGGACCTCCCAGACCACATAAGAGGCAGCTTCCAGCTCCAGGAGGCTTCTTGGGTTCCAGAAGCTTTGAGGAGTGGATGCCCCCTCACCCTCACCTGGGCAACAGATGCGCCCTCTGGCGGTGGCAGTCCAGACCAGTGGGACTCACATTGGCCAGGGCATGATTGACCTCCCAAGGAGGCTGAGTCTGGCACCAAGAGGATCAAAGCTCCTGGACTGGTTATCTGGCCTTTGGTGCCCACCCACCTACCCTGGGTCATGGGAGTCACTGAAGCTTGGATCCATCCGCAGTAAGCCCCACCTCAGAGCTGCCGAGACTCTCAGAGTGGAACACACTAGACAAAAGCAAGCCAGAGAACTCCAGTCCAGGGTGACTCCAGTTCTTCTTGCTTGCTTTGTGGCCGTATGTGAGTGACTTGCCCTCTCTGACCCTCTTCTCCTCCACTCGTAAAAGGGAATAATTTTCACCTCATCAATTATTAAGAGGATCCAATAACGTCTCAGGTGGAATGCAGCAAGCACATCCCTCAATACTGGTTTCCTTGTGGAGCCAGCATCCAGCTAACCCAGCACCCACACAGGCCTTAGCTTACTGCTGCACGAGGCAGCCCATACCCTGTGGACCAGCTTAAAGCCATCACCACTGGTCTACTGGATCCACAGAGGGACTCCAGAGTTTGACCTCTGTCCAAGAAGCTCCTCGGACATCAGACAACCTGCAGCTTCCCTTCAGACTTAACCAACAACCCAGGTCCCTGCCTATCTGATCCTATCAGTCCATGATGAATGTATAGCTGGATACAATGTCTTCAATACTTCTTCCTTCGTGGTCCACTCCTGCTCAGTGACCTCCCATTCAGGGTTCCCTATTGTCTTCCTGCAAATCTTGCCCAGCCTGGTACTTGGAGGGGCTTTCTAGCTTTGCCTTGTCCAATCAAACAGGTCTGTTCACCATCCCCAGAGCCTTACCTGGAGCCCCAGGTACCTTACCCACCCTGCACACACTAGCCTGGCCCATCCATCCATGTGCCCCAGGGCCAGCCCCTCCAATCGACTGCCAAAGGATGTATTCTGCTCTGCCCCTCACTCCCAAGGCACCCTCTGCCTAGCCTCACAGCCAAGCCCCTCTCCACCTCTCTCTCCAGCCTCTTTTATTATGGCTTCCCTTTCCAGCTAAAGCTACCGCTGTCCCCATCCCCCAGGCGGGGCTTCTGGAAGGGGTTCTTCGTGGTTCATACATGCCTATCCTCGCCCTCATCTCCCACTCACTCCCCAGTCCAAGCAGTGCCACCCCACAGAGGCTATTTGCCAAGGTCACCAGCAGTGTGGTTATCTCTAAGTGCTAAAGACATTGGGCAGGGTGGTCATTCTGCCCTGGGCACACTGGACACCAGTCTCCAAAGCCTTACTGGTTAGTCCGTCTAGGCTATGAGCAGCCCCAGCACTATCCTCTACCCAGCCCTCTGCCCAGGTCCCCTCAAAACTGACCATGAAATATTTGCCACGAGCTGTCTGCCATCCCTGCCTCCCCTCCAGGTTCTCACCCAGGAACACTGCTGTTGACGCCCCTTCCCCTTCCAGCCTCACACCCACCTCCCTGCCTCTTTTCCCTCTTCTAATCTTCCCCACATCCCATTTCTATTTCTTTTTTATGTTTATGAGTATTTTGGCTGCATGTTTGTCTGTGCACCATGTGTATGCAGTACCCTCAGGAGGCCAGAAGACGGCATCAGTTCCCCTAGGGCTGGAGTTACAGTCGGTTGTGAACCTACATATGGGTACTGGGAATGGAACTCAGATGCTCTGAAGAGTGGCCTGCCCTCCAAACCACTAAGCCTTCTTTCTATACTCTCTTAACCTGGCTACCATTTCACAGCTGAATGATCTTCCTAAAATGTGGCCTGATTAGGTCAGTCCCCTGCTTCTCATTATCCTGTCCCAAAAACAAAAGAGCAAGCTGGCTCAATGGGTAAAGGAGTGTGCGACCAAGTCTGGCAACCTGAGTTCAGGCTTCAGGAGACCCCAAAACAAAACCAAAACAAACAAAAGAAAAAAAACAATGAAACAAAACAAAGAATGCTGAGACTGGCAAGTTGTCCTCAGGTCCTCACATTCTCAATGTAGCACAAACACACACACAAATCCACACACACAAACACACACACACACATAGAAGCACACACACACAAACACACACATACAAACACACACACACATAGAAGCACACACACACAAACACACACATACAAACACACACACACATAGAAGCACACACACACAAACACACACATACAAGCACACAAACACACACACAAAAGAATGTCCTGTGGATTTCTGCTTGGTTGTCAATTTAGCACAAGCTATTGTTATCTAGAAAGAGGGAACCTCAACAGAGAAAATGCCTCTGTTATATTGACCTATAGGCATGTCAATATGTAGGGGGCATTTTCTTGATTAATGATTGAGAGCTCAATCACTGTGGATGGTATCACCCCTGGGCTGGTTGTCCTGGGTGGCATAAAAAGCAGGCGGAGTGCCGGGCGGTGGTGGCACACACCTTTAATCCCAGCACTCAGGAGGCAGAGGCAGGTGGATCTCTGTGAGTTCAAGGCCAGCCTGGTCTACAAGAGCTAGTTCCAGGACAGGCTCCAAAGCTACAGAGAAACCCTGTCTCAAAACAAAACAAAACAAAATAAGTTAGAAGGGCTGGAGTTAAAAGCACAGTCTGCTCTTCCAGAGAACCTGGGTTCAATTTCCACACCTACATGGCAGCTCACAGCTCCAGTTCTAGGATATTCTGTGCCCTCTTCTGGTCTCCAAGGGCACTGCCAGCACGTGGTAGACAGACACAGGCAAAACACCACATGCATAAAATAAATAAAAATTTAAAAAATTGGGCTGGAGAGATGGCTTAATGGTTAAGAGCATTGCCTGCTCTTCCAAAGGTCCTGAGTTCAATTCCCGGCAACCACATGGTGGCTCACAACCATCTGTAATGAGGTCTGGTGCCCTCTTCTGGCCTTCAGGCACACACACAGACAGAACATTGTATACATAATAAATAAATAAATTTTTAAAAAAATTAAAATTCATTGGAGAGCAACTGAGGATGAGACACACTGCTGACCTTTAGTCTTTATATATGCACACATATATGTGCACACATGAACACGTCTGTGTACACAAAAAAGGAAAGGAAGAGGGAGGGGAGAATAAAGGCAACATATTCAAGGGCACCCTGATGAGATGGAAAACATTGGTTTCTTAGTGACATTGAGCCCTTGGGCCAACCCAAGAAACCACTAAACCTCTGAACCTCTTTCTCATTGGCCAACACATTTGGAAATCTCCATTCTCCGCCACCTCAGAAACAATGTAACTGTCCAAGCAACCCTGTCACTCTCAGCATGGGCCCCCGGTGCTCCCTGCAGGCTGGCTGACTAACAAATCCTCCAAATCGTGAGCTCAGCCAGAGAGGCCGCTGCCTTTCCCACTGAGCACCTCCAGCTCCTCACTGGTTTCCGCAAGTGCCACAAGGTGGACACTGGCATCCGCGTCCCAGTACTAACCAAGCCCAACCCTGCTTAGCTTCCAAGATCAGACAATGGTGACAGAGATACAAAGCAGGTTCAACAGAGCCTGCTGAGGGCTTTGCCTCCCCAGGAAATCCCTCTTCAGCTTCTCACTGCCTGGACCCTTCTCAATCTTCAAACTACACTGCTAGGTCCCTGATCACCTCAGGGACAAGCTTGCTCTTATCCACCAACATACCAGCAGCTGCTTTGAAGGCAGAGACTTGCAATAATCATAGAAATAAGAATGAACTTGAAGAGCCTATTAGTTAGCTTTTCACACTCCATTCCCAGGCCCTAATTAGCAGAAGTACACAGCGGGCGCTCAATAACTATTATTGAATAGATTAGTGGATGAATAAGCAAGAGAACTGAAAGCTTATAAATACCAACCACCATGTACAGTGGGCCCTACCTGAGTTTTTTCTCTGCCACTCTCCCAGAAACTGTCACAGGTGAGAAGCCCAGGTCTCAGGTCACCCACAGATCATTGGCTTGACATTGGCAGAGGAGAGGGGTTGGGAAACTGATGCCAAGCACAGCCAAAGTCCCGGATCATTATTCTGTCTGTCTGTCTCTATCTGCCTCTCATTCTTTCTCTTCTGTTGTTTTTTGTTTGTTTTTTAAAAAGGGTCTCATATAGCCCAGGACAGCTTGAACTCACTATATAGCAGAGACTGGCTTTGAGCTCCTTTTGTTTGTTTATTTGCATATTTGTTTATGTTTTCAAGACAGGGTTTCTCTATGTAGTCCTGGCTGTCCTGGAACTCCCTCTATAGATCAGGCTGTCCTTGAACTCAGAGATTCACCTGCCTCTGCCTCCTAAATACTGGGATTAAAAGTGTACATCCCCACCACCTGGCTTGAGACTCTGTTTAGAAACACAAATAATATTGCCGAGAGGTGGTGGTGCAAGCCTTTAATCCCAGCACTCGGGAGGCAGGGGCAAGTGGATCTTAGTGAGTTTGAGGCTAGCCTGGTCTACAAGAGCTAGTTCCAGGACAGGACCCAAAGCTACAGAGAAATTCTGTCTCGAAAAAACAAAAAAAAAAAAAAAAAACAAAAACAAAAAAAAAAAAAAAAAAAAAAAAAAAGAAAAGAAAAGAAAAAAGAAAGAAAGAAAAGAAAAGAAACAGAAACATTACCAGGTTAACAGTTAACAGGGCTGGTGAGTTCAGTGGGCAATGCCTGACAACCTGAATTCCATCCCCAGAACCCACTTCGTTAAAAGGAGAGAACCAACTCCCCAGGATTGTCCTCTGACCACCACATTTTGCAACCACACACACTAAAAATGTAATAAAAACAAAAAAACAAAGCAGGGCTTGCTTTTGAAACACACACAAGCCTTTACTCTCAGCATTTGGGAGGAAGAGAAAGGCAGATATCTTTGAGTTTGAGGCCATCTTGGTGAGTTCTAAGATAACCAGGGATACATAGTAAAAACCTGTCTCAAAAACAAACAATAAATAAATACATAAAAACGCACAACACAAAACAAAAGAGCCTATCTCTGATGTGGTCACCTTCTGAGGTGCTGGGATTTAGGTGCTGGGATGCAGGAATCCTGGAGAAGACACGGTTCACCTTATGCAGACCCTGGAAGTCCCCTTTAAAGTCGCTGTCTTTCTGTGCCTCATTGGCTGTATCTGGCCTCTTTCCCTCCATCTGCATCCCTGCCATCCCATTTCATGCCGGTGGCAGACATTACTAATCCCTCCTGGCAGCCTTTCTTGCTGAAGCAAGCTGCAGAGCAGAGTCCCCATCAGCAGTCTCCGGGCCCTGTGCCAGTCAATATCCGCTGGCAAAGACTGTGCCAACAAGGAGGTGGGCCTGGGGAGGTAGTGGACGAGAAGCATTTGTTAAGTGAATGACTGGACCGAACCTATAGACAACTCACCATCCCTCAGCTTGCCTCTCTATTCTGGGTTACAGGTCCCTGCAGGTTCACTGCTGGGTCCCTCGGGAAAATCTTTATTCACCTCTGGGCATGGCTGTGGGTCCCAGGCCCAAGCCTGCCACTGAAGAGGACGGTCTCCAACCTTTCCCCCGGTCAGTATCTGCAGGGAAGGTATGTGGGCATGGGCAGGGTTGTTAACCCCCAGTAACCACACTTCCTCCAAAATTCTGGTGTTGGGGCTAGTTATCTTAGCTCTGTTGACAGAGTGCTTGTCTGATATTCATAAAGTCCCAAGCTTGATCTCTGGCACCGCGTTAAAGTAGGCATGGTGGCACATTACTGTAATCCCAGGATTTGGAGGCAGGAGAATTAAAAATCAAACTGGTCAAGATGTTGCTCACCTTTAATTCCAGCACTCAGGAAGGAGGCAGAGGCAGGTGGATCTCTGTGAATTCAAGGCCAGCCTGGTCTACAAAGTAAGTTCCAGGACAGCCAGAACTGTGACACAGGGAAACACCGTTTTGAAAAAACCAAACACAAACAAACAAACAAAAAGTATTGCTCTAGCCGGGAGTGCTGGGCAATGTTTTTTATTCCAGGAATCAAGAGGCAGAGGTAGGTAGGTGGGTCTCTTAGTTGGAGGGCAGCCTCAAGTGTGAGTTACAGGACAGCCAAGGGTTACACAGAGAAGTCCTGTCTTACAGGGCATGGGTAGAGGGAGTTGCTGTTTTTTTGAGACAAGGGAGGTTACTCTTGCATTCCCAGTCCTCTGGCCTTGACCCTATGAGGGCTGGGATTATACACCACTCTAAGGTCCTAGTTAGGCTTGTGTTGTGATAGAAATGTGGCCAGAAGCAAGTTGGGGAGTAAAAGGGGCTCATTTCACCACCCTCAGGTCATCCATCACAGAGGAGAGTCAGGGCAGCGACTCAAAGCAGGAACTGAAGCAGAGGCCACAGAACATTGGTCATTACTTTGCCCTTCATGGCTTGCTCAGCCTGCTTTCTTATACTGCCCAGGACCACCAGCCCAGGGGTGGTGCCACCATACTGGCCTGGACTCTCCCACATCAATCATTAATCAAGAAAATTTCCCCACAGAGATGCCTACAGTTGAGTCTAATCTAGGCAATTCCCCAGTTGCTAGTCCCTCTTCCTAGATGATGTTAGCATAAGTCAAGTTAACAGAAGTTATCGGCACAGCCACCATACCTCACTTGTAGAGCTAGTCTTTTCAGAAGCAAAAGCAATCAAATTAGGATCATTGGGAAGGAGGTAGGGCTGGTGAGATGGCTCATCTGGCAAGGACGCTTGTCACAAAGGCTGACAACTTGAGTTCAATTTCCAGAGCCCAAATAGTGGAAGGAGAGAACCAGCTGCTACAAGTCCTCTGACCTCCACACTTATACTGTGGCAATGCCCTCCTAACCCTAGCATACAAACAAACAAACAAAAGGTATTTCTTTCTCTTTTTAAAGATTTATTATGTATACAGTGTTCTGTCTGCAGGCCAGAAGAGAGCACCAGACTTCATTACAGATGGTTGTGAGCCACCATGTGATTGCTGGGAATTGAACTCAGGACCTCTGGAAGCACAGTCAGTGTTCTTAACTTCTGAGCCATCTCTCCAGCCCAGATATTTACTTCTTTTTTTTTTTGTTTGTTTGTTCGTTTTGTTTTTATTTTTGTTTTTTTTTTTTTTTTCGAGACAGGGTTTCCCTGTAGTTTCTAGAGCCTGTCCTGGAGCTAGCTCTTGTAGACCAGGCTGGCCTCGAACTCAGAGATCCACCTGCCTCTGCCTCCCGAGTGCTGGGATTAAAGGCGTGCGCCACCACCGCCCGGCTTATTTTTGTTTTTGTTGTTTTGGTTTGGTTTGTTTTTTTCAGACAGAGTTTCAAGTAGCTAAGGAGCCAGTCCCAGAACTTGTCCTGTAGACTAGACTGGCCTCTAACTCACAGAAATCCACCTGCCTCTGCCTCCCGAGTGCTGGGATTAAAGGCGTGCATCACCACCACCCGACTCATAAGTAGATATTTCTAAGGGAGGTGGTGGTAGGACTCAGGCAAGCCATACGAGGAGCACACACTATGACATGATTGCATTCCTCTAGAACCCAAAGAGAAAGGCAGTTCAGCGCCTCTTTTCACGGTCCTGACAGTGCCCTGACGTCACGGTCCTAGAACTGGAAGACAATGAGTTTCTGTGGGTTAAGCCCCTGGTGTGTGCTGCTTGGCTTTTGCCAGCCAGTCTAGCAAATCACTGGAAAGAATGACAGTCTCTACACAGAAGTAACAGGACACAGGACCAAACAAGCCATTCCAGGGCCAGAAGGGCAGACTGGCTTCCAGGAGTTCAAGGTCATCCTTTGTTACACACTAACTTTGAAGCCAGCCCTGGAGATAGGAGACTCTGTCTCCTAAACAGGTACTTCTGAGACTGCTCGGGGTAAAAGCTCTTGCCATATATGGCTTACAATCTGGGTTGGACCTTTGGGATCCCAGTGAAAAGAGGTCCAGTTCCAAAGTTACTCCCATGATCTCCACATGTCTACTGTGGCATATCTATATAATACACAGACAGCGACAACTGAACTTTAGCAAAAGGTGCAGGAAGCTGAGTGTGGCGGTGAACACTTTTAATCTTAACCAGCACTTGGCAGGGGCATGTGGCTCCCTGTGAGCTCCAGGTCAGACTGGGCACCACAGTGAGACCCTGTCTCAAACACATCAAATAAATGAAGAAATGATACTTTTAAAAAAGTTAAAGGGTCTCCCTAGGCCATGGTGGTGCACGTCTTTGATACCAGCACTCAGAAGGCACAAGCAGGTGGATCTCTGTGAGTTGAGGCCAGCCTGGTCTACAGGGTAAGTTCTAGGACAATCAGAGCTGTTACACAGTCTCAAACAACAACAACAACAACAAAGTTAAAGGGTCTCAGACTGGGACATCTCCCTTCTGGCTCACCTTTCTTTCTAGCCTTGCTTTCCATCCATGAAAAGGAAGTACAGACGAGATAAACACTGCATGGTTGTTACAGTTACCATATAAAGTATCCCCCGAAAAGATTCCTGTGCTGAAGGCTTTGTCCCAGCTGCTGGCACTGAGAACCTGCTGGGACATGGATGGGTGACCCACTGATTAGGTCTCCGCTAAGCAGGGTATTAAACGGTGGAGCTAGGATGGAGGAAGGAGGTCACTGGCATAACATGACTGGTATACTTTGTCCCTGGCTTCCATCCATTCCCCTCCTCCTCTTCTCCTCTCCCCCACTTCTTCCTAGCCACCACCAGATGAGCATGTTCATTCCCCCACCAACCCTGCTGCTACCATGATGTTCACACAAAAGCCTAAAAGCCTTGTGGAGCCAGCCAACCGTAAGGACCTGTAACACCAGGAGCCCAAACAGATCCCCCTTGCTAGTTTGCTCCAGTATCTAGTCACAGTGACAAAGAGTGACTAACGTAGGACTCCTGACAGTGGCCACGGAGATTGCTGTCCGGAATCCAGCTGCTATTCATCACCTCTATTAGCATTCTAGTGCCTGTGGCCAGGTGGGAAGTGGCAGGGTGGGGGTGGGGAGTGGTGGGGTGAGGGGTGGGGGTGGGGAGTGGCGGGGTGAGGGGTGGGGGTGGGGGGTGGCCGGTGCTAAGAACCTTGCAGTCGAGAACGGCAGGGAATTAACTCCCTAGGATGGAAGTCAGGGCACAGGAGAGACAGGCTGGTGATCTCTCACTGAATTTCATTCCCAGCCCTTCTCTCTCTGTGTGTCTCTTTCTTTCTTTTCTTTTCTCTTTTCTTTTTACTTTGTGTTTGAGAGTTTTGCCTGCTGTACACCTGTGTACCTAGTACATACAATGACCACAAAGTCAGAAGAGGGCTTAAGCTTCTCTGGAACTGGAGTTACAGATGTTTGGGATCTATCACGTGGGTGTTGGGATCTAACCCCAGTCCTTTGTTCTCTAGCCCCACTTTCTTATATTGACACAGATCTCATTATGGTGCCCAGCCTGGCCTTGATTTTTTTTTTTTTTTTTTTTTTTTTTTTAGACAGGCCTTCTTTACATAACAGTTTGGCTGTTCTGGAACTCACTCTGTAGATCAGGCTGGCCTTGAACTCACAGAGTTCCACCTGCCTCTGCCTCCCAAGTGCTGGGATTAAAAATATGCACCACCACTGTCCAGCAGTTAATTTTTTTGTGTGTGTCTGTCTATCTGTGCATGTGAGAGCTCAAGCCCTTGGAGGCTACAGGTGTTAGATTCTCTGAAACTGGAGTTGCAGGTGGTTGTGTTTGGAATTGAATTTGGGTCCTCTGGAAGGGCAATATGAGCTCTTAATCATCTCTGTAGCACCAAGTCCCAGCTTTTTGTTGCCATTGGAGACTATACCAGTCATGTTGGATGGGTGTTAACTCTAATAAGGTAGTCAGAGTCATTGGAAAGATGGTCTTACCCAAACTTTCCACGGTCTCTGTGTGGAGAGGTTACTAGGGGAACACATACAAGCCTTGCACTGCCCCCTGCAGGAGACCAGCCACTGTGGCTCTGCTGGTGTGCCTCACCCCTGCCCTCAGAGGCACTGGCATTGTCTCAGCTCTGGTGCCCAAGAAGCTGCTGTTGCTGGCTGATATTTTGGACTTCTATATATCAGCCAGGGGTTACACTGCCACCAGGGACGACATCACCAAGTCCACCTTTGATATCAACTCCAAAACTACAGCTATCTAACCCCTGACCTCTGGAAGGTGACTGTGTCCCCAAGTCTCCATATGGAGAATTCACTAACCCTCCTGTGAAAACACAAACCAGAGCCTCCATGGAAAGGGTCCAGGCTGAAGCTGTGGTTTTTCTATGAGAAAAATGCAATAACTTAAGTCTGATTAAAAACAGAACAGTGCCAGGTGTGGTGGCCCATGCCTTCAATCCCAGCACTGGGGAGGCAGAGGCAGGAGGATATCCTTGAGTTCCAAGTCAGCCTGGTCTACAGAGAGAGTTCCAGAACAGCCAGGGCTACGAAGAGAAAAGTTGCCTTGAAAAACAAAAACGATGCAGCTTGAGCCTGGTCTGCTGGTCAGTCTGAAGAGCTGCGTGTGTTGTTGTTTTTACTCTTTGACTCTTTGGGGGGCCTGCCACCCAGCTTCCAGATAATCACACGTGGAGAGTTACTTACTATTACTTATGAATGCCTGGCCTTAACTTGGCTTGTTTCTAGTAAGCCTTTTCTAAATTATCCTGTTTACTTTTTCCTCTGAGATTTTGTCTTTCTCTATTCTGTATATCTTTTCTTTCCTTCTTATTCGGTGTCTGGCTGTACGGGTGGCCCCTTCTTTTCTCACTCTTTGATCTTCTCTCTTTCTTTTTCTCCTTTTTTTTCAGTTTTTTGAAACAGAGTTTCTCTGTAGCTTTGGTGTCTGTCCTGGAACTAGCTCTTGTCGACCAAGAGGGCCTCGAACTCACAGAGATCCACTTCCCTCTGCCTCCTGAGTGCTGGGATTAAGGCGTGCACCACCACTGCCTGGCTCTCCTTCTATTTATTCTCTCTGCCTCCCAGCCCCACCAATCCTTTCTCCTGTTTTGCTATGCTATAGGAAATCCTACAGCCAGTAGCCTTTAAATTACCCGCCCACGTGGGCATGGCCTCTTATACTATAAAAGCTGATAAAACACGTGTTCCCTCTCTCTTCCGGCTGCTGGGTTCAGTTCGTGTTTCCCATTCTTTCAGAGGACTGTGTTCTGTGAGTCTACCCCTAAATAAATAAGCCTGTATTATACTCAATCCTGAGCCAGTGTGGGATTTCTTTTTAGTGTCCGTCTTCATCTGGTGCCCACTTGTCTCCCACCCCTTGGCTTTCACCTACTAAGTGGTATTTTGTAAACCCCCACCACCGCCACAGCAGAGCTAAGTGCGTGTGGCGACTTGGAAATTTCCTAAGTTTGCACCATTCAGCTCTTTATTAGACCAATCAGGTATTTTAGGCAAAGTAACATAGCTTCAAAGAGTTAAACAAATGTAGCATAAAAGAATGCAACACATCTTTGCATCATTAAACAAATGTTCCACAGCGTCAACGAATGTAACACATCTTCAACTAATTTTTTACAACAGGTATGATCCTTAAAACCTCATCCTTGGCAGGGCGGTGGTGGTGCATGCCTTTAGTCCCAGCACTTGGGAGACAGAGGCAGGTGGATCTCTGTGAGTTCGAAGCCAGCCTAGTCTACAAGAGCTAGTTCTAGGAAAGGTTCCAAAAGCTACAGAGAAACCCTGTCTTGAAAAACCAAAATAAAATAAAAAGGTCATCCCTGAGCTGGGGAGTGGCTCAGCTATCAAAGCATTCGCAGCTCTCCCAGAACCTGGGCTGGGTTCTCAGCAGCCACATCAGGTTGCTTATGACCACCTGGACCTCCAGTTCTAGGAGACCCACACTACTGACAGAGTACCTGCACTCATGGTGCACAAAAACTCATGCAGACATAATAATTTTGTTATTAAGAGTTTTTAAGCCGGGCGGTGGTGGCGCATGCCTTTAATCCCAGCACTCGAGAGGCAGAGGCAGGCGGATCTCTGTGAGTTCGAGACCAGCCTGGTCTACAAGAGCTAGTTCCAGGACAGGCTCCAAAGCTACAGAGAAACCCTGTCTCGAAAAACAAAAACAAACAAACAAAAAAAACCAAACAAACAAAAAGAGTTTTTAAATTTTTTTTTTTTTTTTTTTTTGTTTTTCGAGACAGGGTTTCTCTGCAGCTTTTTTAGAGCCTGTGCTGGAACTAGCTCTTGTAGACCAGGCTGGCCTCGAACTCACAGAGATCCGCCTGCCTCTGCCTCCCAAGTGCTGGGAAGAGTTTTTAAATTTTTAATTACGTGTATGTGTCTTTGTAAATGTGAATGAGTGTAGGTGCCCAGAGAAGTCAGAGGCACATCTGATCCTCTGAAACTGGAGTTGTCTGTGGCTATGAGCCGCCAAAGTAGGTGCTGAGAACTGAACCCAGGTTCTCTGGAAAAATAGGCCTGCTCTTAGTCACCAATGGAACCATCTCTCTAGCCAGAAACAAAACAAATAAAACTCACGTACACTCTGGGGGGACGGAGGGGAGGGAGGTAATAAATAGTCTCAGATCCTTCAATGAAGAAGGAGAAAGGTCTTTCTCCAGGGTTCACGTCCTAATCCAGGTGGCCCAGCTTGGTGATGAGGATCCACTCCTTGTCTTCAGTTTTACTTCCTGAGCCTGAGGACCTCTACTCTGGCCTCAGTCATGGCCATAACTGGGCTCAGGAGACACAGTGGCTACCCAGGCTTGGCCCCTGGGCCTTCCCAGTGCACCTGTTTCATCTGCCACTTAGTGTTTTTCTTAGGAAAAAGCAGGGACAGATTTTATTTGTTTGTTATGATTTGTTTTTCCAGTCAGGGCTTCTCTGTTTTGCTCTGGCTCTCCTAGAACTTGCTCTGCAGACCAGCTTGGCCTTGAACTCATAGAGATCTGCCTGCATCTGCCTCCTAAATGCTGAGATTAAAAGTGTGCGCCACCACCACCCAGCTATTTACTTATTTTCATTTGTGTGTGAGAGAGATGTGCACATGGGCTATGATATGCATGTGGAGGCCAGCGGAGTTGGTTCTCTCTTCCCGTTGTGGGTTCTGGGATTAATCTTAGGTCATCAGGCTTGCTCCCCAAGTACATTTGCCCTTTGAGCCACCTCACCAGTCCTTAGCTTTGACTTTTGAGACAATTTCATGTAGCCATGCTGGCCTCTAACTCTACACAGCTGAGAATGACTTTGAACTTCTGATCCTCCTGCCTCCACCCTCCAAGTGCTGAGATCACAGCTGTGTGTCACCGTTATGACTTGTTTTCTGTTGATATACAGAAACACCACGGCTGGGACTGGAGAGATAGCTCTTCCAGAAGACGGGACCATTTCCTTGTACCCATGTGGTGCTTTACAGCCCATCTGTAACCCTAGTTACAAGGGACCCAGTTCTTTCTTCTGGCCTCATCTGGCACCAAGCATGCAGGTAGTGCACAGACTACACACAGGTAAAACACCCTACTGCACCCATACACAAGCAAAAAACACCATGGCCCAAAGAAGAGAAGGAAACTTCATTTGGGCTGTGGTTCCAGGAGGAGCAAGTGCAGGCATGAGGTAGGGAGTAGGCAGCGAAGAATCCATGTCTTCAGCGGCAAGCATGAAGCACGGAGAGCAAACTAGACATAGGGTGAGGCCTTTAAAGCCTTCACCCAGTGACGTGCTTCCTCCAGCAAGACCCCACTACCGAAACCTCCCCTAAACAGCACCATCTGGGACCAAGTGTTCAAATGCCAAGACTGTGGGGTCAGATTTCATTAAAACTCCCATACTTAGCATGTTTGGCATTCAGGAACAGTTTCAACTGAGTGGCCCTGACTTGGGATCTCCCATGAGATCAAAGTGTTGTTGGCCAGGGCTTCAGTCGCTGTGTGAGGAACACTGGACGGCCTCTCCAGTGTGGTCTCTCAGCTGGCAAGCTGGGCTTCCTTGTGACATAGGCTTCTCATCCTTCTTGAACACTCAGCACCCAGACCTATATGATAAGAGATGCTTTCTAGAGCTGAAGTGTGGAAGCTGGCTCCCTAGGGATCTCACGCCATCACTTCTACAAGATTTAACCGTTTAGTGCCAGACGGAGACCTGTACAGGCAGGGACACTAGACCCTGTGGGGATGGGGCCATCTCAGTGGCTGGATGTAATATCTGGCACTGGAGGGGTTGTTGGAAGCCAGAGAGCAGGAAGGAGAATCTTACAATTGAGTTTAGGAAACAGCTCTGGAATGTACTAGTTCCTGTGTGATCATGTCCTACAAACAATAGCCAGGGTTTGTAAGTCAGAAGACCAAAGTCAAGGTTCCTCTAAGAGGTGATAAGAGCCTGCTCTGTATTTTCTCCTCGGTGTCTTCTGGTTGGAAATTGTGCCGTTTCAGTCTTGCCTCTACCTTTTTTTAAAAATTAATTTGTTATGGGCTGGAGAGATGGCTCAGAGGTTAAGAGCACTGGCTGCTCTTCCAGAAGTCCTGAGTTCAATTCCCAGCAACCACATGGAGGCTCACAATCACCTGTACTGAGATCTGGCGCCCTCCTCTGGCGTGCGGGCATACATTGAGGCAAAATGTTGTATACATAATAAATAAATCTTCAAAAAAAATTTTATTTTATTATTATGTACACGAACATTTTACCTGCATGTATATCTGTGCACCATTCATGTAACTGGTGTCTGTGGGAGCAAAAGAAGGTGTCATGACAGTTATGTGGAACTGGAGTTCCATGTTTGTGAGCTGACATGTGGGTGCTGGAACTTGAACCTGGCCTTCTCAGCAAGAGCAACAAGTGCTTTTAACCACTGAGATATCTAACTCCCCAGTCCCAAAGACTTGTTTTTATGTTATACTCTTGTAATTGCTAGGTCATCTCTCCAGCACCTAAAGATTTTTTTTATTGTGTGCATGTGCGTGCGTGCATGCGTGTGTGCGTGCGTGCGTGCGTGCGTGCGTGTGTGTGTGTGTGTGTGTGTGTGTGTGTATGCAAGTA
Source organism: Arvicola amphibius (assembly GCF_903992535.2). NCBI lineage: Eukaryota > Metazoa > Chordata > Mammalia > Rodentia > Cricetidae > Arvicola > Arvicola amphibius. The sequence goes on along the minus strand of NC_052047.1, from coordinate 151,053,717 downwards.
GCTCCAGAGGCCAGAAGGCATCAGATCCCCTGGAGCTGGAGTCACATGTGTTAGTGAGCTGTCTGATTTGGGTGCTGGGAACAGATCTTGGGTCTTCTGAAAGAATAAGTACTTTGGTTTGTGGCTTGTGACTTTTAATTCCAGCACTCGGGAATTCAAGGCCAGCTTGGTCTACAGAGTGAGTTCCAGGACAAGCTCCAAAGCTACATAGAGAAACCCTGACTCAAAAAACCTAAATAAATAAACATAAAAAATTATCTTCTGGGGCTGGAGAGATGGCTCAGCAGTTAAGAGCATTGCCTGCTATTCCAAAGGTCCTGAGTTCAATTCCCAGCAACCACATAGTGGCTCACAACCATCCATAATGAGATCTGGTGCCCTCTTCTGGCCTTCAGGGATACATATGAGCAGAACACTGCATACATAATAAATAAATCTAGGAACAAAATAAAAGCTATAAAAAAAGATTCTTAATTACATCTATATAGTTGTCCATTTACTGTTTATTGAAATGAGTTATTTTTGGGAAAGTTCCTTTAGTTCGTACTTAAAGGCTGCAGTTGTGTTAGCACTGGGGACGAAAACTGCTGGTTAATTGTGATTGCCAATTTATTTATTTGTTTCTTTTTTGTTTTGTTTTTGTTTTGTTTTTCAAGACAGGGTTTCTCTGTAGCTTTGGTGCCTGTCCTGGAACTAGCTCTTGTAGACCAGGCTGGCCTCGAACTCACAGAGATCTGCCTGCCTCAGCCTCCCAAGTGCTAGGATTAAAGGCATGCACCACCACCACTCAGCACCAATTTATTTATTAAAATTTTTTCATTTATTTTACATACCAACCACAATTTCTCCTCCCTCCTTTCCTCCCGTTCCCTTCCCCACCTCCCTTCTACTTCCCCTATGCACTCCTCCTCTGCCTCCATTCAGAAAGGGGTGGGTCTCCCATGGGAGTCAACAAAGCAGGGCATTGTCAAGTTGAGGAGAGACAAAGCTCCTCCCCCTGCATTAAGGTTGGACAAGGCAACCCAGCATGGGGATTGGGCTCCCAAAAGCCAGTCCAAGTGCCAAGGGCAGGCCCTGATCCCACTGCTAGGAGCCTCACAAACAGACTAAGCTACACAACTGTCACACACATGCAGAGGGCCTAGGTGGGTCCCACGCTGGCTCCCTAGAGGCCAGTCCAGAGTCTGTGGTCAGATTAGATTAAGAAATACCAAGGGAGAGGCAGGCAGATCTCTGTGAGTTCAAGGCTAGCCAGGTTCCAGAATAGGCTTCAAGGCTACAGAGAAACTCTGTCTCTAAAAACAAAACAAAACAAAACAAAAAATACCAAGGGAGCCAGGCGGTGTGATTGCGTGCTTTTAATCCCAGCACCTGGAGGCAGAGACAGGTGGATCTCTGTGAGTTCAAGGCCAGCGTGGTCTACAGAGCAAGTTTCAGGACATGCTCCAAAGCTACTTGGGGAAAAAAAAATACAAAAAACCAAGGGTCCAGGCACAGTGGTGCACACCTATAGTCCCAAGACTTGAGAGGCAGAGGCAGGTGAATCTTTGTGAGTTTGAGGCCAGCTTGGCAGTTTGGTCTATATAGTTCGAGGCCAGTGAAGGCTATTAGTGAGACCCTGTCTCAAAAACAAGAAGAAGAGTTTTATTTATTTTTTTCAAGACAGGGTTTCTCTGTATCGCCCTGGCAGTCCTGAAACTCACTAGGTAGACCAGGCTGGCCTTAAACTCAGAGATCTGCTTGCTTCTGCCTTCTGAGTGCTAGGATTAAAGGCATGTGCTACCAGTGCCTTACCTATGAAGGTATCTTGATTACTCTGACTTCATGAAGGGATCAGATTCATATGATGGAATTACTGGGAGGTGGAGGACAGAGGAGGGGGGTAGTAGCCCCTAGTTAGAGGAAGTCATTGCTGGAATGTGTCCCTGGGGAGATATCTTGACCTGGCCTCTCCTTGTCTGCCGTTGTCTCCAAATCCTGTCTTCCAAGAGGGAAGTAAACAACAGCCTCTCCACATTCTCACCTCAATAATGTTTGGATCATGCACGTGGAATAAGGGATCTTGTGCTGAACCCTCTGAATCATGAGCCAATCAAACTCTTTCTGTCCCGTCCATTGGTTACAATGACAAAGTTAACTAAAGTCAGTCAGCTCCGTTGGCTTGGCCATGATGAGGGTCATGGAACTTGTTTAAGGAGAGTCAACCGTCAAGACAGGAAGCCAGAGAGACCAGCTTGGAGTCACCCTTGCTCTTTCATAACAACACCCAAGCAGTAACTAACTTGGGTCCCAAGAGAACTGCCTTAATTCTTTCTAGACACTGCCCCCCCATGGCCTAATTATCTCACACTTGGCTCTTCCCCTTTGAAGGCCCACACTGGGGACCAGCTTAACTCATAAACTCAAGAGAAAAAAGCCTAAATCCTAACAATCCGCAAAGACCCTATTTCCACACAAGGTCACATTCACAGGCCCCATAGGACTGGGCCATAGCTCCTGGGAGAACCCTGCTCGGGCTACCACAGGAGACATCACCACGGAGAAGACAGTGGTGCCGGGACCCCAAATCTCTGCCTGCTTCGGCTCAGGTATCCCCTCATCCAAGGAGTTTGCTCTCCCCTCTGTGATCCATTATAGCACCCCTGCTTGCCACCACTCCAACTACGGAAATTTACTGAGTACCTGCTGTCTGCCAGGGACCAACTGGGTCCCAGAGGTACAGCTGACCTGACAGAGGTTGTCGGCATTAGCATCTGAAACACCTCTCTGAAATAGCTTTGCACTGGGTACCCAGTTCAGTGGTGGTGTCAGATAAGGGGCAAGTTGGAATTTGTGCATTGAATCTGCTGTCCTAACAGCAATGGCAGAGAAAGTACAATTCCCAGCCGCGGGAGCCAACAGAGTGATGAAAGGGGCTGGGAATGTAGCTGAGTAGGGAGAGCAACTGCCTAGCAAGCAGGAAGCCCTGTGTGTGCCTGCCAGCACTACTCATGGAGGCACACTCCTGAAATCCCAGCACCTGGAAGGCAGAGTCAGGGGGATCAAGAGTTCAAGATTGCAGCTGGAGAGATGGCTCAGCAGTTTCGAGCTGCTCTTCCAAAGGACCTGTGTCCAATTCTCAGCACTGATATGGTGGCTCACAATCACCTGTAACTTCAGCTCCAGGCTGTGTGATGAGCTTTCTGGCTTTCTTGGTCACCAGATAAATACACATACTACATAATAATAGAATAAAACAAAAAAATTAAAGCTACATAATAGATTTGGGGCCAACCTGGGATATGTGAATCCCTGTCTCCAAAAAGAGGGTGGATGTGTAGGCAATAGGGGAAATGGCAGGGATGGTGGAAGTCCTCAGTAGGGTGCCCAGGTCATCCATGTGGAATGAGAGAAAGTGGTCACTATCTAAGCTGGCATCTGAGTCATTATGAGGAGGAAAAAGGGTTTCTGAGAGAGGGTACAGCATAAAATCCAGAACTCAGGAAGCAGTCATGGAAGTTAACTCTGCAGTAGAACCCTGGTCTAGCATGTTCAAACCCTACTACTCAAACTAAGCCAAAACAAGAAGGGGCTATGTTGCTGATCTGTCATATGAAGACTAAATTTGAGAGACAAGTCGTCACTGTGCACCTCAGTGTGGAATTCACCATTCTCTTGCCTCAGCTTCCTCGGGTCTGGGATTATAGGCATGAACAGGCAGCCTCCCTAACAGGCTTTTAACTGAGCCTCACAAAAACAGGGGTGTGCTGTGTTACCCGAGTGAAGGAGAGAGAGAGAATAGGCAGATGCTGTGGAGAGGGCCGGATGCTCAGAGCATCGCAGCACAGCTGATTAAACTCAATGTGGGCACGAGGCCTGGGGAGCCAGGAGTCAGCGGCCCAGCCTGCCCCGGGAGTGGGTGGGATGCAAACAGAAAGAGTGACTTTTCTGAAAAAAAAAAAGAAAGAAAGAAAGAAAGAAAAAACTTGCAGGGGGAGGCCCTAGGGCAAGCAAGAGGCAGGGAGGAGCAGAGCTGAAAACTAGGGAAGGAATCCTAGTATGGATGACGCCTAGGATGTAGAGATGAGGAAGCTAAAATAGAATTCTCCCTGGGAAGTTGGGGGACTCTCACCTGATAGTTATACATGACTCTCCTTCCACACCATACCTCTCCAGGGGAAGGGGGTCCTGTCACACACACAGAGGCACAGACACATACAACATACAGACACACATCGAGAGGCACAGACACACACATACAGCCTTCCCTCCCTACTTCCTGGAACTTAAAAACAACACTAAGCAGGAGATTGAGTGCCTAAGGAGGGCTGTAGGTGTTTGGAGGAGTTGGCTGCATTAGAGGAAAGGGAAGAAAAGGGGAAGGACTTAAGGTATGCTGGTTCACCCTCAAGTCCCAGCACCTAAGAGGTAGAGGCAGAAAGATCAGAGGTTCAAAGCCAGCCTGAGTTCTATAGCAAAACTGAGGCCAGTTTGGACTATGAGAGAGAGATCCTGTGTTGAAAGAGAGAGAAAGAGAGAGAGAGTGAGAGAGAGAGAGAGAGAGAGAGAGAGAGAGAGAGAGAGAAAGATTATCTAGGGGGCAGGTGGGAGGAGCTGCCAGAGACACTCCAGACATGGGGTGAGACTAGGGATTAAGAAAATCTCTGTCTATGAAGTCAGAACAAGAATGAACAAGGGCTTCTTTAACCCTGGGGGAATGGTTAGTGAGGTGATAATAGAAAAGCACCCTCAGAACGGGAGGATGTTTGCAGGGACAAGGAAGGGACCGTTCCTTGCCAGGTCCTGCAGCTGTCTTGTTTAAGTCACAATCAGCCCTGGAAGAGGGCTGCTTTCAGTGGTCTTATTCACAAGCAAGGAATTGAGTCTTAGAAATGTTAACTGCCAGGCGGTGGTGCTTCTCAGGAGGCAGCAACAGGTAGATCTCTGAGTTGGAGCCAGCCTGGTCCACAGAGCCAGTAGGAAAGTCAGGGCTAAGAAGAGAAACCCTGTCTTGAAAACCTAAAAAGGAAAAAAGAAAGAGGGAGGGAGAGGAGAGAGAGAGGAGAGAGGAGAGAGAGAGAGAGAGACAGACAGAGAGAGACAGAGAGACAGAGACAGACAGAGAGACATAGGGAGAGAGGAGGGAGGAAGAAATTAGGGATCTAGAGAGATGGCTCAGAGGTTAAGAGCACTGACTACTCTTCCAGAGGTCCTGAGTTCAATTCCCAGCAACCACATGGTGGCTCACAACCATCATGTAATGAGATCTGATGCCCTCTTCTGGCCTGCAGGCATACATGCAGACAGAATACTGTATACATAATTTAAAAATAAAAAAAAAAGAAAGAAAGAAATGAGAAGTGTTTAGTAACAAAGCCAGTCAGCAGCAAGGAATGGGCTTAAAGCCAAGCTGGTCTGACTCAGCCTCTGACCAGACCAAGGACCTAGGATGCCCTGAAAAAGAAAAGGGCCAATATTTAAAGATGTTCAGGAGGGCCTGGTGGTGCATGCCTTTGTTCCCAGCACTGGGGGCAGAGGCAGGCAGATCTTTTTGAGTTCAAGGTCAGCCTGATCTACAGATTGAGTTCCAGGACAGCTAGGACTGTTAGATAGAAAAACCTTGTCTCAAAATAAGCAAACAAACAAATAAATAAAAAGATGTCCAGGAGTGATGGAGGAGAGTTATCTGTCTATGTTACTTTCATTGGTTAATTAATAAAGAAAACTGCCTTGGCCCTTTAAGAGAACAGAAAATTAGGTAGGCGGAGTAGACAGAACAGAATGCTGGGTAGCAGGAGTGGGGAGACGCTTTAGGCAGTCGCCATATGCAGTAGCCATGCTTCTCCTCTCCGAGATGGATGCAGGTTAAGATCTCTCCTGGTAAGCCACCCCTTGTGGTGCTATATAAATTACTAAATATGGGTTAAAACAAGATATGAGAATCAACCAATAAGAAGCTACAGAAACGGGCCAGGGGCCAGGCAGTATTTAAATAAATACAGTTTCCGTGTAATTATTTTGGGTAAAGCTAGCCAGGTGGCGGGAAGCAGCCCCGCTGTTCCCTTTTACACAGGAGAATTCTACCTTGGGGACAATAATAGGGTATTGGGTCTTCTCAGGTAACTTGGGTGGGGAGGTGGTTTGTCTGGACTCCTTGTGTAGGACTGGGGACATAGCTCAAAGGCAAATCAATGTTATTTTGGCTTCAGTCCCCAATACTAGAAAGAAAAAAAAAAAGCAAGAAAATTCCAGAGCCTGGGAGGAAGGTGGTACAAGGGACGTGGTGGTTGTATTGGGACAGGAAGAGCAAACTACGACAGGGATACAGGGAAGGAGAGGGGAAAAGTGAAACGGCAGAAAGCGGGCACAGCCTTAATTGCCTCCCTCCAGGTTTACAGGTGGACCCCTGCCTTGTCCTCAGGTGTTCTCTCTATTCACCCCCACCTTAGCTCCCTCTCCCGGGCCAGTCCTCAGATGCTAGGTGACCACCAGCAACACATTTTTTTGGTGTCCAGGTAAGGAACCAGTTGCAGATTCATTCATCTTCCTACAGTCTCTTGGTGTCTTTAAATAATATTAAAAATAGAATTTCTGGCTGGGTCTTGGTGACACACGCCTTTAATCTTAGCACTCAGGAATCAGAGGCAGGTGGATCTCTAAATTCAAGATCAGTCTGGTCTACAGAGCAAGTTCCTTAGAAACCCTGTCTTGAAAAACCAATCAATCAATCAATCAATCAATCAATCAATCAATAAATAAATATAAAAATATAGAATTCCTAGCCAGCTGGTGGTGGCACACACCTTTAATCAGCACTTGAGACAAAAGGCAGATAGATATTTGTGAGTTTGAAGCCAGCCTTGTCTACAAAGACCCCAGACAGCAAGAGCTACACAGAGAAACCCTGTCTTGAAAAATCAAAACCAAACCAAAACAACCCCCACAAACCAGACTTCCTGATCCTCTCCACCCTGCCCCACCCCAAGAAGGGGTGGATCTTGATGCTTCCCTTACACCCCATATCCACTTTGCCAACAAATCCTCCACCTCTGCCTTCAATGCTCCTGGCCTTCTCCCTCTTGGGTATCGTGGGACACAGACTCACCCCTTGATTACAGTACTGACTTTCACCTCCTTTTCAAATCAGCAGCCCAGTGAGCTTCTGAACACCTAAGCCAGCTGGGTGACTCCTCCATTCAAACTTTCCAGCAGTATTCTAAGTCTTCAAGTCTTTGCAAGTCTGTGCGCTTCGAAGGAAACACTTCTTGCCTTCCTGCACCCGTGTTGTATTATCCTCCTGCGGGTTCCATCCCGTACTATGCTTAATACTAGGAGTGCCAACCAATAGTGTTTCCACTTGAAGGTAGCTCGGAGGTAAGATGTCTTGAATTCTTTGACAATCTCCATCTCCTTGCCTAGAATGCCCTGCTCCCAAGTAGCCTCATGACTTGCTCTTTTTGTTTTATCTAAACAGGTTTTTCTATTGGCCCTAGCTGTTCTGGAACTCAATTTGTTGACCAGGCTGGCCTCGAATTCAGAGATCCACCAGCCTCTCCTGAGTGCTGGGATTAAAGGCCTGCACCATAACTCCCAGTTATGACTTGCTCCCTTAATCCCTAAAGATTTTAACTCAATTACCACCTCATGTTGCCCTCCCTAAGAATCCTACTCATAACTATAAACTTTATCCTTCCTGACCTGCTTTATTTCCCTTCATGGAAAATAATTTATTTCCCTTCATGGTCACATAATGTAATTAGTTTATTATCTCCTTTCTAGAAAATACCAGCAGTGTCATTCATGTTTGGTACTATTTCCTTTCTTACCTTTTTATATTTTGATATTTTATTTATATGTATCCCTATGCACCACGTGCAGGGAATGTTCGTGAAGACCAGAAGAGGGCATCAGATCCCACAAGGCAACTGTGAGCCAACATGATGGGGGCTGGGAAGTGAAGCCGGGTCTTCTGGAAGAGCAGTCAGTGGTCTTAACCGCTGAGCCATCTGTTCCTTCTCTTTTTCTTTCTTTTTTTAAAGATTTATTTATTAAGTATACAATGTACTGCTGGCAAGGAGGTTGTGAGCCACCATGTGGTTGCTGGGAATTGAACTCAGGACCTCTGGAAGAGCAGCCAGTGCTCTTACCCTCTGAGCTATCTTTCCAGCCCTATCTGTTCCTTCTCTTACCTTCTCATCTCTTTTTTCCTTTCTGAGGACAGAGTTTCACTAAGTAGCTCTGGCAGGCCTGAAACTTGTTATAGAGACCAATACTGCCTCGAACTTCCAGGGTCCCACTTTCCTGTCTCCGCAGTGCTGGGGTCACAGGTGAGAGCTACCACCCCTGCCTTGGCGTTGTTTCCCTTGCTGCCCAGAACAGTGTCTTCGGTGCAGTAGGCACTCACTGAATTTTGCCAGGACTACAACTTCTCTGAACAATAAACGTAGGATTAAAATCTGAAAAATTCATTAAGTCTGGAGAGCTGGCTCTCTAATTTTGTGTGTCAGTGAAGACTCTGGAGCGGGGGTTGTCGCTCAGGTTCAGAACTCACCTAGCCCTAGATTTGATCTTCTCAGTACGGGCAAGCGGCGAGGGGAAGGGAGGACACCCCAAACCAAGCAAAATAAAAATCACAAGAAAGCTAAACCTCTGAATGGCGCCTACCCTAGATTCCAGGGTTAGTCCCAGGGGTTTACAAACTGCCCTGTCTCCCCAGGTGATTCCCATGCAAGGTCATGCGGAGGTCACACCCCCAGGTGTTTGCATAGCCTGAAATGAATACTACCCAGGACACCTGAGGTCTTTTAACAGCAGCCTTTTAAACAACACTTACACGGCAGTTGCACGCCCGTTTTCTCTCTAAACAGCGAAGTTTAAGACTGCAGTAACTTCTATGTCCCTGGGTTCAACACAGTGTAGGTGCACATTAATGCTGTGTGAACAAATGTGAGCAGGACGGATAGCAGTGGTTAGAAAAGGCACGCAATGCCGAGGGTCAGCTTCTAGAAGGCCAGAACGCCTCCCAAGACTTAGCGGTGCCCGCGCGCCCGCCAAGGCGGCCCTCGCCACCGCCCACCGAGCCTCTCCGAGGCGCGCAGCTCCAAGCCTGCGCGCTCTCCTGCTCCGCGTGGTCGTTTCCATAGCTACGGACGCGCACTGCTGAAGGGGCGGGGCCGGCGAGTAAGCGTCATTCCTAGCGCGACGCTCCGCCGCGCCTCCCGCCTTTCTCAGGCCCTCCGCGCGCACGGCGACCGCTCCACCTGCGCGCCTTCGCGCTCGCCGCCCGGCTCTATCCGGTTCTGCGCCGGCGCGGAGCCCGCTAGGACGCGCGGGGAATTGGTGTGACGCATGCGCAGTGCGTGGCCCGCCGCTCCGCTGTAGCTAGCCTGCTGCCGTTGCCGCCTCCCTACCGGCAAGTGCGAGAAGGAGGAGCCGAGGGTCGTCGCCGCCGCAACCATGGGGGTAAGTGAGGCTGGAGAAGTAATGGGAAGTACACAGCTGCCCTTCATCCTCCGCGTCCTTATTGTTTCGTGAATCCCCCTCACGTGACCCCCGACCCCCACTTGACCGGAGTCCCCTGTTGTAAGGGTCCCCGGGTTGAGCCTGGCCTAGGAATCCTCTTGGAGTTCCCTTCTCCCGCTCCACTCCGCGCCCCGCGCCCCTCGCGCCCCTTCCTGCCTTTCTGACCTCCTGGTGGGCCTCCCCACTCCCGAGCCCCCTTCCGTCCCTGTGGTTAGTCCCTTGCTCCTTGAGGTTATCCATCATCTGGCTGTCACAGTTCCAACGTTTTTCTGCAACCCGGACTTGTAGGAAACTGAGGCGGGGAGGCGAGAAGGCGCACGGCCAAGGTCACACTGACAATGGCTTGGGCGCTGGACCCCATCCCCCGTTTCCTTCGGAGCCCCAGTGCAATCTGCTTCCCGCTGCTCAAGCCTCAGCCCAGTCTGTTGCGCTATACTTTTGGGTCGTCGTTACCAGCTTCCTCCTGCTCCTGATAAAATATAGTCCTCCTTCCCACAGAGGTCTGTCCGTTCAGCCCCTGACTGCAGTAAAGTGGGTCTCAGAAGGTTCGATTGTTCTTAGTCACGCTACAGGTGACTTGCTTGGGTGGGGTGTGTGTGCTGATGAGCAGGGAGGATGGAGCCACTGGTGATGGCCCCAGGCAGGATGCATAGGAACCACCTGTTAAGCGTTGGCAGTGAGAAGATGCTTTTCCATGTCCATTCCTGGAATGTGCAGATAGATCTAGGACTGGGCAAAAGCATTGTCTTGTGTTTGAGGGTCACCCTCCTAAAAATGTAACTGGCCTGGCCCTTCCTGAGCATGGCTTATTAGGGTTCGTGTGGGGTTTGCAACACCCTTAGGGAGTCCTGACTTTGGAACCAGATGATCCAGTGACAGCCCCATCTTCGTGGCTAGCGGCTTGACCCGCCAGTGATGAAGCCCTTCTTAATTTTGTTCTCCTCGTCTGTGTGAGGCACAGGACCTCCCTCTTAGGATAGTGCTGAAGACTAAACAAGGTAATGGGTGTAAATAGCCCACTAGGTGCCGTATAAGCAGTGGCTGCTACTTTGCTTGTATTCTCAGACTCACTTTAAGGATCATAAATGGTGCTATTTTTATCTCATTGGGTTTGTCCTCAGTGACAGCTAACCTAGTTTGTTTTTTTTTTTCTTCCTTTTTTTGCAAACAAATCAGCTTGTTAGAAGAAAATTAGTCTGTGTCAAAAAACTTTTTGGGGACCCATGTCAAAACAAGCCGGGGGGGGGGGTCTGGAGTTATATAGCTCTGCAGTAGAGTATGTGCTTAGCATATGTAAGGCCCTGAGTTCAATCTCCAGCATCCAAAAAAGAAAAAAACAAAAACTCCCAAAGCATTTGTCATAGTTCAGGCAGTTTACTGTTGTTTACCTAATATGAAGAAAATCAAGCTTAGAGACCTTGGCATATTTAGCTTAGATTTAATAAGCGATCCTAGGCCCCAGCTGTTGTTGAACAAACTAAATAAAGTCCAATTTTCTAGTATTACTCTGTAACTCTGCCCAGGACCAGCCATTGCAGACAGCCCTCAGCAAGGAGGGTAGCATGCCGCAGGTGCTCTAGTCCTTGTCGGGGCCCTGAAGTAGCAGGCCCAGATGTGCTGCCGGCTTTGCTTCCTTTGGGTCCCGCTCTATTGCTCTTACTTTGGAGATGCTTCTCACCATAGCTCCCTTCAGAGTGTCTCCTGGCCTTTTAGGCCGTAGAGACTTGAATTACCTTCCCTGATTCTGATGGGACTCTTCTTATGCTCATCAGGCCCCACCCTCATGCCCTACTGCAGGGCTGGAAGTTGTAGTCTCCACCCATTCCCAGCGAGGTAGTACCCTGCTTTACCCCAGGCTGAGTGAAAGGGGCAGCAAGTGAAACACCTCTCCAAGATTGTTTCTTTCCTCTTAGAGACAGGGTTTTTCTGTGTATCTTGGTTGTCTTGGTATGCACTCTGTAGACCAGGCTGACCTCGAACTCAGAGGTCCTCCTGCTTTTGCCTCCTGAGTGCGGGGATTAAAGACGTGTGCCACCACCACCCGCTTCTCCTAGGTTCTTGTATACCAACTACTACTCATAGGGTTTGAGTTATACATTAGATCTCTCTCCCGTTGCCAAAACTAGCTGGATAGAAGCATTGACACTGAAATCTAAATGATGTCAAATCTCTTCTGGAAGCAGCCACTTGTGTTTTGTTTGTTGTTTTTTTTTTTTTTTTTTCCTATTTTTCCTTGTGATTCCTGGGCCTCTTAGAACTGTGTAGAGTTATTGCTTTAACAGGAAGTAAAGGGAGATCAGATGTGCAGCTACCCAGTGAAAGCAGTATTCACACAACACTAACATGAGCCACATGTGATATCATGGAAGGGACGTATACTTTACAGCTCAAGCCTAAATTTGAATCTTGGGTGTCCTATTTTTGAGCACTGGATGCACACACTGGTAAGTAAAGTAGATCCACCCCTGACTGGTTGCCTGGTGGAGCCCAGTCCAAGGCAGGTTTAAGACCTCTCAGAACTTCTGGGCTCTATGGCTTGAATTAGTAGCTTCTCCAAGCCTTGGGTTTCTTGTCCCAGCTGAGCTGTCCAACACGTCCTCTTTAGAAAAGCAGTGGCAGAGGGTGAGGGATCTTTAGCTATTCTGTAGAGTGCCTGCCTAGCATGTGTGAAGCTAGCACCATATAAACTGGATGAACTGACAGAAGCCCGTAATTCTAGCACTCAGGAAGTAGAGGCAGGAGGAACAGGAATTCAAGGTCAACCTTAGCTACATAAATAGCAAGTTAGGGTCCAATCTGGGCTATAGGAGATCCTGTCCCTATCCCCACCTTCCCCCCCCCAAAAAAAAAGCACCAAGTAGAGTGTCCCAACACTAGTGAATTTCTGTAAACAGACCATCTACAGCTGGAGATGTGTATAGCTCAGTGTCATCCAGCTCCTTGCCATGAATGAATTTGGCAGTAGCACAGGTATAGCCAAAAAGAATTTCTATCCAATGCATAGTACCATTTTATCTGTATAGCAGCCCCGTTTTATGGTTGAGGAAACTGAGGTTTTGACAAATTGAGTAACTTGCCAAAAGGGTTTTAAGTAACATGCCTAAAGTCACAGCTATTAAGTAAAAGAGCTGAGAATCAAATCCAGGTCTCTTGACTCAAAATCCCACACTCTTTTTATTATATAAAGCTCCCTTGGGAAAGACACTTAACCACAATGAGCTTTACTGTTCTGTGCTTATTTCCCATTTTAATTAGCCAAGTTTTCCCTCGTCCCTGCAGGACAGCTTTACCTCCACAAGGCTGTAGTGAAGCTAATTGGAACAGTGGGAGACCACTCTAACTGGTGCTTGCTGGGGTTGAGGGGAGCCCCTGCCTGTGTGGCCTAGCCTGCTTCAGCCGGCCTCCACCCCTCTCTCTGTGCTGGCAGCCAAGTGCTTATGGGCTGTTTTCAGTATCTCAGTCTCCGTGGTGGCAGCCTTGGGCCTCAGTTTGGGGGTTGCCTGGCTCACCAGCCTGCATAACAAGTCTTCTGAACTGTGTTCAGAAATGTGATGCTGTGGAGGGAACCCAGGTATCATGCTTTTGGGGGCCTGACAGTCACACTGCCTTCCAGCACCTTTCCTCCCGCCCCGCTGTTATGTGACAGTCCAACAGTTTGACAGTCTGTCTGCTTGGCAGGTTGGAGAAGGGGGCTTCTATCTCCTGTGAAGATGAAGTGAGGTTGCACCCCAGTCTCCCCGGAGATGTTCAAATGGTCATTCAAGGGTGGTAGGTGGGGTGCAGCCTGGTCTGGTTGATGGAAAGCTCGTGTTCTTAATACTCCATCAGGAAGCTGTGGAGACTTTGATCTGTCATTTTCCTTTCCCTGCTTCTGCCTTTGGGCTGAGGTCGGGTGTGGGGCGGCACTGTGGAAACTGATCTCCAGGTAGACAGGCATCAAGAAAGGAGTTGCTGAGTGGTTGCCTGAGAGCACTTGTGGCATCCAGCTTTATCTCTGCAGTGTATGAGAAGGTCTTTGTTTGGTGACTGAGTGGCAGTCTAGCTGCTTCTGCCCCTGGGAGACAGGCGACCTGCTGCACAAGCACTGCATCTGTGGCTGACCCCTGAGGTTATCTTCATTTGGCCGCTTTGCTGCCTGGGGAGCTGTGCATGAGTCATACTCCCTTGAGCCTCAGTTTCTGTGTGTGTGTGTGTGTTTCTTTTTCTTTCTTCTTATTTTGAGACAGGGTTTTACTGTATAACAGCCCTAGCTGTCCTAGAACTCACTCTATAGACCAGGCTGGCCTCAACTCACAGATCCGCCTGCCTCTGCCTCCTGAGTGCTGGGATTAAAGGCATGCGCCACCACCACCCGGCTTTAGCCTCAGTTTCTTCATGTGTAAAGGTAATTGATGGTTTCCACTTTGAGCCTTGACTCATGTATTCTGTGAAAGTGTTTTGTTAACCAATTTCAGTGTTGTCCTGAAGCCCAGATTCCCAGAGGAGAAATGAATGCTGGAAACCTATCTGGGAGAGGGGCCACTCTGTTCCCTTCTGTGTCTCTGTGAAGACAGCCTCGGGGTGGGAGTGTGTAGCTAAATGTTAGATCACTGGCCTGGTACGCACAAGGCCCTGAGTTCCATTCCCAGCACCACAGAAACAAAATCCTGCTCTACTCTCTGTATGTGCCTTTCTTGGGGGAGGTTAAACATGGGAGCTAGCCTGGTTCCTGGCATAGTGCTTAAGAGTAGTAGTAGATGCTGCTGGCACTTTGCCTGTCAGAAGAATCTTGTGAGTTCTGTGTGTAATTCTTTTACCTTCTGGTTGCTGAGGCAGGAGTTAAGCAATGTTGTTCTTTAGAAATCCAGGCTGAAGTTATGCTTTGGAACTTACTTACCCAGCTGTTTAGCAGCTGGTTTTCAATTCATGTGAATATGAATTGTTCGGTGCTATGTCCTAGGGCCAGGCAGTGCCACGGTCACATTGGCATTGATGCTCTTTGACCTCCTTCCAGTGAGCTGTAGAGAGGTAGGGCTGGAGTCAGGAGATACGGGCTGTCATTGAACACCTTTCTGTAGCCGTAGTCACGACAGCACCAGGCAGGTGTTGGAAGCATTACTCTCAGACCAGAGCATGAGGCTCTTTTGTTGTAGGATCTGGCAGGGAAAGAGGAACAAGCACTTTTGATGAGAAACTGGGGACATGGTTCACACCTGTAATCCTAGACTTGGGAGGCTGAGGCAGGACGATTACAGTTGAGTTGGAGGCCTGCCTGAGCTACAGTATTGAGACCACCATCTTCCCCTGCCCTCCCCATCCCCCAGTGGAGGAGGTATTTTTGAGAGAGCCCCACATTAGTCTTCGGATAAGGTCTGGTCAAGATGCAGGTAGGGACTTGTCTTTGCCTGTCCATGCTGTCATGCCCCTGCAGCTTGGTCTTGCTGACGATGTGGCACCTCTGCCCTGAGATGAACCCATGAGGCTCTCAGTCCAGCCTTGTCATCAACAGGTGCATGCTGTCCCTGCCACTCGTTGGCCTCCGTTGGGCAGATCTTCTGGGAGTGGCTCTGTACTGTGTCATGAAGCCAGTGTGCCTTGGCCTTCATGTGCATATGATCCTGATTCCATGGGACTGTGTCTCTCAAAGTCAGAAGACATAAAGAGGCCACCTCAGATCCCAGAATGTTTCCCTAAGTGTTCCTGAAAGTGAGTGTTTCCTCTGTAGGAAAATGCACCATGCTGGGCCAGCAGGCTGCCCCATGGCCAGCACTCCAAGCATCACAGCTGGAGGAGTGCTCTTCCTCAAGAACCCTGCCTCTCCTTGACCTCAGGACCATGAGTGAACACTGTTCTCCGCTGGGCCACACACCCAGGTTTCCTGTTGCAGGGCCAAGTGAATGGTGCAAGGCCCCTTGGATTCCTCTGAGGTGCTAGTCACAGTCCTTCTAGTGGTGGTATTTTCTTTGTTGCAGAGAAAGTCGAGCAAAGCCAAGGAGAAGAAGCAGAAGCGGTTGGAGGAGCGAGCGGCCATGGATGCTGTCTGTGCCAAAGTGGATGCTGCCAACAGGGTGACTCTCCTTTTCAATTCCTCCCTCAACTTCAGCTTTTTTTTTTTGACTTCTGGGCGCCACCCAGTGGCAGATCTGGGCATCGTACACACAGGCCTATGCCCAGGCAGAGTTGGCTCAGGTGCAGAGGAAAGTGTGAAGAGGCTACAGGACGTCCTGATATGGGACTTGGGGAGATTTTCTGCTACTTTGCTTTTGGGTGAGGAAATCTCCCTCATGAGACATGGCACATGGTATTCTTAACATTTCCTTCTTTCAGAGGTTACTGCCTACCCATGAGTGCTGTAAACTCTGCTTTACCCAAGGCTTCAGCGGCCTGGCCCCTGGTGCTGAAGTCAGGAGCAGCAGCTGTGAATCATCTCTTGGGCCTGGGAGCTTTCAGGCTGAGCCTAAGGGCTTGGCCTTGGTGGCCTTCCTGCCTCATGCTATATTTTTTTTTTTTATTTTTTTTATTTTTTTGGTTTTTCGAGACAGGGTTTCTCTGCAGCTTTTTTTTAGAGCCTGTCCTGGAACTAGCTCTTGTAGACCAGGCTGGCCTCGAACTCACAGAGATCTGCCTGCCTCTGCCTCCCGAGTGCTGGGATTAAAGGCGTGCGCCACCACCGCCCGGCTTGCCTCATGCTATATTATTTCACATTGTCTTTTTCCAAATTTTGTGGGGTAGGGTGAGGGTTGTGTGCACATGAGTGTGGGTGTCCATGGGGGTGGGCAGAGGCTTTAAAGTCCCCTGGAGCTGGTGTTACGGGAAGTTGTAAGCTGTCCTATGTGGGTGTTAGGGAATGAACTCAGGTCCTCTGGAAGTGCAGTAAGTACTCTTAACCCCCAAGCCATCTCTCCAGCCTATTATGTCACTTTTTATTAATCTCCATCATGGTAAACAGCTGTGCTTCTGAACGGATACCCTTCAAGGCTGTGCTTTCCATCTGGGGTGATGGACAGGCTGTAGTTAGTTGGCAGTCTTGTTCCTGAAGTACTCGAGCAGATCAGTCACCTCTTTCTTGGAATTCCTACACGGGGTCAGGCATTATGCCACAGGCCAGTCGTGTTCGTTCCCTCCTACCACGTAAAGCTGACATGGTCCCACACCTTCTTACTAGTGCCTTCGTTCATCTTTGTGTACTCTTTCTCTCCACAGCTTGGAGACCCTCTGGAGGCGTTCCCAGTCTTCAAGAAATATGACCGCAATGGGTGAGTTGTGCTAGCTTTCCTAATGATTGTCTCCTGGGGGTTCTTGGGCGTTCACTCCCCCAGAGTCTTGCATGTTTTTCTCCATTATGAAAAAGCAACAACTGGCTGGTTCTTCCTATTGATACAGTCTCCCAGTTAAGGTGATGCAGGAATTGCTAGGTATGCAAAGACTGTGTATGATTGAGGTTGCACAACTAAGAACTGATAGCCCGCCCCAGTCCCCCCCAGACAGGGTTTCTCTGTAGCTTTGGAACCTGTTCTGGAACTAGCTCTTGTAGACCAAGCTAACCTCAAACTCACAGAGATCTGCCTGCCTCTGCCTCCCGAGTGCTGGGATTAAAGGCGTGTGCCACTACAACAGAATATTGTCAGTTTTTGAGTTTTCCTGGCACTGAGAATTAAACTCATAGCCTTGAGTGTACTAGATGATCACTCTGTGCAGGAGCCATATTCCCAGCCCTCTGATTGACCTTTTAAGGACTTATAATTTTTTTTTAAAAAATTTATTTATTTATTATGTATACAACATTCCTTCCCTGTATGCTTACATGCCAGAAGAGGGCACCAGATCTCATTATAGATGGTTGTGAGCCACCATGTGGTTGCTGGGAATTGAACTCAGGATCTCTAGAAGAGCAGTCAGTGCTCTTAACCTCTGAGCCATCTCTCCAGCCCCGGACTTATAATTTTCTATGTTCAAAGAATCAGATAAAGCCATGCTGTGGTGGCACATGTTAATGTTTCTCTCTCTCTCTCTCTCTCTCTCTCTCTCTCTCTCTCTCTCTCTCTCTCTCTCTCTCTTTGTTTTTTTTTTCAAGACAGGGTTTCTCTGTAGCTTTGGAGCCTGTCCTGGAGCTAGCTCTTATAGACCAGGCTAGCCTTAAACTCAAAGAAATTCACCTGCCTCTGCCTCCTGAGTACTGGAATTAAAGGCGTGCGCCACCACTGCCTGGCGCAAGTGATTTTTAACAGCAAGCCATTACTCCAGCCACTCTCCCCCATTTTTTTCCCTTAAAATCTTGAGTTTTCAGATTGGTTCCTTTCAGTCTTATTGGAATGAAGGACCTTAATGCCTATAGTAGTGGTTTATACCCCGTTCCACATGTCAGTCCCCATTGGGTGTCACAAGGAAGAGGCAGGTAGGACTGGACTGAGGGAGAGGTATTGAGCTGTAGTCTTCTTGAAAGCCCAAGTCACCCGGCTGCTCTGCAGGGATGGCAGTTAGCTAAAGCCCTGGTCCTGTGAGCCCAGTGAGAGGAGGAGCAGAGGTACAGTTAGCAGGACAGGTGCTCACAAACAGCCGGGGAGTAGAGTGTTTCTGGTAAGTACTAGAAGCTGCAGAGACTGGGCGGGTAGGGGAGAGAGAGGCAGCTAAGAAGGAGAGCAGCTGACAGAGTGAGCCTGATAAAGACTCTACAGGTGAGGCTGGAAATAGGCCTGTGATGACTGTTGTTAATCCTACATCTGGAAAATTTGGCTTTTCCTGTAGGGTGCCTGAGAGTGGCATGCCTCCCTGGCAGACATTAAAGGAGGAACAGCAGTGTCCTGGTGAGAACCCTAGCCCTGATGTCTCCCTGTCCACTTCTCAGGTTGAATATCTCCATTGAATGTAAGCGAGTGTCTGGATTGGAGCCAGCTACTGTGGATTGGGCCTTTGACCTCACCAAAACCAATATGCAGACAATGTAAGCATGGCCTCACTGAGGGCAGCCTGCATCCCAGTGGCTTTCTTCCAAGGTTCCCTGTCCTGATTGCCCCAACTCCAACTCCTCAGGTATGAGCAAAGTGAATGGGGCTGGAAGGACCGAGAGAAACGGGAGGAAATGACTGATGACCGAGCCTGGTACCTCATTGCTTGGGAAAACAGTTCCATTCCAGTTGCCTTTTCTCACTTCCGATTTGATGTGGAGTGCGGGGATGAAGTCCTGTACTGGTAGGAACTGAGGCTTAACTTGGGTAAAGGGAGGAGACCAGGTAGTAGAGCCCACCGAGTCTGGACAGCAGGCTCCTCTGGAGTGGGACCCTCTCCTTGGCACGGTCCTGTGCATGCCTCTGCTTTCTTTGTTAGCTATGAAGTGCAGTTGGAGAGCAAGGTGCGGCGGAAAGGCCTGGGGAAGTTCCTCATTCAGATCCTGCAGCTCATGGCCAACAGGTAAGGGCTGCTGCGGGGAAAGAGCTGCATCAAGGGGGCCACTGATCTCGGGCGGTCTCGGAGGAAAAATGTGTCTAGACCTGTCAGAAAGCCGGCCCTGCTTTATTACGCCTCTAGGTTAGAGGGCAAGTGGGACAGATCCCTGACACTGGGGTACTCTGGCCAACCTGCAGTGTGGGAGGGACTCGGTGCCAAGGGGGCCAAGACCTCTGCAGTCTGAGGAGGGACTGGAGGACTCCTTTTGGGGCAAAATGTAAGGAAGAGAGAGAGGAGACCTGACCTTAGTCTCTGTTCTGTATTGATTGATTGATTCGCTTTGTTGTTGTTGTTGAGTTTTATCTGGGTAGCCCTGGCTGTCACGGGTCTCACTCTGTAGTCCAGGCTGGCCTGGAACTCGGAGAGCCACTTGCCTCTGCCTCCCAAGTACTGGGATTAAAGACATGCACTAACGCTGAGTTACAGCTTGTTTTTTACTTTTATGAGTGTATGGGTGTTTTTTCCTGTGTGTTTGTATATGTACCATGTTTGTACTTGGTACCTTTTGAAGGCCCAAAGAGGGCATCAGATTCCTTGGACCTAGGGTTACAGATGGCTATGCACCACCATGTCAGTGCTAAAGATTAAATCACAGGTCTTCTGCAAGAGGTTAGGTCTTCCTAACCTCTGAGACATTTCTCCAAACCTTGTGTTTTTGTTTTGTTTTGTTTTAAAATAAGATATGTCTTGGGGGCTAAAGAGATAGCTCAGCTGTTAAGAGCACTGGCTGTTCTTCCAGAGGTCCTGAGTTCAATTCCCAGCAACCATATGGTGGTTTACAACCATGTCTAGTGGGATCTGATGCCCTCTTGTGGCATAAAGGCATACATATGGATAGAGCACTCTTACGTTAAAAAAAATGTGTATGTGTATTTTGTTTTTATTTTACATATTTTTATGTGTATGTACATGCCTGCCATGTGAGTATAGTGCCTGGAGAAGCCAGAAGGGTGTGGGATACTCTAGATCTTGAGTTTCAGGTAGGTAGGTGTGAGCCACCCTGTGGCTGAGAAATGAACTCCAGTCCTCTGGAAGAACAGTATTCTTCACTGCTAAGCCATCTCTCTAGACCCTTGATTCAGTTTCTAAAAGGTGTTCACTCTGCTCCCTTCCAGCACACAGATGAAGAAGGTGATGCTAACTGTCTTTAAACACAACCATGGCGCCTATCAGTTCTTCCGAGAGGCACTTCAGTAAGGAGCGCGGCTCTGGCGTGGTCCTTCTGGGTGGTTAGGGTGCTCCCTCTGCTGGTCCCAGGTGCCTGCTTGTCCTCATCCTGATCCTGTTAGTGTCTGTGGGGATTGGGGTTCGTGAGATGGTGTGCCAGTGCTCTCTGACTTGGTCCTTTTGCCTCATTCCAAGGGTCTCAGAACTGCTGCAGAATTCTCGGCTCATAAGCAAAACCAGCTGCCAACCCTTTCCTCCTGTCTGTCTTGTAGGTTTGAAATCGATGACTCTTCCCCCAGCATGTCTGGTTGCTGTGGGGAGGACTGTTCTTACGAGATCCTGAGCCGGAGGACCAAGTTTGGGGATAGTCAGCATTCTCACACAGGCGGGCACTGTGGTGGCTGCTGTCACTGAGCTCCCAGAACCATTTGCAAGTGAAGTCACTCTCCTTAGGCCTGTCCTCTTCCCTGGTCTTAAGCCACTTGCCAGGTACCCCCAGAACTGTGGGTGCCTTAGCCCTGCATAAGCCAGGCATACCCTGAGAGCACAGAACCCTGGGGAGCAGTGACCCCAGTTGCCTTTCCACCCCTCCTGGAAAAGCAGAGTGCCAGGAGGGAACACAGGGAGAGGGTGCTGTGAAAAGGGTGACAGGTTGGCCACTGAGCCCATCCTTGTGCAGTGGCTGCCTCCTTGCTTAGCTCTTGGCACCCTAAATGGAAGGTTCCCACTTGTCTGCAGCTGAATTCCTGACAGGGCCCCACACCATGCCCCATATGGACAGATGGAATGTTTAGCCCCACCTTTGTGAAAGACCTGGAGTCTGCTGGTCGCAAGGAAGGATTGGATGCAGATCTGGGCACACAACAGCCCTTGGACTCTTTTACTCTGGGGACCAAGTGCTCTCCTGGAGACCATGTAGCTCTTTGATGTCAAGATGCAGGGGTTTGTGCTGTGTTCTTATAGATCCCCAGGGTGGAGTCTCGGGACCAGCCAACTTCAGGAGGAGATTATGTCTCCATCACTGTCACTAAGGCAGAGAAGACCAGGAAGAGCTGCCAATCTTTTACGTGTTTGACCTAGGGATGCCACATCTCTGGGCCTTTTGAATTTTGCTGCATTTCTCATGATCTTGACTCAGCCTTTTTACTCAAGAAGGAAACCACAGTCCCGCCTGTTCACACACCTCTCTCTTCAGCCCAGATACCTCTGTTCTTAGTCTCAAGAAAAGTAACAGCAGGGAACCCCTCTTCTTCCCCAGAAGGACCCTTCCTGGTATAGTTAATACCGTTTTCTCCTACTCTTGGTGCTGATTGCTCTCTGAAGGTGGGGTCACACCCCCCACCCTCCCTGTCTGAGGAGCCCCAGCCAGCAGCAGGCCTCTTTGCCTGTTCTCCCCAGCCCCATCCCTCACTGCCTCAGTGAGGCACTGTGCCACTGTCCTGGCCCACTTGGATACTCAGGAATGCTTTTCAGTGGCTCACCACTGCTTTCTGTCATTGGTGTCATCGTACAGTGGCAGGCCAGAGCCAGGAGAAGGCCTTCCTCTTCAGAGGATGAAGAAGAGTGTAGGCTTAGAACTTGAACTCATCCTGATCTCTGGGTTATGTTCTTCCAAGGAAGCAAAACCAAATCTTCATCTAGGAAAACACACTTGCCGCTTCCCCAATGCCATCCCTGAGTTTTGCCTTGAGGCATGGCAAAGAGCTTGCCTTTGTGCAGTTGCTCTGAGACCCTTCCTGACCTCAGAGTCTGCTCAGCTCACCCCCTGCCTGACTCTGGCTGTCTGTCCTGGCAGGTCTCCCCAGAGCAGTCACCTCTCAGATCCTTGTTTGCATGGTAGCCTGGGCATGGAGGGTCTGTCCTCTGTGAGCGCCCTGTGCTGTTCTTAGCCCTGTCAGCCTTGCCTTGGAGAGGGCATTGGAGCTTTACACTGGAATAGATCTACCTTTGCCTGGCCTGCTAGCTTCTGGGGACTATCCCCTGGTGAGAGTTGAAGCTGCCCAGTTGGGATTGGTAGGCTCCTTCCAAGAATCATGAAACAGGAACATGCTTGGAAGAGTTAACTCCCTGATCCTCATCTGTCTTAGATCATGAATTTTTGATGCCTCACACTTAGGGGGACCAAAAGGAACCCCCAGTATAAATCCCATGTGAGGTGAGGTGAGTGTCTTGTCTCCAGTCACTGGACACCTGGCACCAGGGCGCTTGTGCTGAGTGCCTGCCCTGCTCCTCACCCTCTGCAGACCACATCCCAAAGGACCCTGCAGGGTCTCTCACTGGACCAGAGGGACGGTGGCCAAGACCAGCAGATCTGTGGGTGTTGAGTCCAATGGTTTATCAGGCATACATCTTCCACCCTCATGATTTTGAGAAACAGAAGGTCTAGCCTGCTGTACCAGGCTCTTTTGTTTTTTTGTTTGGGACATGTTAAAAATGTTTTAAGGTTTTTGTTAGTGAGCCTGTCCCTTTTCAGGTTATTTTTGTTGCTGTTAAATGTGTGTGGTTCTTTTTAACTTTCTGGAGGTTTTTTTTGTTTGTGTTTTAGAGGAAAGTTGGAAGATAAGTTTCTTGTTTTATGTATTTCTTCTTAGCAGCTTCTTATCACTGGAATCAAAGAGGGAAAATGTCTCCTTTTGTATCAGTTTTATTTGTATGTCATTAATAAAAGACACTTTGTTCAGATGCTGGGATGATGTCCAGATGCTGGGTGCCATGGGCAGTGGGTTTTACGCATTGCTTTTGGGAGGCACATGGGTTGTGCTGGCCCCACCCCCTTTCTGAGAAGGAAGCTGTGGGTAAGTGGAGCCCAAGTGTATGTATTTGTGCCATTTCCCAGAAGTTGGGTGAGGTCAGGGATGTTCAGAATGCTGTCTGCTTGGCATCCTGGAGTAGGCCCTGAGCCAGGCTCTGACTGGGCATCAACACCCAGCCATGAATTCAGTCCCCTGTGTGAGTGGAAGGATGAGCTTTGTCCCTGTGTTTACTACAGTACTCAAGAGTAATCCTCATCAAAGTCTTCAGTGAGGACTCTGAAGTCTCTTCACAGAGAAAGAGGCCCAAAGGAAGGGTTAGCTCTGCCAGACCTCTGCAGCATGTCTGGGAGAGTTTACAGCTGCTTCCCTAGGCTGGGCTCCTGCCTGACACAGGCTCAGAGGCAGGAAGTGGTCCTGGGAACTGGAGTTCAGAAATTCCTGTGGACTGAGGAGGGACCGTCTTCACCGTACTCTTGGTCAGGTGTGGTGGTAGGTGAAGGACAAGACACTGAGGTCCCTGGCAGATGAGGATACTGGGTACACCTGGACACCAGGGGAAGGATACGGCAGGGTTCCGTCCACAATGAAGAGAACCGTAGTGCCAGCCCTGTGGTTCCTCTCAAAGCTGGGAGCATTGTTCCATATGAGGATGGGGATTTGATCACCATTACAGGCCTGAAGGGGTTAACTGTCAGGGTCCCCTGATTCCAAGTCCCAGATGGCTACACCAGCATCTTGAGGCTTTTTGGATCCTAGGGTGCCAGGCCAGACAGCTGTGCCTGCAGGGGCAAAAGCAGACGCAGTTGACTCCCCTGCACTGACACCTCATTGCTCCACCTGATTGATAGCCATGTCCAGCCACTTTAGGATTCCTGGTGACAGCTGTGCCCCAGGAAGAGCAAACACCTCCAGGACCCTAGAGTCGCTGCCCCTCCCCCTCTCCCCCACCCCCGCCCTCTTTGTCTGCCCAGGTTCCTAGACCAGCTCTTTTCTAACAGTAAGCCAAGCCCTGTCCTCCACTTCCTGGGTTTGACCAGGATATATTGGGTATATCCTGAAACTATCCTGGTGTCTCCTGCTGTCACCAGCTAGGGAGTCAGTTTCCTGTGGATGTAGGAAGGTCCAATTTCCCTCACCCTCAGTGAGAGTCACAGTCTAAAGACACCAGTGCAGGCCCTTTCCGCCAGCCTCCTGCAGGCAGCCTTTGGGTTCGGTGTGTACCATTCAACATGCTGAGGAGAATCCAAGCTAAGAGAAAGAGTTCTAAGTCAGGTACTTGGGGAGGTGGCTGAGGGCAGGGACAGTAAAGGCACTTTTCCATGACACTGGCCTCAGCATCTCCTGGGCCCAAGCCTTTCATAAACAAGGACACCTGGTGGCTGGGCGGTGGTGGCACACGCCCTTAATCCCAGCACTGGGAAGGCAGAGGCAGGCAGATCTGTGAATTCGAGGCCAGCCTGGTCTATAAGAGCTAGTTCCAGGGCAGACACCAAAGCTACACAGAGAAACCCTGTCTCGAAAAAACAGAAAAAGAAGAAGAAAGGACATCTATTGTTTCACCAGACTGTCCAGTGGTATCTTGAGCCAGCTGAATCTGCCTCTCGTCATTCTGGTCAGTATCAGAAATGGAGACCATGAAGCATATATCAGAGCTAGGGACCAGCTCCCCTGCCCATCCTCGAGGCCTGGCATTTCTTCTTAGTGTCCTGTATAGGGATGGGGGAGCCATAGCAACAACTAGGGCCCTTTAACCTGAAGCAGGATCTCAGTTGGGCCTTTTAGCCCTCACCACAGTGGGAAGCCCATAGTCAGCTGGTGGACAATCAGGTGAGGAATAGTGCTCCTTATCCTCGGAGGTGGCTCAAGGTGTGGAGTACTAGCAGGTGTGATAGCTTAAGTGAGAGTTGTCCTCATAGACTCAGAAGTTTGAATACTTGGTTCCCAGTTGGTGGTGCTGTTTGGGTACATTTAGGTGTGACCATGTTGGAGGAGTGTGTCATAGAGGGCAGGCACAGGCACCATTCCCACTGCTGACTTTTTTGTTTGTTTTTGTTTTTTTGTTTGTTTTTCGAGACAGGGTTTCTCTGTAGCTTTGGAGCCTGTCCTGGAACTCCCTCTGTAAACCAGGCTGACCTCGAACTTACAGAGACCAGCCTGCCTCTGCCTCCCGAGTGTTGGGATTAAAGGCCTGCGCCACCACCGCCCAGTGCCTGGCTCTCTTTGTGTATTGGGATCAAGACATAAGCTCTCAATTTCTTGCTCCAGTCACCATGCCTGCTGCCTGCCACCTCTATCCCACCATCATGGCTTTTAGCCCTCTGGAACAATAAACCCAAATAAGCTCAATCTTAAATTACCTTGGTCATGGTGTTTTAGCACAGCTAGTAGGGTCTCTTTAGCTGGACATGGTTCATGTCTAAAATCCCAGCACTCAGGGAGGCTGAAGCAGGAAGACTAACACAAGTCTGAGACCAGCCTTGGCTACACAGTGAGTCCCACACCAGTCAGGGCTGCGAGAGTGAGATCCTGTATTAAACAAATAACAATAACCAACAATGAAAAGGCCTAATGTGGTGTATATTCCAGCAATTGGGTGGCACAGGCAGAAGGATTGCTGGAAATTGGATATCAGCTTAGTTCACATAGCAAATATCAGGCCAGCCAGGCCCACATAAGAACTTGTCTCAAAAACCAACAAAAAAAAAGCAGCCAGGTGTGGTGATGTACACCTTCAATCTCAGGGATGCAGAAACAGATCTTTAGTTCAAGGCCAGCCTGGTCTACAAAACGAGATCCAGGATGGCTAGGGCTGTTAACACACAGAAACCCTGTCTCAAGCCGGGCGGTGGTGGTGCACGCCTTTAATCCCAGCACTCGGGAGGCAGAGGCAGGCGGATCTCTGTGAGTTCGAGGCCAGCCTGGTCTACAAGAGCTAGTTCCAGGACAGGCTCTAAAAAAGCTACAGAGAAACCCTGTCTCGAAAAACCAAAAAAAAAAAAAAAAAAAAAAGAAACCCTGTCTCAAAAAACAAAACAAAACAAAAAAACTAAAACCAAAGTCCCTATTTGGTTGGAAACGATATGGTCGAGGATGATCTTGAATCGGGTTCTCCTGACTCTGCGTTCCAAATGCAGGGATTACAGAGCTGGGCCACCAACTCAGTTGTCTGTGTAGAGCTGGGGACGAGAATCCAGGGCCTTTTTGTACGTGCTACGCAATTATTCTTCTGACTGAAGCTGTAGCCCCAGCTCCTTGTCTTCTATCAACGGTAAAATTATATGTACATTCAAGATTATTATCAATATTAATTGATACAGGCTCTTCCTGGTCACTGTAAACTTAGAGATCCACCTGACTCTGCCTTCTAAGTGCTGGGATTAAAGGTATGCACCACCACACCAGGCAAGGTTATTTTTAATTCTTATTTTGAAATAGACTCTCATGCTGGGATGGCTCCAGGCCCTTCTCATGGCTGTGCTCACACCTAGAAATTATTCCCTTATTTCCTAGAACCCAATAAGTCCAAGAAGCCAACAGGAAATGTCCTTACCCCTTCCTCTTCCAAGAAGCCAACAGGAAATGTCCTTACCCCTTCTTCTTCCCTGGTGATAGCAGCTCTGTGTCCCTTAGAGATGGGGTTGAGGAATTTGGAATTATCTGTCCTAGACTGTTTGCCAGGGCCCAGGGAAAAAGAAAGGCAGGGGTGGCTAGTAACTGAGGATGTACCAAAACCAGGTTAATTTAGGACCAGGGAACACATCCAGAAGAGGCATAAGACACAGCTTGCCCTCACAGACACCCTGGTCTATTGTCACTTTTCCTTCACTTCTCCTCTACCTCATCCAAGGAGTTGAGGTTCTTTTCAAAGCTATTTCCCTATCTCACCCCGGTGCTCCCATCCCTTGCCACAGCCTTTGATGCTATCAACCTTGAATGTAAAATGAACTTGTGAAGTTGAGATAGTTGGTGGTAGATGCCTATAAACCCAGCATCCAGGAGGCTGAGGCAGGGAGAATACCAGTGTGAAGCCAGTGTGAAGAGCCAGGTCCTGCCTCAGCATATCAGACAACAAACAAGCAAACAAATAAATGAAAACCCTGCTCTCTAGGGTTGGGGTCGTACTTCACTTGGTCAAATTTTTTGCCTAATGTGCACAAGCCCCCGAGTTTGATCCTCAGTACTGCAAAAACTGGGCATGCTTGTATAGGCATGTAATCCCAATAGTCAGGAGAGGGTGGCAGGAAGATCAGAAGTTCAGGGTCATCCGGTAAGACCTAGGGGTTAAAGCCAAGGACACATAAGACCCTGTTTAAACAGACAAACCCCTCTGAAGCTCTAGAGACTCCTTTCTCTGCAGCGGCTGGCATGCAGTTCAAAGTGTGGCCTCGGGGTACAGACCTGCCCTGGAATCCTATCTTGGCTGCACAGTTTGAGCAGCCTGGTTCCCTATTGGTGAAACATCACAGGATCACTGGCAACTCCCTTCAGGGCACTGTGAGGAAGATGGTTGAAAGTTTGCGGCTGGGGCCTGGCTCTGAGGCTCGCCCTGCTGCCTTTTCTGCTTTGCCTTTTACCTACTTGAATACAATACATTCTTCCAGTGTCTGAGGATTGTTGGGCCATTGGGAGACAGACAGCTTCTGTCCTCAGGTATCCATCCGCCTAGGCTTAGGCTAGAGGTCCACCCTGTGACTGACTAGTGTTACCATAGCTGCTGAGGATGCGGAGGATGCACAAGTGTGACTGGTCAGAAGGTCCTGAGGCATTCAAAGACATTGACAAACAGAAGGCAGTTTTTTGTTTATTTTTGATACAGGCTCTACGTAACCCTGGCTGTTCTGGAACTCACTATGTAGACCAGGATGATCTTGAACTCACAGAGATCCACCTGCCTCTGCCTTCTTGCTGTGGGCTGGAGAGATGACTCAGCAGTTAACAGCACTAGCTGATCAGAGGACCCAGGTTCAATTCCTAGCACCCACATGGCAGCTCACAACTGTCTGCAACTCCAGTTCCAGAGGATCTGACACTCTCACACAGACATACATGCAAACAAAACACATTAAATAAGAATAAAATAATTTTTAAAAAGCTCTCTTGGACTGGGGAGATGACTCAGTGGTTAAGAGCACTGGCTGTTCTTCAAAAGGTCCAGAGTTCAATTCCTAGCAACCACATAGTGGCTCATAACCATCTGTAATGAAATCTGGTGCCCTCCTTTGGCCTGCTGACATACATGCAGGCAGAACACTGTATACATAGTAAATAAATAAATAAATCTTAAAAAAACCACCCATGCACAAAAAATTTTAAAAAGTATATAGAAAAAGCTTTCTTATTACTACATCTTTCATCTGAAGGATGAGAAGTCTGTCTGCCTTGTTCATCGCATTGTCTAGAACAGTTCCTGGCACACCACTGGGCTAATAAGCATTTGTTGAATGCCATGTTAGTATATGGAGGCCAGGACGTGGAGCTGGCGTGATGAAAAGCACAGTAGAAAAGGAATTCTAGCCTGGCGGTGGTGGTGCACGCCTTCAATCCCAGCACTCGGGAGGCAGAGGCAGGGATCTCTGGGAGTTCAAGGTCAACCTGGTCTACAGAGCTAGTTCCAGGACAGCCAGGGCTGTTGCACTGAGAAACCCTGTCTTGGGGGAAAGAAAAGAAAGAAAGGAAAGTTTATCTAAAAAAAGAAAGGAAGGTTTTTTTAAAGAAAGAAAGGAAGGAAGGTTTATTTAAAGAAAGGAAGAAAGGAAGAGAGAGAGAGAGAGAGAGAGAGAAAGAGAGAGAGAGGTCTAGGTAGAATAAAGAGTAAAAAGACCAAAGCCTGGTGTGGCAGAGGAGGGACCCAGGATCAGGAACAAAACATCCAGGATCTGGGACTTTGTCTGGAAAGCAAAGAGGAACCACTTAGTCAGGGGTGTGTCTAGTAAAGCAAGAAGGAAGAAGGGAGGGAAAGGGACAGAGAGAAAGAATAAGGCAATGGGGAGATAGATGGACAAAGAGAGGAAGGTGACCTGCCATGGTGGCACATACCTGTAATGGCAACATTTGGGAGTTAGGAGAAAAATCAGGAGTTCAAGGTCATCCTCGCCTACAAAGTGAGTTCCAGGACGGCCAGGACTGTTCCACAGAGAAACCCTGTCTGGAAAATAAAACAGCAAATCTCCCCAACAGACACAAAAGGAGAGAAAAAAAAAATTGAGAATAGTTAAGAGTTACATGGAAACTAGTACCTGAGAGCGTAATAGTAAATGAGAGGAGTCTCCGGGCTGGAGTGGTTAAGAAGACCAGCTCAGTTCCCAGCACCCCACATGATTGCTCACTGTCACCTGTAACGTCAGATCCAGAGGACACACCATCCTCTTCTGGCTTCTGTGCACACAGCATGCACGTAGTGCACAGATGTACATGCAAACAAAAAACTTATAAAAAAATATAATAACGTGTGTGTGAAGAGACAGGGTTTCTCTGTGTAGCCCTAGCTGTCCAGGAACTCGCTCTGTAGACCTGGCTGGCCTGGAGCTCAGAGACGCTTCTGTCTCTGCCTCCCGTGTGCCACCACCGCTCGGCTATTAACAGTGTTTTTAAACACAGAGGCGACCAGTAAGTTCGGAGGCTCCTCTCAGTAACCTCTCAGGCCCTGCGGCGAGAGGATGCTAAACAGCTATATGAATGGGGGGAGGAGTCAAGAATTCAGTAAGACTTCTCGCTTGCGTGATTGGGTGGCTCTAGACGTCACTCTCGAAGATGGTGGAGGTGGGACAAAAGGTATTATTTCTCCTCCCATCGGTGTAGGATGTTGTCGATTAGCTGTTTCGAGGAGCGCGCCAGAAACGACCCAGGCGGGCGAGGGACGTGTCGTGACGACATTTCCGAAAAAGTTCCGGGCTGCCGCGTCCGTCAACTTCAGCGCCGGAACTTCCGGCTGGTGTGGCCATCTTGACTTCCTGACCTTGGTCTCCCGCTGGTCCTCGTCTTTGGTCGGGTGCGCCGTCATGTCTGTCCTGACGCCGTTGCTGCTGAGGGGCCTGACCGGCTCGGCCCGGCGGCTCATGGTGCCGCGCGCTCAAGTCCACTCGAAGCCGCCGCGGGAGCAGATCGGGGTCGTGGTGAGCGGGACCGACTGGGTGCTGGGGACGGCTTGGAGCCTTTGCTCGGGCCTGGCTGCAGGGCGTGGAGGGGACAAGTTGCTCGGATGCTCTTAAGCCCTAGGTCTTTCCCCCAAGTCCTTGGATCTCAGGTCAGTCCGTCAGCCCCTGCTTTGTTGTTTACTCGCTGCTCAGCCTCTCCAAACCGGTTTACCTTTCCAATTTTTTGTGGGAAATGCCTGATGACTGACTGGCAGCGACGGTAATGGTTGTTGCCGCTTTTTTTGTTTTTTAAACTAAGAAGTGTAGAAGACCCACTTTGTCTTTGAAATTTTAAGAAATGAAGGATAGCTATGTGGACAATTTTCACTTTTTAAGCTTTTCTTTTTTTTAAATTGAGGCAGGGTCTCACGTAGCCCAGGATGGCTTCAAATTTGTAGCCATATTTGACCTTGAACTGATAATCCTGACTGCACCTGGGATTGCAGGCATGTGCCACCGCATTTGGTTTTATGTTGTGCTGGCGATCAAACCCCGGACTCTCTCAAAAGCTACACCCCTGCCTAGGCCCTCCTCCTCTTCCTCTTTCTCTCTCTCTCTTTTTTTTTT
The DNA here is from genome assembly GCF_903992535.2 of Arvicola amphibius. Taxonomy (NCBI): domain Eukaryota; kingdom Metazoa; phylum Chordata; class Mammalia; order Rodentia; family Cricetidae; genus Arvicola; species Arvicola amphibius. The sequence continues at coordinate 151,023,173 of NC_052047.1, read as the reverse complement.
TTTTACGCTTTCTTGTTTTTAGTGAGAGCGGGTCCTGAATCCAGGCAGCTGGGCACTGAATTAGGAGTAGAGGCAAAGTGTTGCCACTGAGGAAACCGACAATCAAGTCGTGCCTGCCTGTAGTCCCTGCTATGGGGGAGGTTGAGGCAGGAATTCAGGCCAGTTCCGGCAACATGATGAGACATGTTTTTTTAAAAAAATATATTATTATTGTTTATTTAACTTTATTTTATGTGCATTGGTGTGAATGTGTCAGATCCCCTGCAACTGGATCTTCAGACAGTTGTGAGCTGCCATCTGGGTGCTGGGAATTGAACCTGGGTCCTCTGGAAGAGCAGTCAGTGCTCTTAACCACTAAACCATATTTCCAGCCCCCAATGAGACATGTTTTTTGACAGGGTCTCACTGTGTCTGGGAGCTGGAGAAGTAGGTGGCTCAGCAGTTAACCGTGATTTCAGGAAGACTTAAGCGTGGGTCCTGGCAGCCATGTAACAAGCCAGGTGTTTGTAACTCCGGCTCCAAGGGATCTGACACCTTCCCCTGACCTTTGGGAAAGCACAGGAGCACACACCACACAAATGCAGCTAAAACAAATTTTTAAAAGTAACAAAAACCAGGCAGGCAGTGGTGGCGCATGCCTTCAGTCCCAGCATCCATGAGGCAGACGCAGGCAATCTACTAAGCAAGTTCCAGGACAGCCAGAGCTAGAGAAACCCTGTCTCGAAACAACAATAAAAAAAAAAGAAAGCCGGGCGGTGCTGGCGCACGCCTTTAATCCCAGCACTTGGGAGGCAAAGGCAGGCGGATCTCTGTGAGTTCGAGACCAGCCTGGTCTACAAGAGCTAGTTCCAGGACAGGCTCCAAAGCCACAGAGAAACCCTGTCTCGAAAAACCAAAAAAAAAAAAAAAAAAGAAAGAAAGAAAGAAAATACACAAAAAACCAAGGGCCTGGGGAAGTGGCTTATTTTGTAAAATACTTGCCTCACAAGCATAAGGATTTGAGTTTGGATACTCAGCAACCAGCTAGTCCTTAACTTCAGCGTTGAAGGTGGCAGAGGCGGGGAACTCCCTGGAGCCCGCTGCTTAGATTTTCTACCCAAGTCACTGAGTTCCTGGTTCACTGAGAGTCTATCTCCACGTCTTGGGAGTACCTACAGAATCCTTGCCCTGAGGCATCCTTCTTTCTTGTGCTCTGTGTAGGATGTCACCGTTGGGCTCACTTCCTGCTTCGTCTGTTGCCTCCTGCCTGCGGGCTGGGTCCTGTCGCATCTGGAGAGCTACAAGAAGCGGGAGTGAAGGGAGCTTCCTCCCCCTGTGACTAGACCACCCTTGCCAGCCCATCTTGATCATGTTTCCTGCATTCCTGGCTGGCCTTCCCTGGGATCATGCCATTCAATTCCAGTCACCTCTTCTGCAATCATGACCTCTCGATGTTTCCATGGTGACAACTGGGACCACATATATTGCTGCTGCTTGGTGGGGTCCCCCTTGTAACAATAAAGTCTGTTTAAACCTTGCCCCAGAAGTACATCGTACCCTCCTGCCCTGGGCTCCTGCCTGCACAGGAACCAAGGATGGTGTTGGATTGGTACCTATGGGGCGACACCTGGCAGGGCAGGCCCCGGTGCTGTCTGAGGTTTCTTAGGTGTGTGTCAGCTGTACTTTACTTATTTAAATAGTTCTCGGCTTCTGGAAAACACCTGTTACTGAGCGCTCCACCTTGCTGCTCATCCCTTCCATTTTCCTTGCCTGTGCCAAGTTCTTTGGCTCCCTGTAAGTGCTTGTCTGTATGCAGAGGACTCCACCTTTTAGGCCAGCTGGAGCTGTGATGCTTTATCAGCGTCTTTGTTGGCTTGGGTGTCCATGTGCAGTACCTTGCAGGTAGTGAATATGGTGGAGTCCAAGGGGTTTATGCTGGGCATTACCACCAGTTATGTCAAATTCAGGGCCTGTTTAGTCCTTCATAAATGCTATCAGCTGAGTGGCCTTCCTCATTGTACCTCAGCATTTTCAGGAGGGGACGATCTGTAGATGGCCTCTCTAGCCATGTGGTGCTAGGGAGCCGCACTCTGGGCCCCGGAAGGTGAAGTCATGCTTCGTTCAGATGGACACAGGGACACCTGCGCACCTGGGGCTGGAACAGTGGCCTGTTTTCTGAGCTTCAGGTAGAGATGGCTCCCCTCCGTTCTCTTTACTCCCAGCTTTTCTGCATGGTGTTTGATGATGCTATACACCCAAGGCCAAGGATGCTTCCCTAAGGGTAGGAAAGGACTCCCTGCCTCCTGAGGGGCTGTTGCCCTCAACCAAGGAATTGTGGACCAGCTGCCTGAACCTGCTGCCAGAGTAGGCAGAGAATGTTACAAGTGGGCACAGCTTGGGACTCTGGCCAGGGGGAGTATGCTGCTGCCTAGTCTAAAGGGCCCAGTGTGGTGACCCATACCTGTAATCCCAGCACACTGAGGCAGAAGGATTCTGATTTCCAGACCAGTCTGAGCTACATAGTAAGGATACTATCTCCCCACCCCCACTTCCGAGGTGGGGTTTTTCTGTGTAAAAAGCCTTGGCTGGCCTCGAACTCACAGAAGTCTACCTGCCTCTGCCTTCCAAGTGCTGGGATTAAAGGTGTGCGCCACCACTAGTCCACTAAGGACACTACCTCTTAAAAACCCCACTAAATAAATGGATCAAAATGAAGGGATGACTTCAAAAGTCACAATTCCTGTCCATAGCAGCATAGGACAATCTGGATTTTGCCAGCAGTGTGGAAAGGAAGAGATGGATTGTCTCTCAGCCTCTGGAGGGGGACATGGCCTAAGGCAACCACCTTAACTTTAGTTCTGATCTCCAGAGTTCTTGGGGCATGGGCCATCAGGACTGCTGTCCAGCTGATTAGGCCTCTGGGTGACACAGTGAACTGCATGTATGACATTTCCAGATGAGTGCCCTGTTGCAGGTCCATGAAGTGGAGACTCAGACACTTGGAGAACGAATTTAGCTAGTAGATTTCAAATCTCAAAATAACCTGAATGAAGCTTCCAAAAATACAACGCAAGTGCAAACACCTGATTCAGGAGGTACCATGGGTTATGGCAAGTGTAGGGGGTGCTTGTTATCTTTCTGGGGCCAACAGGACACTGCCACAGTCTCCAGCTAGGAGTGTGGGTAGAACTCTGTGTTCCCTTGCTCTGCTTCCCACTGTCTTGTGCTTCAATGGCCTGGACCCTACAGGTGACTGTCACAGCTCAGCTAACTGCGCCAAAGTCCAGCCTCTGTTGGGTTCAGCAGTACAACTCTAGGGGTGTAGCTGGGCCACTTACAAGCTCCCAAATAAGACAGAGACTTATTAATTATGAATGCTGGGCTTTAGCTCTCAGCCTTGTCCCGCTAGCTCTTTTAACTGAACCTTTTTCTATTCATCTACGTTTTGCCTTGGGGTTTTTTACCGTTCATTCTGTATGTCCTACTTTCCTGCTCCTTTGTGTCTGTCTGTCTGTCTGGCACCTGCCATCTCTTTTTCTCTTTTCTTCTCTTTCTCCTTTGAGCCTCATTTTCTCCTTCTATTTACTCGCCCTGCCCGAAGTTTCGCCCCTCACTATTGGCTGTTCAGCTTTTTATCAGACCAATCAGGTACCTTAGGCAGGCAAGATAAAACAATACATCTTTACATCATTAATCAAATGCAACACATCTTTGCATGGTTAAATATTCTGCAACACAGAGGTTCATCTGGGAGCCCACACATTCCTGCTCTTGCTCTGCAAAACTCCCAAGTCTGTCCCAGGAAGGAGGGCCTATCCTCCTGAGACCTTGGCTTTCTGCAGCGATGTTGGTTGTGCTAGGCCATATCCCTTTTGTGCTGGTCACTCACCTTGGCCTCACCCAGGAGGGACTGCTTCTCTGTGGCTGAGGTTTCATAGTTCCTTGACTCCTGTGGGGACTCATTTCCCACCTGACAATCCTCTGTACATAGATGGGCTCTGATGTTCCCAGATGGCAGGACTGTACGGGAAGACTAGATCCTTTGCCTGCTGGCACATGTGACTTTCCAACATCCGGCCTGAAGCCACCCACCCATCCACATGTGTTAGCTATTGTTTTGAGATGTGGTCTCATATACCCCAGCATGTAGTTGAAGACAACCACTTATTTCTGGTTCTCTACATCCAGAGTGCGGGAATTTCAGGCATTCAACAATACCATGTTCAATGTTTAATGTGCTAATGGGGGTCAAATAGGGTGTTATACAGGCACTCTATACACTATGTCCGTAGCCATGGTGTGTGTGCTCGCGAGTATATGGGAAAGTTGACTTCAGACATTTTCCTTAGTCACTCTTCATCTTATTTTGGGTGCCATGGTTTCTCTTTGAACTTGAAACTTGCTGTTTTGGCTAGATTGGCAGGACAAGACCCAGGATCCAGCAGCATCCACTCCTCCAGTGCTGGAGTTACAGGGGCATGCTGTCATACCCAGCTTTTATGTGGGTGCTGGGTATCTAAACTCAGGTCCTCATGGTTTGGCAGCAAACACTACCCACTGAACTATCTCAACAGTCCCTATACCAATCTGTTTGATATGGGATTTCATATTCTGTCCTGGCTGGTGTGGAACTTACTCTGTAGCCCAGACTGGCCTAGAAACTCAGAAATGCTCCTGTCTCAGTCTCCTGCATGTTAGGACTAGATATCTGAGCCACCAGCCCAACTTGTATTGCCTGTTTTTGTCACTGGCCTTAGACAGTTGTGGAATGGTGAATTGGGAAGTGTAGGGTGGTACCTACAAGTGGGATTTAGATGCTTCAGGTTAATCAGAAGCCAGGAAGTGGTGAAAAGTGTGAGACAGATGGTATGGGAGTTAGAGAACAGCTGGATACAACCAGACAAATGGTCATCGGAGTGGAGCAAGCCCAGAATGATTGTCCACCCCGTAATATCAGCACTCAGAGCTGGAGGCAAGTGGGTTGGAAATCCCCCTGGGCTGTGAGACCTTGTCTTAAATATACGTGAAACGTAAAATTAAAACAAGGACTTACTTGGCAATGTCACTGAGCAGTAGAACATGAGCTTAGGATGTGAGAAGCCCTGGGTTCAGGTTCAGTCCTTAGCTCTTAAGTACAGCAAACTAACAAGGGTTTACTAGAAAGCACGAATGGCTGGAAGGGTCAGGAAGGGCCAAAAAGAGTATGATTGTAAAACAGAAGAGTCCTGAGGAGAGGCAGACACCCCTCATCTCCACTGTGTCAAGACTAATGTCCTGCCGGGCGGTGGTGGCACACGCCTTTAATCCCAGCACTCGGGAGGCAGAGGCAGGCGGATCTCTGAATTCGAGGCCAGCCTGGTCTACAAGAGCTAGTTCCAGGACAGGCTCTAGAAACTACAGGGAAACCCTGTCTCGAAAAACAAAAAACAAAAAAAAAAAAAAAGACTAATGTCCTGCTGTGTGCTCTCCACCAGTGGGAAAGCAGAGTGAATGCTATAGAAAGGCTTTATTGTTTCAGATAATAAAAGGCTGGGCAGATGGTTTCGTGTTTGAAAGCATGTGCTGCTCTTGAAGACGACCTGATTTCGGTTTCCGGCACCCACGTCACATGACTCTAATCACCTCTAACTCAAGTGGATCAGATGCCCCTGCCCTCCATAGATTTCTGCACTGAAGTGCACATACCCTCCCTCACCCATAGACACATTAAAAAATATTTTCAGAGCCAGGGCTCACACCTTTAAACCTAGCACTCGGGAGGCAGAGGCAGGCAGATCTCTGTGAGTTCAAAGCCAGTCTGGTCTGCAAGAGCTAGTTCCAGGACAGGCTCCAAAGCCACAGAAAAACCCTGTAACGAAAAAAAAATTTCAAATGTCACCTGTGAATCATGTAAAAAGTTTAATACAAAACAACAGGAAGGGTAGGTACCAACAGGCAGTGGTGATGCCCACTCCAATCCCAGCCCATCCTGAGTGTTAGGATGGCCAGGGCTACACAGAGAAATTGTTTCAACAAGGGTGGATACCAAAGATGCTGCTAAGAAAAGTCATAGACTGGCCGGGTAGTGGTGGCGCACACCTTTAATCCCAGCACTCGGGAGGCAGAGGCAGGTGGATCTCTGTGAGTTCAAGGCCAGCCTGGTCTACAAGAGCTAGTTCCAGGACAGGCTCTAAAGTTACAAAGAAACCCTGTCTCAAAAAAACAAACAAAAAACAAAAAACAAAAACAAAAACCAAAAAAAAAAAAAAAGTTATAGACTTACACAGAGAAACCATGTCTTGTAAAAGCCAAGAAAGAAAGGAAGAAAAGCTATAGACTGGAAAGGGGAGATGGTTCAGAGGATAACTAAGGGTGCTTGCAGGCAAGCCTGATGCCCTAAATTGAATCCACATGATGGAATAAAAGAATCAATTCCTTCAAGTTGTCCTCTGACCTCTACACATGTGCCACGGTACAGCCTCCCACACACGTAATAAAATAAATATATATATATAAATAATATATATAGATAGATTCTATCTATCTATCTAGCTAGCTAGCTAGCCAGGTGGTGGTGGTGGCGCACGCCTTTAATCCCGGTACTCAGGAGACAGAGACTCTAAGTGAGCTCAAGGCCAACCTGGTCTACAGAGCAAATGTACTTTTTGAAGATATAATCTGAGGCTCTAGTTCCCACCGTTCTGTGCTACAGCCGTCTGTACTCATGGGAGCTCCAGGGTGGACAGCTCACAACTGTTCTCACCAGCTTCACCCCTGCACGCCATCTTCCAGCTTCCCCGACACCAGGCAGGTACATTGTGCATATACATACACATAAATAAATCTTTAAAAAAGTATATGAATAAAAGCTGGGCTGGCAAGATGGCTCAGCAGGTAAAGTGTTTGCCACATGAAACTGACGACCTAAGTTCTCTTTCCAGAACCCACATAAAGGTGAAAAGAACGGATTTCACAAAGTTGTACGCTGACTTTACACACAAGCACCTTGGTACAAGAAAGCCTCCCATACAGCACAGACATAATAAAATTTTTAACAAAAGAAAAATAGCTGATAACAAAAGTCACGATTTCTATTTGGCTTTTCTCTATGAGTCTCATTGTGTAGCTATTAGTAGTCTAGAACTTGTGTAGACCAGGCTGGTATCTGGTCTACAAAGGTAGAGATCCACCTGCCTCTGCCTCCTGGGTGCTGGGATTACCATGTGCACCATGCCCCCTGCCTGTACTTGGCTCTTCTTACTATTGAAGAGAGCTACAGAACAACTGCACCCTGGCCGCTGCTACCTAGGCTAGGGAGCCCACACGGGAGCTGGGGCAGGGCTGCTCAGGACCGAGAACTGCTACTGGAGAGTAAAAAGTCCCTCTGTGGCTCCGTGCTGGCGACAGCCCGGCTACCAACCGAGTAAATGAATGTCTTCCTCCTGCAAATTCAGTTTGGTGCTTGGATTTCAGGGCACACAGGGCCTGCAGATGGAGTGCTCCTTTTTCTACTGGTCATCCCCCATTTGTCAGGCAGAATCGAGATAAAAACCCAAGAAAAATAGGGAAGCTTTGGCAAAAATTGGCAAGGACGGTCACTTTTTGGCCCAGTTTTGTTTGTTTTGAGACAGGGTCTCATGAGCCAAGCTTAGCCTGAAACTCTAGGATTTACCTTGAACTCTGATCCTCCTTGTGTGATCCTTCCACGTGTTCGGATCATGGATTTAAATCCATGCTTTCTCAACCAGGACATAAAAGCCCGAAGTTAGGTCGAGGCTTTTGGGGTTGACATCAAGGGAAGATGCTGGAAACAGGTCTCCAAAGCCTGCAGAGAACAGACTCAGTGGTGAGGGGCGAGAGGCCACGATTTAGGGGCTCTGAAGGACATCAGGATGTTGGCGCAACTTCCTGTCTCGCGGTGGCTCTGCGCCCCGCACTGCAGCTACGGTCGCGTACCGGGAGTGCACGCGCAGCAGGGATGTTGCCTTCAGTGACTTTAATTCCTTCAGAATCCTTATCTCAGTTACACAACCTGCGTTTCAAACTCCGGTAGACGGAAAACAGAAGTGACTCGAGGAGACCCTTCGCACCTCATGACCTCCAGGAGCGTGGGGCTGTGGAGGCGCGCGCCGGGGTCGCCCGCCTCTCCTGGGGCCGCAGGAGCTGCCCAGCCCCTGACAACCGCCAAAGGGATCCTGTTGCTAGGGGCGTTGCAAAGGAGGGGTCACGAGGAGGGGCTCCCTTCCGGGAGGAGGGCGATTAATAACCCGGAAGCGGTCGTCAGTGCGGCGCTGTTTAAAGATGGCGGCGGAGGAACCTCAGCAGCAGAAGCAGGAGCCGCTGGGCAGCGACTCCGAAGGTACGAACCGGGGGAAGATGTTCTGCCCAGGCTGACGGGGGCGAGGCTCGGTCGGCCGTTCCCGAGGAGCTCCGGGAGGCAGGGCCGCCGAGGACCCGGCGCAGCGTGCCACGGAGCCCTTGGGCGCCTCTCCTCCCCTCCCCCTCACAATGGAAGCAGGGCCGCGGCGACCCCCGGCCGCGACGACCCGCGGCTTCTCGCGCACGCCCGGGGCGGGGCCTGGGCCGCCCCGCCTCCACCGGTCCCGCGGCCTCGGCGGGCTCCCCAAGTCGGCCAGCCCGAGTCCTCGCCGGCAAGCTGAGGCCTAGGCCCGGGCCGAGTCGCCCGCCCGGCCGCCCTTACCCGAGCTGCCCAAAGGCGTTGAGTGACGCCGGGCTGCCAGGCACGAAGTCTCCGGCGAGGCGTTCGGGATGCTGCCGGCAGCCCTCTTCCTTAGAACTCGTTCTGGCTTTCCAGCCCACTTGAGCAGATTTAGGCATTGTTTCCTAGTTTTCTGGTCCTTAAAAAAACAAAACGGTTACGCCCTCTCTGTCTACCCTGAACTTGGGCTCTGGAGATTTACTAAGTCTCTCGAGTGGGAGGGACAGCCCTGTTGTAGGACACATAGGCTCAGCTGAGAACCTGGGATAACCATGCCCCAAAGGATCGACTTTAAACAATCATCACGCGCACACCTAACTCTTAAGGCCACACTCTAGACTAGAGCCCGAGGACTAGGAAACCAGGTACACAGAAAGAAACTGGTGTCGATCACACTTCTAAGAAGGATCTGGGACTAGAATTAGTGTCTCCTGACCCCATCCAATAGTTGCTTAGAGTAGGGTCCAAAGGATGAACTTCGAACCTCCCAAATCTATGGATGACCTAGAGAGTGCTTAGGTATTATTACTTCTGCTGGCAGAATGGCAAAATCCCAGCGTATTTTGATGATGGGAGCAAGGTGCTGGCGTTAATCCATTCTACAGGTAAGGGGAGAGGCTTTGCGGTGCAGTGACAAATGATGCTGTACAAACGTGGACTTGCTCACAGCTCTTCACTGGTTTCGACCTTGGGCAAAGTGGAATCACCTCCTTGCATTTGTTATTTGGAAAATGAGCACCATTAACAATAGACAGGACCACAGCTGGATGAAGGGTGTGTCCCAGCAAAATGCATGCTCACAGGATGCTCTCATTCCACCTAGGGCTCCACCCTCCTCATCTTGCTTTTCCCCAGAGATTCCTTTCCCCAGAACATTTCTAGGATGCTACAGAGTAATGTTAAAGCAGGCAGGAAGGGCTATCAAAGCTGGAAGAGTGCCTGATGGTGATCTTTATTCTGTCACCTTATGTTTTATTTACTTATTTTTGGGGGTTGCTAGAAATAGAAGTCAGGGCTTCACACCTGCAGGACAAATATATTGTCTGCCACTGATCCTCAACCCCAGCCCTATTTTCTTTTCTTCCAAGGTAAGGCCTTGCTGTATTTCCAGGGCTGATCTCTAACTCCTAGGCTCCTTGATCCTTCTGGTCTGGTCTGTAAGTACTGGGACTTGGAGCTGTGTGCTATGATGCTCATCTGCCCCCCTTTTTGTTTTTATTTTTTGGAGACTGGATCTGTGTAGCTCCAGTAGCCTCGAACTTGTGATCTTCCTGCCTTAGCCTACCAAATAACACCATACCCAGCTACCTTCTCCTAAAGAGGAAGTGAAAAGCTAAAGAGGAAGGACTTTGCCAAGATTACACAGTAGACTGTAAGACATGGGCTCCACACTCCAAACCTGCTCTGCCAAAGCCGCCTATCATAGAGATAGATCAGGCCCACAGTAACCCTTGCTTGGCACTTTTTTTTTTTTCCTTCTTTTTCTAGGTGTTAACTGTCTGGCCTATGATGAAGCCATTATGGCTCAGCAAGACCGAATTCAGCAAGAGGTGAGGGGCTGGAGAAGGCTGGGAAGGCAGTGACTGAGGACTTCATGGTGGGGCTGTATAGTCAGGGCCTGAGGCCTAGTGTCTGTTTTGAAGCCCTCCCTCCAGTCTATGCTAGGTGCTCCATGCTTTTATGGGAGTTCCTGTGCCACTGAGTGACCAGCCCAGAACCCTTTTGTAGGTGTTAGGCATGGGTTACTCAACCCCCTTGCCAGAGCCTGATGGATCCCTGCCTCCTGCAGATTGCTGTACAGAATCCTCTGGTGTCCGAGCGTCTGGAACTCTCAGTCCTGTACAAGGAGTACGCTGAGGATGACAACATCTATCAACAGAAGATCAAGGTGGGATCCTGGCCAGAGGGGCAGGAGGAAGCCTGTTTCAGCCCTGCTCTTTGCCAGGCCTATTCTTTGAGAGGGTAGGGTGTTGGGGGAACGGGACACACCTCTCGCTGCTAGTTCTTGAAGTGTACAGCCTCTGGACTGAGCCCTCCATTCACATCAGATTGCCACTCAGCAGCTGTCTTCTTGGCAGGTCCTTCAGTGTCTCTGAGCCCTGGGTGTCCTCATCTGTAAAATAGGGACAGTGAAAGCATCTGCTGTAGGGTGGCTGTAAGGTTGAGGTAGGTGTTTCTCGGGTGGGACCAGGTGCAGGCTGGGTGGGCACTGACAACTCAGTACCCAGCCAGGAGCCAAACTTGCTGGTGTTGGGATGGGTAGACAGGTCAAATGGAGACCTGTCCTACAGTCTGTCTGGATCTTTGTGGAGGACAGACCCCTGTGTATGTCCCTGTTGCATCACTTAAACTGAAGCAAATTTCTTTACCAACCACCCCAAAGGCTGGGAGCGGTGGAGGTTGAATTGTGACCCTGGTATGAAAACAGTATTTAATAGACAGCCTGAGGAGGTAGGAAATGGTGTACTTCAGTGTTCTCTAAAGATCATAGGTGTTTATGTTCTTTACTTGGAGCTGGGACCTTCAGGTGGCCAAGTGGGTAACCCAGTGAATGAAGCTGCCAAGAAGTTAACTGGGAGGGCACCATAGCACAAAAACAGTCATGGTATGGTGTTGTGGGGAGAGGGCCGCTTGTTCGTCTCGGCCGCCCAGCTAGCTTAGCCCCAAAATAACCACACAGAAACCATGTTCATTAAATCACTGCTTAGCCTGTTAGCTCTAACATCTTATTGGCCAACTCTTATACCTTGATTCAAGCCATTTCTTTTAATCTGTGTATCACCACATGGCAGTGACTTACCATATAAAATTCCCAGCATGTGTCTTTGGCGGATCCATGGCGTCTCTCTCTGACTCTGCCTTCTTCCTCCCAGCATTCAGTTCTGTTTTCTCCCCTACCTAAGTTCTGCCCTATCAAAAGGCCAAGGCAGTTTATTCATTAACCAATGAAAGCAACACACAAACAGAAGAAACTCCTACAGTAGGGAATATCCATAGTTAATCCCCTGTTGTCAGAGAAGCCAGAATTCTTGAGTAAACATTTGGTGGCTAATGAGAACTTGAGATGTTGTATATATAGGGCTGGAGTCCAGCTAGCTCAGTAGCAGCATGAACCTAGTGTTTGCAAGGCCCTAAGGTCTGTCCTTAGCACTTGGGAGGAATGTATGTGCTTAATAGCCATTTTCAGCCTAGGTCAGCTGTGCCTAGTTTGGGATCTGTTCATACCCACTGCAGGGCTTTGGGATTTCTCCAAAATACATGTGAGGACATAAAGGCCCTGATGTTTCTAATGTCTTTGCTCTCTTTCAACCTATGGGGCAGGTTCGGGGAAGGTGTCGAACTCAGTGCTGATAGCACTCAGCAGCGGCTTAGAAAGCAGTAGGTTTTTCTTCTCCTTTGTGGCCAGTTAGTAGAGTGGTACCCCATCCAGGGCCACTTGTCCTGCTAGGCTGCCCTGAGAAACTAACAGGATAATCCTCAGGTTCTTCCTGTCATTGAGTCAGTTAGCAAAGTGTTTGAATGTTTGAAGAGAGCTGTTGGCAGCAATGTACCTCAGCACACCTGACTTCCATTCTGTGTGCTCTGCCCAGACCCTCCTCTTCTTCCTGGGTGGTAACGGCAGAGCCAGGACTAGGTGTGTACTTGGCCCCTGTGGATGAGCATTCCACAGGGTACCTGACTGTATGTGCCCTGGGAGCTTATAGCAGAGTGGCTGGACTCTGATCAGTCTTCGTGCAGTGGTCATGTTACATCCACCAGGCAGGTGCTGTGCCCCAGGCGCTAGAGATACTGCAGATACTGGGACTGAAACACGGTCATCTTTAATCCTGGGAGAGAATGAGGCAGAAGGATCAAGGCCAGTCTGGGCTACTTACTGCAAACGCTGTCTCAATGCTGTAACACCCCCCCCCACACACACACACACAGAGTTTGATTGCTGGAGTTGGTTAGAAAGGAGGGGAGAGTTGTATTTTAGATAGGAATAGTGGCTAAGAGCCTCTGAAAAGGAGTATTTGGTGAACAGACAAGATGACAAGTGACAGGGCATCCAAGAGTCATGGGGGCTGAGGTGGCTTAAGACGAGGACATCCGGCCGGGCGGTGGTGGCGCACACCTTTAATCCCAGCACTCGGGAGGCACAGGCAGGCGGATCTCTATGAGTCTGAGGCCAGCCTGGTCTACAGAGCAGGTTCCAGAACAGCCAGAGCTGTTTACACAGAGAAACCCTGTCTCAAAAAAGGAAGAAAGAAAGAAAAGAAGAGGCTATCTGGGCAGGTAGAGGCCACCGTGAAGCTGGTTTGGCCGGGAATGAGTGTGAGTGCTGGCAAGGATGCAGGGAGGACAAGGACTTGTCTGTAAGGTCACTGTTGTTCCGGGGTGAGAATGGGGAGAGACTGGTGAGGGGCTTTGGCAGTAGAACAGGAAGCAGGTGTGATGGACCGGTAATGGGGCTGTGTAATGATACATTTAGGTACTCAGTATGTTGAAGGAAGAGCCTAAGGGATGTATTGTTTGGTGGATGTGTTGGGGAGAAATGAGCCATCTGTAAGGTTGTGGTTCAAAGCCTGGGTGTAGAACAGGTTGGTGCAACCTGTCTGTGGCAGTGGAGTCGTCTAGGGCAGTGAAGAGAGGTGTAGGGGAGGCAGGGCATTAAAGATGGAACTTTTTATTTTTGGAGACAGGGTTTTTCTGTGTAGCTCTGGCTGTCACTGGAACTCATGTTGTAGACCAGGTTGCCCTCCAACTCAGGAACTCAGAGATCTTCCTGTCTCTGCCTCCCAAGCACTGATATTAAAGGCGTTCACCACTACTGCTCGACTTCAAAGTAGAACTTCATTGAGGTTTGGTGGCCTGGAATTTCGGTACTCAGAAGCCTGAGGCCAGAATAGTGCTGCAAGTTCAAAGCCAGCCTGAGCTGTAAAATGAGACCCTGTTTTAAAACCAAAATAAAAGGAAAAAACTGTATTTGCAGACTAGGAGGTTAAGATACTGTCAGGTCTCTGGTGTTCACAGGGCAGGCAGGAAGCCCTGTGTTTGCATGTATTGTAACTGGCAGGTGTCTTGAGGAAGGATACTGTGTGGTTTGGTGGCATCCTGTCCTTTAGAATGGAGAAAGATGCAGGTCAGTCTGGGAGAGAGCAGGTAAAGGAAAAGATGGGGTATAGCGTCACTGTCCAGAGGCTGGGCTGGGGAAGGCTGCGTTGACCCTGCTATGGTAGCTCTAGCTCGTTTTTGACCTTGGTTGAACAGAAACCTCCCATAGGAGTTTCTGTTTTTATTGGGAGATCTACCTGGATCTTACATGCCTGTGGAGTCTATAAACTATAATCTATAAACTGGATTCATGTCCTTGAATCTAAGGGAGGACATGAGCTGGTAGTGAGGATTGGGGTAGCTAAGTGGCAGATGTCAGGGCCATGTTCTCAGTGTGAAGGGGCTCTGATTACTGAGCGTTGCCTGAGGGTTGTCATCTTGCGGGTGTCTTATGGAAGAATATTGTGCCGTTTGTTGGGAGCCCCGCCCTTTAGAGTGGAGAAGGATGAGGGGTAGCCAGGGAGAGAACAGGTTAAGTAGGAAGGGGTAGGCTGAAGAGAACAGGGTTGGGTGTGTCCAGGTGGCTGAGTGAGGCCTGCTTAGCCAGCAGCACTAGGAGTCACTGGGATGTGCTTCATCTGGGGAAGGTGGAAAAGGCTGAAGGCTGTGGGCAGGGACCGAGTGGATGGGAGAGCTGCTTTGTGTAACTGGAGCCCTGCCGGGCAAAGGAACCGCAGGCCTTCAGGGAACTGGTAGTGTGGCTTGCCCTGTCCCCTACTTTGCCTTTCCTGGATTGAAAGACCTGAAGAGCTCCATTAGCCAAGGACAGATTTGGTCATCTGCTTTTATAAGCACACAGCCAGTAGCACTCACATGGCAAGCAGCTGGTGACTGTACAACCTGTTGGCACAGGGAGGGCTCTGCTGCTGTGGCCATTTCTTGGGCTGGCCCTGGCCTGGCTGGATGTTAAACTGGGCCGCTCTTCTGCAGGACCTCCACAAAAAGTACTCCTACATCCGGAAGACCAGGCCCGATGGCAACTGCTTCTACCGAGCATTTGGATTCTCCCACTTGGAGGCACTCCTGGATGACAGCAAGGAGCTGCAGCGGTGAGGAAGGTGCCGGGGGCTCCAGGCCCCTCTTGCTGAACAGGATCCAGGCTTAGGCCAGCCATCACTGGGTTGTTTGGGATTTCCTTCTTGGTGGGTGGTCTTGTCTAGGCAGGACTGGGCTGGTTAGGCCTTTGCTTTGCTGGCTGAGAAGCCAATGCTGGCCTCCCATCCCTTCCCAACACAGGTTCAAGGCTGTGTCTGCCAAGAGTAAAGAGGACCTGGTGTCCCAGGGCTTCACTGAGTTCACAATCGAGGACTTCCACAACACGGTGAGCCTAGCTGTCTCAGGCTGGGCCGGCAGGGAGGGTGGCTCTAGAGGCTGTGGTAAGGGTGGCCTCTCCTCACTCATTTTTCCTCATCTTAACCTTTGTCCCTGGGTGGGGCAGTTCATGGACCTTATCGAGCAGGTGGAGAAGCAGACCTCGGTAGCTGACCTGCTGGCCTCCTTCAATGACCAGAGCACCTCAGACTATCTTGTGGTCTACCTGCGGCTGCTCACCTCAGGCTACCTGCAGCGGGAAAGCAAGTTCTTCGAGCACTTCATTGAGGGTGGCCGGACTGTTAAGGAGTTCTGCCAGCAGGTGCCGCCTCCTCTTCAACTCTGCCCTGGGACCCTCCTTTTCTCTTTTGTTTAAGGGTGGGGCATGCCAGGGTGAGGTGTGGGACCTCAGGGGGAGGGGTTTTGGGACAGGCCTGACCTGCCCCTTTGCCACAGGAGGTGGAACCCATGTGCAAGGAGAGCGACCATATCCACATCATCGCTCTGGCCCAGGCCCTCAGCGTGTCCATCCAAGTAGAGTACATGGACCGTGGTGAGGGTGGCACCACCAACCCACACGTCTTCCCCGAGGGCTCCGAGCCCAAGGTCTACCTTCTCTACCGGCCTGGACACTACGATATCCTCTACAAATAGGGCCGGCTGGCCTGCTGCGCCATGCCTGCCTCCCCCTACCAGGCGCTAAACATGTACAGAGGGTTTTTGGTTTGGTTTCTTTTTCTTTTTTTTTTTTTTTTTTTTTTTTTTTGGTTGTAAATGGTCATATTTTCACTCCTCCCTCATCCTGTCACACACCTTCCATGTTTTATTAAAGGGGATGCTGGTGGTGAGCCCGAGTGTGCGTTTCCCTGCTCTGCTGCTCTGCCCTACCTGCCTGCTGGCTGCTGTGTGCCTGGCTGTCCCTTCCTCCAGGGTGGATCCCCTACCTTTCTACCTATCTACCCCCAAGCATTTCTGCCAAGAGAAGTTTGAGGAGGCTAGGCCTCCAGGTTCCTTGGAGTTCTGCTTTCTACCCACCCTAAGGCCTGTCCCCTTTTCTCCTTGACTCTCCAGGGGTTTTCATGGGAACTTTTGAAGTTCCTTGGGAACTTGGCTGGAGGTCTCTGGTCACCCATACTCTAAGCTGCCCCTTAGACTAGTTATAGATTTGCAGTTCTGGCCAGGGCCCTCAGGCCACAGCTTTCTGCCCACCTCCAGGGGTCTGCATGATTGAGGAGTCTTGAGATGAGAGGTTATGGAAGGAGGCTGACCCAGGTAGGTGGAGGAGCTATACATCCTCAGTGGGCCCCAGGAAGAGCTGGCCTGGTGTGGGAGGAACATAAGGCCTCATGTCTAGGCAAGGCTTGCCTGTTAACTGTTCCCCAGAGTCCCCTGCCTGTGCTTGCTCTGCACCCTCTTGCTTGAGCCATATCTGCATTACCTGCCTCTTTGCTTTCTCCTCCCACCCAGCACATGTGGGGTCTCAGCCCAGGCTGTGAGCTCCTTGGGGGCAGGCCCTCAATAAATGTGAAGTGCTGCCGCCGCCGCCTCTACTGTCTGGCCAATGCCTCACTCACCCACCTGGCTCACCCAGGGCTCTTGTAGCCCTTTTGAAGCAAAAACAGTGCCCAAGACACCACTCCTACCAAGGGATACCTTCCCCCTGGGCCCCAGTCAGACCCAGACCCCAGCACTCAGACAAGTGAGGCTGAATCAGACAGCTTTATTAAGAGGCTTCTGAAAGAGAGGACAGGATACGCCGAGGGGAAGGACAACCCCGCGCTGGTCAGGCTGGAACAAGCAGTTGGCTTCCGAGACCTCTCTTAGAGTTGGGAGCGAGGTCCCACAGGCCCAGGTGGGTCTGAGGGTAGAGCAGATAGGTCAGAGGGAGTTGAGGACTTCCGAAAGCACCAGGGCCCCCTCCCTAGCTTCACCACCCCACTGCACAGAGGTGGGCAACAGCAGGTTGAGCGGGTGTTACAGGCCAGGTTAGTGTAGGGCAGCCACTCCACACGGGGCCAGGCCCTGCTTACCAGTCCCATTCAGGGTGGGCTTCAGGAGCCTCAGGCTGGAAGGCAGAGGACAGTGAGAGCCGCCCCAGGGCCATGGGGGAGGGGGAGGCTGACCTGGGGGGCTGGGGGCTGCTGGAAGGAAACAAGGGCACATACCTACTGGGAAGTAATGGGGCAGGCGCTCTCGGTAAATGCCCTCGTCCTTCTCGAGGAACACACAGACGATAAGCCGATCCACCTGTGCCAGGGACTGCTCAGCCTGGGCAGGGCCTCAGCTGGCCCCTCAGTCCTAGTACTGTGTGCTCCCTAAACCCACCTACCCTGACAGGGTCTCAACTGCCTACTATGGGGGTACTGTCTGCAGGGGTTTGAGAATTAACAGTGCCCACCCATAACATAAAACATTCATGTGTCAAGATCGCCCCTTCCTGTTGATGTCCCACAGAAGGAGTGAACCTGTGGAGGGCAGGTACCTACTGGCCACACCGGTCCAGAACTAAGTGCCCCTGCTCCTGCCTCGCTGCCAACCATTCTCTCACCTTGTCCTTGTGCTGCTCCAGCCACTCCCGCAGCGCAGCCAGCACTACCTCAGCTGCCGCCTCATTGGGGTACCCTGAGGGTGGGGTCTGGTGAGTCCAGATCTGGCCCTCCCCTGCCCACCTCGGTGAGTAGGGCCCTCACTGCCCACACTAGGCTTTGACAAATCAGACTCACCAAACACGCCTGTGGAGATGCATGGGAAAGCCTGGGGGAGGGAGGGCGAGGCAACATGGGGACTTGGTCACTAGGCGCCTCCCCAGCAACCGTCCACCACACACACACACATCAGGCGACTCTTACCACCGAGCGCAGCCGGTGCTCCAGTAACAGGTCCAGGCTGCTCAAGTAGCAGCTGCGCAGCTCGGCCGCCTGGCTGGCACTGGGTTGGCCCACAGCGATGGGCCCCACTGTGTGGATGACGTCTAGGGTAGGGTGAACTTCAGTCAGACAGCCTAGGTTTTCCCTGCCCTCTTAGCAGGACCCCACCCTTGTGGTACATGCTTATGCCTGACCATCTGCATGCCACTGTTAAGTGGCGGAAGACTAACCCAGTCCCCTCACTCTTCTGCCCACTGCAGCTCCAGCCGCTTTCCACCTGCTCTCTGGGTATCAGAGGGCCCAGGCCCTTACACTTAAAACTTAAGGCGCACTTAGTTGGGCAGTGGTGGCGAACGCCTTTAATCCCAGCACTCTGAGGCAGAGTCAGGCGGATCTCAGTGAGTTCGAGGTCAGCCTGGTCTACAGAGTGAGTTCCAGGACAGCCAGAGATACAGAGAAACCCTGTCTCAAAAAACTTAAAAAAAAAAAAAAAAGAAAGAAAGAAAAGAAAAGACACACTCACACTTGGCCGGCAGCCTGTAGCCGCAGGTGATCTTGGCTTTGCCGGTCTCGCAGTTCTGCAGGGTGCGGCACTCATCTGTGAGCAGGGGTCCTGCAGCCCGGTGGATGCAACCGTCCACTGCAGGGAACCGAGAAAATTGAGCAGTTGGGTTTCTCTCATCTCTGACGGATCAGGCATGACACCCCAATCCCAAGAAACTCCAAGGCTATCTATTCCTTGGCCCACCCGTCATGACAATGTTCTCCAAGGTCTCTGGCTGCTCTTGTTACCCCATTCCCATCTAGGGAAACAGATTCTAAGGAGCAGCAGCCGGTCCTGGAGCGAAAAGGCACGGGGTGACCGGCAGGGGGAGCGCCTGCCTCACCCTCTTGATTGTCCAGAAAGCGCCCTCCTGAGGTCACCTGTCATCTTGGATATAAGAATCAGGTGGGATCCGGAATCCCACCTTTTGACAAGGTCTGCCAAACTTTGGGCCTCATTTAATCCCATCTGAGGAACCGAGGCCACCTTGTTCCAAATGGCAGATCCAGTCCGGGGCCTGAGCCTGGCTTTTCCAGCTCCTTCCCATTGGACCAGGCCTCGCAGGTGTCCCTACAGACTCTCAAGTCTGTGAGGCAACTAGTATCTTGCTTAACTGAAGCCAGGCTTGGGCTTGTTTACCCAAGAGAAGCTCTTGGGGCTCCCTGTAACCCAGGGGACCCAGGCCCAGATAAACAACTCTCAATGCTTCGAGATCCCAGAGACAGCAGAGGCCCAGAGGCAACTCTTCTACTGACTCAGCCAGGCACCATATAGCTTTGCCCAAGCACACTGGGGCAAGAACTGGTTTGCCCCTGCCTGCTATAAATTTTCTCCTGCTTTACCATCATCTCAACTGCAAAATGGGGACAGTGGCCCCTGAGATGGCAGGGCTGATGAAACCCAGGCTTACTCCCAAGGAGCTCTGCTGCCTGGTGCCTGGCTACACTGGCATGAGGCAAAAAACCATTCTGGCTCCATTTTTACAGATTCCTAACATGAGACCCTTGCTCCTTCCTGCATCCCTCCAACTTCTTGGTACAGATCTGGGGACACCAAATGAACACCACCCTCTTCTGCTGTTTTCTCTCAGGGCCCTAAGGAGCCAATTAAACCTAATTTTCAGCTTTCCTCAGAGCTGGCACTGGGTGGTTTTCCTCGGGTTGGGGGAGCCTGGGAGTGGCCAGGACAGCGCCTTTCAGCCCCTTGCCCTCCTCTGCAGAGCCTGAGCTGAGAGTCCCTGCCCCAGAAGCCTGTGTGCAGCCTGGAGTTCACAGGCATCACACAATGTATCTGTTCTGGGTGGGATGCCACAGAGGACCCAGCACAGTGCAGGACAGCAGCAAAGGGGAGCTGAGCGGTCTGGGTGATCCTGGCCACACCACTCTACTCTGGTTCTAATAGTGCCTGCCTCATAGGATGTTGGAAAAATCAATTTTGGGGGGTGGGGTAGTGCTGGATATGGAGCCCAGGGCACACAAGCCACTGCTGAGCTACACCTCAGCATTAAGTAAGTTGACGGTTTTTCTTTTTCCTATTTCTTTTTGGGGGGGGGGGCGGTTCAGAAACAGGGTTTCTCTTTGTAGCCCTAGATGTCCTGGAACTCACTCTGTCTACCAGGTTGGCCTCGAACTCAGAGATCCAGCTTCTTATGCCTCCTGGTGCTGGGATTAAAGGCGTTCACCACCACCACCTGGCTCTGTTTCATCTTTTATTTGTTGTGCTTTGTTATTTCTTTCCCCACATTACATTATGGAGCTGAAGCTGCCCTCAGCTTTGCTGGGTGCTGAGGATGACCTTTAACTCCTGACCTTCCTGCCTCCACTCTGGGTGCTGAGATTGGAGGAGCAGACTGCTATGCCAGGCTCTTCTTGATATTCTTTTTAGATTTATTTATTTTGCTTTATGTGTATAAATGTTTTGCCTACATGCATGTATGTTCACTGTTTGCTGATGAATCCCCCTGGAGCTGGGATTATAGATAGTTATGAGACACCATGTGGATTCTGGGAACTGAACCTGTGTTCTTGACCCCCTGAAGTCAGGCTTTTTTTTGTTGTTGTTGTTGTTGAGACAGGGTTTCTATGTAATTGCCCTGGCTGTCCTGGAACTGGCTCTATAGACCAGGCTGGCCTTGAACTCACAAAGACCCACCTTTGTGTGCCACCACACCAATAATTCTTGTTACTTAGTTAAACTGTGTTGGACTTGAGCAGAAACAAAGTGACTTGGCCCTTATTATGATATGACAGCATCAGGCTCACAGCACACACGGGGTCCCCAGAGTCTGAGTGAGCACAGGGATCTGTACAGATAGTACTGCTGGATCCTATAGGCCCTCCCTGTCAGTCTCACCCTCCTGGCACCCCACTATCTGCTACTTCAGTGTGAAGCCTCCTGCAGGTGACCTTAATTGGCTATAGGTCACTGGAAGCACTGCTTGGGAGCGCTGTGTTTTAGCGACTTTACAACTCCTGCTGGGACAGGTTGGTAGTCTGGCCTTGGGGGCTGACTTGGGAGTTTGAGGGTACGGGGGACTGGCACAGGAGCCGCCTACCAGCTGTTAGGGCTTGGACCACGTGACTGTGACACTGAGTGCCCAAGGATAAGGGTTCTCCTAAAGTAAAGATGAGGGACAGACCCTGACCACATCTGTGTTGTTTCCCCTAAACAGACTGGTCCCGGACTTGAAGTCTGGGCTACCTGGTCCCTCCCACCCACACCATCCTCCCACCCACATGTCAGCCTTCTTGACGGCCCACAGTGGTTTGCTCTTCACCTGGGCAGAGGGTGGTGGCTTGTGTCTTTAATCCCAACTCTTGGGAAGGAGAGGCCAGTTAGAATAATGATAGAATTCTGTCTCAACAGACAAATATCAACAACAAACACCTAGGCTGATAGCTCAGTCCCCAGGTCAGCAGACAGCCTGGGTCTTCCCTGGTCATTCTCCTGTGTCCACTTCCTGCCTACTAGGTCCAAGATGAATATTCCTCCGTTGTGGTGGAGCCAGTCTGCCTCCCTTCCTCCCCACTGGACCTCCTTGCAGTAAGCACCATGGGGTGTTGAACCAGTCCCAGTGGTTGTCTTATTGGAGTCTCACCCCCTTCCCCGCTCAGGAGGTGCTACCAACCCCTTCTTATAGAAGAAACTGAGGCATGAATAGCAAAACCCGACTCAGGTCACACACTGGACACTGAAGGTTCAGGGGCTGTCCTGGACCACAACGTAGCTGCCTTTGGCACCCCTCAACCCCCTACCCTTGGTGGGCAAGCCAGTGTTTGCCTGCTTCTCCCAAACCCTTTCTGTCATCTTTTGTCTCCCTGCCTCTTCCTGTCTCCACCCCGGCAGTGTGGCACCTATCCTCTCCCTGAATCAACACATCCCCCAGCAGAGCTGCCTTGGGGACCCTCATCTCTCTGGACTGCTCAGCTCACCCACTAAGGCTTTCTTAGGGACACCAGCTGTTTCCAGCCTGTCCACTCTGAGCTCTCCTGTTCTAGACCCTCCCTCTGCTGCTGCCCTCTCTAAACTGCACCTCAGCCCCTACCCCTTCTGTCTAGTCAGGTCCCCAAAGCCCATCCTCTGGGTAAAAATATGGACAGACCCCTTACCCTAACTTCAGCTTGGGACCTTCAGAAGATACCTCCCTCCCTGTTCCCACACAATTCTCTCCAGCAAGGACGGGGAGCAGAGCAGGGCCGGTAGGAGCTGTCTCATGCCAGGGGCAGGGGCTGGAGAAGGAAGGACAGACAGGTCAGGGGCTAAAGCCTGACCAAGGCAGGCTCCAGTGGGACCACTCCAGTATGGCACTGAGGACTGTGGGCTGCTATTTAGGGTGCTGTAATATTCATGAAGGGGAGATTAGATATTTAAATTTATTCAGCAATAAATGTGTCTCAGTGGGGGAGCATTCCTCATGCTAAACAAACAAGTGAGCAGGGGCTAATTAAATATTTACAGGAACAAGAGGAGCCAGTGGCCTAGGGGACATAGAGGGCAGCTATGCCCCTGCCAAAGGGTCACATAGTCCCATTCCCTTCTGCCACTCTGGAGCTGGCCCCTTCACATTCTCTTCCGGGATTTCTCTTTCCAGAAATTGAAACCAAAGGTTTCTGATAGCTTTGGGCTAGTTATTCAACCTCTCTGAATCTCAGAGCCTAGGTGTCCAAAGACTTGTAGGAACATTGACTCAAGCTGGGGGTAACCAGCAGGTGGGCAACCAAAAACCAGAGGAGTCAACAACTTTCCAAGGTGTCCGGGCTGGAAGTGGAGCAGAAACCAAGATCCCTATGACTAGGCTCTGTTGTCAAAGAAGTGGAGGTAAAGGTTCAGAAAGGCGTAATCCACTTTTTCAGAGTCACAGAGCAAGAGAGGATTCTGGGAGCTCTCACCTCTGCCCTGCCCTGCCCATCCTGGGCTCCTATGGACTCCCCATCAGAAGGGGAGAAGGGAGAGCCTGGAAGGGGGGGCCCAGTTTGTAGTGACAGTCAATCCAGCCTAAGAGACACAAGCAAGGACTTTTCCAAAGCCAAGTCCCCCTTCCCTGGCTTTTCCACTGTGTTTCCAGGGTACAGTCTCCTCTCTGTGCCTCAGTTTCCTCAGCTGTCAGCACAACTCTCCTTGCTTGCTGTGGGAGGAGGCAGCACCTTTCTTTGTTTATCACACTGTCAGGTAGGTGGCCCAGGTTCTGCTGGACCTCAAGAGCAGAGGCCTCCTTCCCAAGACAGTACCTTCTGCCTAGATCAGGCCTTTGGGGCAGCAGCTCTAGCCTAGACAGGAACTGTGGAGGGGTGGGGCCCTCTGTCCAAGAAGGCACAGGGGACCTATCCCCATCTGGACATCCAATCCTGCTTGGGCTCTGGCCTGGGGACAGCTCACAGCAGACACACCTTGGTGCAGCATAGATCCTGTGTGCTGATGGTTTCCCACTACCTTCTCAGGAGGAAAGCCTGGCTGAGCAGATGCAGAGCCCAGTCTGCAAGGATTCTAAGGCAGCTTCCTGAGCTGCTGACCTTTGGGTTCCTATCCCCAAGAGGGCTATGGAGCTCACTGGGGCCTTGAACCCTTCTCTCCTGGCTTGCCCCCACACTTCCTCCTTCCTTCTGGATAGACCTTGGGGACCGAGACCCTGATGTTGCCCAGTCAGAACCCATAGTGCCTCAGCTTGTCCTGTCTGGTCCTTCATGCTGCAGACAGCTCCACACCAATCTGAGCTCCAGAAGAGGCGTGGTGGGCCCAGGGAAGGACACAGAGCCCAGCCTCTTGAGAGTGCACCCTAGGCGGGTGGGCGCCCTGGGGAGAAGACGGATGGACAACATCACTGCGATGTGATCGGAAATTCATTACGGGGTGAGATCAGCTCCTTAAATGGGGATTTGAAAACATTAGGGCTTCATTATGTACACAACCACGGTGCTTCATTCATCATGCAAAATCACTCGCGTTATTAAAGCTTTGTGGCAGCCGTGTGCAGGGCCTGGTGGCATCTTGCCTGTTGGGGGCAGGGCATGAGAGCAGTGGCCATGTGGCCGGGGCCAGAGTTGCTGAAGGACTGATTCCCACACTCTCAGGAATCAGGAAAGGCCAGCTGCTAGGTAGAAAGTCTCAGTTTCCCCAACTGCAAAATGGCCTCGTTGCAGAGGGTGGCCTCTGGTCTCAGGAGGAGCTTCCAGATAACCTATGAACACCCAGAATGCTTGGCTTCCTAGGGCACTGTCCTCCCAATGATGGTCAGGACGGAGCAGCCGGTAACCCAGGGCCTCTGCTTGGTTAAGGAAGGACCTGCCACACTCTGCTCACCAAACCTCTGTGGCTCCTGCCAGTCGACAACATGAAAACTCTGACAGAGCAAGTCAGGACTCTGGGCCCGGAAAGCTACATATTGTGCGCCATTATAAACATGGAATAGGGCTGCCATGGGCCAGTCTTGTGTGTCACAGTGCCAGGGAAGAGACAGCAGTGCTGACTCAAGAAGGTGGAACAGGACAGGAGGTGGGAAGGGGTGGGAACATGCCCGCTGGGTGATCTAAAATGTCCCTGGAGCATGGGACACTGTAGAGGAGCCCTGGGTAGTAGAATCTACTGGAAGGGACTAAAGAGGAGAGCCGCAGTTCATAAACCCAGGGCAGGAGTGCAGGACTGCAGTCGGGGGGGCAGAAACTGTGGCTAAGGTGTGTAGGGATCACCCTAACATGGTGATGGTGCGCCTATCTGAGCGAGCCCAACACTCTACATAGCATCCTAGCTGCTTTTGCTGTTCTTCTTGCGACTTCTCAGTGCCGAGGCTGTGCCCTGCTCCTGCAGACAGCCCCAGGCTCAGCCCCCTGTGTCTACCAAGCTTCTAGGCTCTTGGGAGCCCTCAGGCTAGCTGCTGCTTCTGAGTCCTGCAGGTGGCCAAAGAGGGGCAGGACCTCGCACACCCTGGCTGCCAGAACTCCCAGGGCAGCCCACAGGCTATGAAGGTCACATTATCCACGGAGTCAGGCCACCATTCATCAGGGCAGCAGCTTTCCCAGAGGCCGTGGAAGCCATCACAGGTAGGCAGCAGTGATGGCAGCTAGCAGCTCGGAAAGAATTTAGAGGAAGGCCACTCTGGGGTCGGATGCTCAGAGGCCTTGCTAATCTCTGCAGGGACAAAGGAGAGTAAGGAGGCAGGTGAGAGGAAGAGCGAGCTGGGAAAAGAGCGGTAGAAAGGATGGTGAGCAAGACAGAGGTCAGAAGGAGACAGAGCTCCAAAAAGAAAGAGAGGAGCCGCTGAGAAGAGGGTGCCGCCAAGGGCTGGGTACTGTGTGAGTGAACACAAGTACCAGGTGTGGATGAGAGCACATCAGGCCATTGACAAGTCTGCACCCAGCATGTGCTGTCCACCTGGTGCCTGCTCCTTAAGTGGTCTGATGGTGTGCACAGGGCAAACAGAGCTTTTGTTGTTGCTGCTGTTGGAGACAGGGTTTCTCTGTATGACAGCCCTAGCTGTCCTGGAACTAGCCCTGTAGACTCACATAGATCCACTCGTCTCTGCCTCCGGAGTGCCGGGATTAAAGGCGTGCGCTGCCACCACCGCCTGGCGGCAAACAGATTATCTTGAATAATCAAGGGCAACAGAATACCAAGCACGGCTGAAAACAGTGCTGACATAGGCAGCCCCTCTAACCCTAGACGGGGGGGGGGGGGAATGTGCCCACCAGCAGAGACCACACTCCGGTAGGAAGTCAGGGCAGAGGAGCAGCAGCAGGGGATGGCTGTAAGGGATGCTCCACCATCCTGGACTCTCCCGGCATGTGGTGCTGTGATCTGACTGGACCACGCAGTGCAGGTGGCTTGAGCGCTGAAGATGGACAGATGGGTAGAAGCCCCTGGTTCCTGCAGTTTTGTGTGGAAGGCCCAGCACGGAGTGGAGGGCAAGGGGCAAGGGCTTTCACCTCCCTCCTACTCTGTCTTGCCCTCCTGCCTGGGACCTGCCTGACCCCAAGCATTGGCTCCTAAAGCTGGCCCTTAGGGGCGCTGGCTGACTGAGGGCAGAGATGGCGGCTATGCCGGCAGAGGAGGCGGCCCTGAATTAATCTGTCACTAAGACTTGGCCATGGCAGGCACAGTCATGATTTAGATGAATAATTGAAACGCTCTGATACATTTATTATCCCTTTAGTGCAAAAGTGGCAGAGAAAGACGAGGGGTAATTGAAAAAGAACGCACAAATCTCCCCGAGAAAGCTGGCTCCTCATCGCCAAGCAAACATCTCAGAGCTAATAAACAGTTGGGGCACTTGGGCCTTGTTGATCCCCATCCTGATTTAGGACCCGCCTCCCTCCTTACCATACAATAGGAGAGTGTTTGAGACATTCTTTATTGAGCCAATAACTGGCTTTCCACAGGGCCCTGGAGAAGAGTGGGTCTGGTGGTCACCAGCTTCTCCAGGAGACTAGCACTGCCCTAGGCCACGGGGTCATCTTCCCTGGCCCCTCTCCATCCTGCTAGCCTGCCAAACTCCTGTTCAACCTCCAAGGCCCAAATCCAGCAACCCTGGCTTGAGAAGCCTACTTCTAAATTGAATCACTTGATGTCAGAGCAAAGTCCCGAGTCCCAGCAGTCAATGGGTACCCACAGATCTACTGTCTGTCCCTCAGCCCTGGGGCAGACACATACACACGTGGAGAGCCGAGTGTCTGCAGAAGCCACCGTGAGTGTCCTGGGCCCTGACCCTCACAGGGAAGACATTCTGGTGGCAGAGGGAGTAGAACACAGCAAGGTACAGACATGTTCCCAGGGCCCAGAGCTAGGGACAAAAGTCGTGCGGCAGGATGCTTGGCAGGGTGTCTCCTGGCCGGTGGCTGATCCTGAACTTCAGGCCTCCACGGGAGGTTCTAGAGTGTTCCTGGGGTCAGGGCTCATGATGGTGTAACGAATGTATTGTACTTGAAGGAGAGGGGGCATGTCCTGGTACCTGGCTCAGTCCATTTCAACTTCAGATGCCAGGCCCCACCCCTCCTACTTACTCCCTCCGCAGCCCTGCACCTCCACCTGTTCCAAGCTTATTAGCAGAGTGACAGCCCCAGCTGCAGAGGCTCCATAAATCTTGGATGCGTTGTAATGAAAGGCTGTACTCCAGACCTGTTTCCTTCAGGGTCACTGCCCACCCATCTTCTCATCAGCGGGCCTCCCTGCACCCCTGAGGCTGAAAAGGAAGCCAGAGCACCCCACGGTCTAGGACCGGCACTAGGATGACACAAGCCATCCCTGTGCTCAGCCTGCTTCTGCAGGCTACCCTCGGGGAGAGTCTCTCCTTCACAGGGAAGGCTGCCCAGACAGACCCACATCCTGTGACTCTAGAATCAGAGCCAGGGTAGATGGCTATGAGCTGAGCAGGTAGTAAGGGTAGGCCCTGCTGAGGAAATGGCACTCAGCTAAAGGCTTGTGAGAGGGAAGAGAGCAGACACTTAGTATCCTCAGGAAAAGCACTCCCTGTGGGAGGAGCAGTCAGTACAGAGGTCCCCAAGGCAAGGGTGTACTGGTCCTGCCCAAAGCCAGGTAGGAGTGTGGCTCCTGCTTGGCAGGGAAGGGAGTCTGAGAGGTGGCTGGGGCCATAGTTGCGATTCTGGAGGAGGTGAGGATTGTGAGCAGGACAAGTGTGACGAGCTGACAGGTTCTCATCTTTTACCTTCCCCAGGGGGACTGCCAAAACTCCAGCTTCCCCAAGGCTTCCCACACTCCTGTGTCTTCCCCGGCCTCCTGGCTGGAATCTGAAGCATCTGATCAGTTGAGGTTCCTCAATGCCCTCTGTCTTTCATCTTTAGATCTTGATCTGTCTGTTTCCTCCACCCATCTCTCCTGACCAGTGTAGGCCCTATCTTCCTTCCTAAAATCCCTCTGATGCCCAAGCTAAGCAGGTGTTTCCAGCTGACCTTGATGTGTCTAGGACACCCCCCCACTACCCTGTCATGGCTGGCACTCTCCTATACTTGGAGCTTAGATGGGCAGACATCGGGCCCGATTCCCAGGCAAGATCTGTTGGAGTCCAGTTCACAGTCCTGTCGGCCATAGGTGCTGAGTACTGGATGGTGAGCAAACGGGTGCGGGATGGGTGCTGTGGGTGGGACACTGTAGATGGGGCATGGTGTCACCAACCATGGAGGACACTGGTCCTCTCAAAGGGCAGACTTGGGAAGAGGTCCCCAAAATCCTACCCATGGGCACTCAGTCGCCATCCTGGGAAGCAGTGACCTCCACCGGGACAGCTGGAGGAGAGTCGGGAGGGAGGAAAAGCATCTCCAGCCACAAACAGCCCCCTGCATCCTGGCTGGTCACCGACAGCTCTTAGCGCTGTGCTTATTTATTCCCGACCTTCGCTGCCCCTTTTATTTTTCCCCCCTTTTAAAACCTGGCCTGGGCCCCGCCACTGCTGCCGTAAACACGGCCCCCGGGATTTATCCGACGGCGCATTAACCCCTGGCCCCTGGCTCACCAATCATCCTGCCGCTGTACAGACAGCGGCTGCCCAGCAGCTGGGGGCTGAGGTGCTGGTGGGTGGTGGGAGACTAGTTGAGGCAGATGTGGGGCCACCGGGGTGCCCCTCTAGAGGCACCTGCTGCATTGGCCTGCATACCTGATGGGTCGGTCACCCTGTTCTCCGCTAGAGCGGCTTCAGCGTCATGATGAATGTTACAACAGCACACAGGGGTGTCTTCTGCATCCCCTGTCACTCACCCATTCCCCACCTGGTGTTTCAAAGCTTGCCCTGTGCAGGCCTGAGATACTGCCTGGCAGGGATACCTGGGAGTTTTCAGTACAGAAATGGGTAATTTGCAGAGATAATAATTTTACCCTTGAGAGTGGAGAAACTGAGGACAATTAGCAAGGAGCTTCCAAAGGCCAAGCTGGTGTCAGGCAGAACGAGACTTTGTCTACCATCCCACAGCCCCCCATTTACAAGCCAGGAGGCTTGAGTTCAGATGGTGGTCCCCAGCTTTGTCAGTGGGCACACCAGGGGCCCTGACTGAAACAGCAGAGTCCCGAAGGATGAAACAGGAGACACGTTCCCCACCCCCACCCTTGTCCCAGACTCAGGTCTGTGTACTTACCCCCTCCACCTCCGAGCAGGGAGTTGTTGGCTGCAAGACAGAGAGAGACAAAAGCAAGTAAGTATGGGAGGGCTTGAGGAAGGGCCTGTTTGGGGCAGAGGGACAATCAGGATGGTGGGTCCTGAGACTCTGGACATAGGGGTTCCAGCCCTTTGGGCAAGAGCCAATGATGGGAGTTTGGGGAGTTCCTAAAAAACCTGGGCTTGTAGGAGGACCAGGAAGTGGGGGCACAGAAAGGTCACCAAGGCCTCCTGATGACCCAGAAGTAGCAGTACACAGGGTTAAGACATGCATCTTCAGGTCAGAGGACAGCTAGTACGAGTCACTTCTCTCTTTGCAGTGTGGATCCCAGGATCCAGTTCAAGTTGTCAGGCTTAACAGTAAATGTCTTTACTCACTGAGCTATCTTGATGCCTCACCCCTTAAAGACCATTCCCTGTATTTCAGACAGGCTTCAGCTTTCACTATGTAGCAAAGGATGGTTTGTGGTTGGGATCGTCCTGCTTCCACCTGCCATGCCGGGGTGCCCTGTGTCCTGCTGTGCCGGCCGGGGTGCACTGTGACCTGCCATGCTGGGGTGCCCTGTGTCCTGCCGTGCTGGCCAGGGTGCCCTGTGTCCTGCCATGCCGGCCGGGGTGCCCTGTGTCCTGCCATGCCGGCCGGGGTGCCCTATGTCCTGCCATTCCTGCCGAGGTGCCCTGTGTTCTGCCTGTTCTCTTTTGCCCCACACTGTTTCCAAGGCCCAGCAGTGCCCAGCCCTCAGCACAGGTATGCGGAGGACAGGTATGTTGTGGAATATTATTTTAATGTGGCAAAGGCGTGCTACATTTGTTTCACTTGCCTGCCTGAGGACCCTGATTGGTCTATTAAAAGCTGGATGGCAGGTCTATTAAAAGCTGAGTGTTAGGAGAGAGGATTGATGGAGCAGGCAGACAAAATAAACAGGAGAACTCCAGGCTCAAAAAGGAGGAGGAGGAGGAACAAGGGACACACCCAGGGCAAGACACCAACCAAATGACAGCTAGACACAGAGAAGCAGTGAACGTAAGATCTACAGAAATAAGAAGGTAAAAAGTCCAGAGGCAAGGTAAATAAAGAGAAACAGGTTAATTTAAGTTAAAAGAGCTAGCCAGAAACATGCTTAAGACAGGCAAAGCATTCAAAACTAGCCTCTGTGTCATGACTTGGGAGCTGGTTGGTGGCCCAAAAGAAAAAGCCCGGTACACAGGACAGCATGGTCCTACCCTCATGATCCACAAGCTGCCTAGTAACACATATGGAAGCCATGAAGAAGGAACAGCACCTTTAACCCCAGTCCTGTGAGTCTGAGGCCAGCCTGATCTACACAGGGAGTTCTAGGACAGGGAGGACTATGTAGAGAGACTGACCCTGTCTCAAGAAACAAGAGGGCAGGGTTACATGCTGCTGGGGAGTTAGCAGGAGGCCAGCGGCTAAGGAGCACCTGAGAGAGGAGAGCCACAGCCATGCCGTGGGCCATGTCAGAAGCCTGAGGCCAGCCAGCACCTGGAGAGTGGTGACACCTGATTCCAGGCCTCAGTTTCCCATGTAAAATAGGAAGAACAGCCCAGCCCACAGGGCTGGGGTGAAGGTCACGAGAAAGGAGTCAGCTCTAGCCTTGCTATAGGAGGGTTCTCTGATAGCTACCTGTCCTGGAGGGGACCCCCTCAGGCAGAGAGCATGGGTCTGACTGCCATCATGGCTGCCACTTTCCATATAAGCCATACCCATCTTGCTTTTGCCCAGCTGGCTGCCACTGCTGTCTTACCATGTGGCTGGCGTATAGGTAAGGGAGATTGGCAGCCCCGCTGCCAGAATGCCAGGGCTGTGCCGGTCAGTGCCCCTTTGGCCACAAGGCCTGCGTCCATAAAGTCCCAGTGCCAACTAGACAAAGA
Source organism: Arvicola amphibius (assembly GCF_903992535.2). Taxonomy (NCBI): domain Eukaryota; kingdom Metazoa; phylum Chordata; class Mammalia; order Rodentia; family Cricetidae; genus Arvicola; species Arvicola amphibius. The sequence continues at coordinate 150,992,196 of NC_052047.1, read as the reverse complement.
GCTAGGGGAGGCCTCTGGTTGCTGCGCAGGAGACTTGGGGAGCAGGTGCCTGACTCCCTGGCTGGGCCTTCAGCTCCTTGCAGGGCTGAATCTTACCCCACCTTCCAGGGCTTTCTACTTTAGGGTTGGGGCCAGACTGTGGCCCAGGGCTTTGTGCAGAAACTATGGACGCTGTTAAGTGGTGTTGGGTAGCTCGCAGTGGCTGCTCTCCCAGACCTGACAGCTCTTCGCTTGGGGAATAATTAATTCCACAGCCTGAAAACCCAGGGCTGCAAGTTGCCACGTTACTTTCGAGATTAATACAAGCAGCTAATTAAGATGGAGAAGTGAGGCGCTGCCGGGCGCTCCTAGAACCAAGCGGGGACCATGGGGACGGCGAAGGAAGCAGCTGAGCATGGAGGTGAGGTAGCTGGAGACTGGAGAGCTAAGGGCAAGAGCTGAGGTCAGCCACCAAAGGGACCCAGGAGGAAGGGGCAGGGTGCAGAGGTCCCATTCTGGTTCCCAGAAGCCCTCCAGGTCACGGTTCGATGGAAGGAGCAGATCCTTAGCAAGAGACAGGCTGCCAATGTCCCAAAAGACCCCACTTAGCATCACAGCAGAGCCACCAGAGAGAGGCTCCTGCTCCCATTTTACAGAGAAGGAAACTGAGTTCATAGAGCAGAGAGAGAGACTGGGGCTGGGGCAGGGTGGGAGCTAGGGTTAGAGCTCGTTTCCAGGGCTCGTGTGTGCAGGAAGCCCTGAGTTAGATCTGCCCTGGATATACCCCATGTAGTAGCTGCTGCCTGTTCTCACTCTGAGAGGTGGAGATAGGAGGATCAGAAGGTCAAGGTCATCTGCTACAGAAGGCAACCCGGGCTACAGGAGACCTTGGCTCAAAAATAAATAAGAGCTAAATCTGGGTTTCTCTGAACTCTAAGGCAGGCCACCAAGAGGGGTGGTTATGTGACCTCTACCCCCCACCCCAGGTCATGCCTACTTTCTCAAAGTCAGAGGGGCACTCTGGAGGCTCCATTACCTCAGCCTCAATCGCTCCATGCCCAGCAGGCTTGGCTTCAAACGTGAGGGGTTGTGCCCTTGGTAGTCCTGTATGGGAACCAGCAGCCGAGCACGAGGCGCCTCAGGTGGGCCCAGGCCTGACTCCAGCCCCCTGAGTCCCTGGGGCAGGGCTGGCGGTTGTCGGAAGCTGCCCTCCACGGCCCTTCCCACCTCCCCCCATCACCTCTCTCTTAATTAACACCGGCTGCAAACAAGCTGGCTCCTGCTCAAAGAGGGCACAATGCCAAATGGGTTGGCAGGGAGCCTTGCTGGGGCAGGAGAGGAGGGGCGGGGACCTGGACTGGACGCAGTAGACCCCAGACAGAGAGAATGTCAACCCCACCTGCCTGGCACTCCAAACCCCCCATTCTGTATGGTCTTGTCCCTGGGGAGAGGCAAATGGGAAGAATGACTGATGTCTACCCAGCCAGGGTACAAGAGAGGAGTGGGCCTGTCCCAGGCCCAATGTTGAAAGGGTAGGTGAAGCCTGGGTACCTTCTTAGCCTGGGCAGAGGATCTGTGTTCAGCCGACCCACCCGTAAAAGTTTTTTTTTTTAATTTTATTTTATTTTTGGTTTGTTTCTGTTTATCTATTTGTATCACATAGTCCAGGCTGGCCACAAATTTACTATATAGTTAAAGATGACCTTTGGATCCTCTTGTCTAGAGTTCAGGAATTACGCTTAGAATATTCCATGCTAGAGGAGTAACCCAGGGCTTTGTGCATGTCAGGGAGCATTTTGCCAACTTGAATGACACCCTTAGACCTCTGTTTCTTAGATAAACGGGGTCTCACAATGCTGTCCAGTCTGCCAGAACTCTTGATCTCAGGCAATCCTGCTTCAGACACCCGACAGTTGGGAATATAGGCACATACCACAATATCCAACTTTTATTTTATTTATTTGTTTGATTATTTATTTTATGTAGCCCTGACTGCCCTGGAACTCACTCTGTAGTCCAGGCTGGCCTCAGACTCAGAGATCTGCCTGCCTCTCTTCCCAAGCCCTGGGATTATGGGTGTGCCACCACCCAGCCTAAGCATCCAGGGTCTTTGAAGTGCAGGAGGGGCTGCGGCTGGTCCCAGCTCTGGTGGCATGTAAACTCTGGCATAGAGGGTACAGTCCCAGGCCAGCATATACACGTTAGGTTGTGAGGACAAGCCTGGTCCTCTGCATGCCCTGGAGTGCCACTCATCAGCAACACAGCAGGTGAGGTGCACCCTCACCGCAGACAGGTGTGACTTCACCACACTCCACTGGACTTAACCAGCTGGCTTTCGGCCCTGTGACCGTGAAGTGCCCCCTTAGGTCACTCACTGCCAAGTCCTCCGACCACTGAAAGCTGAGATTTGGGGGTGCCTCACTCCAGGCCTCCCAGGTGTTCTCTGCCCTGCTTGCCACTCCTGCTGCCCCCCCCCCAGCTCATGTGCTCTGCCACCTCCCTTCTACCATCTCAGGCCGTGGCCCCTACTCTGTGCCATCCCTAGGGTGGCAGAATAGGGACTCCCCAGTTTGTGCCCAGCTCTTGACTTAGTTAAGTACTGGCAGGTGGCCACTGCCCAAGGAGAGGGAGAGGGCCAGCCCCCAGGGTTTGGCAAGTGCCACTAAAGATTACAGGCAAAGAGCCACCATGTCTAGCTTTAGGAAACGTTTTAAAAATGTTATAATAGGGCTGGAGAGATGGCTCAGTGGTTAAGAGCATTGCCTGCTCTTCCAAAGGTCCTGAGTTCAATTCCCAGCAACCACATGGTGGCTCACAACCATCTGTAATGAGGTCTGGTGCCCTCTTCTGGCCTGCAGGTATACACACAGACAATATTGTATACATAATAAGTAAATAAATATTTAAAAAAATGTTATAATATTAATATATTTCTGTAGAAAAGTCACATTTTAAAATTAAAAAAATATCTTAATGTTTTTATGTGTGGTGTATTTTGCTTGCGTTTTAACAAACAAAGCTTGCCTGAAGATCAGAGAAGCTGGGCAGCCAACCACTAGAGTTTTTTTGTTTTGTTTTGTTTTGTTTTTCGAGACAGGGTTTCTCTGTGGCTTTGGAGCCTGTCCTGGAACTAGCTCTTGTAGACCAGGCTGGCCTCGAACTCAGAGATCCGCCTGCCTCTGCCTCCCGAGTGCTGGGATTAAAGGCGTGCGCCACCACCGCCCGGCCTAGAGTTCTTACTGCTATGAAATCCTCAGACTGAATGGGGTATCCTGTCTCTACAAGTCCTCAGACTGAATGCCCTGAGCTCCTGTTTCCTCCTGCCCTATAGTCCCCTCTGGCCAGCCATATCACTCTTGTCTCCACCTCCTTAATGTTGGGATTAAAGGTGTGAGCCATTGGCAGCAGGCTCTGTTTCCCTTTGAGACTGGATCAATTCAGTGTAGCCCAGGGTGGCCTTGACCTCCCAGAGATCCGCTACCTTTGCCTTCTGAGTGCTGTGCTGGGATTAAAGGTGTGCACCACCTCTGCCTGGCCTCTGTGGCTAACTAGTGGCTGGGTCCACACTCTGATCCCTCAGGCAAGCTTTATTTGTTACAGCACAAACAAATATCACCACATTTATAGAAGGGAGGGGACCAAGGCACAGAGCCTACATGGCAGCTGTGAGCTGGGCTGGACCCGGTACACACAGCGCTCACCTCTCTGGGGAGACACTGCCACCATTTCCCAGAGGGGAGGCCCCTGAGTCACAGGGACAGTCTCTTCACAGTGTAAATAGAACCAATTCTCTTTCACTGCAGCTTAAATCCTTCCCAAGGCTGGGAGTATGACTCAGACAGAAGCCAGCTTGCCTTACAAGAGGGTCACAGGTTCCGTCCCCAGAACCACCAAAGAGAATAAAAAAAGCTACCCCCAAACTCTCACTCCATGAAACCTATTAGAAAGGAGCACCCTTCCTTTGCTCTCAGGATAATGGGCCCTAAGCAAGGCCTGGAGGCCAAGAACCCCATAAACACATGCCTCCCTGTCTTTCCCACTGTCAGCGGCTTCCTCTGCCATGCTCCAGGCTATGATGTCTAAGAGACCCACTCAGGTGCATTCCAGTGCCCACCCACCCGCTCCTCCAGGTAGGAGGAGCCTACTCTTCAGGTAGGAGGAGCCTACTCTTCAGGTAGGAGGAGCCTACTCTTCAGGTAGGCAGCTTTCTGAACACTGTCACTAGCTGTTGCCACGTCAACAGCTTCCAGCACAGAGCTCTGGTGCAGAGCAGGTGTCTAGGGACTTTTGTTTTTCAGCCTCGGAAACTGACTCTTGGGCGTCTTGCCTGCTAGCCAAGTGCTCTCCCACTGAACCATATCCCAGCTTGTTGTTGTTGTTTTGTTGTTGTTTTGTTTTGACAAGGTCTCACTGTGTCCTGTCTTCCAGGATGGTTTTGAACACACTCTGTATCCCAGGTGGCCAGGTACTTTTGATCCCCCTGCCTCAGCTTTTGAGTGCTGGGATTACAGGTGTGCCACCAGGCCTAACCTTAGTGATGAACGTTTAGAAACTACCCGCCCAAGTCACTCAGCTCACTATGTGGGTTGCATGTGGGCAAGACCTGGGTCTGCCCAACTCCCCAGGTGGGGTTCCCCATCTGCCAGCCCAGCAGGAAGCTTGTGAGTAGGGAATGGTGTTGCAGTAAGTGCCAGTCTGAGACCAGTGGCCAAGGGACCTTCTGGCTTTCCCTGACAGGGACTATGTCCTTCATGCCTGGGAGGAGGGGGGTGGCCCTCTGAGGGAGATGGGAGAGGGGGATGCAGAGAGGAGAGTCAGTTCCAAGTGACCCGAGGAAAGCGCTGAGCAGGTGCCTGGACCAGGAAGAGGCTGGCCAGGCAGGCACAGCGGTGACTTTGAAGCTGGCACAACCCCTGCACATGCCCCAGGAGGCTACTCCTGCACATGTCTGCCTCAGAGCCCGTACACCTTGTCCTGGCATCCTGGCTTCACCTGCCTGGAGCAGCTGGGGATCTGAGCACTGCTCCCCTCCAACCCTTAAGCCCTCACTGGTTCTATTTTCTCCTTCCTCCTGAGTGAGCCAGACCTTAGCTTTGGCAAAGACACTTTCTACCGCTACGGTGTGTCAAACACTGGGATGAGGGTGGACTCAGCAGGCACAAAGCTCACTATCTTCGGGATGACAGTCAAAGCTACAGAGGCATAAACTTGAAGCAGAATTAGTTAGCACCAGAGGTCTAGAAGGCAATCAGAGGGAAGGCAGAGGAGGGCTGGCAGGTTGTCTCTCACAGGTGGCTAGGACCGGCTGACTGAGGAAGCTGACCTGGAGAAGCACACAGCAGGCAAAGGTTGCACACAGGATGGTTGTGCAAAGGCCCAGAGGCAGAAGCCTAGCTTGGAGGTATAGCATAGAGCCAGTCCTGTGGCAGAAAGAAGGGGAGAGAAAGGGAAGGGACAGAAGGCCAGGGACCTTTGGAGCTGGCCAGCCTGAAAGTACGCCTCTGGGGGCTGTACTGTCAGGTAACAAGGCAATGCTGAGGTCAGTCTGCCCACAGGGGCTTGTCCCCTTCCCGAAGTGTCCCCCAGGCTTGTCAGGTACAAGGCTGCCACCTACTAGGAGGGCTCTGTGGAGGCTTTGTCCCACTGCCGCACAGACTGACAGCTGAGCCCACAGAGTTTAGGGGCAGGCTCTGTTCCAGGGAAGTCGCTGTTACCTCCCCCGCTCCCACAGGCCGGTGGTGGGGATCCATGTTCCGAGAGGCGAGTCCTTAAAACATGTTTTAGATTAGAAACACCCACAGATGGAATGAGATGTAAAAGGAGCTGAATTCTGAAGATGAAACAAGGGGCTTCAAAGGCTTCAAGCTGGGCGAGCAGTCACCGTGTTGAACAAGCTCTGTCCCCTCAGGCCAAGGTCACTGTCCTCCAAGGTGTGGCTACTGAGGTGGAAATCAAGGGTCAACTTGGGCCTGGCGGTGCACAAGCGCGGGGGGGGGGGGGGGGGGGGCTTGTGGGAGCACAGGGCTGCCACTTATTCATCAAATCCATGCCACCAAACCCATCCCCAACCAGCTGCCACGTGGGCTTTTGACAGCCACCCTAACACAGACAGATACACCCTTCTGCCCCATTTACAGGTGAGGAAATAGAAGTGACCTGCCCCCCAGGACAGAGCTCTAGTAGAAAGAGCCAGTGCCCTTGTCCTTTGCCAGAGCTGGTCTTAAAGCCCCCAGCTTATGCCCTGTGACCTGGGGCTGGTGGCTCATCCTCCTGGAACCTCCGTTTCTTTAATCTGGTCATGAGGGCCATTTAGTCAGGTCCTCATGGGCCTAGATGTTAAAGATACAACTGTCTGAATAAAACGCCTTCAGGTTCTGTGGCAGATGCCTGTAACTCAGCACTTTAGGAGACAGAGGCAGAAGATTCAGGAGTTCAAGACCAGCTCTGGCTATATCATGAAGCTAACCTGGGATACATGTAACCTTGACTTTAAAAGTTACTGTTAGCCAGGGGACCCGCCGAGGCCTTGGGCGACCCCCTGCCGCCCCTCATGGGGCCAGTCCTCCACCATCTCTTTATAAATGATAACACTAACCTCATGATGGGCCCCATTCTCGTGGCCCCATCTAACCCCATTCAGCTCTCAAAGGCCCCGCCTCCAAACACCATCAGTATGCGAATTTGGAACTTAGGGTTCTAACTCACAATCCTTTAGAGGACACACAGATATCATAGCACGGTTTCAGACAGGCACAGGAGTTGGGGAACTCGGTGACAGGGGTCATGTGAGAAGGCAAACAACAGAAGCTTCCACCTATTAAGGCTGGCTCACCAAGTCCCAGTTAGGGAGGGCTGTGTGGCCACGTTGGATATACAGCTCTATCTTAGAGATGGGGAAACTGAGGCTCAGATATGTGCCTGATCCGAGGTCACTAAGGTAGCGTGGTACCAAGTCTCAGAGGTTTGGCTTGGTTGTTCCGAGGGCTGAGCCCCTCACAACCTTATTCAAGGCCTGCCTCATACTGCCCAAATTTGAGCCTGCTCTTCTTTTTTTTTTTTTTTGGTTTTTCGAGACAGGGTTTCCCTGTAGTTTCTAGAGCCTGTCCTGGAACTAGCTCTTGTAGACCAGGCTGGCCTTGAACTCAGAGATCCGCCTGCCTCTGCCTCCCTAATGCTGGGATTAAAGGCGTGCGCCACCACCGCCCGGCTGAGCCCGCTCTTCTTGAATGAGGCTCTCGTCCTCACACCTTCACGACACCCCATTGCTTGTTCGCCACTATTGTCCTGTTTGGAGTCTCCATTCCTGTACCCCAGGATCCGTCCCATGCCAGTCCCTACAAAAGCTGCTTAGTCAGACGTTTAAAGATGGAAGTAGGTTAGCTGGCTGCTGTTCCTGCCTGCCTGGGCCTCCACCCTTTCCTGCCTGGGCTCCCTGGGCTTGGCCACTGCAGGGCTCCAGGAGCTCCTGAGGACCCCATGCTTGGCACCCAATCTACAGGCTGGATCTGGAGGCACATTTCACATTCTGGCTTTTTATTAGGGACAATATAAGCAGCAGGAGAGGTAAGTCACCCTCAGCCTCAGACCCAGCAGCGAAGGGACCTGTCAGGCAATAATACAACCAAAGAATAGTTACAAGCCTTGGCCAACAAGTCCTGTGCGTGGCTTCGGCCAGGTGTTTCCAGAGGCGTCTTCCCTTCCCCAGTCCTCAGGAACCCTGCATGGCGTCCTCTTATTTTTGCCACTTTAACACATGTGCTTATAAGGACTTCAGAGGTTAAGGGACTTGCCCAGGGTCATGAGACTGGGAAGCCAGTGACTGGGGTTCAATCCAGATGCTTGGCTTCTCCGGTGGGCTCCAGAAGGGCTGCAGACCCCTAGCTGCAGCAGGCTTCCCCTCCCCCAGGAGCCTCGGCAGCACTCTGGTCCTGCCATTAGCATATCCGAGAGCATCCCTGAAACCCAATTACCAGGAGATGGCTTGGGCCCCAGCCAGCCGGGTGTCGGCTCCAGCTCAGGAATCCAGATCTGCAGGAATGAGGGGCTGGGACCTAGGGCAGCCAGCTGGGGAGTGCAGGGAACCAGAGCAAGTGGGTGGGGGCGGTGCAAAGGCTGTGGCAGGCTACGGATCTCCGGATCTCCGGGTCCCCGTAAGGTGGTGTGGGGATCCCCAAGGCAGTATTGAGGCCTCTACTTAGTAACATCTGGGCAGGTCCTACCACAGCCAAAGTCAGGTGACCTCGGGCAGCTCTCTGCCCTCTCTGAGCTTCAGCATTCTTTTGAAAAGAGAAAACCTAGGCTTTTTTTTTTTTTTTTTTGTGGTGGTTGTTGTTGGTTTTGGTTCTTGAGACAGGGTCTCATGTAGCCCAGGCTGGCCTCAAACTAGCTGTGTAAATGTGGCCTGAACATATGCTAATTAAACACATGCTAGTGGCTGCATGGGGACGGTCCCCACTGTTAACTAGCTTTGAATTTGTTGTTGTCATTTTTATTTATTTGTTTGTTTTTGGGAGGTGGGGATAAAGGGTTTCTCTGTGTAGCCCCGACTGTCCTGGAACTCACTTTGTAGACCAGGCTGACCTTGAACTCATAGAGATCCTCCTGCCTCTGCCTCCAGAGTGCTGAGACTAAATACATGTGCCACCACTGCCCAGTTAAGGAATCATTATTTTCTCTTGTTTTGCTGTGTGTGCCCTGGAACTGGTGAGTATTTATCACTGTCCTGTATATAAACACTGACATTCTGGGTGGGCTTGCACTGTCAAGGGAGCTGCCCCTCCACACAACATCCACTCTCTACTCGGGCACATGGGTGGCCCAGCCTGGTCTCTTGCAGACATGGCAGGAGCATCTTTGCCCACCCTGTTTGTGTGCCAGCGTTTCTCCGGGCAGGCTGGCATCTTTAACTTCACTAGTTATTGCCAAATTGCTCTCCAAAGTGGTTGTTTGGATGATCGTTTTAAAATATAAATTAGATCATGTCACTTCCCTGCTTAAACCTCTCAAATAGCTTCCTATTACACTTAGAATAAAATCCATATTCTCCTCCATGAACGCTCGGCTGCACCCCATTCTCGCTCCCCCTAATTTCCTGTCTTCTTTTCTCTTCTTCAGATAGTCTGGCATGCTCATGCCCCAGGGCCTTTGCACGTACTGCTTCCACTGCCCCACTTCCTCTCAGTTCTTCTTTAACTGTCTCTGTCTTATCCATCAGGTCTCAGTGGAACTATCCTCGCCTGCAAGGGGCCTCCCCGACCACCCACTAAAATATCCTTTGCATATCCCTCTCCTCAGCCTGTTTATTTCCTTTGGAGATGATACAGTGGGTCCATAAAGCCCTTCCTTTCTCCTTTGCCTGGTGGGTTATTACCAGTGAGGCAGCCTATGGCAGCCTTTTTCATTTGTGGGTCTCAAAGGTTGAGATGGGGATGTGGGGTGTCACTCAGTGATGCAACATTAACCTAGAGGGCTTGAGACCACAGATGACATCCTCAACACTGCAAGATCAACCAAAAAAAAATCTTTAAAATTAAAAACAATATGTACTAATTAGCGAATGTGTGCTGGTGCAGGCTGAGGTCAGAGGGCATCTGGTGCCCTGCTCTGCCCTGCTCTGCCTTATTCCTTGATACAGCATCTCTCAGTAAATTGGAGGTGGCCAGCATCTTCTTCCTCCATCCTTCACAGTGTGCACAGGAGCGCATGCAGTCAATCTGCCTTTCCATGCGTTAGGGATTTGAACTCAGGTCCTTATACCCGCATAGGCAAGTGGTCTTGTACCTGTTGATTCATTCCCTCATTCTCAAGCAAAACTGCCCTTTGCAGACCAAGCAGGCCATGGCTTATCCACTCACAGACATTTCTTGGACCGTGTGTAGGGGGGAGGGGAGAGCTGAGGGGATGGGGTGGAGAATGAGGCCCTGGGTCTCAGGTGGGAGGAGCTTTGGAGAGAGTACTGTGATTGAGTTGAGGGTAGAGGAAGCAGCCAGGTCTACAGGTCTGACCGAGGTTCTTCCTCATGGCCATGGAGAGGCATGGGGAGGTGCTAGAGCTGGGAGCAAGCAGGAAGGCTGTGCTGAAGCTGTGTAAGGCAGAGCAGAAGAGAGCCATGGAAACGTAGGGTTAAAGCTGGAATGTGCCTCTGTACCCATCCAGTGCTGAGGCTCCCTGCACCTTGAGGTACCACAGGACTCTTGTGTCCCAGGCATAACCTTGGACTATTGTCCAAATGCCACCCATAAGCACAAAACTCTATAACTTGGGGGGGGGGGGTGGCAGATACTCTGAGGATGCTTCAACAACCTCCCAGGAACTCACTGCCCTGTGTAGCTGGGAAAGTGATCCCTAGAAGGAAAAGACAGGCAGTCACCCAGCTGAGTCCCCACTGCTATTGCTTCTGAAGCCAGGGAAGCATTAAAGACAGGAGAAAAGCAAGGACCACTTTCTGCAAGGGAAATTTAAGTTAGATAACAAGAAAGACTCCTCTGCCACCAGACACAGCTTGGTCGGGAACCTACCTCCTCTGCAGGGCTGGCAGCTCCTGGGTCAGAAATTGCTCAAGGCTGCTCAGCCGGGAAGAGATGAGACCTGTCTGACTCTAATACTAGTTAGTGTCCCTTCAGCTGGACAAGCCTATTAGGGCCTATGTTGGGGAGTCTTGGAGTTGAGCGCGTCACTTGCCCTGCAGGTCTCATGCCCTGAGGGATGTAGGGACAAAGAAGAACTCAAATTGGTCCTCCTCTGACAGCCCCAAGGTCCCTTAACATGGGTGCTCCCCTCTCTGTCCTCCTGATCTCCCAGCTCCAGCTTTACTTTGTGGAGGGAGGAGGGAGGATAGAGGAGGGGGAGACCTGTGTGACTGCCATTGGTATGCGAGGCCCAGCCTGAGCCCTCAGTGGCCCAGCCTCTCTGCTCAGCTCTTTAAGAATCCCTCCTTGGTGGCAGCTGCGTGGTGGTTGCCTGGCAACACCAGCCCACCCCGCCCCATGGCTGGCACTGGCCCTCTTCCCCTCCTCCCCCCAAGGCTCCTCACATGCCCTGCTTCACTAGTATTCCGAGCTCAAAACCTGCCAGGCCCAGCTAGTTGCTTGGGGCACCTGTGCCTCATAGGTGAGAACATTTGAGTGAGCCAACCCAGGTCCAAGCCTTAACTCCAGCACCACACCTGTAGGTCCGGGTTCTGAGGCCTTGGAGCGGCAGCCGTTTCCCCTACTCCTTTGCTCCTACAGCACCTAGGCAGGCCGGTGAGGGTTCTGGAACATGCCGAGTCTCCTGCCTCAGCTCTGTAATTGCCATCAAAGCTCTGGGGGAGCCCCTGGGCTCCCAACAGGAACCCTCAGACTTTCAGCTCCTCCCAGGCCTCCTCCTGTAGTGACTTCCTTCAGTTGACCTGTGGTGCTAAAATCTGCAGCGGGGACCCAGGAGACTGAGGGTTAGCCTCTGGAGTTCTGAGTCGCAGGTCTTCCATGGCCCCCAATAGGTTAGGTGGATACTGGGCCTCATGGAACCCACAAAACCATTATGACTGGGGCAGAAGGTAGATGGGGCATTTGAGGAGGAGCAGAGAGCACCAAGCTCCCTTGCAGAGGCTACAGAGACACTGTGACCGGGTAGGACATCACCACAGGCTGGGGCCCCTCAGGAGTCTTTGGAGTACAGAGCCCAGACACTAACACCATTAACCTACTTTCTCTTCTCCCCCTCGAGTGATCCAGGGTAACCCTCTGGCTCCCTCTATCTTGGGGTCCCTCCCCCACTCCCCTTTAGCCTGTCCTTTATCCTCTTCCCAGCCAGGAGGCATGGCCTCTGGTTAGGCCTGTACCGCAGGCCTCACCTCCTCCCTTCCCTGTCCATCAACCCCAGCACCATCCAGTCATGGTTCTTACACACGCTGTTCCCTCAGACAGGCTGCTCTCTGAGCCACAGCTCTGATCCCAATCCCTGTGCTGGACTCGGTATGTAACAGGTGCATGATGGAGGAGGCAAAGCAGGCTTAAATCACCGTCAAAAGCATGCCCTTTGCTGGGAATAATGGCTGGGAGGAGGAAGCAGCCCTGAGTAAAAGACTTGAGGGAGGTAATGTCACTCAGAGGGAGAAAAGGAAGCTCCCATGGTGTATGTGTGGGGCGTTGTGTGAGAGGCTTGGGAACGGCAGCCTCAGTCTTGGTCCTTCTGGAGAGACAGACTGCCAGGGAGAACCCTGTCTCTGCCCCAAGCCCTGGTTTCTGACACTTCCTGGAATGTTTTTTCTCTCACGCACATCCTTGGTCTGTGTCCTTACACCAAGACCTGCTAATTGACCTGGGGTCTAGACACTTCTGTCCTTGAAACATTCTCAGTAGTTCCCAGTCTCATGATCGCAGTTGTCCTTGCAACACTATCACTGCTGCCTGGACCGGCTCAGCCTGATGACCACCCATGCAGTTAGCATCGGCAGACACGCTGTCCCTATGGGCAGGCCTGTAAGCTTGTGAGACCACATCGGGCTCCCAGCTCCGCCTTCAAAAGGCTCATGGCCAGGGGGAGAAGAGGCCACCACTCCCAAGACACCCATCCCCAGAGTCCAGAGGCCCTGCAGATAATTTACTGTGGTCCAGGGGGAAGGCATGCCTATGATGTCATCAGCTACCTGGCTTCTAATAGGTGAGAGTGCTGTGGAGAAGCTGAGAAGTGGGGTCATGAAAGACAGCCACAGCGCACGTCACCAAGGGAAACACAAGAAGAGACTGTTGGAGACAGCAAGATGAGTCTGGGTAAGGGAACATGCCGCTAACTCTGATAACCTGAGCTCAACCCTGAAACCCACATGTGGAAGGAGAGCACCGACTCTTGGAAGTCGTCTTCTGACGGCCCCCCACTCAGACCCACACATATATAATAAATACTGCGGTACTTTTCCTCTAAGACTTTGTTGGGGCTCAGGGTGGGGCTCAGTTGGCAGACTGCTTTCCTAGTATGCTTGAAGCCCCAGGTTCCGCCCCCTGTGCCAACCACATAAACAGGGCATGGTGGCATACCCGCAATCCCAGTGATCAGGAGGTGGAGTTCCAGAAGTTCAAGGCTAGTCACACTTTGATCTTTATTTATTTAAATTTATCTTATGTGCATGGATGTGAAGGTGTCAGATCCCCTGGAACTGGAGTTGCAGGTTCCAGCTTGCCATGTGGGTGCTATGAACTGAACCCAGGCCCTCGGGGAGAGCAGCCAATGCTCTTAACTGCTGAGTCATCTCTCCAGCTCCCTTAGTTTGATCTTAACACCAAGGGCTATGGTATAAATGTAACTCTGTGGTAGAGTGCTGGCCTAGCACCCACAGGGCTCTGAGTTCGATCTCCAGAATGAGAAAAACAACACATATTAATCTCTAAAGTGGCATTTTGAGGTACTGGTCTCTGGGCTATAATCAGGGTTAGAGGCGGTCGTGGAACTCTTATGATGGAATTTCTATCTCTCCTTTTTTGGGGGGGGGATCAGGATGAAACTCAAGGCTTTGCCTATGCTAAGCCAGTGCTCTACCACTGAGCTACACCCCAGCCCCAACATTAGTGGCTTTTTATTTATTTATATTTTGTTGTTTTCGAGACAGAGTTTCTCTGTATAACCCTGACTATCCAGAAACTCGCTCTGTAGACCAGGCTGGCCTTGAACTCAGAGATCTGCCTACCTCTATCCACTGAGTGCTGGGATTAAAGGCATGTGCCACCACTACCTGGAGCCATTAATGGCTTTTTAAGAAGTGAGAAAGGGGCTGGAGAGATGGCTCAGTGGTTAAGAGCATTGCCTGCTCTTCCAAAGGTCCTGAGTTCAATTCCCAGCAACCACATGGTGGCTCGCAACCATCTGTAATGAGGCCTGCAGGAAGAATACTGTATACATAATAAATAAATAAATAAATATTAAAAAAAGAAGTGAGAAATAGCCAGGTGTGGTAAGGGAGGTAAAGGCAGGAGGATTGAGGGTCATCCTTGGCTATGTTGCTAGTTTGAGGCTAGCAATGGCTTTATGAGGCTCTGTCTCAAAAACAAAACATACAAAAAACAAAGGGAGAAAAAGGAGAAGAGAGACATATTGGTTCCTTGCTCTGTCTTGCCGCATGATACCATGGGGGCTCTGTAGAATCATAAGTAAGGAAACTTACACCAGATGTGACCCCTTGGCCAGGATCTGGATCTTGCACTAAGTAACCCTTTTTCTTTATAAATTACCCAGGCCGTGGCATTCACTTATAGCCCCAACAAGGAAGGAGAAAGGGGTGGGGACTCTGGGCCGGATGCCAGGCTCTGGTCTGCAGGCGAATCACTGGGCAGGGAAGAGAGAGTGTGCAGAAGAGGCCCTTGTGTCAGGGCACAGTGGGGCTCAGACAGGCCAGCGCTGGAGTCAGCTCAGTAGGTGGACCCTGGCCAGCAGCTACCCCTGTCCTGACCCTTCCTCCTTGCCCCCACATCCCTGCCTCAGGCCATGGGGCTTTGCCCCCCTTTCTGACTGCTCCTGGATCTCTCTCTAGGGCCTTACCTTAGGCTGAAGGTCTTGCTTTCCGAGACTCACATGCTACCCTTATAGAACGATACCTTGCCTTCTGTGAGAAGCCTCAACCCTCTGTGTCCTGCCTACAGGACACAGAATGGCGGCGGGGGGGCGGGGGGAAGCACAGTGGAGCTGGGTCTTGGACCAGAAGTGCTTTTGGAAGGTGAGGGCTGGTATGCCAGCCAGGTGTTCCCTGAAGCAGTGTGCACAGCTAACCCACCCACAGACCATATGCTTACAAATCCATGTAAATGTCAAGAATGCCTGGGCATTGCCGGACTTCAGAGAGATAGGTAGTCGGTGACCATGAGTCTCTGGAATCCCTAGAGTAAGGCGCTAGTGATTCTGGGTGAAACCCTTTCCTTCCCCACCCCAGAACAGGCCTACGAGAGGCTGAGGCTTGCCCAGTCTTGGCTGACAACAGTCTAATATTGCCAAATCCAGATACCTCCACAATTCATAGTGTATAAACCATTCCAGGAACTTCCCAGACTGTCACATTAACCATAGGAAGTCTGTGATGGCCCCGTTAGTATAAGAAACTGGAGGTTTTGCTGGGAGGACGGGACAGTGCTGAGGGTCACCGGCTGTTGAATGATCAGGTGGCACACAGAAGATGGTGATGGGGAGCCTAGGGTGGGGGGAGGCTGCAGGCAGGGCCAGGCTGACCTTGCTGCCCAGTGGGAGGGCCCACTCTGAGCTGCAGGACGCTGTTCTGGTCATTGCCTCCCTCAGAGTGGAGGAGCTGGGGCTTGGCCAGCTCAAGGCTAAAGCCACAAAATGTTACTGGGTGACTTGCGCTGCCCTCAAGGATGAGAGCCTCCCACGGGGGCCCAGCTGATAGGACTAACTCTATCCGTTGCCATTATTCTGTGTTCTTGTGTAGCCTGTAGCATGCAGTGTGGTTCAGCCAGTGTTTGTTGATGAACAAACTATATTTCCTGATCTCAGCGGACATTTTCACTGTCCTGGAGTTACAGTCTTTGGTTGATGCCCCACTTCTTAGAGTGAAGTTCCTACACAGTCTGTTTGCCCACGACTCTGCACACCAGGCCTGGCTGCCATCACCGACCTCGTCGTCACCGGCCCTCTGACTCTGATCCCCAGATCAGGGGCACCCAGGCACTCCCACTACGGCATGCAGGGCTGCAATGGGCTCCAGCTGCACCTGATCTGAAACCTTTCCCCTGGGCTCCCCCAAACCCAGGACAACACCGCTGCTCCCAGGAAGCTGTCTGGTGTCCCAGCTGACTTGGTCCTAGTCTCTGGGATCATGTGGAGAAGCCTGTTTTAGATAGCTCTTCCCCAGCCATGACTATGTGCTGGGCAGCCTTTCTAGAATCACAGCTTTTCGGCCAGTGCAACCTGGTTCATAATGGTCTCTCTGGTCTCCCAGATGGTACTAACACTGTGGACTTGCCCAGTGTTCCCTGAATTGTTGTGCAGGAGACATTGCTAAGCGAGTTATGGTCCATCAGCTGGGAGGAACGTCACACAGCCATTAAAGCCACAATTATGATGGTGATATTTTGATATGCAAGTGTGACTGTCAAGTCGAGCTCCATCCGTATTCTCCACCCCATTCGAGGCCAAGTGCCTGCCTGGCGACAGCCTGGTGCCTGCCGTGGGGCGGCAGGGAGAAGAGGAAGACAGAGTTCCTGAGTGACAGGATGGAGGAACGATGGAGCCCTGCCCCCCCCCCCCCCCAGTCCATCTGGGGGGTCTGGGGAGGCGGAACGGAAACCACAGTTCTGTGAAAATTATAGCAAGCTTTGTGCCTGGACAAGCCTGGAATGGAGCAGAGGAAGGGAGGCTGTTGACGCCACAGGGAGGTGGCATTGTGGGTGATTTTCCCTCTTTTATTGTTGGTTTAATGCTGTTTGGGCGATAAATAAAAATTGGGAAGGAAAATAGCTGCTCAGTGAATTGAGTACAAACCCAGGGAAGGAGGAAGGGGAGCTGGGATGTGAAGAGGAGGGTGGGAAGGGCAAACTCAGTGCTGTGGGAGGGTCTCTGGCAGCTCTGGGAAGAGGATAAGGAGAGCAGGGAGGCAGATAGTTATCAAATCCTCCCTCACGGGTGATGGTGGACATCCTGAGGGAAGGTGGCCTAGGAAGCCTTGAAAGGTAACAACGCTGAGTGCAGGCTGCGCTGGACTTGTGAAAGGTTCTAGAGTTGGGATGGTGGGGTATACCTTGGAGTGGGTCTGCTGGCAGGAGTCCTTGACAAATTATGAGGAAGTATAGGAATAGGCCTGGGAGCTGTGGAAAAACTCACACGTGGTCTAAGCACAGTTAGGGACTGCTCGAAGTAGCTTAGCAGCACCAAAGGTAAAAACTAAGTCTGGAAGGGACCACCCAATTCTGTCACAAGGTGATAAGGTCTGCACTAGGCTGGTGAGGTGGGCTAGAGTTTCCCGTTGCTACATCTGGCAATTATCCCTGCTAAATTACTCTCTGGTTCATCCACCACTTCGGCCCCCAGGGCACCCACAACAACTTTCTCTGAGATCCTAATGTAAGTCAGTTCCGCCCCCAACCACCTTACAGCTGCAGGTCTCCTCAACCCTCAGGGAGTCCAGTGGCTAACGCTCCCATTTTATACTTAGGTTTAAAGAGATTACCTAAGTTGTTCGAAGGTCAGTCTTTGGGGAGGGAAAGAGAGGGGCTGGCATTTGACCCAACCAGCCCTCCTACTGTCAGAGTGGGGTCCTGCTCAGAGAAAAGCAAGGGTTTAGAGAGGGCCTGTACAGGAGGGGCTGTAAGCCAGCAGGGTCTGAGTCCGGAAAGGGCACCTGACAGCGAGGAACGGGGTTACCTGGGCAAGCAGAGTAGGCGGTGGGTTCTGTTTGTGAATGAATGCTCGAGCGGACGACAGAATGAATGAATATGGATAGATGAATGAGTGGGTGCTGAGAGGATCGATGTACGGGGAGGAGGCACCTGAACCAGAACCCCGTTTTTTCTAGCCACCCTCCCTCCCGCCCTGGAGATTGGTGTTGGGATCCTCCCTCCCCCTGGTCCCTGCTGGGAGGAACCAGCTCCCCAACTCGTCTTCCCCCGCGCCCCTCCCCAGACATTTTAGCGGAGGCTAGGAGGAGGAGAACGCGCGGACGCCGTTTCTCCCGGGCTGGGCCAGAGTCCCCGCGCGGCGGCGCAGCCTCCCGCGCCGGGTCCCGCCGGCCAGTGCGCAGCGCGGCGCCCCCGCCCCCGCCGCCTCCTCCCCTCCCGCCGCCTCCCTCTCCGCTCCCGCCCTCCCCGCTCCGCGCTGCACGCACAGCCCCGCCGCCGCCGCCGCCGCCGCCGCGAGGGGAGAGGCGGCCGCACAGCCTGCTTCCCCGCGCCCTGCTCGCCGCCGCCGCCGCTGCCCTCGCCCAGCCAAGCGCACCCGCCCGGGTACACGCACCCCGCCGCCCGGCGCCACCCCGCGCACTCCTCCCGCCGCTCCGCCGGGCAGATGCGCCGCCGCGCGCCCCGCGCCCCGGGCCCGCCACAGAGCTCCATCGCGCACCGGGGGCTCCTCTCCCAGGCCCCCCTGGGTGCCCTCCGGCTGGGGCTCCCGCCCGCTCCTTGGAATAACCCCTGAGGCTCCAGCCGTCGCCGCAAAGTTTCCCGAGGAGACCCGCCTCCCCGGCCGCTGCTCAGGTAAGGCAAGCTGCGCGGGCCGGGGGTCGGGACGGGGCGCTGGGGCGCGCGGGGCGGGGGCCGCGCTGCACGCATCGGGCCGGATCGCGCCGCCCGAGTCGGTCCGGTGTGGCGGGAGACGTGCAGCCTTTGGGGTTCGTAGTGTAAAGGGGTCGGGAGTCGACAGCCCTGCGCGGGTGGTGCTGGCCCCGCCGCGGGGAGGCGCGGGGTTCGCGGCCCGCGGCTCCGCTCCCCGGAGCGGAGGCTGGAAAGGGCGGGGGCTCGCTTGCAGCCCAGAGCCGAGCTCTGGCTGCGCCCGGCGAGGGGGGGGGAGATGGCGGCAGGGCCCGTGGGGGGCGCGGGGCTGAGCAGGTCAGTCCCATCTCCTGCCCCGCACCCGGGAAAAGGAGGGTGAGGGGCGCGTGCGGCGAGGGCAGCCGGCCGGCCCCGGCGCCGCGTTCCCGTCCCCACTAGCCGCGTGAGTCACGGTTAGAGCGAGGTTTTATTTTTAAAACGACTTCAAGGGGGGCATAGGCAGCCTCCAACTTCCCTCCCTGCGCGCGCTGTGGACTGGCAGCCTGGTGCCGGCGGGGGCTGAGGCTGTGCACCTGGCGGCTGCAAAGGTGGAACGGAGGGACTAACGGGCTGGGGGCACGCACAGGGTCCCCCACCCCCAAGCTCTGTCGACAAGGAAGCAACAGACCGCGAGCACGCCCCTCCTCGTGGGGATCCGAGGCCCAGGGATGGTAGGCTGGGGAGCGTTGTTGCCCAGCTGTAGGGAGCCGTGGTAGATCAGAGCTCTCTGAGGAGGACAAAGTTGTGAAGCGGCGACATCAGGGAGCTGCCCCAGGCTTCCTGGGGCCCCGGGAGGGCTTCTAGGCTCTCCCGAGCTTGTGGTTAAGAGAGAACACAGCTCAGCTGGGGTATGCCAGGCCCCGGAGTCTCAAGTGAGAGGTCTGATGCGAATAAATAAAGCCAAGGCACGGGAACAGAGGTGAGGGGTGACAAGGTCCAGTCTTGCCTCATCTTCGCCCTTGCATCCTTTGGAGGGTGGAGGTCAGCCCCACCCTTTACCACCCCTAGGTAGCTTAGGAGTTGGGGGAGGCTGTTTGGGTGGGAGAGGGGGTGTAAGCAAAGCAGGATCCAGGACCCCTGACGCTCCTGGCAGAGGGATGTGGGCTGGGGCTCCCCTCCCTGCCAACACCGGGGAAGGCGACTGCACACAGGGGCTCCAGGCTCGGGTTTCTAGAGTTGAAAGCCAACTGCGTGTCTTCCTGCCAGCCCCAGGAGGAGAGGCACAAACATCACCTGTCAGCTGGTGCCTGCCGTGGGCGACTGCTCAGGGCTTCCTCCGAAGGTTTAAAATGGAAATGGCCCAGCCTGCCAGGGCCAGTTCCTGGGGATGAGATGCTGCCAGGCTGGGCTGGCTGCGAGGGTCCCTGGAAGGTCTAAGGGGCAGGAGGAGATGAGGTTAAAGGGGTTATAAGCCAGGAACGAGGTGAGACTGGCTTGCTTTTTTGGGGGGTGTGTGGAGAAACCAGTTACTGTACATCCCACCTTGGTTCTCAGAAAGATTACAGGCAGAACCTCCCCTACGGAGTGGAAGCCAGGCAGGCTACGCTCTGCAGCCCACACGCAGTCCATGTAGCTACTGGGGTCCATGCATCCATTCTCTACAATACATTGGTTGCAAGTCCTTTGACCTCTTGGGCCTCAGGTTTTTTTCCTGTTACAAATGGCCTGCCATAACTGCCTCCTGGGCCTTAGTTGGGGGACAGGGACTACTTTGTACAATGTGAGCGCATCTGCTGTAAGTCTTGAATGGTCCTGCTCTTGGGGTCCGGGTCTGTCTGTAAGGGCAGGACAAGCATCGGTAGAGATCTTCGGAAGTTAAGCGGTTAGATTCCTCCATCCAGTTACATACTGGCCCTTAGCAACTGTGTCTCCTTTGGAGTCCCATGGAAGCTCCTGAGAGATCCACTCAGGGTGTTTAAGAAGGAGGGAGTAGAGGCAGGAGGGCTACCTCTTCATCATTTCCCCTGCTGTCTGGGCTGTACAGGCAGGGTTTTGGCCTGGAGACTCAGCTCTATGCAGACTGAAGCCTATGCTACTCTCTGTGTGTCCCGGCCTGCAGTCTCCCTTCTGGTAATCTGCCTGTCAAGGAGGGTATAGCCATGACCTGTGAGGAGGGATGGGCACCATGACTCTGAGAATGGGAACGTAGGGGAAGACAGCACACAGAAAAGACCGGCAAAGAGATATTAGGGTATAGTTAGAGGGAGGGACGGGAGCCTTAGGTGTCTAAGAGATGGAGAAGCAGGCCTTGAGCTGGCTGCCAGCCTGCAGAGACCTAGGGCTGTGGTAGAAATCAAGAAGTAGAGGCTTAGCTAGGCATGGTAGTGCATGCCTTTAATCCCAGCATGTGGGAGGCAGAGGCAGGGGAATCTCTGAGTTTGGGCCACCTTGGTCTATAGAGCAAGTTCCAGGACAGTTAGGGCTACCGAGAGAAACCCTGTCTGGAAAATAACAAAACAAAACAAAGGCAGATGCTTTGGTGCAGGGGAGTGGGGTGACCAGGCCTCTGGGGATAGCTGGGCATTGCCACCTTCTGTGTAGTCAGTGGCACACAGCCAGCCATAGTGGTAGGGAGCTGGGCAGGGACTTCGCTGAATGCGCCTTAGGGTCTGGGCACCTGTTGGCCATCCCTTCCCAGCTGACTCTCAGCACCTCAGTCAGGACTGCGAAGTGGCGCCTCATCTTGGAGATAGGGCTTGCCAGGGGCTGTGCCAGGAGGTGTCCTGCTGGGCTGGCTCATCCCAGGATCTGGAAATGACATCAAACATCTTGTCATACCAGTTGATTATGTTCCTGGAACACTGGGAAGCTGGCTCAGGGTCCTAAGGACCTAGGTGATTCCTGGGGAGGACGTCTTTGCCTCGCCAGCTGGCCTTTAGCTAGACTGACATCTGTGGGCCTGGGTTCCCTCATCTGGGAAGTGGGCAGTAGCAGAGCCTGTTTCTGGGCACCTACCATGAGGTAAAATTTGCAAGTCTCCAGCAGAGTTCATGCCTAGTAGAGTGGGACCCTGTAGTCTATTCCTTCCTTTGCTGTGGGCCTGCACTTACAGCTAGCTTCTTTAGGCCTTGTGGAAGCAGGCAGGACTACTAAGTCCCCTACCACAGTCACCAATGCCCCTTGCTGTCCTGCCGGGCTTCCTCCACCAGTACCTCCTAGTCCAAGTAACAGTGGGAAGAAACAACAGCAACGGGAGAGGTTTCAAGTTCATGCCCCTCATGAGCTGTGATATGTGAGGGTATAGGCATGCCTGAGGGTCCTAGGGCCTCCCTGGATGGCAGGGAGAGCACAGGGTTCTGGAAGGGTGTGGGAAGTAGGAGCCTCTGCACTGGCTGTTGCTCTTGAGGCCTGACACCCTATGTGTCTATGTCTGGGCGTATCTCCCCTACAACCCAGATTGGCTCTGCTCTGGGCCTGGGCAGCTGCATTCTGTTGTTTGTTATAGGGTGGGGTCACCCTGCACTCTTGAGGGCTTGGTTGGTCAGGGTGGACAAAGCAGAGAACAGCACCTCTACCGTACCCTCCACCCTCGGCTGGCCTGGCGTTCCCTTGCGGCAGTTGGACCACAGGGGGTCTTGGAAAGGCTGTCCCTGTGCAGGCCTGTCTTTGCCTGTTTGCTGGGTAGATTCTGTTTACTGCCACTTGCCTGTGGCCCCCAGAGCCTAGCTGCTCCCCAGGGTAAGTCACTGCAGATGATGTCAGGGTTCTGGGGCTTCCACTTGCTTTGTGGAATATATTTGCTGGATTCTCCACAGCCCTGGCTCTGGGGCTCCCACTGTGGGGTTTGTGTGTGCTGTGTCCTCACTCCACAGAGGCTGAGGTAGTGAACATGGGAGAGGACTTTGGAGATGTCCCGGGGGAAGGGAGGTTGAGACTAAGATACCTCTGTTCCTCAGTTCTTATTCCCTTCTTTCTAGATCACTTATTTATTCATTTGTTCTCTTACTTTGGAGAACTGAAACTAGTCAGGCGTAGCCTTGGGCCCTGGGACAAGAGTCTAGAGCAGAAGCAGCCCTGTGTCAGCACTTAGGAGGCAGAGGCAGGGAGATCTCTGTAAGCTGGAAGCCAGCCTGGTCTACAGAGCTAGTTTCAGGACAGCTAGGGCTTCCTAGTGAGACCCTTTTAAAAACAAACAAAAACAGAAAAGGCAGTCCTGAAGCGGGCACCGTGGCACACGTTTCTGTCCTAGCGTTCAGGAGGTTGACTCAGTAGGATTTCAGAAAATCCCAGGCAGCAGACAGACTTACATAGTTCAAGGTCAGCCAGGACTACACAGGGAGCCCCTGTCTCAAAACAATAATGATAACAAAATCCAGTACCTCTGGGCTAGCCGGTAGCCAAGTATGAGGCCAGACCTCAATCACGTCCCCTCCCACCTGGAAGGCTTGTGTGGAGGCGGCTTCTGGGAAGGATGTATCCAAGGGATGGTAGGAAGGATGAACTAGAATCACAAGGAAAGACAGGAATGAGAAACATATGGACAAAAGGGCAGGGCTACCTGAGACCCCGTGGCAGGTGACGTCAGGTGTTGCATGGGGACTGGAGCTGATGACTTGCCTTGACCTTCCTCTCTGGGGGGTACCCAGGCTGGTCCATTAGGGGCTTCAGCTGCTGGACTTGCTGGGTTTATACATGACAAGTAGCCATGATATGGAGTTAAGGCGGTTAGTGATAAAAGGAGATTCTAGGCAGGGGAGCTAGATCCGGAAGCAGGGTTGGGGTGCAGGCCAAGGGAGAAGGCAGCAGAGATGATGTTTTCTGAGGTACCAGGCCTCAGCTGTGCAGGGCTCAGCTAACCACTAGGGGACACTGCCTCCCAGGCAGAGCACGGAAGCATCAGGCTCTGGGTGAGGGGCAGGGAGGTGGGAGGGCTCAGGACTGAGGCTGGGGTCCTGAGCACTAGCCTGTGCTCCTGCCTGTGTGGCTGGAGAGGCTGCTCCTGTGGCGGTATTTTTTTCCCTTTTCCCTCCTTCCGCCTGAATTAATCGTTGGCACCAGATTACAACAGATTTAGCAAACTGTAAAGAAAAAGAAAAAAAAAGAAAAGGAGGGATCGCTCACAAGAGCAAGGGAAGTAGAGAAGAGAAAGGGGGTGACTTCAGAGGAAACAGCTTTTATCTACAGAAGCAAATTGCTCTGGTAAAACCTGTCCCCCACAGGCCCTCCACTCGTCTCCCCTCCCCCACAGAGACGCCTGGGAAAATGTCTCCAAAACTGCTGCAGGGTGCTGGCGCCAGGATGGGCTTTTCCTGGGGGCAGTGTTCAAGGGATGCCTGGAGGAGCAAGGGGAGGGAGGATGAGGCTACGGTGACCTCAGGGTACAAAGGTGAGGGATGGCACAGGTCAGGGTCCTGGGTGTCACCATCAGTGCCGGCTCTCAGGGTTCTTTGCAAGGCTGTTCGATTATGGTCATCTTAGGGCTCTGTGTGTGACTGTCAGGAGAAGGTCCAACCTTCCTGTGGTGAGTTTAGAGCAGGCTACCAGGCTGACCTGCCCAAAGGACACATGACCTTGGGTCCTAGGTCACTTGTGGGGATCTGTCTGGCGGTAACCTCTGGTCAGATCTGGGAGACTGAGTTTGGGTATCGCAGGTTGCAGAGGATCATGGGAGTGTAGCTGAACTCCTGGAGTTGCCTGATCTAGTTAAAGCAGAGGGTGGGATGCAGCGGTCCATAGCCATTGCTCTGGGGGCATGTGAGGGGTAGTGGGGACCCTCCCTCCCTTGCTCCTTTTCTCAGGCCAGTGGCTGTTGGGCAGAGTCTGATGAAGTCCTAGCTCCAAGGCCAGATCAACACAAGACAGGTGTGCCTAGGCTTACATTTCTTGACCACTCACGCTTGCCTATACATGCACACTCTTGCACACACAGGCGTGCACCTCTCTGTTTTCTCCAAGCCGGCCTGAACCAGCACCGAGGTGTGAACTACTTCACTCTCTCAGTTGTAGGTAGCTGTTGTCCCCTGGTCCTTACTCCGCTACCCTGGTCACTGTCCTGCCTGGACTGGGGTTGAGATGCCAGAGGGGGGCCCTTGAAACAGCCAGAGAAACTGCAGAGAGAAGAGGGTGGGCAGTGGGCAGGGCTGTGTGCCCACAGGACAATGAGCATCACAGGGAGGCAGAAGATGCACCCCACACATACTCTCAGTCTTAGTTCCCCCACTGCAATCGGACAATTCCTCCAGGGACCCTGTTGCCACCATCAGCTCTGTGACTCTGACCTCAGACTACCCCTCAGGCTTGGGTTAGTGAGGGCCTGGGCAGTACCACACCTTAACCTCCAGGACACACCTGACAAGCTTCTGCTTGCTCCCTACTGGGAAGAGAGACTGAGACAGAGTGAAAACAAGCATTGTCCAAGGCTACGTGGAAGGGTCTACTGCCACACAGCCAGGGAATGGAATAACATTGCTGGGCCTTGGGTGTGAATCCTGCCTGTTCTCAGACAGCTGAGTTCCCTGGATTCCCTGCTTCCTATCTCTATGCCTTAGTCTCCACACCAATGAAATGGAACAACTGGGCACACATTTGGGGTCAGTACAAAGACTGTATGTTGTAGGCCTATTGGGGAGTCTCCTGAACTGAGATCAGACCATGCTGGGTGCAGTGCAAGACACTAACCCCCCCCCCCAGGGCTCCAGGGAATTAGCCTCCTCTCTCCACAATACCCCACTATCCCCAGTAGGTGAAGCCATGGGGCATTTGCTGAACTACTGGAGCCTGGCACCCAGAGGGATGGGACTCAGTCATGATGAAGAGGATGGAGAGGCAGGTATCAGTAACTCCCTAGAGAGGAGGCCCCTGAGGACATGGCAGGGGGCAGATCCAGTTTTTGGGATGCAGAATGTGGACCTCATGTGTCACCTTTTGCTGAGGATGGCTCCCTGGGGTCAGACCGGGTCTGTTGGGTCTCTCCTCAGCCCTGGGTCCTGGCAAGCTGCCGTCCTGAAGGCTTACTGTATGCTTGTGTAACCCCGAAAGCACCGCACTGAAAGACTCCAAAGAGTCTAGACCCCCGCCAAGCTTCACAACTGTTCCATTTTACAGAGGAGAAAAGTGAGACTCAGCAGAGAAAGTGACCGAACCAAGGTCACACAGCCAGTGTATGACACCTCATTGCAAACGCTCTCAATTTCCCTTCAATATGGATGGAATGATAGTCTCCTGGGGTAAGTTAAGGCACAAGCAGTAAAGCACAAGGCCACAAAGAGGCACAGAGACACGGTTTTGTTTCTCATGCGTGCTTGGTCTCCGTCTGGGTCCTTTACAAGGAGACTGAGGCACACACTGAGGGTACGGTGTTGAGGGTCTCTCTCTGTGTAACAGCCCGGCTGTCCTGGAACCAGCTCTATAGACCAGGCTGGCCTCGAACCCACAGAGATCCTCCTGCCTCTGCCTCCGAGTGCTGGGATTAAAGCTGTGTGCCACCACTGCCCAGCCGCCCCTCCCTTTTTGACAGCTGGGAAAACAGACTCACAGAGGTGACTGCACAAAGATGGGTACAGCCAGGCCCAACGCGTTGCCTTCTCTTCCCGCTTGACAGACCTGTGCCTCCTATAGTGGGTCACATTCCCAGAACCTCAGGGCAGTCTCCTTTGGAAACTGAGTCCTGTGTCTGCCCTAGTCAGGTGAGTCCCCACTGTGTGCCCTCATGGGCAGTGGTGTCATTTTAGCCCCACAAAGGAGAGGACTGTGGCGGCAGAACAGGCAAAGGCATCATTGCTAGATGGGACAGCCTGAGGTGTGATCATGGGAGAACAGGCCTGGGGCCAAGGTGGGTGGCATGTTCACTCTGCTGAGGACACCGTTGGCCTGTGACGTCAGCAGGTGGCTCAGCTGGGCTGTGCCACTACTGATGCCCTAGGGAGGAGCTGGGCAGCGAGGGTCCTGAGAGGGCGCCGGTGGCCTGCGGTCACAGAGCAATCTCCATTAGGGTGGTGAGCGAGTGGCTGCAGCTTCTGGAATCCTATTAAAAGCTTTTTCATTGTTCCCTGCGATATGCTCCGCTCCGCCGGGACCTGGGCATGTTGATAATTTATTTGTGGAAGGGAAAGGGGCGAAGAACGAGAAGAGGGGGAAATGTCATTATTTACTCCGCCAGTTTCTGCAGCCCAAGCTGGGTTGCTGGGCAGCTCTCGTGGGGATGCACAACACTCACTCTGGCTTCCAGATCTCTTGGGGACCTAGTTCCAGAATAGGGGCGCAAGGGGCCACTGAGGTGCAGTTGGGCGGGGACAGCAGGGGGTGGAGCTGAATCTTTGGAGCGCTAATGGCATGAGGGCCCTCACTGATGGCAAGCTAATCCACAGCTGTGGCGTTTGGGGCTTCTGGGAACTTCATCCTGCCTCTCTTGGGGCTCAGACATAGGGGCTGGACAGTGGCGGTCCTATTAGCTTCTGAGGGGACAGACCAGGGTCTCTGGAGCCGAGAGTCACAGGGGACCTCACAACCAGATGACTGTGTAGTCCCTTGCATCCTTGAGGACCAAAATTCGGATACCCCTCTGCGAGTGGTAGGAAGGAATTCAAGGCTAACAAAGCAATAGTAGTTGTGCTGGCCTTGCTGAGCACTTCCTGTGAGCCGCAGGGGCTCTGTGGGCCATGCACCCCATCTCACCTAACCTAGCATCTGTGAAACCAAGGCACAGCATCCAGGTGGGGGGGTATGAGTCATTTCCTCAGCATGGCTCCTGACCCTGTCCCCAAAGGCACAGCTTCCCTTCCTTCTCCGCACTCCTGCCACAGCGAGGACGCCCAGGACAAGGCTATATCCTGAAGAACCTTCTAGTTTGCAACTTACTGTCAGGCTGGGGTGGGGAATGGTGGGATCAGTGGTGTAGTGTTCGATTGGGGGAGGCCCTGGGTTCTATCTCCCTTACCAAGCTGGCATAAAGGCTCTATGGAAGCAGCCACCCGTGCCCCCCTCTTTGGTGGGTTTTGTGTGTGTGTGTGTGTGGTTTTTTTTTTTTTTTTTTTTTTTTTTTTTTTGTATTTCGAGATGTTTTCTCTGTAGCTTTGGTGCCTGTCCTGGAACTCACTCTGCAGACCAGGCTGGCCTCGAACTCACAGAGATCCACCTGCCTCTGCCTCCGAGTGCTGGAATTAAAGCTGTGTGCCACCACTGCCCAGCCGCCCCTCTCTTTTTGGCAGCTGGAAAAACAGACTCACAGAGGTGACTGCACAAAGATGGGTGCAGCCAGGCCCACAGTGTCCCCTGTACTAGGTGTGACAGTGCCCTGGTAGCAGGATCAGGCTGGAGATTAGTGTCAGCCAGGCCTGGGTGCCCTGCAGACTGCTGCTCATCCCTGCCCCTTCTCATCCTCTCAGGCACAGCCAGGTGTTTTTAAAATGTCTAATTCAATCCAGTCACTTGATGCCTCTGAGGCCATTAGTAGCTCCCTACTTCCTCTGGAATTGAGTCCAAGACCTTGAGCCTGGCCTTTCAGGCCTGTCCGGCCTGGCCCTGGCTGACTCCATGGTCTTACCTCCTTCCTGCATCTCCCCTCCAGTATGGCTGTCACCCACCAGTCTTCAACTGTGTGTTCCCGCCACAGCCAGCCACACAGGACACCTCCTACAAGAAGCCCTACCTGACTGATCCGTGAGAAGTTAGATTCCTTGCCCTTCCCTCCATCGCTTTGGCAGGTCTCACACTTTGTGGCTAGTTCTCTCATCCCCTCGTCCTTTCCCCTCCTCTGGCTCCCGTGGCATTGAGTCTGACATTCATTAGCTCATCCATAAATTGTTCCCTTTAGTTTATTATTATTATTATTATTATTATTATTATTATTATTATTATTTATGTATACAATATTCTGTCTGTGTGTATGCCTGCAGGCCAGAAGAGGGCACCAGACCCCATTACAGATGGTTGTGAGCCACCATGTGGTTGCTAGGAATTGAACTCAGGACCTTTGGAAGAGCAGGCAATGCTCTTAACCTCTGAGCCATCTCTCCAGCCCCTTATTACTATTTTATATGGATTTTTTGGGACAAGGTTTCTCTATGTAGCCGTGGCTGTCTTGGAACTCACTCTGTAGACCAGGATGATCTCAAACTCACAGAAATCCACCTGCCTCCGCCTCCCAAGTGCTGGGCTAAAGGCATGATCCACACCACTTGGCTAAGTTTTAATTCCACACACACCGTGGAATGTAGGTGGAGCTCAGAAGACAGCTCCATGGCGCTGGCTCTCTCTCTCTCTCCACTTCCATGGGTCCAGGGATTGAACTCAGGTCGCCGGGCTCACTTCATAGGTGCCATCGCCCTTTGAGGTATCTCGTTGTGTTTGCTTTGTTGTTTGGAGGCAGGGTCTGACTCCAGTCTAGGCTGACCTGGAGTTTGCGCTGCAGCCCAGTGAGTGGCCTAGAGTTCATGGCAATCTTCCTGTTTCGAATACTTAAATTTTAGGTGTGAGCCACCATACCCCATTAACCCATTTTATAGAGGAGACATCTGAGACCAAGGTCCCCAGCATGCTGATGTAGTATTGGGGACAAGCCAGATCTCTGCCTTGGGACCCTTTCTTGTACCTTTTTACCTTCCACAGCGGTGTCCCTGGAGGGGCTGCAGCTGGGCTGCCGTTCTCTAAGATCTTGCTACTTGAGTCGCCCGCGTGGGGTGTGGAGTGGGGGTCTTTTTAGTCTACGAAGTGGCTGAGTATACTTGGAAGCTCCATTTTACAGATGGGAAAACTGAGACCATGAACGGGGAAAAAAAAGCAGGAAGGCAGAGCCCCAACCCAGCAGCAACTTCCTGTGCCTGTGTGGAGGAGGCCTGTGGTTATTGATTCATAGCAGAGTTCAAGTCCTATTCTGCAAGCCGGAGAGCAAGCCCAGATCAGGTCTGCTGCCTGCTTTGCCTGGGCATCCTAGGATGAAGCAGAGGATGCTGGGGCAACAATGTGCCCAGGAGCAGGGCAGGGCCTGGACCCTGCCCCCACAGCAGCTGTCTCTCTGGACGATGGACTTCCAGACAGACAGGGCTTGTGAGAGCCGGGGGCCTTCAAGGAGAGCACTGCTCCCGCCAGCAGCTGCTCAAAGGGCTCTTTGTGGCTAAAGGGCTGGCCATGGGCAGCTGCCAGGCCAGAGGCACAGACAGCTCAGCCTTTGTGCCAGCATGTTGCCCCGGCCCTGACCCAAGAGGTCAACAGGACAGGAGCCCTTATCTGTGGGAGGCTGGGACCTCCTGTCTTGGATCTGCCCTGGGTCTGGGATGGGTGTGGTCTGTGTTACCAGGCAGGCACCCAGATCTGGCCATGGAGGCAGAGCCTAGTCTTGGCGGGGGTGGGGATGGGAGCAATATGGAGGATGAAATGGTGATGACAGCAATAATTGTGGCAGTGATGGCAAGAATAGGCTTTGCTGCTGTGCAAGGGTGCTGCTTCCTGTGCGGTTCTGGAAAGCATTTTATTGTTTTTTCTGATACCCCCAAAGCAACCCTGACACATCTCTGCTCATTTAGAGATAAGAAAACCGAGACACGCTAAGTTTAGGAAGCTCCCCAGCTTAAAGGATCCCAGAGCTGGAGCTTAAACCTGCGTCCCTCTATTGAGATAGGGTTTCTCTGTGTAGCCAAGGCTGGCCTCGAACTCACAGAGATCCACCTGCCTCTGCCTCCCTAGTGCTGGGATTAAAGGCGTGCGCCACCACTGCCCAGCCTGGGTCTCTCTTGAGCTGCCCCCCCATCTGAATGTGGGTGGTGGGCAGATTGTATGTTGGGCCTTTGGGGTTATGGTATCTTGTCTGAACTTTGTGGAGGATGGAGGGAATGGTGGAGTCCCGGGAGACTAGGATGGATTGAGGGCTAAGCCTCCTCCAGGGTAGGCCTCTTCTTGGAAGGCCCCCCAGAACTCATTGTGTAGCCAGGGGCTAGCCTAATGCTCCCAAGGCCTTCAGGGTAGAATGTGGGCAGGCTGATGCCAGAGAAGTATGGGACTCATGGGGGCAGACTGCAAACCAGTTTGCCTTCCTACCCTGAGTAATGAAATGAGTGCCAAGCCTGGCATGAGAGCCATGGGTGAAGTCTTCTATAGAGAGGACTATGGCCTGGCTGAACTGTGCCCTAGCTCTCTCTCTGCAGGTCCCTGCCTCTTACCCAGAAGACCCCACACTCTGAGGGAAGAAACCACATCTCTGCTTGCCAGGGTGCTTGGGGCAGTGGATCGCTCTCAGTCTGCCCAGTCTGGATGCCAGTTTATACATTCTTAATGGTATTGATATGAATAATGAGCAGCCTCTTATACTGAAGGTAGATGTGAGGGCTGCTTCTTCTGGGGCTCTTTTTGAAGGTGGGAAGGTGGGCTCTTAGGCAGACAAGTGCAGGTTCTGGGGCCCCCGTCCCCACCCTGGCGCTCTGCCCCCTCTCTTCCTTGGGTTTCAACCTCAGGAGGTGGGTGGAGACTGTCAACTCATTCTCCACAGCAGGGATCTGAGTACTTAGCTACTAAGAAGACTGGCTGGGGACTCAGATCTGGCGTATCTAGCGCTCCCCTTGGCCCTTCTGGATGTGTTCAGACCTCTGATGGGCAGCTGCGCAAACTCAGTATGTGATTCTGCACTGTGTGCCCAATGTCCATGGGCCGGGGTGGACAAGTGTCTTTTGTAGCCTTCAGTGTGGCAGTAGTGACTACCCAATGCCTGGATTCTGGTCCTGGTCCTTCTTCTTCCTAACTAGATCAGTGTTTCTTCTCATGATCACCTGGTGTGGACACGGCTTGTGGTCCAACCTGGCTGAGGAGGGTCACACGGTGCTGACCATTACCCAGGCAGACTGGATGTTTCCTGACTGTACGCCACAGCCCATATGATGCTAGCTAGGTTCTGCTGGCTCAGTCCCTGAGGGTTCGGGTTCCTGTGGAGAGGTGCCAGGCCAGGCCCTGACCCAGGGTCCACCCTCTGAGCTCTGGGCCCTCTGTCCCCCACAGCCGTGCTTTACTGAGGCTCCATGGCCTTTTCCTCACTGGCAGCGTGAAGCCCTGGTGACAGCCGCCCTGTGGCCCCGCCCTCCCCAGGGCAGCCTCTGATTGAGTCTCATCATTACAGGGCGGGGCCCCTTGCTGGATCCTCTCCTGGGCGGCAGAGCTGTCGAGATGGCGAACAGCTGCTTGTGCCGAGGGGAAATCTGTCGGGGTCTGACGGGCAGCCTTGCGCCTCTGCTGTGGGCTCAGCATGGAGACACTGCAAACTGACAACAGAGAGCTGGCCCAGGTCACTCACAGCAGGGGTCAAACTGCCCAGGACTGGTCCATCAGATGGGCAAAGGATAGGGTCAGGTCCTTCTGTCCAGATCACCCCCGAGGGGAGTTGGCTGAGCTCCTCTGGATACTGTAAGCCATTCAATCTCAACTTGAGGTCTAGTCTTTTCTTTGGGGAGCCATGAGAGAGGCAGGGTGACTGTCTCAGGACCAGTGGTGTGGAATCTCTCCACCACTGTCACTTACTAGGAAGGCTGTCCAGGTCAGGGAAGGGTCTGCAGTTGGGGTGACACTTGGGGGAGGAAGGTTTCCATACCACTACAGAGTTCTTAGAGAAAGCCCCCAACATCCCCATTTTTCTCCCTGAGAAAGAGTGGGCTCGAGCAAAAGATGCTTCTGGCAGTGGCTCCATGGCCTCAGGTCTCATCCTCTTTCTGTCTCTCTCTTCATGGAGTCCCAGGCTGGCCTTTACCTCCAAAGCAGAGGATAGCCTTGAACTCCTGACCCTTCAACCGCTACCTTCCAAATGTTAGGATTACAAGTGCTCAGAGCCTCAGTTTTAGATTTGGGGAGGCTTAGTGCTCTTGTAAGTTTCAGAAAGCTCAAGTGTGCTGTCGAGGAAAGAAGCTGAGCTGAGTCTTTGTGGAATGATTCCCTGTGACAGTGGAGAAGTTCAGTTGACTGCAGGCTTAGCCTTTTTGGGCCTGGCAAAATAGGCTGAGCGAGGATGGTACAGAAACCTATACTTCTTAACCAGCACCCTTAGCAGGCATGGCTAATCAATCCCAGCTGTTTCCTGCTGAGCCGGGAAGGGTCTACTTGGAGGGGGATGCACTTGATAGCCCTGGCAGGTATTCTGGGTATGGGGAACTGGGAGAGGAGAAGCTTGCCACAGGACTTCCAGCTCCTGGGACAGAGCTGAGATTTGAGCTCAGGGTCCAGAGGTCCTTGCCTGCTCCCCTTGGAGTCCCTATCTCAACACCAGCAGTACCTACCCAGAGCTTGCCACAGCTCAGCCCGGTGGCCAGCCAGACAGGCACAGCGAGGCTAACCCGGCTCCCCTATGGCAGTTGGCAGTCCCTCCAGGCCTGTTGAGTAGTACTGGCTGCAGCCTGCCTGTTCTGGGTTCCATTACAGTACTCCCTTTCTGGGCTCCTAACTGCAGCTGAGCAGTGCTGCAGTAAATCAGGGTGGGCTTGCAAGACACTAGGAGCTAACTGAGGCTGGGCCCATGGTCCCAGGAGGGCACGGCAGGCCAGGAGTGGCTGCCATGCATCTAGTCAGCTCTGGCTTCCTCATTCAGTCTTGTGCTCATCAAGAAGGAGATCTGCTGGCTTTGAGGTTACCCTTTTAATTAAGCCAATTAATTAGTGCCTTTAATGAAGCAGATTAACCAGGCCAGGCTCTGCAAAAGGGGGTGGGAGTGGGGAGTTGTCACAGCCTGCACTTCTTAAAGGTCTGGATTGGGAGGCAGCTGCTCGGCCAAGCCTTCCTTGGAGTGTCTGTGGCACTGGGTCAGGTTGGCCAGGGATGTATCCCCCATGGAGTGTGGCCAGGAACCCAGGCCTGAGCTGGGGAGTCAAGGAGGGACAAAGACTGCAGGGTTAAGTGCAGCCCAAACACTTTGGCTTGAATGGATGGAGCTGGAGCTAGGAGCAAGAGGGAGATGGGAACTCAATGGAGCAGCTTGCTCAGTGGGATCCTTAGCAGGTACAACCACCTAGGGAAGTGACAGAAGTCCACATTTTCTCCTCGTGTCCTTGCTCTGGGGCTTCTAGGCCCTGGCTACTTCCAGCCTCGCAGGGACAGAGGTCTGTGACCCTATGGCCAGGGCAACCAGAGCCCCTTGCCTGCCTGTAGAGGAGTTTTGTTCAAGGTCACCTGAGTTCTCTGACAGAGCCCAGATACAAGACTATACTCCTGTCTGTCTCCCTTCTGCACCTCTGCCGGTACAGCCGCTTCCCTCCAGCAGAACACCCAGCGTTCTGCCTGTGCCAGGCGCTCCGCGGAGTACCCCGCTCTGTGGAGCACCCTGCTCCGTGGAGCACCCTGCTCTGTGGTCCTGAGTCTTGCTAACTGCTTTCTAGGGAGCTCAGGTTTGGGAAGGGAGGCCTGCTTTCTAGTGGTAGAAAGCAGCACCTGTGAATGGAGATGGGAAATCCAGCTCCTCCATCCTTCTGAGTCCTCCCGCAAGGACGGGAGCCCACTACTAGCCAGGGCCAGGAAAGGAGGCCACCCTACCTCCTCGGAGATGTCTTTATGTCTCCCAGGGGGGCAGAGGACAGATCAAAGCCCGCTCCAGGAAGCTAAGCTATGGCAGAGACAGTTGGCTCAAGCCATGACAGGAGAGATTTAGGTTAGACAGAGGAGGAACTGCCTGACAAGGAGGATTATTAACAAGTTTGCAAAGGCAGGATGTGTCCCTCCCCCAGGACAGTAAGCGCTGGCCTGCAATGAGGCTCTGAGCTCTTTGGAAACACAAGTTCTATAAATCCAAGCTACGCTTCCAGTAAATATCAACAGGGTGGGGGTGGGGTTCCCTAGAACATGCTGTCAGCAGCCCTCACCCCTTTTAATCTCCTTTGTGCTTAAGGCGTGTGCGGCAAGATGCAGTCAGCTGGTGAGTCCTGTCTACACCAGTGCAAGCCCCAGTTTCTGGGCCTCAGTTTCCTCGTGTATTAAATGGGTCCAACACTCTTTGGGGAGAGAGAACTGCACCTCTGTCTCAGAGAAGGCCCAGACCCCTCTGAACTGCCACTCTGAACTCTTGTTCCTGGCTTGTATCCCCACAGAACCTGCCCCTCCCGCCACAACAGGGTATCCTTTTGTCCCCCATCTTCCTTCCTTTTATGTGACCACCACCTTGGGTGGCATTGTCCAACCAGTTTCTAGGGGCCTTCTAGTATTGCTTATTAAAAGAGGTAACAATCATCTTTCACCCGAGGATATTACTTAGTGGGAGGCTATGTGCTTAGCAATGCCAGGCCGTGACTCTCTGCACCCTGGAAAACAATCAGACAAATGAAATGCCCTAGGCCCTTCCTTCCACTTGGGCTATGGTACTCACCCCTTCCTCTGAGGAGGTTTCCCTGCTTCCCCCGGCCAATGTCAGCACCACACAGACCTGTGTGTTCTGAGAGCAGCTAGCACTTAATTGGCCCCCAAAGTTCACTGTTCCCAGCACAGAGCTTGCCTGAGAGCCCAGCCTGGCTGAGGCACCCTCGGGGGCAGTGTGTGTGTGTGTGTGGGTCTGTGTGTGAAGGGTAGCTGGCAGCTTTGCCTTTGATTTACCTTGAGAGGGACTCAGCAGGGTGGGTGGAATAAGCGCCAGTCACTCTGGGACATCTCTTTAAATACCAGCTGGAAGCAGCTGGTTCTGGGTGGGTGGAGTTGCCCTTCATCAAGCAGCCCCCCACATACAGGCATGTTGCACAGGTCAGGTGCTGGGTGGGCAGGAGAGAGGAGCAGCTTCTGGCTCCGCAGCTTCTGGCCCCATGGGACTAAGGAGAGGAGGGACGAGGGCACCAGGCATGTGAAATTTTGGCCGTCCATTGTCTCCTTCACCCTCAGGAGGCAGTGAGCTCTGCACAAGCCTCATCCCTGGCTTCCGTTCTCCTAGGCCTGGCTCATTACACTAGCAGCACCCATTTGTATGTGGATGGACACGTGGACAGATGATGGTCACAGATGGAGCGCCAGTTGGATGCCTGGCTCCTCCATACTGCCTCCATTTCCCCTGGGCAGAGAGAGAACCGGGGATGCTCAGGTCTCCTTGGAATACAGCTCTAAGTACTAGTCCTGGCTAGTAGTCGTTGAGTATGCCACTCTCCCCGCAGGGTCACTAAGGCAGCCTGGCATAGCAGGGTGGGACCAAGGCCATGCTGGCATTTACTAAAAGCTATGCATGCAAGGCCCTCTGGGACTCTGATGAGGGATCTGCTGTCAGACCTCTGGCCGGGGCCTCTGGTCCCCAGAGTGTCTCTGGGACTGGAGCGCCATTTGTCGGATTTGTCCTGGCTGTGGGATGGGTTGGCAGAGTGCTGAGAGTGGGATCCAGAGTCTAACTCAGCCCCCACAGCAATATGGGACTGGGTGGATGGTCTCCGTGCATCCCTTGTCCTTGAGGCTGTCTGGCAAACCTACCGGGGGTTCTCACCCAAGTTCTGCTGTCCCTCCCTGCTTCCTCTCGCTCAGCTCTGAGTCTTTGCTAGAGTGACAGGGAGGTCCCCCCTTCTCGTGGAGATTCACAGCCACATCCTCACCAGACTGTCTGTGGAAGAGGGCTGGTGAGGACTGGAAGCAGCTGTGGGAACAGGAGGCTCTGCTAGAGAGAGACAGAAGGATGGAAAGACAGAGCCCAGTGCTCCATCTGGAGGTGACAGCTCAGGGCTCAGGTGGGTGGCCAGTCCCGTCCCTAATGTACTCCAACACGATGCCCCAGAGGGCCAGAGTCTGGGTGATACCAGAGGTCTGGTTGGTACTCACCAGGGACAGCTAAGAACCCAGAAAGGGTGCTATGTCAATCGTGGGGTGCTCTGGTGTGGGGTGGACACTATGCACAGAAGTAAGGGGTCTGACTGATGACAGAACTGTCTCGCTCCCCCGGTTTCCTCCACTGTTAAATAGGTCAGATTTAAGGGCCCAGGCTCTGGGCTGGTTGGTCTCTAACTGGCAGACACTCTCGGAGGACATTCCTCCTCACCCAGCAGCCCAGGCCAGCTTTTGACCTCTGTCCTGTGACCTCATGGGGCAATTATAACATAGCCACCTACAAATGACCAAAGTGTGATTCTAGCATTTGAGTTCCAGATGGCTCTGGGTGGGGCTCTGAACCACTCCGTATAATTTGCTTTCTTTTGTGGTGCTGAGGATAGACCACTGAGGTATACCCTCAGTCCAAGGCTATCCTGGGCCTACAGCTAGTCTCTAGCTTATGAGGTTAGGAAAAAGGACGACTTTGGGGTAAGCGTGGCTGGGTGCTAAATTCAGGGGTTTGGGACAGCAGTCTAAAACAGGTAGGCAGGCTGTGGAGATGGCATTTCCTCTTGTCTGCCCTGTGTGTGCACAGTTCCTGCTTGAAGCGGCCGCACCTGCCCAGGGAAAAGGAGAATCCATGGGAGAAAGTGACATGGCACCGAGAAGACAAAACAGCACTCCATAAGCTGAACGGGTCATAGCGGCTCTTTGAGCAGAAGAGGGAGGGGTGACATCCTTGGCCATCTGGCTGCACACGCAGTCAGGACCCAAAGCCCAGGGCTGTGTCTCCTGGGAAGTCAAGTTCAGAAGCGCGGGCTGCCAGGTCTTCCGGGACTCTACTCTGCCCTCCTGTCCACACAGGATATTTTCCCATAAAGTAGTGCATGGAGAAGGCCAGGGGAGGCCAGGGACCATGGGTTTCTGAGCACGTGTTCTGTACAGCTCAGCTAATGCTCACAATGCCACAGCAGGTGGATGTACCCCACCTTTGCAGATGTGGAAACCAGAGCACATATGGGAGAAATCACAGGATTTGAACCGACGGAGCCAATCCTAAATCACACACCTGCCAGTCTGGGCTGTAGCGCAGAACTCCCCAGCTCCCCGTCAGCCACACCCTAGGCTCAGCACTTCTGGGACTTGTGTCCCTTAGCCATCTGTGAGCCACCAAGTACCACACAGTGTAATCTTGTAATACTGGCTGCGTTATGTACAATTGAAAACCCATTACCGTCCTATTTTCCTAATATATGACACCCTATCGCAGCCCCCAGTGACTGCATTTCCCAGACAGACGCTATAGTGCTGTTGTCCACGCACAAAATTATTACCATTCTTTCTCTCAGCTGCCTGGGGAGCTGAGCAGGCATGTGGACAGGGTGCCCTGTTCCTGCTGGCCTCAGAGAACACCTGTGGCTGCATACCTGGGAGGGGGCAGCGTCAGGTCAAGCCTTCCCTGGAGAGCTGCTCCAGACCTCTGGAAGGAGCAGCAGATGCCTCAGCCTGGTGATACAGCGAGGGCACTGGGGAGGGTCAGTGGAGGAGCTGGCAGCTGCTTGGTGTAGCAGGCACGGTCCTGTAATTGGGCAGCCTGTTCCTAGATAAGGCCGGTGACATTGAGTAGCTTCCCACTCCGTGCCGGCCGCGGCCACTCATTTCCTGCACTCGCAGCCCACGATACCAATTACCCTGCCTCCTACTTGCCAGTTGCGGCTTCTGGGGCAGCCAGATGATTCCTCTGTCATCAGTGGGGCTCGGATAGTCTCTGGAGGCTGGAAGGATGCAGAAAAGACAGCTGGGGTGGACAGGGCCCACATTGGGGTGGCTCCCAGTCTCAGCCTGGTCCAGATAGGTGGGTGCAGCCAAGATGAGGGTTATGTGTGGACCCAAGCCTCTACTACCCAAAGAGGGGTTTAGTGTTTGCTAAATGGGCTGAGGAGCCTCACTCAGCCTGGGCTTTCTAGATCTTCCCTGGCTTGGCCCTCCACTGCCTTACCCTGCCTTCCTCCCGTCTCTCTTCCCTTGGCTTAAGGACAAGCATCTGTCTTGCACTGAGGGAAACAGGTTCACAGTGGAGCCAGTACCAAGAGGACAAACTAGCTTGTGACTCTTCACCTGTCCTGCTGTGATAGATTGAGGGACAAGTGGCCTGGCACCTGCGGGTCATGGAAGATTCTGGTAAAGGTGCCACCTGGAGCAGAGGCATCTTGCCGTCTCAGCTCCATGTTCCCAACTTGGGAAGTATTGGGTGATCATTCTGAAAGGGATGGGATATAGCTGAGCAAGTGGGCATTGGGCCGTCTGTAGGGATGGTGGATGGAGTTGCCTCAGGATAGGAGGTTACACAGGGCAGGGTGGTCTCACCTGCTCTGTGGGGGCATCCCAGGCCTTTCTACAAGCCAACCCTGAGTATCAGGGACCCTGACAAACTACTTATGCCCTCCCCACCATACTGAGGTCGTGAACCTAGAACTTTGTGCAGAATAGGCGAGAACTACCACTGGGCTACGTTCCTGGCCTGGAACTTCCACCCTTACTTGGGTAACAGGTGGCATCAAGGCTGTGACCATGGAAAAACTGGCAGAGAGGGTCAGGTCATCTAGACTCACCAGGCTGAGTCAAGACGGGAGCCTCCCCACAATCCCCATCCCCAAAACAGGGTTTCTTTGTGTAACAGTCCTGACTGTCTTGGAACTCACTCTGTAGACCAGGCTGGCCTCAAACTCTCTGAGGTCCTCCTGCCTCTGCCTCAAGTCTGATCTTTGTTGTTTATTTTTTGGACACAAGACCTTATGTAGCCCAGGTTGACCTCAAACTTGCTATGCAGCCAAGGCTTATCTTGAACGATCCTCAGCCTCAAAAGTACAGCAATTATAGGCATGAATTTCTATGCCCATTTAATGGTATGCTCAGAATCAAACCTAAGGGTCTTATGCTAGGAAACTGGGACTGGAGAGATGGCCCAGTGGTCAAAAGCACTGTCTTTGCCAGGCAGTGGTGGTGCATGCCTTTAATCCCAACACTCAGGAGGCAAAGGCAGGAGGATCTCTGTGAGTTCAAGGCCAATTTAGTCTACAGAGTGAATTCCAGTACAGGGAAGACTATATAGTGAAACCCTGTCTCAAAACAAAACAAAATAACCCTGGCTTCTCTTCTAGAGGACCCAGGTTCAATTCCCAGCACCCACACGGCAGCTCACAACTGTCTGTAGGCAAAACACCAAAGCACATGAAAATATATAGATAGATGGAAGCGCTAGGCAAGCACTCTATGAACTGAGCTACATTTCCAGCCCGTGCCCTCAGATCTGGATCTGTCCATCCTTACAGAGCCTTGGATACTCATTTTGAGGACCTCCAGGTCTTCATTGGAGAGGCCCCTTTCCGTCCACTGATTCAACACAGAAGGGCCCTTGATGCCTAGGGGTGGGTCCAGCTGTGTGGGACAGTGGCTGCAGGAGACAGGGGAAGATATGTCTGGGGACCCTCGGTCACTGCGTGCAGGAAAGGACAGTGCAGGAGGCTGGGGGCTCCCTCCTACACGACGGGGGTGGGGGTGTGTGGAGCAGAAACATCTCCCTAAGGGGCAACTAACAGACCAATTAAGCTGCCAATAAAAAATTTAATCAAGTAATAATGCACCTTACTTTGTTTAATTAGTGTTCTGTCAAGTGAATGAATATTTAAGGCTTGGGTGGTGGTGCCAGCATCTGCCCAGCGGGCAGAGGCTGGGCCCACATTTCAATCCACCTGACAGCTCCCCACGCACATTGATCGCTGCCACCACAGTCCAGGGCCCTAGAGCACAGTGGATGCTTGTTCTACATGAGCCCACTTGAAGGAATGGGCAGACAGATCCTGTCCCTGTCTGTGCCTCAGTGTCCTTACCTGTAAAATGGGAGTGAGGACTTCAGCCCCAAAGCATGTTTTGTCTTTCCTCGGAAGACTACAACAGCTGGGTGTGGTAGTCTGTAACCCTTACAACCCCAGGACTTGGGAGGGTGGAGGCAGGAGGGTCAAGAAGTTCAAGGTTACCTTCCGCACAAAAATAGTTCGAGCACTGAGTGAGCTATTTCGACCCTGCCTCCAAAAGACCTCAGAATGATTTGAATTCTAGACCCTGAGCTAGGTATAGAAAGCATATGGGGCCTGGGGATCCCACTGTGATGCCTGTATCCCCCAACTCCATACCCTCCCGGGGTGCCTGACACCTGACAGCTAATACGTGCATGCCTATAGCCATACCCAGGATTCCCAGGGTGCTGGAAACGGGCCTCTTCTACTCAGTGACCTGGGACAAGGGCTGCCTGCGCTTCCATTTAGTTCGTTTGTTTCTTCATTTGTTCGTTCATTCATTCACTCATTCATTCATAACTTGGAGGCGGTGCTCTGTGTTTTTTTCGAAAAATGCAACTCTTGCATTAAGTCCCAGGCCCAACCAGGGAGTCCTACAATTCCCAAATCTCCCTTTTCCCTCTAGGTAGGGCGTGGCTGCCACCGCCCTAGAACTCATTTGCATATTCATAACCTTGACAAGCATGCGCACTGCAGAGCCAGGCTCAAGGGTGGCCCGCCCCACCGCAGGACAGCTGCTTCGGCTTCTTTTTGCCGAACGGGCTTCCTCCACCAGCTGCCGCCTCCCTTCACTTCAAGGAAGGGCCTGGCGTTCCCCCTACACACAACCACCTGAGAGCCTCGCGCTGGAAGGACTTTGGTAATTATTTGTTTCAGTTGAGCTGTTTTCAGTCTAGGCTAGGCTGAGTCTTGTAATGAGTATGGATTTGCCAGTAAATAAGTCCCCCGCTTCTAACCCCTGTAATAAATGCATTTGGAGTAATCTGGCGATCACGCGGTGTAATTGCTGGCTGTCAGGGCAGATGGATGCTCCCGCGCTGACTTTACCGCTGTCTGCCCTTCCTTCATGCCGCGCCTCCGCTGGGTCTCCAGCCTCTAGCCTAGAGGTGAGGGCCTGTGCCTGGGGACAGGAGTGGACCTGGCCTGCTTGCGCCTCGGGTCCTTTCTGCACCAAACATGGGCTTTATAAGTAGCCGTTTGTGACCCGTGGTGCCCTCAGCCTTTCTGTAAGGCGTCACCAAAGCCTGGTCCAAAAAGCAGGGAGATGTGGCCGAGGTGGTAGGGCACTTGCCTAGCATGCCCAAAGCCCTGGGCTCCATTCCCAGCACCATGTATAACTGACACGGTGGTGCACACCCCCAATCCCAGTACTAGGGAAGTGCAGGCTGCAAGATCAGAAGTTCGGTGTCACCCTCAGGCTACACATACTGAGCTCAATGCCAGCTTGAGATACAGTGAGATCCTGTCTAGAAACAAAAGCAAACCAAGCAGGGCCTGCATTTGCTAGCCTGGAGTATCTGGGGCTGGAGCTCAAAATCTGCATTTTACTTGATTTTTTTATTTTGCATTTTGTTTTAAAGTTAAAACTGTGTGTGTGTGTGTGTGTGTGTGTGTGTGTGTGTGTGGTGTGCGGAGGTCAGGGGACACTTTGAGGAGTTGGTTCTCTCCTACCCTGGTCATCAGGCTTTTACAGGGAGCACTTTTCCCACTGAGTCATCTTGCTGGTTCCAGAATCTGCATTTTAAAACACCCCCCAACCAAGTGTGAGGGTGCAGACCCCCTAATCCCAGTACTCAGAGCAGGAGGATGGGGCAAGCTTGAGGCTAGCCGGATCTGCATGGTGAATTCCAGACTACTAGAGTTACAGAGAGAAATCCTTTGTCAAAAACACCGACTAACTGACCAATCAACCAAAACCAGCGATGTCTCCAGAGAACTTCTGGAAGCACCAAGGTTCAGGAGAATAAATCAGATTCTCTTGGACTTAGTGTATGAACACCCCCCCCGCCCCCGCCGCCGCAATCTTTCTCTCCCACATATATTGGCTACTTTCCCAAACAAATCTGGCTGTGTTCGTTCCTTTGAGATACTCTCCAATCCCTCGCCTTGTATGCTTTTATCCACCATCCCTGTTTTGGGGAGATGGCCACTTGGCTGTGTGCCGGTGCCTCCTGCGCGGTGATGCTCTCCTGGACTTCACTAAGCAGGGGTGCCCAGCTGACATCACAGCTGCCTTCCTTCACTCCCTGGCATAGCCCCTGAGCTTTGCATAATGCCCAGCACACAGTAGTTGCTTAGTAAACACGAGAACACAAGGTGCATGAATTAGTGGGTGAGTGACGGGGAACCCGTGATGTGCCAACTGAGGCTTGGTTTATCCAGAGGTCCTCCCGTGTTTAGGATTTTGTACCCACCCACACCTTGGGATTGACTGGGCAGGCTGACTGCGAAGGCAGAGGATAGGGGCAACCAGTGCATCTCATGGAACTGGATGAAATGTGACAGATCTTAGCAGGTCAGGCCCCACCTGCCCCTGCCCTCTGGCACCCACACTGATGCAAAGAGAAGCAGGACAGTCCCTGGGCACTGCAGGAAGAGCCACAGATGGGACAG
Source organism: Arvicola amphibius (assembly GCF_903992535.2). NCBI lineage: Eukaryota > Metazoa > Chordata > Mammalia > Rodentia > Cricetidae > Arvicola > Arvicola amphibius. The sequence goes on along the minus strand of NC_052047.1, from coordinate 150,949,862 downwards.
GACAGAACCTGTCCCTCTGCTCTGGTGAAGCCTCTTGGAAAATAGCTACTCTATGCCACACATTTTGTAGGGCCTGATCAATCAAACCAAGGCTCTGCCACAAAGGAGGCCAGGAGAGCCACCTCCAACCTGCCTCATTCTCCCAGGCCAGCCTTTCCCAGCCCTGGCTCTGCCTGGTTCTCTGGTTCTTCTGTACTCCAGTCTGATCCAGGACTGGTCATGAGATGTGCCAAGGACTGGACTTTGGTACCGTCTTTCAGCTGTGAGGAATTCAGCAAGGCCACTTGAGGCAGCAGCTGGCTGGTAGAAGCTTATCCCCATAGAACCTTTTAGGAGGAACAGCAGAAAAGCCACATCTCTGTGTGCCCTTGGGCTGGTCACTTAACCTCTCTGGACCTTTCTTCTTTCAGCTGAACCACTGGAGAGTAGTGTGTTTCTCATGGGATTAACACTGGCTAATGAGTTACCAGGTGAAAACACCAGGAGGCCAGGCACCAGTTCCCCCAAAACAGTTGAGACTGGGGCTGGACATTGGGGATGCTCCAGTGCACAGGAGGCAAGGCAGGTGGGGAACTTTTGGGCCAATGACCTTGTGCTTTTCTTGAAGGGTTTGCTGGAGAAGGAGGGAATAATCCAGGCCAGTCTTGGGGCTCAAGAAGCTTTTCCCTCCCGCCCCCAGCTGTCCTTCCTCATCTCCGAACCCGCTGTGGGGAAGACAGTGAATGATGGGAGAGTGTTGGAGGGTGGCAGGACGGGACAGAGGAGTACGGTGGTGGGAACACAGCGGCGTGGGCAGCAGTGACTGTCAGCCAGCAATCATGTTAAATAAAGGCCCCAAATTAGACAGGCGAGCATGGGCACCTTCGGTCTAACAATGCAATTAGTACAGACAATGCCTCCCGCTTCTTCCCAGGCCCCAGCCAGTGTGGCTTCTGAGGGTGAGGGCTGGGGACAGAGGCCCTCCCCAGTGAGCTGAGCTGCAGACAGGTTTGAAAGGAACCCCTAGAAACTAAAAGGTGACAATAAGTGCCATCGAATGGAATGCCAGCTCCCTGGTTGTCAGGCACCCGCGGAAGAGAACTCATCTAGATCTTTCTAGAATGCCCTTTGGAAGGGCAGCACCCACGTAAACCCCCAGAGGCCTTGGTCGCCGTCTCTCTCTTTCTCTCTCTCCTTATTTTCTCTTCCAAGCATGGATGCAGGCTGGGTTGACATGAATAAAACATCAGTGAAGGGGCGGGGCCATCCCACTGCACAGCTCAGAGTTGGGGACAGGAAGCAATGGAGCCACGCTGCAGTCTCCATGGACAGCCCTGACTGTGCTGAAGGTAGGGCCTCCTCCAAGGAAGGTCCTACTAGGTAGATGCAGAGCAGGGTTAGGAGTGGGCCTGGGGCAGGCATTCTGTTTTCTTCTTTTGGCTCAGCAGTCAGAAGCCCTGGGCCTGCCTTGGGTGGGCCTTTAGGGTGCTTCATGTGTGCATGACAGCCCCTCTCCTGAGACGCACTGCCAACAGCCAAGGCTTGGCTTCTTTTCTCCGACCTTGTTAAAACCCAGGATGCATTCCTAAAAGATCAGAGTGCGATGCAAAGCACTGGGCCTCTGGCAAGGTAGGGCCTTTCTTTGACTTCTGCACTCCCCTCCCCAGCTACCCCAGCCAAGCCTGGCAAAGGCTGCCAGAGAGGGGCTGCTGCTAACACCCCAGGCACTCAAAGGCCAAAAGCTAGGTCCACAAGGACCAGGACCATTTGTTTGTTCAAGCTGTCATTTAGGGAGTGCTTCCGGAACCCACCCATGATGTGTGTAACTGGTCCCCCTGGAGCACAGCCTAGGGGGAAATTGCAGGGTAGAATGGGCCTAGGATCCAGGCAGCTCAGAGAGCAAGGTGTAGAGATGGAGAGGGTGGGCAGCCCTGTCCCTACACCTGCAGCAGGCTGGGCTTTGTTCTAAAGGCACAGGGTCTTGGAAGGTCTTGCTTGTTTTTGTTTTGGTGCCGAAACTAGAACATAGAGCCTTGCACACACTTGGTGCGGCATGTACCCCTGGATGTCTGATTACCCCTCTTTGCGGGGTATGCAGCCATGCAGCCAGGTCTTTACCTGGTCAGATGTGCCACTTATGGATTCCCTCCCCTCCAAAGCAGAGCACTTGGCTGAGGTTCCAGGGAACTTCCCAGGGGAGGTGACCTTTGCATGGGTCTGGATGCATGCATAGGAGCTTGCCAAAGGGCTAGAGAGACGAATTTAGGTAATCGCTCTGGAGCTGGGGATGAGTGGAGCCCAGTGGAAGAGTGCTTGTCTGGCATGTCCAAGGTCCTGCATCCACACCCCCCCCACACACACACACACTGCAGAGAGGAGAAAGAAAAGAAGGCCCGACATGGTGGCACACGCCTTTAATCCCAGAACTCTGGAGGCAGAGGCAGGAGAATCTCTTAGTTCAGGCTAGCCTGGTCTACATAGGGAGCTGTAGGTTTGCCAGGAATCCGTAACAACAACAACAAAAACCCTTAAAGTATCCAGGCTTTCTCGACGATGCTTTGCCTCCCCATGGGCACACAATGTGAGTGTGAGGTGCTCTGAGGGTGACTGAGGACGACTGAGGTGACAGAACCCCAAGGTAAATCCCATGGGAAACACGTTACTGAGGGGTGACTTGAGGCACAGACTAGCAAGCATATGGTGCAAGATCCAGAACTGGGAGGTAGAGCCGGGTTTCTGCCACCGATGTCTCTTCTGTATGTACAGCCCCACAACCAACTGACACTGTCCCCCCCCCCCACTGCAGCCCCATACCCAGCTGACACTGACCCCACACACTGCAGAGCCCTGGCACCCTGATCCCTCTCTCACTGGGAGCCACCATGAGACTTGTGTGATGGAGTCAAATGACTCCCGTGACCAGAGCCCTGCTTTCCCAGGGCTGGCCAGCTTCCTGAGGAACGAGAGGCTTGAAGGACTAGTGACAGAATGAAGTGTCCCCAAGTGGGTGGTGGGTAGGAGGCCGGCTCAGCTCCTGGGAGACACAGATGGGTGCAGAGTGGTGTGGAGAGAGGCCCTGCAAACGCCTTAGGAGAGGACACTCAGCTTCCCCACTGCCCGGCTCTCCTGGAGGATGCGGAGAGGGAATCCATTATCGCACAAAATAGCAGCTGCGGACGTGAAAATGAAATATAGATTCAATACCTGCGCCTTTCAGCTCACAAACCATGCCCCCAACACAGGTGACAGCCAGCACAGATGCCAGCTCAGATTCACAGGAAGGAAGAGACAGCCAGGGACTGGGGGACAGGTCTCGCTCCCCCACAAACTCCTCCCCAGCAGTTTTCTCTGTGGCTTGGAACCTAAAACAGAGAGCAGGATGCAGGCTCAGTTGCTCTCCCAGCATCCAGGGAGATAATGACACAGTCTTACCGAGCCACCACTGGCTCCCAACACACATCTGCTGGTTGGTCTCTGGGGCAGGTGGCCTGAGGCCTGAGCCAACAGGGGAAGGTGCTGTCTCAGGGTGCCAACAGGGGAAGGTGCTGTCTCAGTGTGCGCAGATCCCACAGCTGTTCTTGAGAGTCTTGGCTGGCTGCAGCCCCAGCTTGTGACCTGGGGGTGCTACCCAGAGCAGTCTGTTTCACAGACAAGGGTGGGTGGCTATGCCACCGCCACATCCCTCCCCAGGGCCCCCAGGGCCATTGAGCAGCTGAGCAACCGCTTCCTGCTTTCCTATGTGTGTGCTTTTAGCCAGAGGTTTGCGCAACTTTTACGAGTGGGCTGGCGGTGAACTCATCCCGTTACAATGCACTCAGGGACCCTGACGACTAATTTAATTTAAAACAGCCTTGCAATAAAAGCTCAGGACGGAAAACCGCCGAGTCTTGGGGGTTATTTAACAAATTGCCTCACAGATAAATACATTAAAATGATTCTCAAACTGGAGTCGAACGAAGTTGAAGTAAAATTAAGAAAGTCGAATCAAAATGTAAATTAATGGCGTTGAAATGCGTTTGAATTGGCAGGCATCACACTGGGTGATGTCAGCAAGGCTTCTTCTGCCTTCTGTTTAGGTGCAATGCCACCCACCAGGCTGTGCCAGAGACCCCTGCAGTCCAGGTAGCTGGAAGCTAGAGGATTTGGCTGCCTAGCCACACCCACCAGCCCCAGGCAGGCCTGGAAGTTGTAAACTAAAATAAGTCTGCAGCACCTCCCTTGCTGGAGGTCCAGACCGTGGAGGAGAATGGGCACAAATCAGACTTGGTACAGGACAGAGCCTGCTGCAAGCGTGAGGTCCTGGGATAACTCGTGACGGCAGAATGAGGCACACATCCCCACAAAGCAGCCAGGTCCAGCATTCCCATCTGATTGACAGGCAAACTGAGGCCATGGAGGCCCAGGAGCTCTCATTTGGTTCCATGCACTGGGAACCTTTGCTTCTACATTCCCTGGCCCCACCTCTCCTGTCTCTTGGAGCTGCAGGCAGCCAGCCTGGGTGCCTAGACAGCGAGCTCAGATCTGCTGTCACAAGCCTGGGCCTCCAGCAGCACTCCTCTGCCTCGGCTGTGGCAGCCTTGGTGATTGTTTCCCTGCCCCCTCTCCACGTTAGAGTAGCCCCGGTGCCAGAAGACAGCCTGGGGAAGGTTACCTGATGCTGTCTGGTCTGATAGTGTCCTGGGCTAACTGGGTGGGTGGGTGGGGGTCTTTGGGGAGATGCACAGGGTGAGGTGGGGGCAGAAGATAGAGGTCTAGAATTGTGGGTGGGGTGTAGTGACAGCCCCTCTCCTGATCTTAGACAGGGAGGCAGCAACAGGAGAGCAGTGGGAGGGAACTGGGGTGTATGTGGCAGGTGATGGACACTTTAACCTGGAGCCACAATCCCATGTGATGCCCAAGACAGCTCCCATCCTGGAGGTGAAGGTGCTGCTAGGCCTGGTTGTTCAGGGAGCTGTCAGCTGTCAGCGCCTGGAGTTGGGGTGGGGAGGGGGTGGGGAGGCCACTGGGAGAGGAGATGGGCCATAGGTGCTTCTCCAGGCTCCACCCGAACAAGAACAAGGTGGTGGCTCAGGACAGACTGTGGAAGGATAGATTAGACCACTCCTACAGGCTGGAGTCAGGGCCAGCGTCTTGGTGTTGCTGACCCTAGGGTGGGGAAGGGGTGAGCACAGGGAATCCTAGCTGGGGAGGTGGAGTTTCCCCAAAAGTGGGGGCCAGTTCATCCTTGCAGTGGTCTGATCCTGGGCAAAGAGGCAGCCCCTTGCCACTTCCCTGAAGGGTACACTCTCAGTTGCCCATGGTGACACTTGGGCCTGGCTTGGGCAGTGGAGCCATTAACGTTTCACCGGGAAACCTCTAGCTGCTGGCTCTGCGATGCAACAGGCATCTTATTGACAGCCATTAAGTCTTTAGCAAATGGTTGAGGGAGAAAAATAACCTTGAAGAGAATTCAGCTTGCGAGTCCAGCGCAGATCCAGCTGCAAAGGCTCCCCAGCCCTCTCACCTTCCCCAGTGCATCCTACAGGCTCGCAGAGCAGGGGGTAGGTAAGCTCTGGACAGGAGGGGCGTGGTGAGAGGGGAAGGCAACACTGGGCTTTGTCATTTCCGGTGGTGACCTACAGGGGTGCTGTTATACCCTGCCAGGGATGCGGAGACAGCCTGGGAGTCACATAGCTTTTAGGTGACAGAAATGGGAGGTGTGACACCCCTGTTGTATTGAGTGGGATGTCTGAGATGCTTAACAAAGCCATGCTGCCCTCCACCCCAAATAAGCCGGGCTTGGGGAGGAGATCAAAGCCCGAATGGGGGGCTGTCCCTGAGGCTCTCAGAACTACCAGGAGGGTTCAGAGCCACTGGCGGTTCAGCTTATTTTCTCTTTGCAAAACGGAGCAGGCAATGCCTCCCCATCAGGGGCTCTGCGGGAGGCGTGCGCGGGAAGTGTTAGGAAAACTATAAAATGCCAAACAAACAGGAGGCTGGCAGAGTTTTTCCTCCCTCCCGGTAGGCAGGCTGGGGACTAGAAGGCCTCCTGAGAACAGGAGAGCAGAGCGGGTCAGGTGGAACCCAGCCCTGCCCGCTAGGCTAGGAGGAGAAGAGGCAGGAGGGAGGCGTGTGCTCTGGCAGAGGAGGCATCCCTGATGATCCCAGCAGATTTAACAGGACTTTGAAAAATAAAAAAGGTAAAATAGCCAAACCACTGCCTGCTCCTCCTGCTGCAATAAAAATGGATTTATTTGTTCGTGGAATGAAATTTAATAACTTTGGGGGGAGATGAGGCGTGAACAATAATAGTTTTTTTTTCCTCTCTCATTTTGGAGGGGGGGAGGCGAAGAAGAGAAGGAGGTGGGGGTCCCCTTTGATACAGTTGGGGAAGTGGGTGTGTGGGACTGAGCCCTCCAGAGATTGGCTAAGTAGACAAGGAGGGGTTGGCTCCTCTCCACACTCCAAAGACCTCCACGGTTCATAGAGGGGCCACGCGCATCTCTTGTTTCTCTGTGCACCAGGATGTGCGCCAGGCCTCTGCCCCCGCTGGGCCCTCCTCCTGCTGTGCCTTCCTCCCTTGTCAAAATTGCACTTATCCCTCAGAGCTGCTTGCAGAAAGGCTTCCACCAGGGATCCCATGGGACCTCCCCGGCACCCCCAGCGACAGCCTTCCCAGCTTCAGAACTCCCTCAGTCCTGTCTGGGAAGCCACATCCTTTTCCACTGTGCACAAGGCTGTATGGGGGTGCTTGGCTCCCAGATTCCAGCCTGTGGCTTCCACCTTTGGCCCCAGCCCAGAGCAGCTCTCTGATAATGTTTGCTGAATGAATGAATGAGGGCAAGTCAGAGACAGAGGCTCAGTGTCTACCTTTCCTCTTACCAGGGGCCTGGCTAGGCAGAAGCCCAGGAGAGCGTCCCCTTGGCTGTCTCCCCAGATGGCCACTGCTAACCTGAACTGGTTCCAGACCTGGAGGACTGCTGAAGGCAGTGTCCTAACCCAGGAAACTGCTGCCCGTCTAGGCTTTGCTTTCCACAGAGTAGGTCCCTGAGTCCCTCACGCTGGGCGTCATCTGTCAAGTAAGAGGTCCCAGAGTCTGATGGGGCCAGCAATTGCAACACTCCATCCTCTCTAGGATTGTGGAACACAGGGACTGGACCATGAAGGGATGTCGCCTTGGGGGTGGGGGGGCTGTGAATTGAGAGTCACCCAGGCCAGGCTGTGGGCAGGGACTGGCAGTGCCAAGAGGCTGGAAACCCCCCAGATTGGCCTGATGGCTATTCCAGGTCCTGGCTCCCACAGCCTGGAGAGGACTCAGCTGTGGAGGGGGACAGGCAGCTTGGGAGCTGCCTGGCAGGTCGATAGCAAAACAAACGCACTATTGACCATGGCCGTGCACTAAATCCTCCCGGCAGACAAGCTGATGTGAGCCCAAATAGAATGAACTCAGAACTCAAAACGGCCCTCCCTGCCCCACCCCCAGCTCCAGGGGAGGGGTGAGCAGAGCTGCAGCTGGGCCTAGAGCAGGGCTGGAACTCACTCTGGCCCTGTGCACAGGCCAGGAGTCCGGCTGGGAAACAGCAGCATCAGAGGCCCCTGGGAGAGACCAGGAGAGACTATGGAAGCCAGAAGGCAGGAATCCCGGGACCTAAAATTAGGTCCAGCTGATCTGTCTTTAAATTTAAAAAAAAAAAAATAATTACATAACATTTGCTAAATAGCAGAGAACACATGTGCCATCTCTCAGTTATGAAGCATAATGATGAACCAAATGCCTGTGACCCCTCTATGCAAATGAAGCCCAGTGTAGGTCTTGGTCTCCAGTGCTCTGGGCAGAGATAATGAGGCACCCTGCACCTGGTGCCCTGGAAACACTGTTGGCTTCAGCTTAGATCTGCAAAGGGCACATTAACTAGGAATGCTCTCAGAACTGGGCGGTGTCTGCCTTAGTTTTGGTTGTGGCTTCTAACCATGTATGACTCTGGGGTCCCTAACCTAAGTACTTGGGGGACCTGTGAACCCTGACACTTGCTTGCACTTCTGTGTGCCTGGTGACAGTGTAATTCCTAGGGAAAGGGTCATGTTCTCACAGTGACCTTTCCCAAGGCAGACAGGTCTGGTCTGCTTCCATTGCCAGTTCTGTGTGGCCCAGGAAGGGGCCGAGACTTAGCACAAGGACCAGAAACAGAGCCACATGTCCAGACACCAAGCCCAGCTTTCTGAGGGCCACGGGGCACCCAGCACAGATCGTCAGGGTTGCCTGCTTCTGCCTCAGTTCTCCCCACATTCAACCATCCATTTATTCAGAAACACTTCCTAGGCTCCTGTCATGTGCTGGTGGGGACCTAGATGTCTGTGGCCCAGCGGCTGTCTATAACCTGCCCTTCTTGTGGCCCTCCTACTCTTAAGCCCATCCTGTTCCCTGAGGTAGCCCAGGCTGCACTTGGGACCTTAGAGATCTATCTGCCTTTGAGCCCTACTCGCTGTGCCTGGTTTTTCTTCTGGCAAAAGAAAAAAAAAAAAAAACCCTCATTTTGGCATACTTAAGATGGGCAGAATGAAACTGGAGGGTTTTGGAAGGATTCGCTGAGGTCGGATGTGGCACTTATTAATTAACTTATTAATTCACAATTAGTGCCAGGCGCCTGCTGAGTTGGGGCTGCCCATGCTGGCCCAGGTACAGGTATGAGAGGCGAGGGCCAGAGACAGGCACTGGGGCTGCACAGCTGTGCCGGCTGCCAGCCTGGGCGGTCTGGCACATCAGATGGTGTGCAAGTGTGTGTGAGGGGGGTTCTCACCTCCCAAACATGCTCCTGGGGGAGTAAAAACTGGGCCTCAGTGGGGTATACACTACAGTTTCCCAAGGAGATAAAAACCAGGCCCATTCAGTTCTGGCTCTGGGAGGGGACCGTACCCCCATGCTCCGCAGCCCCAGAAATCCAATAGCTCCATATTATGCAGCTCTTTGTAGAGAGCTCTCCTCTCCAGCACCAGCAGCCCCCAGACTCTGAAACCCCCAGACCCTTGCAGGTTCCAGATCTCACACAGCCCCTGGAGTCTCAGACTGCACAGCTCCCAAGTCCTGCAGCTTCTAGCCTTACTGTAGCCCCCATGCCGAGGTAGCAGCGACCACCTTTCCAGAACCTCCAGACACAGCAGCTCCTAGCCCCCCACAGACCTAGACCCTCACAGCCCCACGACCCTGTAGCTCCCAGACCTTACAATGCCCAAGTCTCACAGCCCTCAAACTTAAAGCTCTTGCAGCCCTGAGCCATACCGTCCCAAGATCTGGGCTGTGTGGTGATGGAAAGCTGACTGGCTATGGAGATGGGGGGCTGGCAGAGAGTACGGGCCCTCTGGCCCCACAGGGTTGCCTTGGAGACCCAACACAATTAAAAAGACCCTAGCCCCCTGCTGGGGGGGGATCTATCATATTGTAGATAAGGAAAGCTGCTCAGAGAGGTTAAGAAATGAATCCAAAGCCACTCAGTTTCTCAGCGGCAGAGTCCCAGACAAGTGCAGTCTGAAGGTGCAGTGGGAGGAGGGTGGGGTGTTTGGCTCTGGCCTCCCCCGCTCTGTCTGGGTTCTTGGCCCACCCCACTGGATATAAGAGACAACTCAAACAGCTGTGGTGACACACAGGGAAGATCCAAGGGGAGCCTTCCAGAGCACAGCCCCCCTTTCGCTGCTCTTTCCCTGGCCCTCCTTCCCGCAGGGGAGGTACCCCAGCGACTGGATCCTCCCCAAGACCCCAGAGAATCCTGCTCTCTCACCTCATGCTTCAGCCTTCTACAACCTCAGCAGGAACCTGGTACCCCCCCTGAGGTGCCTCGGGACCCTTCTCTCCGGAGGTGGAAGACGGAGTCACTGCAATCTAACTTGGATAGGACTCCTCCAGAGCATGGCAGGTGCAGAGGCTCACCTCGTCCAGAGGATCCATCTTCCTGCTCACTTCCAGAACCACACCCACACACTGCAGGCTGGCCGCAGGTCCTGCTGAGGGTCCTGTGGGGTCCGGGGGTCTGTGAACAGCTTTAATTTGCTGCTTCAACAGCCCAGCTGGTCTACTCAGGTACTCTTCATTTCAGCACCCCCTGGTGGACACTTAACTATAGCCCAGTTATCCCCTTTTCCAGAGGGGAAAGCTGAGGCTCAGAGAGGAAGGGCCCAGGAAAAGGCTGGTCCTCCCTGCATTTAGGAGCTGGAAGTCTGATCTAGGCAAAGCCTGGGGTGCTGGTGGGTGGTTTATGGCACAAAAGTAGAGGGAATGGCAACTGTGGGGAGGAAGGGGTCAGCTAGCTGTACAAACACCTGCTGTCCTCTCTCCTAGCACTTGGATCATGTTTGACAATGGGGGCAGAGAGGCTTGCTCCAAGGAAAGCAGCCTTACCAGACTGAGTAAATGAAGCACCAGACGCCTTAACAATGACATTTCAGAGAAGAAAGCGTCCTTTCTTGTGTGGCATAAGTTTACCTCATACAAAGCGTGAGACAGGCTTATACGAAAACGTATTTGTTGTTTGTCTGAAATATACATGTTAACACATTCCTGTATTTTATCTGTCAATTCTACAAGGAAGAGGTACAAGGTCCCCAGGCGGTAAGAGCCAACTGTGACAAGGGTGATAGTGTACTGGATATCTGGGGAAACCAAGGCCCAGAGCAGCCTGGCATTGGCAGGGAAGAGGTAGGACCTGGATCTGCACACCCACCCCAGCCTCTGCGCCCGCTGCGGTGGGCGGGCTGCCTTCCATCCTGCCATCCTTGCTCGTCACCCGCTTGAGACTGACTTCCTCACGGGGAGTGAATTTCACAACTGGGTTATCACCTCCTAAAAATAGTGCTGAGTGATGGATGGGGGCTGTCGCCAATTCTGTAACCACATGGGGTGGGTGGGAAGAGGGCCTGGGGGGTTGGGGACCCAAAGTCCTAGTGCCCATAATCTGGGGTATAAGAAACTGATCTGTCCCAAGGTCTTCAAATTGCTCAGAACCACCTGGAGCCACGTGGGTGGCAACTCACTTGCCACCAGGTATCTGGCCAAGCAGTGGGATGTATCTGCATCTGGACGCAGGGCCCAAGAGTAGCCAGTCTCTGAAGCCATGCCTTGGGGAGGGGCATCTAAGAATAGGGTCACCTCACCTTGGCCCTGTTCTCAGAACTGCCTATGTCTTTTTAAAGACGGGCTCTCACGTACTCAGGTTGACCTCAAACTCACATGTAGCCAAGGATGACTCTGAACTTTTAATCTTCTTGTCTCTACCTCCTGAGGCCTGAGATTGTGTGGCAGCATTCCCTGTTTATGTGGTTCTGGGAATCAAACGCAGGAACTTGTGCATGTCAGGCAGACACTTCACCAGCTGAGCTACACTGAGGTGTTGAGCCTCAGCACTTTGAGCTGAGGGCAGGGAGTGTTGTTTCCAGAGGTGGACTGGGCTACCAAGAGACCAGTGGATACCCATCAGCTGACACACTCACAGAGGGACGGCACACACGTACTTCCTTTCCCGTTGGTCCCTGGATGCACTTTCAGCATCCAAACTTAGGTCTCTGGGGTCACCAAGCAACGTGACAGCTCAGGGAGCACCCACAAATACAAGGCCTGGCTGGGCTCCTGGCTGCGGTGGCCATGGGCATGTCTCTTTAGCTGTGTTTCCTGAAAAGTGACAATGTAATACATGTTTGGACTCTTGGGGACTATGGCCTTCCTGGATGAACCTCAGTGATGCTCCTTTCCCAGACCCTCCCTTGGCTGGACCCTTCCTGTGTGTATCTCAGGCCTGACATCAGGCACAGGGAAGTGCCTGTCCACAACCCTGCCCAGCAGTGGTGGCTGTGGGCACAGATGGTGTCTCTGCTTCCTGCCCTTTGGCCCTCTTAGCACAGAGCCCCCTGCCCGCAGCCCTGCGTGGCTGTGCCTGGTGGCTGCGCTCAGCGAAGAGGCAGCTGCAGAATTACAATATTAAATGCAGCCACACTGAAACACGGCCTCGATCCAATTACGTGAGGAAACAAGAGGAGCCGCTTAGGCTAATCTGGTTATTCCGCCCTGGCTAGTCCTCCAAGCCACAGGGAAACCTAGAGGAGAGCTGCCTGGGTGGGCATGGCCTGGGGGTCGTGAACCACTCTGCGTGGTAGAGGTAGCCACACTGTCCCTACGCACAGGGGCAGGGGCCTTCTTTGTCTCATGAGCACTGCTGCAGCCTTAGTACCCAGGCTGGTGCTCAGGGCCCTCACAGGGAAGGGTGACAGCTCAGACTCAGGGATGCCAGTGTTAATCTGAGGGGCTGGTTCAGATAGGGTGACTGAGGAGGAAACAGATGGTGACTTTGGGTGGAGGCCAGCTTGAGGACAAGGAGCTAGATGGCTGGGGAGTGTCCTGGTGGAGGGACCAGCAGGCACAAAGTGGGGACAGATGTGGCAAGTTCCAGAACATAAAAGAAAGCCAAGGTATGGGAGGAGGCAACCAGATGGGGAACCCTGGCAAGGACCATGGGTTCGTTCTAAGTTAAGGCTGAAGTGGGATTAGATTCAGGCTCCCAGAGGCCAAGTGGCTGGCGTTTGTGTGGACATCCTGGAGCAGGGCAGGCTTCTGCTGTCTGCAGGCAGGAGAATGCCCAGAGCAGGGTGGGGCAGAGCTGCGCCCTCTCCTTTCTGTAAGGCCTTGCAGACCACTGTGGGTGTGCTGGTTGGAGGTGGGAGAGGCCTTGGCTTGCAGCCCCGAGTAACCTGACATGGTACACAATTCCAGCCCCCGTGCCCGCCTTCCCAGCCTGTAGATACCTTGGAGAATTAGATAGGGGGGGGGGGCTAGGCTTTCTGGGAGGTCCTTGGTAAAGGGGAGGGGGTTTGCACCAAGAGATGACAGGAGGGGAGGGGAAGCTATGAGATGTGTAAACAGGACGGCCGGTGGTGGAGACAAGACGCCCTGTGTGATAAGAGGCTGGGCAGAGTGAGAGGGGGCAGACCTGAGAACTGTACTGCAAGTAGAGGGACCAGTAAGCGCTAAGCCTGGAACAGAGGGGGGAGGGGGTTGGTCAGGAGATGGACTGGACAGTGGGGCACAGGTGAACCTAACATCTCTGGAGAAGAGGGGTGGGTGGAGTGGGTAGGGCTAGGGAGGTAGAGTGGAGGTGGGGAGGGAGAATTGGAGGCCAAGCCAGGCCTGGGAGCCACTAGGGCCCCAGGAGTGAGCAGTAGAGAGCTAATGGACGTTCTCCAAGGGAGAAGCAGAAGGGCTGCTTCTGTTTGAGGGTAAATGGGAAAGCAGGGTTTCCTGGGAAGCTAAACTGACCTGGGTCGTCCAAGTCTCCTTCAAACTGTGAGTGATCTAACTCCCATCTCTGAGCCCGGGCTTGTTTCCTTGTAAGCATGGTTCAGTTTCTTTTCAATCTTAAAAAACAAATTATTAGCCGGGCGGTGGTGGCGCACGCCTTTAATCCCAGCACTCGGGAGGCAGAGGCAGGCGGATCTCTGAGTTCGAGGCCAGCCTGGTCTACAAGAGCTAGTTCCAGGACAGGCTCTAGAAACTACAGGAAAACCCTGTCTCGAAAAACCAAAAAAAAAAAACAAAACAAAAACAAAAACAGATTACTATTACATTTATTTATGTGAGTGTGTGTGCACTCACACGCGTGGCGTTTATTTATGTGAGTGTGTGTGCACTCACACGCGTGGCGTTTATTTATGTGAGTGTGTGTGCACTCACACGCGTGGCGTTTATTTATGTGTGTGTGCACTCACACGCGTGGCATGTGTGTGGAGGAGACAGGGCGACTAGTGACGCCACATGGGCTCCGGGGGTTGAGTTCAGGTTGCCAGCCTGGATGGCAAACACATTTACTAGCTGAGCCATCTTGCCAGCTCTGTCTTTAACCAGAGCCTCCTGCATGCCTGGCAAACGCTGCTTAGCCATTAAATTCATTTGAGAACTAAGATGTGTAATCAACCCCAGCATCCATGGAGGTTGGTTCTAAGGTGCCCCATTTCCTGAGTACCAGAGCCTGCAGATGTTGGAGTCCTTTGTAAAAAATGCTAAGGGGTTTGCACATAACATACCAGCACCTTTCTGTGTTCTTCAATCATGTCTGGGTTCCTTCTAATTCCTAATACAATGCAAATGCTGTGTAAATACATGTTTCACTGTATTGTTAAGGTAGTAATGACAAGAAAAAAAAAATCCTTGCTTGTTTGGTGCCGGCACAGTTCTGTTGTTCAGAATCGACACGCTCCCTCCCCCAAGTATTTTTGACCCAGGCTTGGTTTGAATCTGCAGATATAGAATCTCTAGGTCTGGAGGGCTGGATATAATTCACAGACCAGCAGATTTACCCTGCTCAGTGATTAATAGTGCCGGCCGCTCTTTCAGAGGACTGGAGTTCCATTCCCAGTGCCCATTCAGGTGACTCACAACCTCCTGTATCTCCAGCTCCAGGCTTCTCCTGCACTAACATGGCATAAACGCACAGATACACACACACACACACACATACCCTACAATTCTAGAATTCAGTAGATTTTTATGTGTTCACAGAGTTGTACGAAAATATTCTGCCTGACTCTAGACCATTACTCCCATCTTCCCCTCAGGGTCTCATGTATTCCAGGCTGGTCTTGGACTTGCTGTGTCACAAGGATGACCTGGACACTTCCGGTCCTCCTGCTTCTACATCCTGGGCTCTAGAATGGCAGGTGTGCACTGCCACACCAGGTTATGTGGTGCTGGGGCTTGAACCCAGAGCCTTGTGCATGCTAGGCAAGTGCTCTACTAACTGAGCTACGACCCTAGAGCATTTCTGTCATACTAAGAAACAGCATCAGGTTTGTCAACTATGAATACGGACCAAAATAAACACCTGAGTCAAAGGGCCACGTGAAAGCTGCCTGGTAGAGACCTGTGTACTACGCGGCACACAAGTGCTGAGCAGGATTGAGCTTAGGGTACAGGAACATAATTCCTTGCCTGTATGACCCCCAGATGCCCCCTCCTCTAAGTGCCCATTCTACAGATCTAAACCAGTGAGGATCCTAGAAGCCCATGTTGGAAACCAGGAGCAGGAGAGGAGGTGGGGAGGGAAGAAAGCCTCCGGTGGTCCCTGTGTGACTGTGAGCCAGCTGCTGCTCAGAGGGGACAGAAACAGGTGACCACAGCAGACAGGTGTGAATGCAACTGGCAGCAAGGACTCGGGCTGGGGCACTTTAAGGGAATCCCTGATAACCCTGAGACCCCCACCTAGGTCACAATTAGGTGATATCTTCAAGGTTCAAGGTCTGTCTTTCCTCCAAAGGGTGCTTGTTCCTCCTCCTCTTCGATAAGGTTTCTCTGTGTAGCCCAGGGACTTGCTATATAGACCAGGTTGGCCTCAGACTCATAGAGACCCCCTCATCTTCCTCACCTTCATCTTCTTCCCGAGTGCTGGATGAAGGCCCTAGCACACTTTTTTTTTCTGAGACAGGGCTTCTCTGTAGCTTTGGAGTCTGTCCTGAAACTTGTTCTGTAGACCAGGTTCAAACTCACAGAGATCTGTCTCTGTCTCTGTCTCTCGAGTGTTGGGATTAAAGGCGTGCGCCACCACTGTCTGGTCCTAGTACACTTCTCGATCATTTAAAATCAATAATGGATAGAGATCAGCTCAGTGATAGATCCTAGCATGTTCAAAGCCATAGCTTCAGTCCCCACACCACAAAAAGCCAAACAAACAAGCAAACAAGCAAAAAACAAAACAAAAACCCCGAAACAAACAACAAAACAAAACCAAAGGATGAAATCAATCACCGTAAGTTGTTTGATTCCCTATGGTCTTATAGCCTAGCTTTGCCAGACCCTCCTGACAGGGTTGGCAGAATGTCAAGAATGTCCCAAGACAGGCCCTGCCTGAAACATGGGGTTCTGTGAGCACAGATGTGACCAAAGCCATGGGTATTGTCAGAGCAGGTGGTTGGGATGGCTGGAAGGGACACTGCAGGTAGACGATCAGGGGTAGACTGTGTTCATCTGGCACCCCATAAATGCTTCTCCACTTGGACTGAGCAGGTAAGGTTGAGGCAAGAGCCAGCTCTGCTGGGAGAATCTCCAGCCGAGTAGGATGGGACCACACCTCATCCTAACAGCTGCCTGGGAGAGTTTCCGGGCAGCCAGGGACCAGCAAGGAGTGTGAAGGTGAGGCACAGGCATGTGACGGCTAGGACTTGGCAGTGCCTGCAGCCCTGTGCTTTGTACTGGAGCCTCCACGCCTGCTACCTTCCAAATGTCACACCATCTCCACAGCTGGGTCAACAAATTGGTCATGTGCGGTTCCACAACAACCAGATCAAGAAGTGTGAGACACAGATGGCAGGGTGGGCCATGCAGGAAGGCTAGACCAGGAGCTGGCCCACGAGCATCATGCAGTACGGATGCCCCTGTGGCAGTGTTGCTGGTGGGAAGAGGGTGGCCTGGCCCGGGGGAGGGAGGAAGTCCTTCTCAGGCAGGGGCCATGGGGCAGGATGATTTGGGGAGTCCTTAGGCAGGATGAATGGCTAGGAAGCCTACACAGCTTGGCCATCGGGGGCTTGGGTTGTTGGAGAATTGGTCCTTGGGTGGATGGGAGTGAAGGCCCTACCTCTTGATGCTGTATACGATGAAGCTCCAGTGTGCTGCCCTGTGTGGGGACGCTGGGATGTTGCGGTGTCACTACCCACAGGATTCCTCCTCAAAAGGAACCTGAAGAATTTCTGCACTTGGCATATGACAGAGTGGAGACCCCTGGAGGTCACATGTCCCTGCTGTCCTTAGTTGATGTCTCCACCCTTGGCAAATGCTAGATGCAGAGGTGAGCAGGGCAAGGCCTCCTCACTGCAGCCTCATCCTCTTCCTCCGCGGAGGTCCCCACGGTTGGCATGTGCTGGGCCTCCAGTGTGCCTGGTGCTGCTTTCTGTCCTGCCGCTGCTTGCATCACCTTCACCCCACTGTACAGCAAGCAGACTGCACTCAGGGAGCTGAGGGGACTTCATGGGCACAAGGGGGTTGAGTGAATATCAGGATTTGAACCCCAGCCTGAGGACTCCAGCCGCCTGGGTTTCCCACTCCCTCTCAATCTGCTTGTTATATTTCTGTAAGCGCTGCAAGTCCTTCAGAGACGAGTCAGGAATAAATAAATATGCACATAAGTAAATAATGAGAGGCTGCAGTGAGACGCTGACACAGGGTCAGCGCTGGGACCCACTGTCCTGATCCAAGTGGGAGACAGTATAGGGCGTGGCACACCAGCCTGCTACTCTAGGTCAAGGCTGGGGCAGCAGGAGCTGCCCTGCACTGATGCTGGGAAGGTACTGTCTGGGGGTGGGGTACTGACTGAGTTTAGGTGGGGGTGGCCAGCTCAGTTGGCTGGCAGAGCCTGAGCTAGCTTCTCCTCATTTCTCTGTTCCTACTTCAATGCAAATGTGTTGACACATTAATCTCTCCACCCCTGTGAGCACACCGGCAGGATTAGCTCTGCACTTGTAAGGGACAGGGCTGAGTCCCCCAAGCTAGAGGAAGCAGGGCCCTTCAGCCTTCTTTGATGGGCACAGAGCATGGCATGATTGGGGAGGGCAGAATCCAGGTTCTGAGGCACCAGAGTGTCTGAAGGAAGGACTGGATATCTTGGGGGTGGCTAAAAGGTCAGGCACGCAGGGAAGGGTATCTTAACCCCATTGTTGTTCATCCTGGGTGTGTGAGACCAGCGCTGGCCCACGGAAAGCAGCCCCTGGCTCTGCCAGCAGCTGCCTGAAGCCTTGTTTACAAAGCTGGTGAAGGAGGTAAGGCCACAGCCTACCCCTTCCTGCATATACCTGCATATACGAGTCTGCATGTCTCATGTGCCTCCCCTCCCATTGCCTGCTGTTCTCAGCTTTTCCAGGCCTGGGACAGAGCGGCCCAGGACAGTCTCCGAAGGTGACGTGGCTATTTCTGGGCCTGGATTTCTGCCAGCTGCAGTGAAAGAGCGAGAGGGGGGGGCACCAGAGGAGGTGCTGCTGAGAGAGGGGTCCCCGACCCCTAGCCACAGCGATCCCTTTGGTCTGAGCTCTGCCTGGATGCACTTTACACCCTGGGCTTCCCAACAGAATGCCCCACCCCCCTCCGGCCCCCTCTCCGTGATATGGGTGAGTAGTGCCCACTTGGAAAAGTACTAGAAGGGATCAAGACATGGTGGAGGGTGAGAATAGCTGTTCATGAGAGCTCTTACCCTACACCCCATCCTCAGGGACCCCCGCACTGTTCCAACCAGTACTTTGGGAAGACTAAAAGCTGCTGAGCCATGCATGTCCTTAAAGGAGATGCCTCAACAGGGAGCAAGCCCAGAGGATTGTGGGAGAGTCATGGACATGTGGGTCAAAGCACTCCATAGTACAGTCCCAGCTTCCCCTACCCAGCCTGTTTACCCAGGGACAGTGTTCCCATTATGCAGATGGGAACGCTGAGGCTCAGAGTTTCTATCCCTTGCTAAGTTCCCTGGCATGGCAATAGGATTCAAGCCCTTAGTTGTCAGGCCATGGGGAGGAATGGGGATGCTTGGCAGACAGAAGCTGTGAGGTCAGGAGGAGGCCCCAGTAGAGTCCAGTGCCGATTCTGTCCTGTTCAATTTTAAAGCGAAGTGCAAACAAGCCCCAGTGCCCGGCGCTCCTGCCCAAATCAAATCGGTGCTATGATTTCTCTGCGGGCGGCGGGCTGCTTTCCGGAGAGGAAGGGGGAGGCTGGCATGGGGTGTGAGAGCCAGCAGGGACGAGGCCATTTGTCTGGGGCAGCCGGCTTGGCTGGCTGGGATCTTCCACCCAAATTAAATTTTAACCTAGCTCATAAATCTTCCTCCAAGTCCCCCCACCCCTGCTAGTCCACAGTAGCTGCTGCGTGGCTGCACTGGGATCAGGGACTGTGCCATCTCCTCATCCCATGTGGCTACTGGGCCCCGAGGGCCGACCTGTTTCAGGAGTGGGACAGTAACCCAGAGATCGGCTCTGAGACTCACAGGTCACTGACAACAGGGGACAGCAAAGGACCTGGGCTGGCTGTCCAGAGTGGGAACCCAGTGACAGGGAGGAGCTGGGGTCCAGTGGGGTCTCTTCCCAGCAACTAAGGCCTCCTAATGTGTGCGTATAGAGGACACAGGGAGACCAAGGTCAGCCGTAGGTGTCAATCCTCAGGTGCCATCCATCCCTTGCTCTTCGAGACAGAGTCTCACACTGGCTAGGGACTCACAAATTATGCTACACTGACCAGTGAGCCAAGGAAATCCTCTGTCTCCACCTCCATAGAGATACGTGTGACCACAACCTGCTTGGTTTCGTTTTTCTTAAGTTCTAGGATCAAACTCAGGTCTCAATGCTCGAGTGACAAGCACTAAGCCCAAGGTGTCCTAACTTCTCAGTTTCCTCAGCAATGCACATAGCTGGGGTGCAGGGAGGGCGAGGAGAAGCCCTGGGGGCCATGGTAGCCAGAGTAACCTTGGGCCCCCTTCCTTTCCTGTGGATGACCAGGGACCTTATGACCCCTCTGCTGGAGAAGAGCAGCGAAGGCCCCTCCGAGGGCTAGGATTGGGGTGTGGGCAACTCTGTCTCAGCTCTGTGTACCCCAGGACTCAGCAATGCAAACCCCCAGAGCCTGGATCCCATACAGAGCAAGAGTGAAGCTTTGGGGGTGTACCGGGCCTGCTCTCAGTCACATGTATCAACACACGCAGCTCCGAGGTCCTTGTACACAGTGTGACCTCATGGTTACAATTAGTGCCGAGAAAGGGACAGCTCCTGTGCTGTGGGCTACTGCCACCTTGCTCTCCCACCGTGTCCGTCCTTCAGCTTTCTGCTCTCCAGTGACAGCCTGCTGTCCTCGAGATGAAGTCTAGACTGCTTCCCCACTGACACACTCCCACACTGGGCTGCCACCAAGCTCAGACTTTATCTTCAGCCCTGGGGCCTTTGCATATGCTGCTATTGTTAGGTTTGGGATGTTCTGTCCTCTCCCACACCGCCTCCTGTTCTTGCCCCAGGAATGTTACAGTGTGTTCAACCACATTTAGGGAGGGAGGAAGGTTATCACACCCAGATCAACCCAGGCAACCTGGGGATACAGCCAATGCTCTTTTTCATTGTCCCAGCACCCGTGACTCCTGTGTGTGCACTAAGGACGGTGGCAAGAGGGAGGCACCAGCACTGTCTGGCGCTCAGGAGAGGGTACAGTGTTCTTTTTTTTAGTTGGTGATGTACAAACCAGAGATGCCCATGCAGGGAGGTGACCCTTCCCCTGGCACCAATCTCCTGTCACCCCCGCCCCCAGCCCAGCAGAGCTGTTCACAGACCCTCATGACTCTGAGTGCTTCCCTCAGCTATCTTTCTGCCTACCTTCCCCTCACAGGCAGCCCGGACTGCCATGGGGACCTATACCTCAAATGTGGGTTTGTTGCTCTCTCAGCGTGCTATTAACTCCCCACCGGTAAACGATGTAGCCATATTTCACCTGCACCCTGACATGGACCACAAAAGGCATTAAAATAAATAATGGTGCAGTTAAGCAAGGCCTGGGATTTGCTATCTGGCAGAGGCACACCTGTACCCCATGTGCCCCATAGCTGTCCCCCTCCCACATGCACTATTGCTCCCCTGGAGCCATCTCTATGGCTTCTGCTCTGCCACCTCCTGCCCCACTGGCCTGAGCTCTACTCCCATACCCTCGTGCACCTCAGGACTTCTGGTCAGCACAGACCCTGGCCTGTGTCTTGTCCTTAACTATAAAAATGATGTTCCCTGGGGCTTGTACCTCTCGTTATGTCCCTGTTACTGCCCCACTATCCTCTCATCATCCTTCCATTCCTAGGAGGAGCTTGACTGGGACCCCAACCTGGTCCCACCGTGGACACTAGGACAGGACTGTGGGGGTACAGACATCTAAATGACAATGAGTAGCTGGACACCCAGCCCAGGGCTGCCTGCTCTGTACCCTGGTAGTCTTCAGCCCCCTGTTTCTGGAGATGGGAGAGGAAGAGAGAGGACTGGCTGGGGTTGGGTCAAGAGGGATGGGAGGCCTGAGAGGTCCAGGGCCGGCAGTATGTGCCCTCATTGTCCCCTCTCCCACCATCACCTCTATCCTTCCCTCACTCTATGGCCCTGGGGACTCTGTTCCTCAGAAAGTGCTTGGCACAAATAAAGTTGAGCTGCCTGGGGACCAAGTGGCTCAGGTGAGTGGATAAAAAGTCACTGTCTCCCCCAGGGAGGGACCAGGTGGTTACCTGGGGAGCTGTAACCAGGAGATGGAGGGATGTGTGCGTCACTTCACAAGGCTCAGCTGCCAGGTGGGTTGATGTGGGGGTGGAGAGAGGGACAGTCTCAGGACCGAGGGACCTCAGGCACAGCTGTCCTGGGAGCTTTGGGTTCCCTGGGAGTGGCTACTTCAACTTTGCTTGCCGGGCTTTCAACCATGGGCGTCACAAGCCTCTGTGACTGGTCAATCCTGGCTGTGAGAACTCTGTTCCACCTGCCTCATTCTGTCTGTTTGTTTGTTTGTTTGTTTTTCTAGCGAAGTTGTGTGACCCAAGGCAAGACAAGTCACTAATCTGGATCTGAGCTGCCTTATTGATGAAATGGGGACAATGGGACAGGAGAGATGGCTCAGGGACCTGAGTTTGATCTCCAGAACCCATGTAACAAACAAAAAAATGTAACAACAAAACCAAACCAACACAATACCAAGGCACTAGAGAGGCAGACAGGTGAAGCCCTGGGACTCACAAGCCAGGAGTCTAGAAAACCAGCAAGTTCCAGGTCAGTGAAAGAGCCTGTCTCAAAAGAAAAGGTAGGAGCTGTAGAGATGGCTCAGCAGTTAAGAGCACTGGTTGCTCTAACAGAGGACCAGGGTTCAATTCCCAGCACCCACATGGCAGCTCATAACTGTCTGCAACTCCAGTTCTAGGGATCTGACACCCTCTCACAGACATACATGCAGACAAAGCAACAGTGCACATAGAAATAAGTAAAAAGAAGAAGTGGCTGGCTCTTGAGAGATGACATACGTGATTGGCAGGCTTCAGGCAGGGCAGTGAGCTCCAGCCCCAGAGTCTACATGTTTCTCCAGACTTGCCTCAATACCACAGCCTGCCGCGTGCCCTAGCCATGGGTTTCCCAGTCTGGAACAGAGACGTCACCAACCTCTAAGATGGGCCAGGCTTTAACACAGGTATGCAGGGCTCCTAGGGCTCCCCCTGGACGTCTCCCCAGTTCCAGCCGGCCACTGCTGGGAAAGGTGAGTCCAGGGCATCCTGAGTGCCTGTCAGTCCTGGCACAAGGTAGGGGCAGGGAGAATGAAGTGGTCAGGGGATATCCTGCTGCTGAGACAGGAAGAGTCCCAGGGGTCTGTGCCCACTACAGAGGGACAAATGACGGTACCGGCTATCAAGACCTAGCCCTGCCCTGTGTGACCTTGGCAGGATGAGCACTTAACCTCTCTGAGCCTGTTCCGCTCCTCTTGAAACAGACTTGAACCAGGTGCTGTCTTTTTTAGTTTCTTGTTTGTTTGAGACAGGGTTCCTCTGTGTAGCCCTGGCTGTCCTGGAACCTGCCTTGTAGACCAGACTGGCCTGGAACCCAAAGATCTGCCTGCCTGTGGCTCCTGAGTGCAGGGATTAAAGGTGTGTGCCCCCACCACCACCTGGTATCTTTTTCAATTTTTTGAAACAAAGCCTCATGTAGGCTAGACTGGTCTTAACCTTGCTGTGGATGATCCTAAATTTCTGCCCTGCCAGCCTCCACGTCCCAGGTACCGAAACTGTGGTTCCAGAGTCAGTGTGAGGTAAACACTCTACAGGCTGAGCTCCACCCCAGGCCCCAGGAGTGTAGAAACAATTTAGTATCTCTTCCTGGGCAACAAAAGGGAGAGACAAGGGCATGCCTGGGGCCCAACAGTCCTGCAGCCCCAACCTTCCTGGGGACTGAGGCTCCTTCCCAGCCGGACACCCCCCCCCCCCCCCACACACACACACTCCAGGTTTCATGTCCCAGACACTGGAAGTCCAGAGCTCAGGGCAGGGGCTGAGAAAGTGCAAATCATATCCAAGCTAGCATGTTGGTGGGTGGGACCTGAGCCCTCTCGATCCCTTGGAAATGATCTGCACAGTGTTTTTCCTGTCGGGAGCCTAATCGGCAGCAGTTATTTATTGTTGCGTTTCCTAGTGGGTAGGAAAGCCACAAATAAGTAAATCTGGGCAGCAGGGTACAATTATTGAGCCCGGCGCTTTATTTCCCAGCTCGTCTCCAGCCTGGCCCACGGCGGATCGATGGTAATTTATGACGAGGCCCCTGGGGGAGTGAAGGTGGCAGAATAACCACCTTGCCGCTCATCACCCAGCCTGGACAGCTGTGCCTGCTCACAGGTGGCTCACAGGTGGCTAGAGCATCGGGGACCGGGCAGAGAACATTGCTAGAGGAGGGGTGGCCAGCAGCCCAAGCACCGGGAAGCCCAGGCCTCATGCCTGGCCATCAAGCAGATCTCTACCTGTGGCGGCAGCATCACCAGACTGAAATACGGACAGAGGGGCACCAATGAGTCCCCAGCAAATGGTTTGGGTCCATCTTGGGTAGGGTTGGCAGAAGCAGAACCTGAGACAAAGATTAGCAGCTGAGTTCTTGGAGAAAGCCCACAAAAGGAAGGAAGGTAGGGTAAGGACCAGAGACAGTGTGCCAGGCCAGGGACTCAGCACCTCTGGACAGCACCTCTTGGTCAATTGGTCCCAGGCTGTGGTTTGCTCCAAGGAAGATATGGGATAGGAAGGAAGGGGAGGTGGAACAAGGGATAGCCTACTGTGCAACGGCACTCGTGAGATGCTGCCAATCACATTTCACAATTTAGATGCTGATTTTTATCGTGGTCCGCGTTCTGCCAGGTTCTTGCCACTATAATTTCATTCTTTACTCTGGGGACATTAGGATGCTAAGCTAGGACTTGGGGTGGGTGACATGTTAGAGTTGGGGCAAAGCCTCCAGGGGCTGCTGGCCGTGGGTGGGCCTGGGGTTGGGGTCAGACTGCAGGGTGTTCAGCTACCTGCTGCAGGGACATGGCCTCCCCAGCACACGCTCCTCGGTTCCCTTTGGACATGCTCAGATTAGTTTAGGGACAGTGGGGGGGTCACTGTACCACCTGACACTAGCTCTAAGTGGGGGGCCCAGAGGCCCCATTTTCTGACCAGTTTTCATCAGAACCTGATTTGCAAACAGGCACAGCAGCCTGCCCATTAACAAGGAACCCTCCTGGATCCTCACCACCCTCACGGCCCCCAAACAGTCATACGAGTCAGGCCAACAGCATGCTCCAGAGTAGTAAAAAGCCTGCTGTCCTGGCTGGTGCATCCTTGGCCTACATTAGGGGCTGGGTGGCCTTCTGGGTTGGCCCAGTGGGGTCTTGGGCCAGCATCCCAGAGATGGCTGTGGAAGGCACCTCATAGAGGCCTCGTTTCTACTCATGAACACCTTCTCTTGGCTTTCCTTTTCCTCCTTCTGCCTGGCTCTTAAAACAACAACAACAGAAAAAGAAAAAAAAAACCCACACTGGGTAAAATCAGTATTCCAGTCAGGGCAGGGGTGGGGGTAGGGAAATGCAAACAGAATGTCAAGCTAAGCAGAGGAGCTGGGTCTGGTGGGGTGCTGGAGTGGGCAGAGATGCTAACCCTGCCACAAAAGCCACAGGCTCTGAGCTTCCTAGATGCTAAGGGGAAGTGGAGGCCAGAGTGACTGGAGGGCCTGCCTGGCTTAGAATCCAGGACAGGGGGAGAAGAAAGGGGACAGCTGAAGACAGAGCCTGTGCCTGGCCAGAATGAGTGGCTTCCTGTGCCCCGGTCCAGTTCACTGACCCCATGTTCCCTTTCAGACAGCCCTCCCTGTGAGTGTGCAGGCGCCTTTCTCGTGCTGGGCATGAGATGTGGAGGCAGGGATAAGCTGTTCTTGCCACTGCTTGCCACCAGCGTGGGGACCACCTTGCTGCACCCAGACTGTATTCAGCCTCTCCCGGAGCATGTTCTGAAGGATATTCCAGCCCTGGGGAGCTAACAGGTGTTACAAAGGCAAGGTCAGATCACAGCCACTAACAAGGCAACTTCAGTGGCTGCCTCTGCTGCAGCTTTTAATTGCTAATGCGCCCCGTGAATCTGCAGGCAGGCACTGGGCTTGCAGCCTCTGCTGACTGAGGATAGACCTTTTGCAACTGGCCACTAGGAAAGGCTGGTATTTCCCTCTGCCCTTGGAGTTCAGTCTTCTTCCAGGCCTGAGATACGGGGCAGGGCTTGTCCTCTTCATCAGACTGACCTTATCCCTCTTCTCCTGGACTCCCGCGCTGCATAGTGGCCACACATCTTGTGAAGCCAGGAAGTGAATGGCATCCTTGTTGAGTCTGACCAGAGGGGAAGTCTGGAGCTCACCTCCTTCCAAGCACATTCTTCCTTTGATGCTACCTGCTCAGTAACTAGGAACTGGGGCAAGGCATATGCGCCTCTCACCCCCATGTCTGATACAGTCAGCCCCTGGCTGAGTCCAGGCTCAGAAAACTGAGGTCCAGAGGTCCAGGGGAGCCTGAGTGAACACAGTAAAGGAGGCCAGAAATAATGAAGGACCAGAGAAGGCTGCTGGAAAGGGACAGTTACCAGCTGGACCCGAACGTCAGGTTTCTGGAGTGTTTGGTGTGTGCCTGCCTGGCTATGTACCAGTGGAGACCTGTGGACAACCTCAGGCACTACCCTGCAGGTTCACATGATTTTTTGAGACAGTGAATTCTTTACTAAGCAGGCCCGGTTGGCTCGCCACCTCCCTAGCACTGGAGTTATGAGCAGTCATACCACACCTGGCTTTCTGTGTGGGTTCTGGGATCAAACTCAGGTCCTCTACTTGTATGGCAAATGCTTCTTTTCAAACTGAGCTAAAGACTCCCCAGGCTCCCCCTTTTTCTGTGTTAGGGATGGAACCCAGGACTTGATGTACTAGGGCAAGTACTTTACCCAGATCTACACTCTGTGCTGGAACCTTTTAGAGTCCCTCTGCCAGTCTGGTTGGGCAGAGCCCTTCTATATCCGCCCGAAGTCCAGCATTCACAGTCAGCAGCGAGATTGTTTGTAGGGCAGAAAGTAACTTGAGGACACCAAGCCCAGAGACCAGAGGCTTCTTCCTGCTGGGCCTGCCTACCAGAGGTCCACTCGCCACCAAAACATAGCCAGCCCTGGGGTTCACAGTGGGTCTGAGCCCAAAGCTTGTCCAAGGTCACAGGTAGTCAGGGGTCCCCTCATGGCTTGTAACCAACCAAGTGTCTGACTGGGCTGCATGTTGGGAGGGAAGATGGCTTGCAGCCACCCGGCCCTGCTGCTTCAGGATATGTGGTACCAGGGGCCTCATTAAGCTATAGCTGCAAAGAGGTTTGTTATTAACAAAAGCGTGTGAGGCTCCTCTCCCTCGTTCCCTCTCTCCTTAAGGCAGGCTCCCAAATGAAAAGGGAACGCATAATGCAAGGCGCGGTAAGGAAGCCTGGAGGGAAGGCACTGCCTGGCTGCAAAGAGGAAGACGCATTTACCCTCTGGGGAGGCTGGCACTGCCGCTGCCGCATTTATAAAACACTCTCTCTTTCCCCTTCTTCCCAGTTCAGCGGGTCTCTTAGGCTGTGCCTTAAGTCCTTTTGAAGTGTTACAACCACTTTCTCCTCTTTCAATTAACAACAAGAAAAGGAAGCTAATGGCTTCCTGAGCCTGGCTGTAAATATTAACAGAGTCTGGCTGCCTGGCCTGAGCTACTGCCCGCCCGCCCCCTCTCAACCTTCCCAGCCCACAGAGACAGCTTACAGGAAGGAAGGGCAGGAGGCTCCCACCATGTGTGAAGATCTCCTGGCACAGGAGCCTCTGGGATGTGTGGGGGGGGGGCTGGAGGGTACTTGTCTCTAGGAGAGGGCACAGGAGGCAGGAGTCTGGAGGCCACACCTGGGTAACTTGGATGACCAGAGGTGCATGGCCTGGAGTCCCTGGCATCCCCAGCTTTGAATGAAGCTATTGACATATCTGCGGAGGACTGGCTATTTAGCTATTGGAGTATTCCGATGCTTGCTTGCTTGCTCTCTCTCTCTCTTTCTCTCTTTCTTTCTCTCTTTCTTTCTTTCTTCCTTTCTTTCTCTCTCTCCTTCCCTCCCTCCTCCCTTCCTCCCTCCCTCCCTCCCTCCCTCCCTCCCTCCTCCCTTCCTCCCTCCATTCCTCCCTTCCTTCGATTTTGGAGAAAGGATCTCATGTAGCCTAGGATGGCATGAAACTCACTTAGGCTGGACCTTGAACTTCGGATCCTCCTACCTTTATCTCCTGAGTGCCGGGAGCAGCTGGAGTTGAGGCTAGCAGACCCTAGGATCCCTGCTGGATCCCTAGCACGAGCAGAGGAGACCTGGGATCCCTCTCACCCTGTCGGCTTTCCCCCTGGAGGACATCCACTTGGGACTACCTGCCATGTACTCATGAGCCATGGAGTTGCAGGGCAGTAAACTACTGCTTCAGAGTTCACTGACAGCTGGGAGATGCCCAGCCAGTAACATGCTTGCCACACAAACCTGAGAACCTAGGTTTAGGCCTTAGCACTCACAAATAAAGCCAGGTACAGCAATGTGCTCTCTTAATCCCAGGGTTGGGGAGATGGAGACTTGCCTAGTGGGCCAGGTTCTAGAGACTAACGAGAAACCTTGTCTCAAACCCCATCCCTAAAACTAAGGAAAAAAATTTCTGAGGAATGGCACCTACACACATTCATGTCTGCACACACACACACGCATTCACAATTTATGTCTGCACACACACATACACACATTTATGTCTGCACACACACACATACACCCATACACCCGCACACAAATGAAAAGAGCTCCAGTGTGTGCGGCCAGGCATGGTGGTGCCCACCAGTAATCCCAGCCCTGGGGAGGCAGAGGCAGGAGGATCAGTGTAAGACCTGGGCTGCATCGTGAGACACCACATCTAAAAACAAAAAGCCACCAAAAATGTACACAGCCTGGGCTTTGGGAAATGTGAGGATGCTTAGAGATGGAGACAGAGGCAGGCAGGGAGCAGGTGCCAGTTGAGGGCACCATAGTGGGGTAGACAGGGTCAAGGAGCCACTCATGTTGCTGGCAGAAGTAGGCCAGTTTCCTGAAACAGAGGTTCTGACCTTAGCTGCCATCACCAGGCTCATCATCACGGCTCACCTTGCCTGTCGAGGCCCTCTTGGGTATGGGGTCAAGGTACAGCAAAGCCTTCTGAGTAGGGCCTGGCCAGCAGGACAAACTCCTAACTGGGCACTGGTAGACAGGGGACCGGCAGCTTCCCCATGGACCAGGGACTGCCACTCCAGCCCCATCCGTTAGTCCTAGCGTCACTGCCTCTCCCAAGAGCAATGGAGCAGACCAGGCCAGGGCTTCCATGACCTGACCACCCTGGCAGGCTCTCCTTTCAGACGGCCACCTGTCTGTCCAGATGGGTGCCAGCCACCCTTGAACCGCCCTGCTTGGTGCCCACTCACAGCTCTGCAGCCCAGGAGCTTCACTGCCCTTGCTCAGAGGTTTCAAAGTCACAGACCAACTTTGGGCAACCAGGGCCTCTTGGGCCCCTCCCTGCTCTTGTGTCCCCACTGCCTGGGTGATACCAGTCTCCTGGCAGCAGCTCTAATCACTTCCCCTGCTTGGCTACATTAGGAGATCAGAATCCTAGAAATCCTAGAAAGGGCCCTCTATCTCCCTAGCTCTGGTACCTGCAGAAGCAGAGCCATCCAAGAGGACATAACTCTTGCAGGGCAGGTGGCATCTGTTCCTGTCTGCTATGGCCCCCCAGCACCAGCTTCAGGGAATGGGAATAAAGTCACAGGGCATCTGTGGAAGAGATTTATCCTGCATTTATCTCCAGAGTAGCACTGTCCCACACGGCATCCAAAGAATGACACCTAAGGTGCCTGTCGCCTGGCCTACACACACGTGCACATACATGTACACACAGCCATGCACACATGCATGTCTGGGATTCCACTCTTGGCCTTTCTGTTCTGGTTGTATCTGACTGCCAAGAGCTGAGGCTCTGGGGAACCACCTGAGAAACTGGCCCTCTAAGGCGCTCCCAGGAGCACCCAGCTGCTCTCCGGCAAGGAAAATGGCTGGCATCCACTGAGTACCAGGCATGTCTTCTGGGAGCAGAACCTGGAGGCTTCCTGTGTCAACCCCTTCCCTGTGACCCTCCTGCTTACTATCCCCAGCCTAGTCCCCTCATTCCTAGAATCTCCAGTTCTCCACACAAGAAAGAATGATTTGTCTGCATTGCTAGTTGGGTCATATTATTCCCTGCCTGGACACTTCCGCCAGGCTCCGTCGCTCTTGGTATGAAGACCAGTCCCTTCAGCACCCCTCTCAAGGTCCCTCCCAGGACCAGGTCCCTGTCACTGCCCTCCATTGCACAGAGCTTTGCTCTCGGCTCGCAGACGGTGCAAGTCCTCCCACCCTCCCATGCTGTTCCCTCTGCCTCGGTTGCTCTTCCTACCCAGGTTTCAACTGTGCTGACCTTGTTCTCCTCCAGTTTAGCCCCTTTCCTGGCCTGTGGCTCTAGCTGTAGCCCTCCACCCTTGTCACTCTGCCCTGCCACTGTGGTGGCTCCAGCAGCTAAGGGGAGTGACCACCCTCAGTGATGAAAGAGAAAGAAGCAGGCCCCATGTCTGGCCATCCTCCGAGGCAGTAAGCAGCCTTGGAACAAAGTCTGTTTGATCACAACCTCTTCATCTAGGAAAGTAGGATACAGATGTTGCCTGCAGCCTGTAGTCCGAACGGAAGCAAATCCCGCTTTCCCAGCTCACTCCATCTCCAGCCTGCTGGCTGTGAGGGTAACTCTGCCCTCTGAGTTACAGGGCAACGTGTTTTCATTTCAAATGTGACTGGCTAAATGGCTAGCCATAGAGCCCACCTGGGTTTGCACAGCAAACATCCACTATCTGATTAACACCATGTACACGAAACTCCATCCCTACGAGCCAGAGGTTGAAGCAAAACAGGTGAGCTAATTGCTATACAGGAATTAATATCAGCAAGCGTAGATCTGGAAGGCAGCATGAACAGTAGAGCTAAAGACCCATCAAATTCGGCAGCAAGCCTTGAAGGACAGGAGTGGGCTGCCCTGCCACCAAGTTCTCACGTGACTGTCAGGGGAGCCTGAAGGATGCCATAATTATAAGACAGCGTAATCTTCCCCAGGAAGCCCACTCATCCCACCCCAGAATTTATCCCTTTCCCCCTGGGCTAGGCCTAGTGTGTCTCACATTGCAGTATCTGCTAGCTACTGGCTTCCCTGCAAAGCTGAGACCCAATAGAACTGGGCTCCTCTGGTCCCCAGTGTATTGTACGGTGCCTAGAACATGGCTGGAGTGAGTTTGGTAGGTGAGACGGATGGATGGTTGAATGGATCATAGGGATAGATGGTTGTCTTTCTCTTGCCAATACTCTCACTAGAGTTGTTGGTAACGTAAGCTGACAGATGGAAGGTTTTCCTCAGTAGACTTTAAAAAAAATGGTTTACTGGTAGAGTGATTAGACCAGAGTATGGACACAAAGAAGGTGCAGGAAAGAGGCTCAGCTGAGCTGCCCTGTGGGGCTAAGGAGGCCCCCATTTCTGGCCTCTTAGAGCCCAACAGATTCCTTGGTTAACCCACACGAAAGCATAGACAGTAACTGCAGGGGCATGGCGTCTTACAGTCTAGCAGGGCTCTGGGGCAGGTGCTTGCTTTAGGCGCATTACTTATTTCTCCCAGGCCTTATGCATTTGGTGCAGTGGCAGCAGGTGGCCACCCCCCACCATAGTTAAGCACCCGCAGGTGGGAGGAGCCACAACACTAGCCAGGGCTCACACTGCCGGGCTGGCTTGGAAAACCAGTACATGTGTAAGAGACCTAAGAGGCCCCTCCAGAAAGCAGACCCTAGCCAAACCTGTCCACACACTAGCGGTCCCCTTGAGGCTCAGGGAAAGCAGCAGGCCCAGGAGAGCCTTCTTCAGAAGCTTGGTTTTTCTAACGAGAAAGAAGAATGAAGAAAATGTTGGGTGAATTTATTAAATACCTACTATGTGCATGGCTACATGCCTTCATAGTCTCCATTTTATCTTGTTATAACACTACCATTATAACTGTGGGACCGGGCTGGAGAGATGGCTCAGTGGTTAAGAGCACTGCTTGCTCTTCCAAAGGTCCTGAGTTCAATTCCCAGCAACCACATGGTGGCTCACAACCATCTGTAATGAGGTCTGGTGCCCTCTTCTGGCCTGCAGACATACACACAGACAGAATATTGTATACATAATAAATAAATAAATATTTAAAAAAATAACTGTGGGACCACATATTCAGAGGGAGGGCACCTAATGCAGGGTGGGAAGGAGAAATGATGTGAGGATTCTCACAGGACGGAGAAACAGTGGGGAAAGGCCCACATGTCACATGTGTGCACTGTTACAAATGTGTATGTGTGCACATTCCTGTCAACCTCTGTGTATTCTCATGTCTGTGTATGAATGTGTGTTCATGTATGTGCGTGCATGCGTGAGGAAGTGTGTTATATGCATTCCTAGGTGCAAGGGTGTGAACATCTTGATCATGTGTTTGTCTGTATATTGCATGTATTCATTTTTGCCCATATGCATAAATTTAAATTTGCGTAGGGATGCATATATGTTTGTATATGTGTACACTTCTGTTTTCTAGTGTTGGGAATTTTGCACATGAGCCTAGTTTTATGCACATGACATATTTGTTCATGTGCTTGCACAGATGTCAATGTATGAATTCGTTTCATTGGGGGCAGTGGAATTATGGGAGGTTAGGATTGCAATGGTGAGCCAGGCTGACTAGGGGCCTTAGGAGTGGCGAGCCAGCACTGACTAGCTCCTGAGAGCTGGAGGAGCCCGAATCAAGCAACAACCACTGGGATGATTCTGCCTTCCTCCTGGGCTTGTGATTTCAAAAGCAGAACTCTGGTTTGTGTCTGTCATGGACAGGCAGTTGGGGTTCCAGGCTCCAAGGACACAGCTCCCATCCTGTGTGTGTGTGTGTGTGTGTGTGTGTGTGTGTGTGGTGGTCTAGCTGCCTGCTCCCATCCCCAGCAGTATAAAACAATTTCCTTGGCCTGTCCAGGAAGGCAGATGACCTCACTGGACTCTTTCCATCTCTCGCTTTCATAGAGAAATTACAGTTTATAATTGGATGAAATCACGCGGGTGGTAATAGCAATAATGGCTTAGGCTGCAGCTACCACTGCCCCTCCGCAGGAACAGGCTTATCTTCCCTCCCGTCCAACCCCATTCTGCACCTGCCTGGGACTGTGCCCACCTGCCACTTGGCATCTGTAGCCCTGCCTGGCCCT
The DNA here is from genome assembly GCF_903992535.2 of Arvicola amphibius. Lineage (NCBI taxonomy): Eukaryota > Metazoa > Chordata > Mammalia > Rodentia > Cricetidae > Arvicola > Arvicola amphibius. The sequence goes on along the minus strand of NC_052047.1, from coordinate 150,917,518 downwards.
GGCTACTCTGAGCTGCTGTCTGGCTTCCTGGGAAGCGTCCCCGAGAGCTCCCCTTACCCCATCAGCCCTTCATACACTGACCACATCCTTCACTCTTCCCATGTGTCCCCTATGGTCTCTGTGGGCTGCAGCCATGGACAGCCACCCCTGTTCAGCACATGGCCATATTGAATATGCACCCCAGATGTGCAGGCTGCAGGCACTGAGCAGGCCTTGAACCAGCCACCTTTGGTCATACAAAGGAAAGTACCTAGATGCAGCTGAGCCCAACCAGAGCCTGTGCAGTCATTAAAGCTCCTTTCCAAAGAGGGGGTGCCTGTGGGGGAGGGGCGCAAATACCAGAGTTGGGCCTTCTTGGCTGGCTGCTAATGAGAGGGAGGGAGAGCTTTGTTCTGTATTCCTTGGGGGCAGCCTGCAGAGCCCTGGTCTCGACAGCGAGAAGGGCAGCAGGATGTAGAAGGCTGGCCCCACAGGAGGAGACAGCTGAAGTTGAAGCAGGGAGGTCAGGGACACTGGAGACACAACTTCGTGGACCCCTGGTGAGCCAGAGAAGCTGAGTTGTTCTGGAGGCCAGGGTCAGGATAGCCCAGATGGAGCCTCAAAATGACACTTAGTTAAGAGAAGTTTGTGCTGGGGAAGTGGAGGCTGCTCTAGGCTGGGTGTGTGGCTCTGCAAGGCCAGGAGCGCCCAAACTTTTTTTTTTTTAATTATTCACTTATTTATTTATTTCCTCTGTGTGTGGTCAGAGAACAACTGTGAGAGTCGGTTCTCTCTTTCCACCATGTGGGCTCCCAGGGACTGAACTCGGATCTTCAGGCGCAAGGCTAGATGTCTTTACCCACTAAGTCATCTTGCCAAGCCTCCAAACTTCATTTTCCCCGCCCAGTCCTTGCAGGCAGTTACAGGAAAGGGTTCTGCATATTCCCTGTATTTAAAAAGTGATCGGGCCGGTTCTGGTGGCGCAGACCGGTAGGATTTGCTGAAGGAGGCAGAAGCAGGTGGATCTGGAGTTCGAGGCCAGTCTGGACTACACATTTAGGGGGCTGGAGAGATGGCTCAGTGGTTAAGAGCACCGCCTGCTCTTCCAAGGGTCCTGAGTTCAATTCCCAGCAACCACATGGTGGCTCACAACCATCTGTAATGAGATCTGGCGCCCTCTTCTGGCGGGCGGGCATACATGGAGGCAAAATGTTGTATACATAATAAATAAATAAATCTTAAAAAAAAAAAAAAGTGATCGGTGGGGACAATGACCTCAGACCCTAACCAGGCTTGCAGCACAGTAGCCTTTGTGCAGGGAAGGGGATCTAGGGATGTGGCTCAGCAGTAGAGCGCTTGCAGAGAAACTCTACCTCAGAAAGAGAAAAAGAAACAAACAAGCCCAGCTACTAGGAAGTGGTGAGAACAGTAGCGCTGTGGCCATGGCTGCCTGACTCACTCGTCCCTGGGGCTCCTGCTCTTGATTTCCTTGGTTTGATTGCTTGTGTTGCCTTTGGCAGGTGAAGAAGCGGGGAGTAGGAGAGAAAGGTCCCCTCTGGACAGCTGCCCCCAGTGGCTGAAGCAGGAATCACCCACCCTTCTGCCTCCCCCACTCCAGAAGGTTCTCTACAAGCAGGAGCAGCCAAGCAGACCAGCCCCCTCTCAAAGTGGCTTCCCAAAGCGGGGGTACAAGGGCCTGGCAGCTCAACAGTGTGAGGTGAGGTGACTGCAGCCTGTGGTGAGCATCTGAACTCCTCAGGGGGTAATAGACCCCCCCCCCAACAGATGCAGCCTGAGTGGCAGGAATACTGATTCTTTGGAGAGTGGCTCTCTCTCAGCTCTGTCACGCAAGAGCGCTCTCTGCACTGAGCCATTCTGCCAAGTGACTTAAAGGGATTTAAAAAGAAAGAAAAAAAAGAACCTTGGTAAAGAAAAAGGGGGTAACAGCCCCACAGAAGCATTTCAGGAGAGGTGTGGCCTGTGGACAAAGCACCAAAGTTACAAAGAGCTGCGGTGGAAGTGGTGGCCCGTGAGAGGCCACACTCCCCGGGGACTGGCACTGGGCTGTGGGGCATGCCCTGCTCAGGAGTCCCCGGGGGTGCACACAGAACACGTTCCTCTCACTCCAGAGAGCCAAGCCTGCAGTGCCTGTGCCTGGAGTGCCAAAGATGCCAATTGGGGCCTGCAGCCACATCTGAAGCCTAACCACAAGCAAGACTTCAAGATCTTATTCTCTGTGTGCCTCATTGTTCCTGCTGCCCTGGAGTTGCCGTCTGTGGCTGAGTGGTTCTGGGTTTGTTGGTGACATGGGGCAAGGCATGTGAGCGTGGCCTGGAACTGTAAAGCAGCGACCCCATTGGGACCCAGTGGCTCCAGGGAACAGCAGCAGAGGAGGTAAGAGCCTGTGGCAGGGGGACCAACAGGGCTTCCTGGTGGCCCAGATGGTGATAAGAGTCTTTTTCCACCAGGAGGGAGGAGCACAGTGCATGGGAGGGATAACTGAGTCCTGCCCTCTGCAGGTCCCCAACGGGAGGGTAGGGATCCATCTGCCGGGCTCTGCCAGGTGCACGGGAGACCACCTGGGAATGAGTACAGCGGTGTTTTCCTCCTGGACCTCTCCCTGCCAGGCTTGCTGGCCACCTGCTCTGTACAAACGGGACAGCCATGAGGCTTAGTGATAGGATAGGCAAGAGCTTAGGGGACCAGGGCCATCAGCCTTGATACCTGCTGTCCTTGAACTAGCAAGAATCCCAAGATCCCTTCTTTCTGGGCCTGCCCCACTGTGCTCAGAGAGATCCACAGTAGGGCTGACCAGGATCGACTACCCAGCATCATCTCACTGGCCTCCAGTGCATCCCTTATGTTGGTTAGAGGGCAGAGACAAGTCCAGAGAGGTCAAGTGAGTGCCCCACAGCTACACAGCAGGTGACTGGCTGGATCAGCTCCTCCTGGACTCCCAGGGATGCAGAGGGGAGGGGCAGTACCTCTGCACACAGTAATCCCAGCAACCTCAGAACCCCTCAGCGCCCTGGGCAGGGCAGGGAAGCCCCAATTCATTACCAAGATGGAAAATGACACTTCTCCACACTCTGCCCCAAGAGAGGGGCTGATTTATGGCTGCGCCAGGGCCTGGGACATCCGTCAGAGCCGTGCGCTGCACACGCCGTCTGCGGGGGCATTAATAGCCGTGTTATTAGCCACTGGCGTGAAGGATGCCCTGTGGATGGGCGATTTGCTGTTATTTATTATAAAGGCGCGACAACCTAGCAGCTGGGCCGCAAGCACACAGCTGGGCCCCGCCTGCATATGGTTCTCCTCTCTGCATCGTCAGCTTCCCCTCAGCCCCTAGGAGGAGCTAGGGGATAATTCCTGGGGCCAGGCCAAGCCAGAGGGGAACAGCAACCACCTCCCACGGCAATCCTGTTGCTCCAAGCGAAGCGCTGATGGAAAAGTCTGCTCAGCTGGCTTTGTGCAGCCTTGCCCTACCCAGAGGTGACCGGGCTTTGGGGGCAGAGGTGCCCTGGATGGGCTGAGGGTGGCATAATCGAGGGCAGGTCCTCTCCTGGAGTGTGCCTCTCCTGTGTAACAAGGAGGGAAAGAAACAAGGCCAGCTATTCCTAAGGGACCCCCTGGACTCTTAAAAAGAGCCCAGAGACTGGTGGCTGGCCAGAGGTGCTGGTGAGCTGGGGCACATCCCATCCCCTCCTCTTACAAACCTGTGGGGAAGGGTTTGAGAGTTCAGACCTTGGAGGAAAGACTACTAGAAGGCTGTTACTGGGCCTATCCCTGCACATCTATAAGAAGCAGATAGGTGGGCTCCAAGTCCTCTTCCTCCCACTCCCAGGGTGCTGTCGGTTTTCTACTCCTGCATGCATTCATGGCATGGGCACTTATAGACAGTGCCAATCTGGCCACCAAGTTGGGGCACAGCCAGGCCTTCTTGGGCCTGCTTCTCCAGAGCAGCTGAATTGGAGCATCTCTAAGGCCCGGGTGGGTGGCCAGCTCTTCATAGTTCAGACGGCCTTTTTGTCTCTCGGGACTGCTATAAGGAGGACACCAGGTCACCATGGCCTCTGATGCTGATGGGAAGGTTCCACCTCCTCTTTTCTCCAGCTGCCTAGCTCTGGGCTGCAGATTCTAGAGCCTGCCTCCTTTATTCAAGATGTGGGTAGGAGCCAGGCGATGGTGGCGCACGCCTTTAATCCCAGCACTCTCGGGAGGCAGAGGCTGGCGGATCTCTGTGAGTTCGAGACCAGCCTGGTCTACAAGAGCTAGTTCCAGGACAGGCTCCAAAGCCACAGAGAAACCCTGTCTTGAAAAACAAAACAAAACAAAAGATGTGGGTAGGGAGATGGCTCCACCAGTAAAGTGCCTGCTGCATAAGGTACAAGGACCTGAGTGTTAGATCCCAGTGCCCACATAAAAGACAGGCATCGTGGTGCATGTCTGTAAGCCTAGCACTGGAGGTGGGGTCAGAGACAGGCGGCTTTCTGGAGATCCCTGAGCAGCCAGCTTAGCCAGTCAGTGAGCTCTGAATTCTATGAGAGACCCGTCTCCAAAGATAAGGTGGAGAGTAATCAATATATCCCGTGGCAGCCTCTGGCCCTCACATACATACAGCACTTTCTCCACACCTTCTCTCCTCTCTTCCCCTCGAGCCGAGCTGAACGGTCCAGGCTCCTACAGGTAGCCACTGAGCTCAGCCACAAAGATCCTGGACACAGCCCTGGTCTTGAGGTCTGTCACTTGCCCTGCTGGCACGGTCCCGGTCCCTTCTCGTCATTCTCCCTCCCACTGGCATTAAATCTGCTTCTTTTTTCCCCTCCCCAAAGGAATTAAGTCTTAGTGGAGGCAGCTTTACTCCAAAGGGACCCAGGCGGCAGTATCAGGTGGAGGACCGTTTCATTAAGAGATGATTCGAGAGAAAGAAACAAAATTACATGTGTCTCCTTTCGTCTCCCTCCCCCTTCCTGGCCTGCATGGTTTAATATCGAACACTGCTATCAATATAATTAACCTCCTAAGACACAATTTGAAAGCCTTGTTTTTTAAAGCGATTCACTTTCTCTGAAGCCAAGGAGGACATCCTTGATGCCCCGCCCCGCCCAGCTGCCCTCTTGCTTAGGTGAACTCGCAGTTCATTTCTGGTGGATTTGCATACCTGTCTGCAATTACTGCCAGTGATAACGGCTGATACATAATGCATGCGGCATGAAATTAGAAAAATAATTAACTTTAGATTTGCAAAGAATCCCCGCCCCCGACTCTCCGGGCATTACAGATGCTGAGTGCCTACCACTGGACAAGGACTGGGAACTGAGCTGTTTGGGATGATGGGTGAGACTGGCTGGCACTCCAGAGCATCTAAGACGAGAAAGTGTTAGAGGGTCAGGGCAGGCAGGAAGTGCCCCCATGGCATCTGCTGGACAAGCTTCAGGTTCCTGGGCCTCATCTATAACTCACATCTGCACCAGTGTAGTAATGTGGCTAATGAGGTGACCCATCTCTCTTTGTGACCAAGCAGTGCTCAGCTAAGCTGAAAGAGCCTGTTTCATCCTCACAAGGACCCACGGGAGTAGACTTGGTCCCATTTCTCAGATGAAGCCCTGAGACCTAAAGCTACCCATCTAGACAGGCCACGGCTGAGAGAAGGCAAGTCTTCTAAGGAGAGGGGCTTGCCTGGGAGCAGGCTTGCTCCCTCAGGCTTGTTAAGCAGCTAAGCCCCAGAAGTAGCTGCCAACTACTGGATGAGAAACCGAGGGACCGTTCATCAATTTTTGACAGAGATAGAGACAGCCCCAGCAAGGTAGTAGGTGCGAATCACTGCACCCTGTGGGCGGGGCCCTCTCAGCCTTCTCCCAGCAGGATAGGGCAGGGTAGGTGCCAATCACCGCACCCTGTGGGCGGGGCCCTCTCAGCCTTCTCCCTGGTGGAGCTGAATGCTGCTTCTAGCTTAATCTGCCTCATTATCAGGCTCAGCCTTGGAAGGACCTGGAGGCCTCAGAAGATTTAGGAAAAGTCACAGTGAATTCCAGGAAGGGAGAAGATACCACCAGCGGCTCCAGTTTGATGATGGAGGAGGAGAAACTGGAAGAATTGAGGCTCACAAGGGCAGTCTCCATTATTCAGCTTCAGGAAACTTATACCCACATGAGTACGTGCATTTGCCCTCTCCACAGGCATGCTATGATCACAGGTCACCCCCTTTCTAATAGCCCTGTCTGGGACCTCATCCCCGCCCCCAACAATGGGGGTGGGAGAAGCACAAGGCTTGGATCCGTAGCATTGTGGCATATGACATTATGTTCCCTTGCTGGCTTTGGGAAGTGCCTGCCATGACCTCTTTAAATAGAAAATGGGATCACTAAGTTCCATGGCAGCCACAAGGCCTGAGACAGTGTCCCCAGAAAAACTGGGATGTGGCCACAGGGCCTTTGGCATCAGGAGTACACCTGCCCCTCTCCAGGTCTGTGGGAGCAATAGGAGGAAAGGGCAGGTTGAGGCTGTTACAGGACAGACACTGAGCCCAGCTTCCAAGATGAGAGGCACACTTGGGGGATATGGGGCTGTTTGGAGTGACTTCTCCTCCAGGTTCAGCCAGGCCTGCTTCCCAGAAAAGTGGGATCCTCAGCAGCACATAACAAAGGAAACAGACCCAGGGAGGCTCTCCCAGGGCATGGGTTAGGGCTGGGATGGCCATGGAGTTCTAGCACAGGAGCCTCTGGCCCTGTTTACATGGTCTTCCTCCTTGGGACTGGGGCCATCTGGATATCTGTTCCTAATGGGAACTGAGACCATCCCTGATACTCCGCATCAGGATGTTACTCACCCCCTTCAGGGAGCTGTCTTCATTGACAAAAAGAGGAGCTGGGCTAGGAGGCAAGGGTGGTCTGCCCATTCCTCCATATTTTCCCAACCAGCTCAGTGCCTCCTCTTCACATGTCCCCCTCAAAGGCCATAAAATAACTACCATCCCCTGTAGCATGTCCATGCTAGGCCTTGGATCTGTGGCTGCCCCTGCATCTGGTCTCAGTCAGTATCCCTTACAGGACTTGGGGGAAACATCCATGCAGGCACTAGACGGCCACAGAGTACAGCTAGGAGTTGAATTTCCCCAGCTGGTAGTGGTTTACAGACGCTGCTCAGCTGCCTCTGCCAGGAAGCGTGGAAGCAGAGCTGGACTCTGGAGGATGGATCAGGGTCAGAGAAAGCTTCCAGAAGGAGGCGGTAGAGCTGAGGACTGCGGGTAGACTGCATGCTGGTCTGTAAGGCTGAAGGCAAGCCCATGCTGGGACCAGAGTGACAGGTGCATGTGCAAAGGACCTAGGGAAGCGGGACCGTGCGTGCAGCCTGCCAGATTGCTAAGGGCCCTGAGGTTTTGAAAGCTGAGCTGCAGCCCGACCCTTTCTCCCTCTCTATGGCTGCTATTTGTCCATGGCTGGAAAGGGGTGCAAGCCTAGGAGACACAGTGAGCACAGGGCATGAAGAAGAAGCACAGAAGGGGGGGCTGAAGAGATGGCTCAGTGGTTAAGAGCACTGACTGTTCTTCCAGATAGACCCTGGTTCAATTCATAGCACCCACATGGCAGCTCACAACTGTCTGTAACTCCACTTCCAAGGGAGCTGACACCCATGGCAAAACACCAATGAACACAAAAAAAGCAGCAGCAGCAGCACAGAGGAGCGGTTAACACAGGGGCTATCCCTGTGTATGGGAGGAAGTGGGGACACAGGCTGCTCTTAGGAAGGGCGTTCTGCACCTGGGATGCTCTGTACACATAATCTCATCTTATCACTTTAAATTCTCACGTAAGGGCAACGGTCAACCACATACATAGACAAGGAAGCTGAAGCCCAGAGAGGACTTACAGCCTACTTAAATCACACCACCTAGAAGTGGTATAGGCAGGACTCAAGCCCACTGCACTCTGTTTTGACCATTGGCAGAAACCAGCAACTGCTCCAGCCCCCCCCCCTCCAGCCCCTCAGTCCCCCATCTAAGGGAGGTCACCAGCCTGAACCGTCTCTCTGCACCCTCTAGTGAAGCGTCAGTATCCTGCTGTCCATCACAGAACTGGCAGGTTGTAACTTGTGGCACACCGTCTGTGTAATCCCCACAATGACAGCCAGTGATCCCGTAAAAGTTGGGCAATTTACCAGGTTTAATTTGATGACCACATAAACTATCAGACAAGGGAAAGAAAAGGCCACCAGGCGTCTGCATAGTTTAAGGGCTCCTCTAGAGAGGCTGCCGTCTCCCTCCCAGGTAGGTCTGTCCTGTTCCTGAAGCTCCGGGGGCTGAGACTGGAGTCGGCCTTGGGGAAGCAGGGTGACCAGGGACGCCTGGGAAAGATGGATGGGCAGCAGATAGGGGGTGGAAAGGCCTTGGGTCCCTGCCTCACACTGCTGCTCCATTATCCATCAAACATCTCTGAGAGGTGCAATTTAGACTCTATTATGATGCCGAGTCTCGGGAGGCTGGGGACTGTGGCCATGAGCTAAACGGGAGGAGAACAGATGTCCACGCCAGAGACTGGCGGCAGCCTTGGCTTTGGCCTTAACAAGCCTGGCCCTGCTCAGGGCACTGGCCCAGAACAGCAAGGGCAGAGGCTGCCTGTGTCCCTCATGACAGAACTCATCAACTGGCCAGGAGCAGGTATGTCTTCTGGCCAAACTCAGGCTCAGACAGAGGTGCTGGGCCACCTCCCCAGGACAAAGTGAGGCAGCCTAGGAGCAAGCTGAAGCCCTATCCCACTTCTCATCCCTGTTCACACAGTGACTTGTGATGGGACCTTCAGGCCCCTTTAAGATGAGACAGGTGTGCAGCTATAGGTCTGGGTGTCTGTGACCTTGGAGTGCCTGGACCCCTCACCTCTCTGTATTTTAGGTTGTGAAGCAGAAGAGACTATATGTGACCGCCAGGCATGGGAGCACACTGAGGATGTGCTGTGCAGGCTGCCTGTGAATACAGACAGGTCTGGCTCAAGGGGTCAGCTCTGTTGGGTGTGCGTGCTGTCTTTAGCTTTGGATCCCAAGGTGATGATTGGCAAGAGGATTTGGCCAGGCCTGGAGCAGCATGGGATGTCATACCACACACAGAGCAACAGGAGTCTGGTGAGGACAAGTGAGCCCTCAGCCCCAGCCCATAGTAATGCCCAGGCTGGCTGTGCCTCTGTCTCAGTGGAGCGTGGGAGCCATGCAGTGAGATTCTAGGCCTGGGAGCACATCTGGATTCCACAGCCTCCTGCCAGCAGAGCTGTGCCTTCAGAAGGGGGTAGGGTACCCCAAAAGCCCTAAAATAAAGCGCATGCTAATTGGTGATGAGTCGGTAAACACTGAGCAGAGAGAAGACATATTCTGGGTTTTTTGATGAGGTGACCTGTGGGAAGTGTGGGCAGCATGTGTCTCTGAGGATCCATTCTGGGAGGAGGGAAGTATGTCTTGGGGCAGCAGGGTGGGCCCAGCTGCTTCAGAGGGAGAGGGACACGATGCAGAATGTCACAGGGCCTGCTACCTGGCTTTGAAAGCCACTGCAGTGGTGGAGGGCTCAGTGTGCAGGGAAGCCCAAAACCTGAGGAGCTGTGGAAGCAGGGCAAGTGGGCCAGGCAGGGTGGGTGAGTGCGTGAGCAGGAGGATGGCGGAGTGGACAGTGATGTGTGGCTCAGTGGACGGACGGAGCCGAGGCCACCTGGGGGGCCTGGTAAAGGCTGGAATGTTTCCGCGTGTCCTGAAGGGTGAGGAGGAGGTCCCTGGATAGAAAGAGGCTGCCAGGAGCAGAGAGGGACGCGTAAGGGGAGGGTGTGGTGTGTGTATGAGAAGTAGAGCCATTGGCTCCTGGAGCATCCTGGTGAGGTCCCCACTGGACACTGCTCTGCACTCCAGAGCTGGCCTCCCGGGCCAGGCCCTCAGATCAGACTTGAGAAGCCATCACATTCTGCCCTGGGAGCCTCCCTGACCCTGAGTCTTACTGCAGACCTTTTCTGGCTGTATGAAGACACCCTTTTTCACTGAGATGGAAAGATAATTTCTCTTTAATTGATTTTTTACCACTGTGAACAGTAAAATAATGAGAAAACTCTATGCTGCAATTTTTCTATTTGCGAAAACTGAAATTACACCTTGCAGAAAAATTTCCTCAGCGTGCTGACAACATCTCCCTCCTTTATTTGTCTCATTTCTTTAAATCAAGAAAGCTGATGTGTAAGTGTACGTGTGCGTGTGTGCGTGTGCACGTGTGCGTGTGCATGTGTGCGTTCCCTGTTATTTCAGCTGGGGAAAGACTAGGTATGGAATAGTTCCCCCGGAAAGCACAGAACACGGAGCCAGGATCAGATCTTTTGACACCTCATTCTTCTGGGTCTGAAACACATGGCTGACAAGCAGGACATGGTGTTTCACCACCCGACAATGAGCTCAGTGTTCTCCGCTGCCCACCAGTGACACCGCTGGCTGCGTCTTTCCTGGAGGTTCTGGCGACACGCCTCTTGAGCTGACAGCCTCCCAGAAACAAGCTTTTCCTTCAGACCCTGAGTCCATGCCAGAATTAGGTCTGTCCCCGTCCTGTTGGAAATCCATCCCACTGGCCGGCCCCATTTGTGTGGCCCTTAAAGAGTGAGGTCACAGCCCAGGCTGCAGCAGCACACACTAAATGCCCTAGGGTGTTGGCTCCTCCCAAGGACCAGACCCTCCTGATGAGAGTCACAGTGAACATCGGTCATTAAAGTCATCCTGGCCAGGGAGCTTACCTGTCTCCAGGTTGGCATAAAATTGCCTGGCCTCAGCCCTGCAAGACCCAACTCTGATGACTCCCCGGGCCCTGTCACTGTCTCACACTCAGCACACCTATCTTGTGCTCCTTGCAGGTATTGAGGCACCAGGTTAGGTGGGTCAGACCTCCACCAGCTGTCCACCATGGTGGTGGCACACCCTACTGCCACCACTACCACCACACCTGCTGCTACCATCACAGCCACTGTTGTGATGACCACGGCCACCATGGACCTGCGGGACTGGCTGTTTCTCTGCTATGGGCTCATTGCCTTCCTCACGGAGGTCATCGATAGCACCACCTGCCCATCAGTGTGCCGCTGTGACAATGGCTTCATCTACTGCAACGACCGGGGACTCACGTCCATCCCCTCAGACATCCCTGATGATGCCACCACCCTCTACCTACAGAACAACCAGATCAACAATGCAGGCATCCCTCAGGACCTCAAGACCAAGGTCAAAGTGCAGGTCATCTACCTGTATGAGAATGACCTGGATGAATTCCCCATCAACCTGCCCCGCTCCCTTCGAGAGCTACATCTACAGGACAACAATGTGCGCACAATTGCCAGGGACTCATTGGCTCGCATCCCGCTGCTGGAGAAGCTGCACTTGGATGACAACTCCGTTTCCACCGTGAGCATCGAGGAAGACGCTTTCGCCGACAGCAAGCAGCTCAAGTTACTTTTCCTGAGCCGGAACCACCTAAGCAGCATCCCATCGGGGCTGCCGCACACACTGGAAGAGCTGCGGCTGGATGACAACCGCATCTCCACCATCCCACTGCACGCGTTCAAGGGCCTCAACAGCCTGCGGCGCCTAGTTCTGGATGGCAACCTGCTGGCCAACCAGCGCATTGCTGACGACACCTTCAGCCGCCTGCAGAACCTCACAGAGCTGTCCCTGGTGCGCAACTCGCTGGCCGCCCCGCCCCTCAACCTGCCTAGCGCCCACCTGCAGAAGCTCTACTTGCAGGACAATGCCATCAGCCACATCCCCTACAATACGCTGGCCAAGATGAGGGAGCTGGAGAGGTTGGACTTGTCCAATAACAACCTCACTACACTGCCTCGAGGCCTGTTTGATGACCTGGGGAACCTGGCACAGCTGCTTCTCAGGAACAACCCCTGGTTCTGTGGCTGTAATCTCATGTGGCTTCGGGACTGGGTGAAGGCACGGGCTGCAGTGGTCAATGTGCGGGGCCTCATGTGCCAGGGCCCTGAGAAGGTCCGGGGCATGGCCATCAAAGATATCACCAGCGAGATGGATGAGTGCTTTGAGGCGGGGTCACAGGGCAGTGCAGCCAATGCAGCTGCCAAGACCACAGCCAGCAACCAAGCCTCTGTCACCACGCCCCAGGGCTCTCTGTTTACTCTCAAGGCCAAGAGGCCAGGACTGCGCCTCCCTGACTCCAATATTGACTACCCCATGGGCACCGGTGATGGTGCCAAGACATTGGTCATCCAGGTGAAGCCACTGACAGCAGACTCCATCCGAATCACATGGAAGGCCATGCTACCTGCCTCCTCTTTCCGGCTCAGTTGGCTGCGTCTGGGCCACAGCCCAGCTGTGGGTTCTATCACAGAGACCCTGGTGCAGGGGGACAAGACAGAATACTTGCTGACGGCCCTGGAGCCCAAATCCACCTACATCATCTGCATGGTCACCATGGAGACTGGCAACACCTATGTGGCTGATGAGACACCTGTGTGTGCCAAGGCAGAGACGGCTGATAGCTACGGCCCTACCACCACACTCAATCAGGAACAGAATGCTGGCCCTATGGCAGGGCTGCCCCTGGCTGGCATCATTGGTGGTGCCGTAGCTCTCGTCTTTCTCTTCCTGGTCCTTGGGGCCATCTGCTGGTATGTGCACCGGGCTGGTGAGCTGCTGACCCGAGAGAGGGTCTACAACAGGGGCAACAGGAAAAAGGATGACTACATGGAGTCAGGGACCAAGAAGGATAACTCCATCCTGGAAATCCGAGGCCCAGGACTGCAGATGCTACCCATCAACCCGTACCGCTCCAAAGAGGAGTATGTGGTGCATACCATCTTCCCCTCCAATGGCAGCAGCCTCTGCAAGGGCGCCCACACTATTGGCTACGGCACCACACGGGGCTACCGGGATGGCGGCATCCCTGATGTGGACTACTCCTACACATGAAGCCGGCCAACCCCGGTGTGCTCACGTGGCTCTGTCTAGCCCACTGCAATACCAGGAGCCAGGAAGAGAAACTCCACAGTGACTTTCCCAGCAGAAAGCAAAGTTTGGGGAGGGTTGGTGAACACAATAGTGGGATAAAGAAAAATTAAACACATAGAAAGCAGGAGGGAAATTCAACATTGTTGGAGACATAATTCGTAATTTATACCAGATCATGAGCGTGAAGGGTTGGATTGGGACTTTTTTTTCCCCTGAACCAGATTGATACTACCTGTACAACATTCGTGTACACCTCAAGCTCCATTCAGGGCCATCAGAGAGAACCAGGTGACAGATGGACGTGATGGCATGGAGCCCCCCCCCACGCAACCCCTGCCAGCTGCTCACACTGACAACTCAATGAAAGGTTTTGGGGTTTTTCACAAAAGAGCCCGGGGAAGAAGACTTTTTGCTACGGAGCTGTTGTCCTGACATCTCTTCCCTGGCTCTTTCCATGCTGTTTTCTTTCCAGATCTGCAGAAATATGGCGTCCTCCATGGTATTCTCCGAACAATACCATAGTCAATTAAAAGAGAAAAAGAAAAAACAGTCAAACTTTTCCTTCCAATGCCAACCGCTTCGGTTCCATTCACCAAACTCCGTAGAAGCTCTGAGGAAAGCCATAGCTTTCCCTGCCGCGTGGAGGTGCGCCTGTCTGCCCGCCTATTGCCATGTCACGTGTCTCAGTACAGATGGGTAGATAGAGCTGCGTGTCTGTCCTCTCAGCACCTTTGGGTCAGTCCTTGACATTTCCTCAGATGATAGAATTGCAAAAAGTTTGCTTTCTCCTAGAAATCATTCAGTAAGTAAACCATGTGTGGGATGGGAGTGAGGTGGAGGATTGCTGTTTCTTAGAGGCACTGGTATCAGCATCCCAGTGGAGTTAGGAAGAAGACTTGGCTGAGGATGCTTTGGAGTCCATCCTGTGTCACCCTGCCCAGAGCCAGGCCACTCTCCTTCCTGCTATGGAGAACAGCTTTTCCTGATGGCCAGTGCCCCCATCTCTCCTTTCCCCATAGATCCTGTCCCTGCGATAGTGTTTACTTTCTCCTGGGACAGGTAATTAGTGCAGGGACTGTTTATAAATATACGTGTCACAGACACATCAGCTGGCTAGACCTATTGGTTTCCATGGCTGCTCAAACAAAGCCCAGAAAAAAAGAAAAAACAATTCAGAAAATCCCTGGGAGACACACGCACACACACACACAGACACACACACACACACCTCAGCCATGCCCACACGAGGGGCTCTGTTCTCAAGAGGGAAAAAATCAGATTTCTTTGTAAAATGCATCAACCTCCTCCAGAAGGGTACTGACCGGCGCCCTGGGAAGAGCTCAGATTTTCTTCCCTCCCTGTGGAATCAATGCCGTTATCATTTATCAACGGACACCACAGTGTGGTGAGCCATGAGATTAAAACGATGATAAAATAATGACAGCAAATCCAGAAAGGAGGAAAGAGCGGGGCCTGCGGTTCTGATGTCTGCTTCGTCCTACACTCGGGGAGCCCGGGTCACCATCTGTCAGTGTGCAGCTTTGCCCTGCACTGGGGGAAAAAGTCATCAAAGGAAGACACCGGTCCGAGGGCAGCGGATGAGAAGGGGTCCAGCTCCTGATAGTGGTGTTTTCAAAAGACCTCTGCCAAAGACCTCTGCCACTCTGTTCAAAGCAAAGGCAGGAAGAAGCAGCCAGGCAGCTGCCCGAAGTGTTCCTGGGGGGCCATCCTCTTGCTGGACATTAAAGAGCCAACTGGTCCTTCAGTGAAGAGCCGAGACTGAAAGAAATGGACCCAGCAGGTGCTCCAGAGCAGTGGAAAGGGGCACAGGCTCCTAATCAGAACCCAAGGGGTCATCATACCAAATGGAACCCCAGCTCACCAGCCCCAGGGAGTGGCCGAGGGGTATGGACATGGATCATTCCAAAGGAGACCTCTCTTCCCTCTTCATCCCAAGTCATTTTCCCACATAATGAGGTCAAGAGAGGAAAGTTCCTGAGCCTCAGATTCAGGTCTGTATAAATGTGTGTCCTGGAGCTCAGCTGTCCCCGGTGACCCTAATAACACCCTAGTTTTGGCAGCTTAGGCAGGCACAGAGGAGACCCATCTGTGAGGAAAAGCTCTGTGAAGGAGAGTGCTGGGCAGGCATCAAGGGCTCTGTGCCAGCCTTCTCCAGGGCCCCAGCAAAGTAAAACCCCAGATCCACACACCTACCTTGCACCTGTAATCTGCCCTGTCCTCTCGACTCGTCCATGTTCCCCTTATCTATTCCCGGCCCCAGAAGGATCTGTCACTTTCTTTGGTGGCCAGGAAAACTCTTAGGAGCAGCAGGTGACCTAGACCCTGGGAACTGCCTGGAAGGCCCTACCTGGAGAGTCAGGAACTTGTGGGCCAAACGCGAGAGGTGCTTGGGCTGTGGTAAATTTCCTTCCCCGCTGCACAGATAAGCCTGACCGACAGGGGCCTTGGCAGGCACAGGCAGAACGTCAAAGCTTGGGTGGAGCTCAGTCCATATTACCCACAGTTGGAGAGTCCAGGGCTGGCATTGCCCCCTAAGGAGCACTAAATGCTGGTCAGGGTGAGCACTGCCCAGCCAAGGCCCTGCAGCCCCTGAGAGCCCTCCCTATGTCATTTCTGCCCCTTTGTGTTTAACATTTTCCCAGTACCCTTTATTCTGTGTGTTGGGGATGGGGAAATCCTAGAGATTGCGTCCAGCACCTAGTCATGCAAAGCAAGCACTCTGCCATGGAGCTAGATCCCCAGTACCCCACTCCCCAGCATCCCAAGTGTGACCTTTGTCCTAGTTTCCCAAAGCAGACAGAGAACCTGGCGTCTGGCCTCATGTTACAGTAGAAGAAGTTGAGGGAAGCTGGGGTTGACAGTGGAAGGCCTATGAGATCCTGTCTCGGTGCAGCTGACATTTCCACAGGGAGGTCTGTGGCAGGCCAGCCTCACCCTCACAGTCTCTAACCAGCTGGAACAGCCTTAGTGGCCTCAGCCCTGCAGAGCGTATTCTGTGGCATTTAGGGCAAGTTTAAATTAAAAAAAGAAAAGCCAGTGACACTCCTTTGGTTAAGTGGTTTACCCTTCGTGGTAATTAGATGCAGTGATTGGAATCTCTTTTTCTATTACACGGCGATTTTACTTTAAATTTCCTCTTTTAAAAAAAATGGGGAAGAAAAGGCAAGGAAGGAGAGGCAGCAGGGCCATAGGCATTTGCATTTTGCGAATGAAGTTTCTGGTAGGCTCAGCTCAGGCGTGGGGCCCAACGTATGGAATGCTTAAGAGATTACTAAGAATAAAATCTATTAATTAGTCATACTCAATTCCACAGACATGACGTGAATCAAAAGATCTCTTTCTTCCCTCATCTGCATCCTCTTCCTGAGGAAGCCTCCATCTACCCTGAAAGGCTGCCCCCTGGCCTGCCTCCTCTTTAAATTGGAGCCGTGCTGTGGCCCTGTGTGGGAGATCCTGCCTTGGGGAGCAGGTGCTGGGACAGTACACCTTCCTCACCCTGGCGATGCTGATAACCTTGGGAAGACAGCTGTGGCTAGGAGTCCTTCCTGCCTTCCCTTCCTGGAGCCAGAAGCCCATCCCTGTTCCATGCAGCCATGCCTCTCCTTCTCAGTGGGCATGAGGTCTCTGAGGACCCCCTTTCCAGGGTTTCTAGTAGGCTAGCTGCCCAGCTCAGCCCCAGCAAGGAAGCCAGGATCCTGTTTTGCAAATGTGAAGCTTCTACCTTCCCTCTTTAAAATGAGGGTGACTGGGGTCACTTGCTTCACGAAGGTCCTGCAAGAGCAACCCCTCCATGTTGAGTCTGGAAGGTTCTAATGGAGGCCATGGGGGAACTGCTGCTGGGTAGCAAAGGCCAGTGTGGACTACAGAAGGAATGGGCAGTGTGTCTGGAATGGCCTCCTAGCCTGAACTTCCTCCCTTCATTGCCACTGGCAAGGAAAGAGCCATACTCAGGACCCTTCCCACCCAGCCCCCCACAAGTGGCAGTTCAAGTCCCAAAGCCAGCCTTCTTCAGACATCTGCTTTCTGCTGAACACACCAGGGAGGAGGCCGGGGCCTCAGAGCCTCTTCCTTATGAAAAATACAACAAGGAAAATTGGATGCAGCAGCTGGGAGCCATGCAGAAGCAGCAGGGAAGGGCTCCAGTGGGCATGGCGGCCTGTGTCCCCCAAGACCCAGATGACATGTCACAGGCAGGGTCAGGGCTGCAAGGCCTCCCATGAGCCAAGTTCCATACTCACTCAGACAGTGGCGCAGGTGACAGCAGCTGATGCCGAGGCTGGATGGGTGCCAGGGTGAGCACTAACAAGCAATTCACAGGCTTTCCAGAGAGCAGAGAGAGGAGGTATTTTTTTTTTTTTTTGTAAGGAGGATAAAAAGGCTCAAAAATGCAAATCATTACCGTTTACAACCAAGCGAGTCTGCTAAATTGATTAGAAGAGATTAAACTCCTTGGGGGTGAAGGAAAAGGGGGATTTTTTTTGTGGGTTACGAACCTGCCCCAAGTGGCTGCCCACACAGCAGGCATTTTTCCGGGCCTGAATGGGAGGGGTTAGCAGTTGTTCCTGCCCAGAGCCCTGAGGAGCTGGCATCTCTAAGGACTGCTTGGATTGGAGAGCTCTCGCCAGGGCCACTGGGACAGGCAGAGTCAGTGTTGCTGGGACAGGTCATTCAGCAGCTGTGCCAGTCCCTGGGCAGACTCTGATCCTGTCATCTAGGGTCAGTCTGCCTTGAGAGATGGCAAGCCACATCTGATCAGAGGAAGCAGCCTGTGGCATCACGTAGAGAAGACTCGGAGGCGGAAGATATCCTGCATCCTTGTGCTAGGGACCTGCTGCTCTCTGGGGCCAAAGAGTGAGGCCAGCTGTAAAGAGAAAACTGAAGTCCAGGAGAGTCAAATGTGGGCCCAGCCGAGGAAGCAGCCAGTGAGCTCTCTGTCCCATGAGGCAGCCAAGCATTATCAGAGGATGTGATGAACAGCTTTCCAGCCTGACTAAGGTCTAGGTCTTTGTCTTGCTTTATCACAACCCCCAGGACAGGACATACAAAGACATCTTTCCCCCAGTCTGTGCTCAGGTGGTGGGGTGGGGAGCCAGGTTAACAGGACACATGCTGGACTCAGTACTCCAAGGCCCAGGATGTCCCTGGACTTGTTCCCTCAAGCCCAGCTGCCTCACATCCAGAGTAACCCACAGTCTCAACACTGCCAGCCTGTCCATCCATCACGGCCAGCTGACGGTGCCTGGGGCTCTGTTCGAACACTCACCATGTTTTAGGCATTTGCTGATTCTTTTGAAGTGCTCCGGCTATTTGTATGAAATATCCACATTTATTCTTTAAGAACAACTGACAAAAAGAGTCCTTTTCCTCTCTTCCTAGATTTCAGTCTTTTTTCTTTTTCTCCACCCCATCCCCACCATGATGTTTTGAGCCTGGCACTGAACCTCTGATCCTCCAACACTACCTCCTTTGATTTTTTTTTTTTTTTTTTTTTTTTTGAGACAGGATCTCACATAGCCTAGATTGGTCTCAAACCCTCTGTGTAGCTGAAAATGACCATGGATTTCTCATCCTGCCTCTACCTCTTTCAGATTGTATTTTTTTTTCTCTGATTTTGGGAATTTCATCATTCCTGGGGTCACTCCCATTTTCTCATCACACTGGGGTTTGCAGGGCGTGCCACACAAGGGAAGGGCACCAGCTCTCTTCATGTCTCCCATGACCTGTGTACTGGTAACTCTCTAGCCTGGGGCTGTTCCTATTTCTGGAAGCCACCCTGGGTTCTCTGAAACCACTGTCACAATTCCTTGCTCCTGAATTGTCCAGCTTGTACCAGGAAAGAAATGTGGGTATCTGGTGGGCAGTGTGCCTGTAGGGTAGCTTCATACAGCCCCTCTCCCAAGACCCTGCAGCCATCATAGTCAAGGTGTCAGCAGCCCTGCTCTCCTACCTGCCCGTACCTGGGGTCACTGAGGACCAGCAGGGGACCTGGCTCACGTGGGCAACTCCTCCCAGAGGCATCCCGCCCAACTTGGAGTCAGAATCGGTGCTTCTCCAGCAGATGGGAAATGAAGATTCATGAGATCTGGCAGCAACCACAGCCTGAATGGGTGACTCAGTTTCTCTTCTACAAGATTTGCATCAAGTGGGTGAGGGGGATTGGCAGAAAACTAGAGACCCGGGGGGTGGTAGAAGAAACAAGATCCAAGGCAACAGCCTGCCTTGCCTGCCACCCCTGCAGAGACTCCCCGCACCCAGCCACCCGCCTGGAGGAACTAATCAGACTTTCTCTTCAAGACAGAAAACAAGCTCGACATGAACCTACAATCAAAGCCGCAGCAGGCCCCAGGCTCCCACTGCTCATTCTCCCAGGGGCCCATGGTTCCAAACAGCTATCACCCTGCCTTGGATGGAAGGCAAGGTAACAGGTCCTCCAGCCGACCCCTCTGGTAACCAGTTCCATCTCTGAAGGTTGTGGGCACAACATGGCCACACCAAACCCCAAAATAGCCTTAGGTATTCCCCCCAGCCCAGCATGACAAACCTGAGAACGGCCGCAACCACTAAGCCACTTGGCCATACAGGGTATATTGAGAGAATGAGGCCCTGGTAGTCTTCCATTGCCCCCCCCAGAGGCTGGGGGAAGGGAAACCACGGGCCCACTGCTGGCGGTTGTCATCTGAGAGGAAAAGGGGGAGAGAGTACTAAAAGCTGGGAGGCAACCAACCAGGCTCTGGAGAGCTGTGCTTGTGTTGGCTGGGGACACCAGCAGGTGTGAGTAGGGATCCCAAAGGCCCAGGTCACCCCAAAGGACCCCATTCCTATGTAAAGGCTGCAGAGTGGAGGTTTTGGCAGGGCCATCCTCCTAGTGGCATCCTCGTGAGCAAAGAGTGCTTGTTGGTGTTGCCAAGTAAACTAGAACAAACATTGGAAAGTATAACTGGTCCCCGGTTCTGAGGGGACCCCTGGCCAGCCTCTGGGGAATGGATAGGCTCTTTGCTAAAGAAGGTGAGATGCCTGCCCAGGCCCTTGGAGGGAGGCAGGTCCCTGAACCACCAATGTCCCAAGCCCGTGGCCTGCCCCAGCTACAGACTCAGCACCCTGGGGCTTCTTGGCTGCTGCTCCTCTCTCTGTTTTCTTTTTCTCTGAAGGGCAAAGCGGTCTCGGGGGTCTGACTGATAGGAACGCCCCTGCTGCGGTAGCTGCAGTCTGGGAACTGGCAGGCAGATGAAGCCCTGGTCCCTGGGAGGCCTGGGTATGCTCAGTCTCATGGCCCACCTGCTTCTTTCGACTCTACCACCAGACAGGGGTTTTCCAGAAAACAACGACACAAACACACCACCACCACGACGACAACACAAACCAAAGTGCACTCCAAACCGCCCTTTGGCCTCCTTCAATGTAGGTGCCTTGAACTTCAATGTTGAGACGAATGTGACTAACTACTTGGTCCTATTTTCTGTTTGTCTGTTTCATATAAAATGTCCAAGTCCACCTGCCTTGTCCTTTCTTGAAATAAATAGAAAAATTTAACTTTTACAGTCATCTCGGCTGCTGACTCCGGGCTCTGCAGGCCAGCACATCAGGAGCCAGGTGTCTGGAATGCTCCTCCTGAGCAGTCCCAGGCCTTGGGTGGGGGTGGGGGTGGGGTGGGCTCTGCTGTTGGGGTCCATTGGCACAAAGTAGCAGCCAGATAGGATAGAGACTCTGGGCTTAACAAGTTTCCCAGGCAGAAGCCAACATTCAGTGTCCGCTGCAGAGCCCGGTAAGGTGGCACACCAAGGTCCCGGCACTTGGGAAGTGGAAGCGGGAAGATCAGGAGTTCAAGGCTGTTGGTGGACACATAGTGAATATGAGGATAGCCTGGACTCCTTGAGAAACAAAACCTCTTAAAAGATTCTGTGATGAGCAAGAAAGGGAGACCAGCTGCACCTGAAGCTTTTTAAGTCGGCCAAGCGGGGCAGCCTGGTGCCGCATGCAGACGGGCAGAGGGTCTTCACTTGGAGAGTTATTAATAAAAGCTGAGGATTATCCCCTAAGAGGCTCTGGCAACCATATGGACACCCAGATAAGAGCAGAACTGTCCTGGCATTTGGGGGTGTGAGCTTGTTCCACAACCCCAGGGTTCTTCCCCTCCAGGTGCCCCTTGTTCCTGACAGGCACCCACCACACCCACAACTCCAGGGGCCTCAACAGTGCATCTCACACCCCTGGGTGGGAGAGAGAAAAAAATTATTTTCATGAGAACAACAGGAATTCCTGCTAAATTTAGGATAAAGCAAGAACTCATTACTCCTCCTTAGATCTGCTCTCACATCTCAGTGGGGTTAATGAGTTTCCCCTTTTATTCCAAGGAAGCAGTTTTTTCTCCACACGCCTGGATGGCTGGTGGCCCCTGCAGGGGTGACCTTGAGCACTCCGGCCCATCCCCTTCGTCCACTCCTTAGACCTCACTACCCATTATGCTGGGGCAAGAACGGATCAAGAGGGCCATTGCACAGGACAGTACTCAGGATGGCCATTTGGGACAAGAGCAAAGCGGACAGGTTCCGACTTCTCAGGAGTCACTTGGGGTTCAAAAGGGCTGTGGTCTCCTCTCCTGAGGCTGCTATGGGGACTTTCTAGAAAATAGCTGGCCAGCCAGTCAGCCAAGAGGCAGTTATGAGGGCCTACTGTGTGTTGGGCCTGGGGAAGCAGTGTTCCCTTCCTAGAAGCAGCATGGTGAGGCTTCTCCAGGAGTGAGGATGGGCGCCCTGGCCAGGGCTGGGACTACAGCAGGGAGGTAGGCTCCCATTGAGGGTGTTTCTGCAGATGAAGGTGGAGAGTTTGGGCCCCATTCATCACCTGAGACAAGGGCAGGAAGGCAAGTTCAGTTCTAGCCTCTTCTGAAAGGCTCTGGCAGTGCCCAAGCTGGCCGTGCCCAAGCTGGCCCAGCCCCTGGCCACACCTTGGAGAATTCCTGGCAGGTTCTGGCTTGTCTCAAGCCCTTCCCCATGAGAACTATGAACAGTTCAACTCAGGAGAGCCCCAAACCACCACCCAACCCCCCGCCTGCTGACAGTACTCCACACTTGCTCGGCTGGGGCACTGTCCAAGCACACAGCAGCCCCACACAACGAAGATCACCCACCCCTGCCCTGCTGCCCAACGAGGCCATGAAGGAGAGTGTCTTCAAGCACAACAGTTAGCAATCCCAGTGGCCCAGTAATCCAGCCATCTTCTCCCCTACCTCCCTTGGGGACAGTCCTGCCCCAAGGTCACTTTACCCTCCACACACCTGTGACAACACTACAAACTAAATGGGACCCTGAAGCTCCCCAAGCCAGGGCAGAGGGCTGTGTTCTCAAGCTCTTCTCAGACCAGCAGCTAGCAGAAGCCAAAGGGCTGTGGTCACCACCAGCCAAGCAGCCCAGAGCCTTGTCTTTCCCCCCAAAAGTCTCAGAACTGTTTATCACTGAGGGTAACGGGGCTGGTGTCCTCTTAAGAACCAGAATGGCATGCTGGGTATTGGCGGCACATGCTTTAATCCCAGCACTCAGGAGGCAAGGGGAGGTCTGAGTTCAAGATTAACCTGGTATACAGAGCAAGTTTTAGGACAGCCAAGACCACACAGAAAATCCCTGTCTCAGAAAACTGAACAAACAAACAAAAAGGGAATGGGGACTTTGCTTCCAAGGGCCCCCTAAGATCCAGGGACCTGAGTGATGCACCTCACTTCACTGTTTGGTCGAACTCTAAACTAAGCGCCCATTCCAAGTCTCCTGCCCTTCTCCTCCCTCCTACTGGATTCTGGAACCTTCCCTTCTCTTGCTCCGATTTCCTAGAAGGGGTACCTGGTCTCACAAAGCATCCTGGACATGTGGTGTCCAAACCTATAAAAGGCCCAACACCCCAAGTCACAGCCCAACAGCCTTGTCCTGTGACAGACTCCTAGCACTCAGTGCAGGAAGACCCTGACCCATCTGAGGCCACTCCCTGTTCCCGAAACACTGTAGCTATGGGTGGTGCTTGCTGGTCCAGTTTCGAGCACTCCCAACAAACCGTGCTCCCCAGACCACACACTGGCCAGTCCCTGCCTTCTTCCACCCGTCATCTCACAGTGCTGACACAGCCGCCGCCCCCCTTGGCCTCTGTGTCTGGCCTCTCCAAAGGACCCTCTAGTCCTGCAGCAAAGTAAATAGGCTCTCTCAGCGCTAACTGACAGCGCAAATGAAATCTTGCGCTCCCCCCTCCGAGATTTACAGGGGAAGTGAAATCTTATTTGCACCGCTGCCAAGCCGAGGCCGCGATGAAATTATGCCTCGAGAAGAGACCCGGCCGGCTTCTCGCGGAAGCTGCTGCATCAGAGATGGGCTTATTAAAAGCCATGGTGGCCACATTTCAACCTGTTTCAGGTGTTAAGTAATTTACTGCCACCCAGAATTCAGTGACAGGTTTTTATCATTTTTATTTCCACGATACAGGCAGACACCTCAACAGACCCCTGCTTACCGTTCCTCCTATCTCCCCCACTTTGGCACACGAGTAGGAACTGGGGTGAGGCCAGGACCACAGTGGCAGCAGATACCCTGACCCCTCGCCCCCAGGGTCTTACCAACGCTCAGCATCACCAGAAAGGAAAGGAAGCTTCTAAGAGCCCCTCACACACAGGCAGGTCCCAGCCACTCCCAGAGAGCCCTCAGGAGGTTTTCTTCATGAAGGCAACAGAGGCATTAGCGACGTAAGAACGGAGACGATCTCTGTCCTAAGCCAGCCACAAGATCAAGTGGTCTTCACTGAGCAACTGCTGTGTACTAGGCCCTGCTGGGACAGAGCACATAGCTGCCAAGGGGCCCCCATGTCATGCAGAGGTCACTTTCTACCCATAAGTTTCCAATAAATATTCCCGATGGCTAATGCAAACCTTTGGGCCAGGGACGTAGCTCGGGTGGTAGAGAGCTTGCCCAGCATGCACAAGGCCCTAGGTTCTGCCCCAGCACTGATAAGCTGAGAGCAGAGGTCTTCATCTGAAATCCCACTCAGGAGGTGGAAGCGAAAGAATCAGGAGTTCAGGGTCATTCTCAGCTACATACAGAATTCTAGGCTAGCCTAGGCTATGTGAGATCCTGCCTCAAAGGTAGTAATAATAACTAAATATCCCTAGGCTGGAGTGCAAGACACTTGCAAGACTCAGTGCAAGACACTTGCCTAGATGTGCAAAGTCCACAGAAAAGTGCCATCATGTGTCTTGCCTGTGGAAGCTCTGAAAGAGAGGGTTGGGGAGGCAGAAACCTGCCCGTCATTGTGGGGGACCTCTCCATGCCAGAGCTGAAGGTACAAAAGGATCTCAGCCCTTCACTGTCCTGGAGAACACTCAGTCTTTCCCCTCTGCCTCCCCTAAACTGTTGGGGAATGTAAAGGCCCCTGTTCTCCAAGAGCTGGGATCGAAGGAAACTAGGGTCTGGGCCATGGGTGGGAATCAGCCCCATGTGGCCCTTCCCCAGAGGCCTGGGCAGGGACTGTTTGATGCCTGCAGGCTGGGGGATTAGACCTATTACAGAGCTCTGGGGGTTTAGCCAACAGCCTTTCCAGTGCCCCCTTTCTCCACCTGTTTTCAGATAACTCCAAGACGACCAAGGGGAATCTTCAAAGCCCAGCTGAGCCAAGAGCAGAAATTCTTTAATTAGCTTTCTTTTGGATTGGGGCCCTGGCAAATGGATTAGTCATGGTGGGGGCAGGAGGAAGGGATCGGACTCCTCTTTAGAGCAGAGATTACAAGCCTGGGGTGAAGGACCGGGGGCGGTCTCTGAGGACAGGAGAACTCCTGAGTGGGCCCTCCCCAGCCAGCAATTCCCTGGGAGTTGGCAGATGGAAGCCGCCATCAGGAGGATGGAGATGTTCTCTGTAGAACCCTGCAGTCTGCAGGAAGCCAGCGTGAGAGACTCGTGACGTCGCCCAGGCTGTGTGCCTGAGTCTCCTAATGAGTGTGTGCCTCTTCCCCATGTGACCATTCAGATCTCTAACTTCATAATTAGAGGGGATTTCCTAAAGGGGCACCCATCTGTGAGCGGCAGAGCAGCAGGCCTGATGGTGCCAGGCGCCAGGCATCTGTCACCGTGTGTCACCACATTACACCCCCAAGGCAGCGTGACACAGTTGCCTTGCTTGTTTCCAGTATAAGCAAGTACCTTTTTTCTTTGCTGTTGTTAATTTGTTTTGTTTTTGAGATGGAGTTTAATATATACCTCAGGCTAGTCTCAAACTCATGATGTTACTGAGGCTGGCCTTGAACTCCTGATCTTTCTGCTTCTTCCATAGTACTGGAGTTGCAGGGAGCACACCCCCAATCCCAGTTTATCCTTGAGTACTAAGGATTGAACTCAGGATTTCACCTGTGCTAGGCAAGCACTCTACCAACTGAACCACAGCCCTGGCCCTCATCCCTGTTCTGAAAGGGCCTAGGGTTCCCATCCCTAGTACCACATAAACCACGAGTAGAGCTGTATGTCTGTAATCTACTCAGGAGGTACAAGCAGGAGAATCAGGAATTCAGGGTCATCCTCAGCTACACTTGGAGTGCTAAGCCAGTCCTATCTCAAAAAAAATAATTAATCTTTTATATTATTATGCAGTTCAGTCAGCAGGTTGCTCAAGGTATCAGAAACTGATGTTGACACAGGAGCCAGCTGTCCAAGTAGGTGTCTCCCATCACCCTACACTCTGGCCCATGGGAAACCTTCCCTCCAACATAACTTAGCACCTGTGATATAGTCCAGGTAGAAGTTAGAGCTGGGTACCAGTTAGAGGTAGCTTGGTCTAAATCACCCCATGCCCTCCATGTGAGAGAGGAAGGTGGCACCTGCCTCATTCTTAGGCATTGGGTAGAGAAGGCTGGAGGCTAGGGTTGCAGGCTGTGGGGTGCCAGGCTCTGAGCTCCAGACTGGCAGCTCTCACGCCCCAGCTCTCGCAATGGCTCCTTCTGTAGGAAGGTGTACCACACTGGATGGGGAGGTGGAGGGAGCCTCAGGCACCACTGATCCAGATTTCCCAGGACTCCCCCTGGAAGCATGAGCTCCCCATCAAAAGGAGCTCCTCTGTGGTCAGGCCACACTGGACTCTGGACTTTGTAGAATATACTCACAAGGAAAGGCACTACCACCTGCCACTCGTGTAATAGAGGTCTAAGTCCCTCCAGAGGAATGCCCTCCACTGGGATGCTCTAGCCGACTCCCAGGGTCAGGTCACTACTTGTGACTGGGTAGCACTCTGGGGATATGCCAACTGTATGGACCATCTCTCCCATGCTCCTCCATTGCAGGCTCAGCACCCCACACAGCTGCTGCAGGACTAGGTCACAGCTGTATATGCAACATAGGAGAACATCTGACTCAGGGCTACAGAAGTTCTTCAAGGAGGAGGTGGTGTCTCAGTCAGGACCTGGAGGACATTCAGAGTAAGCCAGGAAGAAAGTAGATGCAAGAGTGCTCCCAGCCAGGCACTGGTGGCGCACACCTTTAATCCCAGCACTCAGCAGAGGCAGGTGGATCTGTGAGTTTGAAGCCAGCCTGGTCTACACAGTGAGTTCCAGGATAGCCAGGGGAATGAGAGAGAATGTGTAGTTACAAGAAGCCCTGGGTTTCATCCTAGCACTACATAAAACCATCCGTGTGGCACATCTATAATCCCTGCTCTCAGGAAGTAGAAGCAGGAGGATCAAATGTTCAAGATCATCATGGTGAGTTCTAAGCCAGCCTGGCTACATGAGACCTTGTCTTAAAAAACAAAGAAAGAAAGAATGAATTCTCTAGCTGTCTGCAGTGGAGAGGACAGGAGAAGAGAGGAGCAAAAAGAAGCAAGAAAAGCCAGGAATGGCTTATATCTGAAGTCTTAGCAGTAGGAAGGCTGAGGCAGGAGGATTGCTGCAAGTTTAAAGCCAACCTTAACTACATAGTAAATCCAGGTCAAGCTGGGCTAGAGTGAGAGCCTTTCTCAAAAAGTAACAGCAGAGGCCACCATGTGGAGGCGCACACCTCTCATGCTGGCGCTTGGAAGGCAGAAACAGGAAGACATCTGAGTTTTAGACCAGCCTGCCCTGGTCTACATAGTGAGCTCTAGGCCAACCAAGACACATGAGACTGTCTCAAAAACAAAATAACCATTCATCCCATTCAAGGCCTCTCTATCCCATGTCCCTGAGTTAGCAGTGCACCCCTGAAGTCCAGAAGTAGCATCCATGCCCTTGAAGAAAGTCCTGGCCCAGAAGGGCACTGGCCACAGCCCAGGAAACACGTAGGAGCTGGGGCAGGATGCCGGAAGTAGCCAGTGGAGGATGGGAAGGACAGGAGTGTCCATGTACATAGAAGGAAGTCATGTTTGTTTGCAGACATAAAGCAAGCATTTATGAGCTGGGCCGTGGTGGCTCACCACCTTTAATCCCAGCGCTCGGGAGGCAGAGGCAGGCGGATCTCTGTGAGTTCGAGGCCAGCCTGGTCTATAAGAGCTAGTTTCAGGAGCTAGTTTCAGCACAGGCTCCAAAGCTACAGAGATACTCTGTCTTAAAACACACACACACAAACAAACAAGCAGAAAAGAAGGGGGGCAAGCAAGCATTTATGAACACCTACTGTGTGCTGGGACACACAAGAAACAGCCATTCCCTGAGACTGTGCTACACCTGCTATTGGGCCTGCTCCCATAGCCATCTCCTTGGTGGTTAAAAAATGATGTTCTTTGTTTCAATCAGCCTTTTCTTGATTGCTGGTGAAATCCGCCTCTCTCCGCTTGTTTACTTGCCATTTGTTTTCCTCCTACCGGGATCCGCCTGGCCCCATCTTCCACTCATTTTTCTTCTGGACTCATAGAAGCTCTTTGCATATTTAGAGAGGTATAGAGAAGTGGCCCTCTCCCAGGAAGGGGAGAATCTCAGGATCTCCCTGGAGGGTCCTGGGTCCCAGGAATGGGATGAAAGGGGAGAGTGGATCTCCATCTCTGAACAGATCCTAACTCTGCCAGAAGATAAGGAACTTTCTGCAGGTGGAGCCCCTACCAGGCCTACATCTTGCATGGCAAACCCCAGCAGGCTTATTTTTTACTTAGACAGAAAAGGTTCACGACCAGAGGCTGGCCAGGTACTCTGTGTGGCACTCAATGGGAGCAGCAGGTAAACTGGACATCAAGGATGGAGAGGTTTGTATGGTTTCAGGCAAGGTTGATGGGACCATTTGAAAAAAGGTGTCAGGTCCCCAGGACTCAGGCAAACACCAGGGCCAGAATCATTCCCCTTAGTCCTGAGCACACCTTCCCAGCCTCTCTTCCAGCTTCAGCAGCACCTAAAGAGGGACCCTGGCTTGAGGGACTCATGCAAGCCCCACCCCATCCTCAGCCTCCTGACCTTTCAGGCCCAAAAGAAGCACCTCTGCTGTTTATTTTTCCTCCATTGCTTCCCATATTTCACTGGACAAATAACGCAAGCCATAAAACTGATTTCCAAAGCCTGTAAAGGCAATAACATTTAGGGAGACAGGAAAAATTAAGCCTCCTTCCTTCCCCGAGTAATGACGATTGGGAGTCCTCAGAGGGCATTCTACAGCTGCAGACACTCCCGGGCTGGGCTGCAGAAGTCCCTGCCCGGCTGGTAGATGGGGGCTCGCACATGCTCTTGGGCCCAAAGCAGCCACAGACCCTCCATTCTTCTGCTTCCTCCTTCCCTGGCTCTACACCTCCACAGGATCCATCAGAGGTGACCCTGGGTAACCCTCCACATCCTGTCTCCCACTGTGCTGCCCCCTGGGGCCTGAGGGTGGCCCAGTGGGAGACCTACACATTCCAGCACACGTCCTTTAACTCCTGGGAAAACACAGGCACCAGTGTGCTCAGTGACACCTTTCAGTGGCAGAGAGTGGGTTCCCCAGTGGTCCTGGATTATCCAGTGTCCTAGCTGATTACCACACGCTACCCAGCACAAACAACATGGCTGCTATGAGCCTCTCCATGTCCCCTCCCCAGTAACTCAGTGGCAGGTCCATTCAAGGCTCTTAGGAAAAGATGAGGACCCCAGAAAAAGTCACTTCATGTCCCCACACTGCAGCTTTCCCTACCATAAAAGCTGATAGGCGAACAGCCCCCTCTGGGATCTTTACTGGGTCATCAGTTATATTCTGGGCTCCGAAGTTGCTAGAGGAAACTGGGACTGCCTGAGGCAGTGGCTGAGAGGGCAGAGGGTAGAGGAGCTGCCTGAAGGCAAGAGTAGCCCCACAGACCCCAAACAGCCCCTGACAGGGAATCACGAAGACTCTGGGAGTCAAGAACTCCAGGCTAGAACTCTCTGCTGGTGTGATGGTGCATGTCTGTCATCCCAACATCAGGAAGGCAGAGATATTGGGATGAGGGCTTCAAAGCCATCCTGAGCTTTATGAAATCATACCGCAAATAAACAGAACTCAGCTGGGGAGATAATTCAGTGGGTACTGCAAACATGAGACCTCAGATCGCCAGAACCTATGTTTAAATAAATAAATAAAAGCCAATGTGGTGATCCCAGCACCTAGATTCCAGGGAAGCCGAGGACAGATGTCTGGGGCTCAGTCATCAGACAGCCTAGTCTAATGGGTGAGCTCCAAATCAGTGGGAGACCCTGTCAAAAAACAAGCCAGCTCAGTGAGGATGCTTGCCGCCAACACTGATGACCTGAGCTGGATCCACGGACTCATGCTGTGGAAGAACTATGACCCCTAAAAGCTGTCCTCTGGCCTCCATATGCATGCCACAGCACGGCTGTTCACACACACACACACACGTACGTAAATATAGTTTTAAACATTTAAACAAGGTGGATGGCTCCCTAGGAATGATGTCTGAGGGTGTCTATCCTCTGACATCCACATACGAATACACCCATGTACCCTATCCCACAAAAAGCCCCCTCTTCAGAACACATGCACTGTTTCACCAAGAAGAATGGGGTCCCCAAACCAGGAGGGGACACCAGGGCAGCTTAGTCTCACTCCCAGAGTCTGTCATCACTCATCCCCCCACTTTTGAAGTTTAACTACATCGTGGCATAGAGTAAGCTTGACTGAAGAGTAGGAGAGAGGTGAAGAACAAGGGGTCTTCCCCCAGGCCTCCCAGAGGGTCAGTAGGCTGGAGGAGTAGGGAGCAGGCCTTGGGAGCAGCATAGAAGCTGGCAGGACCCCATGCTGCCCAAGGGACTCCAATGCATATTTGCATGGAGCTTTTGGTGGCACGCTGGAATTTATGCAGCTGCCCGTGTGGTTCCTAAGGCGAGACGAATCTTCAGGCCGCTTTTCTCAGCAGGAACAAGTCTCTCCTTCAAATCGATGGTGACACATTTTTAAACTCCGATGTTAAGGAGGGAAAGATTTTGAAGGCCCCCCGGGGGGAACCCTTATTAGTCACAGGCTCCCGTGAGAGAAATGGCAGTGGCAGATTCAGTGGGCCTGGGCAAGACAAGAGGCCCAGAGGCCAGGTCACCGCGGGAGAAGAGACAGGAATCACAGCAACAAATAGGAAGCAGAGGGAAGAGTTAGGAGGGGAGGTGAACCGTGGGAGTGAGGCTTTGGTACAGGGAATAAGTCATGGGGGGGGGGCGATAACAACAGCTGAGAGCTAGTGGTTCTGTTGCTAAAGCACTTGCCCAGCTAGGTTCAGTCCCCAGCACCAGGCCTACACCCGTAATCCCAGTCCTTGAAAGGATCGGGAGTTCAAGGTCATCTTTCTTCATTCTAACGTAAATTTAAAACCAGACTGAGAAACATTTAAAAAAAATGAAACCTCTGTTTCAAAAGAGGGGGTGCTGGCATGGCGGCACACGCCTTTGATCCCTAGATTCGGGAGGCCAAGGCAGGAGGAATTTTTCTTTGCTGTGGTAAAGCATCATGATCAAGGCAACTTATAGGAGACAGGGCTTATTTGGGCTTATGGTTCACAATAGCAGGTAACTGGCAGCAGGCGACAGACATGGGACGAGAAGAGCTGAGAACTCACAGCTCAAACCACAAGCAGCAGAGAGCACACACTGGGGTTGCCACAGGGCCTTGAAACCGCAAGACTACCTCCAGAGACACTTCCTCCAACAAGGCCACAGCTCCTAAGCCTCCCCAAACAGCAGCGCAATTGAGGACCAAGTATTCAGATGCCAGAGCCTGTAAGGGGACATTCTCATTCAGACCACTACATGGGGCTACACAGTCTCAAAATAAAAATGGAAAAAGACCTCTCTCAAAATAAAAATGGAAAAACGAAGCCGGGCAGTGGTGGCACACGCCTTTAATCCCAGCACGCGGGAGGCAGAGGCAGGCAGATCTTTGTGAGTTCGAGGCCAGCCTGGTCTACAAGAGCTAGTTCCAGCCGGGCAGTGGTGGCGCACGCCTTTAATCCCAGCACTCGGGAGGCAGAGGCAGGCGGATCTCTGTGAGTTCGAGACCAGCCTGGTCTACAAGAGCTAGCTCCAGGACAGGCTCTAGAAACTACAGGGAAACCCTGTCTCGAAAAACCAAAAAAAAAAAAAAAAAAAAAAGAGCTAGTTCCAGGACAGAGAAACCCTGTCTTGAAAAGAAAAAGAAAGACCAGTTAATTTCTGTAAACACTGTAAAGAGAAAGTACAGTCAGCAAGGGGACACTTTGGAGGTGCCATCCGGGCTGGAGCCATGGTAAAATGCCCTGACTACAAGAGAGTTATGGACCCAAGTCAAAGAGATTCCCAGGTCATCATAAGTAGCAGGTACCAGGCTGAAAGAGGGTCTCCAGGAACCATGCAGGAATCAGAAAGAACATGTGCCAAGAGCAAGGGCCAACCCTCTCTCTCTTGTGGTTTAGTTTTCCGTTTTCCTCCTTCCTTTCTTTTGCAGTTTTGGAGATGGAATCCAGGGCCTCACTTACGGTAGGCAAGCTCTCTACTACTGTGCTGTACTCTCAACCCTCAACTGTCCTTTCCTTGGTTTGGTTTGTGTGTGTGTGTGTGTGTGTTATATGCATGATGTATGGGCACATGTATGTGCAGGTGGCAGCCAAAGGTGGACATCAGGTGTCTTCCAGCTTATTTTTTGAGTCACTGGCCCCAGAGCGCCCCAGCTGTCTAGACCGCATAGCCTGCAGACCTCTGAGCTGAGATTACAGGTGTGTGCCACTACACCTAGCCCTTTACATGGGTGTGGGGACTGAACCCAGGTCTCGCTGCTTGTGTGGCAAGCATGTTGGTCACTGAGCTGTCGTCCCAGTGTGACTTGGTTCCAGGACGATTTGGGGGTGTTTTGCTTTCAGGGGGTGGGGCTCTCACTATGTTAGTCCAGGCCGTCCTAGAACTCACTATGTAGACAAGGTTGGCTTTAAACTGCAGAGATCTGCCTGCCTCTGCTTCCTGAGGTCAGGATCACAGCACTGTGACCTTGTCCCAGAAGACCGTCAGCTCTACACTAGGCATGATGAGCTGTATGCAAGGCTCGATGCAGGGCACTGTGAGCTCAGCTCTGTCCTGGCTTTTGTTTTGTTTTATTTGTTTGTTTTGTTATTGTTTTTGGTTTTTGGTTTTTCAAGACAAGGTTTCTCTATGTAATAGCCCCAGCTGACCTGGAACTCACTTTGTAGACCAGGTTGGCCTTGGACTCACAGAGATCAGCCTGCCTCTGTCTACTGAGTGCTGGGATTAAAGGCGCGCGCCACCACCACCTGGCCTGGCCCTAGTTTATTGCACTTATTTTTCAATAGGGTAGGGGCTAGAGAGATGGCCCAGCTGTTAAGAGCTCTTGTTGCTATTCTAGGGGATCAGAGTTCAGTTCCCAGCACCCAGGCTAGGTGGTTCACACCCACTTGTAACCCAGCTCCAGGAGATCTGACACCTTCTGCTGGCCTCTCAAGACATCTGCACACAGTAACCTACAAGCAAAGATATACACACTTACACATAAATAAAAAAATAAAAATACCAACTCTAGCTTCCATGTCCACTTCCTTGATAATGGCCTTTACCATCCATCAGCTCCAATCACCTGTTAGGCACCTGCGTCATTCACCTTGAACCTTGAAGCCGCCCTGTCTCTGGGGTCTACAGATGAAGAAGGTGGGACCTGAGGATCATTGTACCTTGATGCAGCACACCAAGATCCACAGAGGCCACAGCAGAAACCAAACGCAGCCCTGTTGGGCATAACCCTGCCGTGCGCCACCCCTAGCCCCAAAGCTGCAGGTCCAGCACCCTGTTCTGTCTGGAGGAGGGGAGCGCTCCTGCTTCCCATTAGGAAAAGCATAAGGCTGAACTGACAGGTGGCCAGTCAACCACAAAAATCCCTCCTTGACTCTTCCTGGTCCCCTCCTGACCAGATCTGCCCCCTTTCTACCACCCTGTGGGGAAAGCTCCCTGCTGCCAGACAGGATTGGGATTTAGCTTCTCTGGCAGGCACAGCAGAGCTTCCCGCCGCTGCAAATGTCAATTCTAGGCCATTTGCTTCGTGGATTTTAATGTCCCTGTTTCTCTTCAACATCCACAGCAAGGTAGCCCTCGCTTCTCAAAAGGGATGTAGTGTTTGATGATGTTTAAACCGTACGTGAAATACAGTCAGGCGGCAATAATCAAACAGTCGCGGGCCCTGCTGGCAGGGGACAGCTGACAGCCGGCTCTCTCTCCCACAAGCCACCCCAACACTCTCATTTTGATGGCAATTACAATGTCCAGAAGGGGAGAAGGTGGAATGGGGGAAGTGGAGATGCTATTCAAGGACCACTTGTTGTCACTGGGAGGTGGCAGCAGTTATGCGATGTCATGGGGGGGTACCCCTCAACTGAACCCCACCCGCACTCTCAGAATGGCTCTATACTACGCTACCATCCTCCCCTGCTGTCCTCACCAGCTTCCTTTCCTGACACCTCCGCATAGATATAAATAGCACGGGTTTGGTGCATGCCTGCAATCCCAGCACCCAGAGAGGCTGAGACCGGAGAATCACAAGTTCAAGGCACTACAAAGCGAGTTCAAGGCCAGCCTAGGCAACTTATTGATAGTCTCTGTCTCAAACTAAAAGTTAGACAAAGTGGAGGTAGGGGGTATAGTTCAGTGGTAGAGCGCTTTCCTAATGTGCACAAGGCCCTGAGTTCAATCACCTGAATCCAAAAATAGCATATCCCCTAGCCTGCCCATTGCCGACATAGAAAACAGGCAACCTTACATGGTGCCCTGGGCAGCCACATCCACTATAGGTCTCCAGCCCTGGGAAGTCATTAGGTCCTGCATTGCTGTGTTTTTACTGTGATCTACTGTACAAACAGCCTGAGCACCTCCAGGGACACCGTCCCAGACCAGATGTACAGTTCTCAGACTTACCATTGCCATGGGGATCTCCTTGGCTGTCCTGTGGGAATGAGTCCCTCATTATGCCACTAGGTATATGTGGACCCTGCATAACGGTGGGCACCCTAACTGGAATCTATTCCTTCCTCTGAGCGCCCCGAGAAACCCCTGCTGGGGAAACACGCCCCAAGGTAGAAGGGCCTGTTGGAGTTGGCAGAGGAATCAGATTGCCTCATGGCAGCGTTGTGAGAAGACCAGGTCACAAGAGGCATCTGAAGCTGACCCTCTCCCACCCCACAGTCCCTGTCCTTAGCTCAGGCCTAGGCACCTCAGCTCCAGAAACTGTCCCCTTTGATAGACTGCAGAGGGGACCATAAAGTGGCCACTTAGAATGTCAGCATGACTGGGAATTTGCAAAAATCAACAAAGGTACTTCCAAGGTGAGACTCCCAGGCAAGCAGCTCTGGGGCACTGGAAGCTGCAGGGGACGCCTTAGGTGGCTTCTACTCTGCCAGCTCTGACCTCAGGAGATGTAACCAAGTCCTGATAGGGCCCACTTTAGTCCTGTGGCTTCCCTGGGGGCATGTTCCCCGTCCTGCCTAGGAAGGCCAGGTCTAGACCTGGAGTGTGCTGGAGCTGACCCTGGAGGTCTGGAGAAAAGATTCGTTTTAAAACACCCCCAAAATTGCTGTTTTCCTTCGCTGACTAGGGCGGGAGGAAGGATGGAGGATGATGGTTTCAGCTAGACCCTTGGTAATCTAGGGATGCAGAGGGCCCATCCTTCCAGGCAGCCTGTGCCCAGTCCCTAGTGGATCATTCCAGGAGAGCGAGCCAAGAGCTGCAGCTCCAGCCCTTTTCATGCTCCGCCAACTTAATAGTCTCCATTAATTTCAAAACACACACATTCCCATAAGCTCAGTGCTCGGGACAGCACATCGGGGACACGGACAGTTGCACAGGTGTGGGAGCTGTGGCCAGGTGGCCTCAAGGACAGAAAGCCTGGGACAGAATGTACTCTAGCCACCATTCCATATGGGCAAGTCACAACCCTCTGAAGAGCATTTTCGGATGTAAGTTTTGTCATAGCCCAGAGATGGAGGCAGGAAGTCTGGGTTTGAGACTCTCCCACTTTCCTGCTGTGTGACCCTGAGCTGGTCACCATCCGTCTCTGAGCTCTAATTATTCATGTGTCTTCTTCTCCAGGACTTACAAGAACCTTGAATGCAGGCACATGGAGTCTTGTCTTTCCTTCCTCACCTCCAGAGGCTCACACCAGCCAGGAAACTGAGGAGGAGATGGGGACGGGGGGGGGGGGCATGAATACTAACCACTGTCCATATCTACAAAACCAAGAGACTCCCCTGAGGCCCAGAGAGGTGGGGTGAGGGCTAAATCAGAGAGGGGGTGTCCCAGAGCTGGCTCGTGCAGTGTTCCTGCCATCCGGCCAGCCTGCAGCAGAACTGAATCACTTTCATCCACCAAAGGCCAACTAGAACTCAGGACAGCAGATGGGGGGTCCTCACTCACAGTGGGACATCAGCAGAGGCCAACTAGAACTCAGGACAGCAGATGGGGGGTCCTCACTCACAGTGGGACATCAGCAGAGGCCAACTAGAACTCAGGACAGCAGATGGGGGGTCCTCACTCACAGTGGGACATCAGCAGAGGCCAACTAGAACTCAGGACAGCAGATGGGGGGTCCTCACTCACAGTGGGACATTAGCAGAGGCCAACTAGAACTCAGGACAGCAGATGGGGGGGTCCTCACTCACAGTGGGACATCAGCAGAAGGTCTGGAGGCAGAAGAAACCTACATGTTCCCTCTGAGTCCCACCCACCAGCCAGGCTCTCCTCACTGGACCGAGCCCTGAAGGCCCGGGAGGAAACCTCAATAATTCAAAAGGGATCCATCATTTATGAATTTATATAACACGGCTCGACCTTGTGGAAATGAGCCACACTCTTCTGGAGGCATCAAGCATTTTGGTGCTTCTTACCATAGGGAGGGTGGCTGCCCATATCTCAGGCCACCTAACTGGCTTCCTGCTTCATGCTACGCCCACACCAGACTCCCACACCCAGTGGGGGCAGGCGAGAAAAGCAATGCTAGCTGCATTCCCTTACCCCAGTGCCAAAGACAAGGGGTTTTGTTCATTAGTTGGTTTGTCTGTTTTTTGAGACAGGGTCTCACTATGTAGTCCAGGCTAGCCTGGAACTCACTATGTAGACCAGGCTGGTCTTGAACTCATAGAGATCTACCTGCTTCTACCTCTGCCTCTACCTCTGGAGTAATGGGATTAGAGGCATATGCCACCACATCTGGTTTGGGGCCCTGACTCTTATCTGGTTTTGTGATCCTGTGAGAGCCTTAATCTCTTAATCTGTAAAGTGGGTGCCCTGCACAGGAAGCCTCAGCATCCAGTCAAGGGTGGCCCCGGGTGAATACTCCTTGTAGTATTGGGGGCTGGTGCTCAGAACCCAACACATTTGGACAGCAGGAAGTTACCACCAGGCCACATGGGGCCAGTAAATTCAAATCTTGAGCAGGTCCCCAGAGCAGGTACCTGCTCACTGTCCACTCTCCGCAACCCAGCAGCCAACAAAGACACTGAATTAGAACTTGTCGCCTACTCGATGCTGGGGGTAGGGTGGGACACAGACACACACAGACACACAGACACACATAACACACGAAGGGCTAAGACCTATAAAATGAATGGTAACATAAAGAAGGAATCCTGGGGGGTGGGAGATTAGCTGGAGAGGAGGGGGGCTTGAGCTACAATGGGAACTGAGTGGAAATTTGTCAAGGGTGGTGGGGGGAAAAGAATGGGGAAAGCAGGGAGGCGGAGAGCAGAGCGAGGAGGAGGAGAGAAGGGGAGGGAAAAGGAGAGGAAGGAGGGAGATAAGCAAGGGGCTAGAAGATGGGGAGGAAGATAAAGGAGAAAGGGGAGAGGGGAAGGAAGGAAGATAACAAAAGGAGAGGGAAGTGACCAGCCCAGGGCCAGCAGAAGAGGCCATGCAGAGTGCAGAGGCTGGCATAGTGGCCTCCCCCGCTCGGTTCTGGCCAGCACTGCCCCTGCCCATGCGTAGCTTTTTTTTTTTTTTTTTTTTTTTGCTGTCGGCGGCCGGCAAGCCTCAGCAAACACATTTAAATCTGAAGTGACAGATAAAGCGATTTACGGCGACAGTTTAGCGTCAGATCACTTCCCACCAGGCAGTCGCTGTCCCTGCGGCCCCCTGCTTGCTAGTCCATCAAGGCGGTCTCTAAATCACCCGCACCAGACCAGCCAAGGCAGGCTGGGGACAGCCAGAGCAGGGCGGGGCGCACGGTGGCCTCACTGGTGGCCAGACGCTCAGAGTCGGTGCCTGCTCCTCCACACACCGGGCTCCACTGCCCTTCGCAGCTGCATGAAGGGATGAAACAAGGGTTCGTGCCACGGTGGGGTGGGGTGGGGTGGGGGATAAGAGGCGGGTAGGCTCTCACAAATCAAAGCCGAGGACTTAAGGAAGCAGAGTGCCACTCTTGCCTTATTTTAAATAAATAAGCAGCTTAAAAGTCTCCAGCGAGGCCGGCTTGTCGCTGTGAGACACGGCTTCCCACCATTCTTTAAGGCCAGGCCCCAGAACCCAGACCCTTCAAAGGCCTCCCTGACCCCCCTTGCCTCCCGCCACCTCCTTGCAGAATTAATTGGTCCCTGCGGCGTCACGCACACTTTATTCAAACCTCCCTCCCGGCGCTGTGTCACATTATATTCTACTTAGCCGCTCTTGCTCCTGACTTCCTCAGGACTAATTTACTGGGGCCTCTGTGTGTCAGGCCTAAACATGTGTCATCCTTGCTCCCACACTGGCTGGGGCTGAGGATGATGGCAGCTTTCAGATGAGGACCTGAGGGATGGGAGGTGCCGGCAGGAGCCCCCGATTCCACTCCAAAGGCCTCGGTGGTGCCCTGACACACATGCATAGCCTGAGATAGCCTGAGATTGCTCTGAAGAGAAAAATGGCTGTCTCGTTCATGTATGCTCTGCCCTGAGATGACTCTAAGGCCCACGCCAGGCCACTGGATCCCTGGGCTGGCCAGGAATGAGGGTTTTTGTGTTCAGACTTCCAGGCTGGGAGTTGGCCATCTCAGGCCCAGGGGCAAACAGACAACCAGGCTGCTGAGCTAGACATTCAAGATATAGATTTAAGGTCACATCCTCCGAGGCACAGAAAAGACTCAAACACTGTGAAAGCCACAACACCCCCCACCCCACGTGGAGAACCCCAGAGCTGAGCTCTCCCCACCCACAGCCCTGGGGGTCAGAGGACACTAGAGACTGGCATTGCCCCCAGCATCTCCAGTGCCTGGAGAAGAGAGTAGCCAAAGGGGCTCCCTAGCTTATCTTGCCAGTATGGCAGTCAATTTAATTAAGATGAATGTGGCATACCCCATGGGTAGGAGTTGTGGCCGGTACAGATGGCAGGAGCTTGAGGCTCTCCTGGGTGCTGCCCTGGCATGTGGCCTTGGCCATCAGCCCATGGGGCGGCTATGGGGAGAGTTCAGTGAGTGTGGCTTGCCCTGTGACCTTAACCCTGCCACTCAGCAGTCAGGCCTTCCACCCCCTGCCACATAGCGTACAGTGGTATCACAGACGCACACGGACACCATCACGTCACACCTCACACATGCCCTTTCAGCAGGGTTAAAGTCAGTCCTGGCCTTCAAAATGCCAAGTGGGGGCTGGAGAGATGGCTCAGCGGTTAAGAGCATTGCCTGCTCTTCCAAAGGTCCTGAGTTCAATTCCCAGCAACCACATGGTGGCTCACAACCATCTGTAATGGGGTCTGTTGCCCTCTTCTGGCCTGCAGGCATACATGTACACAGGATATTATATACATAATAAATAAATAAATATTAAAAAAATGCCAAGTGGCTAGTAGAAAGATGGGGGTGGGGAGGGTGGCAGGGGAGGGCACTGGACCTGCCCTTCGCAGGCACTGCCTGGGTCCTATACCAAGGCACAGATGCTCTCCTGTAAGCTTCCCACTTCTCAGCATGGGATAAGGGTCCAGACCTCCCCGTTCCCTCACAGGCCCCCTATAGTTCCACCACATCCTTCTCCTTCGTGTTCTTGCAGCTGTAGTGGCCCAGGGGGACACTCCTCCCCATCTGGAAACAGAGACATAGTGAGAACAAAATGAGGATGGACATAGACACGCACACGCACACACACACACACACACACACACACACACACACACACACACACACACTGTGGAAGCCCTGGTGGGACTTCGAGACCCCAGCCACTCCCAGTCCACACTATGCTCCACAGGCCATCAAATGCCCACAAGCCAATGCTACCCCTGGTTTCAAAAATAAAAATTTAAAAATTCCCACCCCGAGATAATTGCTCTCTCCTCTCGCCTATTGTGGTGGCTCTGCGGTCGGCAATGAGAAGCAATTATTCACGGCTAATGATTATAATCAAGTCAAATAGAATTTAATGGACATGCATTCTCTTCCTGCTTGAAACTTTACATATGAATTAAGCACATATGGGTTTCACGAGGCTCGGACGCAGATTTATGCAGCCCTGAAAAGCCCCACATTGCCTGCGACTTTTATTTCACTAATAAAGGCTGATTTATGGGTTCCTTGGAAATGCAATCTCTGCTGCCCCCTGGTGGGTGACGCTGCCGGGGCGAAGCCAGGGCCCAAAGGGATGGGGAGGGACCTCTGTCTGACCAAAGCCAATACCACATCAAACACTGGGGATGCAGGCTCTGCATGGGAAATCCATGTCCAACACCTGCTTCGGCCACTGCCTGCCACTCTGGAAGAGTTCTAAATCCCGACTGAGTCCCTTTCTAGAAAAAGATCTCAAGAAAACACACTAAGACGTTGGGTTCACTAAGGCAGGCAAGAGACGGGAAGGCTGCTCATCTGCAGGAGGCACCAAGTCCTTTACTCGTTAAGCTGTAATTGGTTCCTGTGCAGGTCATTCCTACCTTGCACATCCCCAACAACCCGATGAGTCACTTTCCATCATCCCCATTGTACAGAGACAGAAAGAAGCCTGGCAGATGCAAGGACGCCATGTCCTGGAGGAAGCATGACCAACAGGGCCACCAGCCCAGGGCAGCCAGCTCAGCCAGTGCTGGCGTGCTCCTCAGCGAGAGATCTGACAGGCCAATCCATGCCCCGTGTCCAAGCCTCCAGAGCCTTTTCCTGTTCCATGAATCCTGTGACATCTACCTTGGTCCCTAAACCCAAATTTGTTCACTGGCCAGGCTGCCAGGGAACTCACGAGGCAAGGCACCTGCTTTTCCATTTCACAACTCAACAGGAAAGGAACCACTGGTTGCCATCCACACCTTTGGCAGTGGCCTGCAGGGCCAGTGCCAGGGCAAGGCAGACCCAGGAGACTTCCTGAGGGGCAGATGTGCAAACCAGACAAAGCTATGTTTATTCAGATTGATCCATTGAACACCCTGCCACCTACCCTAAGTCAGGTGCTCAAGGGAGACACACAGAAGCAACAGCCAGAAAGGCAGAGGTGACCCAGCTTTCTCTGGCACTGAGTGCCACCCATCACTGTGTGTCTGAGACAGGCAGGGTGGGGGAAGGGCAGTGTTATCCCTCTGCAAACACTGCCAGAAATGCCACCAAGATCACAAACGCAAAGGTCCAGGACAAAGTGAGCAGTCACCTCTGCCGAGAGCCCAGTTACTTAGGGAGACCAAAGAGACACTGACAGCATCAGCAGCTCCCTGTTCCAGAGTCCTGGAGGGACCGACTGCCTTGTGGGGGCACCTCGCTCTGCCAAGCTGCAGAGCTTCTGCAAGCCAGAAGGCAAGAGGAGGTCCAGAAGCACCTGGGGTGCTGTGGACTGCACAGGCAGGGACTGGCATGATGGGGTTCTCCCTGCACGTCAGATCCCTGTGTTGGGAGTTCTTCCTGATAGTCACACAATCATAGAAAAAGACACCTCTGATGCCAGTCATAATTCCTGAGGGTTATATGAGGGAGGGAGGGAGGGAGGAAGGGAGGGAGGGAGGGAGGGAGGGAGGGAAGCCACCCAACCTTGTTGCAAGAAGTTCCTATGCACACACTACACTTTGCTGGCCCCAGACACCCGTTCCTGGTGAGTCCAGAACCCTTTCCAGAGCCTCTTGACCTCAGCCAGACAAACACCACAGCATTCTTCCCTCCCCAGAGAAGCAGCTGCCTCCACTCTGCTCATCACCATAAACCGCCGAACCAGCAAGAGGAGAGCACACGCAGGAAGCTGAGCAGCTTCCAGCCCAGGCGCTGGAGAGCTGCCAGGGGGCTGAGGGGGACCTCCCTGTACCCTCCCTTCCCTCCATGAGCTCCCTCACCTGGTCAGGTGTGGAGTGAAGCAGGGCTGGTGGGGGTGGGGAAGCAGCCACAGCCCCTCCCCCCCAAGAGAGCTGGCTTTGGCGTCCACCTCAGAGGCAGGGCAGTGTGGCAGCTTCCCAGTGCTCTCCCCCATCCCCACTGCTAATGGCCTCAGAGCTGCAAGGCAGCTTGGCAGTGCCCCCACAAGGCAGGTCAGGGCTTCGAGAGAAAAGAGCCCAAGTAGCCGCCACGCTGGGCTCCTGTGGCGCCAGCAAGCCATCCACACCAGCAACTGAGAGGCTCTCTGGAGCCAGGTGGCGCCCACCCATTTTTGGCACACCGACCAAGCCGAAAGTGACAAAGTGGCCCCCCCAGGCCTCTGACTCAGGCCAGTCACTCACCAGCGTTGACAATGGCATCCACTTCCAGCTTGGTGATGTCCCCTCGGAACAGGGAGATTTTCTCATTCAGCTGCTTGTCCTTCTTATACTTGGGGTCCTCCAC
The DNA here is from genome assembly GCF_903992535.2 of Arvicola amphibius. Lineage (NCBI taxonomy): Eukaryota > Metazoa > Chordata > Mammalia > Rodentia > Cricetidae > Arvicola > Arvicola amphibius. The sequence goes on along the minus strand of NC_052047.1, from coordinate 150,875,417 downwards.
TTTCACAGCCACCCCTGCAACAGGCAGGGTTAAGGGGCCTTCATTGCAGAGGGACTCAGCCAGAGCCCATGGGCAAAGAGCCAAAAGAGTGGCCACTGATGGTGGTGGTGACATCCTACTGTGGATGAGCACCTACTGTGTGCACACAAGGCCTTTACAGTAACGATCCAGGAAGTGTCAGTGATCTCACCCCCTGGTTTCCTATTTTTTTAAAAATATTTATTTATTTATTATGTATACAGTATTGTGTGTGTCTGCCTGAAGGCCAGAAGAGGGCATCAGATCTCAGCTCAGATGGTTGTGAGCCACCATGTGGTTGCTGGGGATTGAACTCAGGACCTTTGGAAGAGCAGGTAATGCTCTTAACCGCTGAGGCATCTCTCCAGCCCTGGTTACCTAATTTTTGAGACAGACTGGCCCCAACTTGCTACATAGCCAAGACTGGCCTTCAACTCCTCATCTTCCTGCCTCTACCTTCCAAGTAGAGGAACACCCTGCCACACCTGACTTCACACACTCCATTTTTAGGTGTCACAAGAGAGGCTGAGGTGGGATAAGTGGCTTGCCTGGGGTCATGGGTTACCACACCTGCACTTTCAGGCCTCAGGAGTTCCCCAGCATGCCCCTGTAAGCAAGCACATCACGGTATCACAGCCCAGCTCCCAGAAACTGAGTTACCCGAGGTAGATGGCTTATGTAGCCTGGAGCTGGTTTCTTAATGCTGTCATGGAACGGAAAACCAAACTGGCCTCAGGCAATGTTGATAATTAAATGACGTGACACATGCAGAGAGCCTGGATGTAGGGAACACTCAATTGGTACCACTGGATGCTCTGACAGATCCTCCCATGCCATTCTGTAGGGGCACCTGGCACGCCCCGAGAATAGAGCCTACCTTTCGCGGTCTCCTTCCACGTAGGGATCTTCTTCAGCTTAATGAAGTCCTTGCAGAAGTAGTGCTCCTCCCTCTGCTTGTCACTCAAGCCCTTCAGAAAGGCTGTAGGGGCAGGACAGGCAGGAGGGAGAGTCAGTGTGGCAAGGCGAAGAGGGGCCCCATGTAGGCCTCCTCCTCCTCAGAGTTCCTTCTGAGTCCAAGAGTGCAACCCAATCCTACCAGCCATGCTTCCCATGGCCCTCAGGGACAGAGACATGGACAACTCCACAACATCTTGCCCTGCTGTCTTTGTTCAGAAAGAGAAACTGAGGCCCAGGGAGACTGAGGGACTTTGTTCAGTCACTGCAGACATCAGTTCAGAATCCAACCTGGTCCCTTCCCGATACTTAAGCATCTCTAGGTCCCTCATAGCTGCATTTGTAGCGGGGTGAGATGTCCCTTGCAGAACAATTGCAAACTCGCATGTACTAAACCAGGCAGGCTGGTGATGCTCTGTCCCTTGTCAGTCACAATGTCACTGATGGCAAGACAAATATCCTCAAAGACAGACTCTGGCAGATCTGGAGCCCATTGTCAGCATCCTCCCAGCACTGGTCAGGGTTTCTATGCAGCCTGCAGGCAAATGTTCTCATTTTTACAGAGGAGGCATCAGGCACTTGAGAGGCAGCCTGAGGTCATTCAGACGGTGAGTGAGGACCCAGGCCCCCACCTGCTCACAGACTCTGAGTATGCCAAGTTGGTTCCCCCAAGTCAGGCCTTCCCTGGCTGTAGTGAATTTGAGCCACCTCAAGAGGCTGATCTGCTCCAGTTTAGTCCAGGCTTACGGCTCACAGGCTCCCCCTGCTGGTGAGAGGCTATCTATACACTTAGCCCCCCCCACCCCGCCCTGCCCCGCCCCAGGTGCCCTCAAACCCAGGCTAGGGGAATGGAGAGGAAGGAGATAGCTCACAGCAGAAAACAGATAGGAGTCCACTATAGGGATGTAGGTCAGCTGGTGGAATGCTTGCACAAAGCCCTGTTCCAACTACCACCTCCCCTCCTCTAGGTGAGACTCAGCTCAAACATAAGAGCAACAGCTGACCCCAAGCTGACCCTTGTATTACCCCATTTCCAAACAAACCTGTCCTCCTAACTATACCCACCGGCCTGGCCATTTACCAACTTGTTCCTCAAATCCCCAGGAGATTTCCTGCTCAGGGCCTCTGAACCTGCTATACCTGGAATAGCAGTTTACCTTCCAAGTTCTCATTACCCTCTCCGTTCCCTTCTCCACTTAAATGGCGCAAGCCTTTAATCCCAGCACTAGGGAGGCAGAGGTGGTAGGCAGATCTCTGTGAGTTCAAGGCCAACCTGGTCTACAAAGCGAGTCCCAGGATTGTTACACAGAGAAACCCTGTCTTGAATCTTAAGAGTCTGTGTGCTGGGGGGGGCTGGAGAGATGGCTCAGCGGTTAAGAGCACTGACTGCTCTTCCAGAGGTCCTGAGTTCAATTCCCAGCAACCACATGGTGGCTCACAACCACCTATAATGAGATCTGGTGCCCTCTTCTGGCCTACAGGAAGGGTACCTAGAGGAAGGGTACTGCATAATAAATCTGTGTGCTGGACATCGACCAATAAGATCTATCCATGTAAGGATCTGTACCATTCACCACCAGCACAGTGTATGCGAGGGGCCATGGATGATCAGTGAAGAGCTGAAACCTGAAGGCTGAGGATCAGCTGGCTGAGCAGCCATCCAGGCAGAGGGAACATTTGGGGGTGATGTGGAGGGAAGCAGGAACAGCAAAAGCAGAGAGAGAAGGCAGGGCACAGGGGGTGGAGGGGAGGCGTGTGGGACTTTCACTGAAGGTCCGTGAGAAGGGGGCAGTCAAGACCGGCAACAACAGTGGCTCCGTGGTAAGGTGCTCAGCTAGCAAGCATGGGTCCTGGGTTCAAGCCTTGTCCCAGTTTCAGGAAAAGAAGGCAGGACTACAGATCCTCAGGAGGGGCACCCACCAGGGCAGGATTTGAGAGGGCAAAGCCTTTCCCGGGGAAAGCAGGGCAGCAGAATTCTGGCTGTTATTTAGCTCCCCATACTAGTTATCACACGCAATCATGACCAGACACCCTGAACCTTGGCACAGTCAAATGTGGATGCTTCCAGCTGGTTAGACCTAGGAAGTGGTGGTGACTCCACAGTTTGCAGCTACCGCAGACCAGCTACAGGCACTGCTGAGATGATCAGGCTGGGACCAATCCTGCAGCCACATGGAATGAGGCCCACGACCCAAGGACACCCAGACCCCTGGCAGACACATCTGACAGATGTCACTACTTTAGAGCCCTTGTCAGACCCAGATGAAAGAAACCTGAGGTGGATCTGTCCTTCATAACCTTGGTGCCTGCTTTGAATGGCCACAGTTCCCAAGGCCCTCTTGCTCCAATGGAGTCCAAATAGAGCACTGTTTCCCAGAGACGGCGCCCTGTCTCTGCCACAACCACCACTACACCAGTCTCAGGGACATCTGGTCCCCAAATACACAACCTCAAAAGGCCAGTGTGAGCCAGATATGGTGACACACAACTGTTATCCCAGCATTTGTCAAGCAGAGGCGGGAGGATGAGGAGTTCAAGGCTACCCTGGGCTGTATGAGACATGAACAAAAGGCCAGCACACCAGTACTGTGTCTCCATCTCCAAACACAGCCACGGTCATGGCAGGCTCCTGAGGGACAGAAAACTACACAGCTGCCTGAGATGCTTCTCTGCCCCAGGGCCCAAGCACTTGTTCCTCACCTCAGCTCCAGCTTTGAGGATCATCTCTCAGGCCTCCTCTGCCCCACACAGAAGTCACTGCCCACCTCCTTCCAAGTCAGATGCAGACTTAAAGCACAAGTGGGTTTTATTTTTTTATAAAAGATGTAAAACATGCATTTTCATTCTCTATCATTTTTGAAGAGGCGAGAGTATTTCACGGCTCACTGAGACAGGTGTTGTAAAAAGATGTTCGCAGTAAATTTTGATGGGGAAGCCTGACCCCAGACTAAGCTTCCAGAGGCTCGCGGGCACGAAAGCTGGGCAGGAGGAAGCAGGCTCCGCCAGAGCCATAAAGCGCGCCAGGCAAACGGGAATTCAATGATGTGTTTTAAGAAGTATCTTTATGACACTTTGCAAGACGTTGTTCGGAGAGATGAGACAGGCTGAACCTGTGAGGGTGCGGGGGGGGAGGGCTGAGTCTGCAGAACACCAGGTGGGCACAGCTGATAAGGTTGTGCACTCGAACACAGCGGCGTGCAGCGTCTGTGGCATTAATCACCTGTGCTCACCAGCCCCTGGGAGCAGAGACTCAAGCAGGGAAGAACAGAGTGTGAAGCCCACTGCAGCTCTCGACCTGCCTCCACTCACACTGGAGTGTACCAAGACTGCATCCCAACATGGAAGAGATGCCCTCACCCCTCGTTCTCAGGTGCGCCTGGATGATACGCTGGCTCAGCAGTCCCATCAGAGATACTTGTCACTGAGATGACGTTCCCTATGGTCCTCAGTCCTGGCCCCTCCACAGGACCTGCAGCTGAAGCATAGGAATCTCACCATGAGCCACCGGGGACAGGGACTGCAGGCTGGTCTGTAAGAGCCCAGCACAGAGTGAAAGGGAGGCGGGGAAGAAATGTGAAAAGGGGCAGCTCTGTAGGCTGTCACTCTGATGTAAGCCCAGCACGACTGCAGGAACTGTTGATCCCGCTTCACAGATGAGGAAATGGAGGCTCAGGGAGCATGCAGCCGTGATCCTGGGACTTGCTGAAGTCGGAAGGCACCAACGTTCTTTCTTTTCAGTACACAGTTCTGCTCCAGCATGGGCCAAGAAGCCGAGGTTAGGACAGAGCCCCTAGATGTTCCTGGTGGCCTCAGCTAAGTTTCCTCAAGCCAACAGCCTTTCAGTGTGAAATTTCCAGTCTTTTTTTAAAGTAATTTTTTTTTGTTTCGTTTTCGGTTTTTTTGAGACAGGGTTTCTCTGTAGCTTTGGAGCCTGTCCTGGAACTAGCTTTTTTGTAGACCAGGCTGGCCTCGAACTCACAGAGATCCACCTGCCTCTGCCTCCCCAATGCTGAGATTAAAGGTGTGCACCACCACCACCCAGCTTTTTAAAAGTAATTTTTAAATATGTATTTATTTTATTGTATTGCATGAGTGTTTTGCCTGCATGTATGAATGTGCACCATGTGTCTGTCTGGTGCCGTTAAAGGCATTGGGTCCCCTGGAAATGGAGATGGGTGGTTGTGGGTCACTATGCGACAGATAAAGAGTGAACCCAGGCCCTCTAAATGATCCATCAGGGCCCTAAACTGCTGAGCCATCTCTCTAACCTTTTTCCAGTCTCCTAAAGAGGCCCTTAGTTGGAGGGAGGGTACTGTGGCACCCAAGAACCAAGGGGATTAGTTAACCAGTGCAATCAGATCTGCCACTAACAAAGCTCAGCACTTGGCTTGACCCCCAGTATCATATAAGCCAGGCTTGGTAGTGCATACTTCTAATCTCAGCATCTGGAATAATGTATAGGCAGGAGGACCAGAAGTTCAAAGTTGTCCTCCATGATACAGGGAATTAGAGGCCATGCTAGGCTACAGGAGATACTGTCTCCAAAACAAAACAAAAACAAAAGTCTACATGTCTCCCCATGAGGGGATCCAGCCTGGTGATTGTCCTGATGTGGATGGTTAATGGACCCAGAGAAGCAGGCAGCCAACAAGGAGGTGAAGAAGGAGCTGAGCCTTGGGCAAGGCCTCTCCAGCTGGACCACAGCAGGCAATGGAAATAGCACAGCACCCCATAAGGAGATTCTTCTGGAAGGCTGAGCCCTTCCCAAGCACTGATGCTTGCTCTCCAGCCTCTCATCTGCCGTCCTGCTGTGAGCCTGCAGCCTGCTGCCTGGGTGAGATTATGCTTTGAATCTGAAGCCCCCACAGGCTCATGTCACATTTTACAAACTTGGTCCCTCACTGGTGGCGCTGTTCTTGGGGAAGTGGGGGCTGACTGGCAGAGCCAGGAGCTGGTCCTTGCAGGTTATGCCATACTCCTTGCCTCAGCCTCAGCCTCCTCATCACCAGCCACTCCTGCCACCATGATCGTAGTTTCCTTTCTTTTAAGACAGAGTCTTGCCAGGGAGCACCATACTTGCTACACCAGTCTCAAACTCACAGCAATCCTCCTCCCTCTACTTCTGAGTGCTAGAATCAGAGGTATGCATCATGCCTTCCTGGCCTCTGCACAGAGCCAAAATGAGTCTCTTTTTTTCTTCCCTTAAATGAAGTTATTGTGGTCACCGCAATGCAAAAGCTATCATGGGTTGCCCTGGATGAGAGCAGGTGCCAAGCAACCCCAGACTGCTTTGGCTTCCTCATGAGGTGAGGAGCCCTGCCCAAGGGTTCAAGGGTTTTCACACCCACTGATATATATATATATATATATATATATATATATATATATATATATATCTGTTGGTGGTGGTTTTTTGAGACCAGGTTTTACTGTCCAACAGCCTTGGCTGTCCTGGAACTCGCTCTGTAGACAAGGCTAGCCTTGAACTCACAGAGATCCACCTGCCTCTGACTCCTGAGTGCTGTGGTTAAAGGTGTGCGCCACCACCCGGCCACATTTTTTTATCCTAAACTGCCTATACATTACTGTTGTGGGAATGTGATCACTGTGTGCCAGTCTCTGACAGAAGATCACCTCAGGAAAGCAAGCATCTGGATATCTCATCCTCGTTTAGATATATCCCTGAAAACACATGTCCATAAGAGACACACATCAGGATGGTCTGAGAAACCCTAATACCCATCTACAAAAGAAAGTGTATCCACATGTGGTACATCTGTAAGATGGAAGGCCACACAGAGATAAAGAAGCATAAACTGTCATAACGTGTACATGTGGACTACAGAGTGAGATCCGGGTCAGCCTGGACCACAGAGGAAGGCTTTACTTGTTTGTTGTCTTGTTTTTGGAGACAGGGTCTCACTATGTAGCCCTGGCTGGTCTAGAACTTGCCTTTCAGACCAGAATGATCTGGAACAAAGAGATCTGCCTGCTTCTGCCAACCAAGTCCTGGGATTACAGGTATGTGCCACTAATCCTAAACTTTTTTTAAAAACTTTTTTTAATTTAACTTTATTTTACGTGCATTGGTGTGAAGGTATCAGATCCCCTAGAACTGAAATAACAGACAGTCATGAGCTGCCATGTGGGTACTGAGAATTGAACCTGGGTCCTTTGGAAGAGCAGTCAGTGTTCTTAATCACTGAGCCATCTCTCCAGTCCCCCAATCCTAACCTTTAAAAAAAAGTCTTTAAGGCAGGTGGATTTCTGTGAGTTTGAGGCCAGTCTGGCCCATATAGTGAGTTTCGGGATTATATAGAGAAACACTGTCTCAAAAAAAAAACAAAAACAAAAACAAAAACAAAGTCTTTGGACCAGGCCATCCCACCATTTCCATGCCCAGAGCCTGCTGTCCCAGGTCATGGAGACCTGGAGTAACTCTTCTACACACTAGGTAACTAAAACACGAGAGGCCTTGTCTCACCTGCCAGCCACTGTCACGGATGATGCCTCAGGACTGCATTTGGTCACAGTGGGACCTCCTCTGACCCTGGAATGCCCTTCCCAGACAGCTTCTTTTCCTCAGGCCACTGATCGTCCTCTGGCCTGCCCAGCTCAGGTGGCCCAGCCAACACAGTTTCCCCACAGTGCCCACAGGACAGAGACCATGTCAATAGTTTTCCCCACTAGACAGACTGCTGCCTCCCCACTCTCTGCTGAGTCCTACAGTGCTGGCCCCCACAGGGTATGAGGTAAAAGTTTATTGACTGAGCACTAAGGAGATGGCTCAGTGGATGAATGCATTTGCCATGGAAGCCTGGACGCCCGAGGTTGAACGCCAGAACCCACGCATAAACCTAAAAGCCAGACGAAGTAGCACTGGTATCTGTAATCCCAGTACACTCACTGGAAATGGCAGAGACCAGAGATTCTCCAGAGCCTCAACGACCAGCTCACCGGGCTTAAACAGACCCAGGGGAGCAGGACTGGCATCTAGAAACAGAGGCAGACCCTACACTAGGTGTGATGCTGTCCCAGCCCTCTGCCACCTCCCTTGGTTGCTGCTCTCCCACGAGAAAGATGAACTCTAAGAAGGGACAATGACTCCCTCTGCTGGAGTTCTGGGCCAGCCCCCAACCTCCGGCCAAGTTTGAGGGCGTGGCAAGTTTTCTCTGCTCCCAGACAAGACAGTCAAGTGCTTTAGGATCCTGGGCAGACAAGCAACTCAAACCACAGGGAGAAGTTCTCTTTCCGAAAAACGTCCCAATCTGAGGTTAGCTTCAACCCAGCTTGACCCGGGTGGCTCAGCCCCCATGGTCATGCCCACCAGCAGCCCAGCCAATGAGACAGGAGCCTTCGCAGCTCTTTTGAAAGAGGATCCGCCCAGAGTCATAGGGGAGGGACTGGCTCTGAAGGGCAGGGACAACTGGGCTGCCGCTCAGGGCTATTTGGGACTCTGGACTTTACATTCCAGCTAAGAGACTCGGTCGTCCAGGACCCGTGGTCCCTTCCCGGCATGCCTGTCCAGAAGGAGAAATACTTTCATTCTTGGGGGGGATCTGTGACTCTCACCAGCCCACACTTGGTGTCAGTCTGCTCTCCAGGTTCTATGAGCCCAGTCCCCCAAAAAGGGGGCAGCTGCTGGCAAGGGGCCAGAAGTCAGCAGGCGGGCAAAACGGGCACATACCACACTCCTAGAGAGGCCGGCACCCGAGCTGCCACTCTTGGGGCTATCTGACCCTACCTGGCAGCCACCAGCCCTGTGTTACTCTCACAGCTTATCCCTGCCACTCGGCCCCAAATGTCTAGCATCATGCAAGGCCAGGTATTGGAGGCCAAGATACCACACTTTGCTTCTACACACTAGAGCCTGACCTTGGGGAAATGGGCTCCGACACTGGGCCTCAGTTTCCCTCATGCTCATGGAGGAAGGTGGCAGGTCCCAGACGATCTGGGCGGAAGGGGGGAAAGGGTTCCTGAGGGCCATAGCCACCTTCCCCACTCACTTGGTCAAGTGGTGACCTGGTGTGGGAGCTGGACATGGCTGTGGGCTGAGGGGGGTCCCCAATTGTCTCGGGACATGTGGGGTGCCATTCGGCCTGGGAGGCCCACGCCCTGAGCTCACACTTACATTTGGCCTCCTTCCAGTCGGTGGATGTGCTCAGGTCCACCTTCGCGGCCATGGCCAGGGGGGCCCAGGTGCGCACCCAGGCTCCACTCCCCGCCGCCCCCCACGCCCCAACTCCCGCCGAGGGCCACGCGCAGAGGCTGTGCGCACTTAGCGCCACCGGGGAACTGCACGCACTGCCGCGGGGCCGCGGGCCACCCGCCGAGCGGACGGGCCAGGGGCGCGGGGCAACCAGCAGCTGCCCCGCCGCGCGTAGCTGTGCCAGGCGGCCGGACACTTGACTCTGCAGCGACATGAGCAGGCGGTGCCGGGCGGCTCTCCGCCCACTCGTACTCTATTTACGGTGCTCAGGAGAGTCGGGCTCGGTCTCTTATTTACTCTGGGACGAGAGTGGCGCGTGCCAGCTCGTGGCGACCTGCTTAGAGACCGCGGGCGGCGCGCCGCTGGGCACTCTGGAACTTGTAGTCCGGGTCCGACACACTGCGCGCACGCACTTGTATACACACGTGCGCACCCAGCCTGTGTGTGTCCTCCGGGAGAGGCCGCAGCCAACCTCCTGAAGCTCTTTCCTCGTTCTTTCCTCCGAGCTGCCCTGGCTCAGTACTCAACTCTGTCCCTAACTCATTCTTTGTAGGCAGAGAGACCTGGGCTCGTCTCGCCGCCTCTACGCTTCACCCAGCTCTGCGTCTGGTCCACAACAGCCGCCGGTTACAGTCCACCAAGGGAGGGGAGGAGGAATAGGTGCGGCAGGCCAATTTGTCAGGTTGGAAGGCTTCTCCTGGGCCAGGCAGAAGAGCTCAGGCTCCCCGGAAGCTCCAGAGGCGAAGCGGCGCCTACTGAATTTCAGAGCAACCAAGGCACTAGTGCGATTTGAAAGCCAGAAACTTGGATGCCAACCCGGTGTGGTGCTGCACACCTTCGGGAGGCAGAGGCCGGAGGATTTTAGGAAAGTTTAAGGCCAGCGTGACTACAGTGCCGCCCCATAGCTAGACCCTGTCTGAGTCAATCAGTCGATCCATCGATCCATCAATGAATATAAAAAAGAAAAGAGAGGGGGCTGGAGAGATGGCTCAGCGGTTAAGAGCATTGCCTGCTCTTCCAAAGGTCCTGAGTTCAATTCCCAGCAACCACATGGTGGCTCACAACCATCTGTAATGAGGTCTGGTGCCCTCTTCTGGCCTGCAGGCATCTACATAGACAGAACATTGTATACATAATAAATAAATAAATGTTAAAAAAAAAAAAAAAAAGAAAAGAGAAAGAAAAATAAAATAAAATCTGGGTACCTAGGAGCACTATCTGGTCAACTAACTAGGGTAATTTTTTCCCTAAAGACACATGTTTGTGGGGCTAGAGAGATGGCTCATCCGTTAAAGAGCACTGACTGCTCTTCCAGAGGACCAGGTTTAAATCCTGGCCCTCACATGGCAGTTCACAACTGTCTGTAACTCCAAGATCTGACACTGTTATGGGATATTTGTACACTGTGAAGCTGTGATTGGTGTAATAAAAAGCTAAACGGCCAATAGCTAGGCTGGAGGTATAGACAGGATTTCCAGGGAGAGAAAGGAAGAGGGGATGAGGCCGCAAGAGATGCCACCAAGACTCAGAACGAGTCACATAGAGTGGAAGAGAGATAAATTCATGTGGTAGAACATAGATTAATAAAAATATGAATTAATTTAAGTTATATGAGCTAGTGGAGGCCGGGCGGTGGTGGCGCACGCCTTTAATCCCAGCACTCGGGAGGCAGAGGCAGGCAGATCTCTGAGTTCGAGGCCAGCCTGGTCTACAAGAGCTAGCTCCAGGACAGGCTCTAGAAACTACAGGGAAACCCTGTCTCGAAAAACCAAAAAAAAAAAAAAAAAAAAAAAAAAAAAAAAAAAAAAAAAAAAGGTCTAGTGGAACAAATCTAAGCTAAAAGCCAAGCTTTCATAATTAATAAGTCTCCATGTCATTATTTGTGAGCTGGTAGCCCAAAAGAAAAGTACAACTACATGACTCCTCCACACAGACATACATGCCGGCAAAACACCAATGCACATAAAATAATAAATAAAAAAAAGACACATGCCTGTAATCCCAACATTCCAGAGGCCGAGGAGAAGCAAGAGGATCAGGAGTTCTAGGTTAGCCACTACTTCATATTCAATTGCATACCAGCCTTGTCTACTTGAACGCTTGTTGTCAGTGCCACCCCGTGAGACTCTGTGTTTTGTTTTTGTTTATTTGGTTGTTTTTATTTTTTAAAAAAGAAAAGAAAAAAATTTAAACCCTGGGGCTTGAGCTCAGTAACTGACAGCACTGGCCCCAGAGGCCCAGGAGTCTGTTTCCAGGCTCTCGTGGTGGTTTAAAACTACCCATAACTCCAGTTCCCAGGGTGCCACACCCTCTTCTGGTCTCCTCGGCACCAGGCATAAAAGTGGTGCACAGAGATACATGCAGGAAAACATTCAAACACATATTTTTATTTCTATTTATTTATTTTACGAATTGTTATTATGAGCCTTAATGGCTGAGCCATCTCTCCAACCCTTATCCCTAAAATTTTACAAATAAAGATTTAGATCCTGGAAAACAAAACAAAAAGGAGAGAAAGAACAAAATGAATGATCCTCCTGTTGAAATGTCACCACAAATCTGGCAGCTTAAGGCAGATTCGTCATTTTAAGTTCTGTGAGACAAGAATCTGGCAGGAGTCACCAGAATTACATGCTGCTGGCTTCATTCCTTCCAGGAAGCTCTAAGGAAGCTTGCCCCAGGATTTTCCAGCTGCCAGAGGTCACATGGCCCTTCCGGTAGCCCCTTCCTGCATCCTGGCAGTGAGCCCAGGCTTCTCTTGTCTTTCCTGTGATGGGGGCCTTCTGCTGGCTTCCTCTACCATTTTCCAGGCTGTGATTACACTGGCCCCAAGAAAAAGTCATTGCTTGCCCATGATCAGCTGGTTTGAAGCCTTTGTTTCCTTTTGCCAGGGGTCATATTCACAGGCTTCTGAGTTTAGGATGTGGGCAGCTTGAAGGGCCTTCACTTTGCTCTCCAACCTTCCTTCCGATCAAAGCCTGGGTAGGGGACTCTGGGAAAAGGTAAGGTCCCACCCAAAAGACATTCTGGTTACTAAGGAGAAGGCTGTAATCTATGTCCCTTGGTGCTGAGCCCCTGAAGCTTTCTGGCTAAGCCAGAGCCCCACCACCACCCGGCCAGCTATTGCACTCTTTAAAGCCCTGATTCTTCTTTGTCTTTTTTTAATTGAAAATAGCTTTTTCCATTACACACACACACACACATTTTTATGGAGACAGGGTTTCTCAGTGTAGCCCTACATACAATATATTCTTATTACAGTTTCCCCTTCCCCAGCTCCTCCCAGATCCTCCCTGACTCTCCGCCCACCCATGTCTATACCCTTTCTTTCTCTCATTAGAATACAGTCATCTAAAAAAATAATAAAATAAGATAAAATAAAAACAAACAAACTAGAACAGGAACAAACAAATAAACTACTAGGAGAAAAAGAAAGAAAGAAAAGAAAGAAAGAAAGAGCACAAGAAACATATATAGATGCAAAGACATACATGCTCACACACACACAAAAATCCCATAAAAGCACAATATGAGGAACTATAATATATACACAAAAGATCTATAAGGGAAGGAAAAAAAGAATAATAAATAACCCAGGCTCCTGCTGAGCGCTCAGCAGTGGTTTGTATGCCCAGTGAGACTCCACTGGAGAAAACTTATTTTTCCTTTATGAACAGTTGTCAACTGGTGATGGTATCTAAGTTGGGGATGGGGTCTTTTTCTTAAAGATTTATTTATTTATTTATTATGTATACAATATTATTAGTATTCTGTCTGCATGTATGCCTACAGGCCAGAAGAGGGAACCAGATCTCATTACAGATGGTTGTGAGCCACCATGTGGTTGCTGGGAATTGAACTCAGGACCTTTGGAAGAGCAGGCAATGCTCTTAACTGCTGAGCCATCTCTCCAGCCCCCAGGGATGGGGTCTTGCATCCATTTTCCCCTCAGAACTGGGACCCCATCTGGCTGAGACTCATGCAAGCCCTGTGCATGTTGCCAGTCTCTGATCATATGTGTGTTGTCCTGCTATGTCTAGAAGGCCTTGTTGGCCAGGCATGATGGAACATGCCTTTAATCCCAGCACTTGGGAGGCAGAGGCAGGTAGATCTCTGTGAGTTCAAGGCCAGCCTGGTCTACAGAGAAACCCTGTCTCAAAAAAACAAAACAAAACAAAACAAAAAAAGATAGAAGGCCTTGTTTCCTTGGTGTTCTATATCCCCTCTGGCTCTTACAATCTTTCTGCCTCCTCTTTTACAAGATTTCATAGGTTCCTCTGAGCCCCGTGCGGAAGGATTTGATGGAGACACCCTAGTTAGGACTGAGTGTCCATGGTCTCTCACTCTTTGCACATTGTCTGGCTGTGGGTCTCTGTTTTTGATCCCATCTACTGGCTATCCTGAAACTAACTCTGTAGGCCAGGCTAGCCTTGAACTCCACACCAGATTTATGCTGTTCTTGGGAGAGATAACCCAAGGTTTTCTGCACAGTGGGCAAATACTCTCCTGAACTACATCCTAATCCCCAGCCTGGAACTCTCTGTAGAGGTAGGCAAGGGTGACTTTAAACCTCTGATCCTCCTGACTCCACCTCCCAAATACTGGGATTATGGAAATAGCTGTCTACTGGGGGCAGAAGCAGAGGCTTGGAAGTCTCCCAAACGCAGAGTCCTCCAGGGGGACATGCAGTGTAAGGTGTTGTCAGCTGAGGACTGACTGTTGGAAGAAGGCTTTCATATACAGAGAACTTCCTACCACTGCTGTGTTTAAAGTAATGTTGTTTATTAAAATGTAGACATTTAAAATGAGCTAGTTTTTCTTAAACATCCAAGTGCATCTTGCAAGGTTAATATTTTCTACTTATAAATATACCAATATTTATAAAAATAAGAACAATTGCTTCACTATTCTTTGATTAATATTTAATTAACTCATAAGTTCTACAGATTAGCTTCTTCTTAAAAAATGAATGCCAATTATAAACATAGGTAATTAAATTCCCTAATAGATTTTTTTTAAAAAAATACATTTCACTGAGCCGAAATATAGTAGTTGGGGCCAGGTGGTGGTGGCACACGCCTTTAATCCCAGCACTCGGGAGGCAGAGGCAGGCGGATCTCTGTGATCCTGGTCTACAAGAGCTAGTTCTAGAACAGACTCCAAAACTTCAGTGAAAGCCTGTCTCAAAAAACCATTAAAAAAAAAAAGGAAATATAGTAGTTGGAGGCTGGTTAGTGGCACATTTTATTCCCAACACAAAGGAAGCAGAGTTTGAGGGCAGCCTGGTCTAAGAGCTAGTTCCAGGACAACCAGGACTACATATGTTGTGTGACAAAACTTTTCCTGGGGAGGCAGTACACACACCTACTCACTCCACAACAAACTAAAGCACAGATACCACCAAGATCCAACTTGGTGAACCAGTGAGCTTTATTGGTTAATTCAGGAGTATGAACGAAGGGTCACTTACAGAAGCAGAAATGACTGCAAAGACAGTTGTATCACCAAAGCCAACCCCAACCAGCATGGGAGACAGCTGACAAAAGCTAGGAACTTGGAGCACACTGCACAGCCTGCAGGCAGCTCAGCAGGTTGGAGAGTGTCCCTTCCAAGTGACTCAATTGGTCTAAACCTCTTCTAGGCAGCTTGACTGGTTTCTGCTTCTTCCAGGCACATGGTCTGGCTGCAGTGTAAGCCCCTCTGAAGGAACTGTAGCCAGCCTAGGACTAGCAAACATGGCTCTGGCAGGCCTTGCCCTTCTCTCTGATTACATTCCTAAAGCTAGCCACTAAGGTCTAGTCCCTTATTTGGCCACTTCCTCCTCCTGAGGCTGACTACCAAGGCCCAGCTATCAAAGTATTAAAGTCCAGCAATCAAAAGCCCCCTTTGGCTCACCTAATTAACATGTCCAATCAAAATTAAACAGAATCCCACCAATCCCTGAGTTTACCCCAAGATCAGATCAAAAAATCCCAATTCCAGGCCACTCTGGAAAGCTCTTTCTCTCCCAACAGAGGCAGCCATTCTCCTGTGTCTTTCCCAGTAAATCTTGTGAAAAGTCTGCTGTTCAATGTCACTTTGTGGTATTCCTTGGCTCCTGGTTGCCAGGATACCTTGCCCTTCAGATCTGTACATTTACACTCAGAGAATTCTTTACAGCTTGGCTCTGTTCCTCTGAGAAGGACCCTTGGCTTTTATTGCTTCTCTGGCAGGGAGGAGGTTAGTGAATCTGTCACTTTCAGGGACTTCCTAAAGCTATTTTGAGTTCTTTACCTTCCTGTGAATGTTTCAATATTGGAGGATATTTACTTACACAATTAGAAAGACCCAGTCACCAAAAGGAGGAGGAGGAGGAAGAGGAGGAGGAGGAGGAGAAAAGAGAAAGAGGGCGGGGGAGAGGAAGAAAAGAAGGGAAGGAAGGAAGGAAGGAGGGAGGGGGAGGGAGAGAAGGAAGGAAAAAATGATAGATAATTAGAAACTGGACATAGTGGTATACCCCTATAATGCAAAGTCAGGACAATCAAGAAATCAGTTCTGGCTGGTTGGTGATGACAGAGTCAGGTGGATCTCTGTGAGTTAGAGGCCAGTCTGGTCTACAGCAAGAATTCCAAGACTACATAGAGAAAACCTATGTCAAAAAGAAAAAAAAAAAACAACAAGAAAAAGGAAAAAGAAATCAATTCCAATGCATTCCAATGCCAGGTGTGATGGACACATCTTTAATCACACCACTTGGGTGGCAGAGGCAGGCAGATTTCTGTGAGTTTTAGGCCAGCCTGATCTATATCTAGGACAACCAGAGCCACATAGAGACACCCTGTCTCAAAAAAGAAAAAAAAGGTAAATGAAGATAATAAGCCAGTTGCAACAGCCGGGAGATAGGTCAGTAACGTTCTTGCTGTGCAAACAAAGGACTTAAATTCAATCCCCAGCACCCAAGAGGCTAGGCAGGAGGGCAGTGAGGGGGCCCAGTAGGTAAAGGTACTCACTGCCCAACTTGATCACTAGGACTCATGATGGAACGAGAAAACTGACTCCTGCAAGCTATCTTCTGACCTCCGTGTTTGCTGTGGTACATGTGCACATACAAATAAATAAGACAAAATTTTTTTTAAGAATATAGCAATGTCTAAAACAAACATAAGCCACTCCTCAGCCAGAACCAGATGTGGTGAGGCTTGCCAAAAATCTCAGCAATTGGGAGGTGGAGGAAGAAAGATGAAGGAATCAGGGTCATCTTCAAATGCACAGGTCACAGAGAATACAAAGCCAACCTGGGCTATGGAGTGAGATCCTGTCTCAAACAAAACACAAGAGGCTAGGGAGATGGCTCTGTGGATAAAAATGTTTGTTTTACAGGCATAAAGACATGAATTCAAATCCCCAACGATGTAAATAGACCTCAAAAGCTCACTGGTCAGCCAGCTTAGCCAAAATGGTGAGCTTCTCATTCAGTGAAAGAGCCTTTCCGACAGCAATAAAGCAGGGCCAGTGAGTGACTGAGCTGGTGGAAGGGCTTGCCGCAAGCCTGCAGACCTGACTGCAGCCTCCTTGCCCCATATAAAGGGAGGACAACCGACTCCTCTCCCATAAGTTGTCCTCTGACCTCCACTGTGGCACTTGCACCTCCTCAAACACACACAATAAATAAATAAATAAATAAATAAATAAATAAATAAATGTGATGATAACAGATTCAAAACTATAAACACATACAACACACACACACACACCAAAACAAAGCAAACCCCATGCCATTGATGTTTCCTGAGGCTTTCAGGTGTTACCCACCCATCTTTCTGCTCCTTATTGTCCCACCAAGCAGATGAATGGCAGTCCCTGCCTCTCCTAGGTCCTAACGTCTGTTCTGGGTGATAACAGTTTGCATTCAGCCCTCATCCAGGTTGCAATACTCTCTTCCTATTTTACTTTATTACCTACCTGCCACGCTGCATTTTACTGTCTAGTTCACTGGCAGGACTGTATCATTATAGAGAGAGGTGTGCAAGCAAGAGCAGATGACAGCTTGCGTGTTTCCACAGCACGGATGTCCCTCTGTTGTCCTGTTCCCCATGAAGATCATGGCAGGTGCCCGTGAAAATCCTGTACCAAGTGGAGAGAGCTATCAGGTCAAAATGCTCTTAAGACACACTGACTTCTCCTGACCGAGAGGGGTTGTCACTGCCCTCCTTTGCCTCCCAAGGCCATGGGTGAAGGTAGATGTTAATGAGACAACTGGTTTCAAATGAAGAAAAATCTTTTTTTAAAATAATTTTTACTTAGTTTTCTAAATTGAGACAGGTTCTCACTGTGTTGTCTCAGTTGACCTGGAAACTTCTGTGTAGACCAGTCTTGCCTTGAAATACTTAATTTGGTTTTTGAATTTAATCAATCAGAGGTGTTTAAGGTTATATAAAAAAATTGGGGCTGGAGTTGGGTGGTGGTGGCACACACCTTTAACTCCAGAACTCAGGAGGCAGAGGCAGGAAGAGGCCTGCCTGGTCTACAGAGTGAATTCCAGGACAGCTAGGACAGAGAAACCCTGTCTTGGAATATATACATACATATATATATATATATATATATATATATATACACATATGTATATATATATAATTGGGGGCTGGAGAGACAGCTCAGCTGTTGAAAGCACTTTTTCTTGCAGAGGACCTAGGACCTAGGTTCAATTCCCAGCACCCACATGCAGACATACATGTGAGCAGGAACACTCATACACATAAAAAGAAAAATTAAATGAAAAAAACTGCATAATTTTATGTTTTTCTTGAGAAATAAAATGGGAAGGTATTGAGGAGATATTTATTCATTTAGTTATTGCATTATGTGTGTGGTGCCTGTGTATATGTGTCTACCTGCTCAAATTCGTGTAGGCATATGTGTATGTGGGTGCATGTGCACATGTACACTTACATGTTGAGACTTGAGGGTAACATTAATGTCTTTCCTGATTCTTCTCCTGGTATGTTTATTTTATTGTTGTTTATTACTTCCATGTGTGTGTATGTGTGTGCATGTGAGTGCAAGTCCCCAAGGAGATCAGAGACATCAGAACTCCTGGAGCTGAATTACAGGGATTTGATCCCGTGACCTAGGAGCTGGGAACTGAACTCAGGTCCTCTGCAAGAGCAGTTCTTGATTCTAACTGCTGTGGCATCTTTCCAGTCCATATTCATTTTATTTTTAAATATAAGTGTATGTGTGTTGTGAAGGGATAACTTTCAGGTTCTTGTGAAGCCAGAGGCATCAGACCCCTTGAAGCTGGAGTTCAAAGCACAGGGCCTGGGAACCAAACTCACATCCTCTGCAAGAACAGTATGTAATTTTAGCTACAGAACCATCTCTGGAGCCCCTACCTACCTGTGTGTTTCTGCTGCACTGGAGGGTATAGATGCACATCACTGCATCAGGCTTTTTCCAAGAAGTGAAGATTGAACTCAGGGCATCAGGATTGTACAGCAAGTGCTTTTAGTAGCTGCCTCTGGATGCTTACTTTGTTTTGTTGTAAAGATTTATTTATTTTAACTTCATTAAATTGAATTTGTACTTTGCCTGCGTGCATATTTGTGTACTCTTTGAGTGTCTGCCGCCCACAGAGACCAGAGGAGAGCACTCCCTCCCTCAGAACTGGAGTTACAGACAGTCACAAGCTTCTATACAAAAACTGGGAATGGGACCCAGGTTCCCTGTGAGAGCAGCAAGCACTCTTAACCACTAGGCCAGTCCTCCAGCCCCTGGTTTGCATATTTTCATGTAAAGAATTGAATTCTCCTTTAGCGAATGAAATTGTAAGGTAACAAAGTGCTCTGTACAGGTTTGCCAGCTGATAAGATAACAATTCAAAAGGTCAAAGGAGCTGGGCAGGGTGCTGCACTCCTGTAACCCTGGCACCAGGGAAATGGAGACAGGCAGATCCGGAGCTCAAGGCCATCACTGGCTACGCGTGAGTTTGAGGCCAGCCTGGGATGCATACAATCCTATATCAAGAACAGTTAAGTAAGCCCCATAGGATGATTTAGCAGGTAAAAGCACAAATGCCTGACAACTCAAATTCAGTTTTCCGAACCCAGGGTGGTTAGAATAGAGCCAAATTCTGATCTCCATATGTGTGCTCTATCATACACACATCATATATCACACACACAAAATAATAATATAAACTGCCAGAGACAGGTGTGGCAGCTCACATCTGTAATTCCAGCACTTAGGAGGCAGAAGCAGAGGGATCAGAAATTGGAGGTCAGCCTCAGCTATGAGAGATCCAGTCTCAAAGATTTCTATAAGGCCTGGTATGGTGATAGTTTTAATCTCTGTATATGGGAGACCAAGGTAGGTGGGTCTCTGAGTTTAAGATCACCCAACCTAGTCTAGGCCAGCCAAGGCCACTTAGTGATACCTTGTTTTAAAAAATAAATTAAAAAACACTTTTTTAAAAAAGATTTTATTTATTACATATACGGTGTTCTGCTTGCATGTATACTTGCAGGCCAGAAGAGGGCACCAGATCTCATTACAGATGATTGTGAACCACCATGTGGTTGCTGGGAGTTGAACTCAGGACCTCCGGAAGAGCAGTCAGTGCTCTTAACCTCTGAGCCATCTCTCCAGCCCAAAGAACACTTTTAAAAAGATAGAAAGACAGGTTTGAAGAGATGGCTCAGTGATTAGGAGCACTTACACTCTTACAGAGGACCTGGGTTTGGTTTCCAGCACACACATAGTGGCTCACAACCTACTGCAACTCCCATTCAAGGAGACCTGATGCTCTCTTTTGGCATTCATGAGCACCAGGCATTCACATGGTGCATAGACACACGTGTGGGCAAACATTCATGCACATAGCCCAGTGTCAGGAGCTGTTATCCCAGAAACTGAGGCTCCCTCCTCATGATGTGACTCTCTAACTCTTAAGGCGGGTTCTTGGCTCCTGTTTGCCATGGCCAAGGTGGCTGGCCTCACTTCAAGTCTTCCGAAGGTCAGACAGAAGCCCCCACCCATCACCTACCCCACCTAGCTCAAGACATGACCTGGGGGCACAGGCTGGGGTGCACCTTGCAAGGGATCCTACAGAGTTAGCCCCTCTCACTCTGGCTGCCACATTAGGGAGTCAATACACTTTTCTCCACTGCAGTCAGAGGTGGAGGTGCCGGACCCCTCTAGCTGATGGACCTTGCTCATGGACCAGGTGTGAGGTGTGAGGTGTGAACAAGGAGACTCAAGGAAACTGGGCATGGTAGTTCAAGCCTGTGATCCCAGCACTTGGGAACCTGAGGCAGAGGGCTAGACAACTAGAGAGGTCTCAACCATGCATTCAGTTTCCAGACAAAACCACTGGAGAGCAGTGGCATCACTACTGAGGGGCTGCCAGGCTGGAGGACACTGGGGTGCATGCCAGACATGAAAGGAAGAAGTCAGCTAAGTCTGGACATTGTGAGTAGCTCTGAGATGAGGCTGGAATTCTAGGAGTCATTTGAGATGATATTTATAGGCATGAGGCTGGTGGAGACACCCAGCCTCCTGCTGCCCTCAGCTGTCTAATTACTGATTAGATAATTACCATTGTTCTGGTTCTCCAAGCATCTGGCATAGGGCCTGACGCTCCATGTAAGTTCATGAGAACTGAAGAGAGTTCACCCCTCCTTTTTTTCTCCCCAAACTCATTAGAACTCAACCTCTTTGCAGGAGACCTAGGAGTCGGGACCACTGAGGTTAGTAGGCCTCAAAGAAATCCTCAGGTGGAGAGATGGCTCAGTGCCTAAGAGCACTCACTGACTGCTCTTCTAGAGAACCTGGGTTCAATTCCCAGCACCCACATGACAGCTCACAACTCTCTGTAATTCCAGTTCCAAGGGACCCAACACCCATGGCAAAACACCAACGCACATTAAGAAAAGAAAGAACCGTCAATAGAACCTTGTCCTCAGTGGAAGAAGGAAGCCGGGGTTATCTCAAATCTTCATTCCAGCATCAGAAGATTCCCCAGAATCCTGAGCAACAAGAGCTGCTCACTCCACACCACATGGCAACTAAAAGGCAGCTGTACAGGTTGGTCTCAAGCCCACACAGCTTTCACTCTCCTCCCTTCACCCTGAGCAGCAATATCCTGGAGCACAGGCCTAAGTCACACAGGGACACTCAGGGGATGCTCAGGGCCAGATGCCTCTGTAGCGACACTGCTGTGTTCTAGGGACCTGAGAAGAGAGAAGGGGACATTGGTTTCCCTGGGACAATGCTCAGCTCTGTGAGAGGGGTGGGAAAGTCAAGGTAGGGAACCTGACGAGAGCTCACATTTCCGAGTATTCAGCATGACTTCATGGTGACACTGGCTTAAGTCAGAGTGCCCACAGTCTCCATCTAAAGACCCGCACCTTGTTTTTCTAACTGTATGTGCACATGTGTTTTCACGTGTGCACATACGTGGTGGTCAGAAGTCAATGTAAGGTGTCTTCTGCTTGTTGTTCTTCATCTTTCTTTTAAGCTTGAGTGTGTGTGTGTGTTTCCTGTATGTATGTCTGTGTACCATCTGTTTGTCTAGTGTCCTCAGAGGCCAGATTAGGTCACTCCATCCCCTTGTACTGGGTTCTCAGTCAGCTGTAAGCTGCCATGCTGGTTTTGGGAACTGAACAAGGGTCTTCTACAGGACGAGCAAGGGCTCTTAACTGCCAACCATTTATTTCTTCAGTCTCTCCACTTT
Source organism: Arvicola amphibius (assembly GCF_903992535.2). Classification (NCBI taxonomy): domain Eukaryota; kingdom Metazoa; phylum Chordata; class Mammalia; order Rodentia; family Cricetidae; genus Arvicola; species Arvicola amphibius. Next base: position 150,853,524 of record NC_052047.1, on the reverse strand, counting down.
TATTATTTTTTTTTCTGAGGATTTGAGACAAGGTCTCACTGTGTAACTCTGGCTGTCCTGGATCACACTGTGTAGACCAGGCTGACCTCAAACTCTCAGCGATCCTCCTGCCTCTGCCTACTGAGTGCTAGGATTAAAGACACATACACACACACACACACACACACACACACGGTACTTTTTATTTATTTATTTATTTTTGGAGGGGGGTTCAAGACAGGGTTCCTCTGTAACTTTGGTGCCTTTCTTAGAACTCGCTCTGTTCTGGCTTCAGACTCACATAGATCCGCCTCTCTCTGCCTGTCAAGTGCTGGGATTAAAGGCGTGCGCCACCACCGCCCGGCTACCTATATTTTTTTGAGCCTGGAGCTTACTCACTAAATCTGTTAAACCGGCTAGCCAGCAAGCACCAGGTACCCCTCTATCTCACATTCTCCAGCATTGGGATTAGATGTGGGCCTCCATACAGTATGGTGGTTTGAATGAGAATGTCCCCCCACCCCACCCCACCCCACCCCGGCTCAAATACTTGAATACTTGGATTCAAGGATTAGGAGTGGTGCCCTTGTTGAAGGATGTCACGGGACCTGCTTTGAGGTTTCAGACGCCCACACCATCCCCAGCTGGATCTCTTTCTGCCTGTGCTCTTGGTCATGGTGTCTCTTCACAACCATAGTAAAGCAACTACGAAACAGTATTTTTTTTTTTTTTAAGTTTCTACTTTTAGTTGTGTGTGTGTTCGAATGTGCATGCACTGTGGCTATGGGCAGGTGACCATGAAGGTCAGAGGTGTGGATCCCATGGAGCTGGAGTTGCAGATGGGTGCAAACAGCTCTTTGTGGTGCTGAACTAGGGCCCTTTGGCTGTCCTGGAACTCACACTACAGACCAGGATGGCCTCGAACTCACAGAGATCCGCCTGTTTCTGCTTCCCTCGGTGCTGGGATTAAGGTGTGCCCTACCGCGCCCGGCTCTCTTCCCGTGATCTTAAGCGAGGCAGAAGTAGGTATAACCAACTGAACAGGTAAGAGGTAACCGGAAGGAGAGGGTATGCAATGGCGCCCCAAGCACAGAGAGGGCCACAGAGCCTGAACCCATCATCCAAGCTCTCTCCAGACCGGTCGCTCCTCAGCCTCCATTGTTCCATGAGCCACACGCTAAGCCTGCAACCAAAGGAGCATTTCTATTGGCAGGACCTCGGTGACGGAAGCTCACACCTGAGTTCAGAGATGTGAGACTCCACTGAGGATACGCGGCCGGACAGCCGAGTAACCACGGGGAAAGCACAGGCCCGTCACCTCCCCGCGGCGTTCTTGGCGGGTCTAACAGCCGGGATGTGGGGAAACCTGGCCGGCTAAGACGGTCACCCAGCCTCCTGGTGACCGGCAGTCGCAGACTAACGGAGAAGGGCCCAGTAGGCTGCAGTCAAAGCCTGGGCGACTACTGCTCAGACTCGGGACTCCCATGAACCGCCAGCCGAGCACTCTTTACAGGGCAGCGGCCTAAACCAATCAGGGTCAAGTATGGCCCATTTCCACCCCCACACACCCAATTGAATTTTTTTTCTAAAGGCGGTTCCGAAAAGGAGTCCTTCAACCCAATGAGAGTCGTGGAAATTTCCAGAAAGAACAGGACCAATGGGCGCGGCCAGGTCAGCCACAATTGACGGACTCACCAGCCAATCCCCGTCGTCAAAGCCCGCTCCTCCCTAAATTCGCCCAGCTCTGACATAGGCGGGGCTTGTTGAGAAGTGCCCAATCCCGAGGTGCAGAGGAGGCAGGGCTGGCGAGAAGACCCGCAGAGAACCAATGAAAGAGAAGCCAAAATGATTGACTGGACTTAAAGCCAATAGCAGAGGAGCATAGAGCCCCCTGGACGCGCTCAACCAGTGAGCGGGCGAGGAAGGGGCGGGAACCTGGGGGTCCCGGCAGCTTCTAGTAGGTTCCAGAAGGCGGCGCGTGCGGTTGGGAACGCGGAGCGGACGAATTCGATTCAACGGGGTTCCGGGCCAGGCTATGGAGCAGGTGAAGGGGGAGGGGCGGCCGGGACCCCGGGATAGCGCAAGCCTGGCGGCGGGAAGAAACGGGGAGTCCGAGGCCGTGCCGCGCAGCCGCGGTGAGGGCGTGAGGGCCGCGGCCGAGCGTGTGAGGGGAGAATGGCGAGCGCCTGTCGCCCCCGCGGCCCGCCGAGCGCAGCGGGAGCAGGCCGGGCCGCGGCCGGGCCCCGAGGCTCCTGGGTGCGGGGCGGATTCTGCGCCGGAGACCCCCGTCGGCCGCGACGAACTTGGAGGGATCCGGCGACCGATCACCCCGGCAGCCTTCGGGGAACACGGCAGCTGCGTGCGCCCGGGAAAGGGGCCCGCGCGACTGTGCATGGGAGGCGGGCGCGGACAGTGTCACCGAGTCTTCTGCGGCTCGAGATGCATATGTCGCCCCTCCCCCTCCTTTTTTTGTCCCCCTTTTTTGTTTTTTTTTGGGGGGGGTTGGTAGTGATTTGAGTATCTAACACTTGGAAATTCGGATTCCGATTACACGGGATTTAGTGGTTACATACAGTTGTGAGCGTGAGCCGTAGTGAGCAGCCAGAAGTCCCTGCCTCTCCTCACTCAGCATCTAGGGCACAGAGAGGCGAACCTGCTGTCCTTATCTTAGTGACTAGCTCAGGCCACAGTGGCCCGCTGCTGCCAGAGGCCTGGAGAGGTTTTGTTACCTTGGAAGCTGTCATTGAACCGTTGTGATTCATCCAAATGCGCACAAAAAAGAGAACAGCTTACTACTTTTAACATGATGTACAGAGTAAAACCTTTTGTTCTGGAATAGCCACTGTCAGGGACGCTGGGGTCTCCCTGCTTCATTAGTAAGACTGAAAATGGAGAGATTAACTTTTTGTACCCTTGAAGCAATGAAGTTGTGTGTATGGGGTAGATGGGGTGCAGTACAGGCCCGAAAAACCCAAAACGCTTTTGGAATAAGTAGCAGCTTGCTCTGTTAGAACAAAAAGGGGCTGTTCTCTTTTTTCATTCATTCATTCATTTAGTATGTGGTGCTGGCTCTTGAACCCAGGGCCTAGAACGTTCAGAGCTTATTTACCACAGCTATACACCCATCCCACCCCCCAGGAACAAAACTCTGCCAGCCATTGTACAGTGTGCAAATGTACGTATAGACAGTAAGTGAATGATTGAGCTCAGGACTACAAACTTAGAATAAGGTTGGGCAGATTGGAGTGTTGGAGCCTGGAGAGGACTCAGTGGATAAACAGTGTGATACATAAGAATGAGAACCCGAGACTGGCGGTGGTGGCGGCGGCGCAGGCCTTTAATCCCAGCACTCAGAAGGCGGAGGCAGGCGGATCTCTTGAGTTCTGGGCCAGCCTGGTCTACAGAGCCAGTTCCAGGACAGAACTTACACAGAGAAATCCTGTCTCAGAAAATCAAAAAGAATGAGAATGTGAGTTCAGATTATCAGCACCCACCCAAAAAATTGTGGAGAAGGAAGGATCTCAGTGCTCATTATCCAGTCTGTGAGACCCAGACCCATTGAGAGACTCTGTCTCAAAGAATAAGATAAGAAAGCAATAGAGGAAGACATCCTGACTTCTAATCCTGTTCTATACGTTGGTGTGCACATAAGAAATAAATTTGAATATTGAATTGCGCATTTGAGCTGGGATGGTCCCAGCACTCCAGAGGCAGGCGGATCTTCGTGAGTTCAAGGCCTTGTCTACAGAGTGAGTTCCAGAACAGCCAGGGCTACACAGAGAAAGTTTGTCTTAAAAAATCAAAACAGAAAACCCGGGCAGTAGTAGTGCACACACCTTAAATCCTCGGGGAGGCAGAGGCAGGTGGATCTCTGTGAATTCGAGGTCATCCTGGTCTACAGAATGAGTTCCAGGACAGGCTCCTGAGAAATCCTGTCTCGGATAGAGAGAGAGAGAGAGAGTTCTTTCAGCTAAATCCTACAGTAATGAATAGTTTACATTTTTAAGATTTATTTTTGTCAGGTGTGGTAACACACCCTTAATTCCAGGATTCGGGAGGCAGATGGATCTCAGGACATCTAGAGCTGTGTGGCGAGACCCTGTTTCTTTTCTTTTTTTTTAAACATTTGTTTATTTATTATGTATACAATATTCTGTCTGTGTGTATGCCTGCAGGCCAGAAGAGGGCACCAGACCCCATTACAGATGGTTGTGAGCCACCATGTGGTTGCTGGGAATTGAACTCAGGACCTTTGGAAGAGCAGGCAGCGCTCTTGACCGCTGAGCCATCTCCAGCCCGAGACCCTGTTTCAAAAGCACATTATATGCCTTGGTGTTTGCCTGTATGTATGTGTGTATGAGGGTGTTGGAACCTCTGGAACTGGAGTCACAGACAGTGACAAGCTGCCATGTATTGGGTGCTGGAAATTGAATCTGGGAACAACAGTCCTAGCTGTCCTGGAACTCCCTCTGTAGACCACCACTGCCTAGCATGACACTTTTTTAATGCCAGGTGTTGTGGCACAGGTCTTTATTCCCAATACTTGGGAGGTGGAGGCTGGTAGACCTCTTGAGTTCAAGGCCAGCTTGGTCTACATAATGGAGTTACAAAACAGCCATAGCTATAGAGAGAGAGAGAGATCCTGTCTGCAAACAAAGATGTTTTTATTTGTGTGTATTGGACACTCATGCCCATGGTGACCATCAGACCATCAATGTGGGAACCACCTGGCGGGGAACTGAGTTTCGATCTTCTGGAAGAGTAGTATGTGCTCTTAACCTCTGAACATTCTTTCTAGCCCCCCTACTTTTTTTTTGTTTGTTTGTTTGTTTTTTGTTTTTTGTTTTTCAAGACAGGGTTTCTCTGCAGCTTTTTTAGAGCCTGTCCTGGAACTAGCTCTTGTAGACCAGGCTGGCCTCGAACTCACAGAGATCCGCCTGCCTCTGCCTCCCGAGTGCTGGGATTAAAGGCGTGCGCCACCACCGCCCGGCTCTAGTTTTGTTTTTTTTAATAGGACAGTATGCCCTCAAAGTTTATTTCATTTGAAATACTCATTTGAAAATACTTCATTATGGAGTGTTGAGCTCATGCCTATAAATCCAGCTAGGAGGCTGAGGCAGTAGGCCAGGCCTGGGCTACATAGTGAATTTTAGGTCTGTGTACAAAGAACTAACAGTCAGCTTCCTCTCAATATCAGTTGAGGGGAATTTTCTACCTTTTTTTTCCCCCTTGGCCTTCATTTAAAGAAATGGAATTTTGGGAGTTTCCCATGTCTTTGCTTCTCATCCTTCGTCCCTGAAAATGAGTGCTGAGATTACAAGGCAGACCCAGGTAACCTTTAGGGTCTCTGCTCTATGGAAGTTCCTGTGGTATGCCTTGGGATTCTGAAATCATCTGAAAGAAGTCAATTCTGTCAGTCTGCTGAATCATGAGCCCCATGATAGTTTCCCAATACGTATTGTGATAACTTTAGTACGACTTTGACTCTAGATGGGTTGGCCTGCTGTGCTTGAATTAGGGTTTCGTGTATCCCAGGCTAGCCTTAGACTTAATACTTATATATAGCCAAGGGATGGCCTTGTTTGGCTTCATCTACCTCATAAGTCCTATAATAACATGTATGTGCCTCTGTGTCAGCATGCCTGGTGCCGTGATTCAGCCTGGGGCTTTGACTACTAAGTGAGCTATGTCCCCACTCCAGTGACATGACATAAGTATGTATCCTACTATGCTCATTGTGTGCTCTGTGCTGTCATTTTGTTGTTTATTTTTCTTTTTTTAATATTTATTTATTATGTATACAATATTCTGTCTGTGTGTATGCCTGCAGGCCAGAAGAGGGCACCAGACCCCATTACAGATGGTTGGGAGCCACCATGTGGTTGCCAGGAATTGAACTCAGGACCTTTGGAAGAGCAGTCAGTGCTCTCAACCTCTGAGCCATCTCTCCAGCCCCATGTTGTTTATTTTTCAAGACAAGGTTTTTCTTTGTAGCTCTGGCTGTCCTTGAACTCACTCTGGAGACCAGACTGGCCTTGAACTCACAAAGATCCTCCTGTCTCTGCCTCTTGAGTGCTGGGATCAAAGGCGTGTGCCACCACCACTCTACCTGTTCTTGTATTTTACAGGGAGCTGTAAAGGTATAGTTCTCCCTTAGCTAGGCTTATGTGAAGTTCTGGTGTTTGTTTTTGTGGTTGGTTTTTTTGTTTTTCCAGACAGGGTTTCTCTGTGTAGTCCTGGCTATCTATCCTAGGACTTGCTCTGTAAACCAGACTGCCCTTAAACTCAAGAGATCTGCCTGGGATTAAAGGTGTGCGCTACAACAGCCTGACACTATGAAGTTCTTGACCTTTTGTAGGTCAACACTATTAAGAAAAATCCTTTAAACACACAGATAATGAAAAGAAGAGCCCTTGTGAAGGGCAGTGGTCATACACACCTTTAATCCCAGCACTCGGGAGGCAGAAGCAAGCTCTACACTGAGTTCCAGGACAGCCAGGTCTTTATAGAGAAACCCTGTCTCGGAGAGCCCTTTTAGATCTCTAATCTCAGCTAGTGCGGGCCAGAACAGGAAGATGTCAAGTTCAAGACTAAACCTTCGCAATTAAACTGAGATTGTCTAAAAGTTATGAAGGGAAGTGGGGAAAGGTATGGTTTTGTGTTGAACTCTGCTTAAGCAAGGTCTCTTCACTTTATGAAGCTCCTTGGCAACCAAGAGAACGGGATTGAATGATATTTGTCTTCATCCTCTCATCTCTTTCTTAATGGAGTAATAAGTAGCATTGGTAAGGACTAGCTCTACCCTTCAGGGTCAGCACAGTAAACTTTGCTGATAATAGGAGATGAATTATGGCTGTAAAGCCATAATAAGCATAGAGGAATGGAAGCTTCTTTTCCTGAAGCTTGTAGAGTAGGGGCCTGGTGGGGTGTGCAGTTGTACACATGGTGGAAGTTATAGGACAATTTTGTGGAGTTGGTTCTCTTCTCCCCTTACTAAGTATCAAACTTAGATTGTTAGGCTTGAGTGTTTTATCACACCGAGCCATCTCATTGTGTCCTCATCTTGAGTTTTTTGATGGTTTCCAGTGTTCAACCTCGGCCTTTGAGTACTCTACTGGCTGCTCAGTCATGTATCTGAGCATACCTTAGTGCTTCCTGCACTCAGTTTACCATTCAGCTCCTTGGAAAGCTTTGGCAAGTGAATTTGCTTTTCAAAGGAAGCTTGTGCTCTGGAGTTCTCTGCTGACCGGAAGTCTTCTTGCTCCTGCTTTGATTTCCCTGCTAGCTTCCAAAGGTGTGGGAGAATGTGCATGGGTTAGCATTTTTCTTTCTTGTTTGGTAGTAGCCAGTGAGTTGATCCTTAGGAAGAGTAAGTATAATCTCCACTCCAGAGGAGAGAATGAGTGTTACGGAGTAAAGCTATATTGATGCCTTCCTTTCCTCAGGTGAATGAGCTAAAGGAGAAGGGCAATAAGGCCCTGAGTGCTGGGAACATCGATGATGCCTTACAGTGCTACTCTGAGGCAATTAAACTAGATCCGCAGAACCATGTGCTCTATAGCAATCGCTCTGCAGCCTATGCCAAGAAAGGAGACTACCAGAAGGCCTATGAGGATGGCTGCAAGACTGTTGACCTGAAGCCTGACTGGGGCAAGGTAAGCTAGATAGTTGGGCTCTGCACAGTTTTCATAAGGACTTTGGGTCTGGTCTGTAGTCCCTTTTTAGCAGGCCCTCCTGACTTGTCTGCTCACCCTGTCTGAAGGTTGAAGGTTAACACTTACCTCACCAAGTCTGTTACCATCAGTAGTAAAAACAGACTGTACTGATAAGAAATAAAACAGTGCTAAAGAAACTGACAACTTGTAGCCATGGTTACATGGGGGTTTATGCGCCTTTATCCGCATCCTTTTAGTATCAGCACTGGTGCCGTATCCTTTTGCTGTTTGCTGATTAGCCTTCGTGTCAATATCATTTGGGTCTAAAAAGTGCATGCTTTCAACCCAGCAGTTGGAACTAGACACAGGAGGTGGTTGAGGCCCCCTGGAGTACATAATGAGACCCTTTCTCAAGAAGTGGGGGTGGTGAGCTGACTCAGAGTACTGGCAGCTCTTTCGGGGGATCTGGGTTTAATTTTCAGCACCCACGTGGTGGCTTAGAACTGTCTTTAACTCAAGTCCCAGGGCGTCCAGTGCCCTCTTCTGGCCTCTGTAGACAGCAGGCACACAGATACACGTGCAGGAAGACACCTGTATGGGTTAATAAAAACAAAACTCTAGTTTTTTTGAGTTTATCTGAATTTGCCTGTGTATGACCTCTGTTTTCTATAATGTTTGGGGGTATTAAGGGTTATTCAAGAAAAGCAGCAGCCCTTGAGTTCCTAAACCGGTTTGAAGAAGCCAAACGAACCTACGAAGAGGGTTTAAAACATGAAGCAAATAACCTCCAGCTCAAGGAGGGTTTGCAGAACATGGAGGCCAGGTTGGCAGGTAGGTGCTCTTTAATGTAATAGGATTAAAAACAGTCTTGTCCTCCCCAAAGTGAAGGTGATGGTGGTGGGAGATGTAGTAACTCAAGTAAACATTTTATGGTGGTGTACTTCATTTGGACAGAGAGGAAATTCATGAATCCTTTCAACTTGCCTAATCTGTACCAAAAGTTGGAGAACGATCCCAGGACAAGGACGCTGCTCAATGACCCTACCTACCGGGAACTCATAGAACAGCTAAGGAACAAACCTTCAGACCTGGGCACGTAAGTAGAGGCAACAGGAACTCTTGTCAGAAGCTCTCTGGTTCGGAACACAGGTTTTTCTGCCTTTACTTCTTTACCACTGAATAGGGCAGATTTTGTAATTGGTGTAGAAAGGGTCTAATAGCTTATAATAGCACTCTGGAATGATTGTTACAACGCTGTCTCTTCTAGAATTCTAGCATGGTTTATTTATAGTACTCGGGAGGAGAGGCAGGTGGATCTCTGAGTTTGAGGCTATCCTGGTCTACAAGAGCTAGTTCCAGGACAGGCTCAAAAGCCACAGAGAAACCTGGTCTCAAAAAACCAAAAAAAAAAAATTTATTTGAAATTATTTGTGTTTGCCGGGTATGGTAGCACAAACCTTTAATCCCTACACTCAGGTAGCAGAGGCAGGTGAGTCCAAGACTAGCCTGATCTACAAAGAGAGTTCCATGACAGCCAGGGCTGTTATACAGAGAAAAATTGTCCCAAAAATAAATAAATAAATTTTTTTAGCAAGTATGTCTGTTTATATCTGTATGTGGGAATGTGCATGTGAGTGCAGGTGCCTGAGACGACCAGAGATGTTGGGGTCTTCTGGAGCCAAAGTTTCAGAAGGTTGGGAGCTGCCCAGAATGGGTGCTGGGAACAGAACATGAGTCTGAAGAGCAGTGTACTTTCCTAACTGTGGAGACATTTCTCTATCCCATTCTTTCTTCCCATCAATCCAGGAAAATACAAGACCCACGGATCATGACTACTCTCAGTGTCCTCCTTGGGGTTGATCTGGGCAGTATGGATGAAGAGGAAGAGGCAGCAACACCCCCACCCCCACCCCCTCCCAAAAAGGAGGCCAAGCCAGAACCAATGGAAGAAGATCTTCCAGAGAATAAAAAACAGGTCTTATTTTTTTTCTCCTCTAAACTATCAAGCATTTATATATAGCCAAACCAATTAGAAATAAGAATATTAAATGGGTATGTCTGCAGATTATAGCTGAGAAATGGTTTGGTTGCTGGTGACATGGCCCAGTTTGTGGAATGCCTGCCTAGTATGCATGACGCGCCAGGTTAGAGACTTTTAGAAATAGTTTCATTTTATATCCAGGGCTGGCTTTAAGCTCAGGATGGGTCTCCTCCCAATTGCTGGGAATTAGTAAGTTTTTCTGTCTTATTTGGTTTGCTGTTAGTGTTGAGAACATGGTCTTCATATTATGTCTGTGTACCACATTCATAACTAGTGTCCATGGAGGCCCGAAGAGGGTCAGATCCCTGGAACTGGAGTTACATATAGGTGATTATAAGCTGCTGTCCTTTGCAAGTGCTTACCTGCTGAGCCATCTTTCCAGGACTACCACCCTCATGTCTTAGTTCTTCCTTATTTATTATTTCATGTATATTGGTGTTTTGCCTGCATGTATGCCAGTAGGAAGATGTTGAATTCCCTAGAACTAGAGTTAACATTCTGCACCCTCTAGAAGAGCAGCCAGTGTTCTTAACCGCCGAGCTAATCTCTTCGGCCTCCTGGCTTAATTCTTTTTTGGTTTTTCAAAACAGGGTTTCTCCATGTACCCTGCCTGTACTGGAACTCACTTTGTAGGCCAAGCTGGCCTTGAACTCAGATCTGCCTGGCCTGGCTTAATTCTTTACATGGATTTAGGGAAATTAAATTCAAATCTTGTGTCTACAAGGCAAGCACTTTACCAGCTGACTTCTTAGCTCTCTCTCTGCAGCCCATAGTTTTGAGTACTTAGTATGTGCTAAGATTACTTGAGTGGGGCTGGAGAGATGGCTCAGAGGTTAAGGGCACTGGCTGCTCTTCCAGAGGTTCTGAGTTCAATTCCCAGCAACCACATGGTGGCTCACAACCATCTGTAATGAGATCTGGTGCCCTCTTCTGGCCTGCAAGCAAACATCCAGACAAAATGCTGTATACATAATAAATAAATAAATCTTTTTTTAAAAAAAAAACAACTTGCTTGCTTTTCTCTTAAAAAAAAAAAAGATCACATGAGTGGCTGAGGAGGATGACCTGCTAGTGCTTTAGTGCTTTGAGACCAATCTGGGCAACACAGTGAAATTGTACCAGAAAGAAAAAAAGTTACTTAAAATACATCAGAGGGCTAGTGAGATGGCTCAGTAAGTAGGTAAAAACAGTTGCTGCTAAACTTAAACCTGATATTCCTCCCTGAAACCCACATGGTAAAAGGAGAGAACTATTTTGCAAGATGTCCTTTTTGACCTCCATACAAACACCATGGCACATGGGCTTATGTACATAAATAGGTAAATTAATAGGGGCTTGGAGAGAGTTGAACAATTAAGAACAGTTGTTTCAGAGGATTTGGGTTTGATTCCCAGCACCCACTTGGTGAGTTAAAACCATCAGTAACTCCAGTTCCAGAGATCTGATACCCTCTTCTTTCCTCTTTGGGCAAAACAGTCATAAATCTTTTAAAAAATAAAAATTTTAAGCTTGTTTTGTCACAGGGTTTCTTTTTTTTGTTTGTTTGTCTTTTGTTTTTGTTTTTCGAGACAGGGTTTCTCTGCAGCTTTAGAGCCTGTCCTGGAGCTAGCTCTTGTAGACCAGGCTGGTCTCAAACTCACAGAGATCCGCCTGCCTCTGCCTCCCAAGTGCTGGGATTAAAGGCGTGCGCCACCACCGCCCGGCTGTGTCACAGGGTTTCTTATAGGCCTGGCTGGCCTTGAACTCAGAGATCCACCTGGGAGTGTTGGGACTAAAGGCACGTGCCATCACCGCCTGACCCTGACCACCTTTTTTTTTTTTTTTCCAAATGTGATAAGTGTTTGCCTGTATATATGTATCTGTACCACATGCATCCCTGGTGCCTGTGGAGGTCAATGGAAGTTGTCAGATACTCTGGAGCTGGAGTTAAAATGAACAGTTGTGAACCATTATGTGGGTGTTGGGGAACTGAACTCGGGTCTTCCGCAATAGTCAGAAGTGCTCTTAATTGCTGAGCCAACTCTCCAGCCCCTAGAAAAATGTTTTTTAAAAATGGTATATAGAATACAAGCTGGAGAGAAGTTAAGAACACTGATTCTTCCATAGGTCCTGAGTTCCCAGCAACTGCATGGTGGCTCACAGCCATCTCTAATGAGTTCTGGCGCCCTCTTTTGGCCTGTAGGCACACATATATACAGAACACTATATATAATAAATTAATAAATCTTTAAAAAATAATATATAAAATATATCAGAATGCCTGTGGTTGCAGGAGGGTCATAAGTTAGAAGCCAGCCTATCAGGCAGACCTCTGAGTTCAAGGCCACCCTGGTCTACAGCGCAAGTTCCAGAATAGACAGGGCTACACAGAGAAACCCTGACTCGAGAAAACCAAAAAAGAAGGAAAAAAAGAAGCCAGCCTGTGTTGCATAGAGACCCTGGTTTTTTGTTTGTAGGTGTAGGAATGAAAAGAATGCTCTTTACAAGCCATTTTGTAGTAATGCTGAATTTCTGAGTGAGTGAGCAGTGAAAATGAACCCTCACCACATGCTGCAAGCGTGAGCTTGAGTAGAACAGATTGTGGTCCCGGCTATGGTCCAGGTGTGGTGTCTGCATCAGTCCTGGGGCTTTGGCCTCCTGATTGCATGTGGTGGGTGGTGGGTGTACACTTAGCAACACTCTTCCAGAGCAAGAGACACGTGCTAAAGAATTGTGTTTCCCTTCTTGTAGTCAGGAACAGCAGATTGTTGTCAAATTTAGTACCCTTAAACTGGTGAGTGTTGGTTGCTCAGCGTGTCTCAGCTGGAAAAGGGCCCTCCGTGTAGGTGGAGAGAGTGATATTGAAGATTGCTGTTCCTGTGGCCCTTTCTGATCATCTTACCATGCTATCAGATTTCAAGATAGCCACAACAGCCAGCTTGCTGTGGCTAAAAACCTGACAGATTATACCGCCATGCTCAGTTGCTTTGAGTTAGAGATTTCCTCTTTCTCAGAAAACCCCTTTGCTGCCTGGTGAGGATCCAAGATGGGAAAGAGCAGTTTCAGGGTCAGAAATTAAAGTTCACTTTAATGCTCACTCGCTTGACTGGTGTGAAGAGGCCTTTTCAAGGGAGAACCTACTTCCTGGTCATGTTGGTGGCACATGCTAATTGATACTGTGACAGAGCATGGTCTCTGCTGCTGCTATTGCTGTCATCTGGAAGAGATGCTAAGCACTCACTTTTCCAACCCCATTTAGGCACTGAAAGAAAAAGAGATGGGAAATGATGCCTACAAGAAGAAAGATTTTGACAAGGCCTTGAAGCATTATGACAGGGCCAAGGAACTGGACCCTACCAATATGACTTACATAACTAATCAAGCAGGTGAGACCCAGAACCAGTGACGAGAGAGCTGATGGGCACTCTTGAGGGGGGAAACAAGGACTGACTGTTTCTTACCCATTTGCCTGGCAGCTGTGCACTTTGAGAAAGGCGACTACAACAAGTGCCGGGAGCTGTGTGAGAAGGCCATTGAAGTGGGCAGAGAGAACCGAGAGGACTACCGACAGATTGCCAAGTATGCTACTGAACAACCCCCCATGCTCAGGGCCGGGAGAAGGTTGTGGGGCTGAGACCCTTGTTGAGAGGGAAGAACGTCTAGGCTGCGGGCCAACTGCTTGTATTTTCTTCGCGGTCTAACCTTGTTTCTGCATGGCTGCCCTTAACATGCTTTTTCCCTCTTATTTTCATCAGAGCTTATGCCCGAATTGGCAATTCCTATTTCAAAGAAGAAAAGTACAAGGATGCTATCCATTTCTACAATAAATCTCTGGCAGAGCACCGAACCCCAGACGTGCTCAAGAAGTGCCAGCAGGTGGGTCTGAAAAGAAGAGGGTTATCGTGTCCTCTTGTATTGGTTTCTCAAGACAGGATTTTTTTGTGTATGTAGCCTTGAGCCTTAACTGTCCTGGAACTAGCTCTATAGACCAGTCTGGCCTTGAACTAATAGAGAGATCAACCTGTTTCTGCTTGGTAATATATTATGAAGGAAATGCTCAGAGCCTTTTGTCAAGGTTTTGATGTTATTGTTAAACTTTTTTTCCCTTATCATTTTGGAAGGATTGTTAAGATTGGATCTCTCTGTTATGTAGTCTTGGCTGTCCTGGAACTCTATGTATAGACCAGATTGGTGTCAAATTCACAGAAATCCACCTGTCCGCCTCCTGAACGCTGGGATTATAAACTTGCACCACCATGCCTGGTCTCATTTTTAACATTTTGGTAACCAGAGTGGTATGATACCATTTGTAATCAATAATGTAGAGGGGTGTCTTACACTCTTCTGTTGCTATGAAGAGACACTGTGATCAAGGCAACTCTTAGAAAAGAAAGCATTTAATTGGGATGCTTGCTTGCTCACAGTTTCAGAGGTTTAGTTCATTGTCATGGGAAGCATGGTGACGTGTAGGCAGGTTCTGGCACAGTAGCTGAGAACTACATTCTGATCTATTGGTGAAGAGACAGATTGGGCCTGGCATGGGCTTTTGAAGCCTCAAAGCCAACGAACTTCCTTCAGTGACACACTTCCCTCAGCAAGGCCTCACCTCCCAGTCCTTCTAATTCTTTCGAATAATGCCCTATCTTCTTCCCTCCCCCCACCCAATAACTAAGCATTCAAATATATGAGCTTATGAGTCATCCTTATTCAAGCCACCACAGGCAGTAATTTCAAAAAGATTTGTCAAGCTTAGCATGGTGGTACGTGACCTACTCTGGAGTCAAGATAGTAGTAGTTCAAAATCAGCCTGGGTAACATAGTGAAGGATCTCAACCTGTCCTTCATTAGGCCACTCCCCCCCCCAAAAAAATACTGTCTGAAAATTAATTGTGCTGTGTTTTGCTTTCATAAAATCATTCTCTTTTCTTCATTTGTTGGGTATGGGGGGGGCAGGGGTGTCGAGACAGGGTTAAAAGATCCACATGCCTCTGCCTTACAAGTGCTGGGATTAAAGGCTTGCGCTACCACCGCCCGGCTTCATTTGTTGTTTTTGTTTTTTTTTTTGTTTTGTTTTGTTTTGGTTTGGTTTGGTTTGGTTTGGTTTTTCGAGACAGGGTTTCCCTGTAGGTTCTAGAGCCTGTCCTGGAACTAGCTCTTGTAAACCAGGCTGGCCTCGAACTCAGAGATCCGCCTGCCTCTGCCTCCCGAGTGCTGGGATTAAAGGCGTGCGCCACCACCGCCCGGCTTCATTTGTTGTTTTTAACATTTTATACATTTATTTGTGTAGGGGTAGGTACATGCCCTGCCCTGTGGGTGCTGGGAATTGAACCTGGGTCCTTTGGAATCTTCAAAGGTCCTAAGTTCAATTCCCAGCAACCACATGGTGGCTCACAACCATCTGTAATGAGATCTGGTGCCCTTTTGAAAGAGACCTTGTCAGTCGTCCTCATCAACTGAAGAAGACTCTGAAACCCAGTATGGGCTGCCCATGCATGCTTCAGCTTTGCCGGGGCGTAAATTTCATTTCAGATTTCATTTTCAGGTACATGCCACAATGTAGGTATGGAGATCAGAGGACAACTTTGGGTGGGTAGTTCTCTTCTTCCACCATCTTGGCAGATTGTCCCATCATATAGAGCCTGTGTTGTTTTGTTTGTTTGTTTGTTGAGACAGGGATGCAAAGCCTAAACTATCTTCCCATGACCTTAAATTAAATTCTTTATAATTCTGCCTCTACCACATGAGAGCTGAGATCACGGGTTTGAGCTACCATGACAGAGTTGTGCAGTACTGCTGTTTGGGTGTAGGCCTTCATATATGTTAAGCAAGTACTTTACCAGCTAAAGTACATCCCCATCATATATGCAAGTACTACTCTCCTAACAGTGTACCTTGTTAAGTAGAAATGCTTTTTTAAAAAGCGGGATATTTTTGTAATGCCTATATGCTTCACCGAGCAACATCCTCAGCCCAGGAATGAGATGAAAAATCTCGCTATAGAACTCTGAAAATCAAAATCCTAATTGAGGCCACCTAAAGGGCTCAGCAGATTAGGGTACTTGGCCAATATGGCCTGATGACCTGAGTTCAGTCCATTAGAACCCACATGTTCCAGGGAACTTCAAGAGAGTAAAGTCCTCCAATCTTCACGGGCATTGTAGTGTGCAGACTTGTGTACTCACATGTACACACATGCAAATGTAAAACGAAATTTAAATTCTAATTTGGCTTTTTGGTTCAGTCCGTGTTCAGATGTTAGTGCGAGTTTAAATTACTCTAGCAATGGTTATCTTTTTAGGCAGAGAAAATCCTGAAGGAGCAAGAGCGACTGGCCTACATCAACCCTGACTTGGCTTTGGAGGAAAAGAACAAGGGCAACGAATGCTTCCAGAAAGGTATCAGCCCTGTCCATGAGACCTTGACTCCAGTGTATGGCTTTCTGTGCCTGTGCAGGATACAATTGTCAGGAGAGGGGAAGGTAGCCTAAGTAGCTTTTTGGCTATCATAAAAGTCCTCTTTTGCTGAGTGTTGGTGGCTTTGGTGGGGATTGCAAGACAGAATTTCACTGTGTTAATACTATCTGTCCTTGAACTCGCTCTATAAACCAGACTGACCTCAAACTCAGATTCACCTGCCTCTGCCTCCCGAGTGTTGGGTGTGCACCACTACAGCCCAGCCAATTTTTGGGGTCAGGGATGGTTTGTGCTTTTAATCCTAATGCTCAGATAAAGACAGGAACTCTTGAGTTCTCCAGGCTTGGCTACAAAAAGGATTAGGCCAGGGCTGGAGAGATGGCTCAGTAGTTAAGAGCATTGACTGTTCTTCCAGAGGACCTGAGTTCAAATTCCCAGCAACCACACGGCAGGGCATGTACCACGTGGTGGCTCACAACCATCTCTAATGAGATCTGGCGCCCTCTTCTGGCCTTCAGGCATACATGGAGGCAGAACGTTGTGCACATAATAAATAAATAAATAATCTTTTAAAAAAAAGGATCGGGAAGCAGAGGCAGGCGGATCTCTGAGTTCTAGGCCAGCTTGGTCTACAAGAGCTAGTTCCAGGACAGGCTCTAGAAACTACAGGGAAACCCTGTCTTGAAAAACCAAAAGGATTAGGCCATACCAGGCGGTGGTGGTGCATGCCTTTAATCCTAACACTTGGGAGCAGAGGCAGGCAAATTTCTATGAGTTTGAGGGCAGCCAGCTCTACAGAGCTAGTTAAAAAAAGAAAGAAAAAAGGTTTAGGACAGCTGTTGGCGCTTAGTAAGACCTAGTCTCAAACAAAAATCCTTTCATTTGTTGGGGGGATGGAATCTAGTGTGTTGACTAAGGTAAACTGTCTACCACTGACCTATATTCTCAGTCACTAAATACCCTGGTGTCAGGGTATACACATGTAATCTCAGCAACTGGGATCCAGAACAACTTGAGTAAGATCTTGTGTCAAAATAACAGAAGCAAATCATCCTTAGTTAGCAGTACGTGATGGTGCACACTTAAAATTCTATCACTCAAGAGGCCGAGGTAGGACTGCAGCCTGGGCTTTGAATTGAGTTCCAAGCCAACTGAGCTAATAGAAATTGTCGTTATGTAACTATCTAGGGGACTACCCCCAGGCCATGAAGCATTACACAGAAGCCATTAAACGGAACCCAAGAGATGCCAAACTGTACAGTAACCGAGCTGCCTGCTACACCAAGCTCCTGGAGTTTCAGCTGGCACTCAAGGTGAGGCCTGGGGAGTTCTGTTGGGGGAGGGGGTGTTAGTTGTGAGATCTGGAGTTACTCTAAGCCTTTGCAGGGGGCCAGACCGCTCTTTCTGTCTCCTCAGCAGGTTAATAATGTTATTACTCGGGTCTGGGTTGGCAGTAGGTGGTGCTTGTGGGGAGTTAGAAGCCTGTGTCTGCCTGACTCCAGCCCTTCAAAATCAGTGGTTGAGCCGGGCGGTGTTGGTGCATGCCTTTAATCTCAGCACTCAGAAGGCAGAGGCAGGCGGATCTCTGTGAGCTTGAGGCCAGCCTGGTTCCTGGTTCAAGGCCAGAACTAGTTCCAGCACAGCCAGGGCTACATAGAGAAACTGTTTCAAAAAAAGAAAAAAAAATCAGAAATCAGTGTTGAGCTACATAAGTTTCTGTGGCTCCTCTGCCCTCCATGAATCCCTTGGTGCCTTTTCCTCCATTCTTCCTTAATGTTTCTTCCTTTCCTGTCTTCATTTTTTCTCTCTCTTCTTTAAGTGTGTATGAGTGCTTTGTCTATGTATATGTATGTGTACCAGATGTGTGTCTGGTGTACTCAGGGGTAAGAAGAGAGCATTGGAGCCCCTAGAATAGGAATTATGTGTGGCTGCAAGTTACCAGGTGAGCGCTGGAAACTAACTGAAGTCCTTGAAGAACAGCAACTCTCCAGCCCTCTTTTCTATTTTTCTTAATATTCTTCTTTTAGTTCATGCTGACTTCAAACACCATTCTTGTTCCTTGGCCTCTTGTTAACTGTATAGTAAGTAGCTACCATGCCTTGTAGCAAGTTTTGTTGTCAGCCATCAATCAGCTCATAAATAACTACACGGAGACTTCTTATTACTCATGAAAGCTCGGCCTTAGCTTGTTCCACTAGCTCTTATAACTTAAATCAACCCATTTATATTAATCTGTTTTGCCTTGTCCCTTTTTACCCTTCTTTCATTCTGTATGTCCCATTCCCTCCATGTCTCCTTGGTGTCTGACGCTGTCCTAGATTCATTGCCTCCTTTCTCTCTGCCTGGAAGTCCTATACTTCCTGAGTAGCTATTGACTGTATGTAAGTGGTTGTAGGCCAGTGATAACCTACAAACCTTGGAGTTTTTCCTCAGGAGCTATAGGCAGGGTGTTTCACTGAGATTACAAGTGTACATTATCATGCCTGGCTTCTTACATGGGTACCGGAGAGTGAATGCAGTTCTTCATCCTTGCACTCTGACTCAGCCAGCTACCACTCCCTGATTTTGTTTTTGTTTTGTGACAGGGTCCCACTAGAATAAGCCCAGGCTGACTTCTAATTTGAAGTCCTCCTTGTCTTGCCTGACAACTTGAGTTTTGTTTTTGACACCATTATCTGTGGGGGATAGCCTAAAAATGACATCACTGTAGTTAGGACTGCAGGAGTGGTGCATGGCAGCTCTAAGGGGTAAAGATTTGACTCAGGTGTCAGCAGTACTTTTCCTTCCTAACTTTCTGTTTATTTTTAAGAATCTATTTTAATCTATTTAAGAATTTATTTTTAACTTATCTGTTTTATTTTTAAGAATCTCATGGAACTCTGACAGGTCTAGAACTCACAGATCATTTATTTCAATTTCTGCTTGTCCAAAGTATGTAAGGCTCTTTGAACACAAGACTGAAGGTAGTGAGTGTCATTTGTGTGTGTGCTCTCAAATAGAAGTGTCCTACCCATTTATATTGCCCGTAGCAACCAGCCTTCAGTCTAGTGATCAGCATGTGGGATGATGATGTGGAGCTTTCTGTCCTGGTCCTCTTGCCCAGCTTTCTCCTTTCCTTTTTAACTTGCTCTCCAGGAACCCAGGGCAAGAGCAGGAGAGTCAAAGCGAAAACCTCTGGCTCCTTTGCAGGGCACGGTGGCTGGCTACCAAGCACCTTGGAGGGAAAAGAGCCTAATGAAAACTTTTCTTTCTTCCTAGGACTGTGAGGAATGCATCCAGCTGGAGCCAACCTTCAGTGAGTGCCTTTCATTTTTCTCCTGTGCCCCTGATTTTGTTCCAAGAGATTATTAAGGTTAAAGGCTTTGGGGCATATAGGCAGAAGCGGGGGAACCAACAGCCTGGAACTATTGAGTCGGTACCTCACTTCTCCTGTTTGTAGTCAAGGGTTACACACGGAAAGCAGCTGCCCTGGAAGCCATGAAGGACTATACGAAAGCCATGGATGTGTACCAGAAGGCACTAGACCTGGACTCCAGCTGTAAGGTGGGCTGCTGCTGCCCTGCAAGGGTCACCCTACCTATTTCTCCTTTGGGTGTTTTCTGTGGTCCTTCGTATCCTTCCACGTGCTTTAGTTTCTCTGTCCCTCTTTCTTTTCCTTTGCTAGTGAGCTGTTATTTTTGGACCTGCTGAAGCAGTGGGCCAGGTAATGTTGACTCCTGCCTCTCTTGGTGTTTTCTGGAATGTAGGAGGCAGCAGATGGTTACCAGCGCTGTATGATGGCACAGTACAACAGACATGACAGCCCTGAGGATGTGAAGCGGCGGGCCATGGCCGACCCTGAGGTGCAGCAGATTATGAGTGACCCAGCCATGAGACTCATCCTGGAGCAGATGCAAAAGGACCCCCAGGCTCTGAGCGAGTAAGTCTAGTTGGAGTGTTGGGGAAATAAGAGGGATGTGTCCAGGTAGAATTCTGTCCATCATGTTTTTAAAGATGTATATTTAGGTGATGTGTATGAACATTTTGCCTTTGTGTGTATATGTGTACCACATGCATGCCTGGTGCTTGAAAAGGTCAGAAGAGGGTATCAAGACCTCTTTAGAACTAGATTTGTGGAGGGCTATGAGCCACTGTGGGTGCTAGGAACCAAGCCAAAGTCTACAAGAGCAGTGAGTGTCCTTAGCCATCTCTTCATCGATAACTGATCTCTTGATTAACTGAAAAGGTTGGCAGTGCAGAGGCTTTCTTTCTGTTAGTCTGACAGCCTTTTTTGCTAGGTTTACAGCTGTGTTGGCACATAGTAGGACAGGCAGGCTCGCAGAGCTGCCTGCACAGGGTCTTTCATTTGAGCTTGCCAGGGACTTGGGTAGAGGGAAATAGCAGCTCTATAAGAATAAGCTCCAGTTAACTCCCATCTTTTCTCCTTAGACACTTAAAGAACCCTGTAATAGCACAGAAGATCCAGAAGCTGATGGATGTGGGTCTGATCGCAATTCGGTGATAACTTGCTTTTCCCCTCTTCCCTTCGCCAATGTGGAAAGGCGAGCTGGGACGGTGGCGAGCAGCACTGGGCAGGGGGGGAGAAAGGCTTATCTTTATATTTATACATGCCTGCAAGGAAGACAGACTCATCCAGCGCCACCTTGGGCCCTCTCAGCACACGCATGGTCTCTTCACTGCTGCCCTCGAGTATCCTTCCCTGCCCTCCCCAAACTCGTCTCTGTCTCGGCTGCTCCCCTATAGTTGGTTATTTTTTATTTGGGGGCAGTGGGAGCATACGGGGAGGGGAGGATATTCTTCCCAACCTGGGGTCCCAGCTGTCTTCACTTGTTACCCCACGTCCTTCAATAAAACAAGCCAGTCAGGCGTGGTTATATGTTGCTATGGTCTCCAGTGAGTTTTTTGTTTTTTCCCTTAAAAAACACAGCAGTTCTGGGTTGGGTTTCTTCCTGGTGGCCTTGAAAAAAAGGTGACTGAAAAATGAGTTGAGTGGCCACTAGGTGGAAGTGTTGCTCAACAATTGAAGACCTGCAGGCTCATCAGCTTTGAGTTGATGCTCATGCTTCACACTTTGTACACTTTGAAGTACAGTCTGAGTAAACCAGCTAGCTACAGAGAATGCTAGACCCAACCCAGAGCCAAAGTGGATCAGAAAGCCAATTTGAAAACACTGCTGCTAACAGCTCCTGCTGCCCTCGCCCTTAGAGAGAGAGCATAGTCCTAAGCCTTAACACCATTGTCTTTCTCCCACCCTCTGGCCAACGCTGAACTTCCTCATCTGCTACCAGAAGGTTGCTTTCTGGGCTAGCAAGATGCTGAGGCCAGCAGCAGGCTATACTTCCCTCTCCTGTGTTTGCATAAACTGACTTCCTGTCCCATCCCCAGTCCCTGAGACTCCCCAGAGCAGCCTTACCTCCACGGGTTGACTGCCGCCAAGGTCATTAACCCCAAACAGGCTGGGTTCCTGCTCTGCTAGCACTAAGGGTCTTGCACTTAGAGCAGTTGGCATCCCAGTGTCAGAGGTGGGCATGGGACTGTTAGGTCACCAGAGCCTCTAAAGGACGGGGTGAGAGGTCCTGATGGGAGTCACATGGAAGTTTCATGAGAGGTAGAGGTTTTGCCTGGGGAGTGGAAGCCCTGACTTGTTGCTGTGTACTCAGGCAGATTCAAGGCTGGTAGGTTTGGAAACATCCTATTTTGGGGTAGGAAAGATTGAAAAGGCTCCCTTGCTCACCATAGGCAGTACCACTCACAGCGGACTGGAGATTCAGCCAGTGGAAGCCAGGGAGGTGGGGTGGAGAGAGCTTTGTGGTATCGCCCCACCTCTGCTCTTCCCTCACTTCCTGTGGTAACAGAAGCAAGGGCCCCATGGAGCCCTTTACGTGTTGGCAGTGTGCTTCCTGTAGCCATCAGCAGCCCGCCCTGGGGAGGGACTAGACTAGCACAGCTTTTGTGATAAGGCCATCCCGGGCTGTCCTGAAGGAGGCAACTGAGCAGGACAAGGCAGCCTCAGGCCAGGGGTGACGGGTGCTCCACACCACCTGCAACTTGAGCCCCTTGCAGGCCAGGTAAGTGCAAAACCCGGAAGGACTCATTTGTCCCCTGCCCTACTGTTCTGCGCTCAGCAGCCACACTTGGTAGCGCCCCAGAGGCTTGTGTGGGCTAGAGTGCTGACCTAGAGCTGTGGGCCAGGACGTTCTGTGGGACATGGGACTTGGCGGAGCTATGAGGAGAGTCAACCTGCTCTCGTGGCCAGCAGATGCTCCTGAGTCAGTGAGGGTTTTTTGTTTTTTTCCTCGAAATGGGTTTCTCTGTGTAACAGCTCTGGCTGTCCTGAAATTTGCTTTGTAGCCTAGGCTGGCCTCGAACTCACAGAAATCTGCCTGCCTCTGCTTCCTGAGTGCTGGGATTAAAGACATGGGTTTTTATTGGGCTTTAGTGTTCCCACCTGTGAGACTTGAACTGGCTGGAGAGTTCCAGGGAACTGTCCCTTCAGCCCAAACAACTATGAGAGTAGAGGGCCTCAGGTTAGCTTGATTCTAGCAGCTCTCTGTCAGTGCCCCCAAGGCCTCCCCACCTCCCCAGTATACCATAGGGCTCCTGCTTATTTGTAGGCACCCCATCAGATCCCAGCGTCTGCTCACCTCGCCTCAACAGAAGCAGCCGCAGCCATGGCGGGAATGAAGACAGCCTCTGGGGACTATATCGACTCATCCTGGGAGCTGCGGGTGTTTGTGGGCGAGGAGGACCCTGAGGCCCAGTCTGTCACCCTCCGAGTCACAGGAGAGTCGCACATTGGTGGGGTGCTTCTGAAGATCGTGGAGGAGATCAGTGAGTCCCCATGACCCCCATGTCCCCAGTTTGGCACACGGTCAGGGCAGTCATGACGGCTATCCTTAGTACTTCTGGGCCATCTCTGCCCTGACATTCATGATAACCTTGTCACAATGACTCAGGCAACAGCTTAATTGTTTGGTTCCAAAGGAGATGTTTCTTCAACTTCCTCTCCCTTCGTCCTTCCTCCCACTCCTGCTGGTTCTGTCCAGTCTTCAAGGGACAGGCAGAACATGGTCCCCTATATACCTTGCCTGTGCTGAGGCCTCAGTTGTATTCTTGAGATCTGAAGGATATCTAGGAGGTTTCTGGGGTCTACTCTCCTACCCTTCCTCCCCAGCAAGCCACTTGGCAGGCTGGTGACTGTGGGTGGAAGGCCCTGCCCCCACAGGAAGTTATGGTAGAGTAGGCTGGTGCGATATCAGTCACCCAGCGTCACCCAGAAGGCCCCATGGGGGCTTCTCATCAACCTTCCTAGTGGAGGATTGTAGGAAAGCCACCGATAGCCAGAGCCGGAAAGCATCCCACACGAGCTCCTGATAGCCTGAGCCAGAATGAACTTGCACTATGTCTGAGGTAGGACAGGGATGGGAGGCAGGCTTTCTAGACCCAACCCATCCCCTACGTGCATTCCAAGACAGGGAACAGAGTGACTGGGCAAAACAAGCCCCAACACCGCCAAATCACAGGGCTAAGGCAAGGGAAGGGAACTGCTGGAGGCAGGGCCCAAAGCGGCTGTGAAAGCAGAAGTGGGGAGCAGAGGGGTGGTCCCTCAGAACTAGATGTCAGATGGAGTTGGAGACTTGATCTGGGCCAAGTCAGAACAGAAGGGCTTGAGAGCCTGGTGGGCCCCAGGCACAGCATGTGAGCCTCAAGAGGGCTGAGCATAGCCTTAGACCTCACCATGAACCTCTGCATCACTTCAGTTCAAGGACCTCAGTCCCCAGCAACAGCAACATTATCCCCACTCCTCCCACTGCCTTCCTGCATGCTGGTGCCAAATGCTGAGAGCTTCCTTGGGGGACCTGACACTAGGAAGAACAGTGTCAGGTGCTTTCCAGAATAGGAAAGACCTGATGTTGATGCCAGGGGCTCAAGGAGCCTTGATGTTAAGGCCTCAAGACAGTAAAGACACCTGGTTAGTGACAAAACACGAAGCTCAGGCAATGCCCCTGAGAGTCCAGGGAGGCCCATTGGCCTCTTGAGGGATTAGGTACTTGCCTTGGAAACGGCACGACCGTGTTAAGGCAGACCTTTACATGGCCCCTTGTTTGCAGCCAGGGAGACCCAAGCAGACCATCTAGTCGTCTGGGAGCTGGGCAGGGGCGGGATGATGGCTCCAGAGGCCAGACAGAGAGGACGGAAAAGGTAGATTTAGAAGTGAAATTGATATTAACTCAAGGTTGGACTAGAAGCAAAAGGCATGGTGCTTGAGTGTTGGGAAGAGTCCATGGGAGTTAGATGACCTGGGAAGGAAGGGCTCCTCTGTCCAGTCACAGTAGGCGGCAGCTTGGAAGGCTGGGGCTAGTCCCACCGCACTCAGTTTCCACCACTGGCTGTGGAGCCAGGTGAACAGGAGCCTGGGGTGAAGGAAGCAATGGACGTGCCCATTAGAGTAGAGGGCCATGGCATGCAGATCCCAGCTGAAGACAGCCTGGGCTGAAGTCATAAAACAGGAGATATAGCCAGCCCCCAGAAGAGGGCAGGGCTGAGGAGAGGGAGCAGGTCCAGACTAAACCCCGGGGAAAGTGAGGAACAGGTGGGGAGAACAAAGCCACAGCAACCCCACCCACCGAGATGGTGGGGCTGATCTAATCGGAGCTCACCAAAGCCAGCTGGACTGGGACTGAAAAAGCACGGGATAAAACCGGACTCCCTGAACATGGCGGACAATGAGGGCTGCTGAGAAGCTAAGGACAATGGCACTGGATTTGGCTCCAACTACACATTCTGGCTTTGGGGGGCGGGGGCCTAGCCTGATTGGATGCTCACCTTCCTAGACCTGGATGGAGGTGGGGGGGGGAGGAACTTGGACTTCCCTCAGGGCAGGGAACCCTTACAGGACAGGAGAGGGAGGGGGAGTGGACGGGTGAGGGGGAGGTGAATGGGAGGCGGGGAGGAGGCAGAAATTTTTAATAATATAAAAAAATAAAGCTATCAAACATTAAAAAAAGCCACAGCAAAGGCTGCTGGGCATAAGGCAGTCCCAGCCCTAGGGAATTTGCAGCCTACACAGCAAAACCCTGCCCCAAGTTTAAAAACTAAAAGCAAAAGGCAGATTGGAGAGGAAGTGGGAGCAGAGCGAAGGCCTCTGGAGGGGAGCTCAGAGTCCTAAGGAGCCAGGCAGAGAAGCTTCTCCAGGACTTGGCAGCTCTGGTGACAGTGGGGAGGCAGGTCAGGAGCTGGCGTGAGTCCAGGATGGGACAGGGGTCAAAACTCACTGGCAGAAGCCAGGCGGTGGTGGCGCACGCCTTTAATCCCAGCACTCAGGAGGCAGAGGCAGGCAGATCTCTAAGGTTTACAGAGCAAGTTCCAAAGCAGTCAAGGCTACACAGAGAAACCCTGTCTCAAACAAAAAACAAGAATATATAAATAGAAAGGGCACTGAGCCAAGCATCCCAGAAGATACATAGGCTGTAAGGCATCAATCAACTCAATGGTGTATGAGATTGGGGTACCCATATTCTGGGTTGGGGGTTCCCCTGGGAAGTGATGTAACAGCTGAACCCAGAAGGGGTCAGCTATCAACCATTCCACCATCACTTTGGAGCCAGCCCAATCTGGCTCACCTGTGGCTTTGGTGCTGGGGCAGAAATGAATAAGATTTGGCATGGCCTTTGAAAGCCAATGGACACCCCTGGGTCCTCACAGATCGCAAGCAGGACTGGTCTGACCATGCCATTTGGTGGGAGCAGAAGAAACAGTGGCTGCTGCAGACACACTGGACACTGGACAAGTATGGGATCCTGGCAGATGCCCGCCTTTTCTTTGGGCCACAGCACCGACCCGTCATCCTGCGACTACCCAACCGTCGTGTGCTGCGTCTGCGTGCCAGCTTCTCCAAGCCCCTCTTCCAGGCTGTAGCTGCCATCTGCCGCCTCCTCAGTGAGTAGCTGTGGCCCCTTTCGTTTCCCAGGCCAAAGCGCATAAGCTTGTTCTTGCCAGAGCCTCTCCCCCAGCCTCCCAAAGGGCTGGGACTTCCCCGGGGTGTCTATGTGGGAAGGTAGGGAGGTGACCCTTGGTGCTGAGCCCTTACTCCCTTCAGGTATCAGGCACCCCGAGGAGCTGTCCCTGCTTCGCGCTCCAGAAAAGAAGGAGAAGAAGAAGAAGGAGAAGGAGCCTGAGGAGGAGGTGCATGACCTGACCAAGGTTGTCCTAGCTGGGGGTGAGTGAGCATGGCCAGCATGGGCTGGGGCCAGGACAGAGTGAAGCCTGGGAGGCCAGGACTAGGCCAGGCCTGACTGACTCCTGCCCGCACCGCAGGTGTGGCACCCACCTTATTCCGAGGCATGCCAGCACACTTCTCGGACAGTGCCCAGACTGAGGCTTGTTACCACATGCTGAGCCGGCCACAGCCACCACCTGACCCTCTCCTCCTCCAGCGCCTGCCGAGGCCCAGCTCCCTGTCTGACAAGACCCAGCTCCACAGCAGGTGCATGACCAACACCCAGACCACCCTGCCCAGGGCCTAGCTCATCTACCCTCTGCTCCCTGCTTTCTGGCCCTTCTTGTCTGTGCCCTGACTCTGCCTCTGTTACACCCAGGTGGCTGGATTCCTCACGGTGCCTCATGCAGCAAGGTGTCAAGGCCGGGGACGTGCTTTGGCTGCGATTTAAGTACTATAGCTTCTTTGACCTGGATCCCAAGGTGAGCTGGGTTCTGGAATAAGAAGTCTATCTCTGGGGAGTTAGCCACTGTAGGTATTGGTTTGTCTGATCACACATGTTCATCTGTGCCTCTACGCATCGATCCTACCAATGCGCTAGGGGCCTCCGATGCTAAGGCAGATGGAAACAAATCTTAGCGCTGGTTTCTTTAGGACCTGCCTTCTGGGAGCTCATGGCAGAGATCCGTGCAGAGAGTGGTGGATGCTGGGGAGTATGAGTCTCTGGTGGGGAAGTTCTGAGCTGTGCATAGGGAGGCCACCTGAGCCTGCAGGGCCTGGGAGGTGGAGAAGGAGCTTTGCAGGGTGGCCTCGGTGTGCCCCACTCTTAGCCCTCCATGCCTGTTTCTTCTCTGTAACAGTGTAGTCTAGCCCTCTGTCTCCACCAACTGCCCAGGCCCACAGGCTGCTCTTCCTACCCTTGCCTTTCACGGCAAACGTGTGCATGGTGTTCTACAGAGCACTTGGTTTTAAGCTGTCCACAGAGTCCCTCCAAGTTCTCTCCTGAGCCAAGCTTCCTGCTGTCTTCTACCCACATCTGCACACAAGAGGACACCTGCTGCCTCCATGCAGCCTGCCCCATGTTTCCATCCCACCTACACACACATACACACACACACACACCGTAATAAGGATTAGACCTAGGGCTTTTTGTTTGGTTGGTTTTTTGTTTTGTTTCATTTTGTTTTTGTTTTTGTTTTGCAAATGCTAGACAAATGCTTAACTACTGAGCCACTATCCCAGGCCGTTTGGAATTATTTTATTTTTTGTATGGGTGTTTTCTCTGCATGTATGTCTGTATAGCACATGTGCCTGGTACCAACAGAGACCAGAAGAGGATATCAGATCCCTGGAACTGGAACTACAGAGAGTTATGAGCCACCATGTGGGTGCTGGAAACTGAACCTGGAAGAATAGTCAATAATCTTAACCACTGAGCTGTCTCCAACCTTGAACTTTTATTATTTATTTATTTTTAATTTGAGGCAGAGTCTTGCTTAGTTATCTAAGTTGTGGAACCTGGCCTTGAACTCACTCTATAGCCCAGTCAGGCCTTGAATTCTCAGTCTTCCTGCCTCAGCACCTTCAGTGACTAGGATTACAGGCTTGCATCTTACTTGCTCATTTATGGCAGGGACATAGCCAATGCCCCTTCCTCTGGAATTATCTTTCTCTCACAGCTCCCGTATCCCAGGGGCTAAGGGTGTGTCTCTCTCCTTGTAGCTGTACCCAGGCTCTGTGCCTTCTATTTCTCCTCTTCCTCAGCTGCCCCCTGTGTGCACATGAGGCCAGAGGTCATTGTCAGGTGTCTTCTGTCATTGTCTCTCACAGAACCCAGAACTCACTGATTCAGCTATGCCAGCTAGCTAGCGAAACCCAAGGTTCTGCCTGTCTCTGCCTGGAGTGCTGGTATTATAGCCTGTTTATATGGGTGGTGGGGATATGAACTTGGGTGTGTTTTTTTTTTTTTTGCTTGCACATGAAATATTCTACAACTGAGCTGTCTCTCCAGCCCCTTCTTCTTTTTAAAATCATGTTTATCTATTGTATGTGTGTATGTCTGTGCATATGAGAGAGAGAGAGACAGAGAGAGAGAGAGAAAGAGAGAGAGAGAGAGAAAGAGAGAGAGAGTTCCTGTGTGCCACCGTATATGTGTGGAGGAGGTCAGGGGGCAGCTTGCAGAAGTGGGTTCTCTCCTTCCACCATGTGAAGTCCCATGGTTCAAACTCAGGTTGTCAGGTTTGGCATCAGGTGCCTTCACCCACTGAGATATTTTGCTGGTCTTTTTAAACAATTGAATTTTAGGGCTGGAGAGATGACTCAGAGGTTAAGAGCACTGGCTGCTCTTCCAGAGGTCCTGAGTTCAACTCCCAGCAACCACATGGTGGTTCACAATCATCTATACTGAGATCTGGTGCCCTCTTCTGGCATGTAGGCAGAGCCCTGTATACATAATAAATAAAATCTTTAAAAAACATAGCAAAAAAAAATCCCAAAAAAACCCTGAATTTTAGCCCAGTGGAGGTGGTGCACATCTTTAGTCCCAGCACTCAGGAGGCAGAGGCAGACAGATCTCTGTGAGTTCAAGGCCAGCCTAGTCTACAGGACAGCCAGGACTACACAAAGAAACCGTATCTTAAAACACCCCCCCCCAAAAAAAAGACAGAAAGAAAAAACTGGTGTCATTTTGTAGCTCAGGGGCAACCCTACTCTACTGACTCTGAGTCATTTGTAAAACAGTTCTTTATTTAATTGTTTGTGTTGGTTTTGTTCCCTGGTGCTGAGGTAAACCCTGACAAAAACCACTCCACAAAGGAATGGTTATTTTAGTCACAACTCAAGCACAGCACCTCATGACAGGGACGAAGGCCGGCTGGACTCTGCCCACCACATGCCAGCTCCCTTTCTCCACTCACAAAGCCCAGGCTCTCCTGCCCAGGCATGGCTCCCCACCTTGCTGTGGGTGGGTCTTCCCACATGAGGTAACTTAAGATAACCCCACACATGCCCAGCGGCCCATCTCTAGCATGGTCTATTTAACAACACTGACCTGGCACAGTATTATAAAATCTTGTTTACGGGGCTAAGGATGAACCCAGAGGTACCTGCCTAGCCTGTTCAAGACTGAGGGGATCTACAGCCCTGCAAACAGATAAAATGCAAAAATCCTTGATTAGAGTTAAGGCTCTGGGAAGCCAGCCTGACCCCTGTGGAAGTTTGCTATTCAGCTCAGTAAGGCCCAGCCACAGCTGCAGTGGCCTTGTGCAGGCCACTGTCCGATGAGGACGCACCCCAGCCTCCTACCACCTTCCTATGAACCCTGCTGCCTGTCACTGCTCCTCCTCCTCCCCAGCCTCTGCTAAGCCTCCAGCTCCATCTACTCCTGCCTCCCAGTGACTGGGATGCCCTGATCCTGCACCACACCTCCCCTGCCGGGAGAGCGGGTGGCGCTGTGCAGTCTGTCCCACTGGGGACTGGACCACAGTTGCTCTAGCAAGTTCTTGGCACTTGCAGCAAAACCATTCTCCACCCCACTCTGTTCTCTAGGAAAGGTAGATTTTAACAATGTTGTTTTTATTTTCGTCCTTGCTTTCTTTTTTATTTGTTTTGTTTTTATTTCATGCGCATTGGTGTTTTGCCTGCATGTATGTCTAGGTGGATGTTAGGTCCCCTGGAGAGTCTCACTTTATTCCCCAGGCTAGTCTTGAACTTGGTTTCCTGGCTAGCTAGGACTTGTGTGTGCTCCTGAGCCCAGAGCCCTGCTCTGTGACCTTGCATTTGCGCACAGCTATTGGCTCTCAGAAGATGAAGACTCAGCTGTCTCACCCTCTCCCTTTCCCTCCCCTCCCACACGGCACATACATTTCTCTGAGTCTTACTAATCTACTGGTGTTTATGGTGTTTGGTACAAACAACGTGGCTATGACTACAAACGGTAGCCATAAACAGTGTTCTTAGCAGAGCCCAGAATAGCTGTGTTCATATTTCCTTTCATGGTCAAATTCTTTGGAGCTGATAGGTGACATACATGATGTCATGGGTTGAACCCGGGCCTGCAGGGCCGGACTCCTCCACTGCTGAGATCTGCCTACCCAGAGTTAACTGTCCATATGATGAGAGGTGCTGCTAAGGACTGCCTGGATTCCCCGCACTGACTTGCACAGGCCCCTTAGCCCAGCCCCCACCACAACCACGGTACCCACCACATACCACTTTCAGAGCAGCAGGTGAGCAAAGCCAGGCCTGGCGGTGTAATTCCGGCAGCTTGAGAGGCTGAAGCAGGAAGGTGGGCAGTTCAGGCCTGTCCTAGCTGCATGATGAACTCAAGGTCAGCCTGGGCAATAAAACCCAGTCTCAAATTAGCAAGCAATAATAATAGTAATTACATATATATGTGTGTGTGTGTGTGTGTGTGTGTGTGTGTGTGTGTGTGTATCAGTAGGGTCAAACTACTACTTTTTCAATATTTGTGGAAGTGAGGGCTGAAGAAGCACCAAGAAGGGTGAGTGAGGGGTTGACAACCCAGGTTCTAGCCTGGTAAGAGCTTCTTTACTTAACTACTAATGTCCCCTGTATTCTAATCCATCTCTAGGTAACTAACTAGCAATTTCCTACCTGATGTACATATGCACATTCTCTCTCTCTCTCTCTCTCTCTCTCTCTCTCTCTCTCTTTCTCTCTCTCTCTCGTGTGTGTGTCTGTGTGTGTGTGATGGGGGGCTCCCACTTTGTAGGCCTGGCTAATCTATAACTTGCTATGCAGACTAGACTAACTCTGAATTCACAGAAATCCTTCTGCCTCTGCCTCCTGAGTTGGAGTGCTGGGGTTAAAGGAGTGTAGCACCACACGGTGTGGCAAGCATTTAGGAGGCAGAGACAGGAGGGTCTCTGAGTTCTAGGCCAGCCTGGTCTACATGGTGAGTTCCAGGCCAGCCAGGGCTATGTAGAGAGACCCTGTCTCAAAAATAGCAACAAAAACATATGGTCTCACTTTGTACTCCAGGCTGTTCTAGAATTTGCTGTGTAAAGCCAGGTGATGGTGGTGCCCACTTTTAGTCCCAGCACTGAGGAGGCAAAGACAGGTGGATCTCTGAGTTTGTGGTCAGCCTGGTCTACAGAGCAAGTTCCAAGACAGCCAGGGCTACACAGAGAAACCTCAAGAAAAACAAGATATGAGTTCGAGGCCAGCCTGGTCTACAAGAGCTAGTTCCAGGACAGGCTCCAAAAGCCACAGAGAAACTCTGTCTCGAAAAACCAAAAAAAAAAAAAAAAAAAAAAAAAAAAAAAAAAAAAGAAAAGAAAGAAAGGAAAGAAAAACAAGACAAAATAAAACAAAAAAATACAATAAATAAATAAACAGAATTCACTGTGTAGCTGAAACTGGTCTGGATTTTATGATAATCCTTTTGCTACAACTTCCCATATTATGGGATTACAGGGATGAGCCACCACACCCCACTAGAGCCAGTCCCTTCCAAATACCATCAGTCTGTGGTTGGTTGGATCAGGATTTGGAGCCCACAGATCTAAAGCTGAATGTGTAATTCGAAACACTGTGTGCACAGATTCAGAGGAGGAAGAGGTGGGACATAGGGCATGCAGGGGCACCTCAAGTAGACTTCCCCGTGAACAGCTGTGACAGTTTCAGTGGCTGCAACCTCAGTGGCACTTGCTACTTGCTGCTTTTATGATACAGCCACTATGCCAAAAGACTGCCCCATAGCGTCACTGAGATGTGGCTTCTGCTGCAAGCACCCCCAACCTTAGCAGTTTGTTTTTGGCCATCGGGCATGGTGGTTGTACAGCCGCCACCACCTCCAGGTTTTTTTCAGTTTATTTTATTTTATGTTCATTGTTTTGCCTGCATGGATGTCTACGTGAAGGCACCAGATCCCCTAGAACTGGAGTTACAGACAGGTATGAGCTGCCACGTGGATACTGGGAATTGAACCTGGGTTCTCTGGAAGAGCAGTCAGTGTTCTTTATCGGCATCTCTCCAACCTGCTGCATCCAGTTTTAAAACATTTTTGCTGTTCCAGAATATTCTCTGTGCCCATTTTTAGTTTTCTGCCCCTAACACCCCCGCCCCCAGACAACGAGTAGACTGACTCTTCCTGTGATATGACCCACATTCCCCAGTGACTCGGGGACTCTAGCTATTAACCACTTGGCTGGCCTCTCCAGTGCCATTTCTCTTCATATTTTGGGCAGTTCCTGCCCTAAGCTGTCTGTCCTTCCTGGTTTGTGGTCTGCTCTACACACTCTAGATAAGAATATCTGTCAGAGGGCTGGCTCCTGAATCCACTCCTCCACTCGATGGTCTGCCTTTTAATTCTCTTGACAGTTTGATAAGCCATTCTGTTCTGCCTGTGTGTGTGTATGTGTGTGTGTGTGTGTGTGTGAGAGAGAGAGAGAGAGAGAGAGAGAGAGAGAGAGAGAGAGAGAGAGAGAGAGAGAGAGAGAGAGAGACAGTCTTATGTGGCCCGGCCTGATCTCAGTCACAGTTGGTCTTGAACTCCCGGCCCTCCTGCTTCCCACTAAGCTCAGTTTCATGCAGTACTGGGAATGGAACCCAGGGCTTTACTCATTCAAGGCTGCCTCTCCTCTCTCTGCCTTTTTGATACCCTTCCTCTCCGGTCTGGTGGGTGTCAGAGTGTGCACTTCTGCGGGTCTCTGGGAAGCCCTTGACTCTTCCTTTCACTTCTTCCTTTAGTGGTCCACTGTCACCCCGTGGGCCTCTGCTCTGTAGGTCTCTTCCTCAGGGAAGCCTTCCTGGAGTTCTTTCCTGTGGTCTGTACTCTCCTGATGGCTTGAGGGATCTACCCCCCCCCCCCCCCGGAATGCTCTCTTCCTTCTACTCTGGGAGCACTTCATTCAGGAGCTGTCTTCCTCCTTGCTTGCCTACCTTCAGCATGGGGCTCAATAGGGCAGAGGTTTATGGAGAAAGCTGCACCACCTGCCTAGGGTAGGCAGGCCAGCAGGGTAGAGCTGGGGACTTGCTGTCCATGCTGAGCTGAGCCTGAGTATCCAGGACAGGTGCCATCTGACTAGCTGAACCCCCTGAACTCCCGCTGCTCCAGACAGACCCAGTCCGGCTGACCCAGCTGTATGAACAAGCCCGTTGGGACTTGCTGACAGAGGAGATTGACTGCACTGAAGAGGAGATGATGGTGTTCGCTGCCCTGCAGGTGCCTGGGACCCCAGGGTGCTGGGCCACAGGGTAAAAGGCCTTCCAGAAGGGAGTCCATCTCCAACGAAGACCAACATTGGGGTCAGATGGGTTTCAGACTCAGCTCTAACTGACTCTATGTCCCTAGTACCACATCAACAAATTGTCCCTGAGTGGGGATGTGGGGGAGCCGGCCTCTGGGGACCTGGGGTTGGATGACCTGGATGCAGCCCTGAACAACCTGGAGGTGAAGCTGAAGGGGTCGGCACCCTCAGACATGCTGGTGAGGAGGGGCTTGGGCTGGGAATGGGGTTGGGGTCAGGGCCAGGGCCAGGGCCAGGGCCAGGTAGGGGACCCAAGGTTCCCTCTTCTCTCTCCCCCAGGATAGCCTCACCACCATCCCGGAACTCAAGGACCACCTCCGAATCTTCAGGTTAAGTGTGGGGGGAGAGAGGGGATTAAAGGGAAGGCAAGGGGGCCGTGGCTCACAATTTCCTACTCCCTGCAGGCCCCGGAAGCTGACCCTGAAGGGCTACCGCCAGCACTGGGTGGTTTTCAAGGACACCACCCTCTCCTACTACAAGAGCCAGGACGAATCACCCGGGGACCCTATCCAGCAGCTGAATCTCAAGGGTGAGGGAACACTGGCAGCAAAGTTCTCAGCCCTTTCCTCCTAGGGGCAGCTGTGGGTGGTGGGGCTGGCTTTCTTACAGGGGCCTCTTAGCCACCTCCTTCTCCTTGCAGGCTGTGAGGTGGTCCCTGATGTCAATGTCTCTGGCCAGAAGTTCTGTATCAAACTCCTGGTGCCCTCACCGGAGGGCATGAGTGAGATCTACCTGCGCTGCCAGGATGTGAGCAGACTGGACCGAAGGGGGGACAGGAGTGGGAGGAGCAAGGGGCAGGAGGGCTGGAATGGCATTCAGGGTAAGCGTGAACGTGGCCAGAGCTTACTTACCTCCCTCTCTGTCCCTCCAGGAACAGCAGTATGCGCAGTGGATGGCTGCCTGCAGATTGGCCTCCAAGGGCCGTACTATGGCGGACAGCAGCTATGCCAGTGAGGTGCAAGCCATTCTGGCCTTCCTTAGCCTGCAGCGGGCCGGTGGTGGCAGCGGAGGCTCAGGAACCCCCCAGGGCCCTGAAGCCTCTGCCGAGGGCCTTAACCCCTATGGCCTGGTGGCTCCCCGTTTCCAGCGAAAGTTCAAGGCCAAGCAGGTACCAGAGGAAGTGGGGGGTGGGTGTGTGGGAACCACCATGGTGTTTATCTAGTCACCCTTGATCCCTGGACCTTCAACAGAACCTTCTTCCTTAAGGAACCCCTGTGCTTACTTTTTTCTTTTGCTGTGTCCCAGACACCTCTCTGGAAGGTTCCAGGTCTATTGTAGGGCCTGATTCAGTCACATGTGCCTTGGTACCACAATGGCTACCTTCCCCTGCTCCATGTTCAGTGTACTGTGCCCTCAACGGGGCAGGCAGGGAGTTGGGGGGAATCCTAGGGACTTTAGATAAGGGGAGGCCCTAAGAATCCCTTACTATTATGGCCCCTCAGCTCACCCCACGGATCCTGGAAGCTCACCAAAATGTGGCCCAACTCTCGCTGATCGAGGCCCAGCTGCGCTTCATCCAGGCCTGGCAATCCCTGCCCGACTTCGGCATCTCCTATGTGATGGTCAGGTATGACTCCAGCCCTGTAAAGCACCGTCTCTGCCCTCACTTGCTACCAGCTGCTCTGTGCTTACATCCCACATGGGTCCCAGGCACACAATCATGTTGCTCTTTCTTGTTCTCTGTGGTACCTTTCCCTGGGGTTCTGTGTATTCCCCAGTGTGCGCCATCACAGATATCCAAGAGTAGAACTCGTGCCAGATAAGTGGAAGACCCAGTGCATGTCCCAGCTGTGACAGATGTTTCCCTCTCTGGGCCTTGGCCAGCTGTCCCTGGTGTTATAGGGGGAACCCTGAGAACTCAGCCAGCTGTCCCTGGTGTTATAGGGGGAACCCTGAGAACTCAGCCAGCTGTCCCTGGTGTTATAGGAGGAACCCTGAGAACTCAGCCAGCTGTCCCTGGTGTTATAGGGGGAACCTGAGAATTCAGCCAGCTGTCCCTGGTGTTATAGGGGGAACCTTGAGAACTCATCCCCAAGTCTGCAGAGAGATAAATGACATGTGGTTGATGATGATACATACAAGATCATTTCTAGCCGGGTGGTGGTGCACTCTGGAGGTAGAGGTGGGCGGATCTCTGTGAGTTCAAGGCCAGCCTGGTCTACAAGAGCTAGTTCCAGGACAGGCTCCAAAGCTACAGAGAAACCCTGTCTTGAAACAAATCAAAACAAAACAAAACAAGAAACAAGATCGTTACTTAGAGGCATGAACTATTCCTAATGTTGCCAAATGATATTATGATGCCTGCATCTTGTATGCGTTAGTGTATGTGGGGGTGACCTCAGGTGTTATCTTGTTTATTTTTACTTTTTTGCGGAGGTAGGGGGGTATTCTCAAGGCAGGGTTTCCTTGTGTAGCCCTGGCTGTCCTGGAACTTGCTCTGTAACCGAGGCTGAAACTCACGGAGATCCACCTGCCTCTGCTTCCTGAGTACCTTACATTTTTTAAAATTTAAGTATTTTTTCCAGGCCAGTAGTGGCACACACCTTTAATCTCAGCACTCAGGTGGTAAAGGCAGGCAGGTCTCTGTGAGTTCTAGGCCAGCCTGGTCTACAGAGTGAGTTCCAGGACAGCCAGTACCACATAGAAAAAGAAAAAAGAGAAAGAAAAAAGAATTAGTTTTTCATGTATGAATATACATGAAAGCATACAGTGCTCAGTGCCCAGAGGCCAGAAGAGGAACCAGATGCCCTGGAACTGGAGTTAAGAGCCTCTATGTGGTACTGGGAACCAAACCTGGGTCTTCTGCAAGCACTGTGTTAGCAGCTGAGCCATCTCTCCAGCCCCTCTATCTCACATTTTCAACTTATTTATTTTGTGCATGTATACATGTGGAGGTCAGAGAACAGCTTACAGGACCTGATTTTCTCCTTCCACCATGTGGGTCCTGGGGATAAACTCAAGTCGTCAGGCTTCAAGGGGGCCGAACCCTCTTGCTGGCCCTATTTTTTTCTTTTTTGGTGTTTCGAGACAGGGTTTCTCTGTAGCTTTGAAGCCTGCCCTGGAACTACAAGATTAAAGGCGTGCGCCACCACCACCCAGCCAAAGTGACACTCTTAAATAAATAAATGTGGGTTTAGGAAATGGTTTAATGTGTAAAAACAGTAGTCACACAAGCCTGATGCCCCTATTTTTTCTTAATGTTTTCATTTTAAATCTCTGAGTGTGTCCGTACACATGCTGTGGCCACTACGTACGGCTCAGAGAATAGCCTCTCAGTGCATCTTTACCGTCCACCTTGCTGAGACAAGAGGTCTTACTCATCACTGTGTTCCAGGCTACCTGGTCTCAGGCTGTCCAGAGACTTTCCCACCTCTACCTAACTTGCTGTAGGCACACTGCAGATGCATTAGATTTACAAGGGGTCTATGTTCTCACGCATGTGTGGCAAGAGCTTTATCCACTGAGCAGTCTCTCCCAGCCTGTCTTGTTCGAGGGACCACAAGCATGCACTACCAGTTCTGGGAATCAACCTCAGGTCTTCATACTTGCAAGGAAGGTACTTTATTGAATGAAAAATCTTCTCAGTCCCCTACACACCTCCCTCATCCCCTACCCACACATGTGAGTGCATGTGCACACACACACGCACACACACACTGGTTTTTGAGACTGAGCTTCATCCACCACATGCCAATCTTGATTGAATTCCTGCATCCACCCCCTTGCTGGGATGGCAGACATGCTGCACCAGCCTGGCCAACCTGAGACCTTGAATAATCCCATTTTCCAGAGTAGGAGCTTAAGGCTAGGAAAAACTGGGGCGGGTGAGGCTGTGCTCTACACTGAGGGTTCTGGAGCAGCGCACACACGGGGTAGGCTCCAGGGCCAGACGCGGTGTAGCTGCCACTCATATTTCTCCACCCTGGGAATAAGGTTCAAGGGCAGCAGGAAAGATGAGATCTTGGGCATTGCCAACAACCGACTGATCCGCATTGACCTGGCCGTGGGCGATGTGGTCAAGACTTGGCGCTTCAGCAACATGCGTCAGTGGAATGTCAACTGGGACATTCGGCAGGTAGGCCCCAAGGGAGGGCGGGGCCAGGGCCAGGCGGCTAGAGCAGACCCAACTAGGGCAGAGCAGAAGCTGCCACTTGTTGCCCCTGCCCACTGGACCTGTGACCACCCGCCTACAGGTGGCCATTGAATTTGATGAGCACATCAATGTGGCCTTCAGCTGTGTGTCCGCCAGCTGCCGTATCGTGCACGAGTACATCGGGGGCTACATTTTCCTGTCTACTCGAGAGCGGGCTCGCGGGGAGGAGCTGGACGAGGACCTATTCCTGCAGCTTACGGGTGGCCATGAGGCCTTCTGAGGGCAGCCAGGCTGCCCCTGCTCCACTTAGCGCCTCCAGGGATCCTCACAAGCCCGCATGCTCCTGAACTCACTGCTCCACCACGCCACACACGCACCTGCTGTTGCCGGCAGGCCAAGGCCCTTGGATGGGGTAGATGCTGCCACCACCCAGCCTAGGGATGGTAGGCTCTGAGCCACACAGTGCCCCTCCTCTTGCCCTGTTGGCAGAAGCTCACACCCATACCTATATGTAGTCCCGAAGCACGTGAGGAGGTCCAGATATGGATAAGGAACAAGGAATCATTCTTTCAAACTGGATTTTCTTTCTGTGACTGTTTTCAGAGTCATTTTGTTTTTGTTTTTTAATAAATAAATATTTTATTGTTGGATCTTTCTTCTTCCTCCTCTGGAGCTGTGCTTGGGGCCATTCTGATGTTCTGCTTCTTTATCACCAGCCAAGGGGAGAGGCTTTCCTGAGGTAGACACAACATTTGCTAAGAAAGGAACACCTAAATCAGCCTATGGGAGGGCAGAAGGGCACAGGCTTCAGGACCCAGGGTAGATGGCAATCTGGCACTCACGGGTAGGCCGCAGCTGCAAGGCCTCCTTGAAGTACTTGGGAAGCAGGAAGCCGTCAGCATCCCCTGGAGTCAGGATCACGCCGTTGGCAGAGCGGAAGAAGGGGATTCCATCTGCTCACAGAGGTAGGGATGTGACTGGTGCCCCTCTCTGACAGATTTGGGAGAGTTGCAAGAGGGTCCACACTTACCTGCCAGGGCTAGGGGTCCATCGATGAACACCGCCACTTCACAATGTGGGCGCATGCCTGCAGGGACATCTAGACTGGAGCCGGGGCATTTGGGCAGAATGGGGCTCTAGGGTGGGGTAGGGATATACTGCTCCATGCAAGTCTGAGTGGTGGTCTCACACAAAGGAAGCTGTGACCTTTGTGGGGGTGACACTTACCACTGATGACACCAGGGTCCCCAGGCAATCCTGAGGCCAAGTGGATGTGCGCCCTTCCTTGGCACGACAAGCCCTTCAGTAGAATAGATGGCCAGTGCCTCCAGAATGTGCCATGGACTAGCATCAAAGGCAGGGCTTGTGCTGTCTCCAGGGGCATCAGCTCCAGCTCAGGTACCTGGGAATGAATGTGTGAATGGGCAGCAGTGAGACCTTCATCAACTGGGGTCCCAGCTGGCTCTCCCTCCCACTTGCCCCTTGTCACCCACTTGTAGGGAGTGGCCCTGATTGGCCCTGATGAGAGGGCCAGTGCTGGGCTCGCCTGGCTGCAGGGCAAACCGCTGCTTTCCGTTGGTATCCACCACGTGCTGCACATCCTCAATTGAGAAGCTGTGGAACTGGGGCAGCTGCAGAAGGGATCGCAGGGGTACAAAGCCATCTGCAGGGTGGGGGTGTGCTCAGGAGCCAGGGCTGTGCTTAACAAGGGAGCCACAGGCAGCAGGAGCAAAGGCTAGGCCTGGGAGGTCACATGACCTCCCATTGTGTGCTCTGCAGGAAGGCTTCCCTTTCTGGGCCTCATTTTGTTTTTTCGGTGCTGGGTTGAAACAGCCTTGCACCTGCTAGGCAAGCACTCTGCTAAGAAGACACATTTCTTCTATCCGAAGCCTCTGTTTTCTTAACTTATATAGGAAGGCGAACAGCTTCATGGTGGGCACAGTGGTACATGCCTATAAGCCCAGCACTTGGGAGATACTGACAGAAGAATCACACATTCAAGGCGTTTTGAAGCTAGCTTAGGTTACATGACCCCTTGTCCTTAAGAGGACTGGCTGTTCTTCCAAAGGAAGTCTGATTCCCAGCACTCACATGGCAGCTCCCAACCATCTGAACTCTAGTTCCGGGGGGTCCAATGCCCTCTTCTGGCCTCCACAAGCACCAGACATGCATGTAATGCAGACATACATGCACACGGGCAAAACATTCATACACATACAGAATTTAAAACAACAAAAAAAAAACACTTAAAAATATATCTGCAGGGCTGGAGAGATGGCTCAGTGGTTAAGAGCACTGCCTGTTCTTCCAAAGGTCCTGAGTTCAGTTCCTAGCAACCACATGGTGGCTCACAACCATCTGTAATGAGATCTGGTGCCCTTTTCTGGCCTGCAGCAGACATAATACTGTATACATAATAAATAAATCTTTAAAAAATATATATGCTTCATAGTAATATAGTAAGCACTAAGTAGTTGACCCAGAGTAGCCATCCAATAAACATCAGTTGCCTCAGTATACCCCCCTGCCTGTATAGGGCCACTTGGCTGAAAAACACATCATGAGGCCCAGCCTAGGCAGGGGCTTCTCTTCTAGAGGCCATGGAAGGGGTTCTGGGCCTTGTTTCTCCTATACATTCGGAGAGCGTGTGTATTCTGTGTTCCTACTGGGGCCGTGTTAAGAGTTGAAGAAGCGAGGTTCCAGTTGCTCTCTGAGCTCCTGCTTTTCCTCCCATCTTCCACCGTGCTCACTTACCAGCTCGCATGGGAAGTCCCAGCTTCAAGGCTCCGTGGCGTAGGACATAGGACAGAGCCTTAGACAACTGCACATCTCGGTCCTGAAAGAGTCCCGTGGTGGATTTCTGGGTTTCAGTAACTAGCCCTGAGCCCTACTACAAAGGTAGACCAGAACATCTCCAGTGGTCTCTGAGACCATTGGTCCTGCGGTCTTCCCACCAAGAAGCCAAGGCTCCGAGGGTCCCCTCCCCTGTCCAGCTACCGTGGGGGTGAGGGTGGAAAGGTGCACACCTGTTCCCGGGGTCTATGGGTCCTTCTACCTTCCTGCCTCCTTCCTCCAGGGGCGTTCATGGCCAAGATCTGTAGAGAGCACAGACGTGTGGTCACTCTGCCTATAAAGTCACAAAAGCTCAGAATGAGAGAACCACATTGCTCATCCCACCCTGGAACCTCTGGTCCACACAAGGAAATTTGAGGCCCAGCTGATGAGACTTGCCCAGGGTCACAATGACAGCCACGAGGCCCGAGGGATCTGGATCGAACCCCGCTCTCCGGAATCGGAAGGCGGATCTGCCGTCCGGGTCTCGGGACTGGAGTGCGGACAGACGCCAAGGTGAGCGGGATCAGAAGCGCTCAGCTGCGGAGGGCGGGTCGCGTGACACGGACTGGCTAATGGGAAGCCGCGAAGGAAAGGGGCGGGCACTTCCGCTTGAGGGGAAAGAGGTGGAGCTTGGGAACCAAGCCGGCCAGTGAATTCCGAGAGCTTGCTTCCAGACCCTGGGAGTAGATTCAACGTATTCAGGTTGGATGTAGGAGTCCTGGTTTGGGGGCCATGAGCGTTGTAGCTGCTGGGTGGTAGGGATGACCAAAGGTTTTAGGGGTTCGGGGCAGCTGGAGTGTTCATTGGCGCTTGCTAGGCTCATTGCTGGGAGGATACTCGCTGCCCAAGCAAGTCAGGTATCTGCAGAAGAGTTGGGTCATTCTCAGGAGTTCTGTGGAAGAGAGGCTCAGCTCGTTCCCTAGAGTTACAGGATGACCATCGGTGTTTTTCCCCAGAACGTCCCTGTAAAACCATGGACCCCGAGGTGTCCCTCCTGTTGCTTTGCCCTCTTGGGGGACTGTCCCAGGAGCAAGTAGCAGTAGAGCTAAGCCCAGCTTATGACCGTCGTCCACTGCCTGGAGGAGACAAGACTATTACTGCCATCTGGGAGAGCCGGCTACAGACCCAACCCTGGATCTTTGATGCTCCCAAGTTCCGCCTTCACTCAGCCAAGCTGGCATCCGGCTCACCTGGACCACAGCTGCTCCTGCAGCTGGGTCTAACTTCCTACCGGGACTTCCTGGGCACCAACTGGTCCAGCTCCGCCTCCTGGCTGCGGCAGCAGGGAGCTACAGATTGGGGTGACAAGCAAGCCTATCTGGCAGACCCACTGGGGGTGGGTGCCGCATTGGTCACAGCTGATGACTTTCTTGTCTTCCTGCGCCGCTCTCAGCAGGTAGCCGAGGCACCTGGGCTGGTGGACGTGCCTGGTGGGCACCCTGAACCTCAGGTAAAATGACTGACTGAATAGAAGGGTGCAAAGTCCAAGCTCCTAGTTCTGGTTTCATTTTCTCTTAAAGGGAAAAGCGGACCGGCATTTTGTAGCCTGCAGCCTCCCATGCTGCATGGCCTGCTTGAGGGCTGTCCAGGAGAAACTGGGTCTAGAGGAGCATAGCCCATGACTCTTACCAGTACTGAGAGGAGACAGGGTGCACACTGCGCAATTCAGGACACCCAGCTATAGATCTAAGCTGAAACAGACCTATGGAAGCTAGGGAACATGGGAGGAGAGACCGAAAGGGAGATGTCATTTCTCACCCAATCCATGTAATCCTTCCTAGCTAGACTTCTGACTGCTTATTTGGAATAGGAGGGCCTGGGTTAGGGGACTGCCAAGACTCCCACACTGAGTCTGCTCTAGATTGTCAATGGAGATTGACAAGAGGAAAAGCAGTGTTGGAATTGGTATAGATGAAGGCTGAGCCTAAACTTTTCACAGGCCCTGTGCCCTGGTGGTAGCCCCCAGCACAAGGACCTCCCTGGGGAACTGGTGGTACGGGAACTCTTCTCCAGTGTCCTACAGGAGATCTGTGATGAGGTGAGTGACAGGGGCCCCAGATAAGATGGGCATGAATGAAGGGGTAGAATTTGCTAGAAACTCGCAGGCCTGGGCTGGAGTGAGGGTCTGCATGAGCCTCGCTGGCACTGAGAAAGAGCATGGCCTTAATGCCGTGGCCATGATTCTTTGGTCCTCAGAGTCTTTCCTATAGTAGAAACAGAGAAAAATGTATAGTCTAGTCTGTTCCTATATTTGCTGAAAAAATGTGAGAGTCTCAACTTCATTTGAGTAAAACGTCTCTGAGGCTGGGTGGTGGTGCACGCCTTTAATCCCAGCACTTGGGAGGCAGAGGCAGGTGGATCTCTGTTAGAGACCAGCCTGTTCTAGGACAGGCTCCAAAGCTAGACAGAGAAACCCTGTCTTGAAAAAAACAACAACAAAACAAACAAACAAAGGACTTCCCTGGCCAATTTGTCCCGTTTCTCATCTGTGAAATGAACGTACCCAGAGCCTGTATTTTGTTTAATGGGACACATTGCTAGCAAAACAAAAGTGCCAAGGGTCACGGGCCATTGAGGATTGGGGATGAGCTGGTAAACTGTTTGCCTAGCATAGTGGCTCTCAACCTTGCTAATACTGCGACCCTTAATACAGTTCCTCATGTGGTGGTAACCCCAACAATAAGATTATTTTCATTACTACTTCATAACTGTAATTTTGTTACTGTTAGGAACCATGATATAAATATCTGTGTTTTCCAGTGGTCTTAGGTGACCTATGTGAAAGGGTCATTCAACTTCCTCAGGGGCTGCGACCCACAGGTTGAGAAACACTGACTTAGCATGTACAAGGCCTGGGGTTTCATCTTCAGTACCGTGTGATATAGGTACAGTGATACACACATACCTGTAGTCCCAGCACTCAGGAGATGAAGGCAGAGGATCAGAAATTCAGGGTCATCTTTGCTAGCCTGGGCTACATGAAGCCCTCTCTCAACAAAGACAAATACACAGAACACCAAACCAACCAACCAACAATAAAACAGGCCATTGAGAGGTCAGCCTGACAGGGGACTCCCTGCCACAGGTGAACCTGCCACTGCACACGCTGAGCCAGCCACTGTTACTGGGCATCGCTTGCAATGAGACCAGCGCGGGCAGAGCCAGTGCAGAGTTCTATGTCCAGTGAGTGCTCTGGGGTGCAGGATCCGGGGTGAGGTGGGTGGGGAAGGAGCGGGTTTGAGGCAACTGGAGTTCTGCAAGGTTCCTATAAGGTCTGGACACAAACCAAGTCACTCCCATATTCTTGCCTAGGTGCAGCCTAACTTCAGAGGAGGTCAGGCGTTATTACATGAATGGGGGACCTGAGGCCCACGAGTCTACAGGAATCATATTCGTGGAGACACAGGTGTGGAGTTGAGGCCTTCAAGGGGTCTGGTGATAGGGGGGGAGGATACCTGAGGCAGAGATCTCCAAGGGGCACAAGGCTTAGCTCCTACCTAAGGGAAAAGTCCAGAACAGGGACAGTAGAGGCGTACTGAGGTTCTGCAACTCCGGACACAGCCCCAAGAGAAAGGGAGGCCTGATGTCTGGGTCTTACTGATTTCTCACAGAGGGTACAGAGACTGCAGGAAAC
Source organism: Arvicola amphibius (assembly GCF_903992535.2). Lineage (NCBI taxonomy): Eukaryota > Metazoa > Chordata > Mammalia > Rodentia > Cricetidae > Arvicola > Arvicola amphibius. Next base: position 150,809,405 of record NC_052047.1, on the reverse strand, counting down.
GGAGATGTGGGCACAACTCTGCCCTTCGGCCAAAGGCGCCATCCTCCTCTACAATCGCCATCCACCTCTACAGTCGGGTGCGGGGAAGTCGTACCCGAGTCACCCTAGCGTCCCAGCCCTATTACAGCGCTGAAGACAATAAAGGACTTTTATTTTTCAATTCCGTTGGCTTCTGCTGTTTCTCTGAAAGTCTGGGATCCTATGGGAGAACCCGGGGTGGGTGAGAGGGACTGACCGCGTGGCAGAAAGGGAGCTAAACAAAAAGCCTCACAGCGCAGCCTCCGTGTGTCCCTCTTGTTTGGTGAATGTGGGCCACGGCGCAGGAAAAGCACCTCTTTGGGTCGTGCCTCGCTGCTGAGCGGCGGGATGGGAGGCCTTAAGCTGGATCCGGTACCGGACGGGTGGACAACGGGTAGACACCGGTACCTTTCGGGAACCCCAAGACTTCCGCTTCGTGGACTCTGGCGCCCTAGACCAATGAGCGCACGGGAGCAGGTCCTTTGCCACACATCTTCACCTTCCTGGCCAATAGGCGTGGCCTGAGCCTTGCGCCATTGAGGGCTCGGGGGCGGGGCCTGTACGGGCGCAGGAAATGGCGGCGACTGCGGAGCCTGTGAGTGGGGGACAGGGGCGGGGCTTGCCTGTGGCTCCTCCTTCCACGCCCCCCTAACGCTGTAGGTGGGGAGGGTGTCCCTAGTCCCGAGCCGGTGGTCCAGATCTGGAGGCCAGTGCTGAAAGCGCTGGGGCACCCACGTCTGGTGCCTGTCCCGAGCCTGCTTCAGTCTGCCTTTGTGGAAACTGAGTCAGGCTCCCTCCCTCTGCCCCGACCCTCGAAGTCCGGCCCGATTAGGACCAATGCACCTCTCTCGGGGGGCCTCCGTTTCCTAGCTGCCCGCCCGCCGTCATCATGCCGTCTCTGTTGCTCCTGCTGCCCCTGCGCCTATGCCGGCTGTGGCCTCGCAGTCCTCCCACCCGGCTTCTCACAGCCAACACAGGGCAGCGGTGAGTTGAGCTCCAGATCTTGACCATGTTGCCTAGTGGTTTTCTGTGGAGAGCCCTGCGTTCTGAGATAGCTGTCTCTGTATTATATGTCAAGTGCCTTTAGAGTTTTGTCACAGATGACCCTCACCTTCAGTGCTGGACGCAGCGTCAAGAGTTAAGAGTAGAGCCCCAATATTGAGATAAGTGGCAGATCGGGAATTTGAGCTCAGGTCAAACCCAGTACTCTTTTCATAGTTCTGATTCGTTGTCAGGCTTCACTGTGCGTACACTGGGAAAGAGGAGGTTGGGTACAAAGATTTAGATTTCTGGGCTGGTCAGGAGGAATGAAGTGGGGGGTGCGAGTCTGCCTTTTCCTTTGAGGTGGATTTTTCCTAAGTTTCCCAGGCAAGGCTCCAAATTCAATCTCAGAGTTCAGGCACAGCCACATGCCTGACTTGGAAATCAACCCCCCCACCCCATACTGGCACTGGAACACAGAACCTCATGTGTAAGAGGCCAGGAAATCTTTTTATTTATTTATTTACTTATTTATTTGTTTGTTTATTTATTTAATTGATGCAAGGTCTGATGTAGACTAGGCTAGCCACAAATTTACTAGTAGCCAAGGAATGACCTTGAATTTCTGACTTTGCCTCCACCTCCCAAATGCTGGACACCACCTCATATCACAAAACCTGCTGTTTTAAGTAAGTTTTTAGGGGCTGGAGAGATGGCTCAGAGATTAAAGCACTTGCCAAACTGGGCAGTGGTGGTGCCCGCCTTTAATCCCAGCATTGGGGAGACAGAGACAGGCAGATCTCTGTGAATTTGAGGCCAACCTGGTCTACAGAACAAGCTCCAGGACAGGATCTAAAGCTACAGAGAAACCCTGTCTCGAAAAGAAACCAACCTAACAACAACAAAAAACAATTGACACTCTCACAGAGAACCCAGTTTTGTTTTGTTTTAGATTTATTTATTTATTATGTACACAGTATTCTGCATGTACATCAGCATGCCAGAAGAGGGCACCAGATCGCATTATAGATGGCTGCAAGCCACCATATGGTTGCTGGGAATTAAATTCAGAACCTCTGGATGAGTAGCCAGTGCTCTTAACCTCTGAGCCCTCTCTCTTGCCCAAGGACCTGGTTTTGATTCCCAGCATCAACATGACGATTCACAACCACACACTCTTCTGACCTGTTGGAGGCACCAGGCATTCATGTGGTGCACATACCTATAAACACCCATGTACATAAAATAATATAACAAATCTTTTCAAGACAGGGTTTCTCTGTACTTTGGAGCCTGTCCTGGAAACTAGCTCTTATAGACTAAGCTGGCCTTAAACTCACAGAGACCTGCTTCTGCCTCCTGAGTGCAGGCGTGTGCAACCACTGCCCAGCTAAAATAATAAATCTTTAAAGAAGCATTTTAGCCAGAATGGTGGCAGGATGGCAGTGCGCATCTTCAGTCCCAGAACTTGGGAGACAAAGGCAAACTCAGTTTAAGGCCATTCTGGTTTACCTAGGGAGTTTCAGGTCAGACAAAGCTAATGAGACCCTGTTTAAAACAAAACAAATAAACAAAAAAGACAGCAGAACCCTTTTGGGTCTGTGGTGTAGGAGACCAAGGACTACACTTTGAGGAGTCCTGACCATTCCTGAAATGCACAAAGGGAGGGGTAATCTGGAGTTAGAAGTGTTTTGGGACTAACTTCAGTTCCTGGTGGTTGAACTGAAGGGTGTGGCCCAGGCAGGGTGGCAGGACAGGGCAGTGGTGCCCTTTGGTCTCCTAAGCCTCTGCAGGTTTGGGCTTCTCTTCACAGGTCTGCTTCTACTAATTATTATGAACTATTGGGGGTGCATCCTGGTGCCAGTGCTGAAGAGGTTAAACGTGCTTTCTTCACCAAGTCAAAAGAGGTATTGGTGCCCCAGGTGCGGCGGGAGGACAATGAGATCTGAGCCAGGCACAGAAGCACTCTACCTTCCTGGGTTAGGTCTGTCCCTCTAGCTGGCAGCACATTCCTACCACCTGCGTGGAGAGGGGGCACTCAACATCCTCTGTGAGGAGAGGATGCAGCAAGGCCAAGGGTCCTTCTGGTGTGATTTTCTTTGTTTGTTTTTTAGATAGGATCTCTCACACTGTAGCCCAAACTGGTCTCAAATTTTCAGTGGTCCTCCCATCTCCACTTTCCTAGAACTGGAGCTACAGATGTAAGCTGGGAGGTCTGGCTGGTCTTCTTGGGTGAGAGGGGTAGGAGTCTGTACTTTTTGACCCTCTGGCCTTTGGGAGGGGTCAGCAAGCCAGTGAGTGAGAGGCAGTGGCCCACAGGCAAGGACTGCGGGAGTGATGCCAGTCTTTTTGAGTGGACATCATCAGGATAGGTCCTAGGAAGGACGTGGAAAATGAGATAAGTCTCACACCCTAGCTGCACCCTGACCGAGACCCTGGGAACCCAGCCCTGCATAGCCGCTTTGTGGAGCTGAATGAGGCCTACCGAGTGCTTAGCCGTGAGGACAGTCGTCGTAACTATGACCAGCAGCTGCATTCAACCAGTCCCCCCAAATCTTCAGGGACCAGAGCCCAGCCTAAATATACCCAGGAGACACACAGGTACTGTCTCCTGACTCTGCTGTCCCACTCCAAAGCCTTCCAGGGAGCTTCATCTTTCCATTGCCCTTTTGCTCTCTCAGCAGCTCCTGGGAACCCCCCAACGCACAATACTGGGCCCAGTTTCACAATGTGAGGCCACAGGGGCCTGAGTCAAGGCAGCAGCAGAACAAACACAACCAGCGGGTACTGGGGTACTGCCTCCTGCTCATGGTGGCAGGCATGGGCCTGCACTATGTCGCTTTCAGGTGCCTCTCCATCCTTCCTTGGGTCCTGGGCAGAGGGTGGGTGAAGAGTGCTGTGGCCAGCCAGCCACAGCAGCCTATGACCCGCATTCTTTGTCTCTCTAAAACTAAGAACTTTGTGAAATCAGTCTTTGGAGCTTTGCCTTGCTGGGTAAAGGCAGCACTGCATGAAATGGCTAAAGTTGCTTTCTCTTTCTCATAGCTTGAATGTTAATCTTTGGTGCTGGTTTGTTAGTGAGCCTAGAGCCATCCAAAACCATGCACAAGGAGGGCATAGACAAACCCCTGGGGTTCTCTTCCTCCCGGCACATGGTAAAACGGGCATGGTGGTGTATGCCTGTAATCCCAGCACTCAGGAGATGGAGGCAGGAGGATAAGAAGCTGGGGGCTGGAGAAATGGTTCAGTGATTAAGATTGCTTGCTGCTCTTACAGAGGAGCAGAGTTCACGGAGTTCAATTCCCAGCACCCACATATGATAACCCACAACTGCCAGGAGATATGATGCCCTCTTCTGGCCTTCAAGCAAACCTGCACACACATGACATGAACACACACAAAAAAATCATTTTTTTTGAGGTTCAGGGTCATCCTTGGCTACATTACTGAGTTTGAAGGCAGCCTAGGCTACATTAAACTGTGTCACTATAGAAAGAAAGAGGAAGGGAGGGAGGACAGTGCAGTGTGACAGAAACAGTCCTTGCTAGCAGCCAAGACCTCACTCCGCTGTCTCATGCATGCTGTAATTCCAGTTTTCTGCAGCACAGAAGCCCAAAGGATGGTGCCCTCTGCCAGTACTGTCTAGTTCAGCAATGGTGAAGAGAGAAATACACCCCTTCTTAAAATCTCCTGGGAGGGCTATTCCGATTTCAGACCCGTTTCACCAATTTTCACCAGACAGTCAAGGACTTAGGATACCACCCAGCCCTGCACTGACCTGGACCACTTGGTATCCTCCCCCACTTTCCCCGGCTCCGAAACAGGGTTTCTCTGTGTAGCCCAGGCTGTACTAAAACTTATTCTTGTTCTGTAGACCAGGCTGGCCTGAAACTATTTGCCTGCCTCCGCCTCCCGAGAGCTAGGATTAAAAATGTGGGCCACCACCACCCAGCTTGTGCCCCATTTTTCCTTTTTTTGTGGTTTTTTTTTTTTTTTTTTTTTGTTTTTCAAGACAGTGTTTCTCTGTAGCTTTGGAGCCTGTCCTGGAACTAGCTCTTGTAGACCAGGATGGCCTCGAACTCACAGAGATCCACCTGCCTCTGTCTCCCGAGTGCTGGGATTAAAGGTGTGCGCCACCACCGCCCAGCTTCTTTTTGTTTTTGGTTTTTCGAGACAGGTTTCTCTGTGTAACAGCCCAGGCTGTCCTGAAACTCACTCTGTAGACCAGGCTGACCTCGAACTCAGAGATCTGCCTGCCTCTGCCTCTCCAGAGCTGGGATTAAAGGTGTGCACCACCACCGCCCGATCCCTTTTTTCAGTTTATCATAAAACTGCTTGTTAGGAGAGATGTAAAGTTGTGTAGTAGATGCTAGAGCCTGGTTGAGGACCAGGGCTTCAGGGATAACAAGAGTCTGGAGATCCAGGGTTAATTGCAATCCCCTCACAGGAAGCTGGAGCAGGTGCACCGGAGCTTCATGGATGAGAAGGATCGGATCATCACAGCCATCTACAACGACACGAGGGCGAGGGCCAGGTCTGTCACTGCACCATCTTGCCCGGCTCCCTGCCCCAGAAGTACCCTTCAGGATCCCTGTCCAGATCTATCTTTTCTTCAGGGCCAACAGAGCCAGGATTCAGCAGGAGCGCCAGCAGAGGCAGCAGCGTCGGAAAGGATCCTCCCTGCCCACAGAAGGCCCTGGGATCGTGCCCCAGGACAGTAGCCCTTGAGGGGCTCACTTAGGTGGGACCTGCATTGGTCCTCTCCTTGCTGCCTATCCAGGACTACAGATTTCCCAAAGCACGTGCAATAAACTCATTTTCAGACTCTTTTTCCGGCTCGGTTCTTCAGGTCACACATCTCACCCTTCACCTCTTGGTGCAGCGACCCCAGAGCCTGGCCTCCTGGGCGGTGCGTCCCCTTTCCCCTGCAGCGTCCGGAGGGGGCGTTGGAGGGGACCAGCTCCGCCCCCGCCCCGCCTCCGCCCGCAGCCTGGTGGGGAGCGCGTGTTTAGGTCACATGAGCCTCCAGCCCGCCAGCCCCGGCCAGGCCCCCTGCCACCCCCGTCGTCCCCGCCGCCCGCCGTCCCCGCCACCGCCACCGCCCGCCTGCCCGTTCCGCTCCTCCAGCCGCCGTCGCGGCGCTGCGCTGCGCTGCCTGCGCCCAGGGCTCGGGAGGGGGCCGCGGAGGAGCCGCCCCCCGCGCCGGGCCCCGGGTCCCCGCGCCCGGGCCCGCGCCATGGGGCTCTGGCTGCCGCCGCCCCCCGCGCCGCCGGGCTAGGGCTATGTGGGGCTCCCCGGCGCGCGGCCCCCGCGGGCACCATGAGCCCCCTGCTCCGCAGCCTGCTGCTCGCTGCACTGCTGCAGCTGGCCCTCACCCAGGTATGTGTGTCCACGACATCCAGCTCGCCCGCCCGCGGTGCCCTCTCAAGGTTGGCGGAAGTAGGGAGGCGCCCGGTACCTCTGCGGAGGGGATCCACTGGTCCAACTACGGATAACCCTGGGTGCCCCTCTGCGCAGACCTGCTAGCCCTAGCTCTAGCCCCCTTGTCACTTCCCGCCCCACCTTAGCCTCTGGACTCCTGGGGAGGGGGGCGGAGCTGCCTCAGTGCCCTCGGAACCTCTTTGCCTCTCCCACTGTCCCTGCTCCTGACCTAAAACCAAGCCCAGCTCCTAGGCTTGAGGTTTAGTGCCACTCCCATAGTACCTTTGGTGGGTTTTGGGCCAGGGAAAAGTCCCAGATGGCTAAGTGGACAAGGAAAATTAGAGCTGAGGTCCTAGGAACAGAATAACCTGGAAAGATGTCAGAAAGGAGCAAGAAGCCTGACTCAGGGTCAAAGCACTCACACAGCCACAGGGCCAGCCCTTATAGAGTGCACCTTGGGCTCAGGTATCTTCTTTCCCACAGGCTCCTGTGTCCCAGTTTGATGGCCCCAGCCACCAGAAGAAAGGTAATAATAGTTAACAATAACTTGATTCCAGCCAGTAATAAGAGGGGTTGGCACATGCCCTGGGTTTATTTCCCTCATCTTGTGTGATCCCATACTCTTTGGGAGATGCCGTTTCTCCCAAATGAGGAAACTGAGGCAGAGAACGTAATGATTTCTTGAGAAAGAAGGCAAAGGAAGACAGGTCTAAAGGAAGGGTTGGGGTGGTGACAAGGGGCTGGGGAGGCTACATGCTTGAAGCAGCTTCAGGAAACGTGGTAAGAACTTAATAATCCATCTGGGTCTGCCCACAGTGGTGTCGTGGATAGATGTTTATGCACGTGCCACATGCCAGCCCAGGGAGGTGGTGGTGCCTCTGAGCATGGAGCTCATGGGCAATGTGGTCAAACAACTAGTGCCCAGCTGCGTGACTGTGCAGCGCTGTGGTGGCTGCTGCCCTGACGACGGCCTGGAATGTGTGCCCATTGGGCAACACCAAGTCCGAATGCAGGTATTGGGGTCTGTGTTGATGGGACAGTGGTGCTCTGGGGACTGGGTCTGCCCAGAGACAGGCACATAGGAGGCGGGAAGTGCTGGCCATTCTTCCTCTAGCCCATGAGTATCCCCTTTCTCTGCCTTTCTACTGCCCCCCCACCACTCACTGTCTCTTCCTCATTCTCCTGAGTACAGATCCTCATGATCCAGTACCCGAGCAGTCAGCTGGGGGAGATGTCCCTGGAAGAACACAGCCAATGTGAATGCAGGTGCCAGCCAGGTCTAACTTCCAAGTTCACAAAGTGTAGCCTGGGGTGGGATCAATCAGGCATGGGATTGCACTGTAGTAGGGACTAGGTGACTGAGAGTAGACCAGAAGTAGGCATGGATCCTGGGGCAAGAGAGCAGGAGGCTTGGGTTTCCATAGCCTCTCTTATCTCCTCCCCTCCTCTCTCTCTCCCTCTCTTGTTTTTCAGACCAAAAAAAAAGGAGAGTGCTGTGAAGCCAGATAGGTGAGTTCCTGAGGCTTGCTGCTGGTCCAGGAGAGAGCACACGGGTAGGCTAGGAGGTGCACAAGTGAGCCAGGAGGCTGCAGCCCCTCTTTGCTTTCTCCTCTCACCTGACACCCCTTCCGTTTTATGCTCCCCAAATCAATGCATTCTGTCCCAGCCCTAGCTCCTGGGAAGACTCTTTCCACCCCAGACATGTCGCTTCTCCTCCTAGGGCTGCCATACCCCACCACCGTCCCCAGCCCCGCTCTGTTCCGGGCTGGGACTCTGCCCTGGGAGCACCCTCCCCAGCTGACATCATCCATCCCACTCCAGCCCCAGGACCCTCTGCCCACGTTGTACCCAGCGCCGTCAGCGCCCTGACCCCCGGACCTGCCGCTGCCGCTGCAGACGCCGCAGCCTCCTCCGTTGCCAAGGGCGGGGCTTAGAGCTCAACCCAGACACCTGCAGGTGAGGAGTCACTGGGATGGCATTTATGTGGGAAGGCATCAAGGCTGTGTCCTGGAGCAGGTCCAGGTGAGCCTGCCAGTGGGAGAGAGCAGGGAAGGAGGCACCAGCTGCATGTGTTAAACATTTACTGTGCATCTGCTGGCAACCAGATCAGTAAAAACACAGCTCCGGTTCAGATGCTCAAGTCAGAGAGTGGGAGAAATGATGCCGTCACCAGCAGAGGATGCTGAGCACTGTGATGCGGGCACCCGATCTCATCTCTGCACAATTCAGCCATCTCTTGGAGCGGAACTAAAGACTTTCTCCAATTTACAGAGCTTTATGTTTCACAGAAGCCTATGTGATAGACATTTGCTCCACTCTGTGAGCTGAGAGAGAGCAAGGAGTATGGGAGCCCCATGTCCTCTGCTTACATGCTTAAGCAGCCCTTCTGTGTTCCATAGTGAGGCCATGGGTGATATATGGGCCAGGCCCTGGAGGCCCCCAGAGACGATCAGGAAAAAATGGGGTTCAAAAAGTAAGAAGAAGTGCATTAAGAGGACCGGGACATGGCATGGTAGTATATACCAGAAATCTTGGCACTCAGGTGGAGGCAGGAGGATTAGGAGTTCAAGGTCAACCTCAGCTACAGAGAGAGTTTGAAGTCAGCTTGGGCTGCTTGAAATCCTAATTAAAATACAAGCCACAAGAATACAAAAAGAAGCTTTGGCTGGGTATGGTGGTGCACACCTGTAATTCCAGAACTGTGGAAGTAGAGGCAGGAGTGATTTTGAGGACAATCAAAGTGGTCTCAACACACAAGCTGTAATAACAAAGAGCTGGGGATGTAACTGAGTGCTTGTCCATCATGCAAGAAACCTTAGATTTCCTCTTGAGCAACAAGTGAAACCAGGTATGGTAGCATTCAAAAGTTCAAGGTCATTCTTTGCTGAGTTTGAAGCTAGCTTGGCCCACATGAGTAAGGGCTGTAGAGATGGCTCTGTGGTTACAAGCTCTTTCTGCTATTGCAGAGTATTCAGGTTTGGTTTCTAGCACCTACATGGTGACTCACAACCATCCATGAGTCCAGTTCCAGGACATCCAATGCCCTCTTCTGCAGACACCAGGTGTACATGCAGTGCACATGCATGCAAGCAAAACACTCATTTATATAAAAGATATCAAGCCAGTCGGTGGTGCACGCCTTTAATCCCAGCACTTAGGAGGCAGAGGTAGGAGCATCTCTGAGTTCAAGGACAGCCTGGTCTACAAAGTGAGTTTCAGGACACCCAGGGCTATTCAGAGAAACCCTGTCTCAAAGAAACAAACAAAAATGATATAACTAAATAGATAAATAAATAGGGACTGTAGAGATGGCTCAGCTGGTAAAATGCCTTCTAACACCCATGAAGAAAGGTAGGAGTGATACACTGTAACCTTAGTGTGGGAAGGTTAGGCAGAGACAAAAGGAACCCTGGAGTTTGTTAACCATCATAGAAGAATCAGTTAGCTTCACACCTAGTGACTTTGTCTCCAGAGATAAAAAGTGGAAGGGCTAGAGAGAGACGGCTCAGAGTGACTGCTACGCCTGCAGAGCCTGCAGAAGACTGAGTACAAATTCAAAACCCTCTTCTCTGAGGGCTGCAACTCCAGCTGCCGCCAGCTCTAGCTCCCTCTCCTGGCCTCCTCAGATACCTGTATACATGTGCTTATATAGGCAGACATATACACAGCTAAGTAAAAATAGTAAAATATGTTCTTGTTTGTTTTTGTTTGACTTGGTTTTTTGAGACAGGGTCTCTACATAGCTTTGGCTGTACTGGAACTTGCTCCGTAGACCAGGCTGGCCTTGAACTCATACATCTGTCTGCCTGTCTCCCAAGTGGTGGGATCAAAGGTGTGCACCACTACACCAGGCAAAAAGCATAAAGGTGGAGGATGATTAAATCTTAAGGTTATTACACACACACACACACACACACACACACACACTAGCCCTTCCTTTAAAAAGTCACCTACCTTCCTTCCTTCCCTCCCTCCCTCCGTCCCCCCCTCTCTTTTTCTTTCTCTCTTTCCCTCTCTCTCTTTCCCTCTCTCTCTTTCCCTCTCTTTCTTTCGTTTATTTCGAGGCAGGGTTTCTCTGTAGCTTTGGAGCCTGTCCTGGAGCTTACTTGGCCTTGAACTCACAGAGTGTCTGTCTCTACCTACCGAGTGCTAGGATTAAAGGCATGTGCCACCACTGCTTGGCTAAAAGCTACCTGTTTTGTTTTTGTTTTTTTTTTTTTTTGGTTTTTCGAGACAGGGTTTCCCTGTAGTTTCTAGAGCCTGTCCTGGAACTAGCTCTTGAAGACCAGGCTGGCCTCGAACTCAGAGATCCGCCTGCCTCTGCCTCCCGAGTGCTGGGATTAAAGGCGTGCACCACCACCGCCCGGCCTAAAAGCTACCTGTTTTTATGTTCATTGGTGCTACATGTATGTCTGTATGAGGGTATCAGGTTCCCTAGAACTGGTTACACACAGTTGTGAGCTACTGTGTGGGTGCTGGGCACTGAACTGAGTCCTCTGGAAGAACAGTCAGTGCTCTTAACCACTAAGCCATCTCTCCAGCCCATTTAACAAAATTTTAAAAGAAATGAATAAATATGAAAGAAGAGCTTGGAGTTAATATCCCTTCCTCCACTCCCCAGGTGCCGGAAGCCTCGAAAATGACAAGTGGCTTTTCAGACTCTACTGGGCCATGTGCTTCAAAGGCCCCATCGTAGTGGGAGAAGACAGGAGCATAGAAGAACCAACTCAGACCGAGAGGAAGCTGCCCCAGGACCTGGACCTATTAGAGAGGTCTCCTGCCATCCTTTGTCTCCTAGCACTGTCATCTGACACTTGGCAAGGGACCTATAACTCCCCTTAGGGGGAACAGGGTACTAGCTCAGCTAACCATCTTGGGCTAATGAGCATCTTCTGGTTGCTCTGCATCTCCTCACTATAAAGACCCTAAGCCTCTGCAAACGTGGGATTTGGGCTCTGTTACAATAACTCTGACATCGCCCCCTCAATCCTGATAAAAAAAGATGGAAGGCACTATCACTTCTTGCTTCTGTCATTGTTTGCTACTCTCCAGGCTGGCCAGCTTGGCAGGAAAGTGTGCACCACTGCATCTGAGCTTACCTCTCTGTGACGGGGGGGGGGGGGGGGGGGGGGGGGGGGGGGGGGGGGGGGGGGGCTCCAGGACCCAACAATGGTTCCCAGGCAAAGCCACAACCACCACAAAGGTTCTACCTGCCCTATCCAGGGAAAGGAATGTGGGACACAGATGTTACAATCTGTTTCCCATGTTCACATGGGAAGAACACATTACTGCTGCTACTAGAACCCTTTGGGCTCCAGACAAGTATGACTTTCTTCACACAATAGGAGGTTACACCCATTTCCCCCTCTGGGCACTTTACGATATTGTTCCCTGTGGCTGCCCTTTTCATTTCTCAGTTCTGCCTTTTTGGCTGGAAGGCCTCTTTTAAGAGCACACCCACGCCCCACCTCTACCCCCATACAGTCTCCTTCACCTGTGCAATCACTAGTACCCCAGGATTTATCAGAGATTTCTAACTAAGTGTCCACCCTTCTCCAGTGTCCTGGATAGAGTGGGAACCCAGCCTAGGCACCTACGACAAGACAGAGTTTGGGGCAGAGTTGACTGAGGGCAGGCAGCCACCCAAATGAAGGGACTGATGGAGTGTATGGTCATAATCTTGGAGGGTAAACTGAAGAATTCCTGATGATGGCCACATACTTTATCCATTTATGAGACTCTCACATAGCCCAGCTGGCCCAAAACTCTTTATGTAGCCAAGGATGACAAATTTCTAATCTTCCTGCATTCACCTCTTATGTACTGGAACTACAGGTTTACACCATCACATGGGCTTCTGTACTACTGGGAATCTGCAGGCTAGGCAAGCACTACCATTAGCTGATGCTATGTTTAAACTTTTTTTGTTTTTTTTTGTTTTTTTTGTTGAGATAATATCTCATGTTGTCTCGTCTCATGTAGCTCAGCCTGACTCAGATTTTTTTTTAAAGATTTATTTATTATGTACACAGTATTCAGCCTCCATGTATGCCTGCAGGCCAGAAGAGGGAACCAGATCTAATTACAGATGGTTGTGAGGCACCATGTGGTTGCTGGGAATTGAACTCAGGACCTCCAGAAGAGCAGTCAGTGCTCTTAACATCTGAGCCATCTCTCCAGCCCTGACTCAGAGATCTTTAAGAAGCTGGGGATGTCCTTGAACTTCTGATCCTCCTGGTTTCACCTCCAAAGGCATGGGACACCACACCACTTTTTATTATGTTTAGCCTTCTCAGCGGTGATATTAGTGATCATGTTCTGGCTCCACGATGTTAGAACCTGAGAGCTAAAGCCTCTGAGCCTACTAAGCTTCATAGAGTGCAGGATACTTCCCTTGGCCTTAAGTCAGCCACGTGCTTTTATCTTTGGTGTCTTGAGTACATAGTCTTAGCAAGGCAAATTGGCTTGGGACAGGCATGAACTCACTAAACTCCCTAACTCAGGTTTAGCTTCTTCTGAATTTAGGGTCCTTCTATTGACAGAGGTCTACTGGGTACTTGTAGACCAGGCCCAGTCAGGTCACCAAAGACTGACTGTTCAGTGTGCATCAATGAAAGGTGAGCCTGGATACTGCAGACCACAAGATGGAAGGGGTTCGCACGGGACAGGGCCATGTGGGATGGATGTCACGGAGCCTACTAGCAGGAGAACGAACTTACTCAAGGTCACGCAGCCGGGCAGCCTAGAATTGGAAGACCTAAGGATTTAAACCAGGGGTATCGCTTTGAACCCTGGGTTCTTCTCACAAAAACTAGCCAAAGGCGTGTGGGTCATGACGATGGAAGTCAGCGCAGTGTTGTCAAGAACCCCTCTGGGTATAGGTACTCATTCTTGCTTGACCAAATCATAGCGGCCGGAAGTGCCTTCGGTCTTCCAAAAACCATTTTTACCAAACCCGACAGGTGCCCTGGGCGCCGGAAGTGATGTTATCCACGTGGTAATTCAGGAGGCGGAGCTAGAGGGGAAGCCCCATCCTAAGAGTGAGGCAGCGGGTTTGGACGGTCCAATGAGGGCGGGCAGCGTGTCCCGCCCTGTAGCGACGAGGACGCGCCTGCGCAGTGGTGACCGCACGCGCGCGATTGACTCCGGGGGCGCGGTGAGGAGGTGAGCGGGGGGCCACAGCCCGGGCTGGGGGATTCGGGTGCAGGAGGGCAGGCTGCGGCAGGTCGGGCCGAATCAGGCCGTAATCCGAGTGCCAGAAAGGGGTAGCGGACGAGGGAATTGGGGCTGGGGTCCAGTGTCTGGCAATGCCGCAGGGGGCGGGCTCTCACTCCGTACGGGGCGGAGCCCTGGGACTCGGGGCGGGACGCGGAACAGCGGCGGTGCGAGTGGAGGGCGGAGCCCAGCCGCCCGCAGAAGGGCTAGGACAACTGCGGGGCGGGGTCTGGCGTGTAGAGGAGGAGCCGGAGCAGGTGGAAGGTGGAGCCAAGGGCTCGGAGACGGAGGGCGTGGGGTCCCAGGCGTTGGGGGCGGGGCTTCAGCCGGTGAGTGGCCGTAGCTCCTGTACTGGAGGAGCCTAGAATTGCCGAGGGCGGAGCTGTAACAGGTCAGGGGGCGGAGGCACGTGCCCCGAAGGGCGGGGCCAAGGAGCCTTGGGAAGAGCTAAGCCCAAGTAATGGCCCGGGGCGCCCACGTGGGGGCGGTCTCCGTGGTGGCCGGGCCTGGGGTCGCGCTAGACCTAGAACTCCCCCTGGAGAGATTGTGTGGGTGGAGCGGGCTCGGCGCCCCGCTGACTCGGGGCCAGTCTGGGTGCCCCGGAGGCCCCCGAGAGCTCAGAGCTGGGGGGGTACCTCTGGCGGAGGAGGCACGGCCCCGGGATGGGGTGTACCTCCGGAGGACCGGGGCTCCCCAGAGCCGCCTAGCGGAGATGTATGGGTGCCTCGGGGCCGGCCACCTGCAGCAGCCGCAGAGGTGTGGGTGTGCTGGACGGGAGGCAGCTGGGTGTGGCGGGAGTGGGGTCCTCCGGTCGGGACTAATCCGGCGCAACCAGATAGGGTTTGGACTTTGCGTAAAGGGGCGAGCGGGAATTGAAGAATGGAGATGGGGACCGGGAGGAAGGGAAGGTGTGGTATTGAGTAAAGGGGAGGGTCCCTGGCTGCTGTGGCCTCCCCTGACCCTCTCCCCTCGCTGCTGGGGTCCTCGGCCAAGCCCCCTTCTCACGGGACTGGTAAGTGTGGCCGCAGAGCCCAGGGGACAGGGTGGTGACAGTGGGATTCCCCAGGAACAGGCAAGAAACAATGGGAGTGGCATTCTCCTGATACTGACTGGAGTTCCATGATCCCTCCCCTCTTGGTCGGGGGTTGGGGACTGTGTCTACAGAGACATGAGGCTGAGCTGGGTCCTGACAATACTATCCATTTGCCTGAGTGCCCTGGCCACAGCCACGGGGGCAGAAGGCAAACGCAAGCTACAGATTGGAGTGAAGAAACGCGTGGACCACTGTCCCATCAAGTCTAGAAAGGGAGATGTCTTACACATGCACTACACGGTAGGTATCAGGGTGGAGGTTCTGGGGCAATGATAGTTACTGGGAATCTCATTCTTTCAATTAGGTAGATGATCTTGAGCCCTTTGGCCTCTAAGCTCCTTTCCAGGAGTCTGCCCTTGCCTTTCCCTGTACTCATCAACTAGGTGTTAGCATGAAAATTACTGCACCTGGGCTTCCAAGGCATTGTCTCTTTTAAGAAATGTAACTACCAGTGCTGTGGTGATCCCGTTGATGGGGTGGGAAGAGTGACTGGGTAAAAGGGGTTCTGGAGTGGTTGGTCACCTCTCCTTACTAGTTTTCCTGTGGTCTATCCCACAGGGGAAGCTGGAAGATGGGACAGAATTTGACAGCAGTCTACCAAAGAACCAGCCCTTTGTTTTCTCCCTTGGCACTGGCCAGGTCATCAAGGGCTGGGACCAGGGGCTGCTGGGGTGAGTCTGGGGTACATGTTGCAGTGATGCAGGAAACAGGCTGTGGGGAAAAAAAGTCCATTTGTGGGACAAGGGTCTGGGCGCCGCACGTGCTGAGCATGTATCATCCCGCAGGATGTGTGAAGGGGAAAAGCGGAAGCTGGTGATTCCATCTGAGCTGGGTAAGAGGCCCTTGGGGTTAGAGGGACTCGGGGAGGGGGACCAGGGCACTTAGATGTCCATAAAGTGGTTAAAGCCACTTCAGCCCATGGGTCACCACACTATCTAGTTGCCCTAGTATATGCCACTTCCAAGTCTGGCCCTTGTTCAGCAGCTAGACCCTGCAAGGCTTGACTCAGCCCTCTGAGACTTTGTCCTCCTCCACTGCGCCCCCTATGGCAAGCTTATCCTTTATGGGGGCTAGAAGGAAGCCTGGCTACTACTTACTTTGTGTCTTTATGTTTTTGACAGGGTATGGAGAGAGGGGAGCTCCCCCAAAGATTCCAGGTAATACCCCTGACACCCTCACCCCATGACCCTCCCAGGGTCCCAGGTCCCAGTCTGACCAGACTTCTCCCTTCAGGTGGAGCAACCCTGGTGTTTGAGGTGGAGCTGCTCAAGATTGAGCGACGTTCAGAACTGTAGCAGGCCGCAGAGGGGTGGGAGACCCCTGTCAGGGACCAGACTGCTTCAAAACACAACAAAACAAACAAAAAATTTAAAACCCAAGAGTGAGTCTGTGTTTCTTTATGAATCCTAAGAGACTTAGGTTAAGACTTTAGCTTCAGCACTGGGGGAATATAGCTCAATGGCTCAGAATGGGACATGGGCCTATTATGAGTGAACCCCCACACCCCATGGATCCCCAGCTTGGGGGAAGAGAAAACACTAGCTTCAGTCTCAGCTTTCCTGATAACTGCAGAGCCTTGAGGTATAGCCTCAACAGCTGGAGACCCTTACCCAGTGCAGATTAAAAAAAAACTTAAGAGGGCTGGGTAGCACTGCTCCCCAGCCACTTGGCATACCAGTCTGGGAGCCAGCATGGGGTTATCACCATGGCTACAGGCTCACAGGAAGGCCTGTGGTCACCTGGGGAGTAGCTGAGTGGTGACAATTGTAGAGCAGTGTGTCACCCCCACCCCCCAAAGACCAGCCAAGCCTATTAGCTGCTCCAAGGCCATGTGATCCCAGCTTTATTTTCAAAGGGCCTGCGTCGCAGAATCAATATAAAAACACAAAAAGTCCCATCAGTTTAATAACAATAAAAAACCCCAAAAATGGAAAACTGAGGGCAAGGGAAGTGGCCCCTAGGCGGGGCACAGGGATCCCTGCTCATGGCACCAGGCCTGGCCGCAGGGTCCCCCGGTATTGCTGTTGCTACGAGGTTGGGGGCAGCGATTGTCCTGTGGGAGCCATGGTCATCTGGGTCAGGACCCTTACTTCTTCTGGGGTGTGCTCAGCTTCTGCATGCCCCGGATCTTGTCCAGCAGGCCAGAGATGAAGGCCTAGATAAGAGGGAAGAGGGTGTACCTTTAGTGAGGCTAAGACCCAAGGTGATAATCTGACATACACACATACCCACTCTAAGGTCAGGGAAAACGACTTACCTCAGTGGGTTTGTAACAGTCAACTAACAGCTCCTGGTGAGGGAGAACACAGTGAGTTCTTAGGGACAGGACTTACAGTTCACCTATACCCTCCCAAGGGACTGAGGCCACTTAGGGAGGTAGCTAAGTTCCATGAGCCTCGTTTTTCCAGAGGCAGAAGATGACCCAAACCAAAGAAGGTATGGCACCAGGGCAGAGCTTCCCCAAGGGGCAGTGTCTCCAGGCAGCCTTTCCCTGGATGACTTCAGCTTACCTTCACTCGAGCAGCCCGGGTATCATCGCTTTCCATGTCCAAGAGCTCATCCACATCTATCTCCAGCTCTGGGATCTCCTCCTCCTGGGGTCGGGGTGGGAGAGAAGGACAATGCCTCAGCAGGAGGGGTCTGGAGAGTACTCTCTGCCTAACTCAAAACCGTACCAGCCCTCCTCGCCCAGCACAAGACAGCTGCTCTGGGAAGGAAAACAGATCAGGTCTGTGCCAAGGCAAATTGCCCAATGAGGGGGAACTTCCTGTCCCTGCCAGTGGGCACCAGGGGCGCCAGACAGACAGGGCTGGGGACCTTGGGCTTTGAACCTAGCAGATGTGTCTTCTAAGCATCCAGGACCTCTAGCTTACTAGAGCACTGGTGGGGCCAGCTGTCCCAGTTCATCACAGTCCCCTCCCCTCCCCCAAACACCTGTCACAGCTTCCAGGGAGGGAGGAGGAAGTGAAGGGTGAGGGGTCAATGGGAAAGACCCATGCTTGAGAAAGGGGGAAACAAAGAGCCCATGCTTTGAGGAGAAAGGGGCACACCCCCCCTCCCCAAGGGAACAGCTATCCCACTTGGAGCCAGCTGCATTCCAGGGCTGGGCTAGGGTAGGCATCACAGGGCAAGCCCACTCCTCCACCCTACCCCTGGGGGCCTGAGTCACCATCTGAACAAGCAGGGAGTCATGGGGTGGAGAGCCAGAGCTGGCTAACCGGTCTCCACAGACAGCATGGCAGGCTAGCCCACTAGAAACTCAGATCCTTTATACACTGGAAACAGTTAGACTTGTGCCTTTCAACTAGTGTCTATGCTAGCCCAGACTAGACGAACTAGATCAGACCTTTCACTGTCAGCCCAAGCACTGTCTACCCCTGCCTCCAGTTCTAGGCCAGGCTACCTATCCCTGTAGCTTGGGGAGAACACCATGCTTAACCTGGGGTAGCACCACGAAGGACGCAAGGTTCGAGGCAGCGGAGAAAGCTAGTGACTCAGGTCAGGCAAGAAAAGCCACACACTGGGGAGCGGCGAAAGTAAGACGGGTGGTTTGGCAGCAGAACTCCCAACTGACCGGTGACAGACTGACGGTGGGGTTTCCGAGCAGACCGACTTAGGTCCGGTTCTAGGGTATCGGCACGGGGTGGGGAGCGCACCTGGCAGTCGTAGAGACGCGTGAGCTGTTCTAAGATCCACTCCTCCAGGTTGAGGCGCTTCCGTAGCTCCTTGCGGTCGTACTTGACGGTGACCTTCCCTTGCCGTCTCACCGGGCCATCATCATCCGCGCCCCCCGGACCTTCGCCGGCCGCCCCGGGGGGGCTCTGGAAGTAGACGCGTGGCCCCGTGCTCCCACTGCCCGGCCCGGGGGCCGGGGCAGCCAACGCCGCGCCCCCCGCGGGGCCGCTGTCCGCCATGGCGGCCGCCGGGGCCACGTGCGCGCTCGGGCCCCTCCCTGCGCCGCCGCCTCCCGGACGCCCGCCGGCTGGTTCCGGGCCGCTGGCTCCGGTTAGCTCGCGGGCTCCGCTCCGCGCGGCTCCGCGGCGAGGGCGGCGGCGGGGGCGCCCGGGGGCAGCTGCAGCATGCGGAGCCCCCGGGCTTGGCCTGGCCGCGCCCCGCCCCCTCCCCACCGATCCGCCCGCCCTTTGTCCCCCGCGGCCGCCGCCCGAGCCGCCGCTGCCGCTTTCTCTGTCTTGCTCTCTTGCCCCGCCCCCCCGACCACACCCCCTTAAAGGGCCAGCCCCGCTTCAGGCGCCCCCTCTCCCCAACCCCGCCTCCTGAAAGGGGATAGGAGAGAATCTAGTTTGCAAGGTCCGGGGCTCTGCGGCCCCCCCTTAATTTAACCTCCGGCCCCCAAACCCAGACTTCTAGGTGTTAGGTGCCTGGATCTGCACGCCCGCCAGGACCATCGTTCTCTTCTGGCCCTGTCTCATTCTGTCACTGAGGCCGAAACAGAGGCGGGCTAAGGCATAAGGCCGAGTAGGGCGCAGATCCGGTGAGGAACGTGCAAGACCCTCGGCCAGCAAGGGGCAAGATGACGTCCGCGCGCGGGCCGACACGTGGATGGGGCCTCCGGGGATAAGGGAGTGCAAGGCGTCCAGGACTCTCCAGGTGCCGGGACAACCCTAGTTGGTTCGGTCTCACGGTCTTCAAGCAGTTGGGGGCTAGGGCGTGTAGAGTTAGCCCTGCGGTTTACAAAAGCCAGGACCCCAGGCGACCACCGCCCACCGGCTGAGATGGCGGCGCGCGGGGCGTTGTGGGCAATGTAGTCCGCGGCTCGGCGCTGCTGCTCCTCCCAGCTAGATGCAGAGCCCGCCGCGAAGCACAAACTTGTTTGGGGCGCGCCTCGCCTGGATGGCTGGGTTATGCTGGGCGCGGCCCTGGGCACCCTGCTGCTTGCGCTTGTGCGAAGGAGGAAACTCTGGTACAAAGAGTAAACCAAAACTCACGGTGATAAAGGTAATAATAGCAGTTGACCCCAAATGAGCGTTTATTTGGCCCCCCCATCCGGCCTGTTCCGGTTTGAGGGCAACGAGCTAGTTTTCCCAGTAGCTCCTCTACCCTTCACACTTTAGGAGACCACGTTCCTTCCTTCACTGTCTGAAGCTTTAAATTGTCTCATTCATTCATTCCTCTTTCTCTCTTCTAGACAGCGAATTTTGGTAGCTGAGAGCACTGAAGACCTTGTTTGCTAATACCCAACCTTGTCAAACCTACAGGCCTTTGGAAACTATCTGGTCCCTACAGAACCCCAGCCCCTAAAACTCTCAGACTCAGGCAGACGACTCCATCCTATTGGTTAAACAAATAACCATAAGAGAATGGTGGACTTTGTTTAAACAGGAAAACCCGTGGAAACTTCAATTGTGGCAACACAGTTAAATCATAGACATAGGGCTATACACAGGGGGACCTGGGATTTTGAGCCTAGGCTGTGTGGCACACACTATGGTAGAGTCTACTAGTGCCCCGCCCCCAACCCCGCCCCATCTCATACCCCCCAATGAAGTAGTTCAGCACTTTCTGGGACGTCTGACTGGCTCATCGTCTTCAGTCCCAAATAGTCTCAGGACAGCCTGGTCTACAAGAGCTAGCTCCAGGACAGGCTCTAAAGCTACAGAGAAACCCTGTCTCGAAAAAAAAAAAATAAAAAAAAAAAAAACAGTCTCAGGATTACAGAGATAGTAGGTCCTAGCCTAGCCCCTTATAGGCATCTTTTCTGTAGAAGCTACAAAGAAAAAAGCCTCTCAGCAGGTGGTGTTCAGAGGGTAAGTTTCGCCCAGGGTCACACAGATGATATTACATCCAAACCCAAACCCAGGATTTGTGGCTCCTCTCCTTGGTTTTTTTTTTTGTTGTTTTTTGTGGTGGTGGTTTTTTTTTTTTTTTTTTTTTTGGTTTTGTTTTGTTTTTCGAGACAGGGTTTCTCTGTGGCTTTGGAGCCTGTCCTGGAACTAGCTCTGGTAGACTAGGCTGGTCTCGAACTCACAGAGATCCGCCTGCCTCTGCCTCCCGAGTGCTGGGATTAAAGGTGTGTGCCACCATCGCCTGGCTGGGGCTCCTCTCTTATGCTGTATATGTGTGTGTATGTGTTATGACTGTTTTGTCTGCATGTATGCATGTGTATCACCATGTGCCTGCAGCAGTCAGAAGAAAGCTTTGAATTTCCTGGAGTCACAGATGGAAAGACATCATATGGGTGCTGGGAATTGGATTTGGGTCCTCTGCAAGAGCAGTGCTCTTAACTCTTTTTTTTTTTTTTTTTTTGGGGGGGGGGTTTGCTCGGCAGCTCTCTAGCCCCCCTTGATGCTATTTTTGGGGAGGACCACAAAGGCTAGGGTTGTAGGTCAGAGATTGAACATTTGCCTAGCATGTGCAAGGAAGAGCATGGGTTTGATTCCCAGCCCTGTAAAAATAAGATGCAGGGAGAGGAGTCTGGGGAGGTAGCTCCCTTGGTACAGTGTTTGCTTAACATGCACAATGCCTTGGGTTTGATCCCAAGCACCATATGAATTGTTTGTGGTGGTGTTCACTTGTAACCATAGTTGTGGAGGCAGGGGGATTGGAAATTTAGTCATTCTTGGTTACTTAGTGAGTTTGAAGCCAGCCTGAGAAACATGAGAGAATAATAAATAAAATGATAAGACAGGTTTGGGAGTGGTGTTAGTGCCCGTGCCCGAGGATGGGAGGTGAGCTGCTTACCAGGAGCCTGGCTGGGGCAGTTCTTAGCAGGGGAAGCACTTGAGTAAGTTGGCGTTTCCCCCTCCACAGGCCCATTGCAAGACATCAGCCTCTCTTCAGCTAGTCTGTGAGGCCAGGGAGGCTGGCTTCTGCTGTGGCAGGTTAGGCAGTGACATGCCTATCCCGAGCCTGACCTGTTCCATGCCTGAACTAATGGGAGAGTCACTTTTCCCAGGACTATATTCCCTGTACGCCCAGCACACCCCACCAAAGACTCTGCCTCTGCCCCCAAAGTGGTGACACTGAACACTGACTTTTCTGGTTAACGTGAAAGTCTCCAGTTCAGTTCAAATGCCAGGTCCTTTCAGGGGCTACCCAGCCTGCTTTTCCCTCCAGCCACCTTGCATGTCGTCCCTGTCGCCAAGGCAGCCTCATTTTCCTGGGGCTGGCTGTTCTGTCTTGTCCCTTCCTGTGACTATTCAGTAAGAGCAGAAAGATGGGTATGCTGGCCTGTAGCCTTCTTGGAACCTGGGCTTCTTCATAGAGCCCTAGCATTGGAACATAAGGGGTTAGGTTTTTAAGTCCTGACTCTGCCCAGGAAGTGGGCAAATCACTCATATGCCAGGAGCCAGAAGATCCTGACCTCTCTGTGACCCACAGCGCAGGCTCTGGATCCTTTATCCTGCTGTGCTCACCCACCAGCCCTCCTGTGACTTGAGTGTGCCTCCCATCCAGCCTCGTGCTCTAGCTTCCTCTCCCCATGTTCTACCTTTCCCATGGGAATATGGCCCCCTCCCACCAGAGTGTAAGTAAGGATGCTCGCAGCACCTCCCTGAAGCAGAGGCCCTGGGGAAGGACCCACGGGCTGAAAGCAATCCCTTAATCGAGGGTAGAAGCCTGAAAGGCTGCCTTCGTCCCCCCATTATTGCTTGCCGAGAAACTATTACCATTCCAAGGAGGAGGAAGGAGCCTTCTAATGGGGGGCTGCCTGGCCTCAAGAGATTAGCAGTGGGGGAAGAAGAGGGCCTGGCCCAGCAAACAGCTTCCATCCTGTTTTCTAAGGACCTGCTTCCAGAAATTTCTCGGAAGGTCTCCTGAGGAAAGCATAGGGCCTGAGATTCGGGTCCTGACTCCAGATTCTCCTGACCTTAGTGTTGGTGAGCAGGGTCCCCTGTGCCAGAGCTCACCGTGTCCTTCCTTTCCTCCTTCCTCTCTGACATTCCCACAGCTTTCTTTCCTAGCTTATAGAGGGACTGTATGGGAGCTCTGGATTTGAACCTCAGCTTGGGGGTACAGAGGCCAACCTCCACCCTGAATGGCTCTGTTCTCTGGAGGAGGTTGGTGATCCTTGGGGCTCTGAACAGTTATTTCTTTTATGGCCCTTTTAAGAGAGGGAGAGGATCACAGCGCTGCATACCCGCTGCATACCCCCTCCCCTTTGTCTCCTCCAGAGCAGGGAGCAGAGGCAGGAAGTCAGAATGAGGGTTGAATCCTCTCAGGAAGCTGTGTGACCTTGGGCAAGTCCCTTCCCCTCTCTAGGCCTCAAGTGGAGATAATAATCACACCACTGCACAAGGCTGCAGTCAGAGTCAACTAGACTCATTAAGTTTGCCGCCATTATGGTGGGGATTTGGAGAACAGCCAGTGCTAGGCAGGGCTCCTCCTGAGGCCTGAGAGCCTGGGGCAAAGGAGCCGGTAGGGAAGCTCCTCCTTGGCTGACCCTCCTCCCCCCAGAGCCAGCTCCAACTCTTTCTGGGTTTCTAGGTGACTTGGCTGGCCCCTCTGGATGAGTTCTACTTTAAACCTGCTGCTGCTGCCTCCTTTGTATTGGGGGGGCTCCCACAGGGGCCCTCAGGCAGGAGCCCCCCCAGCCAAGCCCTGCGGGAGGGGCTGCAGCCCCCACTCCTGCCGGTGCCCATGAGCCTGCCCCTTCCGTTCCTCCCGGTTGCTGGAACACAGATTTCAGGGCACCTGCTGTGGGCCAGGCACTGCACAACCCCTCCTTTGGGGACACCCATGAGGCTTCTGCCCCCTCTGGGCAAACAACCATCCTTCACTATGCAGTTTTCAGCTAAGAGGCTCATAGAGACTAGTTCCCATACAGGGTCAGCAGGGCAAGAACTGCGCCAAGGTTTTCTCTGGAAAGCCAGGATGCTTGGGTCCTCAAAGGAGGTGGCAGGCTCTGGGCCTCCAAGGCTAGGGACGGGGGAGGGGCGCCTGCTGGCGGGAGGCCCATTAGCCAGCTAAGTGCTCCCTGGGAGGGGGGGGACTGTACTGCAGCAGGAGTGGGTGAGGCGAAGTGAGGGCACGCGGGTGGGATGGGATAGAGAGAGATGGAGTGATGTTTCCTGAGCTCAGTTAAGTGCGGCAGGAACGGGATGGGGTATAATCTGCGCCCCCCAGCCCTATTATCTCCACCTTTTCCACTTGGAGCCCTCAAAGAACTGACCTTGGCCCATCTTAGGCAGCTCTAACACTCATCCTTCCAGGTGCACCCTCAATAGCTCCGTAGCCCCAGGCACTCTTCTTTTATCTAAGACCCCGGAAAAATAAAGTCCTACTGAGCTGGCCAACAAAGACCCCCAAATCTGCTCCACTCTCCCTCTGGGTGCAGTCGCCGCCCCGACCACCAGGGGGCGCCGCCGCGGACCGGGCGGGCCCGACGCGGTGGGAGGGGGCGGCACCGCCCGACGGGGCGGAGCTGGGAGGGGGCGGGGCCGGGCGCCGAGTCTCCGGTCCGTCCGGGACAGACTGGCTGGCTGGCTGGCTGGCGGGCGGGCGCTGACGCCGCGGGGCCGGAGCGGGCCGCGCGGGAGCGTGTGGAAAGACCAACGGCACCGTCGGTTCCCGTCGGGGCTCCGTGTGTCCTCGAGCTGCCCCTAGCTTGGCCATGGCGGGCGCCAGGCCCGGCGTCCACGCGCTGCAGCTGGAGCCGCCCACCGTGGTGGAGACCCTGCGGCGCGGGAGTAAGTTCATCAAATGGGACGAGGTAAGAGCGCCTGTCCCCTGCTCTGCCCAAATCGGAGGACTCCATTCACATTCGCCTAGATGCCAGGGACCCCTACTTCAGCGTTGCCTGACCACGGCAACCCCCCAGTCCAGCCTTGTACTCCGGAAACTTGAATCCCCTGTCGTGCTAGTAATTGAAGACTTTGTCCCCCCTCTTCCCGCAACCCAGTCCTTCAGCTGTGGTCAGTTAGGCTCTCCACTCCTTGGCGTGGAGACTTTGAACCCCATTAGATCCTGTCCCTCTTCGCACTCTCTTTCCCACCCTTGCCAGACGAATTCTGGTTCTCCGATACTGGTCTGGTCCCTAGACCCCTGCGCCTGGCACTGGACTCCCACGGGACGTAGGGCATCCTTGTCCTGGGTGAGATGTCACAGGGGACCCCACTCTTCCCAGGGCCTCGTCTGAGCAATTCTCTTCTGCTGATCACTTTTCACCCTTTCCTGGTTGGTACCCCCTTACCCTGCTTCAGGATTCCAGCGAGCTTTCTGTAAAGGTGGGAGCACTATGTTACCCCTTACTTGAAAGACTTAGTCCGTCTCCAAGTTCCTCCAACTCTGGGACCTTTGCTCTCCACTCCTTAACTTAAGAACTTTGAACCCCAATAAATCCTGGCCCCCACTTTTTACTGCTTTTCCCCCTGGTACTTACCCGAAGCCCACCTGCGGCTTCTTATCCGGATCCCACGTCTCATCCACGTTTTTGTACCGTTCCCTTCCCTGCACCCTGGGCCCCTTGCTCCCTAGAGCCTCAACCCAGCGGCCTGAGCTTCCTTACTGTTCCTTCCCAGTTGGGCCATAGGCCTGGAAGACGCTAGGTTTCTTTCCGGCTGGGTGGGGCAGGAGTGGGAACTAAGGGGAGGGGCTGGGGGCGTGGCCTTAGCTGCAGGTGTGCTGGGCCAGGGGTGCCTTGGCACTGCGGCGGCCCCAGGAGACCCCCTTCCCCCAAGCCAGCCTAAAAGGAAAAGTTTCTCCTTTTCCTTGTCGTGTGATAAACCCAAATAAGGAAGTGGAAACAGGGAGAGGGCCCGGGGTGGGGTGGGGGTGATAAACACAGTTCAGGACTGAAGAGCCAGGGGCCTGGATGGCCTTTGGAAGTTAGGCCCCTAGGGTAAGTCCCATGGGGGTTCGAGGGATAGTACCCACAAATCTTTCCTTTCTACTGGGGGCTGTATAGTCAGGCCCAGGGCAAGGTTGGGAATCTCCTGGAAGGGTTGTGACCCAGTGTCCTCCAATTAGAACTGAAGGACCATACAGCCAGAAGGTTTAGGGACCTGCGTCCCTGGATCAACTGCTATCCTTCTGTAAACCAAGACTGCATGGGTGGGGCTCTGCAATTCCCAGTCTTCTGACTGATGTCCCTGCTGGCTGTGAGGTCGTTGCTGAAACCAGGAGCCAGGGGCCGTGCAGTAGTCTTGGCTCTGTTTCCCAGGTCCCAGGACTTTGGAAATGTAACCCTGCAAATCCTACCTTCTCCGTTCCTTCCTGTGTAAGATGAAGGTGGTGGCAGGACATACCTTACAGGGTTTTGGAGAGCCTGAAAGGGGGTTGTTGAAATTCAGGGTGTAAAACTGGACGTGGTTCACAGTTGGGACCATGGGACTGGGAGTGTGCACTGTTGGTGGCTGGATTGTTTAGGGCGCCAGTTTGGGGAGGGGGATCCTCTTTTGGCTCAAGGGGAATTTGTTCTGCTGGCTGGAGTACATAGCCTTTGCTGGTTCTGAGCATATGGGGTAACCCTGGGCATCAGTGGCTGGGTCCTTTTTAGAAGATAGGCATATTCCTGCTATCCTGCCCTCCTGTCAGTCATCTTAGAGCTGTCAGGGAGAAGGGGAGACTCCTGCCTCATTTTCCTGGAGGGCATGGGGGCTCTTCTGTCACTTGGGGTGAGCCTGAAGGCTACGAGGATCCTAGGAGGTACAGTGAGGTGGGTGGTGGGCTTTGAGGCAGATTTTAGGGTACCCAGTTTTTGTTAGGCCTCAAGGGATACTGAGGAGCCTTAGGTCTAGGCTCCCAGCATCCTGCTTTCATTCAGTAGCCGTGTGCTTCAGTAAGGGGGCTATGGAGCAGGGGAGTCTAGCCTCCCTGTCCTCTCAGGCCTTCAGGGGAAACCGAGGCTGGGATGGGCTCTCCTGGAGGCCCCCACACGAGTTTCATGGGTAGAGAAGAAAAGAAAGCACAGGGAAGGGTGTGGTGGACGGTGGGTGATGGGGCCTGAGTAGCTAGTAGCCTCTGGTATAGAACTCAGCATGAAGGTGAAGCTCGGAGGGGTGTTGGGTACCAAACCTGAACTGCTGAGGACTTGCCTTCATGTCCGGGAGCACCTGTAGGCTGCTACAGCTTCCTCTTGACTCAGTGGTGGAAACCAGCTTGGGTAGGTCCAGGACCAAGTCTCACTCCCTGACTCTCTGTGCTGCCCTCAGGAGGCTTCCAGTCGGAACCTGGTGACCCTGCGTGTGGATCCCAATGGTTTCTTCTTGTACTGGACGGGACCCAATATGGTGAGGGTTCACAGGGCCCCTAAGGGAGACCCTGTCTAGTTCTTTTGTCCTGGGGGTGACCTAGCCAGGAGTTGGGCATTCCTCAGCTTGGGTGGGGAGATTAAGGACCCCTCATAGTTCTCAGACACAAACCTTGATCTGGTCTCCATAGGAGGTGGACACGCTGGACATCAGCTCCATTAGGGACACACGGACAGGTCGTTATGCCCGCCTACCCAAGGTGAGGGATGAGGCCTTGTACTGATGGGACCAAGGTTGTCAGGGGACAGCACACCCCTTCTCCTCACCCTTGGTTTTCACTACACAGGATCCCAAGATTCGAGAAGTACTGGGCTTTGGGGGCCCTGACGCCCGGCTCGAAGAGAAGCTGATGACAGTGGTGGCTGGGCCAGACCCAGTAAACACCACGTTCTTGAACTTCATGGCCGTGCAGGATGACACAGTCAAGGTGGGCTGGGGTCAGGAGACAATAGAGGAAAGCAGATGCTTCACTGGGAAACATGGCGTAGCCCAGGCTGGCCTCAGACTCAAGGCAATCCTCCTGCCTAAGTTTCTCAAGTGCTGGGATTACAGGTGGTTTACAGCCACCACTCCCAGTTTTGTCCTCTTGTCCTATGTACCAGACCCTGTTCCGGATGTAGGCTATGAGTGTGCCAGCCTCTCCGTCCCCTACACCTCCTCTCCTGTGTGCTAACTTCCAGGTCTGGTCGGAGGAGTTGTTCAAACTGGCTATGAACATATTGGCTCAGAATGCCTCCCGGAACACCTTCCTGCGGAAAGCGTGAGCCCTGGGTCACCTTGGGGAGCACTGGGGGTTCAGCTGACCAGTCCCAGGGTCTGACCTTCATACTTGCCTCCTCAGATACACAAAGCTGAAGCTGCAGGTGAACCAGGATGGACGGATTCCAGTCAAGAAGTGAGCACCCCTTTCCCCTCAGCATCTTCTCTCCTGCCCTGACCTTGGTGATCTTTGCCCCCCAACTGACCCTGACCCCTCCCGCCTGCATCAGCATTCTGAAGATGTTCTCAGCAGACAAGAAGCGGGTGGAGACTGCGCTGGAGTCCTGTGGCCTCAACTTCAACCGGGTGTGTGGGGCTGGGGCTGGGGCCAGGGAGGGTGGGGTAGGGTGGGTGTCACGGTGGGTGCCCACTTTCTGAAACTTGCTGCCCTAGGTTCTCACCCCACACTCCTCACCCTCAGAGTGAGTCCATCCGGCCTGATGAGTTTTCCTTGGAAATCTTTGAGCGGTTCTTGAACAAGCTGTGTCTGCGACCGGATATTGACAAGATCCTGCTCGAGATGTAAGTGGGCTGGGAGTGGCTGCCACAGGCTTGGGCTCTGCCCCTGGCTTCTGCTCAGTGTTCTTTCTAGTGAAAGTGTGTGGGTGGGCAGGTCAGAGTAAGAAAGGGGGGACCGCTGGGTAGCGGTGGCGCACACCTTTAATCCTAGTACTAGGGAGGCAGAGGCAGGTGGGGCTCTGTGAGTTTGAGGCCAGCCTGGTCTATAGAGCGAGTTTCAGGACAGCCAGGGCTGTTACCCAGAGAAACCCTGTCAGAGAGAGAGAGAGAGAGAGAGAGAGAGAGAGAGAGAGAGAACGCAGGAAAGGGGGGAACCTCCACAGGATGCTCCTGTGGTTTCTGGAGCTTGATGCCATTCCTTTGCCACAGGTGGCTTAATCATCCCACTTAGGATGGGAACCAAGGGGCTCAGATATGTAGTAGGACCTGCCTGAGCCAACACAGTGTGGGAGGACAGAGTCAAGATTGGTCCTGGGGTCTAGAGCCTCAGAGTGGTGAGTTGAGCCCTGGCGAATGCTGATGCCAGTCTATCTTCTGCCTGACACCGTTGAGTGATCAGGAGTGGACAGGGAAACTGAGGCCCAGAACACCAATCTGTGGCTGCTGAAGTTAGGTGCAGGCCTTCCCACTTCTGTCTCCCAGGGTGAGGGCTTAGCACGAGGTGGGAGCTGAGGCTACAGCCTGACCCAGCTTCTGGGCCCCTCCAGAGGTGCCAAGGGCAAGCCGTACCTCACTCTGGAGCAGCTCATGGACTTTATCAACCAGAAGCAAAGAGACCCCAGACTCAATGAAGTGCTGTACCCGCCACTGCGGCCCTCACAGGCTCGGTTGCTCATTGAGAAGTATGAGCCTAACCAGCAGTTCCTGGAGCGAGGTAAATGGCTGGCAGCAGTTGGGCCTTGTGGGTGGGACAGGGCAAGCTCAGCTCAGCTGACCTGTTGGTACCCCATCCCCAGACCAGATGTCTATGGAGGGTTTCAGCCGCTACCTAGGAGGGGAGGAGAATGGCATCCTGCCGCTGGAGGCCCTGGATCTGAGCATGGACATGACACAGCCCCTGAGCGCGTACTTCATCAATTCCTCACACAATACCTATCTCACTGGTAAGAGAGAGAGGGAGCAGGCACCGCTTCTCCTTTGCGGGGGAGCTTGTCACTTGATTACTCATGGGCCAGCGCTGGGGAAGGACCGTGGAACAGGCACCCTTCCCCAGAGTCAATATCTCTGTCAGTATCACCTTATGGGTGGCTGTCCTGAGGTGTCCCTGGGGAGGGACTGAGGGCATGTCTGTTGGCATTGTGCAGGAACAGATGCCCGGGTAGGAGATAGATGGTTTAAAAAAAGGGGGGGGAGGGAGTGTGTGTGACTCAGGAACAGGGCACTGGCCTCTCACTTGCATAGCCCCAGGAGAAGCAAGAAAGGAAATCAGGGGGTATGGGGAACATGAACTTAGGGGCAGGTACACAGAATGGGGGGTAGTGAGAGAAGACCGGGAAGGGGAAGCAGGAGCAACCCTGGTCTGGAATGCTTTTGGACTCAATATGAATGGCAGAGAGGTTCTTGGAGAGTCTGAAGAAGAGAAAGCACTGGAACTGGCAGGTTCTCAGAAGTTCTGTGGAGACTGTGGTTCCCTAGGCAGGCAGCGGGAAGGCTGGTGCAGTCAGAGACAGAGAGCAGGAATAGACAGTAGATACCAGTTAGGTCCTAGGGAGCTCTGGAAGGTATCTGGGGAGTCAGGCAGTGCTGGAAATGTGTGATGAGAGAGAATGTGAGCCTCGAAGGGAGAACCCGCTAGGCCTAACAATGCTACTGGATGCCTGCTCTGCTCCCACCTGGAGAATGCCAGGGACTGGGGGTGAGAATGTCTGCCCTTCTCTGAGGGCTGCTGAGGGAGAGGGTACTGGCTCCACTCTGAGTGGAGGAGTAACCGACTGGCCAGAGCGTACCACCCTGGAGTTGGGCTGGGTCGATTCCCCATGGAACGTGGTGGCCAGTGAATAGTGACATAGCCTTCCCTGCAGCGGGCCAGCTGGCTGGAACATCGTCAGTGGAGATGTACCGCCAGGCGTTGCTGTGGGGCTGCCGCTGTGTGGAGCTGGATGTATGGAAGGGACGGCCACCGGAGGAAGAGCCCTTCATTACCCATGGTTTTACCATGACCACTGAGGTGCCATTGCGTGATGTGCTTGAGGCCATTGCTGAGACAGCCTTCAAGACCTCACCCTACCCTGTCATCCTCTCCTTCGAGAACCATGTGGACTCGTGAGTGGGCCTGCCCCTGGCATCTCTAGAGAGACCTCTGATGGAGGCTCTCCAGATGGATGCTCACACAGCCTCCCTTCATGCTTTCTTCACCTCTGAAACAACTGCCTCCGCTTCTCCTGGGAATCTCTGACCTCTGACCTTGTTCCCACAGGGCAAAACAGCAGGCCAAGATGGCTGAGTACTGCCGCTCTATCTTTGGGGATGCGCTGCTCATTGACCCTCTGGATAAATACCCGGTATGGGGGCGTGGAGCCAAGGCAGGGCGTATGGGGGTGAAAGGTGACTGAAGGGTTCTGACTGTCCACGCTGTTCAGCTCTCTGCGGGCGTCCCTCTGCCTAGTCCACAAGACCTGATGGGACGGATCCTGGTGAAGAATAAGAAGCGACATCGGCCCAGCACAGGCGTCCCCGACAGCTCAGTTCGCAAGAGGCCGCTGGAGCAGAGCAACTCAGCCCTGAGCGAGAGCTCAGCCACCACAGAGCCTTCCTCACCCCAGCTTGGTATGGCCTGGCCTGACCTCCAGCCCAGATCCTAGCACTGACTTAACCTCTCACCCCAATGTCTCCATCACCCCAACCTCTGACCTCCTTCCTTACCACCTCAGCTGAGTGGTGACCTCTCAGCCCTGACTTCCAACCTGTCGCTGCTGCCTGGCCAGGGTAGAGCTCTGGATTCTGACCTTTGACCTCAGTGACCCCTCTACACAACCACCAGCTTTAATGCCATCCAGATTCTAACCCTTCCCCTCTCCCCAAGCTGTACTTCTCTAAGATGGCACCCTTCCCTCCCCACGTACACCGAGCACAACTGCAAGCTTCCTCAGCCTCAGCCTGTGGTTCTGACCTTTGACCCTTGGTCCTTGTCTAGGGTCCCCTAGCTCAGATAGCTGCCCTGGCCTAAGCAATGGGGAGGAGGTGGGACTTGAGAAGACCAGCCTGGAACCCCAGAAGTCTCTAGGCGAGGAGGGCCTCAGCCGGGGACCTAATGTTCTCATACCTGCTGACCGAGAGGATGAAGAAGAGGATGAAGAAGAAGAGGAAACAACGGATCCGAAGAAACCCACCACGGATGAGGTCAGGACCACAGGCGGGCACAGGGACGTTTGCTGAGCACCTACTGGGTGACAGCCGTCGTCCTGGTCAGCTGCTCTCCTAGAGCTTGATCTCTGTAGGTCCCCAGCTTAAGGAGGTGTGCAAATGATCCTAAAAGAGTTAGGGTACAGACCAAGGAGATGGCTTCCCTTGTTAAAGCATCTGCTTCCACATGCTTGTCCTCCTCACACGCAATAAATAAATAAAATGTAATAATATAAGAACGAGCTAGATGTGGTGGCACATGCCTTTAGTCTCAACGGCAGAGGGAAGCAGATCTCTGTGTCCGAGCTCAGCCTGGTCTGTCTGCACAGTGAGCTCTGGGCTAGTAATTGCAACATAGAGAGACCCTGTCTCAAAATAAATAAATAAAAATAAGTTTTAAAAAAAGTTAGGGTACAGGAGTGGCAAAGTAACAGTCCTTACCATACAAGCCTAGTGGCCTGAATTTGATACTCAGAACCAAGGCAGAAGGAGGGGACTAACTCCTAAAAGTTGTCCTCTGATCAGTGTGTGTGCACTGTGGCAGCAGTACCCACACTGCACAGAATTGCAGAGTCTGGCAGGGAGGGTGGGGCACACAGACCTAAAGATGTTGGACTAGCGTGTGCTAAGGCCCTGTGGCAGGAGAAACAGGTACAAAAGGAAGGAATATCAAGAGCAATACTGGGGAATAGAGATAACAGAAAGGTCACTGTGGCTATTGTGAGAGGGTGGATTGAGAGGGACCTCCAAATTAGGGAGGGTGTGTGTTTGCAGGGCAATGAGAGTCTTCCATCAAGGTGATATCAAGGAGTCTTGCAGGAAGCAGCTGGGCAGTATGGCTGCAGGTGTGGGAAAGGGCCAGCCACCTTTTTAGGTGCCACTGACCTCGGGTTTTGGGGCCACAGGGCACAGCCAGCAGTGAAGTCAATGCCACTGAGGAGATGTCTACACTCGTCAACTACATTGAGCCCGTGAAGTTCAAGTCTTTTGAGGCTGCTCGAAGTAAGTGGGGGTGGGAGACTGAGAGCTGGCCCTGCCAGGCCCTGCCAGGCTTTATACTTTCCCTCCCCCACCCACAGAAAGGAACAAGTGCTTCGAGATGTCATCCTTTGTGGAGACCAAGGCCATGGAGCAGCTGACCAAGAGTCCCATGGAGTTCGTGGAGTATCCTTCCCAAGCACTGAGGCTGGGGTTGTGGCCTGGCAGGGACTTGCAGATGCCCCAGGGATTTGCCCCCATCTGCACGGGAACATCAGTGGGTTGAGGTGTGGAGGCTCAGGGATGATATGGGCAGCTTTGCTAGGAGTGGGCTTCTGGGAGCATGGAGATGGGACGTGAAGTAGAGGCTGGCAGAGCTTGGTCACTCTTCCCTATGGCCCTGACCACCAACCTCAGATACAACAAACAGCAGCTTAGCCGCATCTACCCCAAGGGCACCCGTGTGGACTCCTCCAACTACATGCCCCAGCTCTTCTGGAATGTGGGTTGCCAGCTTGTGGCTCTCAACTTCCAGACCTTGGGTGAGCTATGGCCCTCAGTCTTAGTTTGTTGTTGTTGTTTTGTTTTGTTTTGTTTTTTTCGAGATAAGGTTTCTATGTATAACAGTCCTAGCTGTCCTGGAACTTTGTAGACCAGGCTGGCCTTGAGCTCACTGAGATCCACTTGCCTCTGCTGGGGTTAAAGTCCTGCACCACCACTGCCTGGCCCTGTCTTAGGGTTTTATTGCTGGGATAAAACAATGTGATCAAAAGCAACTTGGGAGTGAAGGGGTTTATTCCATCTCACAGCTTGCATGCCCATCATCGAGGGAAGCCAGGCCAGGAACTGCAGCAGAGGCCGTGAGGAGCCCTGCTTCCTGGCCTGCTTTTCTTCACTCATTCAGCCTGCTTTCTTACAGCACCCAGGACCACCAGCCAGGGATGACACTGCCCACAGTGGGCTGAGCCTTCCCACATCAATTAATCAAGAAAATGCACCACAGGCTTGCCTGTAGGCCAGTCTGATGGGGGGCGATTTTCTCAATGTTCCCTCTACCAAAATGATTGTAGTTGGGATCAAATTGACTTAAACTAAGCAGAACACCCTCCTTGACCTGACCCATCTTACTGACTCCTGAGTTTACCTAATCCTAGATCCCAAAATTGAACCCAGACTTTCTCTGGAGCCCTGACCTTGCTGACTGGACCCCCACCTGTCTATTTGTTCTTGCATCTGTACCCTGGCATCCATTTAATCCTAGCTCTGGTCTTGGACCTCGAACTCTGACTGAACCCCACTAGGCCACTTAACTTACCCAGCCTGTGTTGCTTACAGACATGCCAATGCAGCTCAACGCAGGCGTCTTCGAATACAATGGGCGCAGTGGGTACTTACTCAAGCCTGAGTTCATGCGGCGGCCAGATAAGTCCTTTGACCCCTTCACTGAGGTCATTGTAGATGGCATAGTGGCCAACGCCTTGCGGGTCAAGGTAGGTCCTGAGAGGGATTGGGCTTAGGGTGTTCTGAGGGTAAGACACGCAGTAGCTGCTTTACTTACCTTCCTGGGCTCTCCCACTGCAGGTGATTTCGGGGCAGTTCCTGTCTGACAGGAAGGTGGGCATCTACGTCGAAGTGGACATGTTTGGTCTCCCAGTTGACACAAGGCGCAAATATCGCACAAGGACATCCCAGGGGAACTCATTCAACCCTGTGTGGGATGAAGAGCCCTTTGACTTCCCCAAGGTAAGCCCGCTCTGTGGCAGGTCATCCTAACCTGACTTGGCTGTAATCAGTCTTAGAGCAGGGGCCAGGCCCCTGATCAGAAAGTGGAAAGGGCAAGTGACCCTCCAGGCCCTGCTTGTCCCATGGTCAGGCTTGGGGTCCCTGGCCTCTCCTGGGTGACAGGAGGAATAAGGAGAGGGAGGGCTGCAGGGTAGGGATGATGACAACATTGTTCTATCTTGTGTTGTTCCTGTTCCTTCCCACATGAGGGACAGACACTGCCTGCCTTACTCATTTCCAAGGCAGGAAGCACTTGCCAGAGACCACAGCTCCAAGCTTGCACCCTCTCCTACGGTCCCATGGGAATATGACCTCTACTTCTGACTGGGTTGAAGTGCATCCCGAATTTATACACATGGCTCAGTATAGTTGCTAAGCAGGCCACAATGCGACCTGACCTATCTTGTCCTGTGGATGGCCCTGAGGGCTTCTGACAGCCTGTGAGCTGGGTTTCTGTGGCTATGGCGTAGTGGTCCTGGCTCTGCCCCATAGCTCAACAGTCTGGACCCCGCAGGTTGTGCTGCCCACGCTGGCCTCACTTCGCATTGCAGCTTTTGAGGAGGGTGGCAGATTTGTTGGACACCGCATCCTGCCTGTCTCTGCCATCCGCTCAGGTGAGTCCATGGGCTTTGGGTAGCACTGAGTTGACTTGGGGATTTGGCCAGGATAGATGATCTTACCCTCCTGTCCGTCCAGGATACCACTATGTCTGTCTGCGAAATGAGGCTAACCAGCCACTGTGTCTGCCTGCCCTGCTTATCTACACTGAAGCTTCTGACTACATCCCAGATGACCACCAGGGTGAGCTGGGGCAGTAGACCAGGGCAGGGACCAGAGGTGGGAGCTGGGCATGGGCATGGTGCCTCAGTTCACATGGGGCCAGGCTTCCCACACTTGGAGCCCTGTGCTGGCAGGAAGAGTGTGACCTGGGTTTGGTCTGAAGACTGGGCCTTCTGCTTCCTCTAGACTATGCAGAGGCCCTGATTAACCCCATCAAGCATGTCAGCCTAATGGACCAGCGGGCCAAGCAGCTGGCTGCTCTCATTGGGGAGAGTGAGGTGAGTGGGCAGCAATGGCGGGAGGCAGGGCTAGGCCTACCTTGATGCTGGGGACCAGTGGATAGCCCTCCCACAGGTACCCCCACCTCCCAGCTCTGCCATCTGATGCCTCTCCCCAAACTGAACTGTTAAGTGTCTTACTGCGGACCCTAGCTTCCTGTCTCGCCGGCCCAGCTCAGGCCTGCAAAACCTGCTCCCCTTTCTGGGTTCTTTTATCTTACTCAAACCTTGAAATGATGTCAAGTGGCTGCTAAGTGCCAACATGCTGCCAGGCCTAGTGTGAGGTCAGTCCCATCCTTGGCTCGTTGCCATGTCCCTCAGAGATGCTATGGGAAGTGGCTCAGCTCTGTGCAGCCTGGCTGGGCTTCCAGCTTGACCTTTCTGCCATGTTGCACTCTCAGGAGCTTTGGATGATTTGCAGTAGGCGTGAGGGCTGTGGGTTTTTGCTTTTGTGTGTAAACATGTTTGCACGTGTTCACATATATGTGCACGTGGTTTTCCAGAGTCACATTCCACCTTATTTTCTCAGATAGGGTCTCTCATTGAGCTAGACCAGCTGGCCAGGAAACTTCAGGGATCTGCTTGTCTCTGTCCACCCTGGCCCTGAGGTTATAGACATGAGGAGGTCTGACCGCAGGTCCTCATGTTTTTATGGCAAGCTGAGTCAGTCAGTTTTCCAGTCCCTTCCCTCCTTCCCTCCAGTGCTGGATAGGGATGGAGCCCAGGGTTTTAAGCAGGCCAGGCAAAAGCTCTCCCACTGAGCTATACCCTCAGCTCAGCTGTGGGCTCTTGGAAGAGGATGTACCCATTTGCACTGATTTGGGTTGTGTCTAGACTCGAATTTCTCAAGCTCTACAAGGAATCAAAAATTTGGGTATACATACACAGGGGCATTGGAAGTCAGGGAAGCCATGAGGAGGTAGTGGCTTCAGCGCCAGGAACAGAGGTTCAGCCACATGTCCTGACCCGATCCCCATGGGGCCTGTGGCGGCCAGGAAAGAGATGACTGCAATTAGGGCTGTGAGGAGCTATTAGTTGAAGAGACTGGTGCCCGCTCTGCCGTTGCTTCCTCCGATGATTAAATTGGGAGCTGAGCATCCAGGGGGAGGACGGACCACCAGGCAAGGGTGGGAGGGACACAGCGGAGGACTCTTGGGGACAGGCCAGGCTTTTCCAGAATCATCTGGGAGTTGTTGAGGACATGCAATGATCTGGTAACACACAGCCTTCCTGGCTGGCGTGGACAAGGGTCTGCCTATTGTTTATCTTTTTATTGTGCAGGCAGAGGGAGTTGGTAGGGGTATAGGGCATCCAGAGGTGGAAGGACCCAGAGATAGAGAAAACATTTTTGGAAAGAGTTTTCTCTCTTGCAGGCTCAGGCCAGTACAGACACATATCAGGAGACGCAGTCTCAACAGCCAGGGTCACAGTTCTTGCCCAACCCCACACCTAACCCACTGGATGCCTCACCTCGCTGGCCTCCAGGTCCTACTACCTCCCCCACTAGCACCTCCCTCAGTAGCCCAGGTAAGGGGAAGCTTGTCCTCGGAGTGGGCCAAGGGGAGCCATCTGCTGCTGGCTCTCAGCTTCTCACCATAGCCTCTGCTCTCCAGGGCAGCGAGATGATTTGATTGCCAGCATTCTCTCTGGTAAGGGACACAGCCTGATCTGGGGTGGGGCCACCTGGAGGGCATCTACCCCACCCATCTCGGTCATGCCCAAACCACCTCACCTGCTACCCTGCCTCCTTTGCTTGCTACCTACACCTCTCCCCTTTAGAGGTGACCCCTACCCCCCTAGAGGAGCTCCGAAACCACAAGGCTATGGTGAAGCTCCAGAGCCGACAGGACCGAGACCTGAGGGAGCTGCATAAAAAGCACCAGCGCAAGACTGTGGCCCTCACCCGTCGCCTTCTGGATGCCTTGGCACAGGCCAGATCTGAGGGCAGATGCCGGCCCTCCCCCGGTGCCCCGTGAGTGCCCTGAAGCCTGGTACCACCTTGTGGAGGGAGGTGTGCATGTGGTTCTCCATGCTGGGTGGGCATGCTTGGATGATGGGAAGGTGGAGATAGATTCCCATACTGGTCCTCACTCTTCCCTGAGAAAAACATCTCATCTGAAGTCCCCTGCCAAGAAGCAGGAACCACCGTCACCTGTGTAAAGCTAACGGTATAGCGCTGGCCCCTGCTGGTCCTCTTGATTTGCATAACAGACCTCACCTGGCTGGTGCCTGCCACTGCCTGCTGGCACGAACCCTGCTCTAACTGTCCTATGCCAGGGACATGGCATTATTGAAATGTTCTCCCTACAGAGTCAGCAATCCTGAAGACATTAAGGAGTATCGAGAGTTCCAGAACAGACAGGTACAGATCCTGCTGGAGCTGAGGGAGGCCCAGGCAGATGCAGAAACCGAACGAAGGCTGGAGCACCTCAGACAGGTGAGAGGGGCCTGTGGTGTAGGCAAGGAGAACCAGCTTCCTGGGTAAACCTGTCAGCCCTGTGTTACCTGCTGGCTGGCTGCCTGTGTCCCCAGGCTCAGCAGCGGCTCAGGGAGGTTGTCCTGGATGCACACACAACCCAGTTCAAGAGACTGAAGGAGCTGAATGAAAGGTAAAGACAGAAGGTCCTGTGTGCGTGCGGTGGGACTCTGGTGCCAGGAGTCCTGCCTCTGACCCCCTCCTGTCCCTTCTTGCTGCTCCAGGGAGAAGAAGGAGCTTCAGAAGATCCTGGACAGAAAGCGCAACAACAGTATCTCAGAGGCCAAGACAAGGGAGAAGCATAAGAAGGAGGTGTAAGTGTGTTGGGGCTGGAAGCCATTGAGTGAGGGGAAGAAGGGAGATGCCTGGGCACGGAGCCATCCCTTTCCCCTCTGCAGGGAACTGACAGAGATTAATCGGCGGCATATCACTGAGTCAGTCAACTCTATCAGACGGGTGAGTGAGCCCCATCTCTCACCTTCACTCATCAAAAACTCCGCTCTTCCATGCCTGGCTTGGTGCCACATTGCTCTCCAAAAGGCTCCTAATGCCTTTCCTCCAGGGTCTGTACCAACAACCTCTGGTGCCTGCATCGTATCTAACACCTTTAGTGTCCTTGGGAGCCCCGATACCCTGCTCCCTGATTTCAGTGCTCCCCGGTCTTGGCCCTCCTGCAGCTGAACTCTTGCCCTCGCTTGCAGCTGGAAGAGGCCCAGAAGCAGCGCCATGAGCGCCTCCTGGCGGGGCAGCAGCAAGTCCTCCAGCTGCTAGTGGAAGAGGAGCCCAAGGTGAGGCCAGGGAGGAGGCAGACAGGCAGGTAGCACAGGAGCTGGGCAGCCTGACCCCTCTGGACACTCATCCTCTTGCAGCTGCTGGCCCAGCTGACCCAGGAGTGTCGGGAGCAGCGGGAGAGGTTGCCCCAGGAGACCCGTCGATGCCTGCTAGGCGAGACATCAGAGGGGCTAGGGGACGGCCCCCAGGTGGCTTGTGCCAGCAATGGTCATGCACCTGCGAGTGGCGGGCACCTGTCCGGCGCTGACTCGGAGAGCCAGGAGGAGAACACCCAGCTCTAAACTGGCTGAACAAGAGGTGGCCACAGGACTGGGGTGGGCACTGGGCAGTGGGTAGAAGACACTAATGCTTTTTTTTTTTTTAACCTTTTATCTTTAGAAATTTTATTTTTTTAAAATCTGATGCAAATGCCTCACACTAACTCCATTTTCTTGGGGCCTCTTTAGTCCTCAGCCTCCCTCTCTAACCTCAGGCCTAGGAAAAGGTTGGGACTAGTATGCCATCGCACTCACAAAGATGGGTGTTCCCCCACTTCCAGGGAGCAGTAGGTGGAGCTCTGGGAAGTAGAGGCCAACCCTTTATATTTGGGATTTTTTTTTACGTGAATAAAAGTGGACTTGAGGGACCCTGTGTACAGTGTGGTTTGGATGAAAGCGTTCTAGGTTCTAGCTCGATTACTGCCATTTCCTCTGGGGCCTCAGTTTCCTCGTTTATAAAACGGGGTTGTGCCATTGTGGTCAGACTCCTAGCAAAAATTTCTAGGTTTTAACTTGGTGGCCTTGCCCAAGATCTGTGGTGTCCTCATTCCCTGCCAGAGGTGGCTGAGCTTCCTGCCTCTGCCCTGAGCACCTCGGTTCCCTATCACTCTCTTCTCCCTCAGCTTCTCCATCTCTTCGCTCAGGCTCGGACCCTGCGTCAGGAAGCCTTCCCTGCCTCCCTTCCTGTTGCCTGATATGCCCCAAACACCCAGCATCTCCTGCCAGGGCTACTGAGGGCACCACACAGGGATGAGGTGGCTGGTTGGAGCTGAGTTGTCAGATTGGGAAGGGGTCCATGGCTCTTAGGATGAAGGAAGCTGGCAGTAGTCTTAAGGGTTGTTGATGGCGGGGGCTATGATACTCTGGATATCCCATGGCCCCCTCACTCCTGTGAGGGAGATGTTTTTGCCTGTTTTACAGATATGGAAACAGGTCCTGAATGGAAGCTGTGTGTACTGGGCCGTAGCTAAGTGGAGACCTGCCAGGAGGCAGGATAACCTGCATGCTAGCTCTGTGCTAGATGGTCTTCACCAGCCTGGAGAACCTGCTCTGAGCCTGGGACCAGCCAGGAGTACCAGAGACCCTGTGGCAAGAGAATGGGATAGGCCCTGCAGTAGAGGCAGGCTGGCACTTCTTCAAGGCCTCTCCCAGCTTCCTGGCGTTGGGGACTGGCTGCTCCCTCCAGAGGAAGGCAGCCTCTTATCGGGGCTTATCTCCTGCCAATGAAGTGTTTTCTTTGCCTTGTTTTTGCTGCAGCCCTAGGCAAACAGATCTGGGTAGGAAGGCCAGAGAAATTGGGTGGCCAGGGCTGGGCTTCCCAGGGCTAAGGCCTTTGCTCTCTGAGATGAGATTCCTACCATTGCCAAAGCCACCTTCTTCAACTGTCAGACCGTATCCTGTTCCCAGATCTGTCACTTCTCTGTATTTCATGTCTTGTATTGCTGGCAGGCTGACCTCCATTTTCCCAAGCACTGATTGGGTTGGGGTCCTCAAAAACAAGCTAACTCCCAACATCCTGATATGTCCCTCTGCTGAGAGTGGCAGTCCCAGACACAGCCTCACCTTTTGACCTACTCCTTAAGGCCCTGCTGTGGTCGCCGCCCCATCCCACGTTCCGGGAAGCAGGGTTGTGGCGCAACTTATCTGCATATCCAGCGCAAAGCACTGGCCTGGGCTATAGGGGCACCAATAAATCTCTGAACTGAGCTCTGGGCCCGGCTCCAGGTCCCCGTGAGAAGCTTCTCCGTTCCCCAGTGATCGTGCCGCCCCGCCCCATGTGCCCTGCCAGGTCCCTCAGCTGCGCTGGCCCCAAGCCGGTCACACAGTAGCTGCTCACAAAGACTGACCCAAATAGGAGCAAATGACCCCCCCCCCCCCCCCCCCCCGGGGAACCACGGCATGGTTTGCAGAACGCTGAATTCCGGCGGCCGTCTGGCCTGCAGCTCCCAATTACCATATTAGAGATAAGGGCCTGGCTGTCCCAGGGGTCTAGCCACGATCCGCTCCTTCACCCCAAAGCCTAGCAGCCGGGCTTCCTGGTCGCCTCGACTTCTCGGTCTCAATCTTTGGACAGAGCCTGTTTCCCTTACGAGTAAAATGAGTCTCTTAAAACTATCAGAAATAATAATCCGGTTTCTGGAACCCCAACGAAAGACACGCGACGGCACAGGCGCGGGCTTTATTATAAAGCACGTTTGTTGCGACCATTTGCGTGGTAGGGCTGCAGCCGAGTCACGGTTTACCTCGGCTCGCAATTTAGCGCAGGCGCCTGAGGTCGGCCTGTTACCGGAGAGAGGAAAAGTTGCCACTTCCGGAAGCTGGGTTGGGGGAGTGCGGAAACTTTAGAATTTCCAACGAGAACCACCCCTTCGTGGCTATTGCACGCACCGGAAGCGACTCGAGCTGTTCGCCAGCTCTTCACCCCGTTGAAGGGACACAACGATCCTCTTTTATCCCCAAGGCCTCGGACTTCCGCCCACACCCAACATGGCGGGCGACGAGAGCTGGTACAGTTCCGGGAATGTGGAGCAGAAGATCACTGGGAGGGGGTGGAGCTTCCTTTGCCCAAGTTTCGATCCCACCAGGACTGGATAATGCGCGTCCAGCTAGCGCTTTGTCGCATCTGTGTTGCAGTCCCAGCGCTCTTTGGGCGAGGAAGTCCCTTCAGGGAAGGAAAAGAGTTATATGAGTGAGTCTTACCCTGGCGTCCCGACAAGTCCCCACATTCTGAGTTGGAATATAAAGACCACCGCCACCAGCTTGCTCTGAACTGGGCGGTCAGAGACGCTACAAGATGAGTAGGCTTTCAGAAATCGGGATTGGTTGGAGCCCAGAAACTGCTGGGACCCTAAATGAAACCTCAGAGCCAGAGACCTAGAGTTAAGAGGATGGGGCTGAATTCAAGAAGTTCAAGTGGTTCAGAAGTTGAGGAGAGGTTCAGATATTACCAAGCCTCGTTCTCTACGAACCTCGGGGATTCAGGCTCTTTGGCCTGAAGTCTGTACTACAGATCCCAGAAAATCCTGGTTTTCTTAGTGGTCTAGCTGTAAAAACTACAAGTGCCGACAAGTACTGGGGCTGGGGGCGGGGCTCTGAACAAAGAAAGAGGGAGGAACTCCTTGGACTACAAATCCAGCC
Source organism: Arvicola amphibius (assembly GCF_903992535.2). Classification (NCBI taxonomy): domain Eukaryota; kingdom Metazoa; phylum Chordata; class Mammalia; order Rodentia; family Cricetidae; genus Arvicola; species Arvicola amphibius. The sequence continues at coordinate 150,767,370 of NC_052047.1, read as the reverse complement.
AGCAAGTCACCGGACACAAGTGATAGGGGACGGATTAGAACTGCAAATCCCGGCATACCCCGGAATACGAAAGGCCCAACCCGGTGAGTCTGAAACTACAAATCCCGACATGCCCTAGATAACAGAAAGGGCAGGCCAGTATAGGTCCCGTCGCCGCCTACGCAGGCGCTCACCTTGAAGGAACCCTCAAACTCATCACTCATCCTTCGGAGCTCACGGCCGTACCGCTGCGCGGCCCAGAGGTTGGGGGGAGCCGAACGCGAGCGGCCCCGAAAGGGGCTGAGCTCCTCCTCCATCCCTTCATCCTCTTCGGTCCCCGCGGAGTACGAACTGTGGCGACTCCGGATCTCCATTGCTCCAGCGCCTGCAGGAGTCGGGTTGGAAGAGGTGTGAATCTCGACCTGCTGTTCACTCCCCTTCCAGTAGCCCCAGTCTCTCCTTTGCTAGTGGAGGGGAGCTCAGAGTGCTTTTGTGAAAAATCGATTTAACGCCACAAGTCCTTATCGAGTAATGGAGGACGCCTTTGGTGCACACAAAGATTTTCTACTGTCTCTCACAAAATAGGGGCATAAGGGATAATTGTCACATGGTGTCATAGCAACCCCTAAGTAGGGAGGCGCCCTGCTCTGTCTTTGCAAGGGTCTCTATTGCACCACTTTTGTGGAGACAGTGTCCAGAACTGTGGGTGTGTTGTTTTTCTGAGACTAGCTTTTATGTGCTAGACTATCCTCCCCACCTGGTTCTACAGACCAAACGTGGAGGTTTGTCCTGGACGTGGTGGTTCACATTTATAATCCCAACACTGGTGAGATGGGAGCAGGAGGTTAAATTCAAGGCCAGTCTCAGCTACTTGAGAAAACAGTCTTTTTTTTTTCCCTCACAAATGGGGTGGGGGTCGGGAGAAAAAAGCTACACAGGAGTTAAGAGAAGTCCGTTTTCTCAGGTTGACAAGGCTGTTAAGCCCTGGGACCAGAGTCCCTGGGTTTGGAACCCAGAGCCCAGCAGGCTGTGCAACCTTGTCTTGCCCAATCTCCCTTCAACAAGGGAGTCTCACCTACCCTGCCCTGCGTACTAGCGCACCTGTGTGAAGGTCACTTTGGAGTGTAGAAGTGCCCTGTGAGCTGCAAGCAAATGGTGGAAGATCTGCTTCTTTGATCTGGGTACTGTGTGCCATCCTGACTTCTGCCACCTGTACCCCCTCTGCCCAGGCCAGTGAAGACCCAGAACCACTCCCAGGGGCAGAGTCCAGAGCTAGGCACAGCCTGCTGCCCACACCCAGTCTGCAGGGAAAGCTTGGGAGAAAGTAAAAGAGCCCCTGGGTTTGGGGGTTGGTAAATTTGCTGCTTTTTCTCAGAGATCAGCGGGCAGAACTCTGCTGCTCAGCTGTAGGCCGAAGGATCCCAGCTGCAGATGTGTAACAGAAAGCCAGAGGTAGGAGGATCATGCAAAGCCTGGCCTGGATCTCTTCAATGCACCTGGCCAGAACAGTACCACTGGCCACCTACAGAGTATTTCAGTGGGACTACTCATCAACTAGGTGGTTTCCCCTTTTGTGACAAGATGCCCTCTGACCTGCACTGGCACCTGGGCACTGTAGCTCATGTGCTCCCTCCTCCAATGAATCTGCCTTCATGAGCAGTGTTAAAATCCTTGCTTAGCATGCTCAAGGCCCTGGGTTCCATCCACAGCACCTCACAAGACAAAAAAAAACCAAACAAACAAAAAACCAACCAATCAAGCATGACACTGAGCAGGTCGGGCTGGAAGCTTCCCTTGGATTGACAGAGTTCTCAACTCCTATTATCGGGGAAGTTCAGCCTTCCCAAGGCCACACAGTAAGTGCCGAAGACTGGTGCAAACACTACCTGACTCCAAGGGCTGTGTTCATCTCACGTCCCAGCACCCCTTCAACAGTACACAGTGGCCCAATTTGGAGAAGTCATTTCCTTCTTCCCCCACTAGTGTCAGCTATGCCAAGAGCCTATGCGGTGGCATGGAGGACTGTCAGTCACTAAAGGTACTTAGCAGTGCCAAGCACCCCAGCAACAAAGTGACACTTGTCATGTCAAGGGACATTTTATTGATTGATGAGATAGGGTCTCGGGTAGCTGAAATGCTGGTCCTTCTGCTCCCACCTCCCAACTGCAGTTTATAAGGTGCTGAGACTGGAAGCCACCAGGCAGGTCCTCTACAGACTGAGCCGCGTCTCCGGCCCCTGAATGGAATTTCTAGAAATATCTTTACATTTACTGGAAAGAACCTGGAGATTCTGTGAACTCCTCAGATAAAGAGGGTGGGTGGGGTGTGGCCCAGACCCACCTCAATCCCTCAGGGGAAGGGATGGGTTGCTCTTCTGTGGGTGGATGCTCAGGCCTCCTGACTTATGCCACCTCCCACCCCCAGACAGACTCGGGGTGGGGAGGATGGGAAGAGACTGGATGTTAAGCACCTTTAAAAAGTTCTTTACCCACAGGGTTTCTGGATAAGTGGGTGTGGCTGAATGGGAAAATTCATAGTTCAGGAAGCATCCTAGTGTACTCCATTAAAACTGACGGGCGTGCCTGGCGGTGACAAAACAGGAAAAGGTGCTTGCCACCAAGCTTGATTACTTAAGTTCAATTCCTGAGACTTGTGAAGTAGAAGAGGAAAGAACCAAACCAACTCCCAGAAATTATCTTCTGACCTCCGTGCAGGCCCTTACACAAACAAAACTCAGCTAGGGGGAACGAGTAATAAAAACAAAACAACGGAGTCCTGTACCCTCCCAGCACAGCGAGTCTCTGCCCTCCGGCAGCCCAGGCCACAGTGCACGCCAGCAGTGGCCTGCCCAGACTTGAGCTGTAGCCTTGAGGAAACACATTTTAGTCCCAGCCTGGGGCCTCACCAGGCCCTGCTCTGGCCAAGCCTTCTGTCCCAGGGCCTCTACAACAACAGCCCAGCTTGCTCAGAGCTGGAGTCTAGACAAAATGTCCTCCACAACACCACTGTGCCCACCATTGCTTTACTTGATAAAACCGAAATACGAATATGATATAATTTTTACCTGTTACAATAAAATATTTGTTAAAGAAAAAAAAAAAAACAGGCCGGGCAGTGGTGGTGCACGCCTTTAATACCAGCACTCGGGAGGCAGGGGCAGGTGGATCTTTGTGAGTTTGAGGCCAGCCTGGTCTACAAGAGCTAGTTCCAGGACAGGCTCCAAAGCTACAGAGAAACCCTGTCTCGAAAAACCAAAAAAGAAAGAAAGAAAGAAAGAAAGAAAGAAAGAAAGAAAGAAAGAAAGAAAGAAAAAACAGGTGGTGGTGGCGCAGGACTTTAATCTCAGCACTTGGGACAGGCAGCTCTCTGTGAGTTCAAGAACAGCCTGGTTTACAGAGTGAGTTTTAGGACAAGCAGAACTGCACAAGGAAGCCTCGTTTCAGAAAAAAAAAATAATAATAATTTGCTCTGTGGAATTTGTCGACCAACCATTTCAGTAGATAAAAACTGTTCCCAGGCCGGGTGGTGGTGGCGGCACACACCTTTAATTCCAGCACTCGGGAGGCAGAGGCAGGTGGATCTCTGTGAGCTCGAGGCCAGCCTAATCTACAAGACAGGCTCCAAAGCTACAGAGAAACCTTGTCTCGAAAAAAACAAAACAAAACTGTTCCCAGCTAGACGTGGTAGTACATGCCTTTAATCCAAGCCCTTGGGAGCAGAAACCAGAGTTCAAAGCCAGCCAGGGCTACTAACAAAAGTCCTTCATTGAAAAGACAAAATAAACTGTTCCTACAGGTGGTGCAAACCTGAAGTCCCAGCTGCTTGCTAGTTGGCTATCTGAGACAGGAGGGTTGCTTAAGCCCAGGAGTTTGAGGCCATCCTGGGTAACAGTGAGATTTTGTCTCAACAAATATAACAAAGGCTAGGGATATGTGGTTCATTGATGGTGTTTGCTTAGTAAGCTGAAGGCCCTGGGTCCTGACCCCAAAACACAACCACAAAAACATTCCTAGGTAAGGGGCAGTGCAAAACCATAGGGATTTAGCCCATGTCTGTGGTTTCCCAATCCCTGCCCCAAAACCCAACTAAGTCTACATCCACCTTAAACCTTGAATAGCTATATGGAAGGAATGCTTTAAGTCACTTCTATCCTGAGTCTACCCTGTTTGCCATCCAAGAACACTGGATGTTCAAGGTCCTTTACTACCGATGGAAACCCAGGTCTGCAGAGCCTGAGCTAATTCACACGAACAGTAACCACAATTATGGCAGGCCTAGGACCTCCACAGCACCTCCTCTGTGCTAGGCGGTTTCTGAGCACTGTTAACATGAACTCAAGTGAGCTTACTGCAGCCCTGTGAAGTAGAAACAGTTCTAGTCCCATTTTACAGCTTGGGAAATTCAGGCAGCAGCAGTTAAACCTTTCAATCAGCTCCTAAGGGTCCAATGTTGCAGTCTTGCCCAGAGGCTGGTGTTGGCTGCTTCTCCCACTGTATGGCTTTCTCCCCTTCCTACTGTGCAGCCTGTCCTAGGCATTGCATTGCAGTCCCTGCCCTAGGGATGCTCACAGCCCATGGTGCAGGGAGCTGGCAGGAGAGGCAGGGTGAGCAGAGATAAGATGACCAGAAGCTCCATGGCTCTGACAGGTCTGACAGTTGTAAATCTCTTTAAGGACAATCATTTGTGCTGCTTTGTTTTTCTGGAATAGGGTCTCACTAAGGAGCCCAAGTTGGCCTCAAACTCATCCGTGCTGGGTGCTGAGCTTACAGGCATATACTACCGTGCCCAGTTCTGTAATTGATTTTGAGACAACAAAAAACTAAATCAAACATTTATGAGACACACCCCCACACACATAAACACATTGGCTCAGGGAGTGTTTCCCTTATCTAGTCCCTGCCTAGCATGGGAGGGCAGGGAAGCAAAGAGGACATTCAGCTGCCTGCCCCATGGCTGTTTGCCTGGCAGCTCTCCTTCACGGAGCCGAGCTGGGATGCACCTCTCTGTTCCTTGCCACACTTGCAGGCCATGCTTTCGCTGCCCTCCTAAATCAAACTGCAGAGCTTGTCACTGCCAACTCCATGCCTCAGGCTTGACAGGACACAAACTGCTCTGCCAGCCCCTTCCCCTACTCAGAGTTTACTGAACCTGAGTGGTCCTCCCTGTTCCTTGCCCCTCCTCCCATGACAGTGTCCTATCCCTCCTCCCAGTCCCTCATTCCAATGGGATAACCTAGACCCTGTCACTTATCAAATGACTCTATCCTAGGGTGATGTCAGCCAATTGCCACTTCCTACCTGTTGATGCATCCCTTTGGTGGAGGTGTAAAACCCAAGGCAGCTCCTCTTCTTTCGACTGGGCCAGCTCACCCCACAAGCACTATTTCCTCCTTGTGTACACCATCTAGCACCCATTCCTGGCTGGCTGTTACAAAAGCTACTCAGATGAACTCCCTGCCACTCCCACCAGCAGCCTTCTGGAACCCCACCTTCATTTCTAAAAGTTCCTACCTGATCCCTGACCTTCCCCCATCTCTCTTTCTTCCAACTTTCAAGGGTGCTGGGTGTCCTCCGTGACAGCTCCTTCCTTCCCCCACTCCCAGGCTATCACTGTCTTCATTATAGACCTGGGCCTGGGGATGTGGCTCAGGAGACGAGCACTTGCTCAGCATATGCAAAGGCCCTGGTTCCATTCCCAGCACAGTAAAAAGGAAAAAAAATCTTCCCAGGATTCCAGTCCAAGGTTTTCTTACAATAGCCTTCAAAGATCTGTACAGACTGAATTGGACAGGGCTCTACTTACCCTTCTTCACCTCTTCCTACTTGGGGCCTTGCTACCCAGGAGTAATTCTTGTACTGGGGCATGCTAAGTCTTTTTCTCTTTGTCTGAAACACGGGCCTTCCCTACAGGGCTGCTGTCTCCTAAGGCCAGTCCCGACTACCTTGGTAACTCACTCACCAGTCACTACCTGGCCCTGGGACCCTGCACTCTATTTACAGCACACATTATCTCCTGAGCACTGTGTAGTTTTCTCCTAGGTCCTCTGCTGGCGGTCTGTCCCACCAGTCTAGCACGTGGATGAAGGGAGTTAGCGTGCCTCAGGCAAGAGGAGGGACAGAGAATGGGGTAGGAGCTAGGAGCAGAAAAAGAGCAAGCTAGAAGGGGCAGGGCTGTGGTGGTGCACGCAGTTAATCCCAGGCAGAGGCAGGCGGATCTCTGAGTTCAAGGCCAGCCTGGTGTACAAGAGCTAGCTCCAGGACAGGCTCCAAAGCTAGAGAAACCCTGTCTCAAAAAACCAAAAAGAAAAGAAAGAAAAAAAGAAGTGAGGTGGGATGGAGAGATGGCTCAGTGGCTGAGCATTTTGCTGCTCTTGGGGAGGATGTGAGTTCAGTTCCCAGCAACCACGTGGAGGCAGCTCACAACCACCTACAACAGCTCTAGGGGATCCAAGGCACCTGTACCTGCACACACAGGCACACATATAATTTTTAAAATGCCAGGCATGTTGGCCCACCTGTGATCCCAGCACCCAGGAGACAGAGGCAGGCGGATCTCCAAGTTCAAGGCCAGCCTGGTCTACTGAGCGAGTTCCAGGACAGCCAGGGCTACTCTACTGGCCACTGGAAGGCTCTAACCCAGGATTTGAGGAGTCTTCCAGCACTACCTCCTAGGGTGACCTTAGGAAAGTCACTTGCTCTTGGGCGATCTGCTTATCTCCCGCTCATGTCTATCCTGAGGCCATAATAAGGGAGTCTGTCTTGAGCATTCAGTGAATCCGTTTGATCATTAAGGGCATGCCATACATTTCTGTGAATTAATCGAGTGGTCTTACTAAGGTAGTGATAGTTGGTTTGTAGAAGAGGCAATTTGAGGGTCAGAGCTGCCCCCAGAGTCTTCAGGAAGCATGGCTGCGACAGGGATGCAAGGGGCAGGGAGAGATGATGATGGTGGTGGGAAACCTACCTCCATGATGACTGCTGTTGACTGCCTGTCCCTGTTGGTGTCCGATGCTCCCCAGGAGACCTGGGGCCAGGCAGGAACCTGGCTGGTCCCCAGTGAGGCTAGGGCCCAGATCCCTATTTGCAGTACTGGAGTCTTCCTGCTCACTTGGCTCAAACTCTGGGATCTGGAACATACTCTGGGCTGTAGAGACAAGATAAGAAGTACTCAGGGCACAGCTAAGCAAACAGCAGGGCAGAGGTGCCCATAGTTCCCTCTCCCACCAGAGCAAACCTCCCCGCCCCACCTCAGGCCACCAGTCTTGCCAAGCCCTCATCTGTCTGCTGGGTCTGGCCTGGTAGAGACCACAGGCTGTCCCCGGGATACTAAATCTCTCTTGAGAGCTCTGTCCCGGTCCTGGTGCGTCCCGCTTGCCCGTTATGACCGCGAATAGGTCTCACCCCAAGCCCGATCTCGAGGCCCCAGACCCGGGCCTGCCTCCTCCCTCTAAGGGCGCCCGGTCCTAGTTTCCTCGGCGACGGGAACTGTCACAGATCTGACCCAATCAGTTCTCGAAGTAAATCCCGGGTCGGCCTGGAGGCGGGGCCACCCCAAGCCAGGTCCCACCCCTGCCGTCGGTCGACCTGCTGGTCTCCACCGCCTTCCTCCCGCGTCGCTCCCCAGGCTCCGGATTCCGGGATCGGACTTCCTCACGCCTAGGGCGTGTGCTGGAGCTAGCAAGGGCTGTTTTGGGGTTCCCATTTAGATACTGGAGGCCTCCTTCGGCTGATAAATCCTCCAGCCCTTCTGGGCCCGAATTCCTTCCTGTAAAATGGGGCTAATGACACACCCCGGAGAGCTGGTGAAAACTCTGTAAACAGCTCAGTGATCACTATGGGTGAAAGCACTTGTAGAACCGTTCACTGAAGCTCGGCCGCCGGGTGCAATGATCATTGCAATGGTTATTGCTCTCCCTGGACCGAGTGACCAGGGTGGCGAAGCCGGCTTCTTCCTCCTCCCGCTCGTGGAGGCCTCGCACTGCCCGACTCGGGAACAACCCACCGCACCATCTCGGGAGCTCCCTCCAAGCAGGATGGCCGCCTGGGTGCGGGAAAAGGGACGGGGCACCCACGAGGGCGAGTCGTGGGATTCCCAGGGGCTCGGCTATCAGGAATAGTGTGTGATGCGCAAGCGGCCGCAGGCCGGAGCGCAGGGCGGGCGGACAGAAGCTAGGGGGCGGGGCCGGGTGCCATCTTAGTTGTGGGCGGAAGTTTCCTTCAGCGACCCTGTGCGGGGAAATCGTTGCCGCCCCCAGATGGGCACGCCGATCCCGATGTGGGCTTGGGGATCTAGGCGTGCGAATTAGTGGTCCCCCAAACATTGAGCTGACGATTCATGGCACGGGTAACCCGGGTGCTTGCTGTGTGCGGCCCCGTCTCCGCCTCTCGGCCTCCCGCCGCCATCCGTAACCCCGGACGCCCGTCAGCAGCGCATCTTGCGCCGATTCTCGAAGAGCTTCACGCCGGGCGCGGTGCACGGCCTCAGAGTTCCCCATCGGCCGCTGCGTAATTTGCGTAGCAAACAGACGCCGGCGCAGGCGCAGGAGTGGGGAGGAGCAGCGGGAGCCGGGGAGCTGGAGCCCCGTGTCCCGGCGACCGGATCCCGCGTCCCCAGCAGCGGCCTGAGGACCTGACATCGACTTCCTCTTATTCACCGGGGCTAAGGGTGGACGCGGTGGGGGAACAACGCCTGGAATCTTGAGGACAGAGGAAGAAGCCTCCCAATCCGGATTATTGGAGGGGAAAGAGCCACCAAGCGTGGGGAGGGGGAGAGCGGGGCGTTGGGCGCCCCCGCAGCGGCCGCTGTCCTAAACTGAGGGGCATCGGCCGGCTCTCCCCCTCCTGCCAGCCGGACACGAGCGACTAAGGCCAGGGACTTTCTGTACCACTGCATCCTCCCATCTTGGCTCTGGGGCTGACCCAGGGAGGGACACCCCCAACCCCCACTCCATTTGCCTTGGGTAGGAAAGAGTACCCTTACACACTCCAGAGTGAGGAGTCCAGGGCCCATCCCCCACGTCTCTGTTGAGGAAAGGCCTGGCAACCCCATCTTCTTTCCTCCAGAGTCCCCAGCTCTCACGGCCTCCTGCAGTTCCCACCCCTCCGTATTTATTTCCCTGGCTTCTGGCCAGCCCTCCATCTCTGTCTCCTGATTTCAGGCCTCCCTCCTTGACATGGAGAGCAACCTGTCTGGCCTGGTGCCTGCAGCCGGGCTGGTACCTGCACTGCCGCCTACAGTGACCCTTGGGCTGACCGCTGCCTACACTGCCCTATACGCTCTGCTCTTCTTCTCTGTCTATGCCCAGCTCTGGCTGGTGCTTCTGTATGGGCACAAGCGCCTCAGCTATCAGACGGTGTTCCTGGCACTCTGTCTGCTCTGGGCAGCTTTGCGTACCACACTCTTCTCCTTCTACTTCCGAGATACTCCCAGGGCCAACCGCCTGGGGCCCTTGCCTTTTTGGCTTCTCTATTGCTGCCCTGTCTGCCTGCAGTTCTTCACACTGACGCTTATGAACCTCTACTTTGCCCAGGTAACCATGGGAACTGGTGTGGTGGGAGTAGGAGGGCAAGCCCAAGGGTCCAAAGGAGTGATGGGGATCTCTGCTCCCAGGTGGTGTTCAAGGCCAAGGCGAAGCGTAGGCCAGAGATGAGCCGAGGCTTGTAAGTACTGGAGATGTTAATGGGTCAGGGACAGGAAGGAGCCCACCCAGCAGGGTTGAGACAAGAAGAACCCCAAGAACATTTGTATTAGAGCTTGGAAAAACTAAAGCACCTGGTGCAGACAGCTGTGACAGTGTCAGGGGGAGAAATCACCAGCGTCACCCATGGTGGAGAAGGATAGAAGCTCCAGTCCATGGAATATATATAAATTCCTGCGTTTTTAGTGACCTTGGCTGCACTGCCCTGTCCTCTGCACAGTGACTTCCAGTTTATAAAGATATCTCACAAGCATCTTTTCACATCTCACCTGAGATACTATTTTTTCTCTCATTTGCAAGATGAAGAAACTGAGGCCCAGTTAGTTAAAGCAACGTGTTCAAGGTCACACAGCTGGAAGGAGGCCCAGTCAGGGCTTAGATCCAGATGTTGACACCCCCTCCCCCAAAATCTGGTGCTCTCCCTAAGATACCATAGCTTTCATAGCCTCACCTCTTTGAGTTTCCTCAGAGTTTAGATTGGACCATCTGAGTTCTGGCTGAGCCTGGGGTCTGCTGAGGAGTCGGGGTGGTTGGTGTGGGTCAGGGAGACCTGTGGTCTGGCGCTGACTTTGCTGTGGGCTGCAGGCTGGCTGTCCGAGGGGCCTTCGTGGGCGCTTCGCTGCTCTTTCTGCTGGTGAATGTATTGTGTGCGGTGCTGTCCCGCCAGCACCGGGCACAGCCCTGGGTTCTTCTGCTGGTCCGTGTCCTGGTGAGCGACTCCCTCTTCGTCATCTGTGCCCTCTCGCTTGCTGCCTGCCTCTGCCTCGTCGCCCGGCGAGCCCCTTCCACTAGCATCTACTTAGAGGCTAAGGTAGGGCCACCAACTCTGATGTAGTATCCTGGGGGATCCTTGGACAGAGGTCTTTAGGATGTAAAGGAAGATAGAAGCCTCCTCTACCTTAAGATCCTCTATTGTCATCTCTACTAGGGGACCAGTGTGTGCCAGGCGGCTGCCATAGGGGGTGCCATGGTTCTGCTCTATGCCAGCCGGGCCTGTTACAACCTGGCAGCTTTGGCCTTGGCCCCTCGGAGCCGGCTAGATGCCTTCGATTACGACTGGTACAACGTATCTGACCAGGTAGGCATTGGTCAAATTTATGCCTTCTGTAGTATCTAGCCTCCTATGGCCGGGATCCTCCCAACATGGTCTGTGTGCTGGCAGACTGTCTCAGCCTCTGCTCTTCCCCAGGCAGACCTGGTGAATGACCTAGGGAACAAAGGCTACCTGGTGTTTGGCCTCATCCTGTTCGTGTGGGAACTGCTGCCCACCACACTGCTGGTGGGCTTCTTCCGGGTACACCGGCCCCCGCAGGACCTGGTAGGGCTCCCCCCAACCACCTCTAGGTTCAGTGGAGAGGGCTGGACCCTGGGAATTCTCACCTGGGGTCCTGGGATAGGGATAGTTATAGGGCCTACATATATATATATATATATATATGGATATATATATATGGATATATATATATATATATATATATATATCCATAGTTGCAACTTTCCCCACACACCTACAGAGCACCAGTCGAATCCTCAACGGGCAGGTTTTTGGCTCTCGTTCCTACTTCTTTGACCGGGCTGGGCACTGTGATGATGAGGGCTGCTCCTGGGAGCACAGCCGGAGTGAGAGCACCAGGTAGGAGCCTCAACCCTGCTTAAGGGGTCTTGGGGTCCTGCCTGGCTCCATGAGGCAATGGGGACCAAGAACTGGGCTTTTGTTTCCTCACTCGCTCTGAGCGAAGCCTCTCAGGGTTCCCAGTGCTACCACGTACACCTGCCACTGCCCCAAGAAACAGCTGCCCTCTGACCTAGGGCTCTCTGTTTTCAGCCTCTCTGCTCCCCCATCCTATGTGACCCTGGGCACCACCTGGGACTCCTGGTACTTACCTTGCTTCTCTGCCTGCAGCATGTCCGGCAGCCTGGGCTCTGGCAGCTGGTATGGTGCCATCGGGCGCGAGCCAGGCTGGGGCGGGGCCAGCCAGACAAGGACCACTCCTCTGCTCTTCTCCCAGGTGCCAGGACCTGGCGGTCACCACCACAGCCTCTATTCCACACCACAGACATGATCTCCTTTTACTCCCCTTAGAGCACCCAGGCCCTAGCTCCCCTTATCCCTGGCCCCTGTGCCAAGTGCATCTGCCGCTTCTTGCCCAGGATGCCAGGGGACTGTGGCTGCTTCTCTCCTCTGGCCAGCTCCTTGCTGCTCCTATTGTAGTGAGCTTGTGCCATCCCCTTAAGATAGGGACGAGGCCTCCAGGCTGCCAGATGCCCACAGTGCCCTGGCATGACCTGCAGCCTCTGCTTCCACACTGGAGCCAGCTACCTCTCCTGTGCCTACCACTCAATAAACAGAGTCTGTGCCCTGTCCCTTCATCTGTCATTTGTCTGAGTTCTGTTCCTTCCTACCTTGGCCTATTTAGCATCAGGCTGATCAAACCCTGGCCCTTGACATGGGTTGCTAGTCTGAGCAGGTAGCACCCACCTTCATCAGGGCTAGCAGGTTTGAAGCAGCAGAGGAACTGCACCGGCGTCTGCTGTCAAAGCTTTCCTGGTTCAGAGTAGCCTTCTCTGTGTCGCCCAGCCTGGCCTGAAATGCTTGGGCTCCAGTGAGCCTTCTGCCTTAGTCTCAGCTCACATAGTTAGGGCTAGAGCTGTGTGCACCTGTCCTGGTTGAAAAATCACCTCCACAGGCTGGAAATGAGGCTCAGTTGTTGAGTGCTTTCCAGGAATGTCCAAGGCCGTGGGTTGAATCTCCTAGGAGGTGGCAGGGAAACAAATCTCCATGAAACTTTCCCTTGGCTGTGCAGAGATCCATAACTGCTCTCCCAGACCACACAGCACTGTAATTGTGTGGCTTTTAGGCATTCTTAAAAAGAAATTTATTGCCGGGCAGTAGTGGCACACACCTTTAATCCCAGCACTCAGGAGGCAGAGGCAGGTGGATCTCTGTGAGTTCGAGGCCAGCCTGGTCTATGAGAGCTAGTTCCAGGACATCTAGGACTGTTACACAGAGAAACCCTGCCTCGAAAAACCAAATACCCCCCATTTTTTTTTTCTTACAACAGAGCAGTAGTGGCACACGCCTTTAATCCCAGCATTCAGGAGGCTGAAGCAGATGGATCTCTGTGAGTTCAAGGTCAGCCTGGTCTACAGAGTGAGTTCCTGGACTGTTACACAGAGAAACTGAAAAAAAATCTATTTTATTTATTGTGTATGTGTGTGGGTTCCTATAGAGGTAATTCTCTCCTTCTACAGTGTGGGTCCTGGAGAGCGAGCTCAGGTTGTAAGGCTTAGCAGCAAGTGCCTTCGCTCACTAAGTCAGCTCACTAGCCCGGTAACTTTTTTTTTTTTTTGGTCTTTTGAGACAGGGTTTTTCTATTTAACAGCCCTACCTGTCTGTCCTGAAACTTGGTCTGTAGACCAAGCTGGCCTGGAACTCACAGAGATCCACCTGCCTCTGCCTCCCTAGTGCTGGGATTAAAGGAGTGTGCCATCATGCCCTGCTAATTTGTTTTGTAAAATAACATGTATTTGTATGTGTGGACAAGCTCTTGTCACAGCACATATGTGGAGGTCAGATGACAACTTACTAGCTGGTTCACTCCTTTCACCATATGGATCAGGGGACACAATTTATGTCATCAGGCGTGGTGGCAAGGACCTCTACCTGTTGAGACATCTCACTGGCCCAGTTTCAGTTTTTTGAGACAGAGACCTTGTAATGTAGCTGAAGATGAACAAACTCCTGAAACTCCTACCTTTACCTGCCAACTACTGGGGTTACAGGCATGTACCATCATGTCTGCCTAGCCTGCTTGGCACCTTTTTTCCCTAAGATTTATCTTTATTTATGTATAGGTGTATCTGTACCTGTATGTGGTGCACAAGAAAACCAGAAGAGGGCATTAGATCCCCTGGAGCTAGAGTTAGAGGTTGTTTCTATGCTGGAAACTGAATTTAGGGCTTTTGGAGGGGCAGCAGCAAGTGCTCTTAACCACACAGTTTCTACAGTCTGTTGGGCATCTTGTTTTCTTATGGATTAAGTTTTGTGAAGGCCTAGTTCCTTTAATATTCATTTATTTTAATTGTGGGGGTGTGTGCATACATCGACACATATAGGTATGGAGTTAGGGAAACCCATGAGGTACCAGGAATCAAACTGGGAATTTCAGGCTTGGTGGTAAACAGCCTTATGCAGCACTGAGCAATCTCACTGGCCTGAGGCCTAGTTTCTGTCGCCACTATTGGCCATTCAGCTCTTTATTAGGACCATCAGATGTTTTAGACAGGCAGAGAATCACAGCTTCACACAGTTAAAACAAAAGCAGCGGAAACGAAAGTCACACGCCTTTAATCCCAGCACTCGGGAGGCAGAGGCAGGTGGATCTCTGTGAGTTCGAGGTCTGTCTGGTCTACAGAGTGAGTGCTAGGATGGGCTCCAAAGCTACACACAGAAAAACTCTGTCTAGCAATCCAAAAGAAGAAAGAAAGAAAGGAAGAAAGAAAGAAAGAAAGAAAAAAAGAGATAAATGAATGGATAAATAAAAGAAACAAAGAAAAGAAAAACTGATGAGAAACAAGCCAAGCTAAGACTGTGCATTCATAACTAGGAATAAGCTTGCATGTGCGATTTATTTGGGAGCTGGGTGGCGGGCCCCTCAAAGAGTAAAATATCACACAACAGCCTTCATCTCCTCATTTAATCTCCTCACCTGGGTGTGGGTTCTGCTGATTACCTGGCCACTTGCAGTCATCCCCTGGTGCTCCCTTACGTCCGCAACAGTTTAGTCAGTGCCCTGTGCTCCTGACAGGACATCCTGGCAGATCTGCCCTATGGCTCAAGTTTGCTTATCAGAGCCTGTGGCTCCTCCCCACAAACCTGGTGATTCCAGCTCTTCTGGGATCTCAGGCTAGCAGTGAGTTTGCCTTGAAGCCCTTTCTTTAGGAGCATCCTGGAGCCAGGTCTGCAAGGTCTCCAGAGAGAACCAGCAGAGGCTCAGGACTTCAGCAGTAAGCTGGACAATCACTTTGGTTGGAAGCAAAATTACTAACATTTATAGGGCACTTAATTGTGTGTGCCAGCCTTTGAACATTAGAAACACTGACCTCTTAAATGCTCCTCAATCAGCACCCAGAGAAAATTATCTTACTCTAAGTGGGAGCAGGAAGACTCTAGAGAGTTTAGTAACCTGCCCTGGCCCCTGCCATCTGGGGTGGTCACTTGAAACTCTAGGTTTAAAAGCACTGACCATCACCACTAAACCTGGCATGGTGGTGCATTTAGAAGCACTTAGAAGGCTGAGACAAGTGGATCTCTGAGTTTGAGGCCACCCTAGTCTACAAAGCAAGTTCCAGGACACAGAGAAACCCCGACTCCAAAAATCAAAATAACAAAAAGTGCTGAACACAAGGCCATAGGATCTCGGAGGTTGCGGGAGGGACTTTGTGAAGATGAGTAAAGAAATGAATATGAACATAAACAGGGAAGGACAGAGATAGGATGGGACCCAGGCTTAGCTGTTCATTAAATGCTAGCACTCTACTCTGCTGAGACTGGCAAGTAGCAGCTGCCTCTGCCCCCCCTCCCCCCCGGGGGGAGGCCTGACTCCAGAGCCTGGAGTATCAGAGCTGGGGGTGCAGCCAGAGCAGGAGGTGCTCCATCAATGACTTCCCAGAGCTAGGACCCAACCCATACATCTGGTTAAATCCAGGTGGCCTTAGAAAGATCTCCCTGCCCTCTATCCCCACATACCACTTTCTCCCCTGAGGGCCTCTGTCTCATAAGTGCTGAGCCCAAGGACCAGACTATTCCCCATGGGCGGAGGAAAGAGGGCTCTTCCCAGTCTAGTAATAGAAGATTCCAGGAGACGAGTGTGGCGGCTGTTCTCAGTCCTGGACCAACCGATGTCCAGGTTAGGGCAGCACTGGGGTTCCGATCCCAGTCTGGAAGATTGTTCTCCTCATCGACCCCTTTTCGGCTCTTCTGCCACTCACTGGCCAGGACAAGCCAGGATTGGGGAGCCCGGAGGGTGCAGGTAAAGGGCTGGGTGCAAGGCGGGTGGCAGCGAGAGCCGGTGGCGAGGGTGCGGCACGTAGGGAGACGTAGCTGTTGTGGGGTTAAGCGCCCACGGAGGGGACTTTTGACAGTGGGAAAGGGGAGGTGTCCCAGCCTGAAGGTCGAGCGCTCGGTCCCCCTGCTGCCGCCACCTCCGTGGCCCAGCCCGTATCCATCCGTGTGAGTCGGCGCGGGAGACTTGGCTGCAGCCAAAGCCGCAGCCGCGGAGGGTGCAGACAGTAAGTGCGGAGCAGGCGCGGGAACATGAGCTGAGTATCGGGCCCGGTACCTGGGAGGTGACTGGCAGGGCGGGACACCCACCTCCCGCGCGCGGATGCACTCCTCGAGTGTGACCGTGCGTCCCGTCGCGGGTCACGCTCGGAGGCGTCGGCGTAAGGACGCGGGGGAGGTGGTGGGAGCAAGTGGCTGGCGTGCGGTGTCACGCGGATCTGGTGTGTGTGTGTGTGTGTGTGTGTGTGTGTGTGTGTGTGTGTGTGTGTGTGTTCGCGCACGCGGATCTCTAGGGTGGCTTGACACGGCGGACACGCCCATGGTGGTCAATTGTGCCGGGGTCTGCTGGAGTATGGTGCAGTGCTATGCCTGCAGCTCCAGCAGCTTGCGGCTAGAGACGAGGGGTGGAGTGTGGGATCGTGGATTTTTGTGACACGTGTGGCAGACAGTGTATATATGTGTGCGTGTGCGCCTGCCATCTCCCGCTGCCCCCTAGTTGACAGCTGTCCCGTGGGCTGCTGTATCTATACTGCCCTTTCTACCCTGTGCCTCGCTTCTTCTGCTTCTTCCGGGAACCTGGTGCCCACCCTTACTTTCCTTGGCTCTGGGCCTTGCATCTACCCTGAAACCAAATCTGCCTCTGGGTTCCTCGAAAGGCCCGCGGACGGGTGGGGACCCTGATGATCCCTGCTAGCCTGGACTCGGGAAAGGCAGGAGGGGACAGATGCATCTGAGGAGGCTGCCACAGCCGCACTGGGAGAGCCAAGTATGGACCTGCTATTCCTGTCTCCTGTTTCGTGGGCTCCAGCCTCTCTTCCTGCTTTGCCTTGGAACGCCCTGGTCTTCCCTTGGTCTTCTCCAAGGCGGGGCTCCCTATGCCTCACAACTCCCTACATTTCTCACTTACCCTGTCTCTTCTGAGGCTGGCTTATTGTCTCCTCCTTCCTCCCACTCTCCTGATGGCGGGGGTAGGGGTAAGAGGGAGGCTGGAGGTGGGGGCCTAGGTACCTGGAATTAGGTGTTTAGCCAGAGGATGCTGTGGGGGTGGGGAGGAGTTACATCCATGGACAGATAATAAAGCTAGGAGCTCCAAAACCTTGAGGAGTCTAAGATAGAAAAGAAATATGTGGGTGCCAAATCTCTTCTTGACCCCAAAATCCTTGGTTTGGCCTGCAGTGACCACTGCTCCCCAGGAGCTCCCTGCTCCTCCTCCCCAGGCAGGAAGTGGAGCTGGACCTGCCTCTGGAAGGGCCATGCGCAGCACCACACTCCTGGCCCTGTTGGCGGTGGTGCTGCTTTACTTGGTATCCGGGGCTCTAGTGTTCCAGGCTCTGGAGCAGCCTCATGAGCAGCAGGTTCAGAAGGAGCTGGAGGATGGCCGGGACAAGTTTCTGAAGGACCATCCATGTGTGAACCAGGAGAACCTGAGGAAATTCATCAAGGTGGGTTGGCAGAGTTGGTCAGCAGCGGGGTCCTGCTCAGGGTGCTGTTTCCAGACAGAGGAGGACTGGGTGTACCTGAGGGTGCTGAGCAGTTTGTTTTCAGTATGCTGGCTGGAGCAATGGGACGTTACCTTTGTACAGGTCTAACATCATTAGGTCACCAGACCAAATCCTAGTTATTCAGTCACATGTGACTTTCAGCTCAACAGCCTTATTTAAATATATCCTTGGTAATGATCTTTTGAGACAGGAGCTTGCTCTGTAGCCCTGACTGGCCGGGCACTCACTGAGTTACAAAAACTGACCTTGAACTCTGGACTGTCTTGCCGAGCCTCAGCCTCCAGAGGGCAGGCCTAAATAACCACACCTGGCTCCCTGCAGTTTTTCTTGCTACTGTTGGCTGCTCCTCCCACACCAGTTCCTATCCATTTTTTAAGTTCAGATGTTTTAGAGAAACCCAAGAATATGGTGAACACCTCCCCCTGTTTCTTCAAGTCTGCACATACACAGTAGAGATGATTTTAGAGGGGCTTCTGTTCCTACCACTGGGTGCCAGTTCAGGAGCCCTTCTTCCCCAGCCAAGCATGTGGGGAGGGGAGGGTGTCAGCTTTCCCATCCAGCCACTAAGGAAAAGCTCTGGGTTTCAGCCTCCATGGGTCCAGGTAATGAGCTCCTTTGTTGATCCCTTTGACTTCCCAGTCACTGTTATGGAAAGCTCCAATTTAACCTTAATAAATTAATTATATCTCACTTGGCAGTATCCCTCATTCCCTTGACTATTCCTTGGGGAGGGTCTGCATGGAAGCCTCAGAGTTCCAACTGATTCCTAAGGTGGCAGGATCCAGGGCAAAGATTCGGGTAGAGCGATGGTCTCTCCCACTTCCAGAAATCAGGACAAGCTTTGCTCAGAAATGCCTGGGTGGAAACTGCGCCTGGCCAGACCACAGGGCAGAGGGAGGGAGGGAGTCTGACCTATTTATCTTCACAATGGAATTGCTTTATTCTGGGATGAGAAAGAAGAAAAAGAGAGACAGGGAGTCTAAAAGGCTGGGTAACTGCTGTTTTCCTTCTCTTCCACACCAAGAGCCACTCACAGAATGAATGAGTCCTGTAGCAATTATATGCCTATGTGTGCTGGGGGTGTGTAGAGATACAAATATTGGGGTGAAGCAGATCGATCGTGTTACATCTAAGGCACAAATCCAGGGACAGACAGATCACTGTAGGGAGCCTTGGAAGGGAGATTTTCTTCCTTCTTCATTAAGCACCCACTGGTGGCTGGGTCTTGAGTTGTGTTCTGGGAAAGAAGGGAGATGCAGAGATTTTAGGGGAGAGCTGGCAGTTGGAAAGTACCAAGTAAGAGGGACAGAATTTAGAGTGGGGACAAACAACTCCCAAGCAGATTATGGCATGGCAACAGACTGGATCAGAGTGTGTAGCAGAAACTGGAGATAGCAGATGCCTGGTCATTTGAAACAAAAATTATGACACACTGGATGAAGGATTTGGGGGATGTGGGGGAATGTTGCAAAATAAAAATTAAATCATAGGGGCTTGTGAGATGGCTCAGCAGTTTGGAGTACTTGCTACTCTTATAGGGGACCTGGGTTTGGTTCCCAGCACTCACACAGTGGCTCATAACCATATAATTCTAGATCCAGAAAATCTGGCACCCTTTTCTGGCCTCTGTGGACACCAGGCATGCACATGATACACATCTATATATACATGCAATAAAATAAAATAAATATATAAAATAAATCTAAGAAAATCAAATCACTTTTAATCAGACATTTCACTTCTTTATTCAAAGACCATTATTACAGAAAATAAAATTACTTAAGAGAATCTGGGAAGAAGGTTGCTGTATTTTGGGGTGCAAAATGATAATCTCAAGAGAGAAGTCTGGGGAAAGGTAGAGACCAGTTTGGAAAAATGCTTGTAGCTCACACCTGTAATCTCAGCTCTTAGGCTGAGGCAGGAGGACTGCTGTAAGTTCCAGCTTAGTCTGGGCTACTAAGTAAGACAAAACAAAACAAATCAAAAGCCTACAAACCTCCTATAAGAGAGAGGGGGAGGGGCTGTGGCTCAGTTGGTACTTGTCTAGCATGCTGCAGGTTTGGGTTGCTTCCCCAGCACTGCAGAAACTGGGCAAGGTAGTTCACACCTGTCTGTCATCAGCACTTAGTAGAGGCAAAAGGATCAGAGGTGAAGGCCATCCTTGAAGATATAGTGAGTTTGAGGCTAGCCTAGGCTCTATGAGACTTTTTTTCATAATAATAAATGAATGAATGAATGAATAAATAAATGCCAAGCTAAGGACAAACTGGACTCCTCTGGACAAACTGGAGCCTTGAGGGTTTGCAGCAGTTACTTCAGGGAGGATGAACTTGCTACTGGTGACTGTCATCAGGGAGATGAGACAGACTGTAAACTTCCCTGTGGAGTCTGTCCTTGCTTAGTTTGGGGCAGGATCCTTCTTCATGTCATCTTCCGGGTGCTCTGGCATCCAGACACCCAGGGAAAGCTCTTTCCAGACTTAGACTCTCCCCCAGGGGAGTCTGCAGGCAGGCAAGGAAAGCACAGCTCCGGCCTTCACTAGTCCAGGTATGCTCAGTGAGCACTCAATATGAAACGCTGGGTTTGCGTGAGTGTTAGGAGGTGACGTGTACACACTGTCACACACATATAAACAGCCTAATATTGGCCACAGAATCTGATGATATGTGTATCTTTCTGGAGGGAAGGCCTCACCTTTCAACACATTGTTTAAAGGCCAGGCACTCAGACTCACTCTCCATAGAAGCAGTGGGAGTGGTGGAGTCTTCAGAAAGCAGGAACTCACAGTATATAATGACCATGTGGGAAATTTCCCAACAAATGCCCAGGGTTTATTCTTCATGCCATGTCTATGATATTGGTGCTATGACAATCACCCTCATGTGATAGAGGAGGAAATTGAGGAACCAGGAACTAACTTGCCCAAGGTTGCCAAGATTGGAACACTGGCATCTGCTCCCAGTATCTGTGCTCCTGACTCTGAAGTTAGGAATGTGTCATGCAAAGTTAGTTATGGTGGGTTTGTGCTTGTAATTCTAGCACTTGGGAGTCTGAGGCAGGAGGGATCAATAGTTCTAGCCTGGACTACACAACACGTTTTCAGGGCAGCTTGGGATACATAATGAAATGCTGTCTCAAAAACCAAACCAACCAACCACAAAAAGACAGCTAGGTAGAAAGAATGAGAGAGACATTGTCAAAAATTAAGACCAGCCAGGTGGTGGTGGCGCACGCCTTTAATCCCAGCAATCAGGAGGCAGAGGCAGGTGGATCTCTGTAAGTTTGAGGCCAGCCTGGTCTACAGAGCAAGCGCCAGGACAGCCAAGGCTACACTGAGAAACCCTGTCTTGAAAAACAAACAACAAAAAAGCAAAAAAATTAGACAAACAAAAAACAATCAATCAAACATATATAAAAAAAAAACCCAAAAAACAAAAAACCTAAAACCAAAGAGGAAGTAGGAAAGCAAGAGGTACACAGCCAGTAAGCTATGTAAGGAAGGGGGAGGGCTGGGGGTTGGTCCAACTGGAGGGAAGGACTGAGGTTCCTCCTTGTGCGCCTTGTCCTGCAGCTCGTGGCTGATGCCTTGGGAGGGGGTGCAAACCCAGACACCAGTTGGACCAATAGCAGCAACCACTCATCAGCTTGGAACCTGGGCAGCGCCTTCTTTTTCTCGGGGACCATCATCACTACCATCGGTGGGGGAGGAGATGCGGCATGCGGAGGGAGGCAAGGGGCAAGGAGTTTCCCTATGGGGGAAGGTGCAGGGAGAGGCCGTGTGTACCAGATAGCACTTAGATTTCCTGCACTGCCCGCTCTATTCAGGCTATGGCAATACAGCCTTACAGACAGAAGCCGGGCGTCTCTTTTGTATCTTCTATGCACTGGTGGGGATCCCGCTGTTCGGAATGCTGCTGGCAGGGGTCGGGGACCGTCTGGGCTCCTCTCTGCGCCGGGGCATCGGTCACATCGAAGCAATCTTCTTGGTGAGCTGCACTGTGCCCCTCGTAGGGTACTTTCCCTAGGTCCCTGGCATGTGAGTGTGCAATCCCAGAGAGACTCAGTAAACCAGGATGAAGGTAGGGTAGGGTGGGGAGAATGGAATTGATATCTCCATGGCCCTATCTATCGCCCCTCCCTGCAGAAGTGGCACGTGCCACCCGGACTGGTGAGAATACTGTCTGCGGTGCTCTTTCTGCTGATTGGCTGCCTGCTCTTTGTCCTAACTCCTACCTTCGTGTTCTCCTATATGGAGAGCTGGAGCAAGCTGGAAGCCATCTACTTTGTCATAGTGACACTCACCACCGTGGGCTTTGGAGATTATGTGCCCGGTGAGGCTAACTTTGCCCAGCACTTTCCTTAACTACTTTATTCCTGCACTTTGCCTATGCACTACTACTGTGGGTTTCTGCCCCAGCTCCCACACTCCCACAGTATGGTGCTTCTATCACTTACATCTTGTGTGCCCGAGTCCCATGCATGCTCATACATATATTAAGTTCACCCATCTTGCATGCTCTTACTATACACAATTCCAACTCGTGCACACTCATTTTGCATACATCTACACACTCTAGCACATCCCTTTTTTCCCCCAACAAGGTGCAGAAGCCAGCAGTGAATCAGAGGCTCACACGTTTGCCTCCCATCAACTTATTTTTCTCTTCCTGTGAAACGTCTAGGCACTGGCTCCGGACAGAACTCAGCCTACCAGCCTCTGGCGTGGTTCTGGATCTTGTTCGGCCTAGCCTACTTCGCCTCGGTGCTCACCACTATCGGCAACTGGTTGCGAGCGGTGTCCCGCCGCACACGGGCAGAGGTACGCTTCCCAGCGGCCGTTCCCTGCCGCGCATGCGCCATGCATGTCACTTGTGTGTTGTACCCTTAACGGCAGGCTGACCAGCTAGGGCTCCCCTTCAAAATGTGAGTTCCTCCGAAACTGAGACTCAGAGCATGCACTGCTGGGAAAAATGGGGCCAATTCAGGTTTATCCAGGGACTCGACCACCCTGGCCTCCGTGGATAGATAGGGTCGCAAGGCTTAGTAAATAAAAGTGCAGAGCAGAGAGGCCAGGCGGTACACCTCTGTAAATCCCAGACGTGGTAAGCAGAGCAGAGTCAGGAGGATTGCTGCGAGTTTAGACCTGCCTGGACTATAGAATGGGACTCTTATTTCAAAAATAACAAAACTAGAAAGGCCAGTTACATGTGAATTTCAGATGAACAACAAATGAGATTTTAGAACATGCCCCAAATATTCTTTTTATTTTCTTTCTTTCTTTTTTTTCGAGACAGGATTTCTCTGTAGCTTTGGAGCCTGCCCTGGAACTAGCTCTTTGTAGACCAGGCTGGCCTCGAACTCACAAAGATCCGCCTCCCGAGTGTTGGGATTAAAGGCGTGTGCCACCACAGCCCGGCTCATGCCCCAAATGTTCTGAGGCATGCTGACACTAAACTTAATGATTTATCTGAAACCTGCATTTTTCTAGCTGACTACAGAGAGGCAGCGAAGGTTGAAACAAAACTGGGGCTTTCTAGAAAGGCTCCTGGAGAAGCAGTGCTTTGGGCCAGTGCAGGAAGGGACAGTGTGCCTGTAGGGTGAGACTGAGGCTCGAGGGCCAGGCGAAAAGGTGGATGTGACTGGTAAAGGGGCAGTTCCCGGAGATGCAATCGGCAGACACCGGTTCCTCTCTGTGCAGGTGGGTGGCCTCACGGCGCAGGCTGCTAGCTGGACCGGAACAGTGACTGCACGAGTGACCCAGCTAGCCGGACCTAGCGGCCCGCCGCCAGAGAAGGAGCAACCGCTCCTGCCCTCCTCCCTGCCGGCACCGCCTGGTGCTACTGAGCCAGCCTGCAGGCCGGGATCCCCTGTGCCCTCAAAGAAGGCCGAGACACCTTCTCCGCCCACAGCTTCTGCTCTGGATTACCCCAGTGAGAATCTGGCCTTCATCGACGAGTCCTCAGACACGCAGAGTGAACGTGGCTGCGCCCTGCCTCGCGCGCCTCGGGGTCGTCGCCGTCCCAATCCCGCCCGGAAACCCTCGAGACCCCGGGGTCCTGGGCGTCTCCGAGATAAGGCCGTGCCGGTGTAGGGGCAGGATCCCTGGTCCGGGGTCCCATGTATGGGGCTTCGTTCCTGCTGATGCCCAGGCATGTTTGGCTTATTTGACCAAAGAGCCCTCTTTTGTTCCACGCGATTGCAACCTTGGGAGGAGTTCAAGGGTTGCCAAATGCCACTGCTCTTCCCCGGCTGGTTCCTCGCATCTAACCATTTCCAAATCCCACCATTCAAGACTTTCTGTCTTGCTGGCCTGGCCTGGCTTGTCCCTCACACCTCACGACTGTGCCTCAAAATTTGCACCAATAAACAAAAAGTCTGCACCACTGAGTGAGTGCTCCTGGGACCCGAGTGGGCGCCCGAGTGCTTTTCCCGCGCCACCGTGGGGGTATATCCAGCCCACTGTCATTCCTGGGCGACCACACCAGTCAAGTCGTGGCCCTTTTGTCCATGCCTGGACGAGACCCCAACTCAGAGCAGGCTTGAGCACCGTCAGCCTTGGCATCGATATTGGGGGTGGGAGCAATTTAGAATCTTGATGACATCTGCAGTTTGAAGTCTCCTCCCGCGAGACCATTATCGCATCCGGGAGGCGAGACTGTCCCCCTCCCACTTCTTGGAGCGTGACCCCTGTCTCGACTGAGTCCTTGGCGACTGGTCCGTTGGTGAGGAACCATGGAGGAAAACCTGTCCAAAGTAAGAAGTCAGCCTGAGTCCCCTGAGCCCAGACTCATTTTTTGATTCATTCAGGCTTCTAGAGTAACCTGTCATTCTGCCTGGGCGCTGCTAAGTGCCCATGGAGTGCCCACTCCAGTCCATTCTCCCTGCCCTCTCCAGTTCCCTGAGTCCCTTGGCTTCCATTTTGTGTGTGTGACCCACAGGCTGTGCCCAAACACGTACACCATCGCCACAGAACGAGCCTTCACGGAGATGTTCGTGATCTATGGACCACGGCCACTATGTCCACAGGGAACGTGTCGGTGGCCAACGTCTGCGAGGACTTCGACGAGGAGGGCAGAACTGTAGGGAAGTCTCGCAGGTACAGCCAGTCCATTTCTATTCTGGAAAACCTCAACCTCAAGCCAGAAGAGATCCAGAAGCAAGCGCGTTTGGAGCTAGAGCTGCGCCGTGGCAGATCCTTGGAGCGCGATCTCGCGGTAGATGAGGAGCACGACGAATCTGTGACCTCCCTTGGTCAGTGTGGCCTCGCCAAGGCGCGAAGGGTGTGCATAGGGGTGGGCTAGCCAGGGCCTCAATTTTCCTTCTTGCGAAATGGGGGTAAGCCCATAGGTTCCCAAGTTTCTAGGATTTCCTGCGAGGGGAGTGTGGGCGCGAATCTTTCACGTTTTAACTCAGACATTCTTTGAGCGCCCCCTACCGGGAAGGCGTCCTACTACTCAGAACCGGGAAATGCAGAAGAAAGCGCAGGCAGTCAGGACAGTAAAGACCTGGTGGGTTTCTCGCATAATGTGGTGTGCTGCGGGTCAAACAGAGGGCATCATGCATGCTAGGAAAGTTCTCTACCGCTGAACTACATTCTGAGCCCTCCCTCACCTGTGGATCTAACTTCATTACTGTGCCAGCTGAGACGATAAAGTTCATTCCCTGGCGGGATCTCGCTGTTTTGAAGCCTCTCTTTTAGTCAACGGTTACTTTATTTTTATTTTGTATTTCTTTTTGGAATGAGAGTTTCATTAAGTAGCCCAAGCTGACCTTGGATCCCCGGTATCTTCCTGAGTGTTGGGATTACACACCACCATGTCTGACTTGGTTAAAAACAATTAAGGATATTCACAATATCCAAGCACTCTTTGAGACTCATGTGTGTCCATCCTCTGGCACTTCCATTTCCAACTTCTTCAGGGAATTAGCAATGACAACAAATCCAAGTGTGGAAGCGCACACCCTTGATTCCAATATTCAGGAGGCAGATCTGTGTAGATATCTGTGAATTCCAAGCCAGTCTGGTCTAGATATTGAGTTCCAGGACAGCTAGGTTCATATAGTGAGATACTGTCTAAACAAACAAGTTTGACAGCAATACAGCAACTAACATATACTGAGAATTGTTATGTCAGGCACAGAACTTCTGGTACTGTGAACTTTACACATTACAACTGCCATAAGAGGCCATTCTGGCCGGGGAATGTAGTTTACTGGTAGAGTTCTTTCATAGCTTATACAAGGTCCTGGGTTCTATTCCCAACAACACACACTGGATGCACTATTCTCATAAAAGGCAATTCCTATGACTCCATTTACAGGTGATGAATCAAAAAGAGTCTTCAGGTCTCACACAGAGAGTCAGTCAGTTCTGGATCCCAGTCGGGTAGGACTCTAAAGCCTAGGGCTGTAACCTATCCCATACAGTCGTCAGTGAAGGTAGTATCCCCACTCCCACCATGTGCCTGCAACTCTGCTCCAGGGCAGATCCCCGAGCCTGAAGATGACTGGTTTCTCTTTTCATTTCTCCAGAAAAGTGTACTTCAGAATCATCAGTCAGCCTGTCAAAGCAAATGCCGCATCAAGCCTACTGGACAGAGCAGCAGAACAGGGTTGGAGGGGCCTGGGGAGACTGCTGGGGGCGGGTAGTGGGTAGGAGGACAGGTTGAGGCCTGCAGTAGTGGCAGGGTGGGGCAGGTTTCAGGAAAATGGGGCGGGCAGGCAGGCAGGCTTGGGGAGGTCACGTGGGGGAGCATGTCAGATCCACACAGAACTGGGGTTCCTTGGTTGTTTGAGCTCTCGTTGCTTTTCCAGCTGCCCCTGCCCCTGATGGAGCTCATGGAGAATGAAGTTCTGGACATTCTCAGCAAAGCCCTCACTAGTGAGCACCCCCACCCCAGCTTCCACAAAACATCCTGGTGGCTTTGGCAGGGCTTGGGGCTTCAGGAGTGGAGGTTCAGGATGTGTATGTTTTGTCAGATCCCCTTAGCACTCACAAATATTCCAGGGAACCCCCCAAATTAAAAGTCGAGAGACTAGGCAAAGGTAGACTCAATGGTTTTTCTCCACTTGTCCAGTGGAGTGACAGACAGCCTTTGTGGAGTTTTGCTTTACTCCAAGGGAAGGGAGCTGTGACACATCTGGAGTATTTGGGTAAATTTACTGGATGTTGGGTTATTTGGGTGACCTTCTGTTCACGATAGATAAGCATTCAGAGGGAAAAAAGGGCCAGATCATTAGTTAGAGTGTGTGGCTCTGGAGGAGGCTGTGCAGCTACTGGCTCTCACTGCCTCTGTTCAGTCTTGCAGCATCTTCTTCACCTTCATTCTTCACCATAACACTTTGTACCTTGGAGATCCCAAACCCCTCAAACTAACACAGATCCAAATCCAGCATTAATTGCCACCTCAAGTCACCTGCGGTTCCTCGAATCACACTGGTGGTGCCTACCTGGGGGAAAGGTTTGCCGTTGCTCATGGCCTTCCCCCTCAGCTCTGCCTTCTTCCTAGCCTACAAGAACACGATTGGCAGGGGTCACTACATGACTAAAGAGCTGCAGGAATACATCGAGGGACTCAAGAAGCGCCGGAACAAGAGGCTGTACTATATGCCTGTGTGAACCTCCAGCTCAAGTGGCAGACCAGATGTCAGCTCCGTGCCCTGTCCCGTACCTCGGACCCAAGCTCGACCCCATCTGCATGGAATTTGAGCTCTAGAGAAATTAAACAGTCTATGCATGGTTCCCCAGTCAGTGCGTGGCTGCTTGCGTGAGGCGGACGCACATGGCCCCGCCTTTTCCCGTGACCTTCATTCGGTCACCGCAGTGACCTTGAGTTTTCTCCGCCCGCGTCTCACCAGTACTACCTTCAAGGAGCTCATAAACCAGGGATACTTGCATATTTTAGGTCTGCTCCTCCTACCTGAGGGTCCGCTGGTGTACAGATCTACCAAGTTCGTGTCAAGTGTCCCATCAACATTATGGGGGGGGGGGCAGTGCCCCCGTTAGGCCCCACCCCTCATCCTTATGCATATGCAGGTTGAAGCCCCGCCCCCTCATTTACATACATGTTCACGGCCGGCACAGAGTCCAAAGAGTAGCTACGCCTACTCCTGTAAGGTGGAGTACCGCCTACCTTCATGACGCAAAGGCGCTCCGGCTCCTCCTCGCTCCGGCTTCGAGTCTTTGCTCCTGCCTAGGCTCCGGCCCCGCCCCCGGGGCGGCCGCGCACGCGTACGTGTCGCTAAAGCCCGCCCACTGGCCTCCGGGTACGCAGGCGCCGCCCGCTCCCCTCGGGTGATTAGCATAAAGCACCTGGCCCGTCCCCCTGATTTGCATGCGCAGGGCCGACCCCGCCTCCGCTGTCAGCTGGAGGAAGCGGAGTAGGAAGCGGCCGCGATGTCCTTTTGTGTCCTACAAGCAGCCAGCGGCGCCGCCGAGTGAGGGGGACGCAGCGCGGCGGGGCGGCGCGGCCGGAGGAGGCGGCCCCTGCTCATCCCGGCGTTCCGGGCCGCTCGGCCCCCATGCCTGCCCGCCAGCCTTGTCGGAGCCCCAGGTCCGGGGGCGGAGGGGAGCGCGGTCGCGGGGGTGGGCGGGCGCGGCGGGGGCCATGTGCGAGCGCGGGCGGGGGGCGGGTTGCGGGCGGGGTCGCCCCCGGTGCGGCTGCCCGGTCAGGACTGGTCTTGGCCCCGGGTTATTCTTGGGCCTCGGAGAGAGCCTCCGGGCAGCCTTGAGCTCGACCCTTGAGCTTTGCAGGAACCCTCGGGGTGGGCTAGGGTTGAAAGGGGCCCTAGAGGCCACGTGGGGGCGCTTGTAGGGGCTTTGGGCCACCTTCCTCTCTGGGTCATAGGTCATCGCAGCGCGGGGGAGAACTTCTTCCTTGTCGCCTCTTCTTACTTCCTGATAACCTGATAGAAGTCCCCCGCGGGTAGTGGGGGAGGGGGGACACAAGTAACTTCAGGCAACTTCTCATAGGTGTGCGCAGGTTGAGGCGCCGGGGTGGAGGGGCGCCCCGGGAGGTCGCAGGAGGTGGTGGGCTCTGCGGCAGCTGGAGTGTAAGAATGAACCGTGCAGGCCTGGGGTGCAAAAGAGGTGGAGCCGCGCCCTACACGGCGTGGCTGGACTGGGCTTGCTAAGGCAAGAGGGGGTGGCGTATCAGAGGTGAGAGGTTCTCGAAGAGTGTGATCGTAAGACTTGAGTGTGAGTTTGCTTATTGAGTGTGCCCTTTTGCTGGGAGTGTGTGAGAACTGGGACTGGTTAAAGGCCATGTGTGCATGTGAAGATCCTCAGGAGAGAGTGAGCATGTGTGGACAGGTGGAAACTCCTGAGAGAGTGGCTAAACACCCCTCCGCCGTGTTCCTAAGTGTGCTCTAGAATACTCAGTACCTAAATGGAGCCCTCCGAGCATCTGGAGAAAACTCGGAAGAGGTATTGCGTTTGGGGGTTGAGAGTTGCCTGCAGGTTGAGATTAGCCTGCTTCCTGGCTTGGGTGGGAGCTAGACTTGCCAAGCCTCTCCCTGGTTCCCAAGAGGAGGACCTGCTGTCAGTTAACTGGCCCCAGAGGCTCTGGAGACTCTGTTCCCATGGTGACAGCTGGGGGCCCTCTTCATGGGCAGCCCTTCCTTGGACTCTGCCTCCTCCCTCTCCTTGGCTGAGCCTGGAAGCTTGGCCTAGGCCCAGTGTTGCCCAACCCATGTGGCCGAGTGCCTCTCTGTGACCCTGATGGTCTTTCCCTGCAGGTGACCAGCATCATGTCCAGCCAGGTGGTGGGCATCGAGCCTCTCTACATCAAGGCAGAGCCAGCCAGCCCTGACAGTCCAAAGGGTTCCTCAGAGACTGAGACTGAACCCCCTGTGACCCTGGCCCCGGGACCAGCTCCAGCCCGCTGCCTTCCAGGGCACAAGGAGGAGGAGGATGGGGAGGGTGCAGGGTCTGGTGAGCAGGGCAGTGGGAAGCTAGTGCTCAGCTCTCTACCCAAACGCCTCTGCCTGGTCTGTGGGGATGTGGCCTCCGGCTACCACTATGGTGTGGCATCGTGTGAGGCCTGCAAAGCCTTCTTCAAGAGGACCATCCAGGGTGAGCCCCTACCCCTCATCCTCTGCTTCTGTGCCCTTTGCCCAGTAGCCTTTGGGCCTGGAATCTTCCAACAGTGCTGGGACAGTGATGCATGCAGGAGGCCCTGAGCCTGTCTAGTGCTGCTCGGGGTAGGCAGTCTAAGAGTTTGAATTTCCTTGTACTTCCCAGGGACGTTGTTTTTGTTTGTCTGTTTCTTTAAGAGGCTTGTTGGCTGAGTTAGTAGAGTGCGCCTTAGCTTGCAGGAAGCTCGAGGTTCTACCAGCACTGCATAGGTGTTGCACACCTAGAATCTCAGAACTTTGGAGGTGGAACTAGGAGAATCAGAAATTCAAGGTCATCATTAACTACATAATAAGTTGAAGGCCAACTAGGACTATGTGAAAAGAAAAAAAGAAAGAAAAGCCACTAGCATAAGTCATTGGATTGGAATGGATATAAGCCAGGATGCAGGTGTCTGTACCTGTCATAGAATTTTGCTCCTGCCCCCCAACCCCAATCAGATTCTCTTGTGTTGCAACCCTGGCTGTCCCGAACTAGGCTGGCCTTGAACAGCTACCTGCCCTGTGCTGGGATTAAAGGCGTGCCACCACAGCCTGGTACTCCTGGCTTTCTTTTCGCCTCTAGTAATTAATTGCCTACTTATCCCCCCCCCCCACCCACGTCCCAGAATGCCTTCTTTCAAGGGTGACTGGTAAAGGTTTGTCATGTATATAAGTTCAAGACAAGCCTGGACTACAGGGTGAGTTTCAGGACAGCTACACAGAAACCCTGATTCCAAAAAACTAAAAGAGGAAGAAAGGTTAGGCATCCCACTCTTCAGTCACTGCTGACTTTTTCTCACCCAGGAGAGCATGTCAGAATTTGAGGCCATGATGGAGATACTGATGTGAACATTCTCTGGGGCAGGCCTGTTATGTGTTTATGCCACCATTGGTTACTTTGACACTATACCCTATAATTTACTAAAACATTTTTTTAGTGGGGCGGTGGTGGCGCACACCTTTAATCCCAGCATTCGGGAGGCAGAGGCAGGCAGATCTCAGTGAGTTCAAGGCCAGCCTGGTCTACAAAGTGAGTTCTAGACAGCCAGTACGGTACACAGAGAAACCCAGTCTCAAAAAACAAAAACATTGAGACATTATCTTATTACGTAGTTGGCCTGGAACTTACTGTTCCAGGCTGGCCTAGAACTCTCCATCTTTTTGCCTCAGCCTCCCAGGAGTGCTGTCGTTATAGGAAAACCCCACTGCAAGTAATTTTTAAAAAATTCTTAGTATTTATTTGTTTTTATTTATTTAAGTAATTTATTTTTACTTTACGTGCATTGGTGTAAAGGTGTCAGCATCCAGGGAGCTGAAGCTTCAGCTACAGGCAGTTGTGAGCTGCCGTGTGGGTGCTGGGAATTGAACCCGGGTCCTCTGGAAGAGCACCAGTACTCTTAACCATTGAGCCATCTCTCCAGCCCCAGTATGTATTTATTTTATGTGTGCGTGTGTGTATACACTTACAGCCACTGTATATGTGTAGAGGTCAGAAGATAACTTGTGAAAGTCAGTTCTTGACTTCTGCCATCTAGGACCTGGGAACTGATCTCAGGTCATCAGCTTTGGCATCAAGTGCCCATACCTACTGAGTCATCTTGCCACCCCTCAAATGGTTTTTGAACACTTTTTCTTTAGTGCTTATCCTGTGATAGGTGCTGTCCCCTTTTACTTTCAGGATCTCAGCCCCTTGTGCAACCCCAATGAGAAATGGTCAGGGTTGCTAGCCGAAGCACAGGGAGGCTTTGTGGCTGCTCAGATCTCTCCAGTAGAAAATGACAGTCCTGCGTTGGTGCAGGCCCAGAGCTGAGCACTGGTAACTGGACTTCGGACCACTGATAGTGACATTCCAGGGAGGTGTGTTGTGGAGCTTTGTTGTTGTTTTAAGACAGGGTCTCATTGTGTAATCCTGGCTGGCCTGCTGCTCACCCCATAGATCAGGGCAGTTTTAGATTTACAGAGATCTGCCTGCCTCTGCCTCCAGAATATTGTGACTGAAGGAATTAATGCGCTACATGCCTGCTTCCAGTGAGTCTTGACTTGGTTGAAGTGCACGGGCCTAAAACCGCTCCTTGCTGGTCAGAGCCAGGTGCCTGACACATGCCTCCCTATGACTGTGTGCCAGACCTAACTGCTGTAATTACCTTCATTTATTCTCTTTTTCTTTTTCCTTCTTTTTTTTTTTTTTTTTTTTTTTTTAATGGAGATAGGTTCTCACTGTATTGCTCTTGCTGTCCATACAGGAACTCACTCTGTAGACCAGGCTGGCCTGGGACTCAAAGAGATCTGCCTGCCTCTGCCTTTTGAGTGCTGGGATTAAAGGCCTGTGCCATCATACCCAGCTCCATTATTTTTTTTTTCAGCCTTCCTCTTGCAGGATGGTTTTGGTGGGATGGGGTGAGGGAGGTTGCTAGTGAGAGAATTCAGGGCCTTGTGAATGCTGAGCACGCACTGCCCCAGTGATCTACACTCCAGCCTCAAGTATATGTTGTTTTTAATCATGCTAACTTCACAGTTAGGAAAACTGAAGGCTCACAAATTATAGAAATAAGAAGTACAATGTACAGTCGGCTGTGGTGACGCATGCCTTTAATCCCAGCCCTTGGGAGGCAGAGGCAGGTGGATCTCTGAGTTCAAGGCCAGCCTGGTCTATAGAGGGAGTTCCAGGACAGCCAGAGCTAAAAAGAAAGAAAAGGGTGGATCAGGCTCGACTGATCTATATAGCTGAGTTCCAGGGCAGCCAGACCTATAGAGAGAGTCCCAGCCTCAAAATAAACATATAAATAAGTAAACCACAATGATAAGTCCCCACATCCCTTGCTTAGTTCTCGTTTTTAAGCAGAGTTTTGCTGTGTAGCCCAGGATGGCTTCCATCTAGAGATTCTCTACCATTTGCCTGCAAAGTGTTGGAATACAGGCGTGTGTGCAGCACTCAGACTGTCCCTTGCTCTTTACCACCCCGGCCTGTGTTCCAGACATGGCTGAGACTGAGGATGGCCAGGGGAACCTGATTGTCAGAACTGTCCTCTTTGTTTTGTAGCATGTGCTGGAGGGCAAGGAGCAGGGCGTCTGCTAAGGGCCTGTCAGGACCAGGACCGAGGGCTTCTCTGAGGAGGCGTCTTGAACTGAGGATAGCAGCCCTGCTGGGTGGAGGAGGAGAGAAGCATGAAAGGCCTGCTGGCTGCTTGTGTGATTTGTGATTTTGTCTTTGGACAGCTGTGAGGCTGAGGGCCACTGGTACCCACTCATGTCAGGTCTTGTGACCAGCCTTGGGAAACGGGCTGACAGTAGATGGGATAAGAGAGAACCTACAGGTTAAAGCGCTCACACTGGCGTTCGTCTAACCCCAGCATTCGGGAGGCTGAGTTAGAGGACTGAGTTCAAGGCAAACCTGGGCTGCATATTATGGAGTACATATGGGCTATAGAGCAAGCCGGTGTCTTCTTCCCTGGTGTGGTGGCACATTCCTGTGATTCTAGCATTTAGAAGAGGAGGCAGTAGGATCAAGGTTCAAAATTATCCTCAACTTCATAGTTAAGAGGCCAGCTTGGGCTGCATCTGACTTTGTTCAAAAAAGCTCAAAAGTGGGAGGTGAGGAGATGGCCATTTGGTAAAGTGTTTCTGCTCAAGCAAGAGTATCTGAGTTAGATGCTTGTATTCACATAAAAGTCAGATGTTGAGAGACAGTGGCAGGAGGATTTGGGATACTGTTGTTGAGTTGGTGAACTCCAGGTTCAATAAGAGACCTTGTTTCAAAATATAAGGTGAAGCCAGGCAGTGGTGACGCAGGCCTTTAACCCCAGCACTCAGGACATAGAGGCAGCTGGATCTCTGAGTTTGAGGCCAGCTTGGTCTACAGAACTAATTCCAGGACAACCAGGGCTGTTAGACAGAGAAAGCCTGTCTTGAAAAACCATATATGCGGTGGAGAAGTCAGTCACACTAGGCACAGCTTTATCCCAGTGCTCGGGAGGCAGTGTTTGAGGCCTGCCTTGTCTATATAGTGGATTTAAGGCCAACAAGGACTGTACAGTGAGACCCTGTCTCAAAATCAAAAAAAGTTGAGAGCCATTGATAGAGACACCTTACATGCAATCACACACAAATCCCACAAAAACTAAAACCAAATCAACCAGGTATAGTGTGGCTTACGCCCAGGAGACTGAGGCAGGAGGATTATTGCAAGTTCAAGACTAGGCTGGACCATGGTATGAAACCATCTCAAAAAAGCAAAACAAGAGCTGAAAGCCACAGGATAACTGAACACACGTGTTCTGTATCAGATGGTAAGACCTGAGGGTTTCTGCAGGGCAGATGTAGGGATTTGTCTCAGGGTGCTCAGAAAAGGCCTCTCCAAGGTGACAGGCGGTAAGGGAGCAAAAGTGGTTGCCAGGACTGGAGCCCCAGGCAAGGAACAGAATACCCTGAGGCTGGCTCTGTCTGCGGAGCATGCAGTACAGAACAGGATTATAAGTGATGGAGCTTGGCTGTGAGAACCTGTAGGACACTGCTTCGCCTGGGCATATACTTAATAGAACTGACTAGGGAATTTGATCAGAGGACGGGGGCAGGATCCCTCAGGCCGCTATGTAGAGAATAGACAGCAGGAGGCCAGTGAGCCACAACAGTGACTGGACAAGATGGAAGCTGTTGGCAGAGTTGGGTTCTCGTGGGTGAGGTGACACTCCCACACTGCCAGTGGCTTGGGTTGTGGTTGAGAGGAGGGAAGATGCTACTTAGGTTTCTGGAGCAATGGAAGGTGGTTGCAGACTTGGCAGGAGAGGTAGGGGATTGGAGAACTTGGGGTGTCCTGGGGCTGCTGTACGTCTAGAGCACAATGCTGTTCAAGCTGAAAGTCTGGGAGATGAACGAGGTAGGACAGCCCCAGGGGCTGATCAGTTCACTATACAGAAACCATAGAGCCGCCAGTGGGTAGGAGGACCAGGAGAGCCTGTCCTAGAAGCAGAGGAAGATAGCACTGGAGGATTTCTAGGAGTAGAAAGCAATGCTTTAGGCAAGGGAGGTGAGGATTCAGTGGAGCCTTGGATTTATCTGGGAGGTTACTGTGGCCCTTGACAGCAGATGAGGACAGTGTAGGCCAGCAGTAATGTTTTTTTGTTGTTGTTGTTTTTCCGAGACAGTTTCTCTGTGGCTTTGGAGCCTGTCCTGGAACTAGCTCTTGTAGACCAGGCTAGCCTTGAACTCACAGAGATCCATTGCCTCTGCCTCCCGAGTGCTGGGATTAAAGGTGTGCGCCACCACCGCCCGGCCAGCAGTATGGTTTTAAGGCGAATATGCAGCTTGACTTCCATCCAAGCAGTGTTCCCCCAGTGCAGTGGCTGTCCCCTCCCTGCCCTGCTCATGGCATCCTGCTCTCCCTTTCCTCCCCATACCCCCAGACTGGTGCTTGCCTTGGGTGAGTCAGGGCTCTCCTGTCATCGGGGGCCCCCTCCGGGCTCTGGGAGGCTGCCACTGGAGCCCTGCCTCTTCCTGGCAGGGAGCATCGAGTACAGCTGTCCGGCCTCCAATGAGTGTGAGATCACCAAGCGGAGACGCAAGGCCTGTCAGGCTTGCCGCTTCACCAAGTGCCTGCGGGTGGGCATGCTCAAGGAGGGTGAGCGCTGGGCAGTGCCTGGGTGAGACGGGGGTGGTCCTGTCGGTTGGGTGGAAGCCTGGGGAGGTGAGAGGAGTAGGGCTCTGTGGGGCAGCTGTTTTATGGACACAGTCTGGTCTTAAAATTCAAGGCGTACGTCTGGACCGCGTCCGAGGTGGGCGACAGAAGTACAAGCGGCGGCCAGAGGTGGACCCATTACCCTTTCCAGGCCCCTTCCCTGCTGGTCCTCTGGCAGTAGCTGGAGGTCCCCGGAAGACAGGTGAGAGCCTGGGTTCCTAAGGGTTAGGCAGGGGACAGCCACTGGAGAGGTCTGTTTGATTTCTTTACATGCTCTGGGACCCTGGTCTTACCTTTTCTCATTTCTTCCCAAGAAATAATTATGAAAATATCAGTAGAGTGCTTGTCTAGCATGCGTGAAGCCCTGGGTTTGGTCCTTAGCACCGCATGACTAAGCCCAGCACTCAGGAGGCAAACCAGGATTGGGAGTTTGGGATCATAGGTGGCTACATTCAAGGACAATAAACTACTTCACAGTTCAGATGCCCAAGTAGGAAGGTTTCTATTGCAGTGACAAAACACCATGACCAAAAACAACTTGGGGAGGAAATGGTTTATTTTATCTTAAAACTCTGGGGCCACACTCCATCACTGGGGGAGTCAGGGTAGAAACTCAAGGCAGGAGCTGAAACAGGCCAGGGAAGAACACTGCTTACTGGCTTAATCCTCTTGACTTGCTCAGCCTGCTTTGTTACATAACTCGGGCCCACCTGCCCAGGAACAACCACCCTCAGTAGATGGGGCTCTTCCACATCAGCCCTCAACCAAGAAGACACCCTACAGATGTGCCTAGGGGCTAATCTTACGGAGGCATTATCTCGATTAAGATTCCCTCTTCCCAGATGTCTGTCTGTCTGTCTGTCTGTCTATCTATCTATCTATCTATCTATCTATCTATCTATCTATCTATCTATCTCAAGTTGACAAAAAAAAATCAGCACAGGGTTTCTTTTTTTAAAAGTTGTTAGGAGAACCAGGACCTACTAAATGTTAGACTAGGGCTATAAACAAGCTATACCCAAGCCCCGGGAAAAGGA
Source organism: Arvicola amphibius (assembly GCF_903992535.2). Taxonomy (NCBI): domain Eukaryota; kingdom Metazoa; phylum Chordata; class Mammalia; order Rodentia; family Cricetidae; genus Arvicola; species Arvicola amphibius. The sequence goes on along the minus strand of NC_052047.1, from coordinate 150,731,087 downwards.
CTCACCTTTCTCTGGGGAAGTGAGCTGTGTTTTCAGGTTTACCAGTGCTCTCAAGCAAGGCTGGAGGGGAATGTCTGGGAGATGCTTGGCTCTGAGGGACTGCAGAGATCCGCTAGATCTGTGTTCATGACTCTAGTCCTGCACCTGTTGCTGTAGCCCCAGTGAATGCTCTGGTGTCTCATCTGCTGGTGGTTGAGCCTGAGAAGCTGTATGCTATGCCTGATCCAGCCAGCCCTGATGGACACCTCCCTGCCGTGGCCACACTCTGCGACCTTTTTGATCGAGAGATAGTGGTTACCATCAGCTGGGCCAAGAGCATCCCAGGTAAAGGGCATGGTGGTCAGGGCATCTCTGAGCAGGTAGGCCACTTCTTACTGCTGCATTCTTGACTGGTCTTCTTCCCACCGCCTTCCAGGCTTCTCCTCACTGTCACTGTCTGACCAGATGTCAGTACTCCAGAGTGTGTGGATGGAGGTGCTGGTGCTAGGTGTGGCCCAGCGCTCACTACCACTGCAGGATGAACTGGCATTTGCTGAGGACCTGGTCCTGGATGAAGAGGGGGCCCGGGCAGCTGGTCTGGGGGATCTGGGGGCAGCCCTGCTGCAGCTGGTACGGCGACTGCAAGCCCTACGGCTGGAGCGGGAGGAGTATGTACTGTTGAAGGCTCTGGCCCTTGCCAATTCTGGTGAGTAGGGAAGACACACACAGGTCCCCCATAAAGCCCTCGAGTTGTCAATGGTGGTGGCACAGTCCCTTTTTATAGGTAAGGACAATTGAGGCTTAATTACTGAAAATCACCAAGTAAGCCAAGGTCCTGAATTGTACACAGGATTCTGAACCCTAGTGCTGTGCTGACAAGGAAGTAGTGGAGGGGAAGGTGTGGAGGACAAGAGGTGGCCACAGGTGAGAAAGGGTGGGTCCTGGCTCACAGGCAGAGAGCAGTGAGTGGATTGTGCCCCGTCAGCAGTGCCCAGACAAGTGAGTCCTGCCCTTTCCACAGTTACCTCAACCAGCAGTTCTCCTCTCTCCTCAGACTCTGTGCATATTGAAGACGCTGAGGCTGTGGAGCAGCTGCGGGAAGCCCTGCACGAGGCCCTGCTGGAGTATGAAGCTGGCCGGGCTGGCCCTGGAGGGGGTGCTGAGCGGAGGCGGGCAGGCAGGCTGCTGCTCACACTGCCACTGCTCCGCCAGACAGCAGGCAAAGTCCTGGCCCATTTCTATGGGGTGAAGCTGGAGGGCAAAGTGCCCATGCACAAGCTGTTTTTGGAAATGCTTGAGGCCATGATGGACTGAGGCAAGGGGTAGGACAGGGTGGGGTGACTGGCAGGATCTGCCCAGCATGGGGTGTTAGCCCCAAGGGGGCAAAGCTGGAGTCTGGGCAGTGCCACAGCCTGCTGGCAGGGCCAGGGCAATGCCATCCGCCCCTGGGAGCAGGCTTCATGCCCTCCCCTCCCCCCTCTAGGGGGGTGTCAGAAGCCAGGAAAGTGAATGCCCAGGTGTGGGCACAGTGCTGCCCCTTGCAAGCCATAATGTGCCCCCAAGAGTGTAGGGGGCCTTGCGGAAGCCATAGGGGGCTGCAGGGGATGTGTGGGAGGCAGAAACTGATCTCAGGGAGGGAAGGGGATGGAGGCCACAGTCTCCCAGTGGGCGATGCTTTTGCTGCTGCTTAATCCGAACCCCTCTCCAGAGCAGAGGGGGGCTTGGAAAGCAAAGGCCCCTGTCCCCTTCGCTCCTCTCCTCATTCGCATTGGGCATTAGTGCCCCCCCTTGAAGCAATAACTCCAAGCAGGCTCCAGCCCCTGGACCCCTGGGGTGACCAGGGCCCCCCATCAGCTCCCACCTCGAGGGGTGGGGAACAGCACTGCCTCTATGCCCTGCAGAGCAATAACACTATATTTATTTTTGGGTTTGGCCAGGGAGGCGCAGGGCCATGGGGCAAGCCAGGGCCCAGAGCCCTTGGCTGTACAGAGACTCTATTTTAATGTATATTTGCTGCAAAGAGAAACCGCTTTTGGTTTTGAACCTTTAATGAGAAAAAAAATATACTATGGAGCTCAAGTACATGGTGGTTGTTGAGTCACTGGGGGGAGATCGGGGTCACACACCTATTTAACAGACTATACAACTGACACATCACAAAATGCCAAAGTGGCGGCTAACAAGTTTACGTCTCAGTCTCCTCGTCATTCAGCAGCATATTGGGAATCCCGCGGCTGATGGGAAAAAGACGGCCAGATTCTGGGCATTGCAGGGTGCCCTCTAGCACATCAACCTGTGGGAGAGCAGGGCAAAGCTGAGTACCGGGAGCCTCCATGTAGGACAGCTAGGCAGGTGACAAGACTCTCACCTCAAGCAACACGTGGTGCATCTTCCTCAAAAACGTCTCGTCTTGTTCATAACCTTCAGTCGGCTCTTTGGGTACTTCGGTCAGGTTTAACTGTGGAAGAGAGGCTCACGTGATCACCGGGCATACAAACTCCACTCTGCCCTGGCTGGGGTCAGGGCCCCCGAGAGCCCGACCCGCTCCCGGGTTGTCATTAGGGGCGGGATCCTCACGGTGTTTGCCGCTTGCACAAGCGCCGCCCACTCCACTTTAGGGATCATCCGCGCTACAAAGTCGGGGTTGAACTCCACGGGGTTGATGCGGACCTCGGTGGCCTGCGGGGAGGAAAGGTTTAGCGAGGTAGAGTCGGGCCCGGCGTCTCTATCCTGAGCTACAAGGGCGACTGACTCTTATGCAAGTACCTGCAGCCGCAGCGGGAAGCCACGCGTGCCCACGCCGCGCACATGCGAGCTCAGGAGATTGTGGGTGAGCAGTTTCATGTTGCCACACTGGAGCTCGCGAGGCCGGAACCGGAAGGAGTCCTCACTTCTTATGCCACTTCCGCTGTTGAAGCCGTTGAACAACCCGCCGGACCGGAAGTGGTGAACTTGCTGGAATTTCTCGGTTTTGCAGTTGCAAAGGGATAGGAACTTGTGTTGGATCAAGTCCTGATACCGGTAGCGTTTCTCAGGGAGATTGCAGCGACGTAAGCCGAGACCTGCTTGCTGTAAATGGCACGTACAATGCAAATCACTTGCAGAGCAGGTGCCGTGCGCGGTTCTCGTTGAGTATAAAACAAGCACATTTGAGGCTTAGCCAGATTGTACTCCGACCCGTTTGCGGTTCAACATCAGAAACTTGCATCGGTAAACTGGTCACCTCTTTCTGCATGCAAACAAGGAGCGCGACCCCTGCATGCCCCGCAGCGTCATAATGCGTCACGGCTCAGCCCCTATAACCCCGCGTGATTGATGTGACGAGCTGGCGTGGGCGGAGCGGACTCAGCACCCGCCTCCGGTGGGCAGACCTAGCGACGGGCGGGGGGCTGCGACAACGGGGCGGGCATGTTGCAGTCAGGGATATACGTCCTGGGCGGCAGAGCCGGTTCAGTGCTCCGTGCAGCGGCTACCTGGACTTGCGAGGCCGGCAGAGCGAGCCGGGAAGCAGCAGGGTGGAAAAGTAGCGGGGCCCGCAGCTTCAGCAGCGCCGTGGTGGCTATGGCCCCGATCAAGGTGACCGGTCCTAGCTCTCCTGGGTTCACCCTGTCGCGGCTCTTTGGGCTCCACGCGGGTTCTCGGGCTGTCCTCCTTGAAGCTTTCTTCCTGTCATGAATTCTGCAAGATCCCATCGCTGCCCTTCAGTCCCGGGACATTCCTTGAGCCTCCATGTTAAATTAACGGTGTGACGTTCAGGGACAGGTCCCCACTATTTTCAAGCAACTGGATGCTGTCATTTTCCATTCTTAAAATATCTCCATTGCCGCTTTTCAAATCCCTTATAACCCTCTCCAAAGCCCTAGCCCCTTTGTGATAGTACTAGATGACACTTCACCGCATGTTTTGAAAGAGCTGGGGTCCCTTGGATACCTGGGGTCTGTTTTTCCCATTGCTGTCTCCCCTCTGTGAATGCTTCGTCTTCTGTTTGGTCTTTCTGGAATTCTGGAAGCTTCTTGAACCTACCCCCTCCTGTTCTTGGACTAACTCCCCCCCCCCCCTTTTTTTTTTAAAGAAAAAAACAAAAACAACCAAAAACAGTCTCACTGTGTAGTCCTGGCTGTCCTGGAACTTGGTGTGTATACCAGACTGACCTCAGACTCTTAAAAGATCTGCGTGCCTCTGCCTCCGTAGTGTTGGGATTAAAGGCCCTTTACTTTTTTAAAAGCACTCTTTAATATATGTTTAGTGTGTATGTTTGGGAACACACGTGTGCATGTGGAGGTGAGAGGACGGCTTTCTCAGGAGTCACTTCTGTCTCTCATGTGGTTGTGGGGCTAAACTCAGGTGGTTAGGTGTGGTGGCAAGCGCTTGACCTGCTGACCTCAGCCTCCCTCCTGTGTCAATGGAGGCCTGCAGGTAGGTGAACCCTCCCACCTACCCTGAGAGCCTGTGTCCTGAACGCTTTGCCTTGAGCGTCTTCCCTGGCTTTCCATTGTGTGGACAGGATTTTCTTCCTCCCTGGTGCCAGGTACTTTCTCAACCTCAGACTGGGTGCTCCTCTCTGCGGTTGATCCATCTTGGGTAGCTTGTTTACACAGCATTGCAACACTAGTGGAGGCCTCTCCCTTTCTCTGTGGCCACCAGCTGGCCTGAAACAAAAACCAGGCTTCCTTGAAATTTGGAGATGTGGGGCAACCGGGAGATGCAGAGGACAGGGGTGGACCCCTGGAAACTGGCAGGTGCACTTTCTCTGATGGGTGTCAGCACCGTTTCCATGAAGATCTGTGTCTGCCTGGATGTGGTTTACTAGGCCTTTTTTTTTTTTTTTTAACCCCCTTTTACCCTGGAGCCCTTGTCTGCAGGTGGGAGATGCCATCCCCTCCGTGGAGGTATTTGAAGGGGAGCCTGGGAAGAAGGTGAACCTGGCAGAGCTGTTCAAGGGCAAGAAAGGTGTGCTGTTCGGAGTTCCTGGGGCGTTCACCCCTGGCTGTTCTAAGGTGAGGCTTCTTTCCAGAATCAGGCATGTGGGAGAAAAGGACCTGAGTTAAATCTAATGCCTCTGCCTGATCCTGCTCGTGGGAGCACTGAAAGATTGTGCTAATGAGGCAGAAGTTTTGCCCATGGGAATTTTATGTTCTTGACCACAGATCCTTAGGGTCAAGCTTCTAGTAGCCAAGGCGAAAAGGAAAAGGCACGTTTTACTCTGGGCTCCTTAGCCTGAGCAGAGAGATACCAGAGACTAGGAGCTAAAGAACAGGCTCGGGAACCCCAGCAGCTGTCTGTCTTTTGACCCTTTGGTTTCCTCTTAGACCCACCTGCCTGGGTTTGTGGAGCAAGCTGAGGCTCTGAAGGCCAAGGGAGTGCAGGTGTTGGCATGTCTGACTGTTAATGACGTCTTTGTGACAGAAGAGTGGGGTCGAGCCCACCAGGCGAAAGGCAAGGTGAGGTATGAGGTTCTGTCCGAGGGGTCAGATCCAGGTAGGAGGATTCCTTGTTTTCCATTACATTTGATTTGCTTACTTTATGTGTTGGATGAGTACTCATGCCATGGTATACAAGTGGAGGTCGGAGGATAACTTGTGAGATTTGGTTCTATCCTGCCATGTGGGGTCCTGGAGACTGAACTCAGGTTGTCAGGCTTGGCAGCAAGCGCCTTTGCTCACTGAGCCATCACTGGCACTGGAGGCTTCTTCGTGACATTTACTCTCTGTCCCTCAGGTTCGGCTCCTGGCTGACCCAACTGGGGCCTTTGGGAAGGTGAGTGTGCCACCCTTCCCTCAGCCTGCAGTTGGTCCTGGAGGACATGTTATGTGGGGAGCAGTTTCTGACCTGTTTGGAGGCTCTTGACACCCATCTCTGCCTGTCTTCTAGGAGACAGATTTATTACTGGATGATTCTTTGGTGTCTCTCTTTGGGAACCGCCGGCTGAAGAGGTAAAGTGGAAATCCTTGCCGTTGGCATGAGGGGTTCTGAGGCTGGCTCGGCCGCTGCAGCTACGCCTCTTTTCCACAGGTTCTCCATGGTGGTAGACAATGGCGTAGTGAAGGCGCTGAATGTGGAGCCGGACGGCACAGGCCTCACCTGCAGCCTGGCCTCCAGCATCCTCTCACAGCTCTGAGACCCGGCCAGGTGGAGGTCCTCCTTGCTCCCATCTTCCCTGCCCAGCTTTGGGCCAAGAGGTCCAGCCCCTCCTCGCCTGGGGCCCCTTAAATGGAGCCTTGACCATATTTCTGCAATAAACAGTCTGATTTTCGTCTTTGCCTTTGGCATGGAATTGTCTACTTTGCCCTTGCTCTTGGTGTAGCTCCAGTTGGAGCCGAGGTCAATGGCAGGGGTTCATGGGAGAAAGTGGAGGACAGCCAGGGCAGGTTTCCAGAAGCATCCTCTAACAACCTGGAAGCGGAGAGGAAGCCAGAATTGGCTCTACTTGGTGCATCCTGAGGCAGCTGGTGCTTGGTCTAGGAGCTGACTGATTCCATTTACTCTTAAAACACTGGACAGGATGCTCTTTCAGGAGCGTCTCGGGTGCTGACCAGGCGTCATCAGAGCTCACAGTACCAGGCCCAGGCAGTACAGGAAACTACCTGAGGGAGAGGTGTGGCCGGGGTGATCAGGGATGAAGCACCAAAAGTCAGGGACACTAGTAGGGCTTGAGGCCTCAGGAGAGGCAGACCCTACTCCTGGCCTTGGGAATCCGTGTTCAGAGGAGCAGGGGATGGCTGGGAAGCCCTCGTTGTGTTTAGGAGGTAACTGCTTACAAAGCATCTGACCAGTCTGTAGCTGTAGTGAGGTGTACCAGTCCTGTACTATAGCAGGCTTTCTCGTGGACCACAGCCAGCTCCCAAATAAAGACACAGAGAGTTAATATTAGTTATGAATGCTTGGCCTTAGCTTATGCTTGTCCCACTAGCTCTTATGACTTAAATTAACCTGGTTTTCATCTTTGTTTCGCTTTAGGGCTTTTTACTTTTCTTCATTCTGTAGGTCCTACTCCGTGTCCAGGAAAGAGAGGACACGGGGCTGGGTGAGGCCATGGGCTCTCTGGCTAGGGGGCTAAGTGGTGTCTTTGGGCTCTCCTACTAAAGGGACCCATTCCTGAGTGGCCAGGTTGGCCCCAGGCATCCCCCCTTTTCCTCCCTCCTTCTCTCCTCTGTTACTTCCTGTTAACTAGTTGCTAATCCCACCTCTTTGAGCCCAGGTTAATTTTATTTAATTATCACAAATGCAACACATCTTTACATAGTTAAACAAATACAGCACAAACAAGTGTAACACATCTGTCTGGTTAAACAGCTGTTCCACAACACTACAGCACTTGGGACCAAAGCAGCCCTGCAGCAGCCAGACACTGAGGCCAGACGGGGTGGAAGATGCCCTGTTGCTCAAAGGAACCTTGAGATGGGAATGGCAGAGAAGTTAATACAGAGGTTAGTCTGGAAAGGTAGTATTGGCCTAGGTTATAGCAGGATTGGGCAGTTTGGGTATTGGGGCTACTTGGCTGAGGCATCTGGAAATCAGGATTTCAGGGTTTTGAGAGAGGTAAGCAACTTGCCTTTCAGCCATCACCATAGGACTTGTCCAGAGTACAGGTCAAAGTCAAATCTGAGACTGTGGAGCTGGGAGGCAGAAGACGGGTGTCGAAAGATTTGTTATGGGATGCCAGGGAGAGGACACGGGGCTGGGTGAGGCCATGGGCTCTCCGGCTAGGGGCTAAGTGGTGTCTTTGGGCTCTCCTACTAAGGGGACCCACTCCTCAGCTATCTGAGTGGCCAGTGCACCCATCCTTGCTCCTGAGAGTCTCTCACTCTCCTCACCACCCCATATGTCACCGGCCAGTTCTCCTCTGTCTTCTGTGACACTTGGGTCACAGTGACCCTGACAAGCACAGTGCAGACTTGTCCCTTCCCAGATCTTTAGAGATAATGAAGGAGCCAAGGAACAGGACTTCTGTACAGGGCGTGGACTGAGGCAGAGCAGTGTCCCCTGGGATGTGTCTCCTGTTCCACCCTGCAGCCTCATCCACCTTGGCAGGCCCTCTCACAGATGCCAGCTTCCTTTCTCACAAGGCCTCTGAAGAAGTGTTCCCTCAGGGCTCTAGAGATTGGCAGAGCTTAAGAGCACTGGATGTTCTTCCAGAGGTCCTGAGTTCAGTTCCCAGCAACCATCTGATGGCTCACAAACAATCTATGAGATCTGGTGCCCTCTTCTGCCACGCAGGCAGAACACTGTATAAATAATAATAATAACAACAACAATAATAGTAACAACAACAACAACAATAATAATAAATAGTTAACAAAAAAAGAAGTGTTCCCTCCAGTTTCTTGCCACTGTTGGGTTTTTAGGCTGACAGAAGGGGTTAACAGCACCTTAGGACAGCCTTGGGGGGCTGTGGGCCCTGGTTGCACAGCATCTGGGTGAAATGTCTAGTAGCTGAGCCAGTCCTAGGGCAGCTCCAGGCCCTAAGGAGATCAACACCTTCTGGGAGAATGCAGTAAGGCTGTTTCTAGAGCCAGCAGACTGAGCTTCAGGCCTGAAGGAAGGCTGGTCAGGCCCTGTGGATGGGGCCTGAGGGCTTAGGAGACCCGAGGCTGCACCCGGAACTGGTGGCTTTCCTGGACTGTAGATGCCAAAGGGCCAATAATAAAACGAAACAATTGAACTGATGTGCTAAAACAATGCTGACACACACCAGTTTTCTGTTGCGGGAGCAGGAAGCCTGAGGGTCAGCAGTTAAGAGAGGTTTACAGAATGCGGAGACAGAGGCAGGTGGATCTTTGTGAGTTCGAGGCCAGCCTGGTCAACAGAGCGAGTCCCAGGACAGCCAGGGCTGGCTACACAGAAAAACGCTGTCTCAGAAAAAAAAAAAAACAACAACAACAACAAAAAGAAAACCCACAAAATATCACTACATGGTGGTGTATGCTTTTAATCTCAGCACTTAGGAGACGGAGGCAGGCTGGACTGATCTACAAATTGAGTTCCAGCACAGGATGGTGCTTGTGGTAGGGTCTTATGTAGTCCAGGCTGTCCTCAAACTCCACACATAGCCATAGGAGACCTTGAACTCGTTCTATTCACCTCCCAAGTGTTGGAACACCTTACAGGTATAGTCTCGCCATGTTCTGCTCACCTCTTGTTATTGATAGACAAAGTCTCACTGTGTACCTCTGGGTGGCCTGTAACTGTGCATAGCAGGCTAGCCTAGAACTCAAGAGTTCTGCCTGCCTCTACCTTCTGAGTGCTAGGATTACAGAGTATGACACTATACCCCATTCAAGTGTGTGTGAGAGTCTCTTACCTTGGCCCAAGCTGTCCTTGAACTGGTGGCAGTCCAGTTTCGGTCTGGTATTCCAAGCATGAGCTACCACTGGGACTTGTATCTTTTTACCTGGTGCCAAAGTAAGTGGGTGACTATCTCCCAGCTTTACTTGACCATTTTGGGTCTAGAGTGTATAAACCGACCACATGACTGCTCCATGGTATAGTTAAAGGGAAACTTTTTATTGTAGAGTTGAAAAAGGTATCTAGAAGAGTCCAGAGCAAAGAGAGAAAGAAGTAGACTAAACATGGCCTGCAGACTGAATATGGACAGGGCATTCTGTGAAAGAAAAGAGATTAGCAAGGGATAAAGAATAGAGAACATTTGCCTGGTGATGGTGGCACATACCTTTAATTCCAGCACTCAGGAGTCAGAGGCAGGTGGATCTCATGAGTTCGAGGCCAGCATGGTCTACAGAGCTAGTTCCAGGACAGCCAGGACTGTTGCACAAATAAACCTTATCTCAGAGAGAGAGAGAGAGAGAGAGAGAGAGAGAGAGAGAGAGAGAGAGAGAGAGAGAGAGAGAGAGAGAGAGAGAGAGAACATAGAGAAGCAGTGGGAGAAAAAACAATGCAGGGTTGTAAGGAGAGTGAGTAACTGTGGGGAGGGACATCCATTAGCTAGAGAGAGTTCAGGTAGGGGAAGAGGTGAGAAAGGCTAGGACACTGGCATAGACCTTGGAATGACAGGGACTTGTGATACTGAGGGGGCCTGGAGACCAGCATTCACAGATGTGCTGATAGGCACCACAAGAGAGATAATGTCCCTTTAGTCAGAGCTAAGGGAAATGAGGTGAACCACTTTCCTAAGTTCCTGAGGAATGCTGACATTTATGTAACCTCCAGAAATCCTCCTATAGCCCAGTTTGAGCTCATGTCTGGGTATTTAGATTGCCTTTTGGAGTTTGAGGAATTGATTTTCCTTTGGACCTGATATGGGATTAGACCAAGTTTTGTTGGGAGCTCCTAGGTGTACTGAGGTGGTGATGGTGACTGGGTGACTACTGGGGACACGCCTCTATCTTACTGCTCTGCTAATTTGAACATGTTTTTACCTGAAAACCCAGACACCACACCTTTAGTCTAGCAAATAGAAAGAAATGCTGTGTCCTGTGCATCTTGGGTCCTGGTGTGTTAGCTAAGGACAGCAAGGAATGAAGAGAGGACAGACACAGATACACAAAGCTGGGATCAGGTAGACTCTGCTACTAGTACTGTGGCTACAGGGAACCTCAGTGTGTTTATTAGGTACAGCACTGGGGAGGAGTTACCTAGTTTGAGTAGGAGAGCTCTGTAGGTGAGTAGTCTCCCCTATGAACATTGCAGGGAGGAAGCTGTTAGTCTTTGCACACACTCATCAGTAATTTGTAAACATTCATGCTTGGACTCCATAGGAGAGCTTTGCATTCATCTTGAGCTTGGCCCTTTATTTTTCATGTGTCCAAGATCTTAGAGTCCTCAATATGGCCAAGCACATGTCAAAATACTCTTTCATTCATTCAGGGCTGGCTACAAAGGAGGAAATGGGAAATAGGAGAAAAATAATCCCATTACCTTTAAGGTTTTCTGAAGTTGCCACATCCCAAAAACCTAAATGGATGCCTTTCTTAGCTTTTTTTTTTTTTTTGGTTTTTTTTTCGAGACAGGGTTTCCCTGTAGTTTCTAGAGCCTGTCCTGGAACTAGCTCTTGTAGACCAGGCTGGCCTTGAACTCAGAGATCCACCTACCTCTGCCTCCTGAATGCTGGGATTAAAGGCGTGTGCCACCACTGCCCAGCTCTTAGGGTTTTTTTTTGTTTGTTTGTTTTGTTTTGTTATTTTGAAATAAGATAGAGTTATCTGGAAAAGGGACTCTCAACTTAAAATTTTCATCTGTTGTAGAATATTAGTTAAAGATGTGTTACATTTGTTTATGCTGTAGAACATTTGTTTAATTATGCAAAGATGTGTTGCATTCCTTCATGTTACATTTGTTTAACTCTGTGAAGCTGTGTTACTTTACCTGTCTAAAACACCTGATTGGTCTAATAAAGAGCTGAACGTCCAATAGCAAGGCAAGAGAAAGGATAGGCAGGACTGGTAGACAGAGAGAATAAAAGAGGAGGAGAAATCTGGGAAGAGGATTGAAGGAACAAGAGAACAAGGAGAGGAGGACGCTAGGGACCAGCCACCCAGCCACCCAGCCAGCCATGGAGTCAGAGTGAAAGTAAGATATACAGAAGTAAGAAAAGGGAAAAGCCCAGAGACAAAAGGCAGATGGGATAATTTAAGAAAAGCTGGCTATAAATAAGCCAAGCTAAGGTTGGACAATTATAAAAAAGAATAAGCCTCTATGAGTGATTTATTTAGGAGCTGTCCCCTCCAAAAAGCCAAAGAGCCGAAAGAGAAAAACAAACAAACAAAAACTCAACTATATTTTGGCACCCAATGTGGGGCTGTATTTCCTTCCATGTAGGGCCTGAGAAAGCTGGGGGGAAAAAGGAAAAGAAACAGAGAAAGAAAAAGAACATGGCTCTTTTAAGAGGCACTGCTGTTCAACCGGCAGGGCAGTACTAAATAGAAACAGCAAGCTAAGTAACATAATAGCATGTGGCAATGTAGGCACTGTATTCCTGCAGCTAGAAAGGTTGAATGCAATTCCTGTTCATGCACCTCCAAAGGGCATTTAGCAAAGAGCTTTAGGCTTGGCTTTCACAGTCTGAGAGCAGGGGAGCCAGCTGAAAGCAGCACAGAGAATCCAGGTGTAACTTAGCAGTTTGCTGGTTCAAAAAGGCTAAAAGATACACAGTAAAAGAGGTCCAGATGGGAAAACCTCTGTTTCCTCAAAAAAAAAAAAAACCCTCTTTTTGAAGAACCCGCCATGCAGCTCCCAAATAAATCACACACAGAGGCTTAGTATTAGTTATGAATGCCCCACCTTAGCTTGCCAGCTTTTCTTATTTTAAATTATCCCGACTACCTTTTGCCTCTGGGCTTTTGTTTCTCTATTTCTGTATACTTTTCTTCTTTCTCTGTGGCTTGCTGTGTAGCTGGATGGCTGGCCCCTGATGTCCTCCTCTCCTTGTCCTTTTGCTCCTTCTTGTCCTTCTATTTATACTGTCTGCCTGCCAGCCCAGCCTATTCTTGCTCTGCCTTGCTATTAGCCATTCAACTCTTTCTTAGACCATCAGGTGTTTTAGACAGGCAAAAAGTCATAGCTGCACAGAGCTAAACAAATGCAGCATAGCCAGGCAGTGGTGGCACACGTCTTTAATCCCAGCACTTGGGAGGCAGAGGCAGGCGGTGGATTTCTGTGAGTCTGAGGCCAGCCTGGTCTACAAAGTGAGTTCCAGGACTCTGGCTCCATAGCTACTGAGAAACCCTGCCTTGAAAAACAAAACAAAACAAAACAAAATGATTTGGGTAAGAGGTTTTGCTTTTGTTTCCACCAAAAACAAGAGCTGTGGATTCATTTCAGGTTAATACGGATGAGGTGTGATCAGAGGTGACCTCCTGAACCTTGACAGGTGATATCTATCAACAAAGGTCTTCCCAGGATGTGGCCATTATCTCAGATTTTCTCAGGGACCCTTAAATACGCCTTCACCCACAGACAACAGGAAGCAGTCTGGAGAACATGATGCCCACATTCCCAACAAATGGAGTGGGAGGCTGTTGGTTATTTGGTGGGTTATGTATGTTTGTTATCATTTAGGGAAATATAGTATATTTATGCAAATTTAAAGCTATTTTTGTTACACTGTATAAATGTTTCTACTTTTGTTTAAGGTATTGTGCATATGCAGTTCATTTGAAAATGTAAAATTCTAATTTTTGAGAGCTATTTTTATAAATTATTTAGAATAATCAAAAACATAGGTTAGTAGTCATCTATACAATCAAATTTGATTGTTAGGTATATTAAGTATGCTTTCAAGATCATACAGAGATATATTTTAGATAGATAAATGGTCTTCAAACACTTTAAAGACCTGTAGAATATGGAATTTAAGATGTTTTGATAACTTAGGGCTTTGAATGACAATGAGCCACATTTGCTCCTGGCAGCACCAATTTACTTCATAAAAGGATGATGAGCATCAAAGAAATTCCATAGGAGTTTGCTTTCATTGTGGTAAAGTTATCCATTTAGGCAAGTAACTACTTTTGCCTTGCCTGCTTGACAGTATACTATATACACTGGACATGCAGGACCCTTAGGAAAGTGATCCCTGAACTTTGCCAAAACAAGGTAGGATGGCCCTTCAGGTTTCCTGCTTCACAGAAGAGTCTGTCAGACATTTTGCAGGACACAGAGGAAAGTGCTGACAAACTTTGTCAGTATAAGGCAGGAGAGTCCTTTAAGTTTCCTGCTTCACTGAAAAGTCTGCCAGATATTCTGGGTTTGTAGGCCAAAGATGAATTCCCCGACATTGCAGGAAAACTTTAGGTGACTGTCCAGGAAGTCAGAAGTCTCTGTCATTTCTAGAATTTTGGAAGTTGTTTGCAATGTACTTTCTGTTTACTCAGGTAATATTATATTCTTCTGGGGTCATGGGTGGAATTGAAGGCTAGATAGTTAGGGTTGCAGTTTTCCTTTGTTATGACAAAAAGTCAGGTATAAGACTTTGGAATCACTAAGATAGACAATGGAGTATTTTTCTCTGAATTTGCTAAATATAAATGGACAGAATATGGTAAATAATTCTTACTTGCTAACTGCTTTTGTATCTAGTTTTCCTATGTTAAAGTTAAAACCTTTCATTTATATTTAGACAAAAAGAGAAATGTTGTAGAATATTTTAAGATGTGTTACATTTGTTTATGCTGTAGAACATTTGTTTAATTATGCAAAGATGTGTTGCGTTCCTTCATGTTACATTTGTTTAACTCTGTGAAGCTGTGTTACTTTACCTGTCTAAAACACCTGATTGGTCTAATAAAGAGCTGAACGTCCAATAGCAAGGCAAGAGAAAGGATAGGCAGGACTGGTAGACAGAGAGAATAAAAGAGGAGGAGAAATCTGGGAAGAGGATTGAAGGAACAAGAGAACAAGGAGAGGAGGACGCTAGGGACCAGCCACCCAGCCACCCAGCCACACAGCCAGCCATGGAGTCAGAGTGAAAGTAAGATGTACAGAAGTAAGAAAAGGGAAAAGCCCAGAGACAAAAGGCAGATGGGATAATTTAAGAAAAGCTGGCTATAAATAAGCCAAGCTAAGGTTGGGAAAATATGAGAAAGAATAAGCCTCTGTGTGTGATTTATTTGGGAGATGGTTGGCAGCCCCCAAAAAGAGCCAAAAAAGTCAAAAGAGTAAAAAGCAAACAACTACACCCATCTTCATGAGACTGGCCTATAGTCATGCCTGTGGGGCATTTTCTTGATTAATGATTGCTGTGGGAGAACCCAGATCACTCTGGGGGCTGCCACCCTGGGCAGGTAGTCCCTGGTTGTATAAGAAGGCAGACTGAGCATGCCATAGGGAGCAAGCTAGTAAGTAGTGTTCCTTTGTTCACTGGAACTTGAAATCCTTCTGTCTCAGTCTTTCATGTACTGGACTGTAGGAACGAACCACTTACCTGACACAGTGTAAGTTAAGTACACCTAGGGAGTATGCAATCGTGTGTCTGTCTGTCTGTATATCTATCTATCCATCCATCTACCCAATGCTACATATGTTGTTTATTGACCATGGTCACTGGCTTTTAACTCCCTTCCCAAGGCAGCCATAGAAACTAAACTAAAATCTTCTTCAAAGCTTCTCAAAGAAGCTCTAAATTCTGTTCTCCATCTCTGAGCTAAGCAGAACAATAGTTCTTTGACCTAGCCTTGTCTGATAATAGATCATGAGACCCTGATCCTTCAGGAGGGGATTTGTCCCTTCCCCTGGAGGGAGGTGCTGCAGATGGGGCCTTGGAGAATCTAAGCAGACTGGCTGAGCTGGCGTCCACACCCATTTTTACCCTGTTTGTCTAACTACTTTTTAGTGAGGGTGTGGAACTTCAGTCCTGCCTGCATGGAGATGCCACCCTGAGAACCCAGAAGGACAGGGTTTGGCAAGATCCTCTGAATTGCCAAAAAGGCAGGGTGCCAAGGGCAGCGTGCTCTTTCCCTTGTTCTTCCCCTGCTCCACTCCCATCTTTCTACCTGAAGCTTTTGTCTTTGTTCCTCTGCAGTGCTGGGGGTGGAGGCCAGGCCTTGCTAGGCAAGCACTCTGCTGCTGACCCACACCCCAGCCTGTGATTCTCGTTATAATACAACAAACTGAAGTAAGTGTCTTGAGTTTTCTGTTGTGCACAGAAAGGCTGAGGATAAAGCTCAGGGACAGAGCACTTGCCTTGCATTCATTGCAAAGAGACAGGAAGCAGAAATTAGTGTTAAAAACTGGGGCCTGGAGAGAAGGTTCTGTGGTTAAGAGCACTTGATGCTCTTCTGGAGGACCTGAGTTCAGTTCCCAGCACCCACAACAATCAGCAGCTCTAGTTTCAGGGGACTCAGCACCCTCTTATAAACTATGCAGGCACCAGGCATGCTTATGGCACACTGACACTCATAAACATAAAATAAAAATAAATATTAGAAAAAGAAAAACAAAAGCACTGGGCTTTCTCTGTAATTCCAGTAATCAGAAGGTGAAGGCAGGAGGATCAGGAACATAGTCAAATTGAGGAACCTGCCTGACTCCATTTTGGAGGCAGGAGCCATTATGCTGTTTTTTAATATACAAGTTTCTATTTACGTGAAAATTGAGTTTCTTGAATCTGATTTTCCCCAACAGATGACCTTGATTTGTTTCTGAGAATACCCTGACTCTCCCTGACCCCTCCCTAATCACATGGTGGTGCCTGTAATGGTCTCCCTGTCTCTTTAAGAGACAAGCCATGCCAGGCGGTCGTGGCGCATGCCTTTAATCCCAGCACTCGGGAGGCAGAGGCAGGTGGATCTCTGTGAGTTTGAGGCCAGCCTGGTCTACAAGAGCTAGTTTCAGGACAGGCTCTAAAACTACAGAGAAACCCTGTCTTGAAAAACAGAGAGAGAGAGAGAGAGAGGGAGAGAGAGAGAGAGAGAGAGAGAGAGAGAGAGAGAGAGAGAGAGAGAGAGAGAGCCCACACCCACACCTATTCACCCTACCCACCCCCTGGCCACTGAGGCAAGCTGATTTTCAGTTTCCAGCCTGAGTCTCTTTCTTTTTCCATCTTCCTCTAGAAGAGGCAGCTTCTGCCTCTGCCTACTTCTCCCCTTCCCCCTTCTGTTTCTCTCTCTCTCTCTCTCTCTCTCTCTCTCTCTCTCTCTCTCTCTCTCTCTCTGTCTTCCTCTCTCTCTGTCTCTCTCTCTGTTCTTCTCTTTCTCTCCCTTGCCTTCCATAACCCACTAAATAAATATCCAACCTCACTCTGCGTGGCATGCCTGTCCATGTCTCTGTCTCTCGTCCACCGAGTGGCTCCCTGCCTGGGACCAGCCACCTTCGGAGACCTGTGGCATGGTCTTGTAGCCCACTGACTGCCGCTGCTCAGGGACCTGCAGCGTTTCTCCCACTGTAGTCACTGATGATCTGCAGCATTTTTAATTAATCCATTACATTGGTGCCAAAACCCGGGAGGCTCTTCCACCCTAAGCCTCTCTCCCAGGGTCAGAATCCGAAACCAGGTTTTTTGTTTTTTGTTTTTGTTTTTGTTTTCACAACAACCATGTGTTCCATATACCTGAGCATGATTTCTACAGTGTAATTTCTATGCACACCACTGGCTTCAGTTGGTGAGTTTCCCCCATTCTGGTTAGCTTAACCATTTCACCGAACCCAAGGAATTGACCAGTGTGCTCCTGGAAATCTTTTGGTATTCCTAGAAAATGGGGGGACAGCCCCCAACCACAGGCAGTTGAGCCTTTCACTGACATTCATCTCTGGATTGCTTCCCACAGCTAAAATTGTGACCAGACTGACCTGGGGTCAATCCTCCTGCGCTAGCACTGCACACTCTGTGTGGTGCACTCGCCTGGGGGCCTAGGGTCCCTCAGTTTCTCTTTCTCTTTTTTCTACCTTACCGTGAAAGGCTGCTCAGAGTGACCTCTGGCCTCTCTGACTTCCAAGTCACCCTGACCTAATCCAGCCAGGCCATAACATCCCACTCATGGGCGGGGATGCTTTCCCACGGGTCCTGCAATGTTCACTCCAATTCACACCCCACCCGCAGTCGAGAGACGTCTCCCTTTGCGCCTTGTGGTGTCACCGTTTTTTTCTGGTTTTCATGGTTTCAGCTATGGGTAGCAAGCCATCCATGTCTGCCCCCTCTGGGATGGAGGCCTTTTAGAGGCCCTAAAACCCCAGGCCTTAATGCCCTACTTCTTCAGCTCGTACCTCACTTTGCTGGTGTCCCACCAGCTCCACTTTTACGGGAGCTTTCTAACTACTGTCAGTGCACAGGCAAATGAAAAGAGTTTCTGTAGTGAGGAGCTGCGGCCAATGAGAGTCCTCCATCAAGTTTCTTCAAACTGTCTCTGCCACCACTACTGCTGCCAACAAGATTGGTCAGATCCATGAGGCGGCTTTTTTTTTTTTTTTACCAGCCTTTTGCTCCCCGCTGTGGCTTGTGGCATGGCAGCTCAGTGACAGGGCAGATCACACCTCTAGGTCTCTCTTATTATTAACCTTACATTCTCTGCAGCTCAAAATTTTCCATACATGTAACTGCTGCCATTTTGACTGAGGTCAGGTGACCTTACCATCATCTTAATTGAGGTCAAGTGACTTCACCACCATCTTTTTTTGATATTTATTGAGCTCTACATTTTTCTCTGCTCCCCTCCCTGACTCTCCCCTCCCCACTTCAATCCTCCCCCAAGGTCCCCATTCTCCCAATTTACTCAGGAGATCTTGTCTTTTTCTACTTCCCATGTAGATTATAGCTATGTAGTCTCTCTTAGTGTCCACATTGTTGTCTAATTTCTCTGGAATTGTGTTTTGTAGGCTGGCTTTATTTGCTTTATGTTTAAAAACCACCTATGAAGCCGGGCGGCGGTGGCGCACGCCTTTAATCCCAGCACTCGGGAGGCAGAGGCAGGAGGATCTCTGAGTTCGAGGCCAGCCTGGTCTACAAGAGCTAGTTCCAGGACAGGCTCTAGAAACTACAGGGAAACTCTGTCTCGAAAAACCAAAAAAAAAAAAAAAATAAAAACCACCTATGAGTGAGTACATGTAATAATTGTCTTTCTGTGTCTGTGTTACCTCACTCAAAATAATGCCTTCTAGTTCCATCCATTTTCCTGCAAAATCCAAGCTGTCATTATTTTTTTCTGCTGTGTAGTACTCCATTATGTAAATGTACCACATTTTTCTAATTCATTTTTCCATCGAGGGACATTTAGGTTCTTTCCAGGTTCTGGCTATGACAAACAAAGCTGCTATGAACATAGTTGAGCACATGTCCTTGTGGCATGATTGAGCATCCTTTGGATATATACCCAAAAGTGGTATTACTGGGTTTTGAGGAAGGTTGTTTCCTGATTTTCTGAGAAATCGCCACACTGACATCCAAAGGGGTTGTTCCAGCTTGCGTTCCCACCAGCAGTGCAGAAGTGTTCCCTTCTCCCCACAAACTCTCCAGCATAAGTTGTCATCAGTGTTTTTGATCTTGGCCATTCTTACTGGTGTAAGATGGAATTTCAGAGTTGTTTTGATTTGCATTTCTCTGATGACTAAGGATGTTGAACATTTCCTTAAGTGTCTTTCAGGCATTTTAGATTCCTCTGTTGAGAGTTTTCTGTTTAGGTCTGTACTCCATTTTTTTAATTGGATTATGTGATCTTTTGGTATCCAATTTCTTGAGTTCTCTGTATATTTTGGAGATCAGACCTCTGTCTGATGTGGGGTTAGTGAAGATCTTTTCCCATTCTGTAGGCTGTGGTTTTATCTTGTTGACCTCTCCACCATCTTAACTGAGTGGCTTTTCCATACAACATGTGACCGTTGCCATCTTAACTGAGGTCAGGTGACCTTACCGCTATCTTAACTGAGGTCAGGTGACTTTGCCACCATCTTAAATGATAGCCAGGTCGGGTGACCAAGTCCTGCCATCTTTACTGAAGTATACCCTGCCTGGTTCCCTGGTTTACTTATGGTTTTGTCTCCAAATTCCTCTTGCTGACTCTGTTGCATGTGTGTTTTGCACAGTGGCATGACTTTGCTAGGACCCCCCAAGAACATCCACTTCACCCAATTCCTGATCACTCTGTGTGTGTGGATCCATACACGTAACTTAAATGTACTTATGTTTACTGTTAATTGTTATAATTGTCTGTTCATTGCATCTCATTTCAGACTACAAAAACAATAAGTCTCATGTTTTAAACTGGTATGTACTTTTAAGTCTCTTACAAAATTACTTTATATTTAATCCAACTCTCATTTAAAATATATTAAGATGTTCCCTACTATTGTCAGTTCTGCCATTAACCTTCTATTGCAAGCAGTTTTTTCTTCTTTCTGTCTTTTTATGAGTATAAATCTTACCTGTTAAATTGAGCACCAGTACAGTCAAGCTTGGACCCAGCTCTCCAGGCAGATTCTATACTGTAGTGACACCTGATAAACAGCCCTCAACTGCTCAGAGATATGGGGAATATGGCATTTAAATATTTAATTATTAGAAAACGTTTCATGACAAAAAGAGACAGTTTGGCTCCTAGCAGCACTCTACTTCCTCCAAAGAAGACAGAAGACAAATGGGCACAGAACAACGTCCATCCACAGTTTGCTTCAACTGCCAAGTGCTGACCACTGGGATAAACTGCCTTTCATCTAAACTGAAGACCTCCAGACGTGGACACAATCGCTGGAATCAACAGTCTAGTTCCTCAGGTCAAGCTAGGCCTGTCTTTCTAACAGATTTCTTAGCTCACAGGAACTTCTGGAGCCTGGCAGGCCCTGTGCTAAACAGCAAAAGGCAAATATGACCTTCAGCAACCATGGAGGACCTTGAAGAGTAGTTCTAGGTGCCAACCAAGTAAGTTCTGTGTCATTTTTTAATCAGTAACTCAAGTAAAATTTTATCCTTCCCAAAGATCTCTGATGCAGTTTGACAGCTGAGAGGTTTTGTCAGTTTAAAAAGACAGCCTCACCAAACAAATTTCAGTAAAATACAAAAACAAATTTTCAGGTGTGTACCTGCAGGTTATAAAGGTGACAAGTGCATGCTATCAAATTTTTCTCTCACTGCCTTTCATAGTCTTAAAAATACTTTTCATTGTGCAAAAATGTCTGTCACAGTCATTCTGACATAAATGTGCTATGTTTATACAATGCATGTGTCTAAAACTTCTGTTTTCACAAACCCAAAGAATTCATGTGAGTTCCAGAAAGCGAATTGAAGGATCCACCTTAAACAGGTCAGATACGTCCTGCTCAATTCCCTGGTCCTAATTTTTTTTCCCTAAACTTAATTTTGTTCTCTGTTCTGCTAATACCTTAAACAGGTGCAAGAAACACCAAACATTTCCATACCACAAATGCTGGACAGGAACCAAGAGACCAGCTATGCCAGGATGTGACTAACACCCAGATTTCTCAGGTTCTCCCCTCAATGATGATGACCACAAAAAAAGCAGGAAGCAGTCTTGAGAATCTGCTGCCCCAAATTCCTTTAATCTGTGGTGCATGACGTCCTCTCTTTTTATTATAAAAAAGACATGGGAATGTAATGGTCTGTTCTGTCTCTTTAAGAGACAAGTCACGCCCACACCTATTCACCCCCACCCCCACCCCCTGTCCACTGAGGCAAGCTGATCTTCAGCTTCCAGTCTGAGTCTCTTCCTTTTTCCATCTCCCTCTCGAAGAGGCAGCTTCTGCCTCTCCCCACTTCTTCCCTTCCATCTGTTTCTCTCTCTCTCTCTCTCTCTCTCTCTCTCTCTCTCTCTCTCTCTCTCTCTCTCTGTCTCCCTCTCTGCCCCTCTCTCTGCTCTTCTTCTCCCCCTTCCCTTCCATAACCCACTAAATAAATATCCAACCTCACTCTGCATGGCATGCCAATCCATGTCTCTGTGTCTCGTCCACCGAGTGGCTCCCTGCCTTCGGAGACCCGTGGTGTGGTCTCATGGTGTGCCCATCAATCTGTCATTCCTCGTGGCCCACTGCAGCCACTCAGGGAACTGTGCCATCCCTTCCTGGGACTGGCTGCTCTCGGGACCCACACTGTTTGCTGCCTGCTGCCACTTGGCCCACTGCCGTTGCTCGGGGACCTGCAGTGTTCCTGCCACTGCAGCCGCGGTGGATCCTGCAGCATTTTTTATTTAATCCATTACAGTGACCACATGATATTTTAAAGATAATTTTTATTTCCTTATTGTTTCATTATCTGAGTTCTGTAGAACTACTAGTGATTTTACTCCTTAAAAGGGGCCCAAGAGGTGGATTCAGGGCTGCCCTCTTTTTTTAAAAAAATATTTATTTATTACGTATACAGTGTTCTGTCTGTATATATGCCTGCAGGCCAGAAGAGGGCACCAGACCTCATTACAGATGGTTGTGGTTGCTGGGAATTGAACTCAGGACCTTTGGAAGAGCTGGCAATGCTCTTAACCTCTGAGCCATCTCTCCAGCCCCAGGGCTGCGTAAGAGGCAGCTGCTGACCAGCTCTTGGGTGTACCCTTATAAAAATCAAGCTTGCTTCAAATTTGACTCCGGTTGTGGTGGTGGTCGTATTCTTGCTGCTGGGATTTACACAATTTTAGCTACATGGCAAGTTCCTGAGACCCTAGCTTTAAGTAACACACACACACCACACGTGCACACACACTAGGGATGAAGGTACGGCTCAGTTGGTAAAGTGCCTGCCACACACAGACAAGGACCTGAGTTCAGTCCATAGAATCTGTGTAAAACTGGGTGGGGATGCTCTTCTAATTACCCAGCACTGGTGTGTGTGTGTGTAGGTGCAGAGCCAAGTGGATCCCTGAAGTTCCTTGGCCAGCCAGGAACTTCAATCAAGGTTCAGTTTCATGTTTAACAAGAGACAAGTGGTGGCCCGAGTCTGATCCTTGGAACCATGCAAAGGTGCAAGGAGAAAACTGCACAGATTGTTCTCCGATTGCCACTTGAGTGCTGTGGCCCATGTTCCCACACTCAAGCATCACACCCACACAGTAGTGTAAGTCACGCTGGACAGCGATCGCAGAAGGGTGCAGCATCAAGGTTTGGCTTCCACATGTATGTGTGCCCACATGCACACATCCACACAGATGCACACACTACAACACTAACAACTACATAGCATGTACACAAATTTTGAGATATCCTTTTTCTGTTTTAGGCTTGTTTTTAGTATGTGTTTGTCTTGGTATATGGCCTGTGGAAGGGTGTCGAGGTGCACCGTGCGGTGCAGTTCGGTTGAAGAAAGAAGGAACTGCAAGATGAACTGT
Organism: Arvicola amphibius; assembly: GCF_903992535.2. Taxonomy (NCBI): domain Eukaryota; kingdom Metazoa; phylum Chordata; class Mammalia; order Rodentia; family Cricetidae; genus Arvicola; species Arvicola amphibius. The sequence continues at coordinate 150,708,399 of NC_052047.1, read as the reverse complement.
TAAGGCCTATGAGGCGGCAGGAAGGGCCAGCCTCTCCAATGGACCGAACCCTGAACTACTGTACAAAAGTGTATTTATTAAAAGTTACACAAAGTATTTCCTCATACCAAGGTCCCTCATCTAATTCACATGTCATACTGAAGGGGGTGTCACATGCCCCCATGACTCTAGTCCTTTATTATGTAGCATTTGAAATACACAATAATACAAGAGTCTCAGGTGTGCCTGAGGTGCCTTGTGACCAAAGTCATGGGATGTCTGTTATGCCCTTCAGAAAAACAATTCTCCTTACTAATCACGGGGAAACAGTCACTGTTTTCTACAAGGATTCTTCAAGGTGAAAGTACATCTAAAAAACCAAAACCAGTAGTTCATTCTAATATCTACCCAGCTATAGTGACTCTGCTGAATTCCTACAGCAGAGGGGGGTGCCCAGGAAGGCCATAGGAGAGCACTGGATCCCTGGAGCTGGAGTCACAGTGCCCTGTATGGGTTTTATGAACCCAACCTCTTGAAGAGCAGTAAGTACTTGGAATCACAGAGCCTTTTCTCCAACTCTAACACACAAATCAAAAAAAATCTATACCATGGGAACCTGGATGTATAGATGATTGGCATAAAGCACAACTAAAACAACCTGAAGCTTGCAGCTGGTATCTAGGATGGGACAGTCTTGGGGAGTGAACTGGATCAGGGTCACACATGCTTGTCATGTGGAGATGCCTGAGTCTGGAGAATTTTCTGTGTTGAACTTAGTGGCACGAGAACAGAGGGAACGCAGGGTTCATTAAGTCAGACATGGTAATCCATGCCTGTAGTCCCAGTACCAGCAAGGTGGAAGCAGAAGGAGCAGGAGTTCAAGACCAGCCTCAGCTAAGTGGTGACTCTGAGGCCAACTTGGGCTACACGAAAACCCTGTCCAGCCAGGCAGTGTTGGTGCATGCCTTTAATTCCAGCACCTGGGAGGCAGAGGCAGGTGGATCTCTGAAATGGATTAAGTAAAAATGCTGTGGATCCCCAAGTAGCTGCAGTGGCAGAAATGCTGCAGGTCCCAAGCAGCGGCAGTGGGCAGTGGGTCCCGAGAGCAGCCAGTCCCAGGCAGAGACAGCGCAGTTCCCCAAGTGGCTGCAGTGGGCCACAAGGAGCAGCAAGTCTCATGAGGAGAGACAGACAGATGGGCAGACAAGTCTCCGAAGGCGGCTGGTCCCAGGCAGGGAGCCACACAGCGGTGGGTGAGAGACAGAGACATGGATGGGCACACCATGCAGAGTGAGGTTGGATATTTATTTAGTGGGTAGTGGAAGGGAAGGGGAGAGGGGATAAGAGGAGAAGGGAGAAGAGTACAGAGAAACAGATAGATAGATAGATAGATAGATAGATAGATAGATTGATTGATAGAGACGGGGAGGGGGAGAAGTGGGGAGAATGGAGCAAGGCAGAAACTTTCTCTTCAGGGGAGAAACAGAAAAGAAACAGAAAAGCAGGAAGAGAGATCTGCCTGCCTCAGCAGATGGGTGAGGGAGTGGGCGTGGCTTGTATCTTAAAGGGACAGGACAGACCCTCACAATCTCTGTGAGTTCAAGGCCAGCCTGGTCTACAGAGTGAGTTCCAGGACAGGCTTCAAAGCTACAGAGAAATCCTGCCTCAGAAAAACAAAGAAACAAAGAAGAAACCCTGTTTTGGGGAGAGAGAGAGAGAGAGAGAGAGAGAGAGAGAGAGAGAGAGAGAGAGAGATTTTTTCCCAATCCTCACATGCATCACTACTTTGTGGGGTCATTATTGAATCAAGTAAATGCTATCTCTCTAGCCCATCAAGTGCTATTTGGACCCAAGAGCTGTGATAGTATGACAGTCCAGCTGATAATCAAGACAGCTACTTAATTACCAATGGGTGGGTTGGTGTGGGATTCCCCTTTGTATTCTGTGAGTGTATTTTATGATCATTGGTTAGTAAAGAAGCTATTTTGGCCTATGCCAGGGCAGAATAGAACTAGGTGGGAAAACTAAACTGAATACAGGGAGAAAAAAGTGGAGTCAGAGAGATGCCATGTAGCTGCTGAAGGAGAAAGATGACAAAACCTTACTGAGAGGCCACAACCTTGTGGTGATACATAGATTAATAGAAATGGGTTAATTTAAGATGTAAGAGCTAGCTAGAAATATGTCTGAGCCATTGGCCAAACAGTGTTGTAATTAAAATAGTTTCTGTGTGATTATTCAGGTTTGGGTAATGGGGAAACAAAAAGCAGTCTCCACTTACAGAGGGTAGCCTATACAATGTGGATATGCTAACATGAATAAAGTAGAATGAGGTTCTACCATATTACTTAGGATAGTGCATAGCTTCAAAGGTATGAATTATTTATTTCTGAAAAATTCTATTTAATATTTTCAGACCCTGATAAGTCACTAAAAATGCAGAAAATTAAACCCAAGTAAAGAGGCTTCTACTATGTGCCTTTTCCTCTTCTATCTCATTGGACAGAATTTAGTCTCATGGACCAAACAGCTGCAAGGGAACCTGGAAGATCACTTTCTTCTAAGAAATCTTATGCTCAGATAAAACCGAGGGTACTGTTGCCCTGGAGGAAAGAGGGAAAGGACGCTGGGTAGACAGCAAGAAGCATAGGCCACTTAAGGACCAGTTCTGAGATGAGAGACCTTTGGGGAGCCCATGGCATCCAAATGGTTAATGTCACTTCTCTTGTGTTCTACCAGCTTTGGAAGCCAGGCATAGTGGCACGCAGCTCTATTCCCAGTTCTCAGGAGGCAGAGGCAGGCAGATCTCTGTGAGTTTGAGGCTAGCCTGGTCTACAGAGTGAGTTCCAAATAAGCCAGAGATACCTAGTGGGACACTCTCTCAAAAATCCAAGTTGTCAGCCTTGGAAATGTGTGCTGAGCTGTCCCAGATCTCTGTGTGGCTTCATCTGCCTCCTGACCCTACTGTAAACCTCTGTTCCATCAGCCTTGATCTTCTCCACCACCCTAATTCTATAGTAGTGGATCTTCCAGCTCCCCTCCCCCTTTGGCATCTCCCAGACCAGAAGACAGTGTCAGGGGTCAGTTCTCTTTCCCTGAGGGTTCTGGGATTGAATGAATCAGATCCTTGGGTTTACTCTGTAGCCACTGTTAATCCCAACAGTGAGAACAAGACCACTACCACAATTGGAGCCAAATTTGAAGCAAGCTTGATTTTCACTGGGGTGCACCCAAGAGCTGGCCAGCGACTGCCTCCTAAGTCAGGTTAAGAGAAAAGCCCCAAATCCATGTCTTGGGCCCCTTTTAAAGGTAAGATCAGGAGTAATTTTACAGAAGGGAGATAATGAAGCAATAAGGAAATACAGGGGAAAAAAATCTCAGGAAAACATCAGGTAGTCACCAAGTGATTAGGGCATGTTGGGAGGGTGTGGGTAATCTTAGAAACAAGTCAAGGTCATTGGTTGGGGAAGGTCAAGTTCTAGGAGACAGCAACTCAGCTCTCACAGTAAATAGAAACTTACAATACAGCACAATGGCTTCTGCCTTCGACAGGGAGTCAGGCAGGTTCTTCGCCATTTTTGCTGAGTCTGCAGGGCCCCGCCCCCACCAGGGGCGCTCTTTCAGGTCACACTGTAGCTCAGGCTGCCTCAGTACTGGGACTACAAATGTGTGCCACCATGCCCAGGTCCCAAAATGGATTCATAATATTGGTGATTTCAACAAGTGGGAAGCTGCTAATCCCACCAGTCAAGAATACGACCACTACCTTTTAAAGCCAAATTTGAAGCAAGCTTTAATTAACTACTGACTGGATGGGTGGGCTCTGGCCAGGTCCATCTCTGGGTTTCCAGAATGGTTTGCAGCGGCCTAAGCATTTCCCATCAGGCCCAATCAGGGGCAAGCATACATCCTGACATATTTCCTGCCCGTCCACAGTGATCAAGCTCATCCGGAGCAGATGGGTCACACAAACTTGTTTAGGGGAGTGAAAATCTGTGGCTTGTTATCTCCCATAAGCCACAGCCTCCAGCATTTCAGAAACTGTATCTATCCTTGGACACGAGGCTTTCAGATCAGAGGCATACAATTTCATACATTTTTTGTTTGTTTTTTGTTTTGTTTTTGTTTTTTGAGACAGGGTTTCTCTGTGTAACAGTCCTGGCTGTCCTGAAACTTCCTTTGTAGACCAGGCTGGACTTGAACTAATGGAGATCTGCCTGACTCTGCCTCCCAAGTGTTGGGATTAAAGGCAGGCACCACCACTCACTGCCCAGTAATTCCCTGCATTTCTTAGGCATAGTAATTAAAACTTAAAATGTAACTTTGGATCTCACAAAGCTATTTCTCCCTTTGAGCAGAGTAACTTTGTAGCATTCTAAGGGTAATGTTCAGATGTCTAGGGTTTCACGTTCTCACCTCCCGGTCCCCTCACAGCCACACAGGGTGCTCTGCCTTCAGCAGTTGTCTGTTGAATCAAGTCTGAGTCCTTGCCTGGCATTCAGGGACTTAGCAGTGAATCTGCCAGGCATGGACTCTGAAGGTAAACACTGGAGGGTGTCCTAAGATGCAGGAGCAGTCTGTGCTAAGGTGGGGAGGATGAGGGAAGTCTCAATGGAGTAAGGCAGAGACGTGTGGCTCCCTTGGCTTGGTGGAAACTTGGCATCCCAGCTTTCAGAGGAGCAGCAGCTGCGGACGTACTTCTCTCTTTCTTTCCTCTTGGACTCCTTCCTCAGGGTGTGTTCTTCAAGGCTGTGTTGCCAGGGCAAAGGCTGTGTTTTATTGACCCTCATGGAGGGCCTCATTGAGGAGTTTGTACACCTCACAGTTCACTTTCCTTCCAGATTTGGCTTTCCTGCTTAATAGGTGTTTAATGGTGGTAGGTCCTTAACATGCATCTTTAATTACAAAGGTTCCTCTTTGCTACTTGATGTGCATGGATGCCTGCCTGTGCTCTCTCTCTCTCTCTCTCTCTCTCTCTCTCTCTCTCTCTCTCTTTTTCTCTCTCTCTTTCTCTCCTTTGCTTAGGTTCTCACTATGTTGTCCAAGCTAATTTTGAATTCTGGGTTCAAGTGATCCTCCTGCCTCAGTCGGGACTATGGGACTATAGGTGTGAACCACCTAGTACTGAGGTGGCCTCTTTCTTTTCTTCCTTTTTATTTGTTTATTGCCTGGTGCTCCTGAAAGTCTGAAGAGAGCATCAGATCCCCTGGAACTGGAATTACAGACAGCCATGAGATGCCATCTAGGTGCTAGGAACCAATCTGGGTCCCTGCAAGAGCAACAAATGCTCTTTTTTAATTAAGAAAATTGAAAAATGTTTTATTTTTATACATATTGGTGTCTTGCTTGCTTGTATAGCTGTGCAGCATATGTGTGCACTGTCCTTGAAGGCCAGAAGAAGGCTTTGGATCTTCTGGAGCTGGAGATACAGGTGTCACGTGGGTTCTGGGAACTGGATACAGGTCTTCTTGGAAGGGCAGCCAGTGCTCTTAACATTCCAGTTATCTCTCTAGTCCCTTTTTTGTTCTTTTGCCAATCTCATGTGACCTAGGCTGGCCTCAATTTTGATACGAAGCTGAGGAGTGGATGACTTTGAACTCCTTATCTGCTTCCATCTCCCTGGCATTAGGATCACAGGTGTGCCCTACCACACCTAGTTGGAGGCTCGTTTTCTTTGTCTCTGCCATGGGAATTCTCTTAGTCAGGAGCATGAGCTTGACTGCCTTCTGGATCTGGGCACCTTAACTTCCTGGATGCATGGCCTTGGGTGACTGAGGGAACCTCTGTAAATGGGGATAAAAGCAGCACGGTTTTATGGCTGGGGGAGAGAGGGGCTGATACGAATACAGAGCCGGCAGTCTTGTGATGGCTGTGGTTGCCGTATATGCTTGTCAGGTACAACTGTTCCACAGGAAAGATGAAGCCACCACAGAATGCAATAGGTTTGGCATGGGGCTTGGGGTCCGCAGAAGAAAGGAAAAGTCTCATGTGAGAAGAGGGTGGTTGACTGAGTGTACTGTAGTGAGAAAGAGGGGTGAGGTTCTCATGGAGAGGGAGAGAGAGGACAGGGAGAAGGACAGAAGGACAGGGAGGGGACAGAGGGCTCCAGGAAGGAGTGGAGGCGAGAAGATTGGATTAGTGTACTTCTTACTCTAACAAATAGCGGACAGAAACAAAGAAAGATTTTTAAAATTTGCTCATTCATTTTTTTTATTTTTACTTCATTTCGAAGATTAATTATTTTTATTTTATGTGTTTTGTCTGCATGTATACTTTTTCACCACCTGCATGCATTGCCTGTGGAGGCCAGAAGAGGGCATGGGAGTCCCCGGAACTGTAGTTACAGATGGTTGAAACCACCATGTGGATGTGGGAACTCAGGACCTCTGGAAGAGATTAATCTTCTTAACTGTGAAGCCATCGCTGAAGCCCATTTGTTTCGGAGAGAGGGTCTCGCCGATCTCAGGCTGGCCTTAAACTTGACAGATGACTGAAGATGGTTCTGACCTCCTGATCCTCCTGCTTCCACCTCCCAAGTGCTGGGACCCAGGGTGTGTGCCACCAGTCCTGGTCTATGCAGTGCTGGAACTTGGACCCAGAGCATCATGCATGCTAAGCAAGCACTCTACCAATTGACCCACAGACTCAGCCCATGATTTCAGAGGCTTCAGTCTATCGTGTTGGGGAAGGCACGGTGGAGCAGCCAGAGTCACAGCATGGCTGAACAGGAAGTAGAGAGCAAGACAGGCAGTAGTCAGAAATAATAGACCCCCAAAGACTAGCCCCTAGAAATCTGCTTTCTCATTGTTTCCAGAACCATATCTGGGGGCCAAATCTTCAAGCCACAAGCCTGCAGGGGACATTTCAGATTCAAATCATAGTAGTCAGGGTGGTAAAGGGGCCTTTTCTACAGGGCCTTGAATGTCATGGACAGAGATTCCAGCTTGATTTGAAGTATAGGGAGAGGCCATTGGAGAAGGCCTGGAAAGAGAGGGAGGTTTGTGTCTCAGTGATGCCTAGAGCCTTGGAGACAGGCAGGGAAGGTGCCCAGAAGCGAGACCCTTGGGAAGGACAGGAAGAAATGGTGTGGTCAATTGACAGGAGGCAGACCTGGGCTGGCTTCACTCTTTTCAGCTGTCAGGGCTACAGCTGGCACTGAGGGGCACACAGTGGGTGCTGCCATGGGCAGAGGGCACGGGGCTCTGCTCCAGCTGGATCTGGCCTCCCACCTGGGCATCATGGGTCATTGGGCATTTCTGGATCTGAGCAGCTTCTTCCACAGGTGGCTGGAAAGGAAGGGGTCTCTGCAGAGATGCCAGCAAGCCCTGGAGGCTCTGTTCCATGTTTTGACTTTCTGAGTCTGGGGGCCCTAAACATCCCGAGTACAGAGCTGGGATGCAGGCAGACCACTGCGGTACCAGGTGGGACTCTACGCCGCCCAAACAGAGAGGACAAGCTTCTCAGTGACTGTGCCTCTGACCCTAGACGTGGAGCCTGCTAGGCATCCTGTTGGATCACGGTACACAGAAATCTCAAAGCCAGAAGAGAACTGAGGGCTGCAGCCTTTCCCAGCCTGACTTTGCGCCTGGGACAGGGGCAGGGGCAGAGGCACTGAGTCCACTGCCTTCTGCTTGTCTGACATTTTCTGCTCCTTTCTGATTCTCTTGGATCCCTCTACTGGACAGCAGTGCGAACTGAGCCCCTTTTAAAACCTGCCACCAGTGGGAGCCTGTGATCCCAGTACTTAACAGCCAGAGGCAGAAGGATCTTGAGTTTGAAGCCAGCCTGGGCTACATATGCAGTGAGAGCTTGTCCCAGACCAAGCCAAACCTCATAGCCTTCACTTTTTGTTTGTTTATTTGATTTTTCGAGACAGGGTTTCTTTGTGTAACAGCTCCGGCTGTCCTTGAACTCACTCTGTAGACCAGGCTGGTCTCGAACTCACAGAGATCTGCTTACCTCTGCTTCCTGAGTGCTGGGATTAAAGGTGTGCGCTGCCACTGCCCAGCTAACTTCTACTTTTGTATTTTGAGACAGAGTCTTGAACTTGTTAGACTACAGAGCCTAGCTTGCAATTTTCTTGCCTCAGCGTCCATTATGGCTGGGAACACAGGTCTGTGCCACAAAGCCTAGGGTTTTTTTTTTTTTTTTTTTTTTGGCACTTCATATAGCCCAGGCTTGCTTCAAAGTCCTTATATAGCTGAAGATGATCCTCCTTCCTCCTACTCCCAAGTCTTGGATCATAGGTATGTGCCATGACATTTGGTTTGATCTGACTTATCTAGTATTGGGGATGGTACCTGGGGCTTCCTGCATGGGAGGCTAATCAGCTGCATCCTCAGCCCTCTAGATTAAATTTGTACCTTCTCTACTTCTTGTATAAATTTTATGAATCAATCAAAATAAAATAATTAAACTTTATTACATTTTAAATTTATTGTGTGTGTGTGTATGTGTGTGTGTGTGTGTGTGTGTGTGTGTTGGTGAGAGGATGACTTATGAGAGGTGGTTCTTTCCTTTCACCATGTGGGTCCCAGGGATCAAACTCAGATTGTGAGGGCTTGGCCAACAGTGTCTCTGCCTGTTGAGGCATCCTTCTGGCCCTGTTTTTGTTTTCTGAAATAGAGCTTCACTGTACTGATGTGGGATGTCTTTCTGTATTTGTGTAGCTTTTATTGGTTAATGAATAAAGCTGTTTTGCCCAATAGCTTAGCCGAGTAAAGGGGGGGATCTGCACAGAGGTGTATATATAGAGAGTAGAGTATATATAGAGTAGGCGGAGTCAAGGAGACAAATGCTGGAACCTTGCCAGTAGGCCACAGCCTTGTGGTGATACACAGATTAACAGAAATTGGCTAATTTAAGATGTAAGAGCAGCTAGGAATACGTCTAAACTATTGGCCAAGCATTGTTATAATTAATATAGTTTCTATGTGGTTATTTGGGTCTGAGCGGCTGGGAAACCAATGAGCAGTCTCTTAGTCTCTAGACTAAGCTTACTTTGAACTTCTCTTGATCCCCTTGCCTCTTCCTCCTAAGAGCTGGGAATATAGGCATGAGCTACCAGGCCTACTATTATTATTTTTTTTGAGGGGGGCAGAGTCTTTCTCTATAGACTATAGGCTGCCCTAGAACTCACAGAGATCCACCTGCCTTTCCTGAGGTTTAAAGGCATGTGCTACCATGCCCAGTAGATTTTTTTAAAGATAAGTTTTGTTATGTAGCCAAGGCTAGTCTCAAACTTACCATCCCTCTCGGCCTTCTGAATGGTGCGGTTACAGGTGTGAGACCCCATGCTGAACTGGGGAGTTAATTTCATTGAAAAGGAACTGATCAAGAAAGACCTCTGAGAAAGCCGGTTCTTGTGCCATTGTTGTTCGTAGTACAAGATGCAAATGTGTCCAACATCCGTCAGCGGTAGAGACGAACGAAGCCAGGTGATGGTGCACACCTTTAATCCCAGCACTCAGGAGGCAGAGGCAGGTGGATCTCTGAATTTGAAGCCAGTCTGGTCTACAGAGCAAAGTCCAGGACAGCAAAGGCTACACAGAGAAACCCTGTCTGGAAACAAACACAAAAAGAGGAGACTAAATGGAGAAGAGACAGCAGAAGCCCAGAGCTGTTAGTTCTTAAAATGTCAAGTCTGGGCTGGCTGGGCTAAAAAGTGTTAAAAAAACAAAACAAAACAAAACAAAACAAAAAAAAAACCCCAGGGCTTTAGTGGCCTGTGCCTGTGACCAGAACCTGGAAAAATGAGACAGGAGGATTGCAAATTTGCAGACAATCTGGACGACACAAGTGGTACCTTGACAGCAAACAAACAAACAAACAAACAAACAAAAACATCATAGTGGTTCATACCTGTAATCCTGGTGCTTGGAAAGTCTGAGTCTCAAGACATCACAAGTTTGACGCTAGCCTCGGCTATGTGGTAAATTCCAGGACAGCCAATCAAACGAGTTTGAGAATTTGAGTTTGAATCACCAGAACCCACGTAATGACCAGATGTGGGGCTTGTGCATCTGCAGTCCTGGAGTTCTGAGGAGATGGAAGGCTGACACAGGAGACTCTCTGGAAGCTATGGGCCACATACGCTGGCACACCATGCAGAAATGAAGCCCTTCCTCAAAGATGGTAGAAAATAAAGATCAGCCTGTAAGGCTGTCCTCTGACCTCCAGCAACGTTTATTTATTTAGGTTTTTCAAGACACACTGCTGGATAGTGGTGGTGGTGCATGTCTTTAATCCCAGCACTCAGAGAAAGAGGCAGGCAGATCTCTGTGAGTTCCAGGACAGACAGGACTATTTCATAGAGAAACCCTGTCTCAAAAAACCAGGCTGGCCTCAAACTCACAAAGATCTGTTTGCCTTTACTTTCCAAGTTCTGGAATTAAAGGCATGAACCACCACGCCTGGCTCTCTGAACAGAAAGACCACAAATCTTGGCTGCCTGGTGCTGCAGCTCAGACTGTAGTTCCCTGCTACTATGTGCTTAGCATGTGTGACGCCATGGCCCCCTCCCAGCACCACCAGAGAAACAAGACTGTAAAGTACTGTGAAGCAAAGCAGAAGGTGCACGGTCACTTGTACATGGCCACTGAGGTCCTCAGAAAGCAGACAAAAGTGTACCAGTGACTATCTCTAGCTAGGGCAGTGGGAGTGATGGATGATAGACATTTGCGTTTCTCTTTGTCCTTCCTTTATTTTCAAGATAGAGTTTCCTCTGTGTAGCCCTGGTTGTCCTGGAACTCACTTTGTAGACCATGCTGGCCTTGAACTCAGAGATCCACCTGCCTCAATGCACCCTAGCCTCGGCAGTGCTGGACCTTACTGCTTAGCCTGCTCAGACTGGCCTCTGACTTACGATAAGCTTCCAGACTCAGTCTTCACAAGTCCTGGGATTACAGTTGTGGGCCACTATGTCCTTTTATTTATCTATTTATTTTGACAGGGTCCTGCTATGTAGTCCAGACTGTGTTTCAGAATGTTTTTTTCCACTGTGTGAAGATGTGATTATTAAGGAGCTGAATAGCCAGTAGCTAGGCAGGGGAGAATAGGCGGAACTCAAGACAAATCTAGGCACCCTAGAGATGCCAGCTCTGAGACGTGGAGGAAGTGAGACATACAGAATGAAAGAGAGGTAAAAAGTCATGAGGCAAAAGGTAGATTAATAAAAGCAGGTTAAGTTATAAGAGCTCATTGGGAACAAGCCTAAGGCAAAGGCCAAGCTTTCATAATTAATAAGTCTCCATGTCATTATGCGGGGGCTGGCAGTCCCAAAAAAAAGAGTCCAGCAAAAAAGCTTGCTACAAGATTGGCTACAACTTCCTAGTCCTGCCTCAGCTTTCTAAGTTCCAGTTCCAGTCAGGTGCCACTAAAGCCCTGCTTTTTAAACCTTTATTGTCTCATGCATGGGTCTATGGCTGTGATAAAACACCACTACCCAAAGCAAACCCGGGGAGAAAAGAGTTTATTTCTTTCATCTTACCATTTATAGCTCGTCATCCAGGGCAGTCAGGGTAGGATTCCAAGGCAGGTACTTGGAGGCAGGAACTGAAACAGGGGCCATAAAGGAATGCAGCTTGCTTGTTCAGCCTGCTACTTAGAGCACACAGGGCCAGATGAGGCACTGCCCACACTGGGCTGGGCCTTCCCACATCAATCATCAATAGAGAAAATGCACCAGAGGCTTACCTATAGGCCAGTTTAGTGGGGCATTTTCTGAGTTGAGGGTCCCTCTTCCAAAATAACTCTAATAGACATAAAATAGACATAAAACTGGTCAGCAAAATCATGCATATGCATATGAAAGTGTTAAAGGAAGACTCAAGCCAGGGACCCCGGCCAGCCTCCCAACATGAATTCTACTCTGTATTTAATCCTGGGAATCACAGGACGCCTGTGCTGACGGACTGTGGGCCTCACTGCCCATCCTGCCTTACCTGACTCAGCAGTCTGAGGACAGACGGAGGTGCAGCCAGTTTTATCTAAATGAAGGAAGTAAGAGCAATCGGACATGGTCCTTGCCTCAGGGTGCAGGAAGGGTGTGACTCAGAATTGAGCAACGCAGGGCCTTCCCTCTGCCACCATGGAGGTGAGCAGCAGTCACCGGTTCTGGCTGAAGGACCTTCTTGGCCAGTGTGGCAGTACCTCTAGGAATCCTTGGACTGAAATTGTTGGAGGAGGCAAGAGGGGACAAGATTCAAGTCGACAGCCCCTGCATAATGTTACTAGGAAGGCCCAAGGCACAGCTGGGTCATTCAACAACTTCTTGTCCGAGCCCCTTGTGAACACATTTCAAGGACAAGCCTCTCTCCTAGTCTTGCGTGACTTCCCACTGCCTGTCACCCCAACTTGCCTTGACTTGATGTCCCTAGTTCCTTATCCTCTGGCCTTGCCGCCCTATTCCAGTTGGTCCGTTACCAATTTAACAGCTGTGTGACCTTAGGCAGGTTTCTTAAGCCTCTGTGCCTTGGGATTTTTTTTCCCCTCTGCAAAATGAGAAATATTCCATAATTTTTATTTCACAGAGGAGTCCTGTAGTGATATTTTGTTTGTGTTTTAACAGATAAAGCTTGTCTGAAGATCAGAGCACTGAGCTAAGCCACTAGAGGCCAGGGAGTGGTAGCACACACTTTTAATACCAGGATTTGAGAAGCAGAGGCAGGTGAATCTGTTAGTTCAAGGCCACCCTGGGCTATGGGAAATTGGTCTTGTTTAAAAGAAACAGAGCTCACACAAAGGTAACCTAGTACTTGGGATCCATTTAATCCCAGCGTGCTAGCGAGGTGGAGGCAGGAGTGATATGGCTGGGCAGAGAGAGGAATATAGGGTGAGAGGAGACAGGAGCTCAGTGCAGTCTGAGGCAGCAGTCTGAGCATCTGTCAGTCTGAGGCTGCAGTCTAGGCAGGCAGTCTGAGGATGCAGTCTTAGGATGCAGTCTGAGGATGCAGTCTTTCTTAGGATGCAGTCTGAGGACAGGATCGACCCTTTGGTCTGAGCATTGGTAGAGGTAAGAACGCTAGTGGCTGCTGCTCTGCTTCTCTGATCCTTCATTTTCACCCCCTGATAGCTGACTCCGAGTTTTTATTATTAAGACCAATTAGAATTTGTGCTAGAGTGCAGTACTTATAACCATGTCCAGCTATGTGAAGCCTGTGTTTGCTATAATTCACATTATTTGTATTTACTGCTTTAATTTTGGGTCACATTTGTGGGGCCCACATGTCACCATGAGTGTGGAGGTCAGGAGAGCTTGCAGGAGCTGGTTCTTTCCCACTGTGTAGGTCCTGGCAATTGAACTTCAAGGCTTCCTGAGCTGTCTCACCTGTCCTTAGATGAAGAGGCTGGCTTGCCATCTCCTGAGTGCTGAGATTCCAGGCCTGCACCACCACAGCTCCGTTGCTGGTACTATTACCTCATATCATATCAACTCTAAGATGTCATCAAGTGTAAAAAAAGTCACTGAGAGAGTTAACCATGCCCCAGGCTCTTCCTTACTAGGATGTTTCTATATTTCCCAGGAGACCAGCTTCCTGATTAGATGCAGGCTCACATCATATAAAATTCTGATGCACACGCACACAGAATGGTAGCATCAAGACGAATGGGTGAGCGCAGTGACAGAGTTCCCATGGAGAGGCGAGGCCTGTGATCCCTTCTGTTGTGAGTCCTTATGTCTGTTTCTGGCTGCTTCCCACTCAGGGACGTGCTGAACTCCATAGAGCTGCACTTCAAACAGGTCGCACCAGCTGGGGGGCTTGGGAACCAGCCTTCTCTGCTGGGATGCTGGGAGTAACTCAGATCAGCCAGGTCCTTCCTGAGGACGCTCCCACCATTTGCAGGGCCTCAGGGTCCTCTTCTCAGTGGCTCACACCTCCTCTCCAGAAACTGCTGCTGCTGAGACCGGAAGTGTGGGCTTGTGCCTGCAATGACTGCTCTGTCAGGACTGAAGTCAGCTGAAGGGCAACAGCACCTTGCCACCTGACTTCAGAAATGCCGCTTGTGGCAAACAAGACGTGAGTAGTTCCTGATCTCTGCATCTGGCTGCCTCCGAGCATTCGTGCATTGATTCTTTGAACATCTTCCCTCTCAGTAGGCTGTGAACTCAGCACGAATCTCCTACCTCCTCAGGAAGGAAATGTCATATTTCGTGTGACTATTATCACCATAATTTAAAATTTATTTTTGAGGCAGGGTCTTTTTAAATAGCCCTGACAGTCCTGGAACTCACTGTGTAGGCTTTGAACTCACAGAGAGCCACCTGCCTCTGCCTCCCAAGTGAGGGGATTAAAGGTGTGCTCCCAGGCCCAGCATCATCATTATTTGGAGAGACAGTTTCTTACTAAGTTGGTTTAACTGGTCTAGAATTCTCTGTAGGTAGTCTAGTATGTTTTTGAGCTCCTGATTCTCCTGCCTCCACCTCCCACGTGCTGGAATTACAGGCGTGTATCACCACACCTGGTTTATAAAATGCTAGGGATTGAACGCAGGGCCTTGTGCATGATGAGCAGGCACTTGACTGAGTGAGCCACATCTCTGTGTTGTGTTGCTTCCCTTTAAGGAGTTTACAGGTGGGATAGTCGGGCGGTGGTGGCGCATGTCTTTAATCCTGGCACTCGGGAGGCAGAGGCAGGTGGATCTCTGTGAGTTCGAGGCCAACCTGGTCTACAAGAGCCAGTTCCAGGCTCCAAAGCTACAGAGAAATCTTATCTCAAAAAACCAAGCCCAAACACCCCCCAAACAAAAACATTTGGGGAACTGAGGCTGGCAACTGAGGTTCCTGGCCCACAGCCATTTCTCAGTGTAGTATATACTAAGCATAGCTGGGTCAGTGTCCACTCTCGCTGGCTGGGACAGGTAGCACCTACAGCAGGCATCAGGGTTTGAGATGGATTGCTATGAGGCTCAAGGGAAGGAGATGTGGCACTACACTCAGACTCCATGACAAAGCCAGAGCCTCTTTAGTGACCATAGAGCGTAAGGCTGAGGTCACCCTCTCTTGCCTAGAGAGGAAAGGACTCCCTATCATTGCCATGGAGTCTGGAACCCTGAAGGCCTCCCCTCATGTAGTCTTATCTGAGACCCAGGAAGATTCTGTGTGTGTATATGTGTGTGTCTGTATATGTGTGCGTGTGCCGCTGAGGCAGGACACGTAGCCCGGCAGAACCCCGGAAGAAGGAAGCTGTACAGGGTCTGTGGCTGGGCCCCTGGGATCCCCCAGCCGGGGACTTCCTCTTCCTCTTAGAGCAGGTGTAGCTGCCACAGCGTGACAGGGACTACACCCTGACCCCCAACATGGAGGGGGCCAAGGGGCCTAGACTCAAAGACTTCCTGAGTGGGAGTCTGGCCACCTGGGTGAGGATCAGGTGGGAGGGCTGGGGGAGGAAGTGAGTGTCAGCACAGACTGAGGTCTGGGGGCGGTGGCTGGGGTGTGTAGAGTCTAGTGGGTGGAGGTGAGTGAGGCGGGAGAGTCTAGGATCTGGGACCAGAGGCACTCAGGGACACCAGTGAGGAGAGGGATCCTGTGCTGGGGCAGATCAGGGGCTCAGGATGGATTTACTGGTTGCTGGGAGTTTCTACCTCTTTATCCAACCTCTCCTGTTTGGCCCGACAGGCGCTGGGACTGGCTGGGCTGGTGGGGGAGGCAGAGGAATCAGCGGGGACAGAGGAGGAGGATAAGGGGCCTCTTTGTACAGAGAAGAGATTCCTGCAGCTGAGTGATGGGGCCTTACTCCTTCGGGTGCTGGGCATCATGTAAGTGACATGGGGGCGGGGGAGGGGGAGGCGGGTCTGAGAGGAGCGGGGGAGGTGGGTCTGAGGGGAGGTGGCTGCGGAATGGTGGGAGGAGCCTGAGGGTGGAGGGTAAGGCCTGGGGGTGGGTGGGTCCTCAAACCAACCTCTCACCCATGTTCCTGGGGTGGCCACAGTGCTCCTAGTTCCCGAGGAGGAGGACTTCGGATGGTCAGGGGCCATGATAGTCCTGCAGCCTGTCGGATGTGGAACCTCCATCATCTGTGGGGACGACTGAGAGATTTCTATCAGGTAAGGCATTGGGAAGCCCCGACAAGGAGCCTGGCAAGCCCTTGTGAAGGTGGCTTTCTTATTGTTGGCCTGTTCTAGGAGGAACTGCAGCTGCTGATCCTGTCACCGCCCCCAGACCTCCAGACATTGGGGTTTGACCCCCTTTCAGGTGCTGTCTCCTCAGGTGGTGTTGCCTTCTGCCCTCTGTCCCTGCCCTGTGCCCCTCCTTAACCCCTTGTGGCTTGTGCCCAGCAGAAGAGGCAGTGGATGAGCTGGAAGGCATCCTTCGGCTGTTGTTGGGGGCCTCAGTGCAGGTGAGGAGGGGAAGGGGGAACAGAATGGAGTTTGGACAGAAGGAGGGAGCCTCCTCTGTGCCAGCTTTGGTCCTCCTCTCTACCACAGTGTGAACACCGGGAGCTCTTCATCCGTCACATCCGGGGCCTCAGTCTTGATGTCCAGAGTGAGCTGGCTGCTGTAATCCAAGAGGTACTGTTGCAGTCTAGAAGGGGTCTTGGTTGGGTTTGTTTTCTCTGCTAGTTAAAGAATTATAGGTAGGAAAGATCTGAAGGGTACCAGGTGGCAATTGAGAAATCTCATGCAGTTAAGAAAGGCGTTTATTGGGGTCAGCGAACACACGCAGCAGGACACACAGAGAAAAGCCCGGGGCTTTACAGCCTCTGAAGAGTCCTGCAACCCTACTTTAGGGCTGGTCATTTGAAGACCGATGGGATAGAGGACTGGTCTATCTGTTATATGGCATGCCCTGATCAGTCCTTGTTGAGTCAGAACATCAGCAGGGGCCTGCTGGTGGGAGGCAAAAACTTCCAGGCTTTTGTCTCAAATCAGGAGGTTGAGGAAGAAGATGGCTAGTTTGGAAATTTGCCACCACCTTTATTACCTAGTCATGGCTCCTCTCCCAGTCTGTCTGCCTACCAGGGAGTCTGTCTGACTCCTTGGTCTGTCAGTACTGTGATGGGTGGCATGTGGGACTATCACGACCACTGAAGTGACCCTCACCACCCTTCTCCTTCTGATGTATGTTCTCCATTCCCTCAGGTGACGCAGCCTGGTGCTGGTGTGGTACTGGCTCTGGCTGGACCAGAGTCTGGAGAGCTGATGGCTGTGGAGCTTGAGATGCAGTTACGGAACCTGATGGGGACGATGTCCAGGCTGGTGCGAGAGCGTGATCTGGAGGCACAGGTAGGGGACAGGCAATAGTCACATGGAGCTGAGCAGGGGGATGGGGTTCGGAGCCAGTCAGAACTGCGAGTGATTCTGTGGGGATTGGAAGGCTTATGTGCAGAGGTTTTGGAAGGCGCCTCTTGACCTTTGCCTTCCCTCCAGCGGTTGGCTGAACTGCTTCTGGAGCGGGAGCCAGCCCGCTTGCTGTTGCCGGAAGCTCCTGCTAATGCTTCTGCGGAGGGTCCCTCGCACCATCTGGCTCTGCAGCTGACCAACGCCAAGGCCCAGCTGAGACGACTGCGGCAGGAGGTGTGAGTGTCTGTAGGTGGGGAAGGGGTCAATGGGACCCCGTTAGGACTCCAGTCTTGGGGGCACGATAAGGCCCAGGTGCGGGTTTGCGGCTGGCACACACTCTCCATCACTGCATCCCTTCAGGGAAGAGAAGGCCGAGCTGCTGCTGGACTCCCAAGCAGAGGTGCAGGGCTTAGAGGCTGAAATTCGAAGGCTCCGCCAGGAGGTGCGCTCCAATATCCCCCACCACTGCCCCTCCCCATCGCGGTCCCATTTCTCCTAGCAGTCCCTCACCCCTCTGTTCCGTGGCTGGCTGATCCTAGTTCCACACCATTTGGCCCAGGCCCAGGCACTGTCCGGACAAGCCAAACGCGCCGAGCTCTACCGCGAGGAGGCAGAGGCACTGCGCGAGCGGGCCGGCCGCCTGCCACGCCTGCAGGAGGAGCTGCGGCGCTGTCGTGAGAGGCTGCAGGCTGCTGAAGTCTTCAAGGGCCAGCTGGAGGTGAGATGGGGCGGGGTTGTGGGCGGAGCATGCTGGGGCGTGGTCTGGAGGCGGGGCGTGCCAAGGGAGGAGTGGGGTCCAACTTTTGTTGGGGAGACCTTGCTAGCAGGGAGAAATGGGTGAGTATAAGGCAGTTGGAGTCTGAGACAAACCCTTTAGGATGGGCGTATGGAAGGGAGAAGAGGAGACTATGGAAGGGCAGGTTTTGAAGGATGGGGCCAGGGGAGAACTGAGGAGTCTGCAGTGAGACCCTAACAGGAAAGGGTGCTGATAAGTGTGGTCTGGAGGGATGTGGCCTTGGAAGGAGATTCCTGGAGGAGGTACGGGAGGGTGGGTCAGGAGCTTGGGAAGGGTACCTGGGGAGACTCTGGAGAGAGCTGCAGATGGAGGGAAGAGGTAGGAAAAGGAGGCAGGGTCTGAGGCCATCACTGGAGAAGGAATCGGGAGCCGCAGGTGCTGAAGAGCATAGGGATTGAGGCTCACCACGGATCCTCCCTGCTTTCCTACCAGGAGGAGCGGGTGCTTTCTGGGGCCCTGGAGGCCTCCAAGGCGATGCTGGAGGAACAGCTGGAGGTGGCCCGAGAGCGCTCAGCCAGGCTGCATGAGACCCAGCGGGAGAACCTGCTGCTGCGCACCAGGCTGGGCGAGGCCCATGCGGTGAGCTAGGTTGACCTGACCCTCTGCCCGTTGTCCCTGTTCTCCCATGACCCCAGTGATACTCAGCTTTTCTTGAAGTGGTTCCTGTAGCTTGTTGGGACACCCAGACTTGCACATTTGGCCTGGGCCAGATGAAGAAGACTGCCCTGACACCATTCCTCCACACCCCAGGAGCTGGACTCTCTGCGGCATCAGCTGGAGCAGCTGGTGGAGGAAAATGTGGAGCTGGAGCTGGAGCTTCAGAGGGGCCTGGAGCCACCCCCAAGCTCCCCTGGGGAGGGTGAGTGGGGCCTAGGGGTGGGGGTGAGGTCTGGGGTGGAGGCACTGGGGAGGACTTGTTTTCATGGCCTTACTAGGTCTCTGAGAGGTGTTGATGGGGAGTCAAGGAGGGTGGGTAGAGTCCTGACTTGACCACACCCCTAGCCCCCCTACCCGGAACAGCACCCTCACTGCAAGATGAGGTGAGGGAAGCAGAGGCTGGGCGGCTAAGGACAGTGGAGCGGGAGAATCGGGAGCTTCGAGGCCTGCTGCAGATGCTCCAGGAACAACTTGGCAGTCAGGTAGGTCCCTCCAGCGTCCTTATCCTTGCTGGTTACCACCCTGGCCCCATTCTAATGTTCTCCTAAATTGTCTCTCTCTCTCTCATTTGTCCTCAGCACCCTCTACTGGAAGAGCAGAGCAAGGACTCCGTGCTGGCTGTGCTCAATGGGGCTTCCCTGACTCCCATGACCCCAGATCACAGCCTCAAAAATTGGGCTTGCCAGAAGGGAGATGAAGACTCTGACTCCTTGGACCCAACTTCCTCAGCGTCAGACTCTGATATCACAAGGTCACCTGAGTGTCCGCAGGCTCCTGATTCACACCCAGAGGCGACGGAGAGTTCTCTCAAGATGGTTTCTCAGGATCCCCAGACCTCAGCCCCAACTCCTCAAGAATCAGACCCTACTGTGGAGACACATGGGTCTCCGGAGAAGACCAGCCACAGAGTCTCTCTCCAGGGCCCCATTGTCTTGGCCCCACCACTGGGTCCAGAGATGAGAACTGAGGTGCAGGAGTTCCTAGGAGAGACTGGAAGCAGGGAGGCTCTCCAAGGGGAACTGGTGCCTGAGGCCCAGGTCCCAAAACAGGAGAGCCCTCAATGCAGGCCCAGATCTTCAGAGTTCAAACTCCCGGAGCCGCTGAAGGATCACAAGACGCTGGATCAGGAGGGGCTAGAACTGTCCGAGCACCAGACAGAGACAGGAGGGCAAGAACAGAGGCTCAAGGGGTTGGTCAGCACACCAGTCCCTCAGAAACCGCCGCAGACATCAGAAGAGGCTCCCGATGCCTGGTCCAGGGAGGAGTCAATCCTAGGTGAGACCCTGGCCAGTGCTGTCCCAGAGGAGCAGGCCCTCAGAGAGGAGGTGGCACAATTAAGAAGGGAGGTTGTGGACCTTGAGGCTAAACTACAAGCTCAGGCCCAAAGACTGGAGGCCCGAAGTGCAGAGGCTATCTGCCTCTCTGAGGAGCTGGCCCAAGCACACAAAGCAGAGGCTGAGGCGCACCAGGAGGCAGAGACCCAGGCCCGGGAGCAGGCCCGTCTGCGTGAAGCCCTGGACACAGCTAGCCTGGAGCTGGAAGCTGCATCCCGAGAGCGGGAGGCACTGGGAGAGGCACTAGCAGCAGCAGGCCGTGAGCGAAGGCAGTGGGAACGTGAGGGACCCAGGCTGAGGGCTCAAACTGAGGCCGCTGAGCAGCAGGTGCAGACTCTGGAGAGCCAGGTCCGTCGTCATCTGGAGGAGGCGGAGAGGGAGCATCTGGAGAAACAAGCCCTCAGGGAGGTATGTTGGGTACGGCAGTGGGTCAGGGATGTACATTGTGGGTTCCTTCATGGCACTGAGATGAGACGGAAGGTAGGAAGTCCAGGCCACTGTTGATGCTGCAGGATGCAGCTGATGGTCAGTCCTTGATGGGGTAGGCTACAGAAGGGACTCACACTGCCAATCTGTGGTCTATCCTGCACTCAGTTGTGATAGCCTCTGCCCTTTTGCCCTGCCCCCCCTCCTGTATAAAACAAAGATGTTGTGCCTTGCAGCCCTCATAGTCTTTGGCAGACCGGGGTAATTGTAGCAAGCACCTGGCTTATACCTGGCCAAGGCCTGCTGTAAGTGACCGAACAGTGGTTCCTCAGGAGCTGGATACGGGGTCCATTTTGTAGAGCTTGCCTGGCATGCACGAAGCCTCAGGTCAACATAAACTAGGCACGGTGACCCTCAGGTCCACGTGAACTAGGCACGGTGACACACGTGTGTCGTCTCAGCACTCAGGATGTGGAGGCAGGAGGATTAGAAGTCCAAGGCCATTGTTCTAGTTTGTTTTTCTGTTGCTGTGTTAAGTACCATGACCAAAAAAAAAAAAAAAAAAAAAAAAAGCAAGTTGGGTTGAATGAAGCTGAGGCTGTGAAAGGCCCTGCTTATTGGCTTCTCTTCATAACTTTTCTTTCTTTCTTTCTTTCTTTTTTTTTTTGTTTTCTGAGACAGGGTTTCTCTGTAGCTTTGGAGCCTGTCCTGGAACTCACTCTATAGACCAGGCTGGCCTGTCTCTGCCTCCTGAATACTGGGATTAAAGGTGTGTGCCACCACTGCCTGACTACTTACTCACTTTTTCTATAACTCAGGACAATCTGTTCAGGGATGGTACCACTCACAGTGGGCTGAGTTCTCCCACATTAATCATTAACCAAGAAAATGCCTCACAGACTTTCCTACAGACAATCTGACAGAGGCATTTTCTCAGTTGAGGCTCCTGATCTCAGATGAGTGACAGACATCCTTGACGATATGATGAATTGGAGGCTAGCCTGGGCTACATGAGACTCTGTCCAGAGAGAAAACAAAAACATTTACTAGAGATGAAGTGCCTGCAGAGTACCCAGGAGGGTGTGGAATGCCTGTCTGGGTGAGAGGGGCCTCCAGGGAAGGTCACCAAGATTCCACTTAATGCTGAAAGACTAAGAGCATTGATGAAGAGGGACAAAGACTTGAAGGCATTGGAGATGCTGGGGGACCCAGAAAATGTCACAGCAGTGGCATAGGAAGCCTCAGGAGTTGAGTTTGAGGAGGGTCACCTTGGTGGATGGGAACCTGAGCCCCTTAAGACGCAGAGGCAATGGTAGCCAGGGCAGGTAAGGTAGACAGGAGCACAGGGCCAGTGATGGAGGGGAAGAGAGTGTCTAGGCAGACTTTCATTCATTTATCCATCCACATACTTTGTGAGGTCAACTAAAGCTCTGTATCAGGCTGTGTGCTCAGCAATGATCAGATGGGGGGAGACAGGACAGTGCAGGGAACCATGGGTCCATGCTGGACACACCAGGGAAGGCTTCCCGGAGGAGGCAGGGAGGAGCAGATCCCATGGGTCCATGCTGGATACACCAGGGAAGGCTTCCCGGAGGAGGCAGGGAGGAGCAGATCCCATGGGTCCATGCTGGACACACCAGGGAAGGCTTCCCGGAGGAGGCAGGGAGGAGCAGATCCCATGGGTCCATGCTGGATACACCAGGGAAGGCTTCCCGGAGGAGGCAGGGAGGAACAGATCCCATGGGTCCATGCTGGATACACCAGGGAAGGCTTCCCGGAGGAGGCTGAGAGGAGCAAATCCCAGAGTGAGTTGAGATGTCAGTTAGGTAAGGCTGAGGAGGAATTAAGCAGGGTTCTTGTTGGGCATGCTGAAAGCTTCCTTCTGTGCTGAGGGAGAGGCCGTGGCTTTTTGTGAGTGAATGGTACCTCTGGAGGCCGGAGACCAAAATGGTCAGTCTGCGTTGGGAGGCGAAGCCAAGGGCAGCAGGAGGCAATGGCAAGGGTGGGGCAGCTGTGGGCTGGGAACTGGGTGCCCCAGTGTGAGCAGTTTCCAGTCCCATCCCAGGGCACAAGCAAGACACTGAGGCTCAGACAAAGAATACCTTGCATCGGCCCCTCCCAGTGGTGAGGATGGGGAACAGGATTGGGGGGCTGGTTGACACTGCCCAGGGTAGCTATGGGGGTGATACATAGGGGAGTGAGAACTGATGCGCATGAGCAAATGAAGAGAGAGCGTCTCTCTGGGGTACATACTGTAGGATGGGGCCCGGAGATCTGTCAGTAAAGAACTGCATGGTGTCTCAGCTGCACCCCTTCCCCAATCCCCCCCCCCCGCCATCGTCAGCTAGGAGCCAGTTACTACGGAGTGTCATGTTCCTCATCTCTAAAGTGGAAACAAAGCTGCCTGCCCCTCCTGTGGTAGTGCATGCCTGCAGTCCTGCCTTTGGGAGGCTGAGGCAGGAGGATTGAGAGTTAGAGGCCAGCCTGAGCTGTAGAGCAGAGCCTCTAAGGCTAAAGAGGGGGCCAGATGGGGGTAGTGCACACCTTTAATCCCAGTACTTGGGGGTGGGTAGAGGCAGGCAGGCAGATCTCTGCGAGTCTAAGGTTAGCCTGGTTCATAATGACAGGGATACATAGTGAGACCCCGTCTCAGAAATAAATAACCAAGGAGGGAAAATAAAAAAGTTAACCAGGGGTCGGGGGGGGGGGGTTAGAGAGAGACAGAGACAAGAGGAAAACCAAAAACTGTGCCTGTCTGAAAGGCTCTCATAAGACAATGTGCGGCAAGAGCTTAGGGTGTGCCTGGCTTCTAGTACACATTTGCTTTTGCGGGAGTAGGACTGGAGGTAGGTAGGCTGGCAGTGAGGGCAAGGGCAGGCCTGGAAGAGCTGACTCTGAGGACGTAGTGTGGGAGAGACTGGGGGCAGAGAGAATCGGGACGATTTCCTGACTGGAGCAGTTCTGGGCACTGCCTAGATGTGGCACGGAAGGAGCTGGCTAGCAGAGCAGACAGGAAAGGGGTTCTGAGCTGGGTGGTGGTGGTGCACGCCTTTACTCCCAGCACTTGGGAGGCAGAGGCAGGTGGATCTCTGTGAGTTTGAGGCCAGCCTGGTCTCCAAGAGCTAGCTCCAGGACAGCTAGGGCTACACAGAGAAACCCTGTTATGAAAACAAAACAAAACAAAACAAAACAAAAAAGGAATCCTGATGCTTTCAGGTGGGCATGGAGGCCTCTCAGACTGGGCAAAGGGGCAGTTGGTGGGGCTATAGCCAGAACAGGTAGTGGGCAGGGCCCTTGTCTCCACTGGTCTCCACTTCATCTGCACTACAATTCTCTTATCTCTAGCGGTGCCAGGGCCCTAGTTGCTAGGCAGGCAGCAAGGCCTTATGGGAATTTTAATTTTCTCCTCCCTTCCCCCCACTTCAGACAGGGTTACTCTGTGTAGCGCTGGCTGTCCTGGAACTCATTCTGTAAGCCAGGCTGCCTTTGAACTCAGAGACCCGCCTACCTCTGCCTCCCAAGTGCTGGTTACAGGAGTGTGCCGCCACTACCCGCCTGAATTGTGGGTTTTCACCCCGAGGCCATGTCCACATCTGTTGGGAACTGCAGTGCCCAGCGAGGACATAGAGAGTTGTTAGCTAGGACAATGGCTCAACAGCAGTCTTGATTTCAGAGGCCAGGTGTGGCCAGGGGCTGATACACTCACCTTTGTTTAGCTTTATCTTCTAGGGTCCTCGGGAGTCAGAATGGTTTGGCCTCCCTCCCCTCCCTTGGAATGTTGTGGCCCAACTGCCAAATGCCATAGCCCTGACTGTGGTTACGCGAGACCCCGAGTTCCTGTTCTGACTGCTCTCAGTAGCCAGCCCTCTGTGGTGGAGGGGGTTCTGCAGGCCTGTCTCCATTGAGCCCCTGCACATGGCTGGCCTGGCAGCTCGTGGGGCTCCTCAGCCTCCTGAGTACATGAGAAACTATGGGCTTAAAGAGGTGAAGCCACCTGCATACTGTGCATCTCAGGGGCTGCTTCCACACCCTACCAGAGTTAGGGACCCACACCTTTCATATCCATCCTGCAAGGCCAATGCACCCCACTTCCAGGTCTTTTAGACAAGGTCTCACATCAAGCCTAGACCTCATTATGTAGCCCAGGCTGGCCTTAGCTTTGCAGTCCTCTTCCTGCCTCAGCTCCCTAAGTGCTGGTGTTACAGATGTGAACCACCATGCCCTCCAGATGGGAACACAGAGATCCAAAGGAGTAAAGACATTTGCCAGGGTAACAGAGCAAGGCAGAGCAGGAAAACCCCTTCTCAATCCTGTCTCTAGCTCTCCTCTGTCTCTGGGGGACAGGTATGCTCCCCATTTTCATCCCCACATGCTGAGCCTGCCCTGCCTGCCCTCAGGAGCTAGAGAAGGCCATGGTACGGGGCCAGGAGCTGGGGGCCAGGCTGGAGCATCTGCAGCGAGAGCTGGAACAGGCAGCCTTGGAGCGCCAGGAGTTCCTTCGAGAACAGGAGAGCCAGCACCAGAGGTGGGCATAGTTGCTGGGGACAGGGAGGGACAGGGAAGTAAGGACTGGGTGTTCAAGGTTTTTCCTGGTAGGTACCAGGGCCTGGAGCAGCGGCTGGAAGCTGAGCTGCAGGCAGCGGCCACCAGTAAGGAGCAGGCTTTGATGGAGCTCAAGGCCCGATCCCTGAAGCTGGAGGAGGAGCTGATTCAGGTAAGGTTGTCCTGGGAACTGAGGTGCCAGCCCCTTGCCCCAGCCTGGGAGTGAACAACCAGGGCTGCCAGGACTCAGGTCTTACCTCTGAATTGGTGGCTAGCTGCTCACCTCATATGCTGGTGGGGCTGTTTCCTCCATTCCTTAAGTGGATGGAGCCTCTTCTTGGGGTGACTGCTCTGCTTTTTCTTGGGCTCCAATACTCCCCTATGAGTGCAAGGCACCTGTTACCTGTGTCCCTGGACCTTGTCCCTACAGCTGCGACAGTACCCCATGGGGCTGGCGGCAGAGGTGAGAGCTCAGCCTCGGACTGTGGAGACCCAGAGTGGCCGGCTCATTGAGGTGGAGCGAAGTGTGAGTTGATAGAGCAGGGACTGCCCAGGGGATGGGAGGACTGGCCACTTAGCCACTGACACCATTTTCTGGCAGAATGCCACACTGGTGGCCGAGAAGGCGGCTCTGCAGGGGCAGCTGCAGCACCTGGAGGGGCAGCTAGGGAGCCTGCAGGGCCGGGCACAGGAGCTCCTGCTACAGAGTCAGCGGGCACAGGAACACAGCAGCCGCCTGCAGGTGGGTCCATCTGCAGGGGCCATTGTCCCCTCCCCATTTGTGTCATTTTGGACCCTTTCCTGTACTCTAGCCAGCTGCCCCACCTGTTTCCACAGAACTTGTCCTCTGACCTCAGCCGTCCCAGTCTGTACCTTCCCCATTTGCCCCCATCTCCATTCCCCGACACCTCACCCTCTCAGCCTTCCCTTTCATCCTAGCCATTAGCCTTCACTGTCTTCCCTACTCTCTACCCATCGGTCCCATCCCTGAGTCGGGCCTCTTGCATGGTCCAGCTTTTCCATGCCACCATGATGCCTCTCTACTGCGTTTAACCTCTTCCTGTTCTTCCGTTGTCCTTCTGCCTCCTCTGTAGCTTGACCTGTCCTCTGCCCTCTGGTCTCAGGTCACGCCCCTTATTCCTTCTGGGTGGGGTGCCTACTGCTCTGATTCTGCCCATTTGCTTCACCCTAGGCTGAAAAGTCTATGATGGAGATGCAGGGCCAGGAGCTGCACAGGAAGTTGGGGGTGCTAGAAGAGGAGGTGCGGGCAGCAAGACGGGCCCAGGAGGAGACTCGTGGGCAGCAGCAGGCTCTGCTTCGAGACCATGAGGCCCTGGCCCAGCTGCAGCGGAGACAAGAGACGGAGCTGGAGGGACTGCTGGGACGGCACCGAGATCTCAAGGCCAATATGCGCGCGCTGGAGCTGGCCCACCGCGAGCTGCAGGGCCGGTGAGACTCCCCAAGTGCCACTTCTCTCCCTGGCATGGCCACTTGCCTGTCTCCCTCATTAGGTCTGACCCAAGGGGTAATTCCATACTTTGCATATCTACCCTATTGCTGATCTGTTTGGGGGGTGTGGGCTCCCCGACTTTGAGGCTAGGAACGGTAGCACTTGGCATGCGGTTCTGCTTTTGGGGGCTTTGCTGGGGTGTAGTGCTTATGCTTAGGAGGTGTCAGATTTCCTGACCGCCACAATGCAGTGCCTACTTGCCAAGATTGAAGTACCCTGCAGCCCTTTTGGCCTTGTCCATATAGGCATGAGCAGCTGCAGGCCCAGAGGGCCAGTGTGGAAGCACAAGAGGTGGCCTTACTGGCAGAGCGTGAGCGCCTGATGCAGGATGGGCAACGGCAGCGGGGCCTGGAGGAGGAGCTGCGGAGACTTCAGAATGAGCACGACAGGTACCAGCTCTGGTCCAGGCCTGCCTCCCACTCCCCATATCAGCATTCCCGCAGGCGACGTGGGTTGGGGTGGGTTAGTCACTGCCCACTGTGTGTTCTGCTTCGCCTCCTCTCCGTGGGTGTGGCCCTCCTGTCTCTTGGAGAGCAGTTGTCTTTGCTTCCAAAGAGCTCAGAAGCTACTGGCTGAGGTGTCTCGCGAGCGAGGGGAGCTCCAGGGTGAACGTGGGGAACTGCGGGCCCGCCTGGCGAGGCTGGAACTGGAGCGGGCACAGCTGGAGATGCAGAGCCAGCAGCTGCGTGAGTCCAACCAGCAGCTGGACCTGAGCGCCTGTCGGCTGACAACACAGTGCGAGGTGTGACACAGTGTTAGGGCCGCTTAGGGAGGCCAAGGCAGGCAAGCCAAGCTGGGACAGTCTCCAGCCAGGTATTCATCCTGGACTTGCTGCTGCCCACAGCTGCTGACACAGCTTCGCAGCGCCCAGGAGGAAGAGAACAGGCAGCTGCTAGCTGAGGTACAGGCCCTGAGCCGGGAGAACCGAGAGCTGCTGGAGCGCAGTCTGGAGAGTCGCGACCACCTGCATCGAGAGCAGCGAGAATACCTGTGAGCATGCGCGGGACCAGGGCCAGGCCCCTGGTCCTTTAGGGAGCAAACCCCCCACCCCCACTCCACCCAGGTCCTAGGAAAAGATCCCAGGCATAGGGGAGTTTTACCTGAAAAGTGGTTGCCCCGGGTTACACCTGTTTCTGCCAGGGCTTTGCCAGGATTTCTGTGAACGCATTCATTCTCTCCTCTTTCTACCAGGGACCAGCTTAATGCTTTACGCCGGGAGAAGCAGAAGCTGGTGGAGAAAATCATGGACCAGTACCGCGTCCTGGAACCTGGGCCCCTGCCCCGCACCAAGTGAGGCCCCACCTTCTGGAATGGGATCCTGCTAACCTTTGCCCTGTCCTACCTCTGACCCCCAGTTCCCTAAAAGCCAGACTGGGATGCAGGTCTTAGTGAGGGTTTTCCTGGCCCTTTTCATCCCCTGACACGACTCTCCTTTCCCTCCTTCTCCTGTTCCCTTATCCCTTCTTATGCCTTCTTGCCCCCAGGAAGGGCAGCTGGCTGGCAGACAAGGTGAAGCGGCTGATTCGGCCCCGGCGGGAGGGGGCCCTCCATGGGGGGCCACGCCTGGGGGCCGATGGGGCTGGCAGCACGGAGAGCCTGGGGGGCCCCCTGGAGACGGAGCTCCCTGAGGGCAGGGAGGCAGATGGGACAGGTGGGTTTGAGGGCCTGGTGACCAGGATGCCCCTATCCCATGTCTCCCATCCTTGGCATCTCCTTCCTATCAGGCCTGCATATGTGCCTCCGAGACCTTTCCTGCTACCTGCCTCCAACCTGCCTTGATGATGTTGGCTGCTCTGTCTCTGGGCCTGCGGAGTCCCCTGTCTGCCTCCTCCTTTCTACCTATATTGCCACATCCCCATTTCTACACAGCCTACACCAAGCCTAAGACCTCATAGTGGCAGGGCACATTAGGGAAGGGTCATATCCTTGATGGTACAAAAGGAACATGAGGACCAGATAGGGGGAGGTGCCTTGCCCATGGCCACACAGTGAGCCGTTGTGTGAGCCAGCAACACATTGGCCAGGCTCTTCTGTCAGGTCTCTTCTCTCCTACACTGCTCCTCTTTCTGCCCTGTGCAGCTTCACCCACTGGCTCTCTGTTTGACTGGCCTCTCCCTGTACGTTGATGACACCCAACCCCTCCACATATGCCTCTCACAGGGTCCTCGTCACCGGCACCCATGCGCCGTGCCCAGAGCTCTCTCTGCTTGGGAGATGAGACCCTGGCAGGTGGGCAGCGGCGGAGACTCAGCTCCCGGTTCCCAGTCGGGCGAATCTCTGAGTCATTCAGTCCAGGGGACACCCCAAGGCAGCGATTCCGACAGCGCAGGCCAGGCCCCCTGGGGGCACCCAGTGCCCATGGCAAAGGTGAGATATAGAGTCCCTGAATATGAGCCCCCATCATCCTCCAATGGACACGGCCTCTTTGGGGAGGCGGTTCATTCCTGTTAGTCTCTGTGTCCTATGTGCCTCACCCACCACTGCCTGGCACCATGGCCCAGCTACCTTTTGATTCCCAGGATCTGGTGTGGAATGGGATGGCTCCATTAAGACCCTCCAGGAACATGAAACAGATGCCAGTCGAGAGGGTGAGTTGGGGGTTTCTGGCAAGTCTTATTACCAATTCTCTCTTCTGATGGGGAAGGATTCCTTACCAAACACCAGATGGTGCACTCCTGGGGATATGGCAGAGAGCATTTTGGTGTAGGGAGACAGACAGCAAACACTGCCTGAAAATACCCACTGTCTACCACAGCCTGCACTGATAGCAATGCAGTGTGAACAGGGCATACGTGGCACAGGCCGGTCATCCCAGGAGCTGGGAGGCTGAGGTAGAAAGATTGAAAGGTCAAGCCCAGCCTAGACTCTATGACAAGATCCTGTCTTAAATGGGGAGAAAAAAAAGAAATATGTTGTTGTGAGCTATGTGTGTATTTTTTCTTCCTTTTTAGCAGAAAACAAAGAGAGGCAGGTACAAGGCTTTTAATGGCATGACTCATTTAACTCTGTTTGCCTAGACAATTACCACTTTCAATGTGTACTCAGTGCAAAAAATTACAAATGAGATTTTCTTTTTAAAATCATTTTACTTGTTTGCTCTTAGGATGAAAGAAAAAAATTATTTTACTTTTTGAGACAGAGTCTCACTGTGCAGCCTGGCTGGTCTTACTGTATATTTGAAGCCAGGCTCAGACTTAAAAAGATCTGACTATTTTTGCCTCATGAGCGCTAGGGTTACAGGCATGATCCACCATGTCCAGCTCAAGACTTTCCTTTCTTTTCTAGGTTAGCCTTGAACTGATTCTCCTCTCTCTACCTACCCTGCACCTGATTATGCCTTACTATTTTCTTTGTTCTTTTAACACAGTCTTGTTATATAGCCAAAGATGGTCCAGAATTCACTGTGTAGCCCAGGCTGGCCACAAATGTATAGCAATCCTCCTGCCTCAACTTTCTCAGTTATGGGATAAAGGTTGTGTGTCACCACACCCATTATTTTTTTCATACTAAGTTTTTAAAGTCTATCAAGCTTTTCACATGTAGGCATATAACAGTGTGGGTTAGCAGAGGCTCAGCTCCAGCATGTTAGCAATACTATAGTACTGGGGAAGAAGAGTGTGTGTGTGTGTGTGTGTGTGTGTGTGTGTGTGTGTGTACAGGCTGGGATTTGAAGGAAGGAGCTGGCTGGGGACAAGCTTCAGAGAGGAGCTGAAGTTTAGGGACAGCTTGGAGGCAGAAAGGAGCACGGGGTGGAGGGATAAGCCGGTGGACAGATGGCCCAGGGTCCCGTGGGCCGCCTTGACTGCTGGGCATCTTCCTGGAGAGGAAGCCTGAGCCCAGCTTTTCTCTCTAGCCCTCCAGGAGCAGAAACCGGAGAAACATCCCCTTACCCCTTCCCTCAGCCAGTGACGCTGAGGTGACAGGAGGCTTAGGAGTGCAGCCTCCTCCTCATTGTACCATCGGTGGGTCTCTCAGGCAACACAAGTGCCAGGGTACCCAGGGACCTCGAGAAGAGTCCTTGAACAGAGAGGCCTGGACTCCCAGGACCCCCACAACCTGTACTGGGGCCCTGCGAAGGAACTGGGACAAGTCTGTGGGCAGGGACTATGACTGGTCACAACAGGTCGCTCATGTCCGGGGCTCTTGCTCTGCCACACAGTCATCATTGAGGAGACGATCTCTGGGGGATGCCCCAGCCGAAGGAGGCTGGCAAGAGTGGGCAAGAGAGCCCTGTGCCCGGTCTAGATGGGATGTCAAGGCCCATTCCCTGGGGACAAGCTGGGCTGATATCTAAGCCTTGCTGGGGACATGTGGGAGAGGAAAATAAAGCTATAACCCCTTGAATCTGGGCTCCGTGTCTGCTGGCTGCCTCTGGGATCCTGGAGGTGCTGGGGATTCCTATAAGTGGGCTTCTGTAGCTAGGGAGTCATGCCTGGACCAGTTAGCAAAAGGAATTATAGTGTGGCCACTTGAACTTGCCAAAACCTGGATGTGCTGTCCAGGTGGGTAGGTGGGCAGGGTCTGGGTTGGCACTTAACAATGAAAGGGACCTGGAATCTAGGAAGTGGGACATGGTGACCTTGGTTGACCCTGACTCTGACCTCATGTCTCAGGGCACCTCTTCTCTCTCTGTCTTCCAATCTCCTCATGTTTTCCCCCACCCCTTTGGGGTTGAGCCTCTGCCTCAGAGAGCTCACAATCTCACAAGGGGTGCTTTCTAAGAGGTCATGCTATGTTTCTGACCTGAGTTCCAAGGATGATGACTGGGAAGAGAAACTCACAGCTAGCTCCAGTTGTCCACCTGACACCTGGGAAGAGGAAACTCAACTGAGAAATTGTCGCCATTAGATTGGTTTATGGGCATGTCTATGAAGGCATTTTCTTGATTGCTTGCTGATGTAGGAGGGCCCAGTGCACCCGTGACACATTCCTAGGCAGGTGAGCCTGGGCTATATAAAAAAGCTAGCAGAGGGGCTAGAGAGATGGCTCAATGGTTAAGAGCACGTGCTGGTCTCCTGGAAGACACAAATTCAGTACCCACTACTGGGCAGCTCACAGCTGTCTATTACCCCAGCTCTAGGGAATGTTTCTGGCCTTCTTGGGTACCTACTCACGTGACATACACACACATAGACATACACATGACATGTAATTAAAAATAATGAAAATAAACCTTAAAGAAAATAAGAGCTAGCCAAGCAAGTCAAAGGGAGCGAGCCAACAAGCAGTGTTCCTCAACTGCTCTACCTCAGTTCCTACCTCTGTGTTCCTGCCCTGGCTTCCATTACAGGAGGACGGAAACCTGTAAGCCAGACAAACCTTCTCTTCCCCAAGGTGTCTTTGTCATAGAACAGAGAAGCAAACTAATATAAAAGTTGGTACCTGGGATGTGGGGTGCGGCTGTGATGGATCTGGCCATCTGGCTTTTATGCCTTGGGCTGCCTTGTGGGACGAAGGCAGAGGATTTTGGAACTTTGCGCAGGAAAAGCTGCGGAGTGCTCAGCTTAGAGACCTGTTGTGGGGACTCGGAAGACCGTTGAGAGCAACGCAGACAGTGGAAGTGAAACCTTTGCTCTACTGGGGCAATGGATGTTTGTTAGCTAGGGCTGAAAAATCAGAGGCAAAGTCTTCTGGGAAGTGTTTCTCAAGGTTGCCACACAGAAGCCGTGGCCTAGTAGGGGGCAAGGCTGCATCTCAAGCTCTCAGCAGAATTTGGCAAACCATGTATGTGTCTTCCACATGGTATTAGTTTTGAAGGCTCGAAAGTGTCATGGGGAACAGCTGAGGTCTGGTACCATGTGGCAGGGTCAGGGTCCCTGAAGAGAGGCCAGGAGGCCATGGGTGAAGGTGCAGTCTCAGTCACAGTGGGAACCTCAGATTATAGGAGACATGAGTGTGGGATGTGTGCCGAGGACGGCAGCAGCTGTAGAAAGGAGCGACTTCAGCCTGTAGGACGAGCAGTGTGTGCTGCGGCCCAAATGCTGGACCCTAAGATGCAGGCTTTGATATCACTACTAGATGTTGGACTTTGCTTGATCTGATTTGTGTCCTGGTTCCCTTTTTTTTTCAAGACAAGGTTTCTCTGTAGCTTTGGAGCCTGTCCTGGAACTAGCTCTTGTAGACCAGGCTGGCCTCGAACTCACAGAGATCTATCTGCCTGCCTCTGCCTCCCAAGTGTTGGGATTAAAGGTGTGCACCACCACCGCCTGGCTGGTTCTTCTCTTTTGAAATAAGAATGTAACTATTTTGGATTTTACAGCAGCCCACATTTAAGAGACTGGATATTATTTTTAAAAAGATAACTTCGACTATCAAGGTACTATAATTTTTTGTTTGTTTGGTTTGGTTTTTTTTTTTTTTTTTTGAGAGGGTTTCTCCATCCTGTTCTGTAGACCAGGCTGGCCTGGAACACAGAGATCCGCCTGCCTCAGCCTCCTGAGTGCTGGGATTAAAGGCGTGCGCCATTGTCCAGCTGGACTGTCTTTCGTATTGTGATATTAACATGAGATCCTGGGAACAAACAAGAAAGGAAAGGTTGTGCTTAAACGGAGATGTGCTTGGGTGCCACAGCTGACAAGGGCTGGGATATCATAGTTCTCTTGTTAAGCTTGACACCCAGAAAGAGAGAGCCTCATAGTCGAGGAATTGCCTCCATCAGACAGGCCCATGGGCATGTCTTCAGAGGCATTTTCTTGGTTGCTAATTGATGTAGGCGGGCCCAGTTCTCCGCGGGCGTTACATCCCCTGATAGGTGGGCTTGGGCTGGTCAAGGGAAGGATGCCTGCCAGTAAACAGTGTTCCTCCATGGTCTCTGCTTCAGTTCCCGTCTTCAGGTTCCAGCCTTGAGTTCTGTGTATGGACTATAACCTGTAAGCCAAATAACTCTCCCTTCCCCAAGTTGCTTTTGGTCAGAGTGTTTTATCTCAGCAAACTAGTACAGGGACAATTAGGCTGGGTGGCAGGATGTGAGTCAGGGCACCTGAGGCTGCCCGGGGAGGGTGGGGCACCCTGGGAAAGGTGGAGTTTTCAAGGTGGGTCCTTGAGCAAGCAGCCCTGCAGGCTCCCTCTTTAATTTTTTTGAAATTACATTTATTTTATAGTATGTCCTTTGCTTGTATTGTATGTGGGTGAGGCATATAAATCTAAGGACAGCTTGGGGAAGTCAGCTCTCTCCTTCTACCATGTGGGAACCAGGCATCCAACTCAGATGGTCTCCTTTGGGGCAAAAGCACCTTTACCCATGAAAAGTGGCTTCCTGTTTTTGAAGCGTACTCTCAAGACCCCTCCTACCCTTTGCCTGCCCAGCATCAAGAGCCTAGGACTCCGGTGTCCTGGGGAATATAAAGATCTCTGCTGTATTTGCTGAGGTTAAGGTGTGGTCCTAAAGAAGGAGGTGGGCTAGGATTTGTGTCAAGTGACTAAAAGGAGCTGAAGAGGCATGGCTGCCACGTGGGAGGGAGGGCTCTAAGACCCGGGGTGGGCAGCCCTCCCAAAATCATGAGACATAAACCTCTGGTGCCCTTCACGTCCTGCTGGGCAGACACCTGGCTTGGAGGCTTGCTTACCCCAGCAGAGGCCAGGTGTCATCCAAAGACCCTGCACGACTCTCGCCGGTCCCGGGGCTGGGGAGGCCCTGCCACCCACTCTAGCTGCCCACCCGCAGCCCCGCTCCGTCACGTTCCAGCCGCCTGACTCAGAACGCGCGGGGCGGGGAGCCGGGAGGCGGTGCCGGCGCCCGCTCGGCCCTGGAGGCGGCACCAGGAAGCACCCGCCCCGGCCGGAGCCGCCATGTAACCGGCGCCGCCCGGAGCCCCAGCCGCGCGGGCCCCAGAGACCCGCCCGCCATGGGAGACGAAGATGAGGACGAGGGCTGCGCCGTAGAGTTGCAGATCACCGAAGGTGGGTGCGGGATCCCGAAGCGGCTGTCCCGGACGGGTGGCAAGAGTCAGCGACCCGCTGAGCTCATTCGCCCCCTGTGCCCGCAGCCAACCTGACTGGGCATGAGGAGAAGGTGAGCGTGGAGAACTTCGCGCTGCTCAAGGTGCTGGGCACGGGAGGTGAGGAACTGCGTTCACTGGGTCAGTGCCCCTGGCATGGTGCTTTGGGCCTTCTGCCCGCTCACCCGCCTGGGCCTGGGCCTGGGCCTGGCTTTGGGGAGGTCCCCCTACCCTTTCCCGGCACAGCTCCCCTTTCCCGCCCCGCCCTATCGTGCCAGGGTTCCATGCCCACTTGTAGGGCGTCCACGTTGACATCACTTCTCTCTGCAAAGTCCTGTGCGTGCATGCCCCCCTGCCGCGATTTCCTTGTCTCTTTGGGGGTTTGACTCCTTCCTAAGAGCTTTGTAAAGCT
This sequence comes from Arvicola amphibius, assembly GCF_903992535.2. Classification (NCBI taxonomy): domain Eukaryota; kingdom Metazoa; phylum Chordata; class Mammalia; order Rodentia; family Cricetidae; genus Arvicola; species Arvicola amphibius. The sequence goes on along the minus strand of NC_052047.1, from coordinate 150,673,526 downwards.
TCTTTCCTTGAGAACTCCACTCTTGTATTTTGCAAATCCCCCAGTCCGGGTTTGCACATCCCTCCGCTGTCTGGGAGCGCGCCTCTGCCTCCGGTGACAGGCTTTTCATCCTTTCTCAGCTCTCTGATCATCCCAGGTTTGCACGTGCCCCGCCCCCTCCCCGCCCCGCAGGCCTTCTGGAGTTGCAAGCTCCCCAGGCTAGTTTGCACTGCACGTTTCTTCTTAGGCTTAACTTAGCACCCTCCAGGGAGGTACTCACCTTTTCCTTAGAAGGCTCTGTCAGCCTTTTGCACCCCTGCACCCCTCTTCCCACCAGTTTGCACCGCCCTCACATTTACAACCCACCTTCCATCCGCTTGCTTGCTGCTCCTACAGCCTATGGGAAGGTGTTCCTTGTGCGGAAGGCGGGTGGGCACGATGCGGGCAAGCTCTATGCCATGAAGGTGCTTCGCAAGGCGGCGTTGGTGCAGCGCGCCAAGACACAGGAGCATACTCGCACCGAACGCTCGGTGCTGGAGCTGGTGCGCCAGGCACCCTTCCTGGTTACACTGCACTACGCCTTCCAGACGGATGCCAAGCTGCACCTCATCCTGGGTGAGGGCCTGTCACATCCTGGCTTTGGAGGGGGACGGGAGTTAGGTTAGGCTACCTTATAGGGGAACATCTCAACCTCTCCTGCACCCCCAGACTATGTGAGCGGTGGTGAGATGTTCACTCACCTCTACCAGCGCCAGTACTTCAAGGAGGCTGAGGTGCGAGTGTACGGGGGTGAGATTGTGCTGGCCCTGGAACACCTGCACAAGGTAAGAGGGGTCCTGGCTTCTGGCTGCTCTCTGGGGACTGTCCTGCGCCTGATAAGGGGCTTCCTGTTTCAGGGATGGCCAGTACCTCCTGGTAGGGTCTCCTTCTGGAAGGGGCTTTCCTCTAAACAGGAACTCAGGCTTATCTTCACCGGACTTCCTCAAGTGGTGACCTCAGACCTCAGTCCCCAAGGCCTTTGAAATGGGGCTTTTTGTTCACCCCACTCTTTTTGGAGACGTTGGCCACCGGGCCTTTTCGCTTTATAACGTCAGTGGCCCCTTTCTATGCCTTTCTTATTTTTTGTTTATTTATTTATTTTATTGTATGTGTGATGTGTGTAGGTGCATATGTGTCACAGCATGTGTGTGGGTCAGATTAATTCTCTCCTTCCACCTTTACATGGGTTCTGGGGGTCAAACTCAGGTTGTCAAGCTTTCCCCTGCAGGTATGGTCTCTGCTGAGCCTTCTTGTTTAAACCCCCTTCCCCCAGCATTTCCCGTTGCCCGACCTGGCTTTGAACTCCCTATGTAGTCAAGAATGAACCTTGAACTTCTTTTTTTTTTAAAGATTTATTTATTATGTATACAGTATTCTGTCTGCATGTATGCCTGCAGGCCAGAAGAGGGTACCAAGTCTTATTATGGATGGTTGTGAGCCACCATATGGCTGCTGGGAATTGAACTCAGTACCTCTGGAAGAACAGTCAGTGCTCTTAACTTCTGAGCCATCTCTCCAGCCCCTGACCTTGAACTTCTGATCCTGCCTCCTCTGTCTCACAAAAGCCCAGTTTCGTGTGTTGCCGGGGATCCAACTCAGGGCCTCCGCTAGGCAAGCCCTCCACTGACAGATCACACCCAGCCTTAGCCATTTCTTTTTTTTTTTTTCTCTTTTGGTTGGTTTGGTTTTGTTTTAGACAGGGTCTCACTCTGTAGCCCAGCCCTCTGGCTAATTGCTGACTAGTCTAGGCTGATCTCCTGCCATTTCCTTTACGTACTAGGATGACAGGTGTGAGCTTACAGGCCTGGGTCCAGTGGCTTTTCTAGTAGCGAACTCTGCCCGGGTTTAGCCTGTCTTAGAGATTACCCTGCAGGCTAAAGATCTTCAAGATGCCTCTTTATCCCACGTGGGCACCCTCAGGGCTGTGGCTGTGTAGGGTGTCTATCAAGGCAACACTCAGTGTCCCGTTTGCTCCTGCCAGCTGGGCATCATCTACCGTGACCTGAAGCTGGAGAATGTCTTGCTTGACTCGGAAGGTCACATCGTCCTCACAGACTTTGGGCTGAGCAAGGAGTTTCTGACAGAGGAGGTGAGAGGATGGGGAGCTTGGTCCATGGCGCTGCCAGCCAGGCCTTTGTCCTGCTCCCTCCAGATCAGCACCCTGAGGGCTGCAGAGTGGATGGGTAGAGAGGTTCCTACTGTTTCCCCGGGATCATCTAAAGTTGAGAGCAAATTCTGCACTAAGCCTTTAGGGCCTTTGGGGCATGGGAGAGGTTAAGGTATCCACATGGGTCCTCTCGGCTTCTCAGAAAGAGCGGACCTTCTCCTTCTGTGGCACAATCGAGTACATGGCCCCCGAAATCATCCGAAGCAAGGCTGGACATGGCAAGGTGGGTTATTCGGGTGACAGTGGCGGGGTGAGGTTGAGAGCACAGGACCTCATTCTGGCCCTGCCCCCATAGGCTGTGGACTGGTGGAGCCTGGGTATCTTGCTCTTCGAGCTGCTGACAGGGGCCTCGCCCTTCACACTGGAGGGAGAGAAGAACACTCAGGCCGAGGTTTCTCGGTATGTTGTACGTGTCATGGAGGGCAGCTGAGGGCTATAAGGCCTGCCTGGGCTGGGCTGGGAGGGGGCTTGCTGCCCCTGACACCCCCACCCATCCTCCCAGACGGATCTTGAAGTGCTCCCCTCCCTTCCCCCTCCGGATCGGGCCTGTGGCACAGGACCTGCTACAGAGGCTGCTGTGCAAAGACCCTAAGAAGAGGTTGGGCGCGGGTCCCCAGGGTGCTCAGGAAGTCAAGAGCCACCCCTTTTTTCAGGTGAGTTTTAACCTATGACTGCCTCTCATATCCTCCACCTCTGTAGGCTGGGCTGCAGTGTGGGTAGCATAAATGGATCCGTGTTTTTCTGATGTTGCACACAATAAGAGGTCAAAGGGCAGAATGTGGAGACCCAGCTGTTCTCAGGCCACTCTCACCAGGCAGCTCCCTGAGAATGCAGGAACTGGCACGGAGCCTTCACATTAGACCTCACTGCATGGGTTCCCAGATGTTGCCTTCTTCTGTTTACATGTAGGCATCCTAGTTGGCATCTGTCTGATATGGCAGCAAGAGCATCCATTTGTGGGTATCCCAGCCAAGGAGGGCCTCCTGGGTTGCTCTCAGACCAGAGTCTTCCTCTCCCAGGCCAACATGGTCCTAGGCAGAGGTGTGGGCAAGAGTGGAGCCCAAGATGCAGATGAGCAGGGTCTACTTCCTTCAGGGAATTTCTGAAACACCCCAAACTCAAGACTAGATGCTGGGAGAGCACTCACCTGTCATTCTGCAGAAGTCCCAAGGTCTTTGAGGCATGACACTTGGAAGGGGTGTTTCCTTCCCTTTTCTCTTTCTTTGGAAAGCTCTTTGGAGGCTCCTGTATACACATGAACACACACACACACACATACGAACACATACACACACATATATGTGCACATACAGTGGGTGGGCGGGTGATGGCGAGAAAGAAGTTGTCTTTGAAAATCAAAGCTTTTGTTGTTGTTGTTCCTCCATTCTTAGTATGTGGCACCCAATCCCAGGGCTTCTTTGTGACTCTAAAGGGCTGCTGAAGCTCTTGTTATCTAGACTGCTTCCCAGGCAAGAAGCAGGAGGAGGGAGAGCATCTGTCAGCTAGTGGTACCTTCCCTTCTAGGTACTTCCCTAGGTTCCACCTGACAGCATTTGATTACAAGCCATTGGGCACAGCCAGCTAAAGGAAGTGTTTGTAAGATGGTGCATCTTGGTTATGTTAAGATTATGGTGCTAAAAACAGATAGGGAGGATGGATGCTGGGTAGAGATTACTTAGCTCTGGTACATTAGTCTAGACCTACATAGAAGGGTGTATGCTCACTCCCAGAAGTGGAAAATTCAAAGAAAAGTGTTTTTTATTCAGGAATATTTGTTTATTTATTTTTACTTGACTGTGCACGATGTGTGTGCAGTGTCTGTGAGGGCAGAAGGCATCAAACTGGAGTTACCTTCCCTTGTGAGCTGCTTTGTGGATGCTGGGGATTGAACCTGGATCCTCTGGACGAGCAGCAGCCGAGCTCTTACCCACTGAGTCATCTCTCCAGTCCAGCTTGTCTATGTTTGATGTCATTGCCATACAAGTTCGGGGACCCAGAGTGTGGCAAGTGAAAGCTCTCTAAGGATAAAGAGGAGGCAGTGGGGCAGGGAGGCGCCTACTTCAAGGTCAGAGCCTTTGCCCTTGGGGAGTTGCCCAGCGAGGGTAGATGGAGGAAATTGGGGTTTGCACATCTTGTCCTCTGACCTCTTATTGTACATTACATCAGCAACACATGGAACACATGGACTCCTTTGCATCTCTCCACAATGTCAGAATTTACTGTGGGACAATAAATTCACAAGCTTCATCAGTGTGATTGGTTGGTGACTGTCAGGTAATCTAGTTCCACTTGGTAGTCCTGGCGGTCCACTTGGTAGAACTGGCTCTGTGGACCAGGCTGGCCTCAAGCTCACCAAGATCCACCTGCCTCTGTCTTCTGAGTGATAGCATTAAAGGCGTGTGCCACCACCGCCTAGCCTCCACAGGTTTCTTTAATCTAATTAATCTAATCTATCTTTTTTTTAATATGGAGCACTTCACAAATTTGCATGCCATCCTTGCGTAGGGGCCATGCTAATCATCTCTGTAGTGTTCCAATTTTAGTAGATGTGCTGCCGAAGCGAGCACTCTTTTTTTAAAACTTATTTTTGTACTGGGTGTAGTGGTGAGTACAAGGCTAGCCTGGTCTACACGGTGAGTTCCAGGACAGTCAGGGCTGTGTAGACCAGGCTGTTTCAGTAAACCAAAAGCCAGGACATGCATGTGGAGGCGAGAGGACAGTTTGTTGGCTTTCTCCTTCCACTGTGTGTGTCCTGGGGAGTGAGCTCAGGTTGCCAGGCTTGGTGGCAAGTGGCTTTACCTCTGGAGCCATCTCACCTCCCTTTCAGTCCTGTCTGAATTATATTAGCTCTCCAATCACTGGTCCACATGCCACACGATATACAAGTATTTAGGATGTAGAAAGACTAAGAAAGGGTTAAAGAGGCTACTGCTGAGGTTGTCCTGAAGGCACAGAGCAGATGCAGGGCCAGGCAATAAGCCGTTTCTGGGCCCAGTCTGAAGTAGGCTGAATGTCACTGCAGGAGAGGCTGCGAGGGAGCCTGTCCTCTGCTGGGACAGATTTCCTGGATGAGGTTGTTGCTTATGACCCAGTGACTTTTTAGCAGTCCGGCCACATTTTGGTCGTGGGATCTGTCTTTCTTTTCATAGTCCCAGGTGAGGGACTTCCTTTAAATGTGATATGTTCATGTGACTGATTTTTCTCATATCCCGCCAGGGTCTCAAACTCCCTCTGTAGCTGAGAAGGACCTTGCATTTCTGATCCTCCTGCTTCCATCTCCCCAGTCCTAGGATAGGATTGGACCTAGGGCTTTGTGCAATCTAGGGAAGCACTCTCTCCCCTGAGCTATGCCCTGGTTCCTGGATAAGTATATTTTCAGGTGTCCTTATTTATTAGATACAAATATTTATCAGCGTGTGCCTCTGGCTGTGCTGGCAGATGGCAGATGTTTTCTTGTATTAACAAAATGCAAAACCATTCTTTCTCTGCAGTTAGACTCAAAATGGAATAACTCAGGTCAGCAATTCAAGGTGAAGCACAGCCTGAAAGGCCCTAATCAGAGTGATCCAGCCATGTTCTCACCTCTTACCCCTGATCCTTCCTCCCCAGGGTCTGGATTGGGTTGCTTTGGCTGCCAGGAAGATCCCAGCCCCATTCCGGCCCCAGATTCGCTCAGAGCTGGACGTGGGTAATTTTGCAGAGGAATTCACTCGGCTGGAGCCTGTTTACTCCCCTGCTGGCAGCCCTCCACCTGGGGACTCTAGGATCTTTCAGGTGAGTGGGAACTCCAATGGAAGAGATGCAGGACACTACTGCCTGCTTCAGTCCTGCTGGCAAAGTCACTGCACAGTCCCTGGGTCATGCTGGGGACACATCTCCACAGACCGTTCCACTTCTTAGGGGATGCCTGAAGTTGTCAGTTAAGGAGCCAACACAGCTGTGTCACATCTGCTCACCTTTTAAAATTTTTATCTGTCTCTCTGTCTGTCTGTCTGTCTGTCCGTTTATTTATTTATGTGCATAGGGTTTTTTTTGTCTGTTTTAATGTTTATGCACCAGAGTGTGCCTGGTGCCTAAGGAGGCCAGAAGAGGGTGTCATATCCCTTTGGATTGGGTTACAGACAGTTGTGAGCTACCATGTAGGTGCTGAGAATCAGACATGGGTCTTCAGGAAGAGTAAGTCAGTGTTCTTAGCTGCTGAGCCATCTCTCCAACCCCTGCTCCCCCTTTATATGCTGGGGATTAAATATAGGGCCTTACTTGTATTAATGAGTGCTCTGCCACAAAGCCATGCCACTGGCCCCTTTCGCTTTTTATTTTGACATGGCATTGATGAGTTGCTCACACTGTCCTTGATCTTTCTTACTGCTTCAGACCTCTCAGTAGCTGAAATATAGGCCTGCACTTCCAGGCCTGGCTTTTCCTTTCTATCCCACCATCTCCTTGTTATATAAAAAATTGCTTTAGGGCAGTGGTTTTCAACCCTCCTAGTGCTGCGACCCTTTAGTATAGCTCCTCATGTTGTGATGACCCTAGTGATAAAATTATTTTTGTTGCTACTTCATAACTGTAATTTTGCTACTGTTAGGAATCGCAATGTAAATAGCTGATATTCCTGATGGTCTTAGGTAACCTCTGTGAATGGGTCATTCCACCCCAAAGGGGTCATGACCCACAGGTTGAGAACCCCCGCTTTAGGGTCTAAAGAGATTGCTCAATGTTTAAGAGCACTGCTGTTCTTCCAGATGATAAGAGTTCAATTCCCAGTACCTACATGGTGGTTTACAACCATCTATGACTCCAGTTCTAAGGGATGTGACATCCTCTTCTGGCCTCTGAGGGCATTGCATGCATGTGGTGCACAGACTTTCATGCAAGCCAAGCAAAACACCCACACTTACAGAATAAATAAATTAAAAAATAGTGCTTTTGCCAGGTGGTGGTGGTGCATGCCTTTAATCCCAGCCCTTGGGTGGCAGAAGCAGCAGATCTCTATGAGTTCAAGGCCAGCCTGGTCTACGGAGTGAGTTCTAGGATTGCTAAGGCTACATAGAGAAACCTTGTCTCGAAAGATACTGCTGAATTTAGTTAAGTGTGTGTGACAGCAGGTGCAGCCCTTCTGTACTGTCCTGGGCCACTAGGCTGTGCTAGGTACTCTGCGGGTGCAGGACTTCACGTGATGAGAAAAGTGGGGTGTCACACACTAGGAGGATAGACAATGGCCCTGTGATTATAAAACAAGGTGAAATAAAATGTGTCCACGCAGGCTGTGCGCACCGCATGTAAGAGCTCCTAACTGCCCTTTTGTGGAGGTCTTCCCTGTGATGAGCTCAGCCCTCCGCACTGACTTGCACAGCAGCCCCCGTGGGCAGCTGACCCTGACATTCATCCTTGCAGGGATACTCCTTTGTGGCCCCGTCCGTCCTCTTCGACCACAACAATGCAGTGATGACAGATGTGCTGGAGGCACCTGGTGCTGGACACAGGCCTGGCAGGGCAGCAGTTGCCAGGAGTGCCATGATGCAGGTGGGCTGGCCTGGGATGGCAATGGTATTGGCTTTGTTGGAGTCGACTCTGGCCTGGTTCTACCCGGTGCTGGTGGTATGACTTGGGTGGAGGCCATCGGCCATGACATGGCCACCCAACTCCGGAATGAGAACCTGACCACTGCCCCGTTGCCTCCAGGACTCGCCCTTCTTCCAGCAGTATGAGCTGGACCTTCGGGAGCCTGCTTTGGGTCAGGGCAGCTTCTCTGTGTGTCGGCGATGTCGCCAGCGACAGAGTGGCCAGGAATTCGCTGTCAAGATCCTCAGCCGCAGGTGGGAGCTGGCTTTGGGCAGGGCTCACAGAGAGACCTGGGGATAAGGGCCCGGTAGGTCACTGTAACCCCTCCTGCTTTGTCCCTAGGCTGGAGGAGAACACACAGCGTGAGGTGGCTGCCCTTCGCCTGTGCCAGTCACACCCTAACGTGGTGAATTTGCATGAGGTGCTTCATGACCAGGTGACTGACGTTTGTTAGCTTTGGCCTATGGAGTGGGAGGTGAGCGAAGAGGGAGACCCTAGAAGTGGGCTCTGAAGGGCGTAGGACCTGAGGACTGTGATGCACCGCTGAGGATGGAGAAGGAATGGGATGTAAGGAGCACGCTCAGGAGGCGGAGCTTAGAGGACATGGAGTAAAATTGGATAAGGAGGTTCTGGAAAGCAGTTTCTCTCTCTCTGTGTGTGTGTGTGTGTGTGTGTGTGTGTGTGTGTGTGTGCGCGCGCGCGCGCGCGTGTACAGGAGTGGAATTTGAGGGCTCTGGAGATACCGAAGTCGGCAGGTGGTGGTGGTGACCCGCTGCGCCTTCCGCAGTTGCACACGTACCTTGTCCTGGAGTTGCTGCGAGGAGGTGAGCTGCTAGAGCGCATCCGAAAGAAGCGGCTCTTCAGCGAATCTGAGGCCAGCCAGATCCTGCGCAGCCTGGTGTCCGCCGTGAGCTTTATGCACGAGGAGGCGGGAGTGGTGCATCGCGACCTCAAGCCGGAGGTGGGCGCGGGCCCGGGCGATTGGGCAGGACTGCCTGACACCTGCGCCAGGCTGCCGCTGACTGTCGCTCACCCTCCTGTAGAACATTTTGTACGCAGATGACACGCCCGAGGCCCCGGTAAAGATCATCGACTTTGGGTTCGCGCGACTGCGGCCTCAGAGCCCGGCGGAGCCCATGCAGACGCCTTGCTTCACCCTGCAGTATGCAGCCCCAGAACTGCTGGCACAGCAGGGCTACGATGAGTCGTGTGATCTTTGGAGCCTGGGTGTCATTTTGGTAAGATTCTTGGAGGTATCTGGGGTGACCAGGTGTATTAGTGGCGGTAGCAGTGTCTTTGAGGCCAGCATGCGAAGCAGGGTCTCTGTGATACTGGGATTGAGGGCCCATCACTCTTGGGTTCCTATAGTGGAGAGGGCAGTGGTGCTGTAGGTGGGTTGAGGATACGCCTTCGTCTTGCATCCTGGACCGGTCTCACTCCTCCCTCTCCTCCTAGTACATGATGCTGTCAGGGCAGGTTCCCTTCCAAGGGTCCTCTGGCCAGGGCGGGCAGAGCCAGGCAGCTGAGATCATGTGCAAGATCCGTGAAGGGCGCTTCTCACTGGACGGGGAAGCCTGGCAGGGTGTGTCGGAGGAAGCCAAGGAGCTGGTCCGAGGTGCGGAGTTGGAGAGGGCTTGGGCATGGTTGGGGGGTGGGGTGGTATTTGTGTGCAGCAAGCGAATCCTTGATCAGGTCTTAGTTGAGGGGCAGGTGCGGAAACAGAGGAAGTCGGTCTTTCTAACATGTCCCTTCCTCGCCACCAGGGCTACTGACAGTGGACCCCGCCAAGCGGCTGAAGCTGGAAGGACTGCGAAGCAGCTCGTGGCTTCAGGACGGCAGTGCGCGCTCTTCTCCTCCGCTTAGGACGCCTGATGTGCTGGAGTCCTCCGGGCCAGCAGTACGCTCTGGGCTCAACGCCACTTTCATGGTAAGCGGTAAACCGCTGGTAGTCGGAGCCTGGCTTTTGGTGCGTAGGGAGGGGGTCCTGACTTCTGGAGGCTGGGGGTCTGGGGGCCTGTAGATCTGGGCACTATGGGATGCGCTCCAAGACTTCCAGATGAGGATCAGCAAACCCAAACCCGGCCAGGTGGGGACACTCATCCTCGTCTTTCCCAGGCATTCAACCGAGGTAAGCGCGAGGGCTTCTTTTTGAAAAGTGTGGAGAATGCGCCTCTGGCCAAGAGACGCAAGCAGAAGCTTCGGAGCGCAGCTGCCTCCCGTCGCGGCTCCCCAGTGCCTGCCTCCTCCGGTCGCCTACCAGCACCTGCCACCAAGGGGACACCCCGCCGAGCCAACGGCCCCTTGTCCCCCTCCTAGCTCCCGCCACTGTGTCCCCCTTCCCCTTAGGAGCTGTGACCCGGGAGCCTGGTGCTGCCACCAGACTTGTGCCAGCGGTTCCCACTCTGATTCCCAGGACTTGCCCTCCCCTCCCCACCCAGTCCCAGACAGAGCAGAAGTATTTTTATAAGCAGAGATTTTTTAAAAAAATGTCTTACCAGATAAAGAGTTAGGGACACAGGGAAGCAAGTGTTGTGAGCAGAGTGGGGTTTGCCCCCGTCCCCCCCTCAGGGCCTACTCCACTAAGGAAGGACATCCTATCCCATTCTTAAGCACGCAGTTGCCATGGGGAAGAAATCAGGAGCCCCCCTCTTGTGCTCCCCTGGGGCCTTGCTCCTGGGAGGGGATATCTGTCAATATGATGTCGCTTTATGGATCATGTGCAATTATGTCCACCAAAGACCTGTGTTGGGAACAGGAGAGAGACCCTGGGTGATCTCTAGAGCATTTCTGAGATTCATCACTCGTATGTCGCCGGCTTCTCCCCCAGTGGGGCTAAAGAAGGAGGTAGATGCTCCCCTACAAGAGGGAGCCCCTTTCTCACTCACCTATTCCCCATGGGCACAGCTGCTTCTGGCTGCCAGTGGAGCCTTGGGGGTCTGGGCTGGGCATCCACAGTCACTGCCTCAGCCCCTCTAGGCTGTGCCTTTGACTTTAAAATAAAACTCCATCCAGTGCTGTGTGTGGCACCTGTGGTCTGTGTTCATGGTGGGGATGTCTGGAGCTGGGGGTGAAGGGACAGGTAGACCTTTGAGAGGGTGTCGAAAGGTCTCCTTCATCCTTTGTCACTTAGCTGTGTGTGGTGTGCACCTGTGTGTGTATATTTGTGTGCGGAACCCTGAGGTCCATAGAGGCGGCCTCTCCTCAGTTGCTCTCCGTCCTCTAATATTAATTAATGTTTGTTTGTTTATTTATTTATTTATTTATTTATTTATTTATTTATTGCTCTTGGATTTTCGAGACAGGGTTTCTCTGTAGCTCTGGAGCCTGAACTGGAACTCACTCTGTAGACCAGGCCGGCCTTGAACTCACGGAGATCCACCTGCCTCTGCCTCCCTGAGTGCTGGGATTAAAGGTGTGCACCACCACTGCCTGGCTATGCCTGGCTTTTTATATGGGTTCTGGGGACCCCAACTCATGTCCCCTCACCCCTGTACTAGATGTACCTTACTGACTGATTTGCCTCCCCAGGCCCATCATTTTGTTTCCTTTGTGTGTGTGTGTGTGCCTGTTTACGTCACTGAGGGTGTGCATGTGTTCAGGTGTATGTGTACATTTGTGCAGAGACCCATGGTTGCCGCTGAGAGTCTTCCTCAATTACCCTCCTTTTCACTCATTGAATTGCAGATAGGGCTGGTCTGGCCTGCCAGCTGGCTCCAGAGATCCCCACTTAGCCTGGCCGGGGGGGGGGGGGGGGGGGGCGCTCAGCAAGCTCATTCACATTTCTGTGGATCCTGGAGATTGTTATCTTCCACTCCTACCCTCCATCCCTGTCTTTTGCTTTTTGAGACCCTAGTCCAGGCTATTCTGGAACTCACTATGTAGTTGAGGGAGTAGTTTGGACCTGGCACTCTTTACCTTCATGTTTCTGCCTCCTGAGTGTGTGCACCACCATGATCCAACCTGGTGCTTTGTGCATGCCAGGAAAACACTCAACCAGCTCCTGTACGTAAAAAAAAAAAAAAAAAAACTTTTATTTATTTTTTCCTTTATTTTTATTTATGTGTATCATATGGGTATCTTGCCTTCCTGTGTGTCTGTGCACCACGTGCACGCATCCCATCTGAAGTCAGCCGGGGTGCCAGACCCCCCTGGAACTGGAGTTATTAGTTGTGAGCCACCATTTGGGTGCTAAGATTCAAACCCAGGTCTTTTGGAAGAGCAACTGGTACTCTTCACCTCAGAGCTATCTCTCCAGCCCTGCTCCTGAGCTTTTCACATAAGCCAAACTCATCTCGGGTGTGTGTCTGGGCAGCTCTGGACAGGTTTGTGACTGGCAGATAGCTTTGCTCACTTAAGCAAAATATAAGCCCACTTGAGGTTCTTGAAACTACAGACCTCAACACAGCTTCTGGCCAGGCCTGATGTGGGTGAAAGCAGCCCTCTGGACCATGTTTCCAATGTTTCCTCTTTATTCAGCTTCTGTTGGTATTTGGGCCTGGAGGCCTTTTTAAGGCAAGATGACCTCTGGCCTGACTGAAATAATCAGGTGATATGTTCTTTTTGGGGGGTGCAGACTTTTTCTGTGTAGCCTTGATTGTCCTGGAACTTGCTCTATTGACCAGGCTGGCCTCGAACTTGTAGAGATATGCTTGCCTTTGCCTCCGGTGTGCTGGGATTAAAGGCAGGTGACACAACTACCTGACCAGGTGACAGGTGTTTAGGAAGCCTGGCGCTGTGCTCTATTGGATGCCATTAAGTTATGTGGCCACACTGAGCTCATCTTTTTAGTCAAGAATGCCATTGCTGATTGACTTATGGCATAGCTGATTAGCTATGGATCACAGATTTCCCCTTTCAAGGGTGGAGAGGTGACTTAGTGGGCTTCTCTAATGACAGGTAGGGTCCCTGGAGTTACCAATGTCAGGACAAAGTGGAGCAGGCCTTGGAGGCAAGGGAGTTCGTATTCTCAGGGGGAGCCCTGACAAGGATCCTGGGAGGAGCTCTATCTGGGAGCAACTCTGACTTCTGTGCTGTTGGTTACTAACTGTGTGACAAGAGCAAGCCTCCCAGTACCAGGCTTCCCTGTCCATCAAAAAGAGTTGCTTGGGAATCAACAGGTGTTGAGATGTGCACACTCAGCCACTAAGTGTTCACTCAATTCTTCTAGTGAGCTCTGCGAGCGGGATCTCACTTAAGACGGGAAAATGGAGCTGGGCATTGATGGTGCACACCTTTAATCCCAACACTCGAGAGGCAGAGGCCCACAGATCTCTCTGAGTTCAAGACTAGTTTGGTCTACATAGTGAGTTCCAGGACAGTCAGGACTATAAGAACAGACCCTGTCTCAAGAGAAAAAAATAAGATAGGAAAATGGGGGCTAGGGACGCAGTTGGTGGAGTGCTTTGTAGTATGCATGAAGACCTAGGCTCCATGCCCAGTACTACATCAGCCAGATGTGGCGGCACACACCTGTAATTCAACACGCAGGAGTGAAGTCAAGTAGGGTCAGGAGTTCAAGGTCATCCTTGGTCATCCTTGGGCACACAGCAAGTTCAAGGTGATCCTAGGCTTTGAAAACTAACAAATGAATGAGGAACTGACACATTTCACTAGCCATTCACTAGCACAGAATATTGCAGTAAAAGAGACTGAAGGAGGGAAGGAGCAATGGCTCAGGGGTTAAGAGTGCTGGTTGCTCTATCAGAAGACCCGGGTTCGATTCCCACATGAAGGCTAACAATCGTCTGTAGCCCCAGCAGTTCCAGGGGATCCAACACACTGCTCTGGCCTCTGTGGGCCCCAGGCTTGTACATGGTGTACAGACACCCATCCATGCAAAACACCCACCCACTTAAAAAAATAAAAATAAGTAAGTCTAAAAATGTTTGCAGGGCTGGTGAGATGGTTTAGTTGGCAAGGGTGGTTGCTAGGCCCAACAACGTGGGTTCCATCCCTGGGACCCACATGTTGGAGGGAGAGAACCAGCTCACTCAAGTTGTCCTCTGGTCTCAAGTGTGTGCCATGATAGTTCCAAATTACTCAAACAAGTAACCAGATAGTAAAACTTCATATTAATGGAATATTGCTTAAAGGAAAAAATCAGAAAATACAGGGAGAAGAAAGTGAAGAGTCAGTTGGCATGACTCTCCACAGATACTCTGAGCATGCACGTGCGCGCACATACACACACACACACACACACACACACACACACACACACACACAGTGTTTTTGAGACAGGGTCTCTCCATGTAGTCCTAGCTGTCCTGGAATTGGCTATGTAAGAGCAGGATGGCTTTGAACTCAGAAAGATCTGCCTCTGCCTCCAGAGTGCTGGAATTAAATGAATGCACCACGACACCCGACTGATTTCCTTCCTTCCTTCCTTCCTTCCTTCCTTCCTTCCTTCCTTCCTTCCTTCCTTTCTTCCATTCTTCCTCCCTCTGTCCCTCTTTCCCTTCCTCCCTCTTTCTCTCCCTCTCCCTCTTTCTTTCCTTTTAAATATTTTTCTCAATATTTTGAAGCAGATACTGCCACATTTTCCTTTTGCTTTTGCCGAAAGGTCATCTGTAGCCCAGGCTGGCCTGTAACTCCGTGTGCAGCCCAGGACGACTGTGAATTTCTGAGTCTCTGCTTCCTTCCACCTCCTAAGCACTGCATACACAGGTGCATGCGGTGCTGGGAATGGAAAACAGGGGCTTCCTCCATATGTACTAGGCATGCGCTCTACCCACGGAGCCACATCCACAGCTCCCCCATTTTCTTTATGGATATGAATTTTAATTGGAATGACATCAGTGTGTAACTAGATCCTCATAGCACGCCTCAAACTCAGAGGCTGGTGGTGACCATTTCCATTCCCAGTTACATTTTGTAATTACTTTGTGGAGCCACAGGCATTCCTTCCCACAATTTATTTGGATTATTTCTATTTTTGGCTGCCAGACCACTTCAGTTCCCTGCTGTCCTGAGCAATGCTGCACAGAGTGCTTGCCCAGCATGCGAACTGTCTGATTCCCAGCCCTGCATGAACTGGGTATGGCGGTGCAACCCTGTAATTCCAGCACCGGGAAGTGGGAGTGTTAAGGCTGTCCTTTGAACACAGTGCACTCGAGCCTATATGAGACCCTGTCTCCCCTCCACTCTGCTAAAAATAAACAAAAAAAAAAAAAAAAAAAAAAAAAAGAAGAGAAGAAAAGAATAGAGACTCTGTCGCCAAAAGCACCCTCTGCCCTCACTGGGCAGCGCTCCAGAAACTGTTGGTGCAGGCAGAACCTTGACTCTTCCCTTCTAGAGTGTGGCAGGCGGGGTGTGTGGGGGCCATGAGCCAAGCAGGAGGCTCCACAGGTGATTCCCTCCTCTGCTGGATGGGCTTGGGTGAGCATGCTTCAGGGATGGGTGCATGGCCCCATCGGCATCAGCTGGTGTCCAGGCTGTGGGCCTGCACTGAGTATTGTAGGAGGGTATATATCTGGTCCTGCAGAGATGCTCAAACTCCAGCCCGGCCTCCCCACTCCTGTTTTTTACTCCTCACTTGGTTTTGAAAGCCTCAATGGGAGTGAGGACAGACACACTGCAGGTATAAGGCTGGGTTCTAAAGGAAATTCTGGTAGGGACTTCCTCCCAAGAAGGAAAAAAAAAATCCTGAGTTCAGGGGAGATCAAGTGACAGGCTCAGTCCAGGTCCCCAAGGCTGTGGATCTTATTTTCTATTATTATTATTGTTGTTGTTTTTTGTTTTGAGACAGGCTTTTTCTGTGTAATACCCTTGGCTTCCTGGAACTCTCTTTATAGACCAGGCTGGCCTCGAACTCACAGAGCTCCACCTGCTTTTGCCGCCTTAGTGCTGGGAATAAAGACCTGAGCCATGATGCCCAGTTTATTGTTTTGTTTTTGAGACAAACTCTCATTACATAGCTTTGGCTGTCCTCGAACTCACTCTGTAGACCAGGCTGTTCTCGAGGTCACAGAGATCCACCTGCCTCTGCCTCTGGAGTACTGGGATTAAAGCTGTGCACCTCTGTTGTGTGACAGGACTTTTCCTGGAGAAATAACTAAAACAGCTGCATAAAGAAAGCGCACCCAGCACTGGTGACAGCTCACAGAGCAGGGACTCTGGTCGTACCGCTTCTTTGAAGCTTCATTCGCTCTTCTGAGAGGGACTCTCAGCTGTTATTGCTTACTCTGGCAGCATACTCCTGATGAATCTGGTTGGTTTCAGGAACTTCTTGAAGCTATTTTGAGTTCCTTACCTTCCTGTCTAAGGAGTTTCTGGGCCGGATGGAATGTTTCAGTATTGGAGGAAACAACACAATAGCCCACATGCTTGGCCCAGTGTCTTTCTTGGGAGGTTCAGTCACACGGTGAACACCAAATTCGTGTTGGTGTTAACTAAATAAAGTCAACCTTGTTTCAGTTGGTAGAGCCCGTAACTAGTTGGCTGGAATTAGCCATGGAGAGTCCAGGGGAGCCAGGAAGACAGACAGAGAGACACAGAAAGAAGGAGGAGGGAGGGACTTTGAATGTGGCAGGCGTTTTTGGTTTGGGATGGCAGAAGAGGGTCCTTCTTTCTAGGTTGTCGGCTAAGGAGGAAGGTCAGCTGGTTGCTTCTTGTCCTCTCTGATCTAGCAGGTTTTCACCCCCGCATCTGACTTCCAAGTCTTTGTTGGCAAATAGAATGCTAGAGACTTAGTTTTTCGGGGTCTGAGGAAAATCTGAAGAAAGACCATAGACTCAAATAGTATGTAAGAACAAAGAAAATATAATATTCCATCATGCAGGGATCCACACCTGTACAAACTGGCAACGACCCTGAGGGGCATGCAGGCTTCTAATCACGGCTAAAGGGAGTTGCAGGGACAGTTACATTAGGATACTTTTAATTGACTGAGGTTTAGTCTTATCATTTTTGGATACACTTGAACAAGCTTGGGCAAGTCTGGATGTGACTCAAAGGGGGTTGCTGGATTGTCCTTGAGACGCCATGAGGCTGACTTAGGCCCGGTTTTTTGTTCTCTCCCTCAGCCCTGAATGTAAGGACATTGAGGATAAATAGCGCTTTGTTGGGAGAGACACCTGTTTTGCCCTTCTCAGAGAGTTGCAACTTAAATTCAGTTCTGAAAAGCGGGAGAGTTTAAGCCCTTCAGTTTAAAGCTACAGCAGCAGGGCAGCAGAGCTGGGGCCACCTGGTCGGAAGTGCCTGCAGGCCTTGGCCTGAGTGGGAAGTGTACTGACTATGGGGCCACAGGGCCAGAGATCGGAATTAAAACATCAGTAGATCCATGTGCAGTTGCTAAGCTGACAGAAAAAAAACATCACTTGGCATCCAACACGGACACTGCCACACAAAGGGAGAATTCATGCAAAGTAGGCTGCCGCCACTTGCAGGAACTCCCGAAAGCAGGCTCTCACCTGAAAATCACGAGAGGGGCTTGGGCCCACCATTGACCGTGCTATTGCTGCAGACAAATTGAGACATCAGCGGATTCGGTGAGACACCTGGGAAGTCTTGAGAGAGTTAAATGATATTAGAAAGAAAAGTCTTTCCCATGTTGAGAATGAGAAATGTCACAATTCAGGGAGTTAGGACTCTGTATAGTGCTACTATGGACGGCTTGAAAATGGTAAAATAAATAAGGGGATGAACCATTTAGTGTGGATTGGCATGATGCCAATGGTAATTACTATCATTTTGGTAATTCACATTTTATCCTTTAAAAAGGTTTGATAACTGTAGCAAGTATAAAAATCTGACTGATAAGATATCTACTGTGCCATTGCATGATGAAATTGAAGAGGGGTGGCCCAAAGATATTAGAAAAGCAACCTTAGGTTATGAAGAGGCTGAATGGAATCCTATAGAAATATCGGACTTGAGGAGAGTTGAGGCAGAGGTTGTTTCATATGGTGTGCATTTACCCTGTGTGAAGCAGATAATAAACTCATGGGCAACTCAGAACCGAATTATCCCCACGACGGGAAAGATTTGGCATCAGCAACGTTGGAAGCTGGCCTCAGTTACAACGGCAAACATGTTGAAAAGAGGAAGCTAGGGCCATAGAAGAATGAAACAGAGCTAGAGGTATTAATGTTTCCCAAGATCAGCAGCTTGAATTTGACAAGCACACCTCGGTGCTCTTTTGTTTAGCAGCTTTAAATGCTTGGAACAAAGGACTGGAGAGGGGTCTTGGAGGTAAGGGCACTGGCTGCTCTTCCAAAAGTCCTCAGTTCAATTCCCAGCAACCACAGGGTGGCTCACAACTGTCTCTAATGAGATCTGGTTCTCTATTCTGGCCTACAGACACATATACAGACAGAACACTGTATATATAATTAATAAATAAATATTTTAAACAATGCTTGGGACAAGGTTGAAGAATCAGGAAAGAGGTGTGAGTCACTCACTAAAATTATAGAAGGCCCAAAAGAAGCCTTCACCGATTTTTTTGCAAAGATTGACCGCAGCTGTATATAGAATACTATCAGGCCCAGAAATCAGACAAATATTAATTGAATCTTTGGCTGGCTTTTGAAAACGCTAAGATTAGCACCACTAGATTAATGGATTAAAAATACAGCTGTTATTGGATCTCATAATTATGATTCAATTTTAATAGGAGAAGTAATCTCTAAAGGTTCTGAGACAATGTCTTGGCTGTGGCAAACAAACTCCTTTCCAAAGGGATTGTAGGCAAGCATTCCTAGAAACAATGTTTTCTGTAGAGAGAATTCAAAAAGGTTCCAGCCTTCTGGAGTATGCAGAAAGCATGGCAAAGGCTGATGATGGATGAATGTAAATTAACAAGGGAAAATGAAACAGTTTTTTTTATATCACAACATAAAGCATATTACAGGCATACCACACAATCCTGCAGGATAAGCACTTATCTCTAATCTAACCAATCAAGCTGAAATAGAAAGGGGTGAGTAACAAAGTCCTCCAGAGAAGATTACGTGGTGCTTTGTTAACTTTAAAGCTTTTAAATGCTGATGAATAAAATAACAACAGCAACTGAGAAACACTGGATTGTGGAAAAAACTGCTGAATTAAACCAGCTTATATGTTTGAAGGATGTCATAACTTCAGAATGGAAGTCAGGGAATGTTGCATTGGGGGAGAGATTATGCCTTTGTTTGCACAGGAAATAAAATGCCATGGATTGCTTCAAAATCAATAAAGATTAGATTTGAACAGAAGAAACCTCTTGATTAAGGAGAGGTGATAGTTCATCAAATAGTTTGGTCATCCAATCCAAACTGAATTAGAAGACTAACAAATACCTTTCATTTGATCAGGTATGAAAATAATAATAGTAGTAATAATAATAATAATGATAATGATGATGATAATAATAATAATAATAATAATAATAATAATAATAATAATAATAATTTTTGAATGATAATTTACCAAAGGCACAATTGAGTTACTGGCTTGAAAGGAAAAATGGGGTTTCTTAAACCACATGTCTTAATTCCATATTAGAATGTTGAACTGTAGATTGTCTTGTGACCCACACCATCTTGGACATCAGTTTTTGAATTTTCTTTTCAAATTAAAAGGATATTTTTGTTGTCTGGTATTAAAAACCCAGTTAAGAGATTTAAAGTGTTTTAAGTAAATTCAAAGGGTTACTAAAAAGACAGGCTAAAATTCAAAATGATGGTCCCTTGTGATCTAAAAGTAAATATAGCTTAACCTTGAATTTATGTATATGTAAAGAGAAAGGGAAAATAGGTATATTTAACCACATATACCAAGGTACATTTAATTTCAAAATTTTAAAGACATTTTTTGAAATTAAAAGACAATATATTTTTTCTGTTACCAAAAACCATTTTCCTTAACAAAGATATAACCTGCATAAAAAGGAGGTTAGGTTTGGGGCAGGATTTTGTTTTTGCCTTTCCAGGAGAATAAAAGCATCCAACTAAGGAATCTAGAGACCACTGGACAAATGATACATCTGAAGAAAGGAGAATCATCCAGAGAAAATGCCCCAAGAAGAGAATAAGCTGGCCTAATGGCATAGCACACCTCTTATAGGGTAGAATTTCATAAATCTTCCCAAATGCTTGTTTTTGATGCTCTCTACAAATATAAAAGGCAAATGGTCTTTCCGTGGTCCCAACTCAGTTAAAAAATCAAAGCTGGCTGGGTAGTGGCGGCGCACCTTTAACCCCAGCACTCGGGAGGCAGAGGTAGGTGGATCTCTGTGAGTTCAAGACCAGCCTGGTCTACAAGAGCTAGCTCCAGGACAGGCTCCAAAAGCTATAGAAAAATCCTATCTCAAAACAAAACAAAACAAAACAAAACAAACAAACAAACAACCCCCAAAACCACTTAAAACAAAAAACAAGCAAACAAAAAATCAAAGCTGGCTTTGGAGTGTGACTCTCTACTTCTCTAAACCCAAACATGTTTATTAAAGAAAAATCCAAAATCTTTGTCTCATGTCAGAAGAGCCACCTGGTATGGGACAGAAGAAAATCAAAATTAAGGGACTATTCTATTGCCACTAATCTTATATTCCTTTGGTTTTATTTTGACTCTTTAATTTTTTTTCTTTTTTAAAAAATGATTTACTTATTTTTATTCTATGTGCATTGGTGTTTTGCCTGCATGTATGTCTGTGTGAGGGTGCCAGATTTCCTAAAGCTGAGTTACAGACAGTTGTGAGCTGCAGTGTGAGTGCTGGGGACTGAACCCGGGTCCTGGGGAAGAGCAGACAGTGCTCTTAACTGCTCAGCTATTTCTCCAGCCCCAAAATTTTTCTTAAATAAATAAATAAATATAAAATCTTACATATATAATATACATACTCATAGATTTTATTATATACTATTCAGACAGGAAGTTTATATATTATCTTAAAATCTATAAAATTATATATGTTCTTATATGTCACATATAATAGTCTATAAGAATATACATATTCTTATGTATTATATATAAATAATCATATATATATACACATATATAAATTTTCTGTCTGGAGTTTAGTAGTCATGCAGAATACTAACTAATTCTAGGAATAAGCTTCATTTAGCTTCTAGTACATGTGTTTGGGTTTAAGTCTGAAGCAGGTTATTAGGAACTAAGTTCATGTACCCTGGATGTACTTAATAGATTGTGGCCCTCCAACCTCTTGGAGATCTACATTTAAAATATTTAAGTTTTCCACAGTGAACTGTGACCTTTGAAGTCTCCAAAAAGATGATGGAGCCCTGCAATGACAAATCTACCTTTGATGTGAAATTCCCCTCTATATTCTGTGAATATGTTTGATTATCATTGGCTAATAAAGAAGCTGTTTTGGCCTGTGGCAGAGTAGATTAGAGCTAGGCAGAAATACTAAATTAAATGCTGGGCGAAAGAAGGTAGAGCCAGAGAGATGCCATGGAAGACAGATGCTATGGAAGGAGACAGATGCTGGAACTTTACCAGTAAACCACAAGCCTTGTGGCAATACACAAAATAATAGGAATGGGTTAATTTAAGATGTAAGAGCTAGCTAAAAATATGCTGGTCATTAGCCAAGCAGTGTTGCAATTAATATAGTTTCTGTGTGATTATTTTGGCTTGGGTGGCTGAAAAATGAACAAACAGCCTTCACCAACAGATTGGCACCCAATGTGGGGTAACTACATCCACATAAAACCTGAGAGGACTTAAAACAAATCTAGACATACAAAAAGACCCCAGAGTTTAGCACAGTTTCTTGATAGCAGGTTTCCCCCCACCCCCCAAATGGGCTCTGTTTGCTGACAGCGAACAGGAACACTGGGCTCCTTTAAGCGTGGTCTTCCTGATTTAACATTAATAGCAAAAAATGTATAATTTCTTAAAAAAAATGGTGGCTTCCTGGCTCGTGCTAGTTGCATGACAGCTCTGGCTCTTTCAGGAAATCAAGCACTTAAATGGAGTCTGTGAGCAGTGTGTTACAAATTGCTTAATGGTGACATAGACTCACTGTGACCCTGGAGTTGGAGTGGTGCACATGGCTCTCAGAGGCAGTAAACATACCTCTGCCATGTTAAACTGGGTAGAGTAAGCAGGTAGGACTGCGGAGTTGGTTCTAGTCATGCCTGCTTGTTGGAGACTGCTCATTTGTTTTCTGGCTGCCCAGACTCCTGAAATAACCACACAGAACCTATATTAATTAAATCACTGCTTGGCCCATTATTAACTCTAGCTTCTTATTGGCTAACTCTTACATCATAAACTAGCCCATCTCCATTAATCTGTGTATCGCCACATGGCTGTGGCTTACTGGGTAAAGTTCCCAGCATTTGTCTCCAGCAGGGCTACATGGCTTCTCCTGACTCTGCCTTCTTTCTCCCAGCATTCAGTTTAGTTTTCCCCGCCTACCTATATTCTGCCCTGTACAAGCCTAAGACAGTTTCTTTATTAACCAGTGGTATTCACAGCATATAGAGGGGAATCCCAATCACCCACTTAGCATTAAAAAAGAAAAAGGGTGCTCCTGGTCAAAAATTAATTACAGATACACACACAGTAAAGACAGATTCAGATAAAAAAGACCTCTAAATGAAACACAGTGTGTTTTTAAAAAAAGTACCAAAAAATGAATAAACAGCCTCCACCAATACACCTTGACTGTGATAATGCTATCAAGCTGACATACACCTCCCAAAGACCAGTTCTGGACTAAAAACTGCTCAGGGAAATTTCAAAACTGTTAGTTAAAATGGTTCAGCATCATAGATTACTCCAGCCAGGACTTCAGATAAGCCCCACACTTTCCCGTCACAGAAGAGACTGAACAACAAATGAATATAGCTGGCTCTCCCAAGAGTTGACCATTATCCCAACTTTCTCAGAGTCTCCTAGAGATGCCATCACCGCCAGACAACAGGAAGTAATTTTAAGAACACAATGCCTATATTCCTGAAAGGTGGGTAGTTTTTGGTCATTCGTTGGATTATGGATGTTTGTCATTGTATAGGAGGGTTAGTTGCAAGCTGTTTTTAGTCATGGTCAGGGAGGAAATTAAGCAAAGGAGGTTAGATTCAGGGATCTCTTTCTGAAAAGAAAAAAATGGGGGATATAGAAATATTAAGATAAAAGGGTAGATTATTGAGTCTACTTTTAGACCAAAAAACAACTACTAGTATTAAATATTTTACATTGATATGGATTTTTGTTTATTGATACAAATTTAAGTTTTTTGTTTTGTTTTGTTTTTTTGAGACAGGGTTTTTCTTTGTGTAACAGTCCTAGCTGTCCTGGAACTAGTTCTTATAGACCAGGCTGGCCTTGAACTCACAGAGATCTACCTGCCTCTGCCTCCTGAGTGCTGGGATTAAAGATGATCACCACTACTGCCCAGCTTTAAGGCTAGTTATTATTACAACATACTATATATATATGAATATACTCTTGTTTAAGGTATTGTACCTATGCAGCTCATTTAAAAATGTAAAGTTCTAGTCATTGAAAGCTACTATTAGAAACTGTTTAGGATAATTAGAAAATGTAGGTTAGTGGCTAATCATCTATAACAATCAAACTTGTCATTTAAGGTATGTTTTCAAGATTATACATTTATTTTAGATGGATAAGTGGTTTTCAAACTCTTCAGAGATTTACAAAATATGGCATTTAAGATGTTTTAATAACATAAGGCTTTTCATGATAGTGAGACACATCAGCTCCTGTCAGCACTAATTAACTTCAAAAAAAGGATGATGGGCATCAAAGAACATTCTTATGGAGTTTGCTTTCACTGTGGCAAAGTTAGCCACTGGGCAAGAAACTGCCCTTGCCTTGACTGCTGACAGTGTGCTATCCAAAAGTAAGAAATTTAATTACTGAACTTTGGATAGACTAGGTAGGACAGTCCTTCAAAATTCCTGCTTCACAGAAAAGTCTGTCAGATATTCTAGGCCTGCAGGCTGACAATGAATGCCCCAACGTTGCAGGGGAGCCTTGGGTTTAGGCGGCCAACTGTCTCTGTCATTTCTGTCATTTTGGAAGTTGCCTGCTCTGCACTTCCTGTTTACTCAGGTAAAATTATATCCTTCTCGGGTCTCTGGGGGTTTGAAGACTAGACAGTTATAGTTTTATTATTTTTTTTGTTTAACAAATTAAAAAAATTCACAAAAGAGATGTAAAGTTTATAAAGGTTGGGAGACAAATACTTAAGTTGTTTATCTAAGAAAATGTTTTAAGGTCTAAAAGGATATTTTTAGGCTGGTAATACAAAGTTATGATAGAAAGTGGTTTAGCTATAAAACTTTGAACTCACCAAATAATATTAAAAAGAAAAAAAAGTACACCACTGCCCAGCTCCCTTTTATTTTCAGTGAGGTGTGTCTGTGTGTGGGTTGCACAGAGCAGTGTGTACTCCTAACCACTGCCCAGCTCCCTTTTATTTTCAGTGAGGTGTGTCTGTGTGTGGGGTTGTGCACAGAGCAGTGTGTACTCCTAACTGCTGAGTCATCTTCTCTCCCTGGATCCTGCTTTTGTGTCTGCCAAGTTGGTGTCCCTCTTTCATTGTCTAGGACCTGTGGAGCGATACACAAATGTCATAGTAGGTGGGGTAACACCTGGGTCGTTGGCTACACCCTGGAGTATCCTTTATTTTTCCAGGTTTCCCCCAGTGCCAGGCTGAAGGTAGGAACTTTGTAGTCATAGGGACTACAAAGGGATACTAGGGGCCCAGCTTGGTGACGGTGAGGTGAGCTGTCTGTAAGGCCTGGAGCTGCTGGGGGTAGGACACACGAAGAGCCCAATGGGAGCCTGGAGTGCTGAAGGAAGAAGGCGTGTGTGTGTGTGTGTGTGTGTGTGTGTGTGTGTGTGTGTGTCCACACAGGGTTGGGAGGTTAGGCTGTGTGGAGAGCCCCAGGCAACTAGGCCACAGGTGCCTGGCTGGCTCCATGACAAACATCCACACAGAGCTGTTACCAGCAGCTCATTGAAGATGGCAGATGCCAGACTGCAGCTCCAGGCTCCTCTTCCTGCCTCCCAGGCAGACCACCCTACTCTTTTGTGATGCTTGGTGGGAGGGTAAAAGTGGGTGGGGTTTTCTGGGTTTAGGGGAATAGAGCACAGGTGGGGGTGGGGCAGAGGTACTGTTGACACCTCTGAGTCCCGGTCCCTGAACCCCATTTGCTTCTCATGACATGACACAGGGTGCCCTTGTGTGAGCCCCAAGAGGTGCCCTGTTGCTAACCCTTGGCACCGGTTCCTTCTGGCATCTGGTCTCCTGGCTCCACAGGCTGCTGTAGCACAGGGTGGGGGTCCTGTGCATTAGGACCTTCAAGGTGTCTACACTCCATCTCCTCCCACTAGGATTCAAGACTTTAGTGAACAAATGTCAAAAAGGCCCCCAGGTGTTTAAGTCTGACACGTGGTTCTCCCAAGCCACGCCCCCACCCGCCAGGTGCTCAGCTGATGGTTGCCGTGTCAGCAGCTAGGCACATTTATGACTGAAACCCTGGTGAAGCTCCTTTCCTGAATTAGGCCCTGGTTGTCCCTAGCCTAGTTCCTCAGGGTGGACATCTCAGGGTGGCCTTGAAGCTGCCTAGCAGGTCCCGCGTCTGGTCAGATGCTGCCAATAGCATCACTGCCTGCCATGCACATTATGCGGCCTTGGGACAGGGACATCATAGTTCCTCTCTTTGTCTCACACGTCACCAGTCACAGGGACTGGGAGGTGACGCTCAGATCCAGTTCTGTCTGGAGAAGGTCTTCCTGAGCAGAGACAGAAGGCAGGATATCAGCGTCCTCTGATGATGGCTAAGGAAAGCCTTAGCTAGTCTTCAGAGAGCAGCCCCAGGGACCTTCGGCCTGGGTGTGAACAGGCTTTCTGGTCTTCAGTTGTTTGACCTGGGGCTAATTCTTGAACCTCTCTGTGCCTCCAGACCTTCACTGACAAATTTAAACAATGGAGCTGGCCATCTCAGAAGCGGTTGTGAGGGGACGATGAGGTGGCACAGCTGTAGCAGCGGGGATGGGACTGTAGAGCCAGGGTGGGAGACAGGAGACGCTGGCTTCTCAGATAGTAGACTTCTTATAGGGGAGGGCTGCCGGCAGACTGATCACTGAGCTCATATAGTCTGGTATGAGAAACACCATGATGCAAAGCAGTTTAGGGTGGAAAGAGAATTTTATCTTACAGCCTGTGGTCCATCACTGAGGGAAGCCAGGGCAGGAACATGGAGAGACAGGAAAGAACCAGTTTACTGACTTGCTGTGGTGTTGGCCGGGGCCCTAGGTGTCCTCCCTTCCACCTTTGGACCCTCCCTGCCCTCTTACTTCTCCTGAGGTCCCTATTGGCTGTGGGGAGTCCCAAGATACCTAAGGCCACTTACCACTAATCAAGAGGTCAACAAGTTGTCTGGTAGAGGCCTGTGGTTCCTGGACTCCTGGAATATAGGCTGTGATTGCCCTAATCAGCATTCCTAGCTCCCGTCAGGGCAGAGAACAGTCCCATGATCCCCAAGGGAACCAAGGTACACAGAGGAAGGGACTCTCTAGAGCGGCCTCCTTGGCCATGCTGCCTTTGCTAGAAGTTGCTTTTCTTTGCCCTCCCCACTATTATTTTTCCTTTTTCCTTCAGGGTATCATGTAGCTCAGATTGGTGTTGAAGTGCTGGATGGGGAGAAGAACTTTGGGCTTCAGACCCTGTTTCTCCTTTCATTGCTGAGGTTATAAAAATGCACCATCATACCGGGTTCATGCAATGCTACAGATTGTTCTTAGGGCTTTGTGCATGGTAGGCCAGCGCTCCACAGACCAGCGCTCCACAGACCAGCGCTCCATAGGCCAGCTCTCCAATACAATGCTATGGCTTTAGCCTTTTTTTTGGTTTTAAAGATTTTTAAATTTTTTTTTCTTTTGAGACAGAGTTTTACTTTGTAGCCCAGGCTGGCCTAGAAATCACTATGTAGCCCAAGCTGGCCTAGAACTCTTGGCATTCCTCTTTTTGTTTCATTCTCTCGGATGCTGAGATTAGATGTATGAGCTAAGATTCCCAGCTCCCAGAATTTTACACATGGCAGGGTCCAGCCTGGTTCCAGGACCTCAGACATCCACCCTCCTTCTCCGGTCACAGAAGAGCAAGCTTTCTACCGAGCGAGGAGGCGCCTGCCTCTCCCGGCATCCCTGAGGCAGCAGCAGCCACAGACATCTGACATCCGGTCACCAGCAGTCCTGGGCAGGTGTTGCAGATGTGGGGCTGACTCCAGGATCCTCACCTCTCCCCTGGGCGGAGGCAGATATTCTTGTTTCTGTAAAGCCAAGTTAGGGGAAGTTTCTGGGGTTGTGTGGAGAAAGAGGAAATGCTCTCAGGGAATTTCCTCCTGGGACATCAGGAGAACAGGGCCATCAAGCCCAGCTGTGGGGTATCAGTGTGCCAGGCTGGGTGCCGCAAAGATCTGAGGTCCTGTCCTCACTGCTATTAGACAAATGGCTCCACTTCAGAGAAGGAACTGTCACTATCTGCGTGGGAGAGGACGGCTAGGCTCAGAGAGGGCGCACACATTGTCCACCCATCCCACAGCAGCCCCCGAGGACACGCGCCTCTTCACACCCCAGCTTAAGCGTACCTCCCAGAGTTATCCTTGCCTTCCGGAAGATTCTGTGGCCATTTACCTTCCTTTATTACGCATCTCAGCTCGTTGGCACTGTGGGTCTAGTTACTGCTCTGACTTGGCGCAGCCTGAAGCAGTGCAGACATGCTGGCTTGGCTTGCTGTCTAGTTGAAGTGTATCCCACCAGTCAGCATGTGACATTGCCGTGTCCCTCAGCTTAGCTCAGCTTCCCATTCTGATCAACAGCTCGGGATCACACTGTGAAGATTGTGTCCTGGAGCAACTGGGAACTGCATGGTGGGATAAATTGTTTCAGAGGGGAAAAAGCAAATGCCACAAAGGGAAGCTGGACGAGGAGCAACAAACTGAAAACTCAGAGGAAGACCAGGGCCTCGGTGGGCTACCAGCTGGGCATCTCTGTGTCAAAGGATAAAAGTGAAATAAATTTGTTAAAGTCCTTAATCAGCCTTAATCAGCTCTTCTTTTCTTTTTTTCTTTTTGAGACAAGATCTCATTATGGAGCTCTGGCTAGTATGGAATTTGCTATGTAGATGAGGCTGGCCCTGAATTTACAGACATCCCTTTCCTCTGCCTCCACCATCCTGGCTTGAGAGTCAGGCACTTCATCCTGCAAGAGAGTAAGTATCCCAGTGAGCGAAAGAGAAAAGGGACGCGGAGAGAAGAAACAGGTCAAAGAGATCGGTTTAAAAAGCATCTCCTTATACTGACAAGGGGACTCGGTGGGTAAAGGCCACCAAGCCTAATGACTTGGGTTCAATCCCTGGGACCAACACGGTGGAAGGAGAGACGGACTCTGGGAACTCTAGCCTCCAGTATAGGCACACACACAAAACAAACAGATGTAATTTCAGACTTTCTTTCTTTGCCGGGCAGGAGCAGGTGATGCAAACGAGGAGTGGAAACGGGATAGGCAGCTCTGGCAGAGGCCCCACGGAGGCCGCATCTAGGACTCTGCTTAGTTCTTGGGCCGGGAACGCTAGCAGGGAGCTCCAGTTCCTCAACGCTCCATAAGGGCCCTTCCTGCCCAGAGCTGCGCGGCAGGGTGTGGACTAGAACTCTGGCCCAGATGACTGAACTCTTTTGGCAAATAACTGTGGAGACAAATCCTGAGATTTCTCATGGTGAAAATGGGTTAAAGCTAGTCCCCAGTTTCAGCCCACATCCTTGATGATTTTGGGGTTACCTCTTCAGAGAGGGGCTGACACAGCAAAGCCCCTGACATTTCTGGCCTGGGTGGAGACTGAGCATTCCATGCTACCTAAAACATAGCTAATCCAGTTGGGCCAGTCGATCACCTGGCTTAGCGCCCACTCTGAGGAAGGGAGGCCCTCTTGAAGGCAGGTTAAGAGATGGGTGGAATAACTACTCCTTTAATGAGATACCTGTACTCACCCTCTAGAATTCCTGCCTGTTTTGCAGTGCCTACGAGGGCTATGAGGTTCAGCTGAGTTTGTTCTCCCTCCCGATTCAGAATGGTGCAATGTTTCCTTTTCCTGTCTCTTTCGTGTATGTGTATACATGTGCTCGCGCACACGTGTGTGTGTGTGTGTGTGTGTGTGTGTGTGTGCGTGTGCTTCTCCAGTACTTGGGCTCCCTCCCTCTTTCTTTCAATTCCCCCTGCTCCACAGACGCTTGTCCATCCCAAAGCAATCTCCGTTCTTGCTTAGCCGTTGCAGCATAGACCATTTCTCTTTCTTGTCTCTGGTCTCCTCTCCAGGCAGCAGCCGAGATTTACAACATGCCTACTCTGAGGGTTTTCTTTTAAAATTGTTCCCTTTGAATAAAATTTGGCCTTGTTTCACTTTCAAACTTTTTCTGCCTTTTAATTCTTTAATTGGCAGAGAAAACAAACCCATTCCTGTGTGCCCAGATGGTATCACACAGGGAGAAAGTGTGGAAATATGGACCCATCAACTTTGGTTGTATGAAGTCATTTTGAAAGAAATTTAATTGATTTATTGATTGGTTGACCTGGGGTCTCATTGACTGGCCCAAGTGAGTCTTGAACTCCTGGGCTCAAACCATCCTTCTGTCTTCGCCTTAAGTAGCCAGGACCACAGGCAGGTGTCACAGAGCCTAGGTTTATAGTTCTATTTTTGGTAAACTAAGGCAGAGAGGATTTTTATTATTGTGTTGATTGAAAGCAGTCTGTGTTGCCAGGCAGTGGTGGGGCAAGTGGTGGACCCAGCACTCACAGAGATCTGCCTTCCTATCTTCCTGTGTCAGGCAGATCTCTGTGAGCGTGAGTCCAGCCTGGTCTACAGAGTGAGTTCCAGTACAGCCAAGGCTATACACAGAGAAGCTCTGTCTTGAAAAAAGACAAGAAAAAAGAAAAGGAAGGAAGGAAGGAAGAGAAAGAAAGAAAGAAAGAAAGGAAGGAAGGAAGGAAGGAAGGAAGAAAGAAAGAAAGAAAGAAAGAAAGAAAGAAAGAAAGAAAAGCTGTTATCTCTTTGCCCTGATTTTTCAGAATACTTTGCTTGAGAAATCTGGGAACAAGTGAGGCCACTTCGATGTTAGCCTGCTCTGTTGGGTCCCAGCACAGAGGATCTAACAGAACTCCGAGTTTTTCTTTACACCCTCTCGACGGTGCAGGATGGCGGTGGGCCTGTTGCAGCAAGTTCCAGGAAGGAGGCCAAGTCTTCCAAGCTTTGTGGGACAGATTCCAGGCTGCATCCTTCCCCTGCTGAGGCCCCACAGCATCGGGGAGAAGCTTCCAGAAGCTCTCAGGCCTGTCTTTTATCCAGGATCAGGATTATGTGGGGGTGGGAGTTGGGGGAGAGTTGCTAAGGTCACACCCAGTAGCCACACCCTTGGTTTTAGCAACAAGGAGCTGAGCTAATCTTTGAATTTCTAACAATGCCCTTCCCTGCCCTCTCAGAAGAGGTCATGAGATTTAAGAAGGGCTCAGGTGGGGAGGCTGGAGGGCTCTGCAGAGGAGGCTGACTCGGCATTGCATCGGGAGTGAGGGCTGTTGAGGGCTTCTGACCTGGTGTGTGGATGTGTTTTCTGGAGCTTGGAATCAGGAGGTGCCCTGAAGGATGGGCACCTTGTGTTGATGGTGATGGAGAGAGGAGACTTTGCTTTGGCCTCAACCCTACAGCAGGACTTTGAGACTTCTTTGAATTTTTTTTTAAAAGTGTGTTCACTGTGCATATGCCTGTGAAGGCCAGAAGAGGGCGTCTGCTCCACTGAGATGGTTGTGGGCCTTCCTTCTTGGGTGCTAGGAACAGAATGCAGGTCCTCTGCAAGAGTAGCCTGTGCTTTTAGGAGACTTCTCTTTATATGACAAAAAATTAAAACAAACAAACAAACAAACAAACCTCCTCTCTCCCACTGCAGCCGCTGTTCCTTCTGGCTGCTAGTGTATAGGCAGGTGCAGTCTTTGTCAGACACTCACTGCCCTGACAGCAGTGACACATTGCACCTTGTCTCCACGGTGTGTGTGGGTCCCGTGTGTGGGTCCCTGAGGTGCTGCAGCTTCTCAGTGTGTCCATCACTGAGAAAGTGATCATAGCAGATGGGGTATAGCACACACATATATTTTCTATCCTTTCTCTGTCTTCTTTTTTTGTTTCTTTCTGAGAAAGGGCCTCATGCAGACCAGTCTGGTCTGCCTCTACTTCCCAAGTGCTGGGTTACAATCACGCCTCCCTTCTTCCCTCCTCCCTCCCTCCCCCTCCTTCCTCTTCCTTTCTTCCTTTTTCCTCTTGCTCTGTTTTTGGGGGGCTGGGCTGAGGACAGTCCGGGTCGGCCTCAAACCTTCTGCTGCTTCAGCTTCCGGGGTGCTGAGAGCGCTGGCAAGACCACCTGACTGGACTGGGGTTCAGCCCCTCAGCCAGGGCACCCAGGATGGGCCTGGTGGGGGTCCTAGGACACTCCCAGGACTGTGGGGAGGAAAGACTGATCAGACCATTTAAAGGGAACAAAGGCGCTCGCGGGTGTTGGCGCTTGGTGGCTGTTCCTTGGCCTGTGGTTTCTGTTTATGGCCACTTCCTCGCCCACCTCTCTCTTGCATTTAGTGTCTTTTCTGCTATCTATTAGTTGTTATTTGTCCTACGGGGACAGAACTCAGGGCTTCTCCCAGGCTGGAGATTTTCTCAAAAATTCCCAGTTTTCTTTTCCTACCCACTCAGACCCGTCTAGGGCCTTCCAGGTCGGCCCTTGGGGGAGGACTGCTTGGAACTAGGAATGGCTGGTGTAGATTCAAATCCGTTTTCCTGTAGACTGCCAACCTGTGACCATGAGGGACTGTATTCTAGGAACATCATGGCTGAGGTTGGGATGACAGACAGGGAAGACCCCAAATCTTGCCCACACAGTTGACTGCTACAGTTATGGGTTTTGAGATTTTGTAGTTCTGATGAAGGAACCCAGGTCCTCACACACGCTAGACTGCTGGATTCAACCACGTCTGAAGTCCATCCTGTGGCTCCCTTCCTTCAGCGGCTCCTTTCCTTGCCTTATTGGGCACTTAACTGGGCTCAGAGATCTGGACCAGGTCTCTGTGTGTCTCAGGCAGGCCTCACTGGGACTGGAGGCATCTGACTGCGTGGCTGTGTTTGTGACTTCCATGGTCCTTCAAATGTATGATGAAGGATACAGGACCTATCACCCATTCATACAATGTAGAAGGAGTTTCGGGCAGGCCTGCTTTTCATCCCGCCTGGCTCCCAGCCGCCTGGCTAGCTTATGCCCCGAAATAACAACACACAAATTGTATTCTTTTAAACACTGCTTGGCCCATTAGCTCTAGCCTCTTATTGGCTAGCTCTCACATCTCGATTAACCCATTTCTAATAATCTGTGTACCACCACAAAGTAGTGACTTACCTGGAAGATTCTAGCCACTGTCCATCTTGGGTAGGAGAAGCATGGCAACTGACTCACTTCCCTTCTTCTCAGCATTCTGTTCTGTCTTCCCCACCTACCTATGTTCTAACCTATCAGGCCAAGCAGTTTCTTTATTAATTAACCAATGAAACCAACAGATAGATAGAAGACCCACCTACATCAATACAATGATGCTTCAGTTATCGAAGGGCTTCATATTAGAAACTGACTTCACTAAAGAGCTGTTGGTGGCTCATGTCTGCAACCCCAGCACCCAGGAGGCAGAGGCAGAGGATCGGAGCTCCAGCTATCTGGTATCCTTCTTGGGCTTCTTCCTGGTAACACGCACTGACTACCACATGCTTGGCTCCCATGTGTCCCTCATCTTTGGCTGTGAATCAAGTTTGAGGCCAACCTGAGCTACAAGACACCCCATCTCAAAAAAAAAAAAAAACCTTAGAAGAAATTGCTCCATGTGGGCAGACATGTACCCATGTGGGCAGAGGGAGGGTACCAGGCCTGGCAGACTGGGTATTAGCCTGTCGGGGAGGCTGGGGGCACAAGCCAAAGGGACAGTGGGGTGTGGCTATGCTCCTAGCCCATCCTGATCTTCAGATATGGTATTGGGCCTGGGGAAGCTTCTGGGATGTTCTGGGTCTTAGTGGGCCCTTGGCCTGTAGGGGACAGGACAGGGGTGGAAAGCACACAGGGACTCTAAGGAGAGAGGCACCCAGGCAGCTGTGCCTCTGGGGCACACAGCTCACTGCAGCCAAGAGGTGCTGCTGGATGGTCCCTAGGAGGAGGTGACAGCTGGACTGCTTTGCAGTAGGGTTGGTGTACTTTGACATTCCTGCTTAACTCTCACCCTGCCCAAGACAGACAGGAGGTGGATGAGTGTTTCTTGGGGGCCAGGCCTGTTTTCCAGTCAGTCTGGGAGTATCTTTGTCAGTGGTATTCTTATTTATTTAGCTTTATTTTTATTTTATGGGTGTGAACTTGCTTGATTGTATGTGCACCATGTGTGTGCAGTACTTATAGAGACCAGAAGAGGGTGCCAGAGTCCCTGGAGCTGGAGTTACAGATGCTTGTGAGTTGCTGCCATGTGGGTACTGGGAATCAAATCCCTGTCTTCTGCAAGAGCAACAAATGTTCTTAACTGCTGAGTGTTGGGAACTGCGGACCCTCAGATACTGAACTTTCTATGACTCCTTGCCTGCTGGAATAAACAACTTGTTTTTCAATGCTTGCAGCTGCTCTGAGCACGAACGAGCGCCTCATGAGTTCCTGATAACAAGGGAGTGGTTTCTGGTGGGCTTGCAGCTGAAAAGTCCCAAGAGTGAGGGCATGGCCATTAGTCAAGGAGAGCCCTATATAAGCTGCCCTGGTACACAATAAATTGGGCATTCTTGTTTCAAGAGTGACCCATGACTCGGTGTTTTTTATCCCTAGACCCTTGCCTGATTGCTGTTCCAGGTGGTGCAGGCACCGCAGCTGAGTCATCTTTCCAGCCCATTTGTTGTGAGTCGTGGTCTCACATAGCTTAGGCTAACCCTGGGTTCCCAACCCTCTCGTCTATAATGCCTAGGTGTGCCCTAAACATTTGCAAACTGTTCCTTGGAATGGGAGGGTTTGCTATTGAGATTCCATGATCAGCCCTCGGTGGTGCTGCCCCAGAAAGCCACACAGCCCCTCAAGTGTGGTCAAAGCTCTAACAAATCCTGCAGATAATATCCGTTTGGCTCGGGCTTGCCCTGGACACCTGTTGGGGAGGGTCAGCTTCCCTGGAACATAGTTTGGGAATGCTGGTCTGCTTTTAGCCTGTTCTGAGCCTGGACGTTCTCCTGGGAGCAGGCCAGGCTTGTGGCAGGAGGTGATTTATGAGCTGATGAGGGAAATCATTAATTTGCAGGGCAGACATGCTGGCAATCTAATTGACAGCAGCAGTTTGCCCAGGGAGGTCTCCCCTGGCTAGGAATTGGATCCAGAGGGCAAGAGGGCTCTGGAGGTGACTGGGGGCCGCAGAAGAGAGAAGAGGGACCTCGTGCAAGCAAAAAGCGGGACGATGACTGTGCAGGCAGCCTGGCAGGTGCTACTTACTGCTTTAAGCTTAATGGACCCTTTGGTAATTGTCACAGCAGCTGCTTCTGAACCACCGAGGACTCGGGGTGTGAGGAGGAGGCCATTGTCGGTCTTGGTCTTACCGCTCAGGCGGCTCCGACCCAAGGCAGTTGAGCCCAGGTCCTAGACACTGCCTCTCAAGCTCTGGCTGACCACCTTTCCCCAACTTGAGCCTGGGAACTCAGCCCATCCTTCTGTTGTTGTTTAATTACTTCGTGGTAATGGTAGGAATTTGCAGGCAGGTGTACCACTATACACTTAAGCTTGTGTGAGATCAACCCAGGGCCATTAGACATCACCTCCCTTTGTTTGTTTCTTGCGACAGGGTTTCTCTGTGTAGCCTTGGCTGTCCTGGAACTCACAGAGATCCGCCTGCCTTTGCCTCCCTAAGTGCTGGGACTAAAGGCGTGTGCCACCACAGTCTACTCTCATCTCTTTCTTGTTGAAGTATTTGAAATCTCTTCAGCATGGGCAGTGAGTGATGCATACCTCTTCTGGTTGCTCTCCCGAGGCTGAGACTGACTGGAGGATAGCTTGCTCACTTCAGCTCAGGGATTCCAGTCTAATTCCTAACTCTAATTCCTCTGCAGTGTGGCTGAACTCATAACTGTGACATTAATTCGTTCACTGGCCAAGTTCCTTCCCCCTTACCGGTGTCTAGGAACCATGATCTTCTCTACTTCAAAGAGATGGGTTGGTGTTGTTTGTGACGAGCCGGGCTGGACTCAGACTGGTAGCCTAGGGTGACCTTGCAGTCCTGATCCCGATCCTCTTCCAAGTCTTTCAGAAACTCAGAGTCCCCACATAAGTGGGGCGACGCTGTATTTCTTTCTGGATTGGCTTATTTCACTTAATGCAGTGTCCCCTAGGTTCATCCCCACTCCCCCTGCATGAGACAGGAGCTCACCCTTCGCATCAGCCTCTTGTCCTAAAATAGTTGCCCTGGCTCTGCTTGCTGAGGCTTCTAGCTCTGAGGGACAGAGTTGTGCTAGCCCCTCTGCCTCCAAGTTTGGTACAATGGCACAGTGGCCTGATCCCCAGGCAGATCTCAGAAATTCCAACTTCTTCTTGATTTTCTTTTGAGATTGTTCCCTGAGTCTGGTTGCCAGAGTGATGGACTGGGGGTGCTGGGTCTTTGGGGCTCTCAGGTCGTGAATCTGCACACTGCACACTATGGCTGTTGTGGTCAATGCTGTATTTAGAACTGGACCCTACAATCCAGGTTAAATGGTACTGAGTCAAATGGGAGCCAAAGGATTCTCTAAAGGCCAGTCATGGAGGGACACACCTGATCCCAACACTAGGGAGGATGAGGTGAACGATCTTTTGAGGCCATACTGGGCTATATAATATCCTTTCTTACAAAAAAAAGCTGGGTTGGGATGTGGCTCAGTTGGAAGAGTGCTTACTGAGAATTCGTTAGGTCCTGGGTTTAATGGCTAGCTTTGCATAAGTGGGTGTGGTCTACAGAGCAGATTCCCGGTCAGTCAGGGCTAGTGAGACCTTGTTTAAAACAAAGTTGTCTGGGATTGAAGATCAGAAGTATAGAGCACTTGCTGCTCTTGCAGAAGACCTGGGTTTGGTTCCCAGCATCCACATGGCAACTCACAACCACCTATAATTCCAGTTCTAGTGTACCCAGCCTCCATGGACACCTGTGTGACACGGAACACAGACAGGCAGGCAGGCACACAGAAATACACATAAATAAAAATAAAATGTGTAAACTTGTCTTAGTTATTTCTGTCTGAGCGTGTGTGCCCACGAGTATGAGTACATGTGTGGAGGTCAGAGGTCAAGGCAGGAGCTGGTTCTCTCCTTGCACTACTGGGTCCCAGGGGTAGGGCTCAGGTAGCCAGGCTCTGCAGCAAAGCCTTTACCTGCTGAGCAGTCTCCAGCCACGTTTCTGTTATGTCCCCACTGGGCCTCAGCCATGGGGGACTTTGCAGCAACTGTGTGTCTGTGGGAGGAAGAAGGGACTTGGTCCTTCCTGTCTGCTTCTGTGGGCATCACCGCACGGCTTTATGTGGTGTCTCCCACACAGTGTTTCCTTCCTGCCGTGGTGACTGGGGCGGCAGCTTTGCCAGCAGGCAGATGGCATCCCGCGGACTCCTGGAGGGGCTCACACGATGGCAGTGTCTGCTTCTTAGAGATTGATGTCTCACGCTTCCTGGTTTCAGTAATCCCAAGCTCTATATCCACTCAGCCTTAGAGCAGGTGCTGCATTCAGGAAAACCATCCTTGATGAGTTCAGTGTTTCTTCTGTGCCTTTTCAGCTTCCCGACAACTCTGTCCATTCTTTGTAGTAAAATATCTGAGGTTGGGTATGTTATAAAGAAAACATGTTTAGACTGGGGGTATAGCTCAGTTGTGAGAGTGCTTGCCCCACACGGAGGCCCTGGGTTTGATCTCTATTACCACATAGACAGGGTGTGTACACCTGAAATCCCAGCATAGGGAAGGGAGAGCAGGACAGCCAGGATCTAAGGATCATCTTCAGCTACGCAGAGAGTTAGAGGCCACCCTGGGCTACATGCAGAGAGGTATGTCTGAGTATCAAGTTACCTCTAATGTCTTTGTCTTCTCTGCGATTCCCTTCCCAGACCCAATTGTAAGAGTTGCAGTGGTCATGGTGTTCTCTCTTCACAGCAGTAGAAACCCTCGACAGCTATTGTATCCTAGGCTGGCCTTGAACTCACTATGTAGCTGAAGCTGACTTTAAACTCATAATCTTATTGCCTCTACCACCCAAGAGTTTGGATTACATTTCATGCTACTGTGTCCAGACCTCACTTTTCTAATAAGGCCCCCAGAATGCAGTCAGGGGCTCAACCTGATGGAATCATCTGGTCCTAACACCCCCTTCCACCACTACACAGACAACAAAGACCACACCTCTGATCTCATGCATGGTCAGATTAGGTTAGCGTTCTCTTTACCTCCAAACCATTCTCCCTACCCCCTTTCTTTCCCTTCCTCCCTCCTCCCCTCCCTCCTTTCCTCCCTTCCTCCTTCCCTCTCTCTTTTGTTTGTTTCTTTCTTTTCTGAGACAGGGCTTCTTTGTATAGCCTTGGCTGTCCTGGATCTCACTCTGTAGACCAGGCTGGTCTCAAACTTACAGAGATCTTCCTGCTTCTGTCTCCTGAGTGCTGGAATTAAAGGCAAGAGCCAATGGGGCTGGTGACCCCTTTCTTTTGTAATGCTGGGGCTGAAAACCCAGGGTCTTTCATACGCTAGGCAAGCACTCCCCCACTGAACTACACCTCAGACTTACTCTGTAACCATGGCAGCCTCCCGTGTGTCTTTCTCGTCACCATGGTTTGCTAATGATTCTTTCTGTTAAATTTGCTCTTTGAGAACTTTCACGATTTCTGTCTCCAATGGGACCATGATAGCTTCAGACTGCGGACCTCAGAGTCTGACTGTGGGATTCCAGTGGTGATAGGCAGCTGATGGCTGGAGGCCAATTTGGCTGGAGCCCTTTTCTGATGGGCCCCACCCACAAGCCACTCTCCTTTCCCCACCCAGCATCAAAGCTTGCTGCCACCCACCTGCTGGTGTCTAGCCTGGCTAGAGTGGTCTGCTGATTTGCCTAGGGACTCAGGCTCCCTTCATCCTCACTTAAATCCAGCGTCAGCCTGCCCCTCGGGGGCCCAGCAGTGCTCTGCGCTCATTTTCCTGGGCTCCTTTGAGTGCACTCTATTCTCCAAAATCACTCCTGAGGAATCCCACTTCTGTAAGCTCAGGGCTTCTGAAGCTTCAGGGGACAGTGATTCCTGATGCCACCTGTCCTAGACTCGCCTGGCTGGGTCATTCTGATTAACTCTTGGGGAGCCCGTGTTAGACCTCGAATCTCCGAGTGTCCTCTTTTGACCTGTGGCCACTCAGTAGTCCCTCTTGTTCCAGGGACTGTTGGGGACTCCTCCATCCCCACACCGGCCTTCCTGGGCTGGGAGACGCCTTCTCCTTAGGAAACCCTGAACTGCGTCAGCCTG
This sequence comes from Arvicola amphibius, assembly GCF_903992535.2. Lineage (NCBI taxonomy): Eukaryota > Metazoa > Chordata > Mammalia > Rodentia > Cricetidae > Arvicola > Arvicola amphibius. The sequence goes on along the minus strand of NC_052047.1, from coordinate 150,635,253 downwards.
GTGCTTTCCTTAATTTTCCTGTCACTTTCTCGCAGCTCCTTGCTGCTTGTAAGATCTGCTTTTGAGCCATTTCCACTTCTCCTTCGGTCTGCCGCGCGGCTGGAGCCTGGTGGCAGGCAGTCTGTCAACAGCTCATGGATGTCTTTTTTGGAGTCCTGTGTGCTGGGCAGCAACAGCAGTGTTTGGTGCCTCAGAGCCAGACAGTCTTGGTTCAGGCCACCGCCTTGTCCCTCAACTGGTTCTCTGTGTGACTTTGAACACGTTTTAACCTCTCTGTGCCTCCATCTCCTATGGGATGCACGCTATCTCAGAGGATAGTGTGGGAAGACAGTGGATCTGGACGTACAAAGCACAGGAATGTATTTATCCAGAGGAAGCAGCCACTGTTCATTAGTGCTGCTTCTTCTAATTCTTGTGGTGTGTATATTATGTGTGTGTATGTGTATACATGTGTATGTGTGTGTGCATGTGTGTGTATGTTTTCTCCTATGTGTGGAGGCTCAACTCTAAAGTCAGTCTTGGTTTCCTGTCTGCTTCCCATGTTGAGACTGGTCTGACTCTGACCCTGAAGCTTGCTGTCCTGGCGAATCTCTCAGCCAGCTTGCTCTGGTCGGTACCTGCCTCCCCTCCCACATGCTGATACTACAGACAGCTTTTCTGTGTGCTCTAGGGACCTGTAACCTGGACCTAACACTCTATAGCCTGAGTTTTACCCGCGGATCCAACTCCCCAGTCCTCTTTTCTCTTTTTAATCTATTTATTTATAGACATGGTCTCACTATGTGGCCCTGACTGGCCTATAAGCTGCAATATAGACCAGACCAGACTGGGCTCAAGTTCACAGCTATCCACCTGCCTCGGCCTTCTAAGTGTTGGGATTAAAGGCATATGCCACCATGTCTGGCTTTTTTGCCTGTTTGGTGTAGAAGGAGACTATGCTTTCATTTACTGGCTGCCCACACCTGAATAATCACAGAGAAACTGTATCAATTACGACACTGTTTGGCCAATGACTCAGGCGTATTCCTAGCTAGTTCTTACATCTTAAATTAACACATTTCTATTAATCTATGTCTCACCATGAGGCTGTGGCTTACTGGTAATGTTCTGGCATCTTTCTCCTTCAGCAGCTACATGGCGCCTCTTTGACTCCACTAGTCTCTCTCTATATCTCTGTTCGGATTTCCCACCTGGCTTTACTCTGCTAAGCCATTGGCTGAAACAGCTTTATTCATCAACCATTAAAAGCAACACATATACAGAAGGACATCCCACATCAGTTTAGATCCACCAGGCTAGCCATAAACTTGTTTTGAAGTTGCAGATAACCTTGAACTGTTGATCGTTTGGTCCCCACCTCCTGAGTACTAGGATTATAGGGATGTGCTAGCCCTGGTTTATGTGGTGCGGGGATCACACCAGGGTTCAGTGTATGCAAGGCAGGCGCTCTGTCTACTGAACCATATCCCTGGACCTTCCAGGTTTGACTTCACCCCAGCAGAAGCATTCTCCCTAAAGGGGAGTTGGATGGCATGCATATTTCGCACATGCAGATTGTATTGGATGCACTTGTCAAACTGCAGAGGATTATTGGGTGGAAGAGACCCCTCCTGGATGCAGCTGCAGAAGTGACCCCACGGCTGGAGTCTCAGTCACTAAGAGCCAGCTAGGGCTTGGGATTTCCAGACTGCATTTCCTAACACATCCAACCTCAGTGGGAGCCAACTGCAGCCTGGGGGATAGGTCCAGCTGGATTCAGAAGCACAAGTGTGCACAATCCCAGTGCACTCCTTCCAGGAGGTGGAAGGGGAGGGCGAGAGAATTGGCTGGAAGCTGGTAAGCTGCTCGAGCAGTTTGGCTGGAGTAAACAGCACAGCAGCCAGAACAGGAGAGCTTGCCTTTCAGCAAGGCAGAATCGAGAGCTAGCTTCAGAGAGTTGCCCTCTGGCCCCTCACAGGTGCACTGCAGCACACACAAGCCCGCCTCCTTCACACATACATTAGAAACCAACCAACCACTACCAAAAACAAACAAATTCCCAACCCAACATCTAAACCCAAGTCTGCTGAACTGGATGAGAAACTGAGTAAAGTGAAAAAACAATTAAATGAAAAAAAAAATGAGCTCCTGCTGGGTGGAGGTGGTGCACCCCTTTAATCTCAGCACTTGGGAGGCAGAGGCAGGCAGGTCTCTGAGTTTGAAGCCAGCCTGGTCTACAGAAAGAGTTCCAGGGCAGCCAGGGCTACACGGAGAAACCCTGTCTCAAATAAATAAATCAATAAATCAATAAATCAATCAATCAATCAATCAATAAATAAGCTCCATGCGCTTGGTCTGCTGGGGCCTGGCATGGCAGGACACATGGCCCCGGGGAGGAGGCCAAGCCTCAGCTATGCTGTGCACTGTGAACTCTGGATGACTGTCCTAAGCCAAAACTCTTCCCTTTGGAGAGGTCATTTTCTCTTTCCCTCAGATTCTTCCTTGCTCACCCAACACTCCCTATGCGGCACCAATCTGGGGCAACAGGGGGCAGGGCCAGTTGTTCCTGCAGACCCAGGACCTGTGGGTACCCAGAAGCACTGGTTCTTCTACGTGAATTCGGGGACCCCAGATGTTAGTACTTCAGAGGTTTTTGGGCCTTCTTTGTGCTGAGAGCCAGAGATGAAGGGTGCTGGTTCCTTGCGGTCCCTACCTCCATGCAGATTGAACTCCGGTCTCCTGGCCTGCACAGCAAGTACTTAGTGAGCTGTTTTACTGGACTTCCACTTTATCCCCTCAGACAGGGTCGCTCTATCTCTTTCTTTGAGACAGGGTTTCTCTGTGTTGCCTCGACTGTCCTGGAATTGGCTTTTAGACTAGCCTTGAACTCACAGAGATCCACCTGCCTCTGCCTCTTAAGTGCTGGAATTAAAGGCCTGGGCCGCCACTACCCGGTTGAGACAGGTTCTCTTGATGAGTCTGGAGCTCACTAATTGGCTAGTCTGGCAGCCAGCGAGCCCCTGATGTCCAGTCTCTACCTCCCCAGTGCTGAAGGTGCAGCAGGTGTCTTTTTATGCCTGACTTTTTCCTTGGGCCACGAGACTCTGACTGAACTCAGCAAAGACTTTATGGCCTGAGCCGTCTCCACAGCTCAGCAGGAGGTAAATTTTGATGGACTCTCTGGGGAATGCAGGCTTTGACTCTTTGGAGGTTCCAGAGAGTTTCATGGCTCCAAGGACATCCAGACAGTGTACACAGTTTCGTCCTAGATGAGCACGGTCAAGTGCTTGTTCCCTTTGGAGCCCACGTGCCTTCTTTGTAGATGCTCCCTCTTGCCTGCTGAGGCAAGACGGGGTTCAGACGCTGTGTCCCTGGAGAGATGCTGGCCTGGCCTGCGTTCTCCTTGGAAGGGCACCGTTTGTAAATTCCAGCCTGCTCAGGAGAAATCAGACTTGGGGCGGCTGGGGAGCATTGCCTCATGCTAAACAGACCAGCTAAAGCTGGGTGGTGGTGGTGTACGTGAGGCAGAGACAGTCATATCTCTGTGAGTTTGAGTCCGGCCTGATCTATAAAGAGTTCCAGGACAGCCAGGGCTACACAGAGAAACCTTGTCTTAAATAAAACAAAACACAAAATAAAACAACCCTCCCAAACAAACAAAAACCCCCAAACCCAACAACAACAAAAACTCAAACAAAAACCAGACCAGCTGGCCATCCACTAAGGATTAGTACTGAACTCAGTATTTTCCTCCAACCCCTTTATAACAGAATCCCAGAGGAGGGGCCTAGCCTCATGATTTGGTTCTTAAACTGGGTGTGGTCGCATACACCTGTAATCTTAGGTAGGATCAGGAGGATAAACCGTTCAAGATCACTCTGTAACAAAGTGAGTTTAAGGCTAGCCTGGGCTACATAAGACCCTGTCCTACAAAAAAAAGTCTGGATCTTGGGACTTTATTCAGTTGGTAAATGTGAGGGCCTGAGTTCAAGTTCCCGGTATCTTCACAAAAGCCAGGCACATTGGTGCGTGTCGGTAAACTCAGTGCTAGAGTAGTGGAGACGTGAGTATCCCTGGGTGTGCTGACCAGCCGGTGGAGACCAAATGGGGACCGCTAGGTTCTGCAGGAGACCTGCCTCCAAAATCCAGGTGGAGAGCAATTTGAGGAAGGTACTCAGCATTGCTCTCTGTCCTCCCCATGCATCAGCACATGTGTGCACACACGCATGCACACGTGCCCACACACGCAAGCACAAACACACACGTGCCCACACACGCATGCACACACATACACACAAATCTGGTATATAAATGGGGCCAGGAAGTGACTCTCTGAGTACTGCCTGCCCCCTCACCCCTTCCCTGTCAAGGAGCTTGCATTAGCCCGTGTGAGACCCACGGATACTGCAGACTTCCCAGTGCTGATCTGGGCCTGGGACCTTGGAGCCACCACCAGTTCCCAGCAGGGGCATCACTCCAGGTGAGGGTGGGGAGCACTGACCTAGCTCTGTTATCACAGACAGAAGCACTATCCAGCCTGAAGGAGGGCTGGCTCTGGCCAGTGTGTGCCCTCCCTTCCTCATCTGGGCAGGGCCTGCCTTGCACACGTGCCTGTGACGTGTCATGCATCCTGCCTTCTGTTGGCTTCAAACATTCCCTGATGCAGCTTGTGGCCCATGGGGCCCATTTGACACTGGTATCACCTTACAAATGGAGAGAACCCTGGGGATGGGACATCCTGTGTCTATGGGGACAGGGGCTCATTTGTCTTCAGATGTAGGAACCTGTCAGTTCGATAGTGAACAACAGCAGCTGGGGCAGCAGGTTCCAAGCCTGGCCTCTAGCTTTATGAACGGTGACTGAATGGCTTTGTTCCTGAAGTGGCCTGGGCAATTCAAGTTACTGTGACACAGGAGGCCTTGCTGTCAGGAACAGCGGGGGAGATAAAGGCTCCTTCTTGGTGGCTCTCTTTAAAATTTCCCTTTCTGTGATCAACATGTCAAACACACAGTGAAGGGAGCCTTAAGATGAAGTCAAGTTGTCCCAGGACCTCCCCAAGCTCTCAGGAACACAGCAGGGATTTTGTCCCCTGACTCTGTCCTACCTCCTCTCTCTCCTTCCCATTGAAATGCTTAAACTAAATCAATCATGAAGTAACTTCATGTGTTGTGAGCCACGCAGTTCCCTCTCTCCAAAGGATGATGTTGTCTCAAATAACCACAAAGACATTATCACACCCAGAAAAAGAAATCTCAGCCACTTAGAAAGGCCTGGCACTCAGGCCCTTTGCGATCAGACGCCCTTGTTTGTCTCAGAAGTCTCCTTTGTCTCTGTGGTTGTCTGCTGAAATCTCAAAAGGCCTTGGTGGCATTGGGCTGGTAGTTCTGGGAAAGCCTTTCTGAGTTTTAGCTGCCTCTCTTTCTTTTTAAAAGTTTCATTTAAATTAATTACCATTATCTTTTTGAAGCAGGACCCCAGTGTGCAGTCTGGGCTGGCCTGGAAGCTTAATGTAGACCAGGGTGGCCTTGAACTCACAAAGATCTGCTTTCTTCTGCTTCCCAAGTGCTGGAGTTAAAGGTGTGCACCGCTCAGGAGAATCTCCCAGGACCCCAGTTTCGACTCTTAGCAATGGTGAATAAGTAGCCTGAACTGGCCGTCTCCTGTGACCAGATTGTTGCCTGGCCCAGTTGTCATCAGAGAGGCATCATCCAGCAACTGATGGAGGCAAAGGCAGAGACCCACAGCCAAATATTAGGCAGAGTTCAGGAATCCTGGAGAGGAGGAGGAGGAGAAAGGAGTGCAGAAGCCAAGGGGTCAAGGGTACCATGGGAAGGCTCACACAGTCAACTAACCTGAGCTCATAGGGGCTCGCAGAGACTGAACTGACAACCAGGGAGCCTGCGTGAGACTGACCTAGGCCCTTTGCATGTATGTTACATTGGGTAGCTTGGTCCTTTTGTTGGATCCCTAACATCGGGAGCAGGGGCTGTCTCTAACTCTTTTACTAGCTTTTGGGACCCTACTTCTTGTACTGGGTCTCCTTGCCCAGCCTTAATACATGGGGAGGCGCTTAGTCTCACTGCAACTTGATATGACACGTTTTACTGATACTCATAGGCGACCTGTGCACTGCTAGCTGGAGATGGAAGAGGAGGAGGTTTTGGGGTGTGGTGGGGAATGGGAAAGGGGGACAGGGAGGAGAGGATGGCGGTGGGATGGGGAGGTTGAAACTGGTATCTAAAATAAGCAGGCGAATAAAAAAGGGTGTGTGCCACCATGTTCTGCATACCTGTCCTCTTTAAATTTTAAAAAAATGGATTTTTATTATTTAAATTTTTATTTTATTTTATTTTATGAGTATTGGTGTTTTGCCTGTGTGTGTGTTTGTGTACGGCATGCATGCCTGGTGCCCTTGGAGGTCAGAAGAGGGCGTTGTTGTGAATGGGACTGAGCAGCTACGTGGGGGCTGGAAATCCAACTCAGGTGCCCTCAAGGAGTAGCAGTGGAGCCTGAGTGGAGCCGTCTCTTAGCAACCCCGTCACTCCTGTGCCCAGGGTCGCCTCATCTCCTGGGAACCTTATTGCCTCATCCCCTGCCCCCAGGCTTTTAAATATTTATCTGTTTAAAATCTTAAAGTGTGTGTGTGTGTTAGTATGGTCTGGAAGAGGACATTTGTTCTGGAATTGAAGTTAGAACAGTTGTGAGCTGCCCAGTGTGGGTGCTGGGGCCTGAACTTGGGTCCTCCGCAAGAGCATCAAGCCTTCCTAACCTCCAAGTATCAGTTGATACTTCCTGAAAATGGATGTCAGCTCGTGCTGTGCTTGGTTTTTGTTGTTTGTTTTGAGGCAGCTGAGGCTGACCCTGCAGGCCTACGCCACCACACTGACTGTGGTTTGTGTCTTGAGTGTGCCCAGGAGTTAAGGTCTTACTCTCAGAACAGCGTTCCTGGGAGGTAGTGGAAGCTCTAAGGGGCAGAAGGTTGTTAGATCATTGGGGTGTTCTCTTAAAGGGGATAATGTTACTAGCTCACCTTGTTCTCCTGAACTCACAGAGATCCGCCTGCCTCTGCCTCCCAAGTGCTGGGATTAAAGGTGTGCACCACCACTGACCGGCTAAACCTTTTCTCTGTTTTCTTTGGGTGTTTGTTACAGCAAGGAAAGCTGATTACCATCATGCCAGGAGGCTCACATGGCCCATTTATCCCTCTTCTAATAATGCTACAGTAGACTATGGTCTCAAAGGCTGTCAACCCGATTTCTCCGTGGTGACATTCTTGCTTGGTATTTGCTCTCCAGTGCTGACCTCTCAGTACTGACTCTCAACAGCAAGGATTCAAAGTTACAGTGGACACAAGTCTCTGGGCATATCTCTGCAGACTGAGGCTAAATATGGTGATGGTGACGTCATTTCATAGGCTGGGGGCTTAGACTGAAAACACAGAAGAACAGAGCAGCGGTATTCATCACTCTCTGCTTCCCCACTGTAGATTCGCTGTGACCAGCTGCCCCTCCTCCTGTCGCCCTGACGTCCTATCCCACCTTGAAGAGCTGTGTGCCCTGGGATTAGGTAAATTGCTTAGTCAGGTCATTTGCCACAGTAGAGACAGAAGCCTCCGGACAACTGTTTGGAGTACTGGAGCAGGTGGGAGGACCATGTGACCTTGGCTGTCAGAAGCTCGTGGCTCGCCTCAGGCTTTCAGAACTTCTCTAGGACTGTGACTTTCTGAGATTGCCATGTTGTGAGGAAGCCCAAACCAGCCACTCGGAGCTGAGCTGATGCAGGAAGAAAGAGGGCTGGGGAGACAGACAGCTCAGTGGGAGCAACACTTGCCACACAGGCACAAGAACCTGGGTTCAAAGTCCCAGAACTTCGTCACAAGTCTGATATTGTAGCGCCCGCTTCTGTAACCCCAGGGCTCCTGTGGGACGTGGGCGGCAGAGATAGGAGTATCCCTAGAAACTTGTGGGCCAGCTGCTCCAGTGTACACAGCAGTGAACAAGAGAGCCAGTTTCAAACTAGGTGGAAGTGAGAACTGGCACCTGAGTGTGCGTTACCATTCCCTTGTGTGAAATATAGAAACCTTTAGGAGGTGGAGAGGTGAGGTGGGAGTTCCCCAGTCTCCACTGCCATCTTGGCAGAGGTTAAGTCCCGGGGAGGATGACACCATCAGGACAGAAGCTGCCTGGCTCGACCTGCATAGGAAGCTCTGGGTGGGATCTGCTCAGCTGAGGCCAGTGGGCTCCAATCGGACCAATAACACAGAAGTGTTTAGTCTACACACGCAGGGGTGGCTTGATATTAATCGGATATTCATCAGTTTCCTCCGATGTTTCAGCTACCGTTGACCCAGTTGTTTTCTCAGAGGCCGAAAATAGATTTCTTCTTTTATAAAAGGTTTCCCTGTGTTTTCTTGCTTTATCATTTTATTTTCCATTCGAGGATTCATGTAGCACTGCCTATCTAGAACTCAGTATGTAGCAGAGGATTGGTGTGCGAAGTCCTTCTGTCTGTTTTGCTTTTATTGGTTAATGCATAAATCTGTTTCGGCCAGTGGCTTAGCAGGATAGGGCAAGGTGGATAAAAGACGCAACTGTAGGATTCTTTTCTTTCCACAGGTGTCCCACCCCCACTCTCACCCCCTGCCTTGCAGCGGTGTGACCTGCCCTTCTCTGATTCTTGACTAGGATCAAGGTTGGAGAAAAGGACCGAGACAGGTGGGTAGAAAAATGTCTAGGGAGGCAGAACAGGGAACTTTGTTTCCAAGGCAACCGAGAGCTAGTCATCAAACCCTTTGAGGATCATTCTTTGTCCTGCTAATAGCCAGGTGCTGTCACCTCTGCCACCACAGACACTGGGGCAGGTACCAGAATGGGCCCCTCAGGGAAGGTACACCTGCGAATCTAGAAGCAGCCACTCCCCTTTTATCTGCAGAGCCTTGCTCTTCCTCAAAAACACACCCTGCCCCAATTCTCTTCCTGCCTCCAGGGATGTCAGGTTTTGGGGGGAGGGCTACACCTAAGGCTGTCTCCCACCCAGGTGCTCAATGGGATGTGTAGCCTTTGCCAGGGCTTGGATGGTGCAGCCAAAACTCAGGTTCAATGCGAGCTGCAATTACGATGGCATGAACAGGCAAGGATGCCAAGGGCCTGTAATTCCAGCGCTTGGGAGGGTGAGGCAAGAAGGAAGATCTTGAATTTGAGGCCAGCTTGGACTACATAATGAGACTTCCATTTGAAAAATCAGATAAGGGGGTAGGGTGGCCGCTCAGTTGATAATTGCACCCACATAGCCTCTTAGAACCCCTATGACTCCAGTTCCAGGGATCTAATGCTCACTTTTGGCCTCATGGCTCCAGGCATGCCTGTGGTACACTAACATACATATAAAATGATAATAAATAAATAAATAAATGATAAATAAATGAATGAAATAAGGACGTGGGACATTCACCAGGTGATTGGGCTCAAAGGTCCGTCCTCCAGGTAGGGCTAATGAAGCTACTGAAGCAGTGGTTCCTTATCAGAGGCATGGGCTTCCCATGAAATGAGTTCTGTCTGGTTTCCTTCCTTCTGCCTGGTGTTTGCCCCTCTACCATGATGACGAGGCTGGAGGGTCTCAGAAGAGAAGGACCATGGATCCTGGATCTCCAGTCTCCAGAACTATGAGGAAACATCTACAGAGTAAAACCTGCCCAGTCTGTGGATTTGTGTTATACTTGCAAGAAGAGAATACCTTTATTTGTTTTTAAACAATTCTTTTTATCTATGCATAAGAATGCATGTCTGCATAAGCATATGCTGCATATATGTGTGACTGTCTGTGGTCTGAAGAGGGTACCGGATCTCTTGGAATTGGAGTTTTAGGCAGTTGTGAGCTGCCCAGCGTCAGTGCTGGGCAGGAACCAAACCCAGTCCTCTGGAGGAGCAGCAAGCACTCTGACTACCCAGTCACCTGTCCAGGCCAGCAGCGCTTCCCTCAGCACACCCGCAGGTGTGTCTCTGAGGTCACGGAGCCCAAGGACTCTGCTGCTCCTGTGAGTGGGGATAGCAGCCGAATGTGGACATTCGTCATCTGTCCTGGAGTCCTAGGGACTCTCCTGTGTCCCCGATGCTGTGTGTAAGATCTGTCAGAGGCAAAGGAGAACCACCCGGCACTGAGCACAGACTATGCCAGGCTGATGTGGGGGTGCCCAGCCCTGCAGAGTTCCTGGCTGCAGCATCCAGACACTGGCATCTCATAGAGGAGGGAATGGGGTCTGGACAAGCAGGTATGTGCTCCAGGGTCACCCACAGCACCTCCTGCTGCTGACTTGTGGGATGGAATTTAGACCCGAGTCTCTACCTCTGCCAGAGGAAGCCTGAGAATGCCAGGTGTCTTTCTCAGTTTTTCTCTCCTTTATTTGATGCACTGATTAGTTTTCAGCATGTGAGTATGTGTGAGGGGTGTGTGTTCATGTGAGTGTGTATGTGTTTGGAATACATTTAACTATGTAAAGGTATGTACATTTGTTTATGCTGCATTTGTTTACTTAGGTAAAGATGTGTTATATTTGTTTATGCTGCATTTGTTTAATTATGTGTAGCATCTGTACTACTACGTGTACTATGGCTCTGTGGTGCCTGTTCTACGTATACTACGGTAGTACGCCTGTAGCACACTGACAGGACGGTGGGTCGGTGGGTTGATGGGTCGAAAGCCGGGCAAGGGGCTGGAGATTGAAACACACAGAGACAGAGACATGGGTCATCCTTGAAACAAGAATGCCAAGAATGCCCCCTGAATCAAGAATGCTGACTTTATTGTGCTCCAGGGAAGCTTATATAGAGATTCTTAACTGATAGCCATGCCCCAGCTCTTGGGATTTCCAGCTGTAAAACCCACCAGAAACCACTACTCTGTCTCGTGCTCAGAGCAGCTGCAAACACAGGCAAACAAATTGTTTGCTCAGAGCAGCTGCAAGCTGTTTACTCCAGCAGACAGAGTCACAGGAAATTCAGGGTCTGGGGGTCCACAGTCCCCAACAATTATGTAAAGATGTGTTGCTCTTTTATCTTGCCTGACTAAGAGACCTGATTGTTCTAATAAAAGTTGAATGACCAATAGCTAGGCAGAGGAGGGATGGGAGGGGCTGGCGGGCAAAGAGAATAAGGAAGAGGAAGAATCTGGACTCCAGAGAGACAGAAGAGAGAATGGGGGAGATGCCAAGGGCCAGCCAGCCAAGCAGCGGCCAGCAGCAAGGCACAGCAGAAGCAGGAAAAGTGAGACATCCAGAACCAAAGAAAGGCATAGAAGAGAAACCGGTTAAGTTAATTCATAAGAGCTAGTGGGACAAGCATAAAGTCAAGCATTCATAACTAATAATACGTCTCTGTGTTATGATTTGGAAGCTAGCTGGTAGCCCAAAAGGAAGCCTGCTACATGTATGTGAGAGGTGTGTGTGTTCATATGAATATGTATGTATGTGGTGTGTGTCACATGAGTGTGCATGTGTGTGGTATGTGTGTTCATAAGAGTGTGTGTGTTGTGTGCATTCATATGAGTGTGTGTGTGTGTGTTGTGTATTCACGAGTATGTATCCATATGAGTGTGCACATGTGTGGTGTGTTTGTGTGTTCATATGAGTGTGTTCGAAGTTAGAAGGTCTCCCTTGACCACTTATTTATTGAAACAAGGCCCCTCAAGTGAACTCAGAGCTTGTGATTGGGTTACTTTGGCTAGCCAGCTTTGCTCTGGGCATCCCAGCCTCTGCCTTCTGAGTGCTGGGGTTACAGATGGACTGCCACACCACCTGGTATTTTTATGAATGCTGGGCATCTGAACTTGGGTCCCCTGCTTTTGTGGCAGGTCCTTTAGCCACATCTCCAGCCCTGTGTTGTTACAATTTATTGTTATTTGGATTTTGTTTTGAGACAGGGTAGCCTGTAACTTGCTATGCAGACAAGGTTGGTCTAGAACTCACGGAGATCCAACTGCCTCTGCCTCCCCAGTGCTAGAGCAAAGGTGTGCCGCACCATGTCTGGCTCCCACTTTCTGTTTTTGAGAGTCTCTCATTGAACCCTGAGTCTGTCAGTTTGTTTTGGATGCTTGCTAGGGAGCTGCGAGGAGGGATCTTCCCCCTCTCCCATCAGATGTGTGGTGCTGGGCCTGCCTTTTGCACGATTCTGTTCTGGGGATCCAATCTTGGGTCCTCATGTTTGCGGGATGGACATTCACCTACCAAGCTATCTTCCCAGTGTCCGACCTTTTTCTTTTTTGTTTGTTTGTTTGTTTTTACTTATGTTTATGGTGTCTGACTTTTCCAGTTGGCCCATCGTGAATATACAGACAGGGTCAATCTGAGTCTCCCTCTGATTGGTGCCTGAGTGTGGCTCAGACAGATAACTGGTGTGGGAGGTTCTTCTGTATATGTGTTCCTGTTATTGGTTAATGAATAAAAAAACTGCTTTGGCCTATAGCTAAGGCAGATCTTAGCTAGGCAGGGAAAACTAAACTGAATCCTGGGAGAAAGAAGGCGGAGTCAGTGAGATGCCATGAAGCTGCCAGAAGGGAAAGACATGAACTGGCAGCTGGAACCTTGCTGGTAGGCCGCGAGCCTGGTGGCAAAATATAAAATAATGGAAATGGGTTAAATTAAGATGTAAGAGCTAGCCAATAAGAAGTTAGAGCTAATAGGCCAAGCAACTTCTGTGTGGTTATTTCTGGTCTAGCGGCCAGGAACAAACAAGCGGTCTCCCACTACAGATAACAGTTAGGGACTAAGGAAAGCAGGGAGTCTTGATACCCCCTGGCTTCATGCTGGGTTGGAGAAGTCTGGGTATGGACTGTGGTGTGTAGTCTCACAGGTGCTGGGTACAGGAAGTACCTGGGCAGTTTGGGTTTTATGCATTTTCTCTGGTGCAGGATGGGTCTCACTTGTTCTTAGTAGTATCTAGTGGCATCGTTTCAACGGTTCAGTCAAGGGAAAATGCCTGTACATACAGCATTCCCTGTCAGAATGGAGGGTCAGATGAACCAGGCCCTGCCAGCCTACTGTGCCCTCACTCTCTGAACCCCAGTTACAGGAACTCACAAGTCACTTTTCCAAACCCACAAGTCGTTGTGTGGTTTATTTGGCTCATGGCAGGGAGGGGTCGTCACTGAAGAGGCCTAACTTAACATCAGTGTAACCATGACAGGCTACAGACTAACAATATGGGGACTAGGCCTCACCATTACAACAACCAGGAAAAGCCACAGACTGTACCCTGCAGGGGGACCAATCAGAATTGAGACAAACAAGTCACCATTACAATAACCAGGAAAAGCCACAGACTGTACCCTGCGGGGGACCAATCAGAATTGAGACAAACAAGTACTAGATGTTCCAGAACCTTAAGAATGGCTTACCTAACTTGTGTAGAGGTTGCCAGTTTCCTGACAAGAACTCCAGTACCAATCACTGTTTGACAAGACTTCTGTTACCTCACTCCTGCCCAATCAGGAGCTGAACCCCCATCTGAACCCAGAGATCTCCTACCCCCCCATCCTTTATCCTTAAAAACCCTGCCATAGCTGAGCTCAGTGCTCTCCCTGATCCAACCGCCATGTCAGAATAGACAGAGAGGCCAAGCTCGAGCTTGCAATAAAGGCTCTTTGCTTTTGCTTACGAACCTGGACTCCTGGTGGTGTCTTGGGGACTCATGATGTGGGCATAACAGTCACCATCAAAATGGACAAGAGGATTCTGGGGCTGCCCAGCATTATCTTCCCTTAGCCTAGCTTCTGTGACTTTCCAATTAGCTCTGACAATTCCCGAGACCTCCCTCCCCAGACCATAACAGACCGAGGGCAAATGTTCAGAGCTGTTCAACCCCCATTGTTTCTGTCCTTTGGAGGAGGTATTTTGGAGCCATTTGCACTGTCTTAGGGTCTCTTGAGTGGGTCTTTTGTGGTCCAGGCTTGGCACAAGGGAGCTGGGGTATGAAACGTTGCCCCAGATGGAGCCTTCTGTGGTCTGTATGTGGTCTGAAGTGTGAGCTTGGACAAGGTTCCTGCCCGGCCAGCCCTCAGAGTTCAGAGGTGCCTGCATCCCATGTCTTTCATACTGTTGTCTGTTGGAGACACCATGAGAATTCAGGGTACAACTCAAGTACATTTTTTTTTTTTTGGTTTTTCGAGACAGAGTTTCTCTGTGGCTTTGGAGCCTGTCCTGGAACTAGCTCTTGTAGACCAGGCTGGCCTCAAACTCACAGAGATCCGTCTGCCTCTGCCTCCCAAGTGCTGGAATTAAAGGCGTGCACCACCACCGCCCGGCCTCAAGTACATTTTTTATAATAGGATGGGCCAACTGAAAAAGCCACACACTGTTAAAAGTAAATAACAAAATAAAGTCTCCTAGTCAGAGGAAACCTTGGTGGTGGTGAAGGCATGGATTCTGTCTCACTGACAGTGGGTTCACTTTGTCACCTATAAAAGGGTAATGGTAATTCCCGGCTCAGAGGGTGGGATATGCGTGCAGACCAGGACTGTTTCATTTCCAAGACTTGAATTGCTCTTAGCTCTGCCAGCCTTTTATATCAAGTTCAGTCTGACTCTAGGCAAGGGGCAATCTAGTCTCATCCATCTGTGGGTGGTTCGCCCCAAACCCTGCCTTGGGGACCTTGTACAGATCACAGCTTTGGGGACTGGATTACTTTCATGACACTGTGACCACAATACCTGCTAGACACAGCTGAAGTCTATCATGGTAGGGAGGGCATGGCAGTGGGAGGCTGTGGCAGAGGTGGTTCACATCATGAAGGACCAGGGACCTGACATCTTCAAATGCTGCTCCCTGGTGACCCTACCCCCGGCTAGGCACCGCCTCCTAAGTATCCTGCAGTCTCTGGAAACAGCACTGCGAGCTGGGGACCAAGTATCCAAATCTAGTTCTGTAGGGGATGTTTCAGATTCAAACCCCACAGAGAGCAGCCCAGACCCTTCTCCAAGCTCCACAGTTGCCATGGAGATGCCCTGTGCTATGCCCTGTGATCTCTTGGAATCCTTGGAATTAGGGTCCAACCTTGCTTTGGCATCATGACTGGTCCAGCGCCTTCCATGGTGTCTGTGAGTCATGGGCTCTGGGACCTCCTTCCTTGGAGGACCTGGGAGCTCTGTCTGTCTCTAGTTCTGAGATCATTTCCTCCCCTCTGCTCTCAGGGTTATCCTCACCCTTCCATACCTTTCTGGACAAGCTCTCTATGATATACATTTGGGTTTTTATAGACAGGAGTTCTGAGGAGACTTAGCTTTGGACCTATGATTGTGGCCCCTGAGAGATAGGAAGGTTGACACCTGGGGAAACCAGACGGGCAGCTTCACCTGGCTTCATTTGGTGACTCCAGAGAGTGTATAGAGCATCCCTCACGGGACACCTAGAAACTCCAACGTTGACCTCAGCCCCAAGGTCAGGCCTGGGGACTTGGGTCATGTATTCTTTCCTGCCACTCCTGACCTGGTATTTCTCTTGATGGGTGACAGTGTTACTCTTGTGGGTGTCTTAGGGCTCCTACCACCCTGATGAAACACCATGACCGAAAGCAACTTGAGGAGAAAAGGGTTTATTTGCTAACACATCTGGAGTCCCCATCCATGGAGGGAAGTCAAGGCAGGAACTCAACCAGGCGGGAACCTGAGGTGGGAGCTGATGTGGAAGCCGTGCAGGGGTGCTGCTTACTGGCTTGCTCCTCATGGCTTGCTCAGCCTGCTTTCTTATAGACCCAGGACCACCAGTCCAGGAGCAGGCCAACCCACAAGGACTGGGTCTCTCCCAGCAGTGAGTAATGAAGAAAATGTCCTACAGGCCTGGCTACCGACGGATCTTATGGAGGCCTTTTCTCCACTGGGGTTCTGTCCTTCTAGATGACCCTAGCTTATGTGACGTTGGCATAAAACTATCCAGTACAGCGGGTTTGTTGGTTTGTTTTGTTTTGTTTCTTTCTCTCTCTCTCTTTTTTCTTTTCTTTTTTTGAGACAGGGTTTCTCTGTGTAGTCCTGGCTGTCCTGGAACTCTCTCTGTAGACCAGGCTGGCCTCAAATTCAGAGATCTGCCTGCCTCTGCCTCCCAAGTGCTGGGATTAAAGGTGTGTGCCGCCACCACCCAGCTAGCACAGTGGGTTTCTGGAGCAGCCACAGCCACCTTTGTTGGGGCCCCCACCTGCTCCGTGCCGCCTAGTGAAGTGTCTCAGATGTGCCTTTCCCTTACCCCTGGGCTCCTCCTGCCAGCAGGAGCCACTGACCTCTGCTGGCTGACCTTTCTGCTAGGTTTAACTCTACCCCTAGTAAACTAGCATCAAAGGGGTCTTGTGACCTCATTTCATAGACACAAAAGACAGTACTCTGCTCCTGCACTCTGCCAAGTCCTTCCTTCTTTACAGGGTTCTCCTGTATCCTGTTTTGGCCTTGAATTTGCCACAGAGTTGAGAATGACCTTGAATTCCTGATTCTCCTGTCTCTAGCTCCCAAGTGCTGGGATTACAATGTCTGTTACCATGCCTGGTTCATATGGCACTGGGAATTGACCCCAGGGCCTCATACACGCCAGGCAAACACTCTACCAATTGAAACACATTGCAACTCCCAGCTGGTGGTTTCTGAACTTGAAGCAAGATCAAAGCCTGGTCTTGAAATTTCTCATCCTCTTCCCAGCTGCTGTGGAACCCTGACCCTGACCTTGGCTGACTGTTAAAGATTTTTGTATTTTGATCTTGAAGGGAACACCTGCTTAGACTCGGAGTCTCTGTCTCCCCCGTGCCGTATGTTCTCAGCAGTTCTGGCAAGAAACATCTTGGGGCACCACACCCACAATGTCTGAGCTAGTTTTGGGGGGAGATAAAAAGCTTGCCTTTCCAAACTTTCTGTATGCAGCTGCTGGTCTGAAAACCCCAAACCCTCCATTTAGGCTCTGTTGACATTGGTGCAAGGTGATTGTGTTGTGTGGGGATGAGCTGGGCATTGGAGGGTGTTCACAAGCACCTCTGGCTTATCCCCATGTCCTCCTGAGAAGTGACAAGCAGTCCAAATACTGACACACAGCACATTTATTGGTTTATTGATTGATTGTGTGTGTGTGTGTGTGGTGTGCCATAGTGGATGTGTGGAAGCCTCTCCTGTCACGTGGGTCTCGGCTCTAACTCTGGTGGTCAGGCTTGGCAGCTGGCACCTTTTCCTAATGAATCATCGCACCAGCTCCAGCCTGGTACCTTTTTCTGTCACGTTTGTTTACATTCTCACAGAGATATGCTCCCATAGTCACACACAGCTGACATTTTTCTTAAGAATAGTTTTACACTATGAAGTGAGCATTTCTTCTATTTCCCCCATTTTTATAATTGGTGTGTGTGTGTGTGTGTGTGTGTGTGCGTGTGCATGTGTGTGTTCTTGCTACAATGCATGTGGAGGTCAGAGGACAATGTGTGAGAGTTGTTTTTTTTTTCCTTTCACTAGGTGAGTTCTAGGAATCGAACTTGGGTCAACAGGCTTGGAGGCAAGTGCTTGTATGTGAGAGCCAAAGTTATGTTTTAAGTTTTAATTGCCATGCCTAAGAGATCCATTAAACAAAAATGTAACCCTTGCCCAAGGACAGAAAGCTCCTGAAATGCTGGAGGCTGTTGTTCAAATAAGATAACAAGCCACGTGTTTTCACTCCCCTAAACAAGGTAGTTTGACTCAACTGCACCAGATGTCTGTGATCACGTGTGGGCAGGAGACACAGGGGCAGAGAGTATGTCAGGATATATTCCTGTCCCTGATTGGACCTGGTGGGAAATACAATTGCCTTATGGAATTGCCTTTTTAAGCCCCTGCAAAATGTGATTTGTCATCATTTTTTAGGAACCTGGGAACAGCCCTGGCCAGAGTCCCTCATCTTGGCCAGTATTTGATTAAAGCTTGCTTCACGTTTGGCTCAAAGACTGTGGCAGTGGTCTTACTCTTGACGGTGGCATGAACATTTGCCCGCTGAGCCATCTTCTCGGGACTTGTTTTTATTTATTTTTAGAAGATTTATTTATTTTTATATGCATGAGTGTTTTGCCTGCATGTTTGTTTGTTTGTTTGTTTATTTTTGTGCACCACTTGTGTGACTAGTGCCCACAGAGGCCAGAGAGAATATCAGATCTCATAGGACTGGAGTTACAGATTGTTTGAGCAACCACATAAATGCTGGGAATTGAACCTTGGTCTTTTGAAAGAGCAGTGTTCTTAACCACTGAGCCACCTCTCTAGCTCCTTGATTTTTATTTATTTTTTGGGGGGTGGAGACAGGATAACAGGTAGCTGAGGCTGTTCTTGAACTCCTGACCCTCTTACCTCCATCTCCTGAGCATTGGGATTCCTGGCATGTGACACCACCCAGCTATAAATACAGTTTCATAGCTACTCTTTTTCACCTGATGACACACCGCTAATTAGCTCAGCAATGAACTCTGCTGGCAGAGGGGAGAAGCAGGTTTTCTTCGCAGACTGTGGGAAGTGATGCCTGGAGTCACTGGGTGGCTCCAGTCCAGGCACAATCCTCAGCACAAGCAGGTGTGTCAAGGACCAGGGCGCTCTCAGTCTTGCTTCTCAGCACCCTGACTCAGCTGGAAGGGAGATAAGCCCACTGCCCATGTGATTTGAGCTTTGGGGAGCTGGTCAGGGATGCAAATGCTCCCTGGACCCTATCCTTTCATCTTTCTGCCACAGGCTCTGGGGTTCACTCAAGAGACCCACAGCTTGAACAAAGGGCTAGAAGGTGACGCTCCAGTCTTGTCCAGGACTGTCATCTCCTGCTTCTGTCAACAGCTTCTTCCCAGGCAGCAACGACGAAGCTAGTTCCCTAGTGCCTTTGGGAGATGTGGGCTTCTGCCGCCCCCATTTTCCCCGAAGCGCTCCTCTCTCCCTCATGGCTTGTCACCTGAGCCAGGAATCAGCCACTGTCTCCCACTTCTCTGAGTGGGACCTATTTTGGGAGGTGGAGAATGTCTCTGGAAGTTGTAAGGATGGCCAGGAAGGTCTCTACAGTAGCCCCCCTCAACATCCTCCCCTCCCTCCTCCTGCCTTGGCTACTCAACCACCAAAGGGTCTAGGTGGGACTCACTGGCTTCAGAGAGGCTTGGGTTGACCTAGAGCAGTGGTTCTCAATCTGTGGGTTGTGACACCTTTTGTGGGGAGAATGACCCTTCCATCACCAGAAAACACAGATTTTTTTTTAAAATTATGATTTATAGCAAAATTGCAGTTATGAAGTAGTAATGAAAATAATTTTATGGTTGGGGATCACCACAACATGAGAAACTAAAGGGTTGTAGCATTAGGAAGGTGAGGACCACTGACCTAGGCCCAGTGTGGTTTCTGTTTTCCGTCCTGCAGAATATTTAGCGCAGACGTGTGTCTCTACTGCTGTGTGCTGGAGTAGGTGGGATCAGCCCCTGGGGACCCTTGCAAAAAAGCTTTCTCCAAGGTGTCGTGCTGGGAGCTGGAAATCAGCCATTTGGTCGCATTCAAACTACACGTGCCATGCACACCTCAAGCGACCGTATCAGAGCTACCTTCCCTCCAGAGAATAGCCAGAACACTGGCTCAGCCCTCGTCCCTCCCAATGACTGAGTGGGAGGGTCCAGGAGAGTTGGTGGCTACCCTATGTCCAGAGTGGTCTGAGGATTCAATGAGCTGATGCCTTAGGAGACAGAGGGGACGGATGGAAAGAGTGTGGGTGGCACTGGTGTGGTGGCTCACACTTGTAATCCCAGAGCTCTAGAGTTGGAGGCAGGAGGATTTTAAGGCTGTTCTCAATTATATAGCAAAACTGAGGCCAGTTTGGGGTTATGTGAAACTGTGTGTGTGTGTGGTGTCTTTTTGTTTGTTTGCAAGCCTGTTTGTTTTTGAGGCTCTTAGGCTTGTGCCAGTTCTCCTGCCTCAGCCTCATGATGCTGGAATGAGTAGCTAAGAGCTAAGAGTGTAGCCTTGGTCACGGTGACCACTTTTGCCTCACCTCCCTGTGTTTGGTTGTACATCCCATTTTCTCGAGAGCATCCTAGATGATACAGGCCGGCAGCCGGCGTGGGATATCAGAAGCTGGCATGGTACACAGTTCAGGTCGGGACCTTCCATCCCCTGCCTGTGATCGTGGAATCATGGGAGCTTTATCACTGAGAGAAGTTCTCAAGTTTGTGAGTGTTGCTGGTAGTCCTTCCTTCCCCACCCCTTCCTTCCATGGTACCAGCTTGCAAGGAAGCTGCTATTTCTGGCTCAATCAGGAAGCTGAGGGCTCAGCCACCACCACCCCAGATGCTGGCCCAGACACTAACCGTGCTGCATGCAGGTGTCATTGCAGCCACTTTCCCATGTGCTCTACAGCTGTACTGCACCGACCCACTCCTGCAGATGCTCAATGCTGCAGCTTAACCTTGTTTAAACTTGCAATTCTTTCTTGCCAGGATGAATATATTAAAATGTTACTATATCCAGAATGGATATATTGAAACAGACTTGTATTTATTTTGCATAGGCAGGTGAATATGCACCACGGCATGTGTGTGGAGGTCAGGAGAGCCCTTTGGGGAGTCAGTTCTCTCCTGTTATGGTGGTCTTGAGGATCGAACTCAGGTCGTCAGGCTTGGTTGCAGGAGCCTTTACCCACTAAGCCATGTTGCTGGTCCCAGAATAAATATTAAGCATACTCAACTCCTGATGTATTCCTCAGCCCTTCTGCCTGCCCACACCACCCCAAGAGGAAAAACTTGGGGACAGTTTCACTTCCCCTTTCTTGTCCCCTTGCCACTCAGCATCCACTCCCGGAATCCTGCAGTGTAACCATGCACCAACCTCATCCCTGCACTGTGGCTGGGTCTTGCCCTCCCCGCCTTAAGCTCTTTTCTGTCTTCTGTTTGGGTCTGATCTTGAACTTGTAAATGTTTTCTGCTCTGTTTCCTTTCGGAATCTGCTGCTCTCTAACTCGTTACCCCCACCTCCACCCCGCCACCCCTCCCCCACGGCTTCCTTCCAAGGATGAAAATGAGCAGAGGAGATGCAGCCCCTCCAGGGCCAGGCGCTTTGCTCCCAAGCTCTGCAGACTAGTCTCACCCAGGCCTTGCTGCCCAGCCAGCCCAAGGCTACGTGTGTTCTCTCTTTGTACTCTTCCTTCCCTGCCTGGGGCTTGTAAGATCCCCAGACTCTCGCTGTTCTTCTGAGCCAGTATTTCTTTTGTGTGCGCACTCCAGGGGTTGCAGGGTGAGTAAAGACACTCTCTGCTTTTTATGTGAGTACTAGGGATTCGAACTCATGCTTGTGCAGCAAGCACTTTACCCACAGATCCATCTTCCCAACCTCCACTCTAGAGATTCTTAAGTTCTCCCTCATACTGTCTGTTCTCCCTCGTTCATCTCTCCCTTTAGATGCTGAGGGCAGACCCAGCCTTGAGTCTCTGCTGAAGTTCCCCCTTGTCTCAGGTCTTGTTCTCTATTTCCCCTTCTAAGTGCAGTTTTTTTTTAGAGTAGGCTCCATCTCTTCACTTCCTCTGTAGAACTTAGAATTCTGGAATGTGTGTTTGAGTTCCCCAAAGCCTTTCTGTGGACTGTGTGTGTCCCCCATCAGAGAAGCCTCTGTCCTCACACTAAGAGCAGGGGGCCCTGGTCTCCTGGATTGTGGCCTTTCTTTGTCTGAGCAGTGACGAGAATCCCATGGTTAGTTTAGTCTATAGCCGGAAGAAGACAAGGGCTGGTGGCATCCTGCCTGGCCAGACTGGGGACCCTTCACAGAGACAACCTGGGAGGCTACTTTGCACGCTTAGATGTGACAGAGGGAGCAGCAGATAGCTTCAGGACAAAGCTTCACAAACTCCAGAGAGGGCCTGACAGCCCCCACCTCCCCTCACACTCCCCTTACCCCAGTAGTACTTTCTCTTTGAGACCACCAGCTTCCAAATAAATAGCACGGAGACTGCTTATTCATTGTGAAAGCTTGGCCTTTAGCTTAGTCTTGCCCCACAGCTCTTATACCTTAAATTAACCCATTTATATTCATCTACATTCTGCCATGTGGCATTACCTCTCTACCACCTTGTACCTCCTGTTTCTTTTCCATGTCTCCTGGCGGCTCCCTCTCAAGCTTAGATTCATCCACCTCTTCTTTTCTGTCCTCAAATCTTGCCTGTACCTCCTGCCTAGCTATTGACCATTCACCTCTTTATTAAACCAATCACAGCGATATATCTTCACAGAGTGTACAAATACCCACAACATATTTTTTCCCACAACAAGATATATTGCTGTGCTTGGTTTAATAGAGAGCTGAACAGCCACTAGCTAGGCAGGAGGTATAGGCGGTGCTTGGGGCAAAGGGAGGAAGAAGAAGGAGACAATCGAGGCACAGAGGAGTCACCAAACTGAGACATGGGGTCTGACATACAGAATGAAAGAAAGGTTAAAAGCCACATGATAAAGCATAGCTTAATAAAATTAATAAAAAGCAGGTTAATTTAAGTTATGAACTAGTGGAACAAGCCTAAGCTAAGGCCAGGCCTTCATAATTAGTAACAAGCCCCCATGTCATTATATGTGAGCTGACGGCCCAAAGAAAAATCCGACTACACCCCCCAATGCCCATGTCAAATGTGGACACATTGGTACAAAAAATGCTTTGATGACAGCCATGAAAGTCCTTACTCTCAGAGAGTGAGAATCAAATGACTCCTCTGTGTGGGAGGAAGAGACTGGATGGGACCTAGTGGCCAGGCAGGCTCAGCACTCGCTTAATTAGACTCATTTTCTTCCCTATGCCATGGCTAAATGACATTTCCCAACTTCCCCTGCAGCTGTGCGGGTTATGTGATCACAGGACCTGATCTGACCAATCAGATATGAGCAGAAACAGGTGCCGCTCCCACAGCTTTCCCAGGGTGGTGGAGCTCCAAGATGGAAGGAGCTGGGCCTGCCGGGCCTGAGATGGAACGTCTCAGGCAGTATAATAAGCAGGACACCTATGTTGGACTTGCATGAGCCAGGGACAACCTTGGGTTAAGCTATAGAGATCTGGGTGTGTTCGTTTTAGCACAGACCCACTCTTCCTGGAGTGCCCTCCCCCACCTCACCTTTCTCCTCTTCCTCTCCCCTCCCTTCCCAAACCCTCACTGTTACTCCCCCACCCCCAGGTCACTGGCCGGATTGCAGTCTGGGCCAAGGCCTGTGCAAAGGGTTGATATCTAAACAGTGTCAGGGTTCTCTGCTGGCAAGGAAGAAGGTGGGAGTTGATTTGGGACAGCATCCACCAACAGCTGCTATGTTAGTGTTGCTACCTCCACAGACTTTGACTGATGCATCTTGCTGGCCCTGATCTTAGATTCTTATGTGGCAAATGGAGTGCCATTTCATTGTTCTGTCTGCTCAGATATGTTTAGAAAGAACTTCCACGTACAAGATTATAAGAATAATCACAGGCCAGCAAGACGGCTTATTCGGTAAAGACACCAGCCTCCATGCCCAGTGACCGGACTCTGGTCCCTGGGACCCACATAGTAGGAGGGCACAGATTCCTAAGTGTTTTCTGGTTTCCACGTGTACTGAGGAAGGCATTGGGATCCCTGGAGCTGGAGTTACAGGCAGCTACTGAACTCAGGTCTTCTGAAAGAGCAGTATGTGCTCTTAACTGCTGAGCTATCTCTACAGCCCCAGGTTAGTCTGATATTCAATATGGAGTCCAGGCTGACCTTGATGTCCTGGCAATCCTGTTTCAGACTTCTGTGAGTGGTAGGATTGCAGGCGTGTGCCACCACATTTGCCTTCCACTTACCTTAAAAAAATTAAAGTTATTGTTCAGCTTAAATATTTCTCCTTAAATAATTTACTTACTTTTAAAAAAATATAAACAGGGTCTCACTACTTAGCCCTGGCCTGGGAACTTACATTTACAGAGATCTGCCTGCCTCAGGCTCAGAGTGCTGGGATTGAGGAAGTGCTCCTTACACTCAGCTCCTTGAGTAACTTCAACTCTCCTTCAGTATCTGCGGAGGATCGCCCTCCTCACAAAAGAGACCAGAATCTGCAGATGCTTATTTGCATAAAATGGCATGATATTTGCATATAACCTAGGTGCATCCTCTCTTATCGTTTAAATTGGCACTAGATTTCTGCTAAGACCCAAGACAATGCAAATGCTATGTAAATAGGGAATAATGGCCCAAAGAAGTCTGTTCGTATTTAGTACAGATGCCATATTCTTTAAAAAATAGTTTAGATGAAACGTTTGCTGAATCCATGGGTTTGGGGCTCACAGATACAAAGGGTTGATTGACTTGCAACTGATGTGCTTCTTCTTCTGCTGCTGCTGTACTGCTGCTGTGCTGTGCTGTGCTGCTGCTGTGCTGTGCTGTGCTGCTGTGCTGTGCTGCTGTGCTGTGCTGTGCTGCTGTGCTGTGCTATGCTGTGCTGTGCTATGCTGTGCTGTGCTGCTGCTGTGCTCTGCTGTGCTATGCTATGCTATGCTGTGCTGTGCTGTTGTGCTGCTGTGCTGCTGTGCTGTGCTGCTGTGCTGTGCTGCTGTGCTGTGCTGCTGTGCTGTGCTGCTGTGCTGTGCTATGCTGTGCTATGCTGTGCTATGCTATGCTGTGCTGTGCTATGCTGTGCTGTGCTGTGCTGTTGTGCTGTGTTGCTGTGCTGTGCTGTGCTGCTGTGCTGTGCTGTGCTGTACTGTGCTATGCTGTGCTGTGCTGTGCTGTGCTATGCTGTGCTATGCTATGCTGTGCTGTGCTATGCTGTGCTGTGCTGCTGTACTGTACTGTGCTATGCTGTGTTGCTGTGCTGTGCTATGCTGTGCTGTGCTGTGCTGCTGCTGTGCTGGCCGACACCTGTAAGTCCAGCATGTGAGAGGTGAAGGGAGGAGGATGAAGAACTTGGGGCTGGCCTTGGCTATCTGAGACCTTGGCTGAAAACAAATAAAACCCCCAAACAAAGACTTTAAACATGACTCCCAAAGTTAAGATAAAAATAATTTAGTGTTCTGGCTCCTTTCGATTTTAAACCATCCCCCCACCCCCAAGATGGAATCTACATAACCCATCCTCGCCTTGAACCAACTCACTTCCTCGCTAAGGATGACCTTGAACTTCCTTTGTTATTGTTGTTTTTCAAGACAGGGTTTCTTTGTAGGTAGCCTTGACCATCCTGGAACTTACACTGTAGACCAGGCTGGCCTCGAACTTACAGTTCCGCCTGCTTCTGCTTCTGGAGTGCTGGAATTAAGGTGAGTGAATACCGCCCCCCCCCCCCGCCTACCTTGAACTTCTGATCCTCTACCTTCCTCTCCCAAAGGCTGAGATCACAGACCAGTGTCACCGTGCCCAATTCACCTTCAGTTTGTTTATTCATTTATTTATTTGTTTTTAAAAAATATTTATTTATTTATTATGTATACAATACTCTGTCTGTGTGTATGTCTACAGGCCAGAAGCGGGCACCAGACCTCATTACAGATGGCTGTGAGCCACCATGTGGTTGCCGGGAATTGAACTCAGGACCTTTGGAAGAGCAGGCAATGTTCTTAACCACTGAGCCATCTCTCCAGCCCCTATTTATTTGTTTTTGAGATGGTTTTATTATATAGACCAGGCTGGCCTTGAACTCCAGATACTAGGATTAAAAGGTGTGCACGACCCTGCCAAGTTTTGTGTGTGTGTGTGTGTGTGTATGTGTGCGCACGCTTGTGTACATGCATGTGCACATGTGGAGGTCAGAGTTCATTTTGGAGGAGCTGATTCTCTACTTCTACCATAGGGGTCCCGAGGGTCAAAACTCAGGTCATCAAGCTCTGAGCCTGAGACCCCCCACCATGTTTTCAGCTTTTTAATAGCCATTCCCCCCTTTTTATCTTTTAAGCCTCTATTCGTCAATTTGGGGGTTCTTGCTATCTATTCTGGTGTCCAGTTTAGCTGGGTCTCCTCCCCTGCCGCCCTGGGGAAGGAGGGAGATTTCCATCACCATGTGGCTGGCGGTGCTCTTGGAACTTGTAGGTACCTCCATGTCCATCCATGGCTGTTGTCACAAAGCATGTGTGGAAGAACCAGTGGCTTCTATTTCCCTGAGTCTGGGTTCCACTGGCTGTGACCTGGGTGTTGCTGACCTCAATTCTCTGTTTCTCATTGTTCTTGTAACTTGTAAAACATCACCAACTTTTTCTTTTCTTTGATATTTTTTATGTTTATTTTGTGTGTGTGTGTTTGTGTGGTGCACACCACAGCACATGCCTGGTGTGCAGAGGGCCACCTGTACAATCGCTCTCTGCTTCTGCCACGTGCATCCCTGGAATCAAACTTGGGTCATTGGGCTTCGAGGCAGGTGCTGAGCCATCTTGCTGGCTCAGTGACCAACTTTTTCTCTGAAGGGCTAGACAGAAACTATTTAAGGGTTTGTCAGTTATGACGGTCTCTGTAGTAGTTGCTCAGCTGAGCTATGGAAGTGAGAAAGCCACCGAAGAGAGGGCATCAGGGGATCAGGGGAGCCCTTGCAGGCTGTTTACAGACCCTGAGTGCAGGCTTGATGGGGCTCCCTTGTCACAGGGGATAAGGTGGTCTTCTGTTCCAAGGTGCTCAGTGCCCCAAGTTCCCAACTGCATTTTAACTTGAAGAATACAAAAAAGAGATGAAACCCCAAAGCCTAGCTAGTTCGGACACCATCATGCTTTTGGGGAAGTGTAGATATCGAGAAGTGAAAGTCTTGGTGTTCACTTTTCTGTCCCCTTAACAAGCCTCCCTGAGCAGATGGTGCAGCTTCCTCCCACCTTCCCAGAAGCCGAGGGTAAGAGCCCTGGGAAATGGCATCCCCAGCCAGGCAGCGCCTCCATCCTGCTCTGCAGGGGTGTCTGCACAGGGGAAGGTCAGAGCTCTGATGTCTGTTCCTCCACTAGTTGACTCAGCAGCCTCTGGGATCCCTGAATGGCTGAGAGGGTAGATAGACACGCCATAGGTCAGTGCGGTCCAAAAAGGGTGTTGTTGATGGTAACATCGAAGACAGCCATGAGACAGCCATGACTCTTTTCTGCAAACCTCCTTACTGTTTTTCTTGTAATAAGGCAGACAGCACCAAATGGATTTTAAAAACATTTTTATTTATCTGGCGTGAGTATGTGTGTACATGTGACTGCCCATGCTACAGCATGTATGGTGGTCTGTGTGTCTGTACACGTGTCTGCCCATGCTACAGCATGTATGGTGGTCTGAAGACAGCTTGCAGAGCCCCCAGGATTGAATTCACTGGTTGTCAGTCTCTGTGGCACTTTGAGCCATCTTATGGGTCCCCAGCTGGGTTTTACATGACTCCTAGTAGTGATCCCAGCACTTAGAAGGTGGAGGCAGGAGGACCAAGAGGCGTTCAAGGCCAGCCATGGCTAAGTGAGACCCTGCCTCAAAATAAGTCAACCAATCAACCAAGCAAAACCAGATTTAAATGCTCCTGAAGAGAGAGAAGGGGGCAGAGACTGACCATAGTGCCCTGGATGACGTGCCTGTCCCTCTCATGGTAGGCAGAGGCATACAAGGCAGGGCTCCAGGCACCCCCAAGGGAGCTCCTTTGGTTCCTCTTCATTTGATTCCTCTCCTCGGCAGTCCAGCACCTTGCCCATCCTCTGGGACGTGTAGGGCGGGCTGGGGGTGCGGGAGCCACAATCTTGGCTCTCCCATCCCTTCTAGTGACTTGCCCTTTCACCCACTAGATGGCGCTCTCGGCCACTTGGTTCCTGGCTCTGGGCTCCCAGTGCATTTCTGACTGGGGTGGGAGCAGGAGCAGTGCTTAGTGGAGGATAAATGTGGGCAGGAGGGATAGCTGGGCTCAGATGCAGCTATGCCGGGGTCGCAGGGGAAACTCACGCTTGCTTCTGTCTGGTGTAAGCTTTAAGGAAACACTGTGGCCTCAAACCCATTGGCCCATGACCTCCTCATAAGGGTGGCCTGTGACCGGTAAAGGTTTTGTTTTTTGTTTTCCCCAGGAAGGCAGAAGGGTATCAACACTAAGAGGCATCTCTCAAAACTTGATTTGTGCCTCCTGTTACTTGGGGACATGTTGGATGGGTGACTGACACGCACCAGAGACGGTGGAATGGTGATTGATCAGTGGAGAAGCCTGAGGCAGCAGAGGAGACAGCTGTGCTCTGGGACATACGTGCTCTGTCTGGCAGTTTCTAATGGCATCCCGACCAGATCTCCCTTCTGTGGAGAAGGGCCCTCCACTGAGGGAGCCGCCATGTCTGGCAGGCTCTCGACATAGCACCACATTCCTTCTGTCTTGGTCTTTTTCTCTCGCGGATAACACGATTCTACAGGCTGTGTAAGCTATCAAGAAAAGAGGTTAATTTTGGCTCATGGTGCTGGACCAAGGTCAAGAGGCCGCATCTATGATGTTCTTGTTGGCAGAGTCCCGAGGAAGCACAGGGCATCGCATGGCAAGAGGCAGGGTGCTCCTGAGATCTGGCCAGCTGGCTTTCATAACAGAGCCACTTTGGATATAACCCATTAACTCGTCAGCCCATTAATCACGGTGGATTAATCCACTTGGGAGGGCAGAGCCCTGCATCTCGTAATCTCTCATCACGGGGATTAAACTTTAACACTGTTCTTGAAAGCGATAATCTGTAGGGTTCACTGAGCCCCTCCCTTCCCTGTCCTTTGTCCTCGCCCTCTGGGGACTTTTTCGGACCAGCCATCCTCTAGCAAACCTGATCCCAGGCTCTGCTCCCACGCCAACAAAGGTAAGGGTAAACGGAATCCGTTGTGTGGCACTTGCTGTGCAGCCCCGGATAGAGGGACATCTGTTCACATGGGACCCTTCTCAGCTGCTGGGTCCTGGGAAGGGACCTGACTGTAGGAGGACACTTCCTGGTGACAAGTGACGAGGGGTTCATGGCTGGCGGTCCCTGGCATAGGATGGCAGAACAGCTGCTCAAACTACCACTTGTAGTTTGTAGACAAAATTCAGGTGACCAGAGATATCATAACTTTAAGGCAGTTTCCTGCTGTTTGAGAGCTACAGGGAAGAGGATGGGGGTTTACAGAGGTACAGCGTAGAGAGGGAGGGTTGAGCATCACCGACAGGGTCTGAAGGGTGTGTGGGGGGGTTACAGAGGTGCAGCATAGAGAGGGAGGGTTGAGCATCACCAACAGGGCCTAAAGGGTAGGGGTGTTACAGAGGTGCAGCATTGAGAGGGAGAGTTGAGCATCACCGACAGGGTCTGAAGGGTAGGGGGGGTTACAGAGGTGCAGCGTAGAGAGGGAGGGTTGAGCATCACCGACAGGGTCTGAAGGGTTCTTGGCACAGCTGAAGCAAACTCTCCTTGTTCACAGCAGAGGGCAGGTGGTGTGCATGGTGCAGGACCTCAGGATGGAAGAGAAGCTGAATGCCCAGCCTACAGCGGTCTCCTGTATCAGTCCGCCTGCAGCTTTGGTGATGGAATACCCGAGGAGGGCTAACATTTATCAGGAGGAGTCCCAAAGGCTGAGAGCCCAGAGATCATAGTGCAGGCACAGGTGAGGGCCCCCCTTGGCCATACCACCTCAAGGAAGGCAGCAGACAGATATAGTCAGGGCTGAGTGATCGCATCCCCAACAGAGCCAAGTGCCAGCTTTTACAGTTCTCTCAAGAATTACCAGTGGATTTCAGGCAGTTATCTTCATCCTAACTGCACCTCCCCAGAGGTCTAAGGATCTTCCACTAGGTTGTGCGTGCGTGCGTGTGTGTGTGTGTGTTTGTGTGTGTCTTGCATGCGCATGTGGAGCTCGGGCTAGAGGTGAGTTTAATCCCTGGCACCACAGAATGGAAGGAGAGAACTGACTTCCACAAGCTCTCCTCTGACCTCCATAAGAGGCTCTAGCACCAATGCTTACACATGTGCGTGTGCATGCGCACACACATACACACAATTTAAAATGAGAAAGAAAGGAAGGAAGAAAGGGATAAGTTGAAGGCTCATCAGGTGCCCTGCAAAGGAAAGCAATAGCTCCTTGCCCAGCTTTCAAACCTGAACTTGCTCTTCCTCTCAGAGCCCATCAGCTGAGAAGGGTCCCACGAGGATGGGTGTCCCTCCGTGCACAGCACAGACGGGCTGCGCATCTAGTACCACACACAGTGGAGCTTGAACAGAGATGAACTGGCTCCTGGTTCTCTGGCAAGTCTAAAGTTGGGTGTTCCCAGGGAGGGTTACTTTTGAGCACTGTGAGGGAGAGTCTTCTCTGGGGCTCTCTTCTCTCTGCTGGTAGTTCCCTGGCTATCTTCTGTATCCCTTGAATGGTCAATGCATTGCTGTGATCTCCACCTTCATTCTCCCATGATGATCTCTGTGCACCCGTCTGTCTCTGTCCAAATGTTGGCTTTGCATCAGGCATAGTTGTGTTGGATTAGAGACAGCCTCATTCTACATGGTCAGCTCCCAAGACTCTTTGAGAATCAAATCCCAGTCACAGATCCCGGGAGTCAGCCCTTCAACATCTCGGGGAGACACATTCACCCCGAGGAACAGCATCTCATGGCTTCTAGCAAGCACGCGGTGGGAAAAGCCCGATCAGTTCAGATGCTGTGCGGAGGTGGAATAGGAGGGCAAGGGGTCACATCTGTGAGTGGTAAAGGGGAGACAGAGCAGGAGTGGGCTGGGGACACTTTCAGGTGCAAGAGGATATGAAAGGAAGATGGGAGAAGCCTCCCCCTGCAGCGCTGACGTAGGCTCCGGATGCCCAGCAGGGGGCGCTAGAGCAAAGACTCTGTGTCTTGGTTACTTTTGATCATGATACCATGATCAGAGCAACCTACAGAAGAAAACATTTAGTGTAAGGAGTTCCAGATTAGAGTCCATGACCACTATGACAGTGAACATGACTGCAGACAGTCATGACGTTGAAGCAGTAGCCAAGAGTTTGCATTCTGGTCCACAACAAGCACAGGGCAGAGAGAGCTCTAACTGGGAAAGCTGTGGGCTTTTCTGATCATTTGTTTTTTCAAGCAGAGTTTCTCTGTGTAACAGTCCTGGCTGTCATGGAACACTCTTTGTAGACCAGGCTGGCCTCGAACTCACTGAGATCTGCCTGTCTCTGCCTCCCAAGTGCTGGGATTAAAGACGTGTGGGCTTTTTGAACCTCAATATGTACCCCGGACCTGGGGACCAAGCATTCAGACACAGGAGCCTATGAGGGCCATTTCATTCAAACTATCACACTGTTTTCAAAGTTCCATCTAAGATGAAAATGCCAGCCCCCTTGTTACACTGTGAGTTATCTTTCTCTGTGGAGGGCGTGGCCTTGGCCCAGAGGCTGCCACCTCACCATGGAGATTGCCAGCTCACTGCCTCTGCCTCCCAGTGCTGGGATTAAAGGCATGAACCACCACCATCTGGCTAATTAACTTTTGAGATAGAGGCTCAATGTGTAGCCCTGGCTCTCCGGGAATGTGCTATTTAAATCAGGCTGGCCTTGAACTCACACAGATCTTCCTGCCTCTGCTTCCCAAGTGCTGATATTAAGGGCTTTTGGCACCACACCTAAGCCTGTCATTTGTTTTGACAATTTATGATTTTTCTTATGCGGGGCTGGGGATGGAACTCAGGGTCCCCCAAGTTCCACTTGCAGCCCTTGCAGCATCTTGTGCTAAATGTAGGCACATTTATTGATATTTCTTCCCTGACTGCACACTTTTCACCTGCTCTCCTAATTTGCTTTTTGTTGCTGTGACTAAACACAGACCAAAAACAAAGTGAGGAGAAAAGGGTTTATTTGGCTTGCAGGTTATATAGTCTGCTATCAAGGGAAGCCAAGGCAGGAAGTGGAGGCAGGAACTGAAGCAGGACCCATGGAGGCCTGCTACTTACTGGCTTGCTCCCTTTGGCTTATCTGGTTAATTTTCCTATCAGACCCACCTGGCCAGCATTAATCATCAATCAAAGCAATGCCCCATAGGCCAATCTGATTGAGGCAATTCCTCAACTGAGATTCCTTCTTCCTAGGTATGGCTAGGTTTGTGTACTAACCAGCACCCATGTAAGAAGCTCTTTTGTACAGAATACGACCAAGTTCTCCTCTGTTTCCTGCTGGTCTTTAGAAGTTGGCTTTTTTTCTTTGAAACTTCCACACATTGTGTGTGTGTGTACATGTGTGTGCTGTGCCAGTGTGTGTCCACTCGTGTTGTTGTCTTTGGTGTGGTTTTCCAGGAGCAGCTCCCAAGGCTGGATTTAGGTGTTAGCAGTAAGAGGGTCAGAGGAGGAAGTCATAGGAAGGGCAGGTTGATGGGCTGGTCCTGAGGTGGATAACTGGGACTCAGCTAGAGGGCTCCACAAGAACGGTGTAGGATACATTTCACAGTCCTTCCTCCAGAGGGGCCTGGCCATGTTAATCTTACCCATCACTTCCTGGACATCCTTCTGGGACACTAACCCCCTGGTTCTTGGAGCTGCTGTTTCCTGGGGATGAGTGGAGTCCTTAGGCCTCAAGAGTGTCCAGGAGAAACCAGTGGGTGGATACACTGTACATGCAGGGTCTGGGATCGGAAACAGAGTGGTCTGGGCTCCCCTGTGTTACAACCACATAAAGCTGAAACCTAGATGGGACCAGCCTAGATGTTCTTCAGTGGATGAACGGATAATGAAAATGAGGTGCACAGACACAAAATAGATTATTCAGCTGTGAAGAAAAATGAAACCATGGAATTTACAGAAAAATAGACTCACCTGGAAAGTACAATGTTAAATGAGATGATCCAAATTTAGGAAGATGAAACCACATGTTCTCCTTCAAATATGGGTCCTGGCCTGTAATGTCTGTCTGTCTGTCTGTCTGTCTGTAAACAGGTATAACTAGAGGCAAACCCTTCTGAACCTTAAAATCCTGAAAAGAGAACAAAAGGGGATATTCGGTGATGAGGTGGGATGGGAGGTGGGATAAAGGATGCATGGGACATGAAAGATGGAAAGAGCCTGGGGTGAGGAGGGAGCAATGGAGGAAAGGAGGGTAGCAAGAAGGGAGGGTAGATGGCAGAAGGAGAATCACAAACACACATGGTTTGAAAATGCCATAATAGCATCTAGCACTTTACATGCTGATGAAGAAAAAAGGAAGGAAATGAGAAAGCTCACTGGGTGGTGGTGCACACCTTTAAATCCAGCAGAAGCAGGTGGATCTCTGTGAGTTTGAGACCAGCCTGGTCTACATAACGATTTTCAGGCCAGCCAAGACTGTATAGTGAGACCCTGTTTTCAAAAAAGAGAACATTTTATTTGTTTGTTTGTTTTATTTTGTCCCAAATGAGCACTCTGATGACCCAGCAAAATTATTTTATCTGCTCATTTTATTTTCGATTTTATTTAATTAAGTGGCTGGATTTAGTATTCTGGGTCTACTTGTCTCTCTTTGCAATGCTGTCCGTTTTTCTGCCAGCAAGAGGCTTGCAAAATTCCTGGTTGGGAAGCTCTGCCTCCCTTGACTTGTTCTTTGAGATGGCCTTGGCTTCTCTTAGCCTTGATTTTTCCATTTGCATCTTAGGATTCTTTTCTCCAGGCCCCAGTTGGAACTTGACTGCAATTGCATTAACTTTATGGGTTAATTTAGAAACGATTGATGTGTTTATGGCATTGAGCCTTTCAAGCCATGAGCTGCTATATATCTCTGTTTATTCACGATGTCTGTGTTCTGCAGTTGTATTTTGTAATGTTCTTCCTAAAGGTCTTACACAGCTAGTTTTTACTGCTACTATGGTATTTGCTTTGTTTGTGTTTCCTAATTGGTTATTGCCAGGCACGGGAACATTATGAACTATTTCCTGTGTACGTTTGTCTTGGATCCAGGAGTCCTACTGAACTTTTATTAGTTTTCAAGGTTTCTTGAAACTCACGGACTTTCTATGCCAACAATCATAACATCAGCAAGGAATCACAGTGTGTTGGCCCCCCACCCATTGTTATGCTACTTTTTTTCTTGTCTTATTGAATTGGCAATGACCTCAAGCTGAATGCTGAATAATGGACCAAGACCTGGCTCTTCTTTTCCCTGAACTGTAATGACAATAATTTAAATATCTTAACATTGACTATAATATCTGAAGGCCCAAGGGATGGTTCAGTGGGTAAACACGTGTGTTGGTCTCACAGAGGACTCACATGTTAGCTCCCAACTGTCTGTGACTCCAGCTCCAGGGCATCCAAAGCCCTGGTCTGGACTCTGAGGACACTTGCACTCACACCTGCACAGCATATATACATAACCAGAGGTAAACAGTTCTCAGGTTATTTTACCTGCTATGAGGGTTTCTGTGTACCCTCCGGTGATGGGCACTGGCCTCACAGCCTATGTAAGCCTCTACGACCATCTACTGTTAGAGCCTGTGGCGAGTGTTTAATAGATACTTTTAGAAATTCAAGTAGTTCTGCTTTCAGTTTTTGTCGTAAATAAACATTACATTAAATTTTTAAAATTATTTTTATTTTATATAGTGTACCACATGCATACCTGGTGCCCTCAGAGGCCAGAAGATGGCATCTCATCTCTAGGAACTGGAGTTACAGACAGTTGTGAGCTGCCATGTTGGTCCTGGGAACTTAACCCAGGTCCTCTGGAAGAGCAGCCAGTGCTTTTAACTGCTGAGCCACCTCTCCAGCCCCCACACACATTACTACACATTGCAAGTTTTCCTCACCTACGGAGACAGATATTTTCTGCCTCCCCACCTCTCTCCCAGTCCCACGATGCATCTCAGGCTGGCCTCAAACTCACGATCCTCCTGCCTCAGTCTCCCAAGTGCATCTCTAACTCTTCTGAAACGCCTTTCTAAGATCTGTGCTTTCGGGCCTGGGCTAATCTCAGCCTGGCTCTGCTGTACATGTCTTAAAAGCTCATCATACTGAATTTATTTTGCTCATATTTTACTTAAGATCCCGAATCTATGTTTAAAAGTAGAATTGTTTGTAATTTTATTTTCGTGTGCCGTCTCCATCCAGCTGGCAAACTAGTCATGCCTCCCTCCTAAAATAAGTGAAATCTGTCTTTTATGTTATTTTAAAATGCGTGCAGTTCTAGGGTTTAGCATTCCTCACCATAAGCTCCTACACAGTCTTGTCTAATGGCTTTCACATGTCCATAGGCCCACTCCTCTGTTCCCACTGCTTATGTCTTTGTTTCTGCTTTGGTTGGACTTGCTGGAAGTTTCTTTATTTTATTTAGTCTTTAAGGAATAGGCATTTGATCATTTGGTTGTTGGGGTTTCAGGGAGCCCAATACATGCTATTTTTTTAATTACAGGATTTGTATATGATTTGAGCATTAAGACAATAGGATCAGTGAGGTGACTCAGCAGCTGTGTTAACCAGGGTGCTCTAGAGGAACAGAACTTACAGAATGAACACACACACAGACACACACACACACACACACACACACAAACACACACACACAAACATATGATGACACGCTGTGGTCCATCTGGTCCAAAAATGGCTGTCTACCAAGGGAAGGGTCAAGAATACAGGAGTTGTTCTATCTACAAAGTTGTTTATCTCAGCTGGTCTTCAGTGTATGTCAGAATCCTGAAGAAGTAGGCTCTAATGCCAGCGAAGGGATGGGCTTGACAGCGAGAATGAACGCAAGCTGGCAAAGAGAGCAAGCTTCCTTCTTCCATGTCCTCTCTATAGACTGCCAGCAGCAGGCATGGTCCAGGTTAAAGGTGGGTCTTCCTGCCTCAAAAGTTCTGCATCAAAAGTGGGTCTTCCTTGTCCCTGCTCCTCATCAGCTGCAGCACTCAGGAAAGTGGCCCCTACAACTCACCCGGGCAGTGCTGGAGAGCTCACCCTGGTGGTGAAGACGGGGAGGGCTGGCGGGCTGACCAACCCTGCAGCTGCCCAAGCCCAGAACCAGGCTTAATGTGCAGGCCCACCTCAACATCCACCCTGTCTGTGATAGGCTGGAGCACAGGGTGGGGGGGGGTGATTGGGGTTTTGCAGACTCAGGGCTGCAGGAAGGATCTCCGTGATGCAGGACAGCAACGAGATGTCAAGGAAGAGTCCCAGTGAGGGCCCAGTGTCAATGGTGTGACAGAGACCAGAGACCTTGAACCAGACCTATGATTTTTGGCGATGAATACCTGCATATAAAAATGTATGGATACAGGGGTTACTGTGTGACTCACTGTGGCATACTGCAGCTTCCATGATGAGATCCCCCCTTTTCTCTCTTAAATTTTATTTTATTTTTTTATTGTGTGTGTGGGGGGGGGGGAGGGTAGATGGGTGGACTCAGGAGGTATGATGTGAAAGACACAAAGAATAAATAAAGTTTAAGAAAGTGTGTCTTCCCACTTCAATGATTTAATTAAGAAAAGGAAATCCTTCACAGACATACTAAACTAGTTGGATTTTAGTTAATTCCAGATGTAGTCAAGTTGACAACCAAGAATAGCCATCACAGAGGTAAAGGCACATGCTACTCCTCCTGACAACTTAAGTTTGGAACCCACACGCTGAAAGGAGTGACTTCTACAAGTTGACCTCTGACCTCCACACATGCACCAGAGCAGGGCAACTGTCACTCACTCCTGTCCTTTGGAGACCATGCTATCATGTGTGGTTTACTTTGTAGTGGAGAGTGACAGGGGACATGTTCTTGGGTGGGGTCAGGGAAGGGAACAGGCAGCCAGCAGGACTGCAAACTTGGTTCCTCTGTCCAATGAGAGATCCACTCCTGCCCCTTCAGATCCTTGGTGGCCTGATGTGGAAGAGAATCCTGGCGAAAACAGCCCATCCAACACTAAATACCTCTGTACTTTAAAACCCTCGTTTAATTAATAATTATTCTAAAAGGTATTTATTTATTTTTAGGTGTGTGTGTGTGTGTGTGTGTGTGTGTGTAACATGTGTGCAGCTGTCTGCAGGGGCCAGAAGAGGTCAATGGATCCCCTGGAGCTGGAGTTATGCTGGTCATGAGCCCCCCCAACATGGGTGCCTTGAAATCAAACTCTGTTCCTCTGTAAGTGCAGCCAGCACTCTTAACCACAGAGCCATCTCTCCTATTGTTAGTTCTTCTTGTTAAAAGGACTTCCTTTAATATTATTTCTTCATCTTTATTTTTTTCCAGGTTTTTGGTTCAACGCTACAGTCTGTTTCTAGCCCCCTTTTCTTAATATAATCGAGTTAAGGGTGTGAATTTAGAACTCTGTCCCCAAGCACTGGAACTGCATCCCACCGGTTTTGAAAGTGGTATTTAGGAAGATGTGTAGTTCTAAATATTTTGTCATTTATTTGCAGGTTCCTTTATGATCACTCGCTATTTAAGGCAGATTTCTCTGCTCTAAATGAGTGGGGTTAAAATTAAGATAAAAGCCGCTGTGGCTTTCTAGTCTCGCTGTCACGCTGCACCCCCGTTTGCTCCAAGGTGGGTCCCTCCATGCTTCTGGGTATTTTCCTGGTCATCCAAATGGTCAGTTCGTCCATCTCCACAAGTGCTTGAAAACAGCATGCACTGTCTGTGCATCGGCCAAGAGTTCCGCCCAGTCTAACTCAAGCTTGCGAACTGTCGTCCAGATGGATGCAGATCTTCTTATAGCTCGGAACTTGACCCTGGAAACCAGGTGTGCACAGTAGTCTGGTCATTCCAGTTCTGGGGAAACTGAGGCAGGAGGATTGAGAGTCTGAGGTCAGCTTGGACTGTGCAGGTAGAGCTTTTCTCTACCCCCACTCTAGGCTGAGTGGGAAAGAACCTGCCTAGCATTCTTGAGGTCCCATGTTCAATCCTTAAGGGAGAAATCTGTAGATATGTGTATCTCTCTATAGGTATATGTATATACTCATACAACTTTTACATATATACACACATACACACATTTGCATATATGATTGCACACACACAAATTTATAATATGTATATATCCACATACTTACATATATATGTACATATATGCAAAATACACACAAGTATTTCTATATGCCAGTCTGTGAATATATATATGCATGCTGCTTGCTAGACACAGGCAGATCTAGCATGATGTGAGAACAGTACACACTGTTGTCTTGTCTATTTGTCGGGCTGAACACTTTCTGCCGTAGGTTCTCATTTCTGTATCACCGGACCAGACTTGGGCTGGTGTTTAGTAGTGTGTCAGGCATGGGGCTGCATCCAGGATTCATTCTTTTTTCTTAGTAGCAGACCCCAAGCGAGCGTATTCTCAGTGAAAACACCTAGCTAAAGACCACCTTCAACAGCCTCCCTGTGGCAGGGTGTGTCCCATGACTGTCGCTACTCTCTGGTTGGCGAAGAAGGGGTTGGGGTGGTGGATTGAGTGGAGGGGCAGGGGCGTTTTCTCTCTTTTCCCCTTTGTTACCTAGAATGTAGATTTGGTGGCTGGAACTTCAACAGACATCGTGGGGGCATGATTGCCTTGAGGAAGCTACAGAGTTCTGGGATAAAACTGTCTTGACTTCCTGGATGACCATCACCCGCCATGGCCCTCATCCACATGTCTTATGCGGGACAACTCTGAGCTCCTGCCTTGGCCTCCCAAGGGCTGGATTGACAGTAGGCATCACCACACCTGCTTTGCCCTAAGCTTAGCAGACATCTCCCTGTGATCTGTCTGAATAAACACATGTAGGGACCTGCCTGGGGTTCTCTGTGTAATGTGAAGTGGGCATTAATAGCTGGTCGTGGATGTCACTGTGAACTCAGGAAGAAATGACCAGGGCTGGCAAGCACACCTGGGTGTGGAGAGGCAAAGTGCCTGGATGGAGAAACAGGCATAAAGATGGCAGGGGCCGAAGTCTTCAGTCTTGCTGACATCCCCTGCCATTGCGTGAGACCCGCTCTTCCAGCCCTGACATCCTCTGCCATTGCAGTGAGACCCGCTCCTCCAGCCCTGACATCCCCTGCCATTGCAGTGAGACCCGCTCCTCCAGCCCTGACATCCCCTGCCATTGCGTGAGACCCGCTCCTCCAGCCCTGACATCCCCTGCCATTGCGTGAGACCAGCTCCTCCAGCCCTTGGTCAGAACCCTAGTGAGTCACTGTCCAGCATCGCACTGAGATGGCTGAGGTGACTGGCTGACTAGATTGGGAACCTGATCCTCTAGCTCTCTGTGAGCATGCTGACGGCACTTCTGAGCTCCCTGGACCCTACAGGGTAAGCCAGTCAATACATCTGGTCCCTCTAAAGAACCCTGCCTACCACAGTGTCCGTTTCCTTCCAAAGGAACTGCACCCCTTTTCATGTTATTTTTTTAATTGCATTTATTTATTCATCTCTCTGTGTGTATGCACATTGTTAGAAATAAGATAATAACAAATTTAAGAGACTAGAGGAAGCACAGTATTTTTAAGATTTTATTTGATTATTTTACTATATATATCTATATCTATATCTATCTATCTATCTATATATATATATATATATATATATGGATATTTTGCCTGCAAACATCTGTGTACCACAGACATGCAGTGTCCGCAGAAGCCAGAAGAGGGCATCAGATTCCCTGGAGCTGGAGTTACTGAAGGCTGTGAACCACCTTGTGGGTACTGGACACAGAACCTGGGTCTTCTAGAGAGCAAGTGCTCTCAGCGGCTGAGCCATCACACAGCCCTTCAACATACAATTCTGCAGACAGGGACACCAGCACAGAAAAAAGGCGGATGTGGTTGACTGGTGTGGCTTCACACAGCCCCAGATCATGAGAAATTCCCGCCCTCTTCTCACCCAAAGCCTGGCGCTTGCCCCCTCCCAAATCCCCAGCTCATTGGTTTAAGACCCAAAGCCTTTTCTAACAAATGCTCTGGGCGTAGGCTACCTCCTTCCTTCCTGATCATGAGCTCTGTTGCACAGCAGAATGGCGTCCTGTACTTTTCGCCTTCAGAGTTCTGAGACAAGCAGGTGCTGGGGGCAGGGCCCAGAGCCTCCTGCTCACCTGCACTCTGATGGGCTCTTAGAACACCTCGCACTGACAATGCTCCACAACCATCCACTCCTTCCCACATGAGGTGAGAGGACAGTTTGTGGAGTCCGTTCTCTCCTACCGTGTGGGGCCTGGGGATCAAACTCAGGTGGGCAGCTTTGGTGGCGAGCACCCTGACCCGCTGAGCCCTCTCGCTGTCCCACTCTGAGCGCCAAGGTCAAGAAGCTGTCTGCGGTCCTCAGCACTGGCCGCGGCACACCGCCAGTTCCCTGGGGCCCTGACGCTTGGCCTCACGGTGACAGCTGTGTGGGAGGCGGTTGCTGGGTCAGGAGTCTGTGCTGCCTTCCTTTCTGCCCTGCGGTCCTCAGCCCTGTGCTTCCCGCTGACACTTGCCAGGAACAGCCTCTGTGATGGGTGAACATCCCTCTACTGCAGCCGTCCTTTGGATGATGGGCTCAAGGACCCCATGGGTACCAGAAGCTGCAGATGCTCAAGTCCATTATAGAGAATGGAGTAATATTTGATTCAGGGGAGTTTTTAGTTGATAGATTTTTGTGAGTTCTATCCCCGTGACTCATTCATGAGCTTCCATGAAGAGGCATGGAGGGGAGGAAGCATTCATCTGAGAGCCCAGAGCTATCTGAAAGTCGGATTTCTCCCTACGTGCACACATGAGTCTATCTGTAAAAACAAAGATGGCTCCAGTTGTCTGGAAATGCTCTCTCTGGGCTGTGTGAACAAAAGACATACGGGCTCAGAGGGGAGATTGCCTGCCTAGTATTTCTGGGTCTGAGGTTGTATCCCCATCACCATATACATGCACACACACTTGTGCACGCGCGCACACACATAGCACACAACACATACACCACACACACATCACACTCACTACATACTATCCCACACAATCCAACAAACACTCACCACATATACACACGTGACACCACACACACTACACACCACACACACAAACCACACACACACTCAGAACACACGCATACACACCACACACACGCACATTCCACACCCTCCCACATGGAGTCCCTATGAACTTTCATAATAAAAACAAAACAAGAACTAGACATTGATTCTGAGTCATAGATCTCACTAAAGGAAGCAGTCGATACACATTGTAAAAGGAAAATCGGAACCTCTAATTTGACTGGGAAATTCGAATCCGTTTTTGTTTGCTCTGGGCACTAATAATTTGATTGAAAGACAGACTTCAGACCTGGAGTTTGGGTCCAACCCAGAGCCCAGCTGTTGCTAGGGCTCTAATGAGCAGGCTGCCTGTGATGTCTGCTTGTGGCAGGGCTGGCTTCAGTGGTTCTAGGGGAGACCTTGGCACAGAGATGCAGTTGCAAGAGCCTCCCAACGGGCTGATTGCCTCAGGTGGAGGAGACCTAGCGCTCGGACACGTGACTC
This sequence comes from Arvicola amphibius, assembly GCF_903992535.2. NCBI lineage: Eukaryota > Metazoa > Chordata > Mammalia > Rodentia > Cricetidae > Arvicola > Arvicola amphibius. The sequence continues at coordinate 150,593,967 of NC_052047.1, read as the reverse complement.
CACAGCACCGCTGAAGGGGAAAAAGCTGAAGCTCATTGACCATTGAGTCCGGGGAGGAGGGCTCAGGCTTAGGAATGCTGAGGGGGACATCTCCCAGGGGGACACCAGCTTTGTGGCTGGCAAGATTTTAATTAGATTCCAAGGGCTCTGGTTTAAGCCTGGAGATCTTAGGTTTGAACAATCAATGAGCTCAATCCAAGCATGGAGAGGACGGGATGGCCTGACAGCCCTGGGTCACCATCCTGCACACATTCATTTGGTTTGAGCCTGGGGCACCAGTCTGTGTGGAGGACCTGAGGGGCTGGCTCTACATTCGGCGTGTCATGCCAGACCTAAGCTGAGCAGCCGCAGACAAACCAGGTTCTCTCTCCAGGGTGGGGACAGCAGCCCCCGGGTGACTGGAAAGGAAAGCCCAGCAAGCCAGCGGGGGGCATCAGAAAGTGTCCCTTTGCAGCTCCCGTGCATTTGTTCATTTATTTTTGGTATTAGCAGTGACTTTTTTTTTACTTTAAAGAATTTTTGAGATTATATTAGAATATAACGTCTTCTTCTTTCCTTTCCACCTCACCCCCACCCTGCTCTCTTTCAGATTCACGTCCTCTTTTCTTTATCAATTGTTATTGCAGGCATGTATGTATATACATATATATTTCTGACTATAGCCTGCTTGGTGTGTGTGTGTGTGTGTGTGTGTGTGTGTGTGTGTGTTCAGGGCTGATTATCTGGTATTGGATAACCAATGCGCTCTTCTTAGGACCCTCAGCTGCCTACTTTGCCTAGGCTGGGGTCCTCACAGGCTTTCTTCTGTCCAGTTTGGCAGGTCTGCTGGTGTCGGCATTGTTCAGCTCACGTTTGGGAAGCATGCTGGTGAGACTCTATGGCTGTGTCTTCTGACTTTATTAGGAGACACAATCTCACAACAAACTCCCTGACTCTGGCTTTTAAATGTCCCAGCCCCTCTTCCATAATGTCCCCTGAGCCTTAGGTGCCTGAGGCTTTTGTCAATGTATCTGTTGGGGCTGGGCTCTAGAACTCTGCGCTGTGTTTAGTTGATGCGTTCAATCCAGGGCAGCTTGAATATGTTCTCTGTCTCAGAGGCCAGAAGAGTGAAACAAATTTAAGCGTCAGCAGGACCCTGCCAGCTTTGTCACTGCATGGGATCTTTGGTTCCTTGGTTTGGATCTTTGGTTCCTTCTATCTCTGCTGCTCCATCACAAGATTTGAATCCTGTCTGCGTCTTCCCTCCATGCACACCTGTGCTCAAATGTCCCTTCATTCTCTTACTCTCCTCCTCTCCCCCTCCTCCTCTTCCCCTCCTCCTCTCCCCCTCCTCCTCTTCCCCTCCTCCTCTCGCCCTCCTCCCCTCCTCCTCTCTCCCTCCTCCCCTCCTCCTCTCCCCCTCCTCCTCTTCCCCTCCTCCTCTCGCCCTCCTCCCCTCCTCCTCTCTCCCTCCTCCCCTCCTCCTCTCCCCTCCTCCTCTTCCCCTCTTCCTCTTCCCCTCTTCCTCTCCCCCTCTTCCTCTCCCCCTCTTCCTCTTCCCCTCCTCCTCTCTCCCTCTTCCCCTCCTCCTCTCTCCCTCCTCCCCTCCTCCTCTCCCCCTCTTCCTCTCCCCTCTTCCTCTCCCCCTCTTCCTCTCCCCCTCCTCCTCTCCCCTCCTCCTCTCGCCCTCCTCTTCTCCTCCTCTCCCCCTCCTCTTTCCCTCCTCCCTTTTCTTTTGTTTGCACGTGGATATATAACTGCCTCAGTACTTCATCTGATAGACTCTTCTTTCCTTATTGAATTATTTCTGTACCTTCGCACAGCAACAGCTGAGCCTATGCACAGATCTATTTCTGGATTCTCTCTTGTGCTCCAGGGACATGCCTAAAGCCTTATGTTTGTTTCACCTGTTGGTCACTACTATGTAAAGTAAGCTTCATCAAAATGTAGGGGTGTAGAAAACTTAAATGACAGACATTTTCCAAATTCATTCTTTTTCTTTAAAAAAAAGATTTATTATGTATACAGTATTCTGCCTGCATGTCTGCCTGCATGCCAGAAGGCGGCACCAGATCTCATTACAGATGCTGGTGAGCCACCATGTGGTTGCCGGGAATTGAACTCAGGACCTCTGGAAGAACAGTCAGCGCTCCTAACTATTGAGCCATCTCTCCAGCCCAAATTTATTCTTTTTCAACATTGGTTTTTGTTAATTCTTTGATCTTTGTATTTCTATAAAACGTTAAAAGATATTTATTTTCTTTTTATTTATGAGCATATGTGTGTGCAGGAGCACAGAGGAGCCAGAAGAGGGCGCTAGATCCCCTGGTGATGCAGCTAACAGGTGGTTGTGAACTGCAACACTGGGTGTCAGGTACCAAACTTGGGTTCTTTGCAAGAACAGTGCATGCTCTTAATCTCGCAGCCGTCTCTCTAGCCGCCTCCAGAAAACTGAGAATGAGTTTGTACATTTTTACACAAAAGCCTACCAGGCTTTTAACTGAGATTTATACTAAACCGAATCTCAATTTTAGTAGAATAATTAGGTATCTTAAGGAGACTGTCTATGAACATGGCACATTGTTGCAGTGTACAAATCCGGCTATCATGGTGAAAACAGCACCTATTGATAAGACGTAGTGGAATGAGCAACTACGTATGTGTCGTGAAGGACAAAATCGAGGGAAGAGCTAGAAGGCACGATGCCCGTGAGTCCCCCTGCTGTGAACAAGATGGATCCCAGGGCTCAGAGTCTTGCAGGGGTCATTTGATATTACCTCCCTGTAGAGTTGCTAATCAGCTGAACACTTCTACTCTGGCTGGGATTGCGATGATTATAGTGGCTGATGTGAAGTAAGCTCGTGCGTCCACATTTAACCCTACCGTGAACATGTGAGGAGCCCGTACAGTAAAGCCTAGAAAGCCGGCTGACTTCATGGCTCACACCATGCCGATATAACCAAATGGCTCTTTTTTACCTGAGCAGTAGGTGACAACGTGTGAAGCCAGGGAAATAAGGATATACACTTCTGGGTGGCCAAAGAATCAGAACAGACGTTGATAAAGGATTGGGTCGCCACCACCAGCTGGGTAAAGAAGGTGGTGTCTAAGTTTCGGTCTGTGAGGAGCATAGTGACACCTGCAGCTAACAGTGGAAGGGACAGAAGGAGGACGGCAGGAATTAGGACGGATCAAACAAATGGGGGAGTTTTGATATTTAATATTTGATATCATGCTAGGGCTGGTGGTTTCATATTGATAATTGTTGTGATGAAGTTAACTGCCTCTAAGATAGAAATACACCTAGGTGTGAGAAAATAGGTCTAGTGATACTCCCCTGTGTGCTGGATTACCGGCCTTCAACCTGCCCCTGCTCAAGCTTCTACTATCGATGATGCTGGCAAGAGAAGAAATGGAGATAGGAGTAGAAGCTTACGTTATTTATTCATGGGAATGCTGTATCAGGGGCTCCAATTACCAGTGGAACTAATCAGTTTCCGAAACCACCAATTATCATTGGCATTGCTATGAAGATTGTGACGAATGTGTGGGCTGTTAGAACCACACTATGGATTTGACCGTTGCCTAGTAGGGCTCCAGGGTGTCTCCAGGTTACATTTTCTTTAATTTTTTTCTGGAGGTGCTTTCAGTTTTCTGGTCACTTTGATAGATTTTGTTAACTTTATCCCTAAGAACTTCACGTTCATTTTAAGAAATATTTTTATTTTGCCAGGCATGGTGCCACATGCCTTTAATCCCAGAACACGGGAGGCAGAGGCAGGCAGATCTCTTTGAGTTCAAGGTCAGCCTACTCTACACAGCAAACTCCAGGACAGCCAAGGCTACACAAAGAAATCCTGTCTTGAAAAATAAAACCAGCCAACCAAGTAAACAAACAAAACCAGAAAATGTATTTTATTCTTAGTCGTGTGTGTGTGTGTGTGTGTGTGTGTGTGTGTGTGCACTTGGATGCAGAGCCAACAGAGGCCAGAAGAGGGTGTCAGATCTCCTGGAGCTGGAGTTACAGGGTTTGGCGTATGTTTGAAAGAACAGTCTATAAAGTCAGCTCTGGATTCTGTCTTAGGAAGCAGGGTGCCCAGGCTGGGGCTCCGTGACCACCCACTGCACGGGGCAGGAGATTGTGAGCACAGGGGTGAGGCTGCGTCCCTGAGGCCTGTTGGAATCCCAGCTCCCCTACCTGCCAATTGGGAGCTTTAGGGTGAACCCAACTCCTTGTGGCTGTTTTCTCAGCTGTGCAATGCAGATAGAACCAACGCAGCAGCCCCAAGGTGGCAACAGCAGCACAAGAAACGACAGAACCTGTTGCAACCTTAAGGTTATTTCTGTCCCTTGGCTTGGATTTCTTCAGCCTCCCAACTGTGTGTGAGCACCTTTGTGTATTCTGAGGTATATGCACGTGTTCTGATGTCCACACGTGTGTGTGTGTGTGTGTGCGCGCGCGCGCGCCTTGCAGGCTAGAAACCCACCTTGGGTGTTGTTCCTTCAGAGCCCTCCACCCGGGGTTTTGAGACAGGGTCTCTCCCTGGCCTTTGGGTCAACAAACAGGCTAAGCAGGATTACCAGCTATGCCCAGGAGTGTGAATGTCTCTGGCATTGGCATTAAAGCGCTTCCCACCATACCCATGTGTTTATAGTGTGCTGGGGGCTTGGGGGGGGAGCTGTCTGTCTCAGGTCCCTGACATTGCAAGACAAGCATCTATTGAGTCATCTCCTCAGCCCCATAGCTCTGGTTATTTCCATAATATACTCTTCAGAGGAAACAGAATACAGAAGCAAGAAGAAAAATTCACTCAAAATCCCCTCATCCAAAGGATCCTATTAGCATGACTTAGGGTCACTCATCAGTTGTGCCCTCCCTGGAAGCCACACACACATTTGGGTATAGCGCCTGCACTATGAGACAAGTACGCGAGCCGGGAACTAGGCTGGAGATTTAAAAATACACACACACACAGACAGGCACGGGGACACGGGTCATTCTTGACACAAGAATGCCAACTTTATTGTGCTCCAGGGAAGCTTATATAGGGATCTTTAACTGATAGCCACGCCCCAGCTCCTGGGATTTCCAGCTGTAAAACCCACCAGAATTCACTCCTCTGCCATCAGGAACTCATGAGGCCCTCGTGCTTAGAGCAGCTGCAGGCACAGGAAAACAAGTTGTTTCACTCCAGCAGGCAAAGGGTCTGAGGCAGGCAAAGAAAGCCAAGGGGCCAGGGGTCTGCAGTCCCCAACAACTCCCCCTCTTCTATATAATTAGACCAGGCCTGTCTTGGTTGCAGAAGCACAAATTCACCATCTTACCCGTCATAAAGAACACTTGCCTCAGCATGCAAGGCCTCTGTCTTAGGAGCCTGTCACAATCAACCTGTCTTACCCGTCTCTGGCTCACTGGTCTTTCTGTAGCCTGCTAACCCATACTGCTGCTCTCGGAGGAAGCCCACTTTCTTGGGCAAATAGCGATTTACATCACTGCTGCCTCTGATGCCTGTTGTAGAGGCAGAGCAACAGAAACCCTCCAGCTACAGGAGTTCCTAGGGCCAGCTGTTCAGCAAGCCTGGGCCGTATGGGAGTGGCTGGATTGGCATGTGCATGGCACAAATATAATGAAAGGAAAGGGAGCAGCCAACCGCATATTCGACTGTTCTTATAAAAGGAGGGCTATAGGTCACACTGAAAAATGCCCTGGCGAAAATTAGATAGGGCATTCTGGATCTCTAAGGCAGTGGTCATCTGTCTGGCTGGTGGCAATTCCGCTTGTCTCGGAGGCTGCAGCGGTGATAAGGTAACAGTAGCAGCCACCACAGCCGTGGCGATCTCCAAGTCTCGGCTGGGACTGCTCAGCACCAGTTGACTCCCTGGAACAGGCACCAAGCCCGGAACCCGGGCCACTGTGGCAGTCATCTCAGTAGCCCAATAGCTGTTCAAACGACAACACTTGAGAACAGTTAAGGGCAGAATCATTCAAGGTATGATTAGCCGCAGACAGCCGCATGAGAAGCCCTATTTTGGTTCTGGTTTTCCATCTTGCTGTGCTATTAAACAAGGTAGAATCCTGCACAAGTCAAGGGCCCAAAATTTAAACAGGCATGAAGTCCACAGAGATACCTCTGTGAAGGTAGACACTACACCACATTGGGCTGGATTCTGGAAACGAAATTCCTGAGAATCCTTGTTAACATTCCTGCAAAGCGATTGCGGTCCCCATCACCATAATGAACAATGTGCTCTGGTCACACATCACGGTACCGGGCCAACACGCAACACGAGAAGAAAAATTCACCAAAAATAAAACACAAACTGCCAGGTAGCTTCCACATACCAAAAACATTATTGTGTCTCCAGTCAATGGGAATGGCTGGCTGTTCCGGAGCCCAGAAGTAGAAGCAAAGCACAGACTATCCAGGCCCTACCGGCATCACCACCGGCGGCTTCCTGACGTTCCTCCTCCACAAAACTCTCAGTAGATCCCACAGATTCTTCATCCTGAATTTCCGCAAAAGTTTTGGCTAAATTGTTTAACTGCTCCTTCACCTTCCCATTGTCGCTGAGAAGTGCATCTCTGACTAAACGCCAAAGCGAAAATATTTCCACAGGAAGTTCTGGCCCTCGCTCTTTCAAAGCTTTGAAGTTCAGCTTTTACCTGCCCCAAGTCAGGAATATTAAAACCCCCTGCCTGTGAAAACCAGGGACTAAATTCTAAAACTGCCTTAATAAACTCTTGTGCCATCTCAGTTGTAATTCCGGAGCCCTGTTTCTCTAAAAGAACCATCAACTGACCGGTCATTACCTGAACGGAACCTACCGGCACCCATCTTCAGTCCACCCTCACCATCAATCTCTTACTCGCTTGCTGGCCAGCCTTCTGAGGCCGATCTCTCAGCGTCTCCCCAGTTCCTGCTCTCGCTGGGCGTCTCCACCTGTAAGGCACAGCATTTGCGCTATGCGCTATGGTACTAGGTTGGAGATTTAAAGACACACGCACACAGACGAAGACACGGGTCTTTCCTGACACAAGAATGCCAACTTTATTGTGCTCCAGAGAAACTTATATAGGGATTCTTAACTGATAGCCACGGATTTCCAGCTGTAAAACCCACCAGAGTTCACTCTCCTGCCATCAGGAACTCATGAGGGTCTCGTGCTCAGAGCACCTGCAGGCACAGGAAAACAAGTTGTTTACTCCAGCAGGCAAAGGGTTTGAGGCAGGCAAAGAAAGTCAAGGGGCAAGGGTTCTGCAGCTCCCAGCATTTGGGTCTTTTGTTTGTTTGTTTATTTGTTTGTTTTTTAAGGACAGGTTTCTCTGTATAACAGCTATGGCTGTCCTGGAACTCACTCTGTAATCCAGGCTGGCCTCGAACTCACAGAGATCCACCTACTACTGCCTTCTGAGCGCTGGGATTAAAGGTGTGCACCGGGTTTACATTTGGGTCTTAAAGCATAGCTACTCACGCAATTGAAGGATTCCATTTACAGAAACCGCAATCCAGTTCCTCGTGCAAATGAAGGATTGCGACCTGCACGACTCACAAGCCTTCAGCAGGGCCATCAGATGAACGGTTCCTTCATGCTGCGTGAAATGGCAGGGTCAGTTAGAGTTCACAGAGGCTTGTCTGGCTTCGGGAACTGTTTTCCAAGGCCAGGACAAGCCAGCTGGAGTGTGCTTTGAGCTGCAGGTGTAGCAGTTTTCTACAGCTGCTGGAGTGGCCTCAGAGTAAGGGTAGTGTCCAAAACAGCCCAGCAGCATGGGACTGTCTGCCAGTTATCAATGTAAGGGCTTCTTGGCTGACAGTTCCCACCTCAGGGCTACCAGGCATCAGTCAGGGAAGGGTCTGTCACATAGGACACTCTCTAGAGTATTACTGAGACCCATATAGAATTAGCAATTTTCAGGCTTCAGAGTAATTCAGACAGAGGAGAAGAGCACTGGCTGCTTTTCTGGAGCACCCAGCTTCAATTCCCAGCATCCATATGAAGGCTCACAACCATCTGTAACTCCAGTTTCCAGGAATGACCTCTTCTGGCCTCCATGGGCACTACGTGTTTATGGTGCACAGACGTACAAAGAGACAGAACATCCATACATAGGAAATGATAAAGAATTAACAGTATTTTATAGTCTTTTTAAAAAAATTATTTATGTATGTGCATTCTGCATGCCAGAGAGGGCATCAGATCCTATTATAGATGGTTGTATCCACTATGTGGGTGCTGGGAATTGAACTCAGGACCTCTGGAAGAGCAGCAGTGCTCTCAACCAGTGAGCCACCTTTCCAGCCCCTATTTTATAGTCTTTTACAGCACTTGGTGGTGTTTAACTTCTATTCCCTTCTGTGTTAGCAGTACTGGATGCTGGCTTGTTGTTATTGCTTTATTTCAACTAAAAACAAATTTCAAATTACTTTAAAATATTTTTATTACGTGTGTGTCTGTGTGCGCCACACCATGCATGTGGCTGTCAGGATTGTTTTCAGGAGTTGATTTTCTCCTTCCTCCTTGCTGACATAGGTTCTTGTACTGGGTGGTTTTGTGTGTCAACTTGACACAAACTACAGAGTCATACAGGAAGGAGCCTCAGCTGAGAAAATGCCTCCCTGAGATCCAGCTGTAAAGCATTTTCTCATTTAGTGATTAATGGGGAAGGGCCCAGCCCATGGTGGGTGGTGTCATTCCCTGGCTGCTCTAAAAGAAGGCTGAGCAAGCCATGGGAAGCAAGGCAGTAAACAAACCCATGGCCTGTGCATCAGCTCCTGCCTCTGTGGTCCTGTTGGAGTTCCTGCCCTGACTCCCTTCTGTGATAACAGCAATGCTGAAGTATAAGTTAAACTCTTTTCTCCCCAACTTGCTTTGGTCATGGTGTTTTCGTTACAGCAATAGAAACCCTAAGAAGTTCTGTTGTTTCTGCAAGGCTGCTACACTAGGCTACTGCCTGCACCAGGAAGCTCCTATCTCCTGTCTCCATCCCCTCGCCTCTCCTCTGGAGACCAGGAGTATGAATGCAAACCCCTGCCACAGGCTCTGTATGGGGATTGAATTCTTGTCAGGCTTATGTGGAAACAATGACACCTGTGGATTTATCTCACTGGCTCCTTATAAATTATTTAAATTTAACGTGTGTGTGTCTCTGTGTGTGTGACCCACTGAGTTTAATTGCATGAACATAGATGGGAGGTTTCTTAGGGGAGTATGGTTAGCCCCCTTGTGGCTAAAACACTGGAGGGAATGATCCCTCCTCTCTGCAGCAACCATTAACCACTAATTGTTGGGGGAATATTACTTTAAGGCGTCTTACACATGTTTATGCTCTGGAACATTTGTTTAACAATGTGAAGATTTGTTGCTTTTGTTTATGCTGCGTTTGCTTAACTCTGAGAAGCTGTGATCCTTTGCCTGTCCGGAACACCTGATGGTCTAATAAAGAGCTGAATAGCCAATAACGAGGCAGGAGAAAGGATAGGCAGGGCTGGCAGAGAGAATAAATAGAAGGAGAAATCTGGGAGGAGAGAACAAGGAGAGGAAAAGGTCAGGGGCCAGGCACCCAACCACCCAGCCCCCCAGCCCCCCGCCAGCCACCGAGTAAGAGTGAAAGTAAGCTATACAGAAGTAAGAAAAGGGAAAAGCCCAGAGGCAAAAGATAGTTGGGATAATTTAAGTTAAGAAAAGCTGGCTAGAAACAAGCCAAGCTAAGGCCGGGCATTCCTAACAAAGAATAAGCCTCCTTGTGTGATTTGGGAGCTGGGTGGTGGCCCCTGAAAAAGTCAAGAGAGTAAAACTTTGCAGCAACTACTAATGGGTCTTCTGAGCTGCTGTTTGGGTTTGGTTTTCATCTAGCCATAACAGAGAACATTCTAGTTACCAAAACTCTCCACAGTAGTTCTTCATCAGAACGAGAACATGAAGGACTGAGGCCAGGATTCCAGGGACTCTGTGGGCAAACAGGGAGGGCTTCTCGAGTCAGGGCTCACAAAAAACAGAGTACTTTGGAGACGGGGCCACGGATCTGATATGTTTCATATTGGCCTTGCTTTGAGGAATTAGAGCAGATTCCCAGGAGGAAGGAAACGAGAGCCACGTGGACAAAGAAAGCCCTGTCGCATTCACCCTCCACCCCAACAGCAGTGAAGGTGGAATGAGAACCCAGCTGGTGGGCCCTCTCTGCACTGAACTAGGGAGTGGTGACCCCGGAGTGACTGGGAACCCACGCCCATGCTTTGCTCTTGAGCGGGGATGAGCACAGGTGCCAGGGTGAACTTTTCTTTTCTTTTTTATTGCTTTTCTCATCAGAGAAAATCAAAGCATGAGACCTGGGATCGAAGGTCACCTTTATGAAGAAAAGCTTAGCCCAAAGGGAAGGGGAATTGAGGAGTGAGTACTGTCTCAGTCAGCCTTTGCCCAGCCTGTGGTGTGCCTGCGGCAACCTGCTCGTACTTCCTACTCCTGAGCGAGTGAGGTCCAGGGCATGTGTGTGTGTGTGTGTGTGTGTGTGTGTGTGTGTGTGTGTATATATATATATATAGTGTGTGCGTGTGTGCGCGCGTGTGTGTGTTAAGTGGATACATGCATGTGTGTGAAGCTAGCCTTCCTCAAGCACTCTTCACCTTATATCTTGAGGCTGGGTTCTCACTGAGCGCTGAGCTCACCAGTTCAAGCTAGTCTAGCTAACCAGCCTGCTCCGGGGATCCCCTGTCTCTGCCTGGGATTGCAGGTGGCTGCTGGCAACTCATGTGGATTATTTTGGGGATCCAAATTCCAGTTTTTTCAAAGCAAGTGCCTTGCCCACAGTGCTGTCTCAGTAACCCCCCCATAGGTGTGTGTACAATGCTGTCTCAGTACCCCCCTGTAGGTGTGTGTGTATGAGAGAGGGAGGGAGGGAGGGAGGGAAAGGGAGAGAGAGAGAGAGAGAGAGAGAGAGAGAGAGAGAGAGAGAGAGAGAGAGAGAGAGAGAGAGAGACTTGGTGACCTTATTGTTCACACCTTTAATCCCAGCACTCAGCACTCAGGAGGCAGAGACAGGCAGAACTCTGTGAGTTAGGAGCCAACCTGATCTACAGAGCAACTTCCAGTATAGCCAAGGCAGTTACACAGGGAAAACCCATCTCTTAACAAACAAAAAGACAATATTTTCCCACGTTTTCTTCAGCATGTAAAAATAACACTGCACCAAGTCACTAGTTGAATGGCCTCTCTATGGCAACTAGCAGTCTACTCAGATGCTAGCATCCCTCCCGGTAGGGGTGGGTGGGTCCTGTGATCCCAGGGTCCAACAAAGCAAAGGGGATCCACACACTTACCAGGGGAACAGACTTGGGCATGCAAATCAAGACGCACTGCAGGGGCCAGAGAGATGGCTCAGTAGTTAAGGATAACGGCTGCTCTTCCAGAGGACCAGGGTTCAGTTTCTAACACCCACATGACAGGTTGCAGCTGTCTGGGACTCTAGTTCATGCAGGCAAAACACCAAAGCACATTTTAAAAAAAAGACTCACTGTAGGTGAAGTATTTGCCACACCAATATGGCTTGGTTCCCAGAACCTACTCTAAAAAGCTGCAGGGTTTATAATTCCAGCACTGGGGCGACGAGGCAGGAGGATCCTGTGCAAGTGTTACAGCTCAGGAGGGAAAGGTATCCTGACTCCGGAAGTGAAACCTAATGCCTGGGTGTGGTGGGGAATTAGCAATCCTGCTGCTTTCTGAGAAAGCTGTTACTGCTGAGCTCTGCTCTGTTCCCAAGGGAACGTCCTAGCAGAGCTATCTATTTCTTCTTCTCAGCTCCAGCCCAAGATGTTACTTCTGCTTTAATCTGCTAAAGGGGAAACCCCTGCAGAAACGTAGCAATCTCCTCTGGCTCCAGCAAAGTTACTTTTCCTGCTCCACTCCCAAGGGAGTTTCCCAGCAGATGTAACTGTTTCTTCTGCTCAGCCCTACTAAGCAAGCGTCTCAGCAAAGGTTCTGCTCTGCCCCAGCAAAAGATCTTCGCTCAAAACTTTTTTAAAAAAGAGATTTATTTGGGAAGAAGGAGTCCAGGAGAGTGACTACCTCTGCCAGAGTTGGAAAGGACAGCCAACAACGGAACAGGCTGAAGGCTTCTTAGGGGCAGAGTTTTCCCAGGGAGAAGACTTTCTGCTCAGGGATTGGTTAGTTTTCCCGCTCAGGGATTGGTTGATTTAGTTGGTCAGGGGCAGAGTTGGCTCTGGTTTCAGGGCCAGGGTGGGTTTCTTTGGCTGACCCTTTCCATACACTGGCCAGCCAGCAAGGCTTCTTGGGGGAGCCTTAGGTCCCAGTGTGAGGCCCTGTCTCCAAAAGGTGAACTGTCCTTGAGAAGGGCATCTGTTGTTGACCTCTGACCTTTGACTCACATGTACACCTATAAGCATACTCACACAAAAATCTTCAAGGCAACAATGGTAGCACATGTAGTGAGAGCTGCGGGCAGGGCTGCTTTTCATCCTGCCCGGCTCCCAGCCACCGGCTAGCTTATGCCCCGAAATAACAACACACAAACTGTATTCTTTTAAATACTGCCTGGCTCATTAGTTTCAGCCTCTTTCTCATATCTTGACTAACCCATATCTAATAATCTTTGTAACACCACGAGTAGTGTCTTACCGGGAAAGATTCAGCACATCTGACCTGGTGGCTGGCTTCATGGCATCTGGCATCTCTCTGAGGAGAGGCACGGCGGTCTGACTAACTTAGGAGAGGCGTGGCATCTGACTGATCCTTCTACCTCAAGCACAAGCTTGTAATCCGTCACAAGGGAGGCTAAGGCAGGGGCGGGTACCTCAAGTCTGTGGCCAGTGACATATGTTACTGGTCTGCTTTGTAGTCAAGAATGGGAACGAGTTCTGTGAATACACAAGGGCTTCTTCTATTCTAGGTTTGCTGGGGAGCGGGGTCAGGTGAAGAAGTCCTTGTCACCCAACTGTGAGAAGTGGAGCTCAGACACCCCAGCCCCACCCCAGGTCAGAGCAGAGCAACGGTGGTGGCCACCTACGATCCTAGCACTCAGGAGGCGGGGACAGGCTCCTCAGAGCATGCTTGGGATCTAGACGACTTGAATCAGTAGCTCTGGGTTCAGTAGAGCTCTTGTCTCCATATGAAGGTACAGCATGATGATGGAGGACACCTGACATCAACGTGGGCCCCCACAGTGGGCACACACATGTGCATGCATACCTACACACACATGTTTGCTCTCACCTGTGTGAACATGTACACACACAGCACGTGTCGTAGGCTTATTGTTGCTGTTATGAAACACTGTGACCAAAGAAACTTAGGGAGGAAAGGGCTTATTTTGGTTACACTTCCATAGGACAGTTCATCACTGGAGGAAGTCAGCACAGGAATCCAAACAGGGCAGGATCCTGGAGGCAGGAGCTGATGCAGAGGCCACAAAGGGGTGTTGCTTACTGGGTTGTTTTCATGGCTTTGTTCAGTCCGCTTACTTAGAGAACTGAGGACCCAGTAACCTAGGGCTGGTGCCACCCACCAAGGGCTGGGTCCTCCCCCATCAATCACTAATTAAGAAAATGCCTTACAGCTGGATCTTACGGAGCCATGTCTTAGTGTGTCTGTCGCTGTGAAGAGACACCACAACCACAGCAGCCCTTATAAAGGAAACATTTAACTGGGTTGACTCACTTACAGTTCAGAGGTTCAGTGCGTTATCATCATGACAGGGAGCATGGTGGCATGCAGACAGACATGGTGCTGGAGAAGTAGCTGCTCTATGTTGATCTGCAGACAACAGGAAGTAGACTGTGACACGGGGAGTAGCTTGAGCATAGGAGACCTCAAAGCCCTCCCCAACAGTGACACACTGCCTCCAACAAGGCCACGCCTCTTAATAGTGCTACCTCCTTTGAGAGTGATTTTCTTTCAAACCACCACAAGGCATTTTCTCAATTGAGGGTCCCTCCTTTCAGATAGCTTTGATGTGTCAGGTTGACATAAGACCAGCCAGCACAACATGTACACATGCAGAAAATAAAGTCTAGATTTATTCTATTGAATATAAAGATTTAAATTGCATTTTGTTGTACATATCAGAAATGCTTAGACCAGAGTGGTTTTTGACTTGGCAGATATTTGTATGTAACAATGAGGTATTTTGGGAATGTGCAGAATCCTTCTAAATGGGGAATTTATGTGTGTTATAATTTATATGTGTATCATACATATACAAACTGAAGGTAATTTTCTAGAATACTCCATACAGTTTTTAATTTTTTATTTCTTCTTTGACAATTTTGTGCATGTATATAATATATCTTGGTTTTATCCATCCCCCAAGTACTCTGCCCTGGGTCAGTGCTGCCCGCTAGAATGCTGACTTACCTTGCTGATCACGTGAAGGTCCTGGGCAGGCGAATTCATGAGTTCAAGGGCTGAGTCACATCCAGAAGACAGCATTTTACAGCACCCCCATCCTCCACCCACTGGAGTGCTCTTTGGGGGTGAGATCGCTACAGCTGTCTTAATTTAGGACTGAGTCCTCAACATGTATTCTCAGTTGTTGACCAGTTGTCTCACACTAACAGCCGCCCACTATAAAGAGAAGCGTTCCTGACCAAGCCTGAGAGCAGCACTAAACACAGATATTGGAAAGACAGTTTGACATGCACTTAGCAGAACTGGAGCAGACTCTTCACAAGCATCTGTGACCTCCTGAGCCGTGGGCTTTTGACCAAGTTTGCAGTACCAGGCTCAACTTCCCTCCTGTAGAGAAGGCTTCAGATTGAGCCAGCAAGCTCCTCTCACCTTCACTCCACCATGGCTCTGGCGGACCCTTCTTTCCTGGCAGTATTGCAGCACGCAGATCCAGGGTTAAGGAATACTATGGATGGTTTTCCTTCCCAGTAGTCCAAATAATTTTTTGCATGGAATAGTTTCATGATGTGGAAGTTTCTACTTATGAAAACTTCTGTGCTGAAGGTTTTGGAATTTTGAGTGTTTTGGGTTTCAGATTAGGAGTGGCCAAGCTGTGCTGGCTTTTCTCCTATACTTGCTTTACATGTATATGAGTATGTGTATATGAATGATTAATGTATATAAGTACACACTCATATATGCATGGTCTGTTTGAGGCATGGTCTCACCATTTAGCCCCAGCTGGCCTGGAACTCATTATGTGGACCAGGTTAGTCTCAAACTCACAGAGATCCACCTGCCTCTACTTTTTGCATGCCAGAATATAAAGGTTGCACCCCCACCTGATCTTTGTATTTATTTTGCAGCTAGCAAGGCCTAAGTTTCACTCGTTGCAACAACTAGGGGCCTTGGGATGCTTAATCTGCAGCTGAGCCATCTAACAACGTGTGCTGTTGTCTGGTCCTTGTTGTGTATCTTTGCTTTTCCCTTCAGTGCTCTGAGGATGGGCTTAGATCGTGTTAGACACATGCTCTGCCACTCAGCTATACCCCAATGGCCTATCATGCTTGACCCTTAAAATTAAATATTAATAGAGGTTTTGGGGAGGATAAAGTGTGAGTCCTTGAGTCTGGATCCCTAACACCCAGGTCACACATCTGAAGTGTTAGTGTGTGCCCGTAACCCCAGGTCTCACATCTGAAATGTTAGCGTGTGCTTGTAACCTCGGGTCACACATCTGAGGTGTTAGTGTGTGCCTGTAACCCCAGGTCACACATCTGAAGTGTTAGTATGTACCTGTAACCCCAGTTTTGGGTGTGGGAAGAAGAGATAGGACAATCCAAGGGTTTTGCTAGCTAGTCATGCTAGTTGAAATGGTGGTGAAGTTCAGACAGAGAGCCAGTCTTAAAAAGTAAAGATGGAGAGTAACAGGAGAAGATATCCAGCTGTCAACTGCTGGCCTCCACTTGCTCCCATACAGGTGAGTGTGCCAGTATGCGTGCACGCGTACACGGACACACACATACACACGTCACATATGCCCTATATACACACACATCACACATATACCACCCCTCTCCACATCACACACACACCACATATGTTGTGGAATATTTCTTTGTACCGTGTGAAGATATGTCACTGTGACTGGTTTAATAAGCTGAACGGCCAATAACTAGGCAGGATTTCCAGGGCAGAGAGGATTCTGGGAAGGAGAAGGGCAGAGATGCAGAGTTACCAGCCAGAAAGCAGGATGAGAAGTACAGAGTAAAGATAACTGAGCACATAAAAGAGCATAGACTAAAAGGTAGGGATTAATTTAAGTTGTAAGAGCTAGTTAGGAACAAGCCTAAGCTAAAACCGAGCTTTTACAATTAATACATCTCTGTGTTGTTTTTTGTGAGCTGGTGGCCCAAAGGAAAATCCATTTATATGCACACACACACACACACACACACACAGACATCACACATACACCACATATCACATATAATACACACATCGCAATACACCACACACATACACCACACACACATATACCACATACCACACATACACTACACACACATACACCACACACATACACACATCACACATAGCAACACACACCACACATATACATCACAAATGATACCACACTCATCACACATACACCATACACAAACACACATCACAGACACCACACACACACGTGTACATACATGCACAGATGCATTATTATCAAGGTATTGTAGTTACTTGTCTCACTGCTCTGATAAACACGTGACAGAAACAACCTAAGGAAGGAAGGTTTTCTTTGACTCAGGGTCTCAGGGAACAATGTCCTTCATGATGGGGAGGCACGTGGGAGAGGCAGCCAGCTGGTCACGTGACATCCACAGTCAGGAAGCAGAGAGACAAATGCTGGTGCTCAGCTCAGCCTGGAATGCTGCTTCCCTCATTTAGAGTGGGCCTCCCCTCCCCCGTTACCTGACTCTAGGAGTCGCTCCCCCCCACCGCCCTGCCATGCACAGACACGCCTGGGTTTGTTTCTACGGTGCTTCTAAATCCCATCGAGGTGACAGTCAAGAGTAGCCTTCACCTGGGCACAGTGATGTGCTCCTGTCTTCCCGGCTTGTGGAAGCTAGAGGTGGAAGGATTGGTTCAGACTATCCTGTCAGCCTGGGCTAAAGACCCTGTCTCAAAACCAAACTAGCAAACAGTCACAGATTAGAAATGATTGCTGTTTCACAGGCAATCTTTAGACTTGCCAACATTTTTACTAACTTGTCTCCTCGTGGTTTCTCTTAAACTCACCCTCTTAAGTGCCATGTTTTTAGCTGCGCACCACTGTGCTTAGCTTTCTTTTGACTTCCTTACTGCTAAAGTTAGTTCTGAAACGATTTCACTATCAAAATTCTAAGACAAATATAAGCAGATTTTTTTTTCTTGTGAAAAGCCTTTGGGAAAACATTTCTGGTTGAACGACTCATTATCTCAGATAATTTAGAGCTTATTTCCCACCAACAAGACACCCTGCTACAGATGCAAGGTAACTCTGGAATCAGGAACTCCCAGCCTGTCTCGCACACGCTGCTACAGCATCATCACAGAATCCACTCAGGCTTGGGTATTTCCCAGTAGCATCCTTTAAAAAGGTTTTATTTGTTTGTTTGAGACAGGTACGTGCCACCCTCCATGTCTGGTTTGGGGTGCTAGGGGTCAAACCTAGGACTCTCTCCATGCCAGGCAAGCGCTCCACCAAGTACACTATATTCCCATCCTCCTCCTTTTTGAGACAAAGTCTTATGTAGCCCAGGGTATCCCCCAGCTCTTTATGTATCTGAGGATGGCTTTGAACTCCTGATCCTGCAGCCTCCACCAAGAACTAGAATCACAGTCATATATCACCTACATGATTTTCAATAATGTCACTCAAAGTGACAGACTCCAGCTGAGGGAGTCACACACATCTGTCCTGTCTTTTTCGGCTCCTCCTGCCTCTGACAGTTTGTCTGTCTTTCCTTGACTTTCATGACTTGAGACTTTCCCAGTGTAGTGAATGGTTTTGTGCTGTCTGTTTCCTTCAGGAAGGCTGAGGTGCTGTGTAGGGCAGGAACATCCCAGCAGCTCTGCTGGATGCCCTTTGACAGGGACACTGTGGGGCTTGCTGTGTGCCTGGCACTGTGACACAGTGCTTTGACTAGGACCTTGCTGGCTGCCTCGGGTGGCACTGTCAGGCTTCTTGCTAAGTTCCTCTTCTTTGTTGTGATTGTTGAGTGTTTGGAGAGGCCACGCGAGCAGCCTTCCCTGTTGCAGGATCTGCTGGTGTCTGGGCTCACTTTACAATAACCGATGGTTGACAATTTCATTTTGTTTTGCTTTGAGATAGGAGTTCAATATGTAGACCAGGCTGGCCTTGAAGCATAGAGATCCACCTGCCTCTGCCTCTTGAGTGCTGGGGTTAAAGTTGTGTGCCACCATGTCTGACTGAGATGATAATATTCTTTTCTTTTTACATATTTGCTTATTTTTATCTCGTGCGTGTGGGTGTTTTGCCTGCATGCAATGTCCAAAGATGCCAGAGAGGGTGCCAGGTCTCTCTGGAAATGGAAGCACAGTGCACAGACAAGAAGTTCCTAGCATACCATGGGAGTACTAGGAACCGAACCTGGGTCCTTCTCAAGAGCATTGGGGGCTGTAACCACCGAGCCATCTCTGCAGCTCCATCAAATGCTATTTTTTCTAATTCCATGATTTCTCCCTGTATTTTACTTTCAAAACCTTTTCTTCTCGTTCATTCATTCATTTATATCTCTGGACTTCCCCCTCCTCCATGTGTGTACTGATGATTAGACTAGGCTAGCTGGTCAGTAGTCTCCAGG
This sequence comes from Arvicola amphibius, assembly GCF_903992535.2. Classification (NCBI taxonomy): domain Eukaryota; kingdom Metazoa; phylum Chordata; class Mammalia; order Rodentia; family Cricetidae; genus Arvicola; species Arvicola amphibius. The sequence goes on along the minus strand of NC_052047.1, from coordinate 150,575,230 downwards.
GATGCCCCTGTCTCTACCTCCCTGATGTGGGGCAGCAAGCTTGTATCACAATACTTAGCTTCTCATTCTGAGCCTCCTACCAGTGTGGCAGGGACCTCACTGACTAAGTCAACCCAGTCTTATTTATTTATTTATTTATTTTGTTTTTAATGAGACCAGGCTAGCCTAAAGCTCTCCAAGTAGCCCAGGCTGGCCTTGAACTCCTGGCCATCTTCCTGCCTCAACCTCCACCGTGCTAGAATAACAGGTGTGAGTTCTGAGATATATTTTTAAATCTCACTATAACTACCTATCAGTAATAAAGACTTTCTTTCTTCCTTTCCCTTCTCCTTCCTTCCTTTCTTTCTCTCTCTCTCTTTTTTTCTTTCTTTCTTTCTTGCTTCCTCTCTGTCCTTCTCTCTTTCTCTCTTTTGGAAAGTGTAGAGGTGCTGAGGACCCAGCACAGGACCTTATACATGCTTCACGATTTTCCAACTGGGTTACCAGATCTCAGTAAAAATCAGAGCAAACTATAATCCATCATCCACAAATAAATAATTTAAAATAAACTGATGCTATGTTTTAGGTGCTTTGTGGCTATAAACAGGACCTTATAATAAGATTTATTTTGGAATTATTAGACTTGAACTTTTTTTCTCTTTTGAGATAAAGCCTTGCTGGCCTAGAATTTGCTATGTAGACCAGGCTGGATTTACGCTTGTGGCAATTCTCCTGCCTCTTCCTCCTGGGTAGCTGGTACCACCGTGCTTGGCTGGATTTTAACATTTTAAATATTTAAAATCTAATGATTTTGATTGTATTTATTTATTATGTGTATGCGTGTGGTGGGGCACCGTGTACCACAATGTGCAAATACATACCAGAGGACAATTCTGGGGTGCCAGCTCTCTCCTTCCACCGTGTGAGTCCCAGAGAATCAAACTCAGGCCCTCAGGGTGAGCAGCAAGCGTCTCTACCCACTGAGCCATCTTGCCCACCCTATGATGATTTTAAATTCTGCTGTTGAGCTGGGATTGGTGGTTTCTAGCTGTAATCCCACTACTTGGCAGACTGAGGCAGGAGAATTACTTTGACTTCCAAGCCAACTTGGGCTATAGAGTGAGACCATGCTACAGAACCCCTAAAATGATAAATGGATAGACAGACCAACTGCCGTGTGGCTTCTCCCTGGGGAGACATGAACAAGTGTCTGTTCTTCTCAGACAGGGAAATGGTGACAGACTGGAGTGATTGCATCCATATCTAGTTTAGTGAATACGTGAGTTTATTGGGCTTTACCAGCAGTGACGTCCATGAGGAATTACTTATGTGAGCATGGCTGACTCAGAAGCAGCTGTATCACCAAAAAGCCCACCCTAGCCTACGCAACGACTCCTGGAAAAAATACATCCCTCAAGTTCGGCTCATTGCAGGACTCCCACTAGCCCCACGGCAAAGCCCCCTCCCCGGAAGCTGCTGCTTGCTCTATGCTCTCAGGAAGGTATCTCCAGGGTCTTGTGCGTTTCCACGCTTTGTGAGCTCAGTCTCACCCTCCCTCCAGGAGGGAGCAGCGTTTCAGCCTTCCTACAGCATCAGCAAGCTGCATTAGAGGCTCCTGGGTTGTGTGGGGCCACCCTAACCAGTGTGAAATGCCAGTCACATGTCCCCATCCACTCTGAGGACACAAGCCCATGAAGTGGGTGAACTTGTCCCTGGCATAGGCTCTGGGCTGATCTGCCATGGTGAAGGCTGCTGGCCTTGCTATCTGTGGGTTTTTTTCTTCTTTTTTACAAAGTCACTGCTCCATGCAAAGGAGGTCACTGCCTTGAACTAAATGCCTTCATTGGCTTTTTCCTCAAAGGAAACATTAGCAATGGCTCCCGCAGGGCCCCGAGTCTCCAGCTTACTGCAGAGGAGAGTGCAGAGAAAGCCAAGAAGGTCCTGAAGACAGGCAGGAGGGGCCACCGCCCCACTTTCCCTGGATGGTAGATCAGGACATACTTTTTAAACTTTTTTTCTCTTTCTTTCTTTTTTTCTTAAGAACAATTTTATTAGACTTTATAAGAAACACAGGAGAAACTCAGGGCAAGCTGTAATCTTGACAGCTGTCCACAAGACAGCTTTGATCCCTTGTTCACAGCACGTTCCAGAAATGGGCCTGAATGTCCCATAAAGGTCAGCTGACACAGTATGGTCCTCTGAGGATGTAGACCCTGGGAATGAGGGTGTGTGTGGGGGGGGCAAGGGGGGAGACAGGGAACAAGGACCAAAATAGACACATCTATGAACAATGACAGGGAAGAACAGGTGCATGCTAGGAGGGTATGTGACCATTAGAACTGCTAAAGGGAGCTTGGAGGCACCTGGGCAGTTCCTGCTCCCTTCAGCATGGGGTCTCAGGAACACAGGGTGAGGGCATTGGGATCCTGGCTGTCTTTGCCACACGTTGGCACTACACAAACCCCCAGAGGGCAGACTAGAGCTCCAGGCTCAGAAAGAGGAAAACTTGGGATCACAGTTGGAAGTAGGCTGGAGCTCAGCGGGTGGGGTGCTGGCCTGACGGGAGAGAAGCCTGGGTTCAGCACCACACACACCGGGGTTGTGTTGTGTGCTAGGGATCCCAGCACCCAAGAGGCAGAGGCTGGAGCATCAGGAATGCACGCGCAGTACCATACTGCCTGCGGTTTCAGGGCTGCATGGACCATCCTCCTGCATCAGTGCCAATGGAAACTGTGTAGTGACGCAGGGGTGTGTGTGATTAGGGGTTCACATGATTGTGGAGGCCAAGAAGTGCTACAACCCACCTTTTGCAAGTCACAGAACTGGAAAAGCTGGCTGCCTGGTCGAGTTCAAGTTTAAAGGCCTCAGAACCGGATTGCATCAGGCGTCAGTCTGGAGGGGAGGGATTGGCTGGTACAAGCCCCAAAGAATCTGGGATTCTGATGCCTTTTGTTCTGTCTGTCCCTCAGCCAGCTGGATGGTGCTACCCAGATTGTATGAAGGCATATTTTCCCCGCTGTTGCTCAGAGGTGAGGGCTGAGCCCACCTGGGAACACCGTCATGGACATAGCAAGAAATAGTGCTGCATCGACCCTCTGCCTGTCCCTCAGTCCAGCCACAGTGACACCTACAATCAACCACTACCGCATGCACATCTGCCTAGTATCCTGCCTACCTGTCATCTCTGTTTTCCATCTATCAATCACCTATGTATCTATTATCAAATCATCTGTAAGTTTCCTTCTATTAATTATGATCTGTCAATCAATTAATCAATCATATATCTATCTTCCAACCACTCATCTATCTTATCTATTTTATGTCTCCAAAAGTAATTTATAACTGTTTATCTAATTTATCTTCTATATATTTACCTATCCGTCTATGATAGGTCTGTCATCTGCCAACCAATCATCTACTTATTTATTATTTTTATTTTATATTCTTTGACAGTTTCTGTTTAGCTGTCATCTCTTAACCATATACATTTATCATCTATCTATCTATCTATCTATCTATCTATCTATCTATCTATCTATCATGTTTACCTACTTATTATCTCTATTTGTCTATATAAAGAGATGATATCTTAAGGATAAGGTATTGTCTCATGTCATTAGGGAACCTTAGTCATTTCTGTGTCCACTGAGGATTCGGGGAAGCCAGTGGGATGTGTCCAAGCCGGCTGGCTGGAGTTGGCAGGCTGCGGTAATCTAACTTGGATTAAGGCTGCAGTGATGTTCTCACACATCTGTGCAGTTGGTGATTGGGAAGCCCTTCAGGTCTTTCTGACTGTTCAGGAGGACTTAGTAAAGTGGTTCCTGGAGCCCAAAAGAGCAGCAGAGGTTACACACCAGCCATCGATTATCACCGTCCATCCCTGAGGTGGGCAAACCCCTGAAGAGTGCAAGGCTGGTCCTGTTTAGTAGAAGACTCCTGCAGTAAGAAGCTGCTAGGCTGCTTATTTGTCCCGGCCTCCCAAAACCAAAATAACCACACAGAAACTGTTAATTAAATCACTGCTTGGCCCATTAGCTCTAACTTAAAGGGAAAATGGTGTGGGAGGTCCTTGCTACTACCTTGTTATAACTACCTCGTTACTACCTTATTACTACCTTGTTATGACCACCTTGTTACTACCTTGCTAGAATATCTTGTTATGACCACCTTGTTACTACCTTGCTAGAATATCTTGTTATGACCACCTTGTTACTACCTTGCTAGAATATCTTGTTATAACCACCTTGTTACTACCTTGCTAGAATATCTTGTTATGACCACCTTGTTACTACCTTGCTAGAATATCTTGTTATGACCACCTTGTTACTACCTTGCTAGAATATCTTGTTATGACCACCTTGTTACTACCTTGCTAGAATATCTCGTTATGACCACCTTGTTACTACCTTGCTAGAATATCTTGTTATGACCACCTTGTTACTAGCCATGTCTTTGTTCCATGAGGTTGTTATGACCAACTTGTTATGTTTATATTCTCCTTGCCTCTTTGCTTGCCATATCTCCCACTTGGAAACCCCCTACTCCTGAGCTATAAAAATCTATCTTCCCTGTGGCCAATACTGATCTCTTAAATCCTGCCATTAGGGAAAGACAGCCTGTGTATACAAAAACAAACAAACAAACAAACAAAACAACAAAAAACCTGGCTTTAATTAATTGCTCACTTTAATTAATTTGGCCATGACTCGGATCCATGATCTTTCTCCTCACATCTGTGGGATTAAAATGATAATTATTATTGATCAGGACATTGGTGTCACCTAGGATCGGACTCTGGGTAAATCTGTGAGGGATTTCCTAGATTCAGTTAATGGAGGTGGGAGGACCCACCCTGACTGTGGGTGGCACCATCCCACAGGCTGGGGTCCCAAACAATAAAGAGGAGAAGGAGGGCTGAGCACCAGCGTTCCTCTGTCTCCTGACTGCAGATGTGATGTGAGAGTCACCCCACTTTCTCTGCCAGAGTGCCCTTCCTCCCTCCCTCCTCTGCTTCCTCCTCTTACCACCTTGGTCAGGCATTGTTCACACTGAGAAAGCTAACACAGGCTACAACTCTCCTCCACTCTTGTTATGCCCCACATTCCCGTGGCTCCCAGAATTCCCCAGGCTCCGACCTGCCCTAAGACCTTGTCTTGGGAACACTCTACCTCGGTCCTCGGTAGCTCAGGCACCACTTCCTGTAGGCAGCTTCCGTCTCCCTGACACCTCAAGGCCCACATCTAGCTGCCTTTGTGCTTCTGGTGGCAATGGCCACAGTCACCAGTTTAGACCAAAGCAGGTGATTTTGTTCCCAGAGCCCCAATCTCATGCCTCTGGAGGGGGGGGGTCTGGCAGAAAATGGAGCTCTGTTGGTGTCTGACCCTGTCTTGCATTGCCACACCCTTGGCCTAGGCTGGCCTCAGCCTCCCCCACCCTCAGTAGAACTCAGTCACTCCAGCGCTCTTGCCCTTTCTTTCCCCTTCTCCGTCCTTCTCTGTCTCACCGTGTTTCCATCCCAAGTCAGCACAGAAGCCGCGTGCGTGACTCAGGCAGGCTGTCCTGAGTGCCCAGTGCTGACCGCCATCCTCTGTCCTCGCCATCCCCATCCTTCCCCACATGTCTGCTCTCCCCCTCCAGGGTCTCTACTCTTTGGGTAGACCACTGCTCTGTGTGGATGCTACCTGCCCAGGCTGCATCTGCCCTTTGAGATGCTCTCTGGCCAATCTGCCTTGTGCTTCTGATTCCCTGAGGCAGCAGCTGAGGTCAGTCCCCTCTTACTGCTCAAAGTGGTGCAGCCCTCTCCGAGTGTGTGTGTGTGTGTGTGTGTGTGTGTGTGAGCGCACATGCACGTGACTGTCTGTCTGTCTGTCTGTCTGATTGATTACCCCAGAGTAGGAACAGCACTTATTGCCTGGGGCCTGAACTCAGAGTCAGGAACAAATATAAAATCCTCCATCCAGCTCTTCTGGGTCAACTCGACCTGAACAGTAGCTCCTGGAAGCCTCTGGGGCGTGGTGTGTGTGTGTGTGTGGGTGTGGGTGTGTGAGTGTGTGTGTATTGTTATTTTTTTTATCAGCGTTTTATCTAATATATTCTGAAGTTTTTAATAATTCTAGAAATGTTCAGTACATGTAAAGGAGTCAATTAAAACAGCCAAAACTCACCCACATTTGTACCTTTCAAAGTTCAGGGTTTTGTTTTGAGGCTGCAGTGATGTAACACTGAACAGACGGGAGAGCCATGTTAAATCTCAGCATTAGCGTATCCACACAGCTGCACTGCCACCGCCACCATCCTGGTGTTCCGCCATCCCCTGTGGGACAGTCCTTGCTAGATAGCAACAGCGCCACCTTCCCTTCAGTCCCTAGAAAATGCTGCCTCCCTCCCTCCTCCCTCCTTCCCTTCCTCCACCTTCCCTCCTTCCCTCCCTCCACCCTTCTTCTTTCCCTCCTTCCACCCTCCCTCCTTCCTCCTTCCCTCCCTCCTTCCTCCTTCCCTTCCTCCACCCTTTCTCCACCCTCCCTCCTTCCCTCCCTCCACCCTCCCTCCTTCCCTTCCTCCACCCTTTCTCCACCCTCCCTCCACCCTCCCTCCTTCCCTCCCTCTGCCCTCTCTCCTTCCTCCTTCCCTTTCTTTCATCTCTTTTTAGAAAATCATTTCCTTATTGGTTGACAATTGGTCCTGTCCATAACGCACTGCGGTCACTCTTGCCCCCATGACCCCCTCACTCCTCCCATCCCTCTGAGCCTCATTCCCACCAAGCCCCCATGTGTTGTTTTCTTGGTTTAGTGACTCACTAAATTCAACTGGAGCTGCTGGCATGGGTACAGGCAGGGGTAACTTACTGGCCATGCTGCCGGAGAGGATGACTCCTGTCTGCTGTTGTGTGTTGACAAGCATCTGCTACCGTGTCTGGTGTTTTATGTGGGTTCTGGGAATTGAACTCAGGCTCTTGTGCTTGTGGGGCAAGCACTTTACCCACTGAGCTATCTCCCAGCCCCAGGGTGTTGCTTTTTAATGAAATATTTTCTTTCAAATTTTTTCTATTAGCTGGGTCTGGTGGCGCACACCTTTAATCCCAGCACTAGGGAGGCAGAGGCAGGTGGATCTCTGTGAGTTTGAAGCCAGTATAGTCTACAGAGCAAATTCCAGGACAGCCAAGACTGTTAGCAAAGAGAAACCCTGTCTCAAAAAAAAAAACAGACAAAAAATCTTTCTAGTATAATTTTATTTTATGTGTATGCATCTTTTGCTTGCATGCATGACTGTGCATCATGTGCATTTAGTGCACATGAAAGCCAGAAGACGGTGTTGCATTCCCTGGAACTGGAGCCACCATTTGGGTGCTGAGAACTGAACCCAGGTCATCTGAAAAGGTAGCAAGTTCTTGTAACACACGGGCCATCTCCCCCAACCCTCCTCTTTCTAGGGTTTCTCTGTGCAGCCCTGGCTGACCTGGAACTTGCTTATATAGACCAGGCTGACCTTGAACTCATTGAGATCCACTTGCTGCTGCCTCCCTAGTGCTGGGATTAAAGCCATGTACAGCCATACCCAACAAATTAAAAAAATATTTTCAGCATGAAAAAGGTAGTATCAATCACAATGAATCCAATCACAATCTGTGCTGCTGTCCTAGAATGTTAAAGAGATCTCAATGTTTGATGTATTCAGTCGTGGGGTGTGTGTGTGTGTAAACAGTCTCACTGTGCGACCCAGGCTGTTCTGGAACTGCTGATCCTTCTGCCTCAGCCTCTCCAGGGCCGGAATTACAAATGTGTCACCATACTCAACAGCAATATGCGTTTTCCGCCTTGTTCTTGAGAACAACTGACATTCATCCAGAGGCTGATGTCCTCATGCTCTCCTCTCAGGAAGTCACAGGTGGCCTTGGCACTCAGAGGAGTGTGACCTCCTGCGAGAGTGTTTTGGCTGCTGCGTGGGTTTCTGGTCCTCAGTTCTGTTGCAGAGAGCCCAGGGGTGCATTAGGCTGCAGAGAAGAGCCAAGCTACGTGTCATAGCCATCTGCTTTCCTGAAGTCCTCGGACCTGGGCGGCGGCGGGGGTGGGGGAGGTTCTAAGGGATTCATTGCTTTATGTCACTGTAATCACAAACCTGGTAGGAACACTCAGGGAGGAACGGTTGCTTGGACTCCTGACTGTAGGACTTTTAGTGCATGTGTCTGAGAAGGTACAGAGATGGTCACAACAGTGGGACCACGAGGCAGCAGCTGTTAGCATCATGTGGATCAGGAAAGCAGAGAGAATGTCCTGGAACCCGGAGTCAGGCTCTTACCTTCAAAGGCTCTCCTGCTAGCCCCTCTGTCTAGAGGTTCCACAGCCCCCAAATGCCATGAAGTATCCAAATGTAAGGCTTGTTGAGGGGGGAGGATTTCACCTTCCTATCAAAACACCCTGGCTGTCCGTAAAGCATAGGATCATCTCCCATCCCTGAGACGTGGGGCCCCGCTAAGCTATTTCCCCGTTGCCCACTCAGAGCTAGAGTTTTGGCTTCCTGCTCCTGCCAGCCTAGACTGTCCCATCCATTTGCTAATATTGGACTCTGCAGAATTATATGCATCAAACTGGAAAAAAATATTTGCCTAATAGCATGAAGTGTTTTCTTGCCTGTGTGCTCTGACAGCACGAAGTGTTTCAGAGAAGACGAGGCGAATTTCTTTGAAATTAGGATATTCAAAGTAACTACTCATCTCAGGCCTTTTGATAATGCTTTAAGGAATCTGTTTTGCCCATAAAATCCCATTCCGGCTGCACACACTATTCTGTTGACATTTATTCCTGTCTTTAGATGGCGGCTTCATTCCCTTTACCTTCTGCAATTCAGACATCAAAATGTTTAAGTCCCTGGGAAATTGTTCTTGTAATAATGTAAAGTGAAAGTCCTTGCTAACGCGTGCTTTTTAGAGCAAGAGTAAATTTTCAATTTTGCATGAAAGCAGCCTTTTCCCTGAGATTCTTGTCTGTACGGTAAACCACAGGGTCCTCATAACCCCCGTTCCCCACCCCATCTCTACCCCCACCTTGAGTGTCTGAGCCGGTCTCAGTTGCCCTGTGTGTTTCCATGATGGAGAACGGCTGTCCCCAGGGCCTCAGCTGGATTGTGACAAAGCTCTTCTCCAGGCTGTCTCCAACTGTGGGACCCCTCTTTAGAAGACACAGAGTTGCTGACTGCAGCCCATTCCCCCACCAGGAGTCATACAGAAAATGTTGACCATCCAACTTCCCCTATCAGTTGAATAATACTTCAAAAAGCCTCTGCAGTTAGCGAAGGGACAGCAGATGTCTGAAGGACGTAACCAGGGGGGCTGTTGCTATCCCCCTTAGATACTCATAGGCTATCAGGAGCTAACAGCTGAGCTTTGCCTCACCTTTAGCCAATTATGATATAGGATAAGTAATTTTGTACTTTGAAACTGTAATCTTGTGACTGTTCTGTGGTTTTTGTCTTTATAAATCCCTTACTATAGTAGATGGGGTCCTTCTCCCTCCATCTGCTGTGTCAGACTGTGAGGCAGAGGACCCGTGCTAGCCCGTACTTAATCAATGAAACCTTGCTTTTGCATTCGGAGATGAAACCTTGCTTTTGCATTTGGAAGTGTGTCTCCGCGGTGGTCTTCTTGGGGGTTCTAGGACTCAGGCACAACATGTATCAGTCACGTCTCCTGTTGCTGAGACAAAACACTGAACAGAAGCAGTTTAAGGAAGGAAGGATGTTTGTACACAGTTCACTGTGGTGGGGAGGGCATGCAGCAGCTGGTTATACTGAGTCTGTGGTCAGGAGGGGGGTAGGGAGGGAGGGGGGCTGGTGCTCAGCTCCCCTGCCCTCATTCAGAGTTTTCTCGCTTGCTAAACCTCTCCTAGATGATTCTTAACCCAGCCAAGCTGAGAGGGAAAACGGCCTCCATGCAACAGCATCCTACCGCACGGCTGAACGGCAGCTGAACAACCAGGTCCCTTGTGCTGGATACTTCACTGTTTATAGTTTTTAAAATTTACAAACAATGTATTATGAAACACTTCCTTGTGTGTAATTCTACATCCCGGCAAGCGCAGCAGACCGGGGGCTACAGAGTTAAGTGTGTGGGCCTGGATTTTCACAGCCACCCGGAGTCTTCTGATGTGGGAAATTTGTACAGTGTGTGAAGATGTGTCTCTGTGATTGGTTTAACAACGAGCTGAATGGCCAATAGCTGGGCAGAAAGAGGTTAGGCGGGACTTCCAGGGACAGAGAGGACTCCAGGAAGAAGGCAGAGTCACTAGTCAGATGGAGAGGAAGCAGGATGGGGAGAAAGGTTACTGAGCCACGTGAAAGGATGTAGATGAAAGAAATGGGTTAATTTCAGATATAAGAACAGGTTAGGAGCTGGGCGATGGTGGCGCACGCCTTTAATCCCAGCACTCGGGAGGCAGAGGCAGGCGGATCTCTGTGAGTTTGAGACCAGCTTGGTCTACAAGAGCTAGTTCCCGGACAGGCTCCAAAGCCACAGAGAAACCCTGTCTCGGAAAAAAAAAAAAAAAAAAAAAAGAACAGGTTAGGAACAAGCCTAAGCTAATTAGGGCCGAGCTTTCATAACTAGCAAGTCTCCATGCCATTATTTGAGAGCTGGCCTGTGGGACAGAGAAAGACCCGTCACAACAGTCCATTCAGGCTGTCCCAACTGAAACTTCCCACAACATGGAGGGAGATGGCCCCGTTCTGGTGGAAGCTCCACCCGTCTCTGGCACCCATAGACCCAAAGAGTCTGGAATGATTAGGCAGAAGCCCCACCTCTCTCTCTCCCCAGACCCTTCCCCCTCAGAAAGTCTGCCAAGAGTTAGCCCCACCCCAGGGCTGCTCAAGACCATGCCTACTGGCTATTAAAGACCAGTCCATAGATCTGCCCTGTGTGCCCTCCTGTTCTGTCCCCTGCCTTCTTGAGGACCACATAGGGGTGCTCTACTTTGCATTGCCCTGTTTATTAAATATAGATTTATTAATTCAATCTGGCTAAGCTTATTGCATCAGCAGCAAAGGAATCCAGCTAGTGGGGATCCATACTTAACAGGTCCACTGCTCAGTACTCAGGAAGGTTTGGTTTTCAGTTGACCTAGCCAGGAATAATTGGGTAATTTCTATTATTGTGAGTAGAATTTTATATGTGTGTGAAAAAATATATATATATAGATATAGATATATAGTTATTTATACAGCGATTGGGGTATTTTTTAAAAGAAATTTATTTTATTTTTATTTTATTTTCAATTTACATGTATATGTTTGGATATGTACCCATATATCCAAACAAATACATGTAACTTCTAGTGCAAGTGCTGGAAGAGGCCAGAAGAGGGCGCTGGATCCCCTGGAGCTGGCAAGCCACCCAGCATGGGTGCTGGGCACTGAACTCAGGTCCTCTACAAGAGCAGTACATAATCTTAACCACTGAGCCATCTCTCCAACTGTCAGATTTGAGTTTTTCAGTGTTATTCAGCAACAAAAGGACACAGTGTTCCTTAGAGAAGTGGAGGGTCTGGGTCCAGGGCAGGAAAAGATGAGCCTAGAGCTTCTCATAGCATCAGAAGTAAGGACAAAACAAGCTCACAGTAGACCAAAGTCACAGGTCACAGGACCAACAGGAGCGCTTCCCATGGCCTGAAGTAGGACATTCTGGACAGGAAAATAAATAATGTAGTGCTGGATTACAGCCCAAAGGATAAAATACATATACATGAGTTTACAGGGGTGTAAATAAATCATTGCACAGATGAATAAATGGGGCAGAGGGACTTCTGCCCATAGAAGAATTCAAAAAGTCTATGCAAGTGTTTTGCCTTCTGCAAGGGAAAACACTTGCATAGACTTTTTGAATTCCTTGCTGGTCTCAAACTCACAGAGAGCTGCCTCTGCCTCCCAAGGGCTGGGATGAAAATCTTGCGCCACCATGCCTGACAAAGATTTATTTCAAATTGTGTGTATGTGTGTGATGTGTGCATGTGTGTGGTGTGGAAAATCCTTCAGTATATGTCTTGATTTTATTGGTTAATGAATAAAGAAACTGCCTTGGCCTGTGATGGACAGAGTAGAGCAAGGTGGGGAAAACTAAACTGAATGCTGGGAGAAAGAAGGCAGAGTCAGGAGATGCCATGGAGCCACCAGAGGGGAAAGATGTGAGCTGCCAGCTGGAACCTTGCTGGTAGGCCACGAGCCTCATGGTAAAATATAAAATAATGGAAATGGGTTAATTCTAGATGGAAGAGCTAGCTAACAATATGCTTAAGCTATTGGCCAAGCAGTGGTTTAAATAATATAGTTTCTGAATGGTTATTTTGAATCTGAGCAGCCAAGAATGAACAAGTGGCCTCCTACAACATGTGTGTGTGATGTGTGTGTATGTGTGCATGTGTGTGATATGTGTATGCATGTGTGTATGTGTGTGCGATGTGTGCACGGTGTGTGCATGTATGTGTGTGCACATGTGTGTGTTGTGTGCATGGTGTGTGCATGTACATGTGTGCATGTGTGTTATATGTGCATGTATGTGATGTATGCATGAATGCATTGTGTGTATGTGTGTGTGTGCGCATGCATGTGTGTGTGTAAAGTACAGAAGTTGGTTCTTTTCTCACTTCCCTGCAGGCCCAGGTAGTGAACTCAGGGCATCATGCTCGGCGTCTAGCACCTTTACTTGCGGACTCATTTCACAGGCCCCTACACAGAGTCTTAGATAATGCTCTTGTTTTCATTTGGGGGAATTTTATGAAATCTTATCTAGGCGTGTTTGTGTCTATGTATGTGGTACATGAGTGTTCTTATAGGCGTGTGTATGTACACGTGTGTGAGCTAGCATGTGGAGGTCAGACATTGATACCAGCTGTCTTCCTCAGCTGCCTCCCTCCTTGGTTCTTCAGGAGTCTCACTGAGCCTGCGGCTCACCCACCCACCAGGCCGGCTTGCTGGGCCTTCTGCCTGAGTGCTGAGGTTCTGAGTCCAGGTCTCCTTGCTTGTGTGGCAGGCTCTAAAGAGCCATCTCTCCAGCCTGTTATAGGATTTTTTTAAAAAGCTTTTTTGGTTATGTTTGAAGTCTGTTTCTTGCTCATTGATCTAATTTCCCCTTTGTTCTTTAAGCAGCATGAATGGTTCGTTTAAAATGCTACACACATAGGACTCAGCAGAGGGGCAGGGGCGGCTCAAGATCCCCTGCCAGGGTGTGGAATACTGCGTCCTAGGGAGATGCCCCTCATCCACAAATGGCTCCCGTTAGATTCAATCCTCTGCTTCTCAGCCTGGCCCAGCAGCACACAGAAAACACTTCATGACTAGTGTGCCCAGTTGCTGTTGGCATCAATGAACCAACAACCAGATCCTCTATGTGGAGTACCTCTCCTCGAGGCACAAAAGCAGGCTTCCAGTTGGCTGTGCTGAGACTTGGTCAGTCTGTGATCTCTGTCAGAGTTTGAATGTAAAATGCCTGCCCCCAGCTCAGGTTTGAGCTCTTGGTCCTCAGCTAGTGACGCCATCTTGAGAGGTTGGGAAACCTTTGAATGTGTGACCCTGGCTGGTCTTAGGCCTGTAGAGATGGGGCTAGAGGACTCCCTGCTGCCAGGCTGGGTCTCTTGGGTTCAAGTATGCAACGTACCTGACCATCTCAAGATGCCACGTCAGGGAAGTGATCTGCTCCCAAAGCCATGTCCTCTGTGCCACCTCTGCAGCCCTCACCAGCTGAAAACACTGAGCCCAACCAAATCCTTCCCACCGAGATTTTCTACAAGGGAAGAGCTCTGGGAGGCAGAGGCCTTGACCCCACTCCCCACAAGCTTTGTTTCCATTTCTACTGTGGCTCTTTGTCCAAATGATGGGGTTTTGATTCCACAGCCCCCCTGTGCTCATTGTTCCCACTCAGACTTCGGCTTCGGTTTTGTTTTTTCCTGACACTTCTTTCTTACAAGCCTCCTGTCCCTTGCTCAAGATTTTTTTTTTTTTTTTTTTTTTTTTTTTTTTGTTCCCCCTTTGGGACAGAAGTCTCTCTGTGCATCAAGACCAGACTGGCCTCGAACTCACAGAGATCGCTTGCCTCTGTCTTCTGAGTGCTGGGATGCCTAGCTCTGCTGGCGGTAGCTTTTCTAAAATGTTTACTGTTTGGGGAAGCTTTTGTTTGAGTTGTTACTATATTCAGGATGTAGAGTTCTCCACTGAGCTGGCCCCAGAAATCTTCTTGCTTTCTTTGGTTCTAATTTCTCTCAGGAAAGAACCTACTTTTGCAGAACTGTGGGCTAGCCTGCGTCCAACAGCTCAGTGTCTCTCACCTCTCCTAGCCCTAAGGGCTTTGGAGGTTTCGTATCTTGGGGGAGGATGTGAATCCATTCAGGTCATGGGGTTGTGTTCCCCTGGTACGGTGGAATCCATCCTGGTTGGGCAGGAGGGCTGCTGTGCCAACCCTCAGTCTGCTTTGGATTGTGCTTTCATTTATTTCTTCAGTTTATAAATATTTAGCTCTCCTCTAGTTTTTTGCTATTTTTCTCCCTTAATACATTTTTAATAGATATCCCCTTTAATATAATTTCTCCTTTATGTCATGTGTGGTATGAGGCAGGGCTCTAAACTTCCTCTTCATGTTGCCAGTGAATTGTCCTGGCATGCCTGCCCTTGCTCCACGGTCTGTGATGTGCCCATTAGTTCTGTGTGTGTGATTCCATTCCTTCTACCTGCTGTCTGTGAATGGCATCAGGTGCGTGTTCTGCTGCAAGGCGCAGGAAAGACCCAGCTGGTAATGCTTTAGGCAGACGAGGCCTTCTGTGTCATGCGGATATAAGCCCATGCAGACCACTTCCAACATGGGCTCTGTTACCTCAGGAGGTCTGATGTGAAATGTGCCCCATAGGCTCAGGTGTTTGAATGCTTGGTCCCCAGCTGGTGGTGCTGTTTGGGAGTTAGGAAACCTTTGGGAGGTGGAGCCTTGCAGGAGGACATGAGTCACTGGGGCTGAGCTTTGAGGTTTCCTGATTGTGGGTGCAATGTGATCAACTGGCCTACTGCTCCTGCCTCCATGCCTTCCCTGCCTGCTGCCACATCTTCCCGCCATGATGGATTGTATCCCTCTGGAAACATCAGCCAGAAGAAGCCCTTTTCCCCTTAAGTTGATGCTGTCAGCATATTTTATCACAGCCAAGAGAAAGCACTAAGACACTTGGCATTGACACCAGGGTCCACCCACTGTCTTTGTCATGTCTGTCACTCCTTGGGTACATAGGACCAGTACAGAATCAGGCTTCATCTCCATCCTTGGACTGGGAAGATGGGGTTGCTGGAGGTGGCTAGCTATGTCTGCCCGTGGCTATGCAGAAGCCCCTGGTGGCTTGAGAATGGTACCGTTGCAGTCTTATGAGGATATTTTCAGGGACACAGGAAAGGAGAAGCAGACATAACTAGACCTCCTCCAGGGACCCACTGTCTTAGTGTGGCGCTAACGCCTAGCCTTCTCCAGCAGGGTTGAATGATGTGTCTAAGCCAGTCCTCTCACCCAGTCCCACAGAGGGATGCAGCTAGGCAGGCGGATGTGGCGGTGACTTAGGCTGCAGAGCCCTTGCTAGCTGCTGGTGAGCAGCTGCCTCTGCCATTGGCGTGTTTGCCCTCTATTACTGCGATCACAAATGACCATAAATGTGGCCAAAACGCAGCACAAATGTGTTCAGCGGCTCTCTCTGGAGTGGGTCCCACCGAATGAAAGTCAAGGTGGCACCTCTGGCTCTTCCTGGAGGTGGCCAGAGAGTGTGCTTCTTACTGCTCTGGCTTCTGGAGAGTCCCCCTCATCTACAGAGTCAACCGGACGGCACCTTAGAGCTCTTTGTCTGTAGGTAGTATTTTTCTTATAAGATCACTGTAATGATATCAACCCCTAAAAGCCAAGCTCATCTCCTAGGGCAAGACCTTGATTTTATGCCACAAAGTGCAAAGGAAGATCCCATGTATCCTCCACGTCTTTATGTGTGTGTAAGTGTTCAAAGGAAGACCCCATGTATCCTCCACGTCTTTGTGTGTGTGTGTGTGTGTGTGTGTCCATGTAGCACAGGTGCATGTGCATGTGGAGGTCAGAGACAACCTCAGGTGTCATCCTCAGGAGCTGTCCACCTTATTTGTCGAAGCATGGTCTCTCAGTGAGCTGGAGTTCACCAACTAAGCAAGGTAGACTATCAAGCCCCGGGATCCCAGGATCTGCCTGTCTCTGACTCCCTGGTGCTAGGGTGACAAGCGTCTGCCACCATGCCTGGCTTTCTACGTGGGTTCTGGGGCTCACACTCAGCTCTTTGTGCTTGCTTAGCAAGCACTTGCAAACACCCACCCGCCCTGCCCCTCTGAAAAGTCCTTCTGCACCAAGGTCACATGCACAGGTATTTCTCTTTGACCCTAGTTGGGGGCAGTAGCTGCTCCTTTTCTTAGATTTATTTGTTTTGCCTGTGTATGTCTATGCACACCATGTATGTGCCTGGTGCTCTCAGAGACCAAAGAGGCCATCAACTCCTCTGAAGCTGGAGTTACAGACGGTCGTGAGCCGCCATGTGGGTGCTAGGGACTGAACACTGGTTCTCTGTAAGAACAAAAAGCACTTTAAACCACAGCGCCATCTCTCCGGCTTCCAGCAGCTGGATCGTTAGAAGGGAGGAAGGGTTATGGGGACAGAACTGAGAGCCTTTTAGAAAGACCAGAGTCCTTGGGAGCAGGGACAGCTGCGTGTTAACTCTGCTGCAGACTATACCTGGGGCTCAAGTAAGCTCCTGTCTGAAATCTACCCAGGCCACTGTGAGGATACAGCTGCTCTCGCCTCCCTGCTGCTCCCCTGGGTTCTGACAGGGCTGTCCTCAGTTCCCAGGGCCTCCTCTCTCCTCCTCCCTACACTAAGCAGTAGACTCTACTGTGCCAGGACGATCCAGATCTAAGAACACAGGCCGACAGCACCAGATCTACGAAACACAGAAGGTACAGAACTGACCTGGGAGAGAGGAATCCAAAGGGGGCGTTCCTCTGTGAGGAAAGCTGGGGGACCCCCAAGGTGCTGCTCAGTCTTCTGACCTCAGTCTGAGGGTGCAAACGTATAGAAACTCAAGCATCAAACCCCCACCGTTTGAACACTTTGTACATTGTCATAGAAAAGAGAGAGGAGTGGGGGAGAGGAACCCCACAGTCTATGCTTCCTAGAGCACATTTCTCACGCAGCAGGAAAACTTAAACATTTTGCTCACTCCTCCCCCATGCGTGTCTCCTGTCCCTCGTCCCTCGTCAAACAGAAGCTGGGATGGGACACCTGCCTGTGATTGCCGTGGGCGTAGACGGGGCAGAGGCCATGAGGCTAGGGATGGGGTCTGTGGAGGATGGAAGGAGAGATGCACAGAGTTGGGAGGGACTTGAGGAACAGGGAGAACACTGCCTCAACCCAGCAGCTTCAGACAGGAGGGCGGCAAGGTGGACCCTGGAGACCCACCCACGAGCCCTGCTCTGGCCAGTGTCTGGAAAGGAGGGTTAGATAGATCCTAGTGGCCAGGGGTGAGGGAGGGTCACCCAGCTGTCCTACTTTAGATGTCCAGGCTGGAGGCGAAGCGTCTGCCAAGAGCCAGGGGCACCATTGACTGGACCTCAGATTACAGTTACTTGGCCAAGTACCAACCACTCACCGCTTGCAAGCCAATTGCAAGAAGAGAGTTGGTGGGAAGGAATTTATTTACATAGTCTCTTGGAGGGCTCAGGAAACAAAGGGTGTGTGTGCGTGTGTGTGTGTGTGTGTGTGTGTGTGTGTGCATGTGCCATAGCATGTATGTGGACAACTTTCAGGAGTTTGGTCTCTTGTTCCACCATGTGGATCTGTTAATAAACTTGAAAGCAATAGCCTGTGTCCCAAGTCAGGTTTGGTCACTTAAATAATAAGCCAATTAAAATAATCAGATTCACCAGCTGGTGGTGGTGCAGGCTTTAAACCCCAGCACTCAGAAGGCAGAAGCAGTTGGATCTTTGTGAGTTCGAGGCCAGCCTGGTCTAGAGTTAGTTCCAGGACAGCCAGGACTACACAGAGAAACTCTGTCTCAAAAAACTAAACTTAAAAAGAGAAAAGAAAAATCAGATTAATAGTGGAAAGACGAAAAAGATTTATTCAATGTGGCCACTTTGGGAAGAGGGACAGAAATTAGTGAGTGCCCCATGCCCATTGGGGTTCTGAAATGAGGTTACAGATCAAAGTGAGGGCACTGCCCACTGGCTCATCATATCCTGGCCTCCGCTCTCATCCTGTAAGGGGAACTGAGGAACTGTCAGAACTGGAGGAGATCTCTTTCAGGAGACAGGTTCCCCCTTCCTGGCTGGTGCGCTGTGGTTCTCCCAGTCTGAGACTCCTGGGGAAATCCCTGCTTCCCTGGGGTCCCACTGTTTCAACAGTCTGATAGCTTGGGCTTCTCTGAAGAGTGTCTTCTTATCCTCCAGGCCGGTCGCAGGTCCCAGGACAGAACCTGAGCCGTGAGACTTGGCAACAAGAGCTTTTGCCAGCTGAGCCATCTTGCCACCCCACCAAGGGCTTTTACAGGGAAAGAGAAGCCACAGTGCAGATGGCTGCACTGGGTAGGGTGCTCAAAGTCGGGGCGTGCTTCTCCTCGTTCCTTCTTTTCTCAAGCATCACAATAGATCCCCACCTCCTGGGCCTGGCTCCTGGAGCTCTTTTTAGACAGGCGGGTTATTTTTCTTGAAGTTAGAAGTCACAGCAATTTTCCTGCTTTGTGATAGAAGATACACAAGACTCAGACCAAGGAGGGGCGCTCCAAGGCTCCTCAGCAGCTCTCCGTTCTGATGTGGCAGCTTACATTTCAACCATTTAGGAAGCCTTCTCTTTGGACGCCAGGCCAGATGTAAAGAGGATACAAATGGGTGGGGAAGGGGACCACAGCCTTCAGGAAGGATAAAGGGAGCTACACTGTAAAGCCTGGTCACCATGACACTGACCCGGGGTTAGATACAGCCTGGAGACAGCGTGGCCAAGCTGCAGGAAGACTGCTCGGTGGCCCAGTTCCAAAGGTTGGCAGAGCCCAGGGGAGACCATGTTAGTGTCATTGAGGTAGATGGGAGTCCAGAGGCACCTGCTGCAATTTCTCAGTTCTTGTGCCCAGAATGAAGCACTGGCCTGGGAACATATGAACAATGATCGAAACAGAGGAGCTTTATCAAGAACGAGACAGAACGAGACAGACACTCCTGAGCACAGAAGCCAGCGAGAACTGGAAAGGTGGAAGTGCAAAGGCCCTGGGCTCTTGAGATAATTCAAGGTGAGCAACAGGCCCCAAGACCAATGTGATGAAAGGCGGGGCTTTGAGACCTCTGGAGCGGGGAGAGGCTAAGGGCTGAGTTCAGTCATCTGGCCCAAGTACCAATCCAATCAATCAGGTATGCATCGTGGAACCACCACAGGCACTGTGAACACCTGAGCTCAGGGAAGCTCACTGGGTGGAGAATACTGGAGTATTCTGGGAAGGTGAGGTGTTCTCTTGTTGTTTGAGTTGTTGGGGTGAGAGCCTGGGCCCTGGCAGCCCTAACAAGCTCGTTTGACAACCATACTCAATGGGTCAGTTGAAGAGACAAGTCATAGTGAAACGCTGGGAAAGATGTCCTCAGTGTGACCCACTGGGAAGAACGAGAAATTAAGAGGCATGGTGGCTGTCACCCTAGGCATCTTCAGGGTCCTTTACAATGAGACTCTCATTGTAAATACAGCACCACGAACGTTGTTGGGGTTACTCGTGTCTAACTTAGCTTCATTAAGTCAGAGAGTCACTAAGGTGAGGTCCTCAGACAACCTCTGTATAGAGCACAGCCTGGCTGAAGCCCTGAAGACCTGCAGATAGAAATGCTTCTAAGCCGGGCGGTGGTGGCGCACGCCTTTAATCCCAGCACTCGGGAGGCAGAGGCAGGCGGATCTCTGTGAGTTCGAGACCAGCCTGGTCTACAAGAGCTAGTTCCAGGACAGGCTCCAAAGCTACAGAGAAACCCTGTCTCGAAAAACCAAAAAAAAAAAAAAAGAAATGCTTCTAGAAGGATGCCACTCGGCTCCTGCCTGTCTGACCCTTATGGTAGGCAAGAACGGCTGCTTCAGAATGACTTATGTCTTCTTTCCCCTATAGACGTATTTCTTTAACTGTGTGTGCGTATGTATGAAAGTGCCACCAAAGACCAGAGGCATTGGATTCCCTGGATCTGGAGTCACATGCAGTTGTTAGCTGCCTGATGTCAGTGCTGGGTGCTGAACTTGGGTCCTCTGCAAAAGCAGCAAGTGCTCTTAACTTCTGAGCCATCTCTCCAGACCCTTTTTATATTTAAAAAAGTTGTCTTTGGGCTTAGGAGGTGACTTGGGAAGTGAGGCACTTGTTGCACAAGCATAAATATCTGGGTTCTTTTCCCAGCACCATGTAAAAAGGTGGACATAGCAATGTATGCCTGTAACCCCAGTGCTGGAGAGATGGAGAGAGGGGCTGTCACCGGAGTTTATTGACAAACTAGCTATTGAAAAACTAGCAAGCTACAAGTTCAATGAGAGGCCCTGTCTTAAAAAAAGTAAGGGGGAGCAACTGAATAAAACACCATTGTTATTCTCTCTCCCCAAGCCACATGTGCATTGCACACACGCACACACACTCACATGCACATACTTGAACATACACACATTTGTACACACACACACTCACACACAAAAATCATCTTTTCTTTCTCTGAAGATGCAAAACATCCCCATTACCTACATGTTCATTACTCACGTCTGTTACACACATGGCCTAGCTTGTGTTCACTTGTTATTTTCCCATGTCAATAATATAGATTAAAGGATTTCCCTGAGCTGAGTGTGAGCTGGACAAGTGCATTGTGGAAGCTGAGAGGTCAGAGGACTCACCCAAATTCACAGCTTGTTATAAGTGAGGTGGTTAGGGATGCTCTGACCTTGCAGCTGGCACTGGTAGTCACGGCAACCTGTTGAGAACTGTATTATTTTGGCACTGCTGGGGCCAGGTACCTGACAAGAAGCAGTTTAAGGGAGAAATGATTGTCTGGGCCCCAGGTTTGGAAGGATGCCATCCATCATGGTGAGAAAGGCACAAAGGCGGAAGCCATTGCTTCCATGGTGGCAAGAGCACCCCGTGGCTTGCTCATGTCTGGGTGGATCAGAAAACAGAGACCTCAGACCACACTGAGGCTGGGCTACACCCGTAATGCCTGTCCACTCAGAAAGACCTCCAGTGAGACCTTCTTCCTGAAAGCAGCGTCAGTAAATAGGGACCAAACGCCTGAACCTGTAGAGACTCCCATGGCATCTGATGCTCACCCCAGGGTGCTTGTGACTAACTGGACACATACCACGTGGTGTTGAAGCACAGTTTTCAGAAATCCCTTTCAAACGGACAGAAAAAAGCATTTGAGAACGAAACCTGAAGGCCAGAGAAATGGTTCTTCAGGAAAAGGGACTTGGCTGCCAAGCCTGATGACTAAGATCAGTTCCCCAGGGATCACACAGTAGGGGGAGAAAACTGATCCCAGAAAGGTAAACTCTCACCTCCACATGCTTGCTGTGGCATCTGTAAAGTGCACATGCACACACACACACACACACACACACACACACACACACTAAATAAATGATTCATAAAAAGAAAGAAATCTTGGGGATGGAGAAACGACTCAGTAATGAAGAACACCTGCAGAGGCCCAGAGTTCAGTTCCCAGCACCTATGTTGGGCAGCTCACAACTGCCTATAACCCCAGCTCCAGGGGATCCAACGCCCTCTTCTGGACTCTGCTGGCAACTGCACCCACACATGCACACACCTCCTTCACACATACACACATACTTTTAAAAAAATCTTTTAAAACTAAATAAAATGAAGAGATCTCAGATTTAATTTGGGAGCAATTTTAATTGCAGGGAAATTTAGAACTGAGCCCAGAGTGATGCAGCAGATCAAAATCGACAATGTCTGCTTTCATGCCGTGTTCAGAAGCACAGGTCTCTGGTTTCGAAAGCTCGGGTCTCTGGTTTCAGAAGCTTGGGTCTCTGGTAAACTGGAGAACTTTCAGAGGCTCTGGGAGCTTAGTGTATGTGAGTTTACACCACACTCATGCTCTGTTTTAAATAAGCCCTTGAGTCATTGATTTCTATCTGTGATTGCGAGTTGAAATCTTACTAAGTTGGTAAACAGCTTTTGAATATTTAAAAATCATCATAATTGTACATTTAATGTATCTGAATTATCAGAATCAGGTAAGGACCAAGGAAAACTCGTTAGTCAGATAATTGAAAAACTTAGAAAATGGAATATAATAAATTTTGATTGCAGCTTAAAATGTTTAAAGGAGTTTAATTAACTAAGTAACTAAATGGCACAAACATTAATCAAAGCTCGCCTTAAACAAGATGGTTAAAGTTGGCTGCATCTATTCATAGATCAGGATTTTGAAGTTGCCTCTGAAAGCTCAGATGACGGGAAGGGGATGAGGTGCGGTAGTTAATGGGAATAAAGTTTCCATTACACAGAAACTGAGGGCTGGAGATTTACTGCTCAGAAATCAGACCTAGAGAATAAAACTGTAGTGTACAGGGTGGGGGTGTGGCTCTGCAAGGCTGTGGCCCAGCATCAGGAAACCAAGAAAGAGAGAAAGCAACTGTTTGCTAAGAGGAAAGCTCTTCCGCTAAGAGGGCAGAGCGTGTGTGAACAGTTCTCAAAATAATAAGTAGGAGAAAAAATTTCAAGGAGAGCCAAATCTTTAAAAGCAATTTTAAAAAATCCCCAATGTTTTCTGGAAAGCCTTTCTTCTCCTTGAAAGCTGTCCTCCAGCATCAAGAGTCTGCCAAGCACCCTCGAAGCTGGGCCCGAAGGAGGCTGGGCACAGGCACATTCTCCTGCATCTCCCTCATGCTTCAGGTTTCTTCCGCAGAGGCTGAGCGGGTACCTAGATTTCCTTGAGACCTCCAGGGACTCGCCCCAGGCTGAGCTCTCAGTTAGGTTCATAGGGAGACTAGCCTGTAGCCAGTACCTGAGAGGGAAGCATCCTTTGTCCCTTGTCCCAAGTGTGGGAGTGTCACATGGGTCTGCTGGGCTTTGTTCTCTGGTGACTACCTCAGCTGCATCCCTGGGGCAGGGGCGGAGACTACTGGCATGAGCCTCTGAGTGGCAGAGACAGGACAGTCTTTTCCTTTGCCCTCCTCTCCCATCATTGACACCCTGGTAGGCTCCCTTGCAGCCTGGGCCAGGCCGGCATGACTATTGTCACCTGTCACTCCTGGTTGGCTTCATAGTGGTACTGCCGCTTGCCGCTCCCTCTCGGACTGTGCCCTTGGCATGGCGGGGAATTGCCGTGTAGCTCTGTGATGTCTTAGGTGAGCTAGGCGAGGGAGGCAGACATTTTATAAGCCGCAGACATGCCATGTGTGTTAGTTACTTTTACTGTGGCAGTAAGAAGTGACTGAGAGAGGAAGGATTTCTTTGGTTTAGGTTAAAGAGACACGGCCCATCACGGCAGGGAAAGCATGGTAGCTGGTACAGATCCAGGCCCTGGCAGCAGGAGCTTGCTCCCATGTAGCTGGGTCAGGAAGCAGAAAGTCCGGCTGTAACCCTGAAGGCCAAGTTAGTCTCCCTGGGACCCACTTCCTCCAGCTAAGCCCCACCCCCGAAGGATCCACACTGACCAGAACAGCATCACTATCTGGCAAACCAAGAGTTTAAACAAGCGAGCCTGTGACTGGACCATTCACATTCAGAGTGCAACACCAGAGACACGGCTGAGGTTTGCCACCAACCTGCATATCTGCAGACCGCTTTCCACTGAGAGGTCTCCCAGAATGCAGTGGGAAACAATCCGTAGGAGCTTTTGAAACGGGATCAGGGCTGGGCATTTATGTATTTTTAAGATCATTCTTTTAGTCTTCCATTTCTTCCTTTGTATGTTCGTGGGGTGCGTGGCATGACTACAGATAGGCTCACATGTAGAGCTCAGAGGGGACACTGGGTCTTTCTCTGTTATTCTCCACTTTAATGCCTTGAGACAGGGTCTTTTGCTGGCCTGTATGCTCACCATTTTGGATAAGTTGGTGGGCTCCCAGGATCCTCCTGGCTCTGTCTTCCATTGCTGTGGTTACAGGCAAGTGCAGGTGCAGCCATATGGGGTCATTACATGGTAATGGAGACCCATGAGCCATCCCGCTAATCCTGTGATCCTTGAATATTTAAGGGCTTAGTTCCAAGACACCCCTACATACCCAAATCCCTGGCTGGCCCAGGACCTGTGTACAGGCATGGTCTTTGCAAGTAACCCAGCTGTGACCTCCAATACTGTGTTATGCTGCTTCCATAGTGGTCAGCTTAAGAAACCAGATGGAAGCTGGGGAGGTGACTCAGTGGTTAAAAGTGCATACAGCTATAGCAAAGACCCGAGTTCAGTTCCCAGCACCCACACCACTGGTTCACCTTGGCCTGCAATGGGGTTCACTGGCACTGCACTCAAAAGCACAAACCCACCCTCCCCCACAACACACATATATACATAATTAAAGTTTCTTTAAGTGATAAGAAAAGTAGTCTGTATGTGTTCAATACAAACACATGTTTTTCTTCTGGATATTAGGAACCTGTGGGCACTGAGAGCTGACCGCGCTTGATGCCGTAGAATAGGAATCGGGGCTTATATAAACAATAAACAGTATGATTGGGAGGCTTTGAAATCTTTACATATAAAGACATTGGGTAAAGAGGGTTTCACACCATTGACTATCTGCCATATGCACAGGCAATGGTAGATGTTTTGGGAATTGAAAGAGTACACAGCGTACACTGGACTAAGAGGTCAGAAGTGGCCGCTTTGAGCGACAGCAGAAAGAAGACTTGTAACTCATAGCACAGCCGTATACAGAGCTCAGTAAGCAAACAGCCTGCAGCTGAGAGAGACAGGCAGAAGCAGGCACAAATGGGAGCCAAAAAAGACTGCTAAGCATGAAGGCAGATGCTACCCATGACAAGGGCTGCATGGTCACAGCACACAGAGATCCAGCCTTCAGCACGAGGTTGGCCCAAGTTAGGAGCTCTGTCGATGAGGGCGGGGGCCAGCAAGAGACATCAGCTCACACCCTCCGAGGAGGCACTCACCTTCTGAACTAACTGTAAGTGCATTCCTCTGTGGAAAAGTGCAGTGAGTGGCTGGAAGGGACCAGCAGGTCCAATCATCCGACCTCCAGTAGCCCTGGGATATACTGTGGGGAGAAATGGCCAAAGGCCGTTCCATTGATGTAAGAAAAGAGGGGAGCTGGGCATGTGGGTCAGTTGGTAGAGTGCTTGTCTAGCGTGCTTGAAGCCCTGGGGTCTGTCTCCAGCACCAAATAAACCAGGCTTGGCGGCCAACACCTATGATCCCAGCACTGAAGCAGCTGGGTCAGAAGTTCGAGTTCATCATCAGCCACGTAGCCTTAGCTACATGAGATCAAGCCAAAACACCCACTCCCACCAGCTCTCTGCATCTGATCTGCCATGAATCCTGGGAAATACTGTTAGCAGAAACGGGCAGGGGTTGGCAAGATGGCTCGATGGGTAAAGGCACCTACTGTCAAGCTTCATGACCTGAGTTCAATCTCCAGAACTCACACGGTGGAAATATAGGGCCAATTCCCTCAGGTTGCCCCCTAGCCTCTACATGGGCGCTGTGGTACATGCTCACAAACAAATGTAATTAAATGAATTATACAATAATAAATTATACATAATAATATAGACTGCTCCAGAAATAATTTTAAAATCCAAGAAATGATCAGGGGCTAATGGTGATTTAAGATAAGAAAGTGGGCTGAGGCATAACTCAGTGGCGCGGCACTTACCCAGCAGGCGTGGCTGGGTCCCAGCTGCAGTGGGAGGAAGGAGGAGGAAATAGCACATAGAAATGTAGATGGAATTCTAGCTGCTCTTAATAATAAAAACCCAGAGTCAGATTTAGGGGTTAATGGTGAAGATCAGAGAAGCAGGGCAGCCAGCCACTACAGAGGTCTGCATCCTCAGCTTTGTCCTCCGACTGCAGGGGTGGTCCTGTCCTCAGACTGCATCCTCAGACTCCATCCTCTGACCTCAGGGGTGATCCTCAGACTGCAACTGTCTCCAGCAAACCTCAGACTGCTCTGTGCTCTTGTCACCTCCCACCTTAGATTCCTCTCTCCGCCCAGCCACATCACTCCTGTCTCTGCTTCCCTAGTGCTGGGACTGAAGGTGTATGAGTCTCGAATACTGGGATTAAAGGTGTGAGCCGCCACTGCCTGGTCTCTGGTGACTTAGCTCTGCACTCTGATCTTCAGATAAGCTTTATTTGTTAAAATACAAACAAAATATCATTAAATTTTCTCTTTTGGTCTAAAATAAAAAAGAAGGTTATAACTAATGTAAGAAAAACTATATGCAATAAGTAAAATAACTATATATAATATCTAGACAGTAAATACACTGACAATGTCTAGTCCATTTTTATCTGACAAATTCAGAGAAAATACTCTATTATCTATCCCATCTTGGTGAGTTCAAAGACTTGTACCCAATTCACTTTCTATTCTAACTTGCATTACCAATTCAAAATTATCTTTTTATGTCTCTCAACTTTATATACTTTACATTTCTTCAGTGAATATCTTTTAAGAGTCTGGTAAACAAAGAAAACTATAACTATCTAGTCCTCAACTCCTTCAGAGACCAGAGAAGGAAATAACATTAACTGAGTAAGCAGGAAATGTGAGCAAGTAACTTCCAAAAAATGTGAGAAATGACAGAAATAAGCTGGCTGCCTGGACAACCACCCAAGGTTCTTCTGCAACACTGAGGCATCCATCTTCAGCCTAAAGGCCTAGAGGCTTTGCAGTCACTCTCTTTTGTGCCCTCTTGTCCAATTAGGACAGCATGCTGTCAGCAGTCAAGGCAAGGGCACTTCCTTGCCCAGTGGCTTACTTTTGCCACAAAGAAAGTAAACTCCGGCGGAGTTTCTTTGATGCCCATCATCTTCTCTGAAGTAGATTGGTGCTGCCAGGAGCAGACATGTCTCATTGTCATTTAAAAAAAAGAGCCTATGTTATTAAAACATCTTAAATGTCATATTCTATAGATCTCGGAAGTGTTTGAAGATGACCTGTCTATCTAAAATATATCTCTGTTTGACCTTGAAAACATACCTAATGTGACTACAAATTCGATTGTAATAGCTGATTAACTACTAACCTGTGGCGGCCGCACTTACATTCGCCATTACAAGATGGCGCCGAGGGCTAAAGTAAACAAGTATGTGGCGCGAACTTTTCGCGCCACATCTGCCTGGCAACAGGTTTCCACCAATCCTTTTCTGCCACGTCACCTAATCAGTAGACACGCCCCGTCCTCCTCTATATAAGCCGCCACCCAGCCCGGCTCGGGGCCCCCTGCTTCCAGCTCTCCCTCAACCAAGCAGCGCTTCATTAAAGTGTGATCAGAGAAGAATCCTGTGTCGGTGGTGATCTTTCCCTGCTGGTCAGGGTTCGCTCGCCGCAGCTGGTGCCGAAACCCGGGAACTTCGGCGGACACACGCGGGGGGTCGAAGAGGATTCAGAACTCTACACACGAAGCGGTCGGCGCCGGTAAGTATCCTCAGGTATGCTTCTTGGAGGAATTAGTCCTTTGTGGTTTGCACTAGCAGTGGTTGTTTTTGCTGTAGTGGTTTATGCCTTTTGCATTTTTATCCGTTGTCATAGACCAGGAGAGGAGTGTCTCTGCTGTAACATCTAAAGTGAAAGTAAATCCGTAGCAGATAAGGCGATTTTTCTGCCC
Source organism: Arvicola amphibius (assembly GCF_903992535.2). Lineage (NCBI taxonomy): Eukaryota > Metazoa > Chordata > Mammalia > Rodentia > Cricetidae > Arvicola > Arvicola amphibius. Next base: position 150,547,421 of record NC_052047.1, on the reverse strand, counting down.
TTTTGTAAGCCTCTTGTAGAAAAGTGAGCAAAGATGGGCAACGATCAGTCTGTCTCCAGTGTATGCGATTTCGTAGATCCCATACAGCGGTTACTACAGGAGAGAGGATTGAAAATCTCGAAATCCACCATAAAGGTGATTGTCGGGGATATTGATCGCTCGGCTCCGTGGTTTGCGGTGTCTGGGGATCTAAATCTGCATTGCTGGAGAAAGCTAGGCAAAGATTTGGAGGCAGCAAAGGAACAGGGGCAATTAAAGAAGGGGACTTATCCTTTTTGGAGATTAGTACACTCCTGTTTAAAAGACGGAAAAAATGTAGAGGAGTTAAGAGAAGGAAGGAAAATGTTGGCAAGACACCAGGACAGCCTTTCAGAAGCAGGTTCAAAGACAGAGGAGGATACAGAAGAAAAGTGCACGGTAATAAGGAACAAAAAAGGAGAAAAGAAAGATATAAAAGAAAAAGAGGATCCTAAGATAAATAAACCTTCAGCACCTCCCCTATATCCGGTGCTGGATGAATTCGCAGCCTTGCGGCTGGCTGAAGAGGAGCTGGTAGAGGCAGAGGAGGAGAGCTTAGAGGAGGAAGATGCACGTTATGAGGAGGAGAGATATGGGCCAGCTCTAAAAGTGCCCACTAGAGAGTTTCCCCCTCCTTACGTGCAGCCCAGGAGTAGCTGCCATTTCATCGACAGGGGCACTCTTGCGCAGTTAGCTGTGCATTATCCACCTTCAGTGGTGGTATTTCCTGTTTTTGAGGATCAAAATCAACAAAGATATCATGAGCCAGTCCCTTATAAAGAGTTAAAAGATTTAGTGGAAGCGGCAAAGACTTATGGAGCTAATGCGCAGTATACCCGCACATTACTGACTCGGTTGACCACCAGAGCTATGACACCAACAGATTGGTGGGAAATTGCTAGAGCATGCCTTTCTACAGGTCAATATCTAGATTATAGATCTATAGTGGTAGAAGCTGCTCACACTCAGGCTCGAGTAAATGCGCAAACGCCAAATCGAGCTCCCTGGAATGCAGACATGTTATTAGGGCAAGGGCAATGGACGGCTAATCAAACAGCCTATCCAGTGGAGGTTTATCAACAGATTAATGAAATTTACACAAGAGCATGGAAAATGATACCAAAAAGAGGTGAAGTGACGGGCAACCTTACTAAAATTATTCAAGGCCCTACTGAACCTTTTTCGGAGTTTGTGGCTCGCATGATGGAAGCTGCAGGAAAAGTTTTCGGTGAGGCGGAAGAAGCTATGCCTCTGGTTCAGCAGTTAGTGTTTGAACAGGCTACTAAAGAATGTAAGAGAGCCATCATGCCGTGGAAAAATAAAGGACTGGATGCTTGGCTTAAGGCCTGCCGAGAGATAGGCGGCCCTCTAACTAATGCTGGCCTAGCGGCTGCTATGCTAGCAGTCTCCAGGGGGCAGGGAAGATCAGGTACCTGCTTTAATTGCGGGAAGCCGGGGCATGTACGAAAAAATTGCCCCCAAGGCACACATAAAAAGAGCCAAGGTCAGAGACAGCCGGGCACATGCCCGCGGTGCAAAAAGGGAAAACACTGGGCAAATGAGTGTCGATCCGTAAAGGATATCAATGGACAGCCCATACCTAATGCAACATCAGCCATGTCAAAAAACGGGCAGAAGGGCCCACTACCCCAGGGCCCGAGAATTTATGGGGCAATTCAGGAGCCAAACATGAGACCACCCCAGTCATCAGAAGGGCCACCACAGGCTCCGCAGGGTTGGACCTCCGTGCCACCACCGGATTGGTACTGACTCAGAGTATGGGTGTTCAAGCTATAGACACAGATATGTCAGGACCTCTAGAGGAAGGAACAGTGGGATTAGTTTTAGGAAGATCCTCTAGTACTCTTAGAGGGTTATTAGTGCTACCTGGAGTGATCGACCCTGACTACAAAGGCATTATTAAGGTAATGTGTCATTCTCCGTTTGGCATCATTTCGATTGCACCCGGAGATCGTATTGCACAATTGTTAATTCTTCGATCAGACCATGAAAAATTTCCCTCTTATGAGAAAGAGAGGGGCAAGCGAGGGTTCGGCTCCTCTGGGGTTGAACTAGCATGCTTGTCTATAGGACTTGATGATCGCCCCATGTGTACCCTAGAAATAGAAGGAAAGCTCTTTACGGGCCTATTGGATACCGGAGCGGACAGAAGTGTGATGCGTAAACAGGATTGGCCGAAGAGGTGGCCGTTACAGACGGCTGCACAAACCTTACAGGGTCTAGGATACAAAAATACTCCAGATATGAGTGCTAAGCAATTGCATTGGAGGATGGAACACAGTCAAGGCACTTTTCAGCCTTTTGTCATAGACCTTCCTTTAAATTTATGGGGAAGGGATGTACAACAACAATTAAAATTGATAATTACCAATGATTATTCTCAAGTGAGTAAAGATGTCATGAAGGCACAAGGCTTTGTACCAGGAAAAGGGCTGGGGGCTCGCCTTCAAGGACGAAGTGATCCCGTGTTGCCCACTCCCAAATCTGATCGGAAGGGCTTGGGTTTTTCCTAGGGGCCACTGATGATGCGTTACGCATCCCCTGGGGCACAGATACACCCGTTTGGGTGCCTCAGTGGCCCCTGTCTATAGAAAAGCTCCAGGCCGCACACATATTAGTTAAAGAACAACTTCAGCTTGGTCATATTGAACCTTCTGTGTCTCCTTGGAATTCTCCTATTTTCATCATAAAAAAGAAGTCAGGAAAATGGAGGCTGCTGCATGACCTTAGAGCAGTTAATGCACAAATGCAACTCATGGGATCTGTCCAAAGAGGGTTGCCTCTTTTAAGTGCTTTACCAAGAGATTGGCCTGTTTTTGCCATAGATGTTAAGGATTGCTTCTTTTCTATACCCTTGCATGTTTTAGATAAACATCGTTTTGCATTTACTGTTCCCTCTATAAATCACGAACAGCCTGATGAACGCTATCAATGGAAGGTCTTACCACAGGGTATGGCCAACAGTCCCACCATGTGCCAGCTATACGTGGATCAGGCGTTACAACCAGTGAGACGTAGTTTTCCAAAAGTTAGGCTGATCCATTACATGGATGATATCCTATTGGCAGCAAAACAAGAGCATATGCTAGAACGGGCATTAGTTGCCCTGGAGGCATCCTTAAAACAAAAGGGGCTGATTATTGCCGCCGATAAGATTCAAAAGACAAGTATTATAGAGTTTTTAGGAGCCCGTGTTACCCCAAAACAGATTTTTCCACAAAAAATTTGCATTCGCACATCACATTTACGCACTTTAAATGATTTTCAAAAATTGCTCGGAGATATAAATTGGCTGAGAGGATATCTCCCCATTACCCGTGAAGCTTTGCAGCCGTTGTTCTCAATATTAGAAGGAAATCCTGATGTAACGTCACCTAGAGAGCTTACACCCAAGGGAAAAGAAGCATTAAAGATAGTGGAAAAGGCCATAGAACAAGCGCAGGTTCTTCGGTTTGATCCAGAACAACCATTATTGCTTTGCATTCTGCGCACTGTTGGTCATCCTACTGGAGTATTGTGGCAGACAGGCCCGATTTGGTGGATACATGGTCATACACTTGGTTCGCGCACGTTAAGCTATTATCCTGATTTAGTGGCACAACAGGCATTATTGGGAGTGAGGTTCAGCTTGACCTCCTTTGGCAAAATGCCAGAGAAGTTAATATTGCCCTATACCAAAGATCAAATTGAGGTTTTGACAGGGACTACGGATGATTGGGCCGTATTGATTTCCTCATATTCAGGCGTTATTGATAATCATTATCCGTCTGATAAATTGCTGTCCTTTATGGCACAGAATGTTGTATATTTTCCAAAGATTACCAGTGCTTCTCCTTTGAATAATGGCTTGACTATTTTTACTGATGGGTCCAAAACTGGAATTGGAGCCTATATGGTATATGGCTCCCCGCCTGTTACTCTGAAATTTCGCTCTGGAGCACCCCAAGTCGTGGAGTGTCAAGTAGTGTTGGAGGTCTTTAAGGCCTTTCCCCATCAGCCTTTTAATTTGTATTCTGATTCATGCTATGTAGTTAATGCTGTAAAACATCTGGAAGTGGCTGCATATGTTAAACCTAGTAGCATGGTTGCATCTTTGTTATTACAAATTCAGAATTGTATAATTCAACGTGCTAAACCATTTTTTATCGGTCATATTAGAGCTCATTCCGGTCTTCCTGGACCTATGACTGAAGCTAATGATATGGTTGATAGGGCTACCAGGGAAATGGCTTTAGTTGCCCTGGATCCTATGCAATCGGCTGAACAATTTCATAGAAAGTTTCATGTGCCTGCAAATACCCTTCGCCTTAAGTTTAATATTACTCGCGACCAAGCGCGTGAGATAGTTAAACAATGTTCCTCCTGTGTGATCTTTCATCATCCGCCTCATATTGGGGTTAATCCACGTGGGTTAAAGCCACTTACCCTTTGGCAGATGGATGTTACTCATGTTTCAGAATTTGGTAAACAAAAATATTTGCATGTTTCCGTGGACACTTGTTCAGGTGTTATACATGCCACCCCGTTATGTGGTGAAAAGGTCCTTAACGTAAGGACCCATTGCCTAGAAGCCTGGGCTGCTTGGGGCAAGCCTTATTCTTTAAAAACTGATAATGGCCCGGCATATGCCTCTAAAAGTTTTCAACAGTTCTGCTCTATTTTCGAAATTAATCATACTACTGGTTTGCCCTATAATCCACAAGGACAAGGCATCGTGGAAAGGGCTAACCGCACCATTAAGGAATTGCTTCAAAAACAAAAAGGGGGAATAGCCGAGGGCGCATCCCCGCGAGATAGAATATCTCTCGCTCTCTTTACATTTAATTTTTTGACCTTGGATTCCAATGGCTGTTCAGCCGCGGAAAGACATATGGACCACAGACACAGAAATACAGAATTAGTAAAATGGAAGGATGTAATTGATAACAAATGGTATGGACCGGACCCTGTGATACAGAGGTCCAGGGGAGCTGTTTGTGTCTTTCCTCAGAATCGGCCAGATCCGGTGTGGATCCCTACCAGACTGACAAGGATCGTGACAACACTGGAACAGCCTGACGAAGAGCAAGGAGATGTTGCTGCTCCTGATCCTGTTGGTGAACCTGCCGGTTCCAGTTGAATCTGAAGAATCTTATTTCTGGGCTGTGGCCCGTACATGGCCCATTCCAATTCCTGTTCACAATGAGTCCACAATATTGCCACAATTTTTTGTTGATAGTTGCCAATTGAACTTAGTTTGCAAAAAGGTGGATGCTCAGGAACAGAAATTTAATCAAACTGTAGTGCCCCTAGCAGGAACTTTATGTTTTACCACAAATCAGAGCACTTCTATCTCAGACTGCATCTTGCTAGATGCTATGAATCTTACTGTAGCTAGAGATCCATTTTTAGAAGATACCCCTAATTTTTTGAGAAAGGCCATTAGCGTAGCCCTGCCTCAGGTCAGATCTGGAGCTAAATCTGGATCTGGCTCCTATTTCGGTTCCAATGATACTGTTAATGTTACCACTTATGGGATCAGTTGCAACCTTACAACGCCCAATTGGGTACAGGTTAGCAAGGTTAATAATAGTGATTCACAGGTTGGCAATAGTAATCATACTAGTAATAATATTTTTTCTTGGTCTGTCCCTAGATGCTCTGGTAATGATTTGAGCTATCCCCCTGAATTTGTGGATTGCAGAGGACGATATGATAAGTTTTACAATAATTCTGGATGGGTTCTTAGGAATCTTAACCATTTTAAGGTTAAAAGAAAACTTATGATAAAGGTTGGATCACCCTTTACACCATGGATACTTATGAATTCCAGAGGAGCTATAACTGAGTTGTCTCCATTTGCTACATTTGTTCGCTCTGGAATAATTATGTTAAATAATTATACAGGGATTATGAATCACACTTCTAAAGAAATTAATATAACTAGTGTAGAGAAAAAACATAATACTACTCTACGGCAAACCAGAGTTTGCCTGGATCCTCCCTTTGTCTGGCTTTTGTTTAATACTACAGGGAGTTCAAATAATACTGCAGTTGATTGCAAGAAGGATAATTGCTCTCTGTCACAATGTTGGAATTTCTACCATTCAGGTGCGATTGTTATGCGCATCCCTACCTTTGTGTTTTTGCCTGTAAAAGCCAATCCTAAGAACTTCCCATTAGCCACCCTGGTTCGCCGGAAAAGGGATTTTGGCATTACAGCAACTATTGTGACGGCTATTGCAGTGTCTGCTGCTGCAGCTGTTACTGCAGGAGTAGCTATGGCCAATCAAGTTCAGACAGTTACTTTTATCAATTCCGTGGTTCAAAAAACCTCGGACGCTATGTATATACAAGAAAAGATTAACCATCAATTAATGTCAGGTATTTTATTGTTAAATAAGAGAGTTGATTTGGTGGAAAGAAATATGTTAAAAATGTTTGATATAGTTACCTTTGGTTGTGTAGATCGTACTAAGCATTTGTGTGTTACCCCCTATACTGCTACCCTTAATGAATCCCGAGCGATTTCTCAATATCTAAATGGCAATTGGACAAGGGAATTGGAACAATTGCAAGCAAATTTTAGTTTGAAGATTTTGGCTTTGAATCAAACCCAGGCGACTATGGTTTCGCTGGGGGAATTTACAGATTGGCTGGTAGATACCTTTTCATATATTAAGGAATGGGCAGGGGTTGGCGTGCTAGGATTAATATTAACTTCGGGAGTGATATTGGCGTTGTTTCTGATTCTAAGGCTGATTCGGGTAAGGAAACGGGAAAAGGTGGCCATTGCTCGTGCCCTCGCAGCCTTGGAGGCCGGTAACTCCCCCCAAGCTTGGATCAGCATCTTACAGGACTCCTGACCCTAATCCCTGCTTTTGCACCCGAAGGCCATTGAGCCATTGCACTCGGAAAGAGGGATCGATGAGGTTCCCCTGAATCTGGGGATGTGTTGTCCTGGACAGGAGGTTTTGCACCTAAGAGTGCACTGAGTAGATCCACTCAGGAGATCATGACCTTATGCATATGGGTAGTCCCGCTTATTTTTCCCATCCCTGAGAAAAACGGGACATGTCTACATTTTCAGGGTAAGGTCCTCTGACCTCAGCCTTGACTGTCTTTTAAATTTCATAAAATTAAAAGGGGGGAACTGTGGCGGCCGCACTTACATTCGCCATTACAAGATGGCGCCGAGGGCTAAAGTAAACAAGTATGTGGCGCGAACTTTTCGCGCCACATCTGCCTGGCAACAGGTTTCCACCAATCCTTTTCTGCCACGTCACCTAATCAGTAGACACGCCCCGTCCTCCTCTATATAAGCCGCCACCCAGCCCGGCTCGGGGCCCCCTGCTTCCAGCTCTCCCTCAACCAAGCAGCGCTTCATTAAAGTGTGATCAGAGAAGAATCCTGTGTCGGTGGTGATCTTTCCCTGCTGGTCAGGGTTCGCTCGCCGCACTAACCTGCATTTTCTTATTATCCTAAATAATTTTTAAATAATAACTTTTGTATCACAAGTAATAAAAACACAGAGACAGATTTTGGGGTTCAACCTGAAGATCAGAAAAGCAAAGCATCCAGTCCCTGGCTCTTACCTCTACCTCAGTCTGAAATGGTGATTCTGCTTCCAGAAATTCTCAGGATGAGACTGAGCTGAGAGCTGTCTCCTCCCATCTTATATTCCTCTCTGGTGCTGGGATTAAAGGCCTGCATCACCTCTGCCCAGCCTCTGTGACTAACTAATGTGGCTACTGGGATTAAAGGTGCCTGTCTCTATGACTGACCAGTGTGGCTGTTTTGCTCTCTGATCTTCAGACAAGCTTTATTTATTAAAACACAAATAATATACCACTATAAATTTTCAAGGACTAGAAATTTGCATTACATTTTAAATGAGCTGTATAGGTACAATACCTTGAACAAGAGTAGAAATGTATGTACAGTATGTTCTAACAAAATTATCCTCAAATTTGTATTAATATACAAAATTTGTATACAATATAGGCACATTTATCTTTTTGCTCCATTTTGGGTTTTGAGACAAGGTCTCATTATGTATCTCTAGTTGGTCTGGGCTTCCCTATGTAGACCAGGCTGGCCTCAAACTCATAGAGACCATCCTGCCAAGTGCTGGGATTAAAGGTGTGTGCCACCATGCCCAGCTTCATATGCACCTTTAGACAAGTCTTTGTAAAGCAGGGTGCAGGCAGGGACAGTCTCCTCTTGGGACAGCATCCTGGCAGAGGATCTAGGAGAAGCCCCACAAAGACCCTGAGAGCCTGTCTCAGTGAGCCCTCTAAGCTCTCCAGACTCAATTTCTTTGTTGAGAACAAACGTCACTGTTTCCATAAGGACAGAGGTTGCTGGATGCCAGGTTAATTAAGTCAATCCCCACTCACCACTTACTGTTCCTTCTTGGGGTCTTGGGGGTCCAGGCTCCTTTCTCTGAGCCTCATACATGTCCTCTGCAGGAACCCCCCAGAACCCAGGGAAGGGCTCCCTTTCTGTACTTCAGTTCTCAATGCTGACGATGACAAGAGAGTTTTGACTCGGGCTGTTCCCTGCCGCGGCTCTGCCGTATGCTGCTTTATTCAAAGGGTGAAATCAGTGCAGCAGGGTCTCAAGCCTCGAGCCTACCTCAGGGATCCCCAAAGCATGGGCTTCCTCAGGAGCTGCTGCCTTTGTGTTCTCCGCCCCAGTGGGGGAACTGCTGGCTGCCCTTCATCTGTCCTCCTGGCCCAGGAGGCTCTGCAGGAATTCAGGCCTCAGCATGGAGCTGGACAGGGCTGGCAAGGTGGTTCTTGCCCCTGAGGGGAGTACAGATCTGAATGCAGCTTCAGAAGAGACTTCCTTGGTTCTCCCTGAATTGCCCCCATAGAAGAGCAAGCCACACACAGTTCCCCACAATCGCAGACACTCATGTCTCCGGTTGCCCCCTCCACAGAGAGCCTGGAACCTGACAAGGCAGCAACAGAGAGCTCAGCCTGCCATCACAAGTTAACTCCCACTTAATGGTTTCTCTTCTCAGTGGAGCCTCCGGCAGGCAGGACTTCTGGTTTCTTTGCCCCAGAGGGAGAAAGGCTGAGGGAGGATGGGAAGGTAGGTCCAGGAAGGAAGGAGGCCAAGGGAGGGAGGTCCAGGGAAGTCCTGGGATGGAAGCCCCCCACCCCACCCCACCTCAGTCCCCCAGGAGATTGAGGAAAGGGGGCTGGAGTTTTAACTGCCCTCTAGGCGGCAGGCAGGAGGGAGACTGGTTCATAAACAGATCAATCAGCAGTAGAGACAGCCCCATGCAGAGCCTTGGGGGACAGGCTTTGAATCTCAGCTGGACACCATTACTCCCAAGGGCTCTCCAGCAGAGGTAGAGCTGTTGGAGACCCCGGACAAAGGCTGAAGTTTGAAATGCACTTGCTCTCTGCTGGTGTCTAAGCCATCTCTCCTGTGTCACTTCAGAGCAAGGGTGGTAGTGGGCTCTGGGAGATGCCAGAGCTTGGGAAGGAAACTTCAAAGAGGCTGTGAGTGGGGCTGGCTCTGGGTTACTGGGAAGAGCACGCTGCTGTGTTTGTATCTCTATCACTTATCTTTCCAGCGACTCACTCAATCACCCATTCATTCATTCATACTCACTCACTCATTCATTCATTCATACTCACTCATTCATTCATTCATACTCACTCATTCATTCATTCATACTCACTCATTCACAAATGCTTGTTAATTCCTTACGAAGATGTATCTGGTACACTCGGCCTAATAAAAAGGCTGATAACCATCTCCTGCTCTAACCATCTCCAGCTTCAACACACACACACATGTACATATGCACATACATAACACACATGCATACACACACAAACTGTAGACAGAAGTTTCTGTCCCCTCTGGTCCTGCAGCTATTCAGTCCCAAATAAACACACAGAGGCTTATATTAATTACAAACTGTTTGGCTTATTATTAACTACCTCTTACAACTTAAATTAACCCATAATTCTTTTCTATGTTTAGCCACATGGATTAGTACCTTTTCTTAGTAAGGCATTCTCATCTTGCTTCCCCCGTGTCTGGCTTACAAATGACCCTCCGCCTTTCCTCTTCCCAGAATTCTCCTAGTCGGGTTATTCTACTTATACTTCCTGCCTAGCTACTGGGAAATCAACATTTTATTAAACCAATACGAATGACAAATCCTTGCAGTGTACAAGAGCATTCTTTCACAGGAATAAACAGGCACACATGTATACATATATGTGCAAACATACACATATGTGTACATGCCCATATACACAACTACACATGCACACATACATGTACACGTTGGCATGTGTGTACACGCATGCATATACATACACATACAAATAAGCACACACATGTACAGTATGTATGCATATATACATATACACATATGCATATGTACCTATGCATACACACAGCATGAACATGCACAAAAAAGGAATACACACATAAACATACATGCATGAACACATATACAAACATGCACACATATGCATCCAAACAAGAACACATAAATATGAACAAATATATACATTTGTGCATATGCATACACATATGTATATGCATACACACAAACAAGCACATATGCATGCACAAGGCAACTATAGATATGGGCACATATATATACCCATGCACACATGACACATATACATATATACTGCATACACATGGACAAATTCACATCCTTGTAATGTACATACACATGCACAGCTTACTCAAGCCCACAGATAGGCAGAGAAAATTATTTTGCTTAAACTAACCAAAATAACAAAATAGACTTAAAACATAAAAAGCTAAAGAAAAATATGAAAATATAGTCCAAGGGTGTCTGTGCACAAGCAGCGCAGCCAATGTTTTATAACTTTTGAAAAATTAACCTTTCCTAAGTTCCGCTTTTTCAGCAGCTGTTTTGAGCACTCTGCTGAACAGGGCTGAGACTGCTGTCTGTGTTGTCTGGGATTGCAAGGCTGGGACAGACAGACAGACCATGGGTCAGAGGTCTGTGTGCTGGTTCATGAGCGCTTGAGACTGAGACTCGCCAGGAAGCAAGGGACACCAGGTGGACAGGGAGCAGCCCAGCTCAGTGTGAACCCCTAGCCCCATGGCAGTGCCCGGGGGCCCTTGGGTCGACAGCAGGGGCTGTGCTGTGAGACATCAGCCTAGGGAAGGACACTGGGGAAGGAAGGACACTGCTGCCTCAGGACCTGGCATCTGTTCCCTCCTCAGCCAGAAGCTGAATGAATGAATGAATGAATGAATGAATGAATGAAGAGTGAGTGAGAAGGACAGGCTTCAGGAAGGACAGGCTTCAGCGCAAGCACTCTGTTCGCTTCCAGGGAAGAGGACGGTGGAGGACTTCATGTACCAAGATGGCTGCTACTCCAGGCTAGCACCCAGAGCCCCCAAATCCTGGTTGCAGCAGAGGTGGGTGGAGTGATCTCACTGAGTGTCTTTCCCTTTCTGAGCCCAGGTGTAGGAGACGGGGTGAGCCTGATCCTGCAGACAGAGGGCTCCTCGTGTCAAGAAGCCCCAGCAGAGATTAGCTTTATCCAAAACCCTTATACCACACACAGGGAGTTTGTTGACATTTTCACTATTGAGAAAACAAGCAAAGACCAAGCAGATGGGAGCTAGTTGGGTCTGTTTATTCATAATCTGTTACAGCCACAGAGTGGCCTCCCTGGAGCATGCACACTGGGCAGAGACTCAAAGGCAGGAGGGGCAGAGGGATCTCTGCGGTGGGAAGGGAATGCCGGGGACAGCACCGTGGGGGCTGCTGGTCTGGATGGGTAGTGGACATGTGTGTTTGATCAGAGGAGATATGCTTAGTCTAGCACAGAGATTCTCAACCTGTGGGTTGTGGCCACACCTCTGTCTCCAAAAATATTTAGATTACGATTCCTAACAGTAGCAAAATTACAGTTATGAAGTAGCAACAAAAGTAATTTTATGGTTGGGGGTCACCACAACATGAGGAACTGTAATAAAGGATTGCGGCATTAGGAAGGCTGAGGATCATTAGCCTATCTGGTCCAAAATTAGGGAGGAGAGGAGTTAGGTCAACGCAGTCACCAGCCTGATCCTGACAGGGTGGGGCTGGTGGAGGCAGAGGCTCTTGTTTGTCCCCCAGGCTTGCTGGCCTCAGGCTCTTCCAAGTCCCCTGGTCCTGTCCAGTCTGGCCTTTGTGTGTATTTTTGCAGTCACCATCCAGCCTGCCCTGGGCTTGCCATGTGTGTGCATGCAGCTCTTCTCTCTCTCCTCAGGTGGGTGGCTCTGGAAGTGTCTCCCAGGCAGGTCCCCAGCCTTCCAGCTGTGCCTCTGTTGGCCTCCTGCTTCTCCTGTTGCTACGACCTGCTGCTGTTTGGACTTTGATGGCAGATTTCACAGAGGCCTGGCACTGGACCTGCTGCCTCTGTAACATGGAGGACAGAGCCACCAAGCCAGTGCCATCACCTTGTCAGACCCCCACACTTCCCACCATGACAACCATTTGCCACTGTCAGCTGATGGACCGTGTTGGAGTCTGATCCTAGCTGGGTTATTAAAAAAAAGAAAAAAGTTTTTTTTTTTTTTCGAGACAGGGTTTCTCTGCAGCTTTAGAGCCTGTCCTGGAGCTAGCTCTTGTAGACCAGGCTGGTCTTGAACTCACAGAGATCCGCCTGCCTCTGCCTCCCGAGTGCTGGGATTAAAGGCGTGCGCCACCACCGCCCGGCAAAAACGATTTTTAATATGTGTGTGTGTGTGTATCATTTCTTTGTGTGTCTGTGTACATTGTGCAGTGCCACAGAGGCCGGAGGGGTCAGACCTTCTGGAGCTGGAGTAACAGGCAGTTGTGAGCCACTGGATGTGGGTGCTGATAACTGAATTTGGGTCCTCTGCAAGGGCAGCATCATCTCTCCAGCCTGTGTGTGTGCACGCCTGCGCAGACCCGTGCCTGGGCTTCTTTGCAGGCAGCTGCCGTGCTCTGGGGTGCAGTGAGGCTCTCCTGCCGGGAGGGGGGGGGCTGGACAAGGAGTGAGGCCAGTGGGCTACGCCAGTGAGGGACTCTGAGATGCCAATTGGTCTCAGATTGTGCTATGGGTCCCATCAGAACCCTGATCCCTTGGTCCATCTGTGCCTGTGGTGACCAGGCCTTCATCTGCCTACTGCGGTCACCTGGGGAATCTTAGGACTTTGTCCTCTGGTGTCCCAGGGACACTGTGGGGGGCACACCATCGTGGAGGGGGGCACACCATTATGGAGAGCCCTGGATGCCTGGGAACAAGATAAACTCACAGCTCTGATGCCTGAAATCCTGTCCTCAGACCAGGGGAGCTAGTCCTTGGCTGGTGTCAAGGATCCAGGGGGAGCTGGCAGCATGAAATGTGGCTGTCACTGTCCTCCCAAGCCGAGTTAGGGGAGTTCTGGTCACTGATGCAGGAAACAGGCACAGCCAAGCTCCTCTCCAGGATGGGGCCCTCTAGAATTTTTTTATTTTCTTTTTGGAACAGTAGTAGGGGAGTAAGGCAGACACAGATGCTTGGGGCAAGGTCGGAGCACCAGAGGGATCTGGAGCAATTCCTCCAGCACTGCCATCAGGGTGCCTCCTCCCTCCTCCTGGATTCCAGCACCTTCCTCTGCACCCCCTTGAACACAGAGGACAAGGACAGACAGACATGGCCCCAGATGGAGAAAGGGATACTGAGAGGAACCATAAGGACACAGTTCTTGTGTCAAGCCTAGGGGAAGGGATCCCCGATGGGCACAGGGAAAGCCTGGAAGCACTGAGGACACTTGGGAGTCCTGGTGCCAGTTTCCAGAGAGCTCTGGCCAGCCCAGACCCTAGGCTGCAGGTCCAAGCTCTAGGGAGGAGTGTGTGCTTTCTCTGTCTGTCCTTCCAGAAGAGGACTGTGGACATGCTACAAGAGCAGAATGTCATCAAATGAACCCGGTGTTTGTCTTCTTTGGGACCCAATAGAGCCCAAATTTCAAATCCCACCCGCAGAAGCTGGGATGATGGCAGCACTTCCTGTGAAAGACCAAGGGCCTGAGTTTGATCCGCAGAATCCACATCCGGGCCAAGCTATGGCTGGTGGCCCACACTTACGTTAGAGTAAGGGAAGAGGGGACAAGAGGGTCCTTGGTGTTCGCTGGCCAGCTGACCTCATCTACTGGAGAGCCCAGGTCCCAGTAAGAGATTCTGTTTTGTTTTTGTTTTCTAATGATGAGATTGGAGAGATGAGAAAGGTGGGTAAAGTGTTTGCACAGAAGCACCAGAAAATGAGCTTGAACCCCAGGACCTGCGTAAACCTGTGTGTGGTGACATCTGTAACCCAGGGTCACATAGAGCCGTGTGTGGTGGTGACATCTGTAACCCAGGGTCACATAGAGCTGTGTGTGTGGTGACACCTGTAACCCAGGGTCACATAGAGCCATGTGTGGTGGTGACATCTGTAACCCAGGGTCACATAGAGCCATGTGTGGTGGTGACATCTGTAACCCATGGTCTCCTATGCTGACATGGAAGGCAGAGACAGGACGACCTCCAGAAGCTCATGACCTGGTTTGGCTTACACAGCAGTGACCACAAAGAGACCAATCTCAAACAAGGCATCTGACTTGTTATCTTCTGACCTACTCTTGCATGCTGTGGCACACACATGCCCCCCATTCATTCACATAGCACACGCACACACACACGCACACACGTGCATGCGCACACGCATACGTACATGCACACACACACACACACACACACCACAGCAAGGGACAGTGAGATGCCTCAGTGGGTAAAGGGGTTCGCCGACAAACCTAACAGCCTGAGTTCAATCCCCAGGACTCACAGAATGGAAGGAGAGAAATGGCTTCACAAACTGTCATTTGACAGCCCCCGCCCCACATATATGTTATGACATGCACACACGCATCCTCTCATGTACACACAAGACAGAACAAAAGCTAAAGTGGACAGTGACTGAAGAAGGACACTTGAGGTTGACTTCTGGCTGACACATACATGTGCACACACTGGCATGTTTCATCATGAGAATATATACCCACATAAATACACATACATACACTTATGTACACAGACAAATCCTGCCCTAAGGCCCCTTGGACCATGCATCTCTAAAAACAGTCCTGAAGGAGAGTCAATGGCCTGAGCTTTCAGCTTCTCTCTCTGGCCACCTCCTGTCTCTGCCAGCAGCTGCGTCCCCAGCCTGTGCCTTTCGTAGCTGGGTCCTTCTGCCTACACATTGGCCCTGGCCCTAGGCCTTAGGGGCCAAGGAAACGTGATGTGCTGCTAAATCAATCAGGTTAGGGATGAGCGAGGCTGTCTAAAAACATGAACTATCTAGTGTGTCAGGAAGCTTCCTGCAGGCCCTGATGACAGAGTGGGCCTCGTCAGTGTCACCCAGACAGGGTGTGACAGGGCCTGAGGCAGCAGCCAGATGCACCTCAGCGACGGAAGGAACACGGAGGCGCAGCAGCGCTGGCCCCATCCCGTGTCAGTCCTCATCTGAAGACTTCTGCCCCTGGTGCTCAGGTCTGCAGACCCCAGAGTCACGCTGACACTGCCTGCCCTCCCTTCACTGCTGTCTTCTTGGATTCGTCCAGCTTCTCAAGAGCACAGGTCATTGTGTTTCTCACGCTCCGTGCTCGCCCTTTTCTATTTTAAGCGGATGTAGTGGTTGGCGGTCACCCTGTACCAAGCCGGTCTGTGGGCACGCTGCCAGTTCCCCAACAGCTCAGATGGCCATTTGCGTTTCTTCGCCACAAATGATTTTAAATTACAGTATATATAGTCTTATTTCTTGAGATGGGGTCTAGACCAAGCTGGCCTCGAACTCACTACGTAGTTGGGGGCAACAGTAAAGAAAGCTCGCCAGGGCGCAGGCAGCATGGGTGCATTCACTTGGCCTGGCTTTTGTCTGAGGCTGTGATGTGACCAGCTGCTCAGGCTGCCATCTCCACAACAGTGGGTGTAACCTGAATTGTGAGACAAAAGCAACTCTTCTTCCCCTAAGTTACTTCTTGTCAGAGTATATTTGTCACAGGAAAACAAATAAAACAGGGACAGAGGCCAGCTTGACTGTATAGACCCCATCTCAGTATGCACACACACACACACACACATGCATGCAACCATACACACATAAATACACTTATACATATATACATACATGCACACATACATGCACAATGCATACATTCATATGCTCACAATACACACAATACATTCATACATGCATACTGTCACGAGTGCACACGCTTGCACACATGCATTGCTCCATCCTCAGGTGCCGTCCCACTCTTTGCTGTACATACTGCCTGACCACTCAGGGTACATCATGGATTTGGCTGCAGACTGTGTCTCTCCGACACAAAGTCCCCTCCTCCCAGCTGGGGAGGCAGCTCAGGGCACAATCGGGCTCAGGTGGCTCGAGGTTAGGAGAATTTATCCCTCTCCAAGAAAGTTATTGTTTTGTTTTTCTTTATGAATTTTCTTTCAGTGCTGGAAATCAAAACAAACCTGGGGCCTCAGGCATTCAGAAGGTATTTCAGAGTAGACAGAGGTGAGGGACAGCTGTGACCCTGCAGAAGGTTCTAGGTCAGTGCTTCTCATAATTCCCTGGGCATGGAGACATCTCAGGGTCTTGGTAAGGACAGATGCTGCTCAGGCAAGGTTGGGTGGGGCCTGAGACTCTTTCTTCGGGTGATAGCACCTGGATTGTCTTAGACCAACAGTGGCCCACTCCATCCTGATGGGGCCCAGAAGAGCAAGCTGTCCTGGAGACCTTGTCCTAACTCTAGGTCCATAGGTGGTTTGCAGACCAGTCTAGCTTGCAGGCTCCTCGTGACCAGGGCTGAAGACCCATGCAGGGAAGAGGCCTGCTGTGGCTTTGCCTAGACAGGACACCACATATCAGCATGTGACTTGACAGGAAAAAAATTCTCTAGAAATTCAGGCTGGCTCTGCTCCCACATGGCTACTGAGCTGGATGAGGTTCTGGTGTGATGTACACAAGTATCCCCCTCCGCTGGGCAGAGTTTTTCTTTCCTTTCTTTTTACTCCCCCTGCCGTGTGTGTGTGTGTGTGTGTGTGTGTGTGTGTGTGCATACACAATATGGTGTTGTGTGTGTCTGTCAGTGTGTGTGCATGTGGAGGCCAGAGGTAGCTACTCAGTGTCATCCTAGATTGCTCTCTGCCTTAGTCTTTGAGGCAGGATCTCTCACTGAACTTGGGACGTTCCCATTTAGTTGATTTGGTGGAGCAGCGAGCCCCAGGGCTCCATCTACCTGTGCTTCCTCAGCATTTGGGCTGCAGAGGCCCCAGCCTTGCTTAGCTTTTCCGTCTGTGCTGGGCCCAGGCTTGCACAGCAAGCACGTCACACACACTGAGCCACTTCTCCAGTACACGCCCCAGATTTTGAAGTCTATGGTGGGTTCCTCATAAGCCCCAAGTGAGACTCTTAAGTGGAGTACAGAGGCGTGGCCAGGAACCCATAGCTCTTTCCTAGGACTGGATGAGTCAGCAGTGTTGGAGGGTTACTCCCACAGGGTCATTCTGGGTCAATGCAAAAACTCCTCCACTCCACTGCCCCGTCACACGTGGCTGCCCATGATGTTGGCGAGGGGCTGAGGCTGGTGTGGATATCCACTAACCTGAGTATCCTAACCTGCAAGTTTCCCTGTTGAGAGCCAGCAGGTGCTAACTCGTGCACTTACTGGTTAACCCAGCGTGTAACCAGGGCGCACTTGCCCCGCATTGCTGGAGGCCAGGGGAACAAGAGAGGTGCTGGAGTTCTGGCTGGACACTATGAAACCTATCCTGGAGTCTTTGACGAGGTCTGGTGTTCCTGTCCCTTTGTCTCATTATCACATCTCAGCTTTGCCCCGTTAACGATTTTCAATGTCCGTGCCCAGTTCAGGCTCAATACTGGACCTGCCCAAGTCTCTAACTGGTTTTCGTCTTTCTTATGTAAACCCATCCCCACTGCCCTTCATCCACTAGTGCTCAGACCCTCTTCCCCGTCTCGCCATCCCAGCCTCAGGACCATTGCGCACACTCTCGTCGTCATCCTGGAATAAGCATCCTCCGTTCCTTTCTGCCCTGCGCCTTCAGCTCTGTTCTTCACGGTCTGCACAGCACGCCGGGTTCCGCTAACACTGTGGGATCAGAGTACACTGTAACAACTTTTACAGACTTTCCGTACAGGGTGGACCTCAGTGCTGATTCCCTTCAGGTCCTCAGCACCCCACATGGCGCCTGACACCTGGGAGATGGCTAACATACCACGCCGAAATGAAAATGAACCACAGCCTTCAGGACCGAGTCTCAAGACGTGGTGAGATATTTACTAGAAAATAACTTTAAGGAAAAAAAACTGGAACAAGAGTGTGAGATGAGGCCAGGTGTGGTACAATATTTGTCCAGAAAAATCTTCATGAATTTTCAAACATACACATAAACTTCAAAAGTTATTGAACATGGATGGGTGTGGTGACGCACACCTTTAATTCCAGCACTTGAGAGGCAGAGGCAGGTGAATCTCTGAGTTCGAGGCCAGCCTGGTCTACAAAATGAGTTCCAGGCTAATCAGGGCAACACAGTGAGACTCTGTCTTAAAAAAAATTGATAAAGGGACAGTAAGTTCACACGTCCAAGACCAGAAAATCTAACTATACAGTAAGAAGGGTCTCTCCTGTCCCACCCCCTTCCAAGCCGTTCCCACCTACACACCCACAGGAAACGGTTTCTGTTTCTTCTGTATCTCTCCAGATTTCTTCTAAAATGCAAGCCAGGTTAAACACACATCCTTATCTTATTCCCTTGGCCTTGCCTTTCCACACTGACAGGAGACTATGCCATAGAAGTCTACTGGATGGGTTGACTCAGCTGGTCTCCACTTCCAGACTCAGGGGTGTGTCCAACTCTGATATTGCTTCTGCCCGAGACAAGCCGTTCTGCATGTGTCCTATCTGGAGTGTGTGCTGCCACCTGAGTCAGGTGATGGCCAGAAGGGTGCTTGCTCCATGGAAGGTACCTGAGCAAGATGAGACCACATCTCTCCCCAGGGCTATGTTGCAGTGAGCTGTTGTCTCACTTGTGGACTGCCCCGTGTCACGGTGAGGCCATGGCACTTTTATTTTGCATTTCTTCGGAGTGAGACTGAGCAGCTAATGCCAAAGACGAGCTGCGTCTTTTCTGCGACTCTCCTGTTCTGTTTTCTGCTAGGACAGACCCGGCTTCTCACACCTATGCGCGCTTTGTAAACTAGGAAAGTGGCCTCTGTCTATGATATGGGTCACAAATACAGGTTTTCCCCAATTTGTCTTTTGATTTTTACATCAAGCTCTTCCTGATGTTTATTTTTAACATGTAGAATTATTTCATAATTTGAATTTCTCAGTTGTATTCTTTGTTGGCTTTGAGATTTATGAATTATAATTAAAAAGAAGAGAAAGGAATTCTCTGACGGCTTTTCTCAAGCCAGTGGTGGTTGGGTGTAGCTCATGCCTGCTCAGTTCTGCAGGGTGACAGTGTAGCTATCCTTCTGGGGCAGGGCCATATTCTGAGGTGGATGGGAGCAAACATCCATCTGATCACTGCAGACAGGGACCCAAAGCAGACCAAAGCAGATACCACCAAATCCCGATTGGTGAGCCAATGGGTTTAATTTGGGGTCACTTACAGAAATGTGGGAGAGGGGTCACCTACAGGAGCAGAAATGACTCAAAGACAGCTGCATCACTAAAGCCCACCCCAGCATGGGTGACTGTAGGTGGTTTTTTTTTTTTTTTTTTTTTTTTACTCTTTGGGGGCCCACCACACAGCTCTCAGACAAATACACGGAAACTTAGTCTTACTTATGAATGCCCGGCCTTATCTTGACTTGTTTCTAGCCAGCTTTTCTAACTTAAATTATCCCATTTCTCCAAAGAAGGCCCAAAGAGAGATGCATGGATTCCCTGGAAAGGGGAAACAGAAGAGATGTCCTGAGTAAACTGGGGGCAGGATGGGAAAATGGGAGGATGGGGACTTGAGGGAGCAGGTAGGGCGGGGTGGGGCAGGCTGGGCTGGGGAGGTGGGTTAAGGGTGGGATAGAGAGGGAGAGTAATGAAAGAGACATCTTGATGGGGCGGGAAGCATTTCAGGGTTAGGAGGAAACCTGGTGCCAGGGAAACTCCCAGGAATCCACAAGGATGACACAGCTAAGACTCCTAGCGATAGTGGAGAGGGGGCCTGAACTGGCTTCCCTGTAATCAGATTGGTGACTGCTCTAATTGTCGTCAGAGGGCCTTTATCCACTAACTGATGGAAGCAGATGCAGAGATCCACAGCCACACACAGGGCCAAGCTCCGGGAGTCCTCCTAAAGGAAGGGAGAAGGGATTGTATGAGTGGGGGTGGGGGTCAAGGCCATGAAGGGGGAACCCACAGAGACTGTTGACCTGAGCTCATGGGAGCACATGGACTCTGTACCAACAGTTAGGGAGCCTGCATGAAACCGACCCAGGCCCTCTGTGTGTATGTGACAGTTGTGTAGCATGTTCTGTTTGTAAGGCTCCTAGCAGTGAGATCAGGACCTGTCCCTGGCACTCAGCTGGCTTTGGGGAACCTGTTCCCAAGGCTGGATTACCTTGCCCAGCCTTGATGCAGGAGGAGCTCGGTCCTACCTCAACTTGATGTGCCAGGCTTTGTTCAAGCTCATGGGAAGCCCGGTCCTTTCTGAATGGAGTCAGAGGAGGAGAGCATGGGGGGGCAGGTTAAGGGGAGTGTGTGGGGGGGAATGGGAGGAGGAAAGGGAAACTGCATTTGGCATGTAAAATAAATAAAAATGTTAATAAAATAAAATTTAAAAAATTATCCCATTTCTCTTTAACTACGTTTTGTCTCTGGGCTTTTTGTCTTTCTTTATTCTATATGCCTTTCTTTCCTTCTTACTCGATGGCTGACTGACTGTGTGACTGGCCCCTGGCATCCTCCTCTTCTGTTCTTGCTCCTTACTTTCCTCCCTAGATCTCTCCTCCTGTTTATCCTCTCTGCCTGGCAGCCCCTCCCACCCTCTCTCCTGCCTTGCTATTGGTTGTTCACATTTTATCAGACCAATCAGGTGTTTAAGACAGACAAAGTAACACAATGTTACAAAGTTAACCAAATGCAACATAGCTTTGCATCATTTAACAAATATTCCACAGCAGAAAAGAATGTAACCCATTTTAAAACTAATATTCCACAATAGGGGACAGTTCATGGAAGCTGGGAACCTGCAGCTCCCCGCACAATTCACAGGCAGCACCAGCGTTTGGAGAATGCTTGTCTAGACAGCTCAGCTACTCTCCCAGAGTTGTCTGGTTTCCATTTCTTCCAGGTAGCTTGAGTGTTCTGTCTCTCAGCAGTCTATATGCTCTCAGGGAGAGAGGGGTCTAGTGAATCTGGTCAGTTTCAGGGACTTCCTGAAGCCTGTTAATTGCTTACTTCCTGAACGTAATGCATTTCTCTCCAAAACGGAAGTTATCTCGGAGGTGCTTACTGAGGTTTAACACAGAGGTACCTGTGAATGTGCTGAGATGTGTAGTGGGTTTTTCAATGGCAGGTCAAGCTCCCATGGGGGACCTGATATCCATCTCCTAGTGGGTTTGCTCCTGCATGCCTGTTTCATGTGGAAGGTTCCTGCCATCTAAGCTGGGTTGCTGTTTGTGTCTTTCTTTCTAGACAGTCTTTGTCAGGTTTGTTATAAAAATTATGATCATGTCATGAGAAAAAAAATCTTACACTCTGCCTCAGTTTACCCAAGGGAGGGCTTACTTTCCTTCTGCCTGCCTGTACCTAGATCATATAGCCTCTGGGCTTGGATCTAGCCAGTCTTGTCCTTGATGCTGAAGTGGGCTGAGAAACAAGGCTGCCAATGGTTGGGGACCAGTGTGGAGAGGGTAGGAGAGGGCATGAGCTGACTCCGCCATTCCAGTGGTCAGCTTCCAGCCAGAGTCCCCTCCAGAACTTGATCCCTTCAGACGGACACAGCTATGATGGTTGGTTCCAGTTGTTCTTTGTCCTGTGTGTCCCTTTGAGCTCTGGCAGGTGGATGAATCATAACATCTGGCCATAATAGATTGGGCTCTCCCATTGGCCCATCACAGGGTCAGCTGGCCCTTCTCAGAGGAACAGACAAGGCTTAGTTTAGGCATCTTAGTTTCGATTGCTACAATGAAACACTATGACCAAAAAGCAAAGGGAGGGGAGGGGAAGGAAAGGGTCTGTTAGGCTTATGCTTCCACCTAAGGAAGTCAAGGCTCAAACAGGACAGGAACCTGGAGGCAGGAGATGATGCAGAGGCCATGGAGGGTGCTGTTCACTGGCTTGCTCCACATGGTTTGCTCAGCCTGCTTTCTTACAGAACCCAGGACCACAAGCCCAGGAATGGTGCCACTCACAATGGGCTGGGCCCTCTCCCATCAATGGATAATTGAAAAACTGCTCTACAACTGACTCTTAGGGAGGCATTTTCTCAATTGAGGGTCCTTCCTCTCAGTTAACTCTAGCTTGTATCGAGTTGACACAAAACTGTCCAGCACAGCAGGTTTCTCTTCAGCACATCTGGCTGGCTGACTTACATCCACAGCCCAGGTCTTCAACACATCTGGCTGGCTGACTTACATCCACAGTCCAGGTCTTCAGCACATCTGGCTGGCTGACTTACATGCACAGCCCAGGTCTTCAGCACATCTGGCTGGCTGACTTACATCCACAGCCCAGGTCTTCAGCACATCTGGCTGGCTGACTTACATCCACAGCCCAGGTCTTCAGCACATCTGGCTGGCTGACTTACATCCACAGCCCAGGTCTTCAGCACATCTGGTTGGCTGACTTACATTCACAGCCCAGGTCTTAGTGTCACAGAGTTTGCTGCCGCCAATCCCTCATCTGTGACTCTTAGGTCACTTTGGGAATAACAAATTGCATTCAAGTCTCTCACACGGGCTGGGATGGGGTCCTGACTCAAGCCAGGTTGTCCTGTACTCTGTGATGTGTGACAGCTGGTTCAAGACAGCCTCATGCTGACCCTAGATGATCAGGGCCAGATCCCGCCCAAGCTGACATCTAGGTGGGTAACCCATGGAACAGCAGGGCTCAGAGCAATTCAGTATCTTGTCAATCTCAACAGCTGATGCCATGGGGAGGCGACCAACCTGACCGCAGGACAACCCCCACTTCCTCCAGACCACACTCTCACCCACCCACCCCCCTCACCTAGCATCTACCGTCTGCTGGCTGGCTCCTTTTGTGTGGCCACAGACAAACGGAAAAGACCCCAGGCCGAAAGCTGGATATGGCAGGGCTCTGAAATGTGTTCTTGTCTTTTGTCTTGCTCCTGAAGCAAGAACCTGAGCTTCACACCCAGAAAACACGGAAAACGTCAAGTGTGGTACAGCACATGTGTGATCCTAGCACCAGGGAGGCAGAGACAGGAGCATTCTGGGACTCGCTGGCTGCCAGGATGGTTCCAGGTCCAGAGAGAGACTCTTTCTCAAGGGAAAAAGGTGGAGAATGATGAAGCACAACACTCAACATCCCAGTCTGGCCCCTGTGCACATGTGCACACACACATGCACACAGGCACGCACACACACAGGAACACATGCACACAGGCATGCACACACACAGGCATGCACACATACATGCACGCACACACACACATGCACACAGGCATGCACACACACACAGGCATGCACACACACATGCACGGAAGGATAGAGCTACTCTAGGGTATGGCTCAATGGTAGAGCACTTGCCCAGTGTACATGAGGTACAGTCTTTCATCCTTTACACCCCCCCCCCCAAAAAAGCAAAAGGATTGAGTATTGAGTAAGGAATGTCCTTCTTCCATTTTTCCTTAAAAATAAATAAAGGACAAATATGTGAGTTCTGGGAGGTTGAAAAAGATGAGATGTAAGACACAAAAGATACAGCCACCTGCTGCTGGCCATGAGCTGGAGAGGATGCGAGGAGCACATCCAGGAGGACTCCTGTGTTCCAGGGGTCTCTGGAGCGATGCTTTCAAGGAGGAAGGTGAGAAAGGAAGAACCAAGGCCTGCCCTTACTGGAGCCTATCAGTGCCTCTGCCCAGGGGTCTGGGGCTGCGAAGATAAAGACACTTGTAGACACTGTCCCTGTGACTTCCTGCCAGGTGTCTTCACAAGGGTGCCATGGGAAACAAAGCAAAGTAGAAGGCCAACATGTGAGATCCTGCAGAGTCCCGAGCCTACTTCCGAGGAGCCCAGCTTCTGACAGACTGCAGGGGTAAGGCAAGCAAGGGTCCCCATAACTCCAGATGGGTTTGACTTGCAATTACAGCTTCAGCTGGCAAAGACCAAGGAAGATCAGGCAGAAAGACACATGGTGGTGTCTGCAGTGGTGCTGATGAGGATCACAGCCATGAATGCGGCAGTGATGGTGACAATAATGAAGGTGGTGGCGGCGATGATAGTGATAGTGATTGTGATGGGGTCATGGCGACGGTGATGATGAAGACGATGACTGTGTTGGTGACGGTGATGATGAAGACGGTGACTGTGTTGGTAATGGTGACGGTGATGATGAAGACAGTGACTGTGCTGGTGATGGTGATGATGAAGACGGTGACTGTGTTGGTGACGGTGATGATGAAGACGGTGACTGTGCTGGTAATGGTGACGGTGATGATGAAGACGGTGACTGTGTTGGTAATGGTGATAGTGGTAACAGTGATGGTGGTGGAGATGATGGCGGAGATGGTGATGGCAGTGAGGGCGGTGGAAGCAAATGTTTGTCCATTATCTCCTGTAATCTTACCACTTTAAGTGGAAGACCACATCTTGGAGCCAAGAAAGGAATTGGTAAGGTCATCTGGCAGCCAGACTAGCCTTTGGTTTCCTTCATGGGAACCCTTGACCGGGATACTGAACCCAACAGCAATCCTGGTTCTGTGAGGAACAGGTGTTCACTTCATCCAAAGGAGTTTAGTGAGGCTCCCAAGACAGCGGCCATCATCTAAGACTGCCTGCCTTTCTTCCCAAGGGCCTTCTTCTCACTGACCTATTCATCCTTGCTGAGTGAGCCTGGGGTCATAAGGCACCAAACAGGGCAAGATCAGCCTGGTGCTTGGAAGTGCTGCAGTTCTAGGTATGACCACTAGGTGGCAGAGCAGCCGCTCCAGGCCCTGCCCCCAGCAGACCTAGAAAAGCAGAAAATACAAATTAAAAATTCCTTGGCCAGGACATGGAAATCAGCTGGAGATTCCGAGAGCCTTCTGGTAAATCCGGGAGGTTTGACCTTCTGCTAGCAAATCCTGAAGGAGTCCGTGACAGGCAAAGGGCAGGGAAGAGTTGGAAGGGAAATAAATCCCCTCCCCCGTGCTTTGGCTTTCTGCCTCCTGGAACCCAGAGACTCTCCGCACAGCAGAATCCCCAGAGGCAGGGGCAGGCAGGGCAGGCGAGAGTCCAGCCCGTGGTCTTTGATGTGTGCTCAGTTGGCAGACACTGCTGTTTCACAGATAAAAATCAGAGGGACAGGGCGGAGGCCATGTCTCAATGTTAAGGCCAGGGTACCACACCTGTGTTGGGCGGGGCCTATCACTCTCCCACCACCTCCCATGGGTTCCTCTGGCCTGGTTACCCCATCTCTCTGGATCTGCTATTGCAGACAGTACAATGAGTTCCCATGCTGAGGCAGAGTAAGGGCTACATAGCTCCCCAAGCCCTCTAAGGAGGTTCCTGGAAACTCAGGATCCTTACCCATGCACGATTCTCTGTAAAACCCACTCAGTTCACTCTGGCACCCAGATGAGTGATTTGGGGCTGACTGAGATTCTGACCCATATCCCTTATTCCGGACCAGCTAGGGGCCACTCAGGCACTGCCCATGGGGCATCGCGGAGACTAGGTTTTGATGTGTGGTTTGAATTTGAGCCTGGCTGCCTGACTTTGGTCAAGTTGCCTGCCCTCACTGAGCCGTGTTCTCTTGTTAGAAAGAGTTCACACCCATTTCTGTCTCGGGCCTGTGAGATGTGGATGAGGGCACAAGGAGGTGAACCTGGGGGCAGAGGACAGCTGTCACCCTCAGCTGAGAAGCCCCACTAGCTTCAGGCTGCCTTCATCCTGATGGGGAACTTTGGGTGACCAAAGAGGTGGTGAAGTTCCACACATGTACAACACTTAGGCTCTTGAGTGACTTCAGAGAGACTCTGAGAAATGGCAGCTGTGGGCTCCACCCTGAAGGTTCCAGGCTGGTAAGGAGCCTCAGAACAGAAGAGCTCTGAACAGTGGCTAGGTGAGGGAAGGCTCTAGACCAAGGGCCTGAGTGTAATCCCTGGGGCTCACATGACAGAGAGGAGAAACAACCCAGAAGGTTGTCCTCTGACCTACTAACACTTTTGCACACACATGCACATGCCCCCAGATAAATAAGTAAATAACCAGCAACTGCCAGCATCAGTTACTGAACTGTCTGGGTTTGAGTAAGGTCAATGGTTTTCTGATCGGACATCCCTATGCCAAGAATTTGAAAGGCTCTAAAGTCCTGAGTGAGAAGAGTGGAGCCCAGGCTGAGGTTGTACATTGACTGCCCCCAGGTAAGCAGTGGCAGCAGCCTGTCCTTCCGTGACTGTAACTCAGTAACAGCTTTGCCCTGGAGGTTGGAAAAATCTGTTTGACTTTTTCCTCTTGATTCCAGAGAGGGCTCAGGCCTCCCTGTCCTGACCATCCAGGCAGCTTGGCCCAGTGAGTCCTCTACCTGATGTCCCCTCTACAGTGCTGGGACATCCCAGTGACCACTCCTGGAAACAGGACAAGGAGACATTTATCCTCCCACCCTACCCCCGACTCCACCAACAGAGCAAGGAGGAGCTTGGGAGCACTTGGCATCCGTGAGGACTAGCGAGGACTAGCAGGTCTCAGCACTCCCCAACGGTTAGGATCAGCTCCAGCCATGGCATTCGAGGAGCTTCTGGTCAGGGCTGGGGGTGCGGGCCTCTTCCAGGTCCTGCAGATATGCACCTTGCTCCTCTCCGCCGTCTTGATACCTTTTCACATGATTCTGGAGAATTTCTCGGCTGCTGTCCCTGACCACCGCTGCTGGACCCCTGTGCTGGACAACAGCTCTGAGGTGCCCGCCAACCTGACCCGCGAGGCCCTCCTGGCCATCTCCATCCCACCCGGCCCCGACCTGCAGCCTCACCGGTGCCGCCGCTTCCGCCACCCACAGTGGCAGTTCCTGGACCCCAATGCCACAGCTGCCAACGGGAGTGAGGCTGCCACAGAGCCATGTGTGGACGGTTGGGTCTATGACCACAGCACCTTCACAGCCACAGTTGTGACCAGGGTAAGGATCCCCAGTGCTGGCCTGCACAACTTGCCTCCTCCCAAGCTTTGCACAAAAAAACAAAATGTTGAAATGCTATACAGGGCTGGGGAGGTGGCTAAGCTGGTGAAGTGCTTGCTGAAGACCCAAGTTCAAACCCCCAGAACCCGTATAGAAAGGGGTGGGCATGGGCAGTGCTGAGGAAGAGACAGGAAGATGCCTGGGGCTTACTGGCTAGCTTGTCCAGCTGAATCGGTGAACTCCTGCTTCTGTAAGAGACCCTGTCTCAAACTATAAAGGGAAGAGTGATTGAGAAAGATGCCTAGTGTCAACTTCAACAGCACACCACACGCATGCACACACCAACACAGAAAACCATTATCCAGTTATCCAATATGGGAAGGCAGATTTGACCTCTCCACAGGTAGAAAAACCATCGGTCTTGCTGTGGGGGAAAGAGATGGGTCCCTACTCAAGATAAAGGGGCAGTCAAGCTGGAGCCTGGGAGGGTCCGAGGGCAGAAAATGGCAGTCATGGAAGAGGCTGTCTAAACCAACCTAACAGGATTCTCACTGAGCTGGAGTGGGATGTTCTTGCTGAGCAGTCTCAGCAGAGATCTTTAACAAAATTGGAGTGTACAAGAACACAGATGGATCTAGGAATAGTTTGCTCAAGTGGAGAATGTGTGTGTGTACATATGTGTCCATGATTAGGTATACATATATATGCATGTATGTGTGTATGGAAGCTGGAGGTCAACCTTGGAACATTCTTTAGAAGCCATGCAGTGTGTGTGCGTGTGTGTGTGTGTGTGTGTGTGTGTGTGTATGTGTGTGTGTAGGTGTGTAGGTATCTATACACTCCTGCAAAGTCCAAAGGTGTCAGGTGTCTCCTGTCACTCTGTCTACCCCTTTGAGGCAGGGTCTCTCTCTGAACCTGGTCTCACATTTTCTCAGCTACGCCAGAAGTGAGCAAACCCTGGAATCCTCCTGCCTCTGTTTCCCTCAGAGCTGGGTTTACAGGCACGAGGCAGATGCCTGGCTTAGAACATGGTTGAGTATCTGAACTCTGGTCCTCACGAATGCACACAAGGGGCTCTTATCTGAGCCACTTCTCCAGTCTCCAACTTGTTTTGTGAGATAGGATCTCCCTGTCTTGGGATAGCAGGCTCCCAGACTTGCCTGGCCAGAGAGTCCTCCTGTCTTCCCCCACCCAGTGTCGGGGTTACAAGCGGGCACCACCATGCCCAGTTGTTTATGTGGGTTCTGGAGACTGAGGGCACATACACCTCTATGCTTCTGAGGCAAGCATTCTCTTACAGAACTCTCTCTCCAGACTCCTTCCCTCAAGCGGAGAATTTTATCCTCTGGCAGTACTGCTAATGGCTTATGGTGACCCAGGTTCAGATGCAGGCTTG